>NC_064641.1:445213040-446563873 GCF_023864345.2 Schistocerca serialis cubense | reverse complement strand
GATGTTATTTAAATACAAGTTCACCTTTTTTTGAGGGGTGACTTTGTTCGATTGGCTTAATCTAAAGGACAGCTTGTGCTACTTGTATAAACATATTTTGTTCCTTTTTCTTTTAGGCTTCGTAATTCACATGTTGCAAAGATTCTGCTACTGGGTAGGAACAGTGATCAAATAAGACTGACCTTGGGATTTTACTAAAATGCGGGAATGATGAAATAATGTTTATCTTATGCGGAGAAGTATTCCAAATTTGTAACGTACTGTTTGTAATGGAACTTTAATAAGCCTGTGTCCTTATTGATTGGACATGATACTTTCCTTTTCGTGGACGATGGAGAAAATGTGCACTTTAATAGAGCTAACGTGGGAATTTCACGCTCGCCCGTTGAGTAAAAAGTGTGATTTACGAACTACAAACTGCAGCTGTAGTGCGATGCGATCGCGTACACCACGTTCGGGCCCACGTACCGCATGCACAAGTCGCATCGTTTCTGAGCGTTCAGCAGCACGTTGAACTTGGTACGCTCAACGCTAACGTTCGACAGCACGGTCCGTGTGCCGACGGCTTAAGGGAATGAAGTCGGCCGTGCTCTTTCGTAGGAACCATCCGAACATTTCCCTGAAGCGATTTAGGGAGATCCCGGAAAACCTAAATCAGGATGGCCAGTCGCGGGTTTGAACCGTTGTCATCCAGAATGCGAGTCCATGGTGCTAACCACCGCGCAACCTTGCTCTGTAATAGAGTGGATACCTTGAAATGGGAGTGGGCTGGTCATGTCGCTCGAAGAAAAGATGGCATGTGGTCATAACAGGTACTAGACTGGAGCCCAGTTTACCATAAAAAGACCAAGGGGAAGATTGGACAGATGGGACAGAGACTTAAAAAAGACAGTCGGATTGAACAAAGGGGTAAGCTCAAGGTCAGCAAAATGGGAGAACCTGTAGGGATGCTACGTTGCACGCCAAGAGGCCACATTACCGAGTGATCGAATTGGCTGATGACGATATGGTGGTGGTGGTGGTGGTGGTTAGGATGGCGATCATGGTGATGGCCACTCCCTACCGCAATACGAAATGCCACCTGGTGGCCTCAAGGGAATCTGGCGCGGTAAGGAAAGTAAGTAAGCCGAGCAGAGACGAATCAGGAATTATTCTAGAGACGATTCGGGGCGCAAATGGCGAAAGACTGACGTGGACGATTTTTACATGACGACATTGTCAAAATCTAATGCCTTCTAACGAGCGTATCGCAAACGGAGAAGTTGGTCGCCTGTTCTCATGGACCGTAGTCAACGTCTATGGAAAGTCTCTGTTTCATCGTGGATACGGGACAGCGGCTGGTCAAATATTTACCAAAGAAGTCACCAAGCAGCCAGATGTTCCCAGACATTATTTTATTGTCGCAACCTGTTTGGGCGTCTCACTAAAGCCATCTTCAGGCCTCTGCATGTTGAAAACGAGGACACATATAAGGTGTTTGGAAATTTCCATTACAAACTTCTAGGATTTGTAGAGAGGAGTGAGTACACAATATTTTGAACAGGAATCCATTTCCGTTTCCGTGTTCCAGCAGTTTGAAAACATGTTTGCTATGGAGGTATGTGACAGGGAAGTCAGTGTGGCGGAGTGAGAGGGGGGGGGGGGGGGGGTTACGTCAGATCTACTGAGCTGGTTCTAACCTTATTCACGAGTCTGTGAGTATTAGGGCAGCATGGTTGAGTACACGTTTGCAGAACACCGACATGATCCTTCTGAATGGTGAAGATCGCGGTAATGGAAGAGCTGCTAGTCGTCTGTATGAAGATCGTTCTTCATTGCATACCCTTTACGCCACAATTACGCAACCGCTTCGAGAAAGGGTACCTTCATCGTCAGGTAGATACTCCAAGGAGAAACCACACACCTGAACAGGAAGAGGCCATACTGCATCACGTACACGAGCGTTTGCTTTGGCTGTTAATGAATGGAACGGTAAAATACGTGATGTACTGGGTCACATCTAATTAATTACATGTAAAACTGGTACGTTACCAACATGTTTTCAGGTCGATGTAAGACAGAAATGGTACTTTTCCGGGCACGGGTTCCGATTGGAGATAATATCTCTCGGTGGCCTCTAGAAGTCCTAGATGTTTGTAACTGGAATTTACAAATACATGTCAAGGTATACTACTAGTCGACATTACGGAAAATGAAACGTAATAATATAAGTCGTTGGAACCCACAAAATGTGAAATGCAGCGTTAAGAAGAGTGCTTGTACACAGAAAGCACAATAAAGCAGGATATGTGCACATACTGGTTAGCATCGAAACTATTTTAGCATAACAGAGTTATAATGAAACATGCCAAACATTATGAAAAACAAAAATCGGACAATGTAAAAAAATCGGACGCACAAACCAAAAATGCTTGTCTGGTATCTATTCATATATATGTATATAAAATATCCGTAAATTCCGTAAATCATATAAAAGAGAATTACCATAGTTCTTCGGAAAAAAATGCCCTCATTCAAATTTAAACTCAAGATATTTTATATATATATATGTATATATATTCACGCAATTTTGGTTCATAGATCCTGAGAAATCAGTACCCAGAACAACCACCTAATAACAACCTTGATACGCCTGGGCATTGAGTCAAACAGAGCTTGGATGGCGTGTACAGGTACAGCTGCCCATGCAGCTTCAACACGATACCACTGCTCATCAAGAGTAGTGATTGGCGTATTGTGACGAGCCAGTTGCTCGGCCACCATTGACTACACGTTTTCAGTTGGTGAGAGAGCTGGAGAATGTGCTAGCCAGGGCAGCAGTCGAACATTTTCTGTATCCAGAAAGGCCCTGTACAGGACCTACAACATTCGGTCGTGTATTATCCTGCTGAAATGTAGGGTTTCGCTGGGATCGAATGAAGGGTAGAGCCACGGGTCGTAACAAATCTGAAATGTAACGTCCACTGTTCAAAGTACCGTCAATGCGAACAAGAGGTGACAGAGACGTGTAATCAATGGCACCCCATACCATCACGCCGGGTGATATCCCAGTATGGCGATGAATACACGCTTCCAATGTGTGTTCACCGCGATGTCGCCAAACACGGATGCGACCATCATGATGCTCTAAACAGAACCTGGATTCATCCGAAAAAATGACGTTTTGCCATTCGTGCACCCAGGTTCGTAGTTGAGTACACCATCGCAGGCGCTCCTGTCTGTGATGCAGCGTCAAGGTTAACTGCAGCCATGGTCTCCGAGCTGATAGTCCATGCTGTTGCAAACGTCGTCGAACTGTTCGTGCAGATGGTTGTTGTCTTCCGAACGTCCCCATCTGTTGACTCAGGGATCGACATGTGACTGCACGATCCGTTAGAGCCATGCGGATAAGATGCCTGTCATCTTGACTGCTAGTGATACGAGACCGTTGGGATCCAGCACGGCGTTCCGTATTGCTCTCCTGAACCCACCAATTCCATATTCTGCTAACAGTCATTGGATCTCGACCAACGGGAGCAGCAATGTCACGATACGATAAAACGCAATCGCGATAGGCTACAATCCGACATTTATCAAAGTCGGAAACGTGATGGTACGCATTTCTCTTGCTTACACGAGGCATCACAACAACGTTTCAACAGGCAACGCCGGTCAGCTGCTGTTTGTGTATGAGAAATCGTTTGGAAACTTTCCTCATGTCAGCACGTTGTAGGTGTCGCCACCGACGCCAGCCATGTGTGAATGCTCTGACGAGCTAATCATTTGAATATCACAGCATCTTCTTTCTGTCGGTTAAATTTCGCGTCTGTAGCACGTCATCTTCGTGGTGTAGCAATTTTAATGGCCATATACATAAGGCTAGGCTAGACAAGCTTTATTCGTTTGTGCATCGGAATTTGTTTATTGTCTACTTTTTATTTTTTGGAATGTTTGGCATGTTTCATTATAATTCTGTTTTGTCAAAATAGTTGATTCGATAAGAGCCGGTATGTGTACATATTCTGCTTCTATATATACACCTGCATGGCAACTCTACAAATCACATTTAAGTGCCTGGCAGGGGGTTCATTGAACGACCTTCACACTAATTCTTCATTTTTTTTTTTGTTCACAGGCACAATTCTGAATGCTGCATGTTGCAATTTGTGGGTTTTAACGACTTTTGTAATAAGCATCGTTTATTGTAATGTCAGCTAGTGGTATACCTTAACATATACTACATGTCTAGTCTTTGTTTTTAACATGCAAGGTAATGAAGATCGTATTTTATTTACACGACCAACTTCGGCATCTCATTTATACCAACTTCTGATTTTTCTAACGCAAAAGTCTATAGAAAGTGGTTGAGGGATTGTAAAATCAGGTATAGGTAAGAAGGTGGACGCCCAAGTCTGATCTCAGAACGTGGAATTCAGGAACATGCCGGCTTTGTAAACCAGGGCGGCAGATCTGTAGACAGAGTAAAATGCTCCTGGAGAGAGAAGTAATTCCAGGCATATCGTTCGTCGCACATTGTTGATCGGATCTGTGGTGGTAACGGAAGATACAATTACGGCTGTGCGCTATGCAAACGCTATTGCTGACGGTATGTATCATTTAATGCTTGATGTATTCCTCGACGACGATGGCATCTCCATCAGGCTTACTGTCTACTATAAGAGCGGACTCGGATTGGAGTGAGTTGGAGAACCATGATAGTGAACTCATATTGATCTCTTGGCCACTATATTCATTCGGTCTATACTCGGTGGAACACATGTGAACGCTGTCGGGCACCAGCTTCACGACCGCAAACCACTGTCCCATAATGCACGGGAATTGCGTGACCTGTGGGTAGACAGGTTGTGCCACATACCTCCAGAAACCTACGACTTGTCGTATTTTGTTGTATTGCGTCCCATAGGTGGACCAATGTACTATTGATCAGTTGAGCATAATGTTTTGGCTTATCAGTGTAACTTAAGCCATGGGTGAGCAAATCCCCTCTTCTACCCGAAAACACATAATTTCTCTTGCTAAATTTAAATATAATATTGGTCATGAGAAAAGCACTTACCCTAATATCCACAACTTCACTCAGAGGAGTAACACTAGTGTCAAATGTATGAGGCAGTAGTAGGTCTAATAATGAATTAGAAAGTAGGACTGTAAGTCACTTATAAATTGCATGGTGACCATATTACAGTTGTGTAGGCAGTAAGTCAACAGTCAGAACGATAGTACAATAAGACATGCTTAAGTTAGACTGAAATATCGATTGATTGGCATATATATATATATATATATATATATATATATATATATATATATATATATATATATATACAGGATGGTCAGAAAATGTGTGAAATGCTTGTAGGGTTGTAACAGGGCATGTTGTACTGAGGCATAAATGTTAAGAAAAAAATTCGATACGTTGCTCCGTTTCCGAGTTATTTAGCACAGAATTTAGCCAATCGGGGCGTCGCGCGCTCACACTCAAGCGGCCTGCCAGGGACGGCGTTGCCCAACGAGTGCTTTGTCTCGTTTGCTGAGACTTGAATTTACGTGCGCGACGATCTGATTGGCTAACTTTAATGCTAAATAACTCGGAAACGGTGCAACGTACCGAATTTTTTTCGTAACATTTATGTCTCAGTACAACCTGCCCTGTAACTTCCCTACAAGCATTTCACACATTTTCTGACCACCCTGTATATATATTACACGAGAGTTGGAACTTTAGTAGTGGCAACTATTTATTTACAGCTCGTACAAAATAGATATGTGTTTCAAGGTTTTACTGACCTTCAAACTAGTCACCAGCATTTTGTATAACCTGTTGCCAGCTGTCTGGAAGTCGTGGGATACTCTTAGCAATGCCAGTTGTGTTGACAGTTCTATAAGCACGGTCTATTGCCTGACGAATTTGTAGCAGTTCTGAAGCAAGTGCCGTGAAGTGTTTCCTTCAGTTTAGAAACCAAGTTGAACTCACGAAGGCTTAAGTCAGGGGAGTACAGTAGGTGGTATAGCACTTCGCAGTCCCATCAGTCAAACAAATCAGTAACAGCTTACACTGTACATGCTTGACCATTGTCCAGCAAAATGCTCGGGTCCTGCAGAAAGTGTCATCACTTCTGTCTCTAAGCTGATAGTAGATTGTGTTCCAAAAATGAACAGCATAGAGGGAGAAATTTTTCGTGAGAGGATTCTTCAAGGCTCTAGTTCACCCACCCAGATGTGAACCACCTAGAAACGAAGAGGCATTAATGGATCGGATTCAACATGCTGTGAATCACATTAGGCAATGCCAGGAATATTTGAAAGAGTTTGGCAAAACACTGTTCAACGTTACAAAGCTTGTGTAGCGTCAGAGGGTCGCCAGTTCGAGCACCTGCTTTAAGTAAACAATGTCCTAGCTACAAAAAAGGACACAAAAAAGGGCCAACACAATTTCTAAAATACTTTCTGTATGCAAAATAACAGATGTTGACGGGTTTGTTCTCAGTATATCTTATAATTAAACTACAATGGATTTGTTGGCACCCCGGTGAATTCACCCCAGGGCCCCCAGAGAGGAAGGCTGACACACTACCACTGAGTGTGAAGGTCGCCTTGGATACATAGCGATCTCCGGCAGACAAAGCATTCACGGTCAAGCATTGTCCAGAGTATCTGGCAACAGTGCAATCCCACAGTTAATCGCAGCATTAAAAATTATGCGTTGTCGACCTACACAACATTATTAATCTTGGTTCCCACTAGCATCAGCCATCCAGAGTTAAAATTTTGTGACACAGTTTTTCACCGCCCTGTATATATAATAGAAGTAGAGTGTATTAAAATGTATGTCTGGGATCTTCTCCCAAGCCCCTGGATCTATTTTAACAAAATGTGTCACAGAAACATCAGATCTGATGAGCATCAGCACTGTGGAGTTTATAATCTCCTGGCTCGAATAGGAGCAGAGATATGTGCAAAGGCGTGTTTTCTCCAGCCCCTGGAGTATAGGCTGCCCTACACAGCAGATGTACATAGGGGAGCACTATCGGGCTGCCAAATCAGGATGCTTTGCATGGGCAGCCTACATGTCAGGGACAAGAAACAATTGTCATGGCCCAGACCTGTAGGCACCCCTTCGTAAGAGGCAAGTGTGAGATTAGTATTGTGCCCTGCTTGATGACTATGTTGTGGCAGTACTATAGCCCTGTTCTATTGAACTGTGTTTAAGGTGTACACTTGACTGTGAGTATGGCTGAGGACATGCTGAGACAGGTGGATAAGTGAGGGACAGGAGGGATGGGCAGAGGGGGCAGCAGGAGATGCATGAGGTAACTGGAATGTGTAGAGAGGTAGCCAGGTGGGAAGGGTTGAGGTAAAGATGGAAACAGAAATGGGGAGGAGAATAGGGTCAAAGGGTGTGGGGAGGAAGATGCAGTCAGAGAGAGGGGATGGAGGAAATGGATAACGAGAGGTGGAGGAGTAGATAAAGGAGGAGGAGATAGACTGATACTACAGCGACATACATTCTGTCAAAAAATAGTACATGGTTGTGGCTTAGCACCATCGAATACTATTTAGACAGAGAGAGAGATAGGAGGACGAGGTAGACTCGGAGAGAGGGAGTGTTGTAACTCTCTTTGCACATGTTGTGGTTCTATAGTGGACACACGGACGAAGAACAGATGTTGTTTGTTGACAGGGATTTCAGATATCAATTTATTCTACATCTAATATCAAATAACAAAAGTGAAACATAACTTTGTGTTGTAGTTGCAGTTTCAGTTGCAAACAGTAGATTTGAATGTTGGGTTATATAAAGATACAAATATTTACAGTTCAATCAGTTTTTAATATAATAATTATTCTGTAAATGACGAGCCCTGACTGCTATGTAGTTCTATAAATGTTATGGAATGTGAATCGATGTTTGAACTTCAGTAGACTTGCAGCTAGAGTTCCGGATAGGGGATGCTTGCAAATCACTGGCAGTGGCGTTTAGCGTTTGTGGTAGTGGCTATTGGCAATGGGGAGGCGAGACTGATGTGCGGCCGAGAGGATGGAGGCCGATACCGCAGATAGGAAGAGAAACGCATACACGGGTGAAGGTGCAGGGAAAGGTGTGTGTATATATATGTATTTATCTCTCTCTCTCTCTCTCTCTCTCTCTCTCTCTCTCTCTGTGTGTGTGTGTGTGTGTGTGTGTGTGTGTGTGTGTGTGTGTGTGTGTGTGTGTGTGTGTGTGAGAGAGAGAGAGAGAGAGAGAGAGAGAAACGAGCATTGTTCCTTTGTCCATAATGGGTTTCCATCGCTCCCACATCCTCAAATATAGCGGCAAGCACGAGAAAAGATCTGTATCTGCGGAAAACCAGCCGCTACAGCATAAAGCACACTATGTGCAAGAAAACAATTGCATTCGCTATACGAGCTGAGCTGACCATGAATTCAACAGAACTATTTCCAGCGATGCGTTACTTCGACAAGCTCTGCCAGCAGGGACCGATGACCTCGTTGTTTTTTCCCCTCCTCCAAATCAACCAACCCCTGCTAGCAGTACCAATAAAGCTCTATATTGTCAAGTACTTCATTTATTTGGTTCAAGACTTGCGGTTTGGACTGGATTACAGAATGAATACAGTGCACCATGCCAGAAACATTTTCTTTTTGGTGATGTCCTGTTTGCTGCCCCGTGCAAAAACACTTTTCAAAAGCTAACAGAAGAACTTAACACAGCAAGTTTGAAAGTAGGTCTTAAAATAAAATATGACTTGTGAGACCTGAGTTTCTCTAGGCGAATACAATGTTCAAATGGTTAAGGGGAATGCAGACTGGTGACGACGTCGACAATCGCAGATTTTTCGACAGGATATCGAAATATCGACGGTTCGTGACGACATCACCGGCTGTTCCCCTAAGTTAATTGAACATGACACTTACATAGCGTATAAAAAAAGGAGAAAAATTGTACAAACTGCAATGACGATGCAGAATCAGATGATATTTTATCTTTAGTGACGTTCAAGACGTTGAATGAAAGGATATCAAAAGAAGGAAAGAAAATGCCTTGGAAGGCTTTTGGTAAACAGAACTAGAGTACAAGAGTTTTTAGAACCTTTTGGACAATTACCTTGACTTGTGGCACTGAGATGTGGAATGTTTTAAAGTAAGAATACTTCCATAATTAACAGTCGCTCAGACGACGATGGAGAGGTACATGCTGTGAATTACGAGGAACGCCTGAAACCAAAGGGGGATCAAGGAACACGCCAAAGTCTTCAGTGCAAACTAAATCGCTGTATCCAGGACATTCAGTCAGGAGAGTGGTTGACAGATATACAAGCGAGGTCCTTTGCTGGTTTTGATTACACGGAAAGTCGACCCAATGGAATTTGTGTAAACTTCATTGGAAACCAATCACGAGCAACATGTATGCGAATGCTTGGTGTAGCCGTCACCCATGGACAAAATTTCGGAGTTAATTCAAGGATACTTTCTGAGTATTTTGTTATAGAAGATCCGTAGTCTCCGGTGACGCGTTACGGAGTATTTGCACTTAATTTTGTTCCTTGCCGCTGTTTGTCTTTCGATCTATATTTCATAGAAAATACGAGTACATGCACAGCGTTGGAAATTTAGACGTATGTGCGGTCCCTCTTATTTGGGAAAAAAAACGTGGTACATTCCCTCACGTTACGTGCAGGGATTAGTTTCGGATGGAACGGCTTTTTGAATTCACAGGAGATTTAAAATAGTACAGCTGTCTTAAATCGCAAGGTAACTATAACCTGAGGTGACAGAATTCGTGGGATAGTGATATGCATGTGTACACATGGCGGTAGCATTGCATGCACAAGGTATAAAAGAGCAGTGCATTGGCGGAGCAGGCATTCGTACCCAGGTGATTCATGTGAACAGGCTTCCGACATGATTATAGCCGCACGACCGGAATTAGCAGACTTTGAATGCAGAGTAGTAGTTAGAGCTAGGTGCGTGGCACATTCCATTCCGGAAATCCTTAGCGAATTCACTATCTCGCGATCCACCGTATCAAGAGTGTCCGAAAACATCAAATGTCAGGCATTACCTCTCCCCAGGGACAACGCAGTGACCGACGGCGTTCACTTGAAGACCGAGTTGATGATGATGATGTTTGGTTTCTGGGGCGCTCACCTGTGCGCTCACTCAATTTTTTACATAATTCGATCTAGCCACTGTCACGAATGATGATGATGATGATAACACAAAAACCCAGTCCCCAGGCAGAGAAAATCCCCAACCCGGCCGGGAATCGAACGCGGGACCCCGTAATCCAAAGGCAACAACGCTAGCCGCTACACCAACGACTAGACTTAACGACCGAGTGCAGCGGCGTTAGCGTAGAGTTGCCAGTGCTAACAGACATACTACTTGAAGGGAAAAAAAACGCAGAGATCAATGTGGGATATAGTATGCGTTAGGATAATGCGACGAAATTCGACATTAATGGGCTGAGGCAGGAGACGACCGACGTGAGTGCCTTTGCTAACAGCAGAGCTTCGCCCGCAGTGCCTCTGCTGGGCTCGTTACCACATCGGTTGGACACTAGACGACTGGAAAACCGTCACCTGGTCAGATGAGTCCCGATTTCAGTTGGTGTGAGCCTATGGTAGGTTTCGAATGTGGCGCAGATCCGAACATGCCATGCGCCCAAGTAGTCAGTAAGGTACTGTGCAGGCTGGTGGCGACTACATGTCGGTGTGGACTGTGTTCACATGGAGTGAACCGGTCACTGACTGGAAGTGATTATGTTCGGCTACTCGGAGACCATTTTTAGCCATTCATGGACTTCGTGTTCCCAAACAACGATGGAATTATTATGGATGACAATGAGTCATGTCACCGGACCTCAACTGTTAACGACAGCTTTGAAGAATTCGAGTTAATAATTTAGCCACAAAGATCGCCCAACGTGAATCGCATCAACATCTATGGGACATAATGGAGAGGTATGTTCGTGCATTCATCCTGCGCCGACAACACTTTCACCATTATGAACGAATTCAGAGACAGCGTTGCTCGGTATTTTTGCATTGGACTTCCAACGACTTGTTGAGTTCATGCCACATCAGACTGCCGCACTTCAGGGGGCAAAAGGATGTCCTACACAATATTAGGAGGTATCAGATCACTTTTGTCACCTCAGTGCAGTTTGACGCTGGATGCGATGGCCAGGAGCGTGGGGTAATATACCGCGTGGGCGCGCGCGCGTCCATGTGTGTGTGTGTGTGTGTGTGTGTGTGTGTGTGTGTGTGTGTGTGTGTGTGTGTGTGTAAAGCATACATGGATGGGCCACGAATATCTTCATCATCATTCATCACTAAACGCCTTATTAATTAATACTGGATTAATACTGGATTGACGATCACCGATTAGTTTGTGGCTGGCAGCTGGCTGAAGTCGAAAGCGTAATGACATCGTGGCTGGTTGCAATTGAAAGCATAATGATGTCATAATCACGAAGACTACCGACTTGGACTGATTTGTATCGAACGGATCTAGGGAGGAAAGTGACACAGCTACGTGGGTAGACGGTAGCACCCGGTGTTTCCATTAAAACTTGTGGTTTTATTGTTTTGATTATAAGAAAGTATTTTCTAAAACCCTCAGTTTCAGATTAGTATTCTGTAAAAAATAATTAATAATTGAAATTTTTATCACAAGTTTTCAAATTCGAAACTTGTGATTTTTATTGCTGGGGAAGCGGGTTATAAACATTGTTTCATACTTGAAGAGGGGCGTTACAGCACCTAAAATGTTAGAAATTAAGCTTTGTAGGTATTGTTGAAAACATAAACGCCTGTTTCTTATGAACATTGTTTTGTGATTGAAAAGATGCCTTCCAATACCTAAAATATTAGAAATTAAGCTTTGTATGTACTATTGACAACAGTAACGTCTATTTCTCCTTTCGCTCTCAAATTAGCATTTAATACTATCAAGTACGCATTCAGTACTCGTAGGTTCTGTTCCTGGTTTGTTTTTCCAGCAGTATTACTTGTAGGTTAATAACCGGGACATACACTGGCGTCATCATGGTGGTCGACATTTTGAACAATACGTATAAGGGAACAGTTCTGCATTTGTTACCTAATGTATTGTACACTGACATAAAAGACTGAAGACAATGTGGAAGATGTGTACGTGTTTCGTCTGAGGGTTCTTGGATTCTCTAGGTTTTGTATTGTACGTGTATTGTATATTATGGGCTTTATCGCTGTTGTGAAGATACTTTCAAACGTTAAAGCCATAACAAATCAAATACATCGTGATTAATTTATGTTCTGTACAGTGCCCCCCGGAGATCAGGGGTCCGTCAAACCATTCTATTACAAAAATCCCAGAAAAACCTCAGACATTACGTGTCTCCTAGCAATACTATTCCCAGTCACGTTTATAATCACGCAACAAGATTCCTTTGTTGTACTTACATGCTTTCAGTTTCCCTGTTTAGCGCTGTTTAGATGTATTGTGTGCAACTCGAAACTCAATTCACAAGAGTCCTGGACACTGGGTGTAGAAATTGTCATCGTGTGCGTAATAGATTCGCATATTGCGATTACACGTTGACATCAACTGCATGCGACATATGAAGTTTTCTGCCGAACTGGGACTCAAACCTGAATTTCCCGTTTATCGTGGGCATCCGCCTTAACCATTTCGGCTATTCGAGCTCGCCTGCAAGGACCGATCAAAACTTCCAAATATCACTTAGTCACTATCCTTATGATCGTGATTCTGTGATTCCCGCACAGGGAGAAAAGTATATCATCGTCATTTTAGTTTGTCAAAGTATGGATGCCTCACTGATGGCTAGAATGCCGGTGTTTATGCAGTGTCTCTAACTTCATGATTTGTAGAGTCACAATCTGTTGCGTAAGGTTTACGACAGCTGTAACAGTCAATGATACTGTCTGCTCCTTCAGGCATATATACATACATATATATATATATATATATATATATATATATATATATATATATATATATATATACGAGGTCAGTTCAATAAGTAATGCAACACATTTTTTTCTGAAATAGGGGTTGTTTTATTCAGCATTGAAATACACCAGGTTATTCCCCAATCTTTTAGCTACACAACACTATTTTTCAACGTAATCTCCATTCAATGCTACGGCCTTACGCCACCTTGAAATGAGGACCTGTATGCCTGCACGGTACCATTCCACTGGTCGATGTTGGAGCCAACGTCGTACTGCATCAATAACTTCTTCATCATCCGCGTAGTGCCTCCCACGGATTGCGTCCTTCATTGGGCCAAACATATGGAAATCTGACGGTGCGAGATCGGGGCTGTAGGGTACATGAGGAAGAACAGTCCACTGAAGTTTTGTGAGCTCCTCTCGGGTGCGAAGACTTGTGTGAGGTCTTGCGTTGTCATGAAGAAGAAGTTCGTTCAGATTTTTGTGCCTACGAACACGCTGAAGTCGTTTCTTCAATTTCTGAAGAGTAGCACAATACACTTCAGAGTTGATCGTTTGACCATGGGGAAGGACATCGAACAGAATAATCCCTTCAGCGTCCCAGAAGACTGTACCATGACTTTACCGGCTGAGGGTATGGCTTTAAACTTTTTCTTGGTAGGGGAGTGGGTGTGGCGCCACTCCATTGATTGCCGTTTTGTTTCAGGTTCGAAGTGATGAACCCATGTTTCATCGCCTGTAACAATCTTTGACAAGAAATTGTCACCCTCAGCCACATGACGAGCAAGCAATTCCGCACAGATGGTTCTCCTTTGCTCTTTATGGTGTTCGGTTAGACAACGAGGGACCCAGTGGGAACAAACCTTTGAATATCCCAACTGGTGAACAATTGTGACAGCACTAGCAACAGAGATGTCAAGTTGAGCACTGAGTTGTTTGATGGTGATCCGTCGATGATCTCGAACGAGTGTGTTCGCACGCTCCGCCATTGCAGGAGTCACAGCTGTGCACGGCCGGCCCGCACGCGGGAGATCAGACAGTCTTGCTTGACCTTGCGGCGATGATGACACACGCTTTGCCCAACGACTCACCGTGCTTTTGTCCACTGCCAGATCACCGTAGACATTCTGCAAGCGCCTATGAATATCTGAGATGCCCTGGTTTTCCGCCAAAAGGAACTCGATCACTGCCCGTTGTTTGCAACGCACATCCGTTACAGACGCCATTTTAACAGCTCCGTACAGCGCTGCCACCTGTCGGAAGTCTATGAAACTATACGAGACGAAGCGGGAATGTTAGAAAATATTCCACAAGAAATTTCCGGTTTTTTCAACCAAAATTGGCCGAGAAAAAAAATGTGTTGCATTACTTATTGAACTGCCCTCGTATATATATATATATATATATATATATATATATATATATATATATATATATATATATATATGTATATATGTATATATATAGGACGTTGTACTGTGAAGATACAGATACTGTACATCCACAGAAATTGTAACCGTCAATGTAATCCTTTATTTCGGATCTGAAGATGTCCCCATTTTGCAGAACACAGTAGCTACTATATGCTGAAAATGTTGCCAACTGTTTTGTTCATAAAATTGTTAAATCAGAACAGTGTTACTCCCTGGGGCACATCACCACTCCTCTTTACTTTTCTGATGGTCATATTAAACTGATTCGCTACTTCCTGAGCTAAAGCTACTTCCATTTCTGACATTTGTCTCATTGTCTACTTGATCCTGACCAACATTTAAAGCAGTTTCGGATGTTTTGTGTTTTTGGTCCGCTGATCTGTCTCAATAAATTGCTTTGTGGTTGCTGATCTGTACAAGGAGCCACCGTATTTAACATCCTAATTGTCTATTGAAGCTAAATGAAAACTGTGTTGTTACGTCTTTAATCCAGCGTGCTGCATGGCTGCATCATCTGCTAGCGTCTTACATTCTTGGTGTACAAGCAGGGGCACTTTACACTGATGTGAAAAACCCCATAGGGTAGCGATATGCACATATACAGATGGCTGTAGTATTGCGTACGCAAGATATAAAAGGGCAGTGCGTCGGCGGAGCTATCATTTGTACTCAGGTGGTTCACGTGAAAAATATGCCTACTCTATCATGGCCGTACGACGGGAATTAACAGACTTCGAAACGGAATGGTAGTAGGAGCTAGAATGGGATATTCCAATTGGGAAATAGATAGGGAATTCAATATTCAGAGATCGACAGTATCAAAAGTGTACCGAGAGTACTTAATTTCAGGTATTCCCTCTCACCACGGACAAAGCAGTGGCAAACTACCGAGGGCAGCGGTGTTCGGCTAGAGTTGTCAGTGCTAACAGACAATGAACATTGCGTGAAGTAACGGTAGAAATCAACGTGGGATATACGACGAACGAATCCTTTAGGACAGTGCCGCAAAATTTGACATTGATGACCAATGCAGCGGACAACCGACGCGACTGCCTTTGCTAACGGCATGACAACACCGGTAGTGCCTCTCCTGGGCTCGTGAACATATGGGTTGGACCCTAGACGACTGGAAAACCGACGCCTGATCAGATGAGTCCCGATTTCAGTTGGTAAGAGCTGATGGTAATGTACGAGTGTGGCACAGATCCCGCGAAGCAATGGGCCCCAACTGTCAACAAGGCAAAGTGAAAGCTGGTGGTGGCTCTATAATGGAGTTTACATGGGATGGACTGAGTCCTCTGGTCAAACTGAACAGATCATTGACTGGAAATGGTTATGTTCTGCTAGTTAGAGACCATTTTTAGCCATTCATGGACTCCATGTTCCAAAACGACGATCACATTTCACTGGGACACAATTGTTCACTATTGGTTTGAAGTACATTCTGGACAATTCAAACTAATGATTTGGGCCACCTAGACCGTCTGACATGAGTGCTATGGAACATTTATGGGACATAATGGAAAGGTGAGTTCCAGCAAGATATCCTACACCGGGAACAGTTCGCAATTACGGACGACTATAGAGGCAGCACGGCTTAATATTTCTGCAGGGGTCTTCCACCGACTTGTTCAGTCCATGCCACGTCGGGCTGCTGCACTACACGGAGCAGAAGGATGTTCGACACGATGTTATGAGGTATTTCATGACTTTGTCGCCTCAGCGTAAGACTCAAGTGACCAAAAGCGACCGCTTATTGCAGCAAGCCGGCCGGAGTGGTGTGCGGTTCTAGGCGCTACAGTCTGGAACCGAGCGACCGCTACGGTCGTAGGTTCGAATCCTGCCTTGGACATGGATGTGTGTGATGTCCTTAGGTTAGTTAGGTTTAATTAGTTCTAAGTTCTAGGCGACTGATGACCTCAGCAGTTAAGTTGCATAGTGCTCAGAGCCATTTGAACCATTTATTGCAGCAAACAGAGAAGTGCGAAATTTGTATGCTGGATGTGTCATAATTAACAGCGAAAACTGACATGAGTGAAAGGATAAAATACTAGAAGCAGAAACTTCCCAGTAAACATGAGCCCGTGAACGAGCCATTAGGGACATAACGGCGACTATGTGTTTACGAGCCGGCATTGACTTCAGTACTACGTACTATCGTAGTTTGTATGAAACATAAACTTTTGTATCGAAACTTTAATTGCATTTACGGGATGATAATGGACCTATGATAGCTCTTGTCTATATTCAGGATTTAAACGAAAAAGAAAAATTAGATAAAGGGAAGTGTGCATTGGAATATACGTCACCTACTTCGTCGCATGCATCCTAACAGCGTAAGGAGGACTTATGTGCTGAAGCAAATAACTGTTATGAAAATATCTGATGCAAGTCTAGTCACCTAGACTCTTTGCCATCTTGAATTATATTACAGTAGTAGAGACCAGACAGGACTAGTTTTTATTTTAACTCGTTTAGAAATAAGTTTCAAAAATTTTAAATTCCATATAGCCGATATGAACTTATCCTCTTCGTTGCTACAGTTTGTTGCTCTAAGTAGTAAAATATTCATTCAGAAACATGCCAAGATATTTCACTGTTTTTTTTTATTTTTAAGTGGGTAAAATAGGTTTATTGTTTTGAGATCCAGATTTTGAGCCCCTCTTGATTGTGACTGTTTGCCGTCATTCGGCATGGACACGGTACAAGTGACATTCTTAAGTTTAGTATGTACATAACTGTTGAATCAGAAAGCCCTGGTTTGCTGCGTATTACACCTTGAGGAGCTGTGAGCTTCCCACTATCGACAGTGACAGTCAACCAAACTGACATTTTCCCAATAACCGATACCAGATGGGCTTAACGCAGAAGAAGAAACGGCGCACAATGTCACGTTTACGAATTGACTTGTTCATCATTATCTCTTAAGCATTTTCAGTTTTCGGTATCTTCAGAAGGAAGCTGGTATACGACGATATACGCTTCTGTTAATTTCTTTAGTCGAAATCTTTAAACACATTCAGATTCAGAATGTTGCTCCTATTTGATTGTTTATTTATATGCTTGTTCATATAACGTGATCCGTTTAGGGCCATTAGGCATTCTCTTTCATGAGACCAGAGTTTCAGACATACAGCACATTTTTTACATCATAGTTACCTAGGAAATAATACTTTTGATATGAGTTGAGTGTATAGTAACAATGCGAGTAAATAAAACTGTTAATACTGACATTACTTCCAATGCTGCTGCCACTGCCACCAATAATAATATTAATTATTATTATTATGAATTAATAACAATAATGACAGTGGCAGATATAAAAAGAATTAATAAGTGTATAAAACAGATATTTTCTGATATAGCGAGTTCTGGGGAAAGCAAATTTTAGGAGAACCAGTTAAGAATCCCGGGAAATGAGGAAGATCTGGTTGGAGAAAAGGATAACGTTTGCGTACAGAGGCAGTGGTAGTCATAAGTGTTGCTTCAGTAGCAATGTCATTAACCTTATTCTGATCCGGGAGATCTTATTTGTCTTACCTGTCCTAATGCGGGAGGTTATTTGAGAATCGGTTTGCTGAGAAGGCCTTCGAGAACCTGGTTGAGCGATGGAGTGGGACAGAAGGGACTTTGCTCTAATGGGAACGGGTGTTTCTTCATGTTGTTCGGACAAGAGTGTTAAAGTCAGGGAGTGATATGTGGGGAAAGTGTGCGTTAATAACGTACTAGCGCGCATGCCCTCACACAGTGTATTCAATGGTGAAATACGATCAGAGTCGAACGTCGCACAAATGTCTGGCGCAGGCTTTCATTACGAATTCCAGGAGCGGTGAGCTGTACCGAAGAAAAAAATATTCAGGTTAAGTAGCTGTACTCAATAATTGGAAGTGTTTTTACAAGTTTTCTATAATGCTTTAGGATATGGAGAGACACTGATGCCTTCTTGCTTATTGCAGTTACTTGCTTAGTCTAATTGAGACTTTCACCTATTATTGTTCCTAGACCCTTTTCTGAGGGAAAGAAGTTGATATTTGTCACATCTAGGAATGATAAAGGTAAGGATTTCCGAAATAACGGGCTAATGAGCCTAGAAAGACCATCCAAGTGCGTCTTATGTTTGGTGTGGAATGAGCTTAAACCTTATACTTTTTCCCATTTAGATAGTGCACATATATAAGTGTTGAGATTGTCGTTAGCTGTCTGTAGATTTATGGGTTCGGACTCAGATAAAAGTGGAGCTAATCAGCATACACGTGACTTTAACAGCAGGACAAAACTGCTGATGCAACTTTGATGCACAATGAAACGGGTATAGGACCTAATACCGAACCGTGAGGGACGCCTGAAACTACCAACCTTCATTGTGACCTCTTAGTCTCATTTTAATTTTTCTTACAGATCGTTACATGAACAGTATGCACAGAGCTGCTGGATAATTCAGTATTCCTTCCAGGACAGCATTCCTGAAATATTTTGCAAGTGGTTTTTGTGGTGGTGGTGGTGGTTAGTGTTTAATGTCCCGTCGACAACGAGGTCATTAGAGACGGAGCGCAAGCTCGGGTTAGGGAAGGATTGGGAAGGAAATCGGCCGTGCCCTTTCAAAGGAACCATCCCGGCATTTGCTTGAAACGATTTAGGGAAATCACGGAAAACCTAAATCAGGATGGCCGGAGACGGGATTGAACCGTCGTCCTCCCGAATGCGAGTCCAGTGGGTTTTTGTGGATACAGGCTTAGTCATTATTAACATCTTTTATCGCTACATGTTGTTTTAATATCAGAAAAATTATGATCACCCATTTACTTACTCTGTAAATGGTAACAATTGGTCCCATGTCAGTTCTCTGTCATGTGGATCTCTAAAAAGCAGACAATATTCCAGAAAGTGCTGCACATTTTTTTAAATACATTGTGTGCACAAACTTTGCGTGTCATCTCACTACAGGAGTACTATAGGCACTGCATTCTATGATATGAAGTATGTTTCGCTGTTGCTGAAACAAACTTTCGAGGATGATGAAAGAGAAGTCTACAAAGTTAAGATAAGGAACTCTGTTCCGGAAGCAATAGACAAAATTTATTTGGGAAAAAGAACAGAAAAAGTTCAGATTTGCGAAGGTTTGTTGACGATGATAAAAATCGAAGAAGACTCAGTTTTCATGGGTGATACGTTCATACCGTCTACAACACAGGCATAACGTTATTGCACAAAATTTTGTTGTACCGGAAGGTTGCTAGAACAGTGTCACAGCCTTGACAGATGTCTTGTACAAAGGACACTTCTCGCGATTCCGCCAGAAGATACCACGTAGTGTCACACTGGACTGAGCTGGCGCCTCTCTCTGTATTCAATTTTCAACGAACATTTGACTTATGTTTTAGAGGAAGGCGTGCGAATCATATAACTGCACAAACATCAAGTGTAGTAACCTCCAACAGCGTATGAAATGCAGCGTGGGAATTTTCAATAAGATCATGCAAGACTATATCGACTATTCACCATTCTGTCCTTCAGGAAAAAAAAATGCTAATCCACGGCTCAGAGTACGGAGTACACCGTTGCGCCACTAACTGACGCAACAAGATTAAGTAAGAGGGACTTAACGCTTGCACTTTATGTTTGTGGCAATGTTGCAGGTACTGCCTGATATCGTTTCCGCCCCCCCCCCCCCCCCCGCCACACACACAGTGGTGTGTGTGTGTGTGTGTGTGTGTGTGTGTGTGTGTGTGTGTGTGTGTGTGTGTGTTTGACGGAGGGGGGGGGGGGGGGAGGATTGGCATCCAATTTATGTATACAGCTTACAGAGTGCTTACTGAAAGTCACTCATCCAAGCAAGAAAGAAAATCACGAGCCAACATAGCTTGTTAACCTCTTCGTTCACAGAGATGCACTGGTAGTTACTCATTTTCCTAAACCATTGGTACACGGTTGGAAACATGATGTGGGTACCATACAGGAGTACATGGCCACACACAACATTTTCGACTCTTACCGTCTCCATCCAGATACAACGCCTTTCAGAAGCATAGAAGCAATGCCCCCTACAACGTCTAAATATACACTCCTGGAAATTGAAATAAGAACACCGTGAATTCATTGTCCCAGGAAGGGGAAACTTTATTGACACATTCCTGGGGTCAGATACATCACATGATCACACTGACAGAACCACAGGCACATAGACACAGGCAACAGAGCATGCACAATGTCGGCACTAGTACAGTGTATATCCACCTTTCGCAGCAATGCAGGCTGCTATTCTCCCATGGAGACGATCGTAGAGATGCTGGATGTAGTCCTGTGGAACGGCTTGCCATGCCATTTCCACCTGGCGCCTCAGTTGTACCAGCGTTCGTGCTGGACGTGCAGACCGCGTGAGACGACGCTTCATCCAGTCCCAAACATGCTCAATGGGGGACAGATCCGGAGATCTTGCTGGCCAGGGTAGTTGACTTAGACCTTCTAGAGCACGTTGGGTGGCACGGGATACATGCGGACGTGCATTGTCCTGTTGGAACAGCAAGTTCCCTTGCCGGTCTAGGAATGGTAGAACGATGGGTTCGATGACGGTTTGGATGTACCGTGCACTATTCAGTGTTCCCTCGACGATCACCAGTGGTGTACGGCCAGTGTAGGAGATCGCTCCCCACACCATGATGCCGGGTGTTGGCCCTGTGTGCCTCGGTCGTATGCAGTCCTGATTGTGGCGCTCACCTGCACGGCGCCAAACACGCATACGACCATCATTGGCACCAAGGCAGAAGCGACTCTCATCGCTGAAGACGACACGTCTCCATTCGTCCCTCCATTCACGCCTGTCGCGACACCACTGGAGGCGGGCTGCACGATGTTGGGGCGTGAGCGGAAGACGGCCTAACGGTGTGCGGGACCGTAGCCCAGCTTCATGGAGACGGTTGCGAATGGTCCTCGCCGATACCCCAGGAGCAACAGTGTCACTAATTTGCTGGGAAGTGGCGGTGCGGTCCCCTACGGCACTGCGTAGGGTCCTACGGTCTTGGCGTGCATCCGTGCGTCGCTGCGGTCCGGTCCCAGGTCGACGGGCACGTGCACCTTCCGCCGACCACTGGCGACAACATCGATGTACTGTGGAGACCTCACGCCCCACGTGTCTAGCAATTCAGCGGTACGTCCACCCGGCCTCCCGCATGCCCACTATACGCCCTCGCTCAAAGTCCGTCAACTGCACATACGGTTCACGTCCACGCTGTCGCGGCATGCTACCAGTGTTAAAGACTGCGATGGAGCTCTGTATGCCACGGCAAACTGGCTGACACTGACGGCAGCGGTGCACAAATGCTGCGCAGCTAGCGCCATTCGACGGCCAACACCGCGGTTCCTGGTGTGTCCGCTGTGCCGTGCGTGTGATCATTGCTTGTACAGCCCTCTCGCAGTGTCCGGAGCAAGTATGGTGGGTCTGACACACCGGTGTCAATGTGTTCTTTTTTCCATTTCCAGGAGTGTATATCGCAATCAGTCCTTAATATCAGGACTTAAAATCATGAACCAAAATATTATGACAAACTATTTGTGTTGGCCCATATTTGGAGCGCAGTGCAGCAGAAATTCCGTATGGTATGTATTCGAGAAGTCCTTGATAGGTTTCTAGAGTTATGTGGTATCATGTGTCAACGAATAAGTCATGCAGTTCCCGCAAATTATGTACCGGTGGTTTGTGGTTGCGGAACTGGCTCTCGATAGCGCCAGAGATGTGTTCCATCGGGGTCGGGTCAGACGAACTTGTTGCGTTCACTGTCAGGCCACTTTAGCCCTTTTCTGCCCCTGTGACTCTGACATACACTCTGTAAAAAGATTCCATCGCCATCGGGGAAGACATTTAGAATTAAGGGCTGTAGGTAGTCGATAAAAATGTTCACGTACTGGTAAATTTCTCAGTAAGTACAGTGCACTGGTTTCTCTCACACCTGAAGTAATAAGTTCATCATGAAGGCACATAGTATCAGGGGCCCCCAAAGTTCCGCATTCACTGTGTGTGAATGATGTGTCACAATTTTTGTCCTGCTGCAAATACCACATGTACGCTGGTGACATCCAGGTGTATCTAAGTGCAAAACCAATAAATCTAAAGAGAGCTATCGAGAATCTCAGTGCTGATTTGTGTGAACCATAAAAATGGGCACAGAATTGAGCTCAGTCCATCCAAAACCTAAGAGGTACTGTTTGGTCATTCTATGCTGATCAGGCTGAGATGCCGGAAATCCCTATCGTCAAATAACTTCTCACCTTCAGCAAAGACCGAGAGTAATGATAGATGAAAGTCTAAGTTGGTCTGAGCACGTAACTGCAATGTGCAAGAAGGCATCAACATCTCTCCATGCCCTACAGAAATATAAACAGTTCTTCCCTTTTTGCCTGAAAAAGCAAGTTGAGCAAAGACTTTTACCTCAAATTATTGATTACAATGATGTCATCCTGCAAGGTCTTTCTCTGCAAACCTGACGGCGCCTGGAGATGGTTAAGGGGTACGGGCATGTCACATGGATACATGTGTTCGTTACATCTGTGACGTTCGACAGTTTGATCATATTTCACCACCATATGCAATTTATGTGGACTGAGAAGGTAAAAAATGTAGAAGTGCTCCACAGAATCGGCAAGGAAAAGAACATATGAAAATCAATGACAAGAAAAAAGGACAGGATAATAGATCTGTGAACACATAGGGGAATAACTTCCACTGTGCTGGAGGGAACTGTAGTGGGTAAAAATTGCAGAGGAAGACGGAAATACATTCAGCAAATAATTGAGGACATGGCTTGCAGGTGCTAGTCTGAGATGAAAACTTTGGAACAGAAGAGAAATTAGTGGCTGGCCGCATCATACCTGTCACAAGATTGATTCTTTCTACATCTACATGGATACTCTGCAAATCACATTTAAGTGCCTGGGAGATGGTTCATCGATCCACCTTCATAATTCTCTATTATTCCAATCTTGTAAAGCGCGCGGGAAGAATGAACACCTATATCTTTCCGTACGAGCTCTGATTTCCCTTATTTTATCTTGGTGATCGTTCCTCCCTAAGTAAGTCCGTGTCAACAAAATATTTTTGCATTCGGAGGAGAAAGTTGGTGATTGGAATTTCGTGAGAAGATTCCGTCACAACGAGAAACGCCTATCTTTTAATGATGTCCATCCCAAATCCTGTATTATTTTTGTGACACTCTCTCCCATATTTCGCGATAATAAAAACGTGCTGCCTTCCTTTGAACGTTTTCGATGTACTGAGTCAGTCCTATCTGGTAAGGATCCCACACCGCGCAACAGTATTCTAAAAGTGGGCGGACAAGCAGTCTCCTTAGTAGGTCTCATACATTTTCCAAGTGTCCTGCCAATAACACGCAGTCTTTGGTCAACCTTCCCCACAACATTTTCTGTGTGTTCCTTCCAATTTAAATTGATCGTAACTGTAATACCTAGGTATTTAGTTGAATTTACGGCTTTTAGATTAGACTGATTTATCGTGTAACCGAAGTTTAACGCGTTCCTTTTAGCACTCATGTGGATGACCTCACACTTTTCGTTATTTAAGGTCATCTGACACTTTTCGCACCATTCAGATATTTCTTGTAAACCGGTTTGCAGTTTGTTTTGATCTGATGGCTTTATTAGTCGATAAACGACAGCGTCATCTGCAAACAACCTAAGACGGCTGCTCAGATTGTTTCCCAAATCGTTTATACAGATGAGGAACACCAAAGGGCCTATAGCACTACATTCGGGAACGCCAGAAATCGCTTCTGTTTTACTCGATGACTTTCGGTCAATTACAACGAACTGTGACCTCTCTGACAGGAAATCATAGATCCAGTCACATAACTGAAACGATATTCCATAAGCACGCGATTTCACTACGAGCTGCATGTGTGGTACAGTGTCAAAAGCCTTCTGGAAATCCAGGAATACGGAATCGATCTGAAATCCCTTGTCAATAGCACTCAGCACTTCATGTGAATAAAGAGCTAGCTGTGTTCCACAGGAACGATGTTTTCTAAACCCATGTTCACAATGTGTCAATAGACAGTTTTCTTCGGGGTAATTCATTATGTTCGAACACAATATATATTACTCAAGAAAAGAGAAAAAGCACCGCTATCCTGGCTGCGTTCAGAGAAGTGTATTTATTTCCATACCGTCTTCTCTACTGTCTTGTCGAAGTACGTTGTCCCCCATAATCCTCCTCGGCTTTAATTCTGTTATCCAAACAACATGACAGATATCCTTCTTTCCAATCAAATATTCCTACTTCACAGTATTCTTTACTGGTGCAGTTTCCGTAAATTTCCTTTGTCCAGTCCGCCAGCTTAGCTGGGTGCTAATGTGCTAGCGTCCCATGCAAGCGGGCTCGGGCTCTATTCCCGCCTGCGGCGGAGATTTTCTCGGCTCAGGGACTGGGTGTTGTGTTGTCATCACCATTTCATCCTCATCACCGGCGCGCAAGTCGCCCAATGTGGTGTCGAATGAAATAAGACTTGCAGCTGGCGGCCGAACTTCCCCGAATAGGCGCCTCCCGGCCAACGATGCCATACGCTCATTTCATTTTTTTTCTTTTATCCAGAACTTGCTATATCAGAAAACATGTAATTTGTACAATTATAAATTCTTTTGTATTTGCGTTTTCATTATTGTTGTTATTGTCATTATTGTCATCGTCAGTATTATTATTATTATTATTATTAGTGGCAGCAGCAGCAGTTACAGAAATATGACAGTATTAATAGTATTAATTCTTAGTCAGTATTATTTACTCACATTGTCTCTACAGACACACACAGATCATTTTAAAACTGTTAGTTGTATTTAAAATTTTATTTGTTGTTGTAAGAAAGGTGCTGCATGTGTGAAACACTGATGTGATGTGAAGGAGGGCATGATGGTGCTGACCGAGCGAGGTGGCGCAGTGGTTAGCATACTGGACTCGAATTCGAGAGGACGACGGTTCAAACCCGCAACCAGCCATCCTGATTTAGGTTTTCCGTGATTTCCCTAAATACCTTCAGGTAAATGCCGGGACGATTCCTTTGAAAGGGCACGTCCGATTTTCTTCCCCATCCTTCCCCAATCCGAGCTTGTGCTCCGGCTCTAATGACGTAGTTGTCGGCGGAACGTTAAACACTAATCTCCTCCTCCTCCTCCGCCTTCTCCTCCTGGTGGACCTGATCAGATAGTTAAATGAATAAAAAATAAAAAAGTAAAATAAATAGCTGTAATGGTCCTTTCGATTACATGACTGGTCCCACGAAATTCCAGGTGGCTATCTCCATGGATTATACTTCCCCCACCGACAAGCGTCTCTGATGTAGTGAATACATCGAGCAGTCGTTCGACTGGGTAAAAGGACACTACAGTCGACCTCGTTTGAAAAGAGACGTGATTCATCCGACCATGTCACAATGATCCACCGTCCAATGAAGGAGGTCCTGTCCTCACTGCAGTTCAATATGTGCTGAACGGAGTGCTCCGAAGCATTTGCTGTTGCACCAGCCTTGTGCGAAATCATCAGATCTGCTACAGATCACCGTCTATCCTACTGCACAGAGCGGCCAAACCTTCGAACTCAAGGTTTTCTGTTGAGGCGTCTTAACACATTACCTTATCGCCTACTCGTGGTTTCATCGTTTTTCAACTTTCCTGCTATTGTGAATTGTCGTAAGGTAATAGAAAATTTGGTGTGTATTATAAAATGAACATAAGCAGTCTAGACCGCAAGAATCCTTAACTTTCGTCGTTACCGGTTTCGGCAGTTTTGGCCGTCTTCAGAGTCACACCTGGAAGATATCGGTGAACGCAGCAGAAATGACGACTTAACGAACGTCAAATGGAGTTGTAACGCATACTCCATTCACAGCCACCATCATGGTGTGAGGTTTTAAGATGATCAGAAACTGATCGAAACGGGTAACTTCGAAAATAAAAGTTTTTTGCTGTCAAAACTGTTTAGTCATTTTCAGGGTCTAAAAAACCACTGTTCTTGAAGAGTAATGTTCCCAAAAATTTCTAATGTGTATTAATTTCCCTGTGATAGTAGGCCTCTAAGACACTTAAAGTGTGATTAGGGGCCATTAAATTGATTATGCGCATCCGTGTTGCCATCAGTAACCTTGTTTACGTTCTGGTTATAAATCCCCATAAAATTTTGAGACGCCAAATCTTATGCATTAGAGACCCCTCATAAATCCTTATCCAAACAGCAGATTTTTTAATAACTGCGTTATCCTCTGCATGTTACAAATGTTTCACCCATCAGTTCCACCTATGAGTTTTTATTGAGCAATTCAGACAGTAACTGAGCAAAAGCTTTGGCAAACCACATTAATTAAAAAGACGGTGGCAACTTTACATACTGATGCTTTATTACTCCCATGTAATATATTTCGCAGCCAAAACAACGAATAACACTAGTTCACTGTCTTACATTACTCTCCAATAACGCATTACTGCATGACACGGTGTTGGAAGAAAACTTTATTTTCGTGATGGTTAATCTGACTAACTGCTTTTGTTGCTTGTGATTAACTGGGGGTGATATTATGGGCAGTTGATCAGCACGAAAGTTTGAGAAATAATCATACAGTACCGTAAAACTATAACTCTTATATGGCATTCTAGTTCCATTTCGTCTTACTGCATCGTAAGGGGGAAATGTGTTCCACTGGGTCTCCGGTGCATTTTGAGCACGTGATGTATGATCGGGAGAGCTCACTCGTTTATTAGTTTCCCCATTTATTGTGTTATTGGGTTTACGGCGAGCTCAGTGAAGTAAGTATTATGGTTTAGTTCTCATCACACAGTTTCATTTCATTGAGAGTCTGCAGGAAAACAGTGTTATATCAGACAATAGCAGCAGTCTCTTATAGTGGAAAGTAACGTACGATCCATTTTCAGTAAGTGAACCAGGTGACAGAAATACAGATACTAAACAAATAATGCTGAAAAAAGGGATGGGGAGATTTTCTTCACGAGGATGTACTGAAGGGCCAAAGGACATAATATGTCTAACGTCAATTGGAGCTTTTATCACATGAAAAGCTTTATCAGTTCACTCTCGGTGCTGTAGAACGCTTTCGGACTTGATTATGACTGTAAAATGAGAAAAAAATAGATTTGATGAAATGTCAGAAAGGAAAAAGGTTCGTGGACCACGACTGTATGACCTAGTACACTTTTTGGTACCTAAGTAAACCCGTGTGAAAGTTTTCATTGTATGATACAGGGATGATGAGGTCAATAATGTCAATGCAAGAGTAAACCACAACTCAAGAGCAAGAGCACGTTTTCCAGCCCCTGCCCCATAGGCTGCCCTGCATGACATATGTGTGAGAGTAGTATGAGCGTAGATGGAGGGATGGACAGGGAAAGAGGGAGGCTGGTTAGAGATAAGAGTGAACAATGGTAGGGATTGGAGGAGGAGGAGGAGAAGGAGGGCACCATGGATTTAGTGAGGAGGGAAAAGACAAAGAAGAATGGAAGGGTCAGGAAGAGAGAGGGGGGAGGAAATGTACATAGAGAGGGTTGGAAGGAAGTGGTCATGGAGGTTTTAGGAGCAGGTAAGAGCTAAGGAGGGGATGGACAGAGGAGATGGATGAGTACAGAGGGGGAGGGAGAGGAGGTATACAAAGAGAGGGGAAGGAGGAAATGAGGATGTTTATAGAAAAAGAGGGGGTGGAGATGAAGAGATGAGAGGGGGAAGGAGGAGAGAGAGGTAGACAGAGTCATGGAGGAAGAATCGGAAGCATACAAGGTGGATGAGGTGCAGTTAACCCTAGGATGCATATACAGGGCCTCCGAGGCCCTTGTATGTCTTCATTAAAAAAAAAAAAAAATCTGTAATTTTTGTTTGATTTCAAAGTGCTTTCCAGTTCTCTTTCACTAACACAGTGACATTCCTCCTATCAAGTCTGAACGAGATACCTTTTTAAGTTTTTTGTATAATTCAGTACGTTTATCCATACACCGTGAATGCATAAGCAGGGTTTCAGAAGCCCTCACACATTTATAAATGTTCTTTAGCCTATATTGTCTTGAACATTTGTTTGGGAGCAGTTATTAATTCAACAATAACTATAGTTGTATTTCCAGCAACAGGAGTGCTAACAGCAGCAGTAGCTGTAGTAGTAATAGTTGTTGTTGTTGTTGTTGTTGTTGTGGTCTTCAGTCCTGAGACTGGTTTGATGCAGCTCTCCATGCTACTCTATCCTGTGCAAGCTTCTTCATCTCCCAGTACCTACTGCAACCTACATCCTTTTGAATCTGCTTAGTGTATTCATCTCTTGGTCTCACTCTACGATTTTTACCCTCCACGCTGCCCTCCAATACTAAATTGGTGATCCCTTGATGCCTCAGAACATGTCCTACCGACCGGTCCCTTCTTCTAGTCAAGTTGTGCCACAAACTTCTCTTCTCCCCAATTCAATACCTCCTCATTAGTTATGTGATCTACCCATAGTATAACTAAAAAATCATGCACACTACTTTCACATATTGGCGATGTCGGTGTATTATTGATCTTTTTGCTATCAAATGTTTTATTATTGCATAGTATAGTTATCCTGTGCTGGTCTTGTCAGCCTCATTGTTACTGTAGTTTGTTTGTTGCTGCAAGGCCCATATTGTTACGAGTATGACTCGTTTAGTGCTGCACAAGCTGTTGTTCGAGAGACACCCCTTTTGCTATGGCTTCGACGCACAAAGCAAGAGAGTCAGTACGCGCAAATGCAACTAATTTTGAAAGTGTTGTAGCTCAGTGGTTTGAAAAGGATGTTTCTAGCGAGGAAGGAAATATTTTTGAAGATGCAAGTAGTGAAGAATCAGACTATGAACCTGCAGATGTGAATGTTGAGGCAGATGACAGTCCTTCCGAAAATATTACTTCATCAGAGTCTGAAAATGAGGAACCACCACAAAAAGGTATAGAAGACCACACATACATTAGTCGGAATTAAACGATTTGGAAATTAGATCCTCCTGCAACTTTTCGTACGCCTGTCCATAATATCGTAAAACCCGTGGTTTGAAAACCTGTAAACCTAAGGATGCCTGGGACTATTTCATCTCCAAGGAAATACTAGAGGAAATCATCAATTGCACAAATATTGAATGCAGAAGAGTGGCTGATTTACGTGGTAAAACGTGGAAAAACGTTTCGCTTGCTGAAATGGAGGGTTTTCTTGGTCTTTTACTGCTTTCTGGTGTTGAGCAGAGTTGGGATGTCCCTATTAGAGAATTATTCTTCGATGAAAAGGCAAATCCTACATATAAGGCCACCATGTCAGTAAATAGATTCGAGGATATAAGGAGAATGATTAGATTTGATGACAGGCGTACCCGCAAAGCTCGATCTGTAGATGAGAAACTTGCAGCTGTTTGCTATGTATGGAAACTATTTCTTGACAAGTGTAGAAATAGAATGAGTCCCAATGATTCGCTAACAGTTGACGAACAGCTAGTCCCATTCCGTGGAAGATGCAGCTTCACCCAGTATATGCCCTCTAAACCAGCCAAGTATGGCATAAAAATATTTTGGTTATGTGATGCTTCATCTGCAATATGCTTTAGACGGAATTGTTTACACGGGAAGGAAGCCCCATGAACCTATTCAGAAAAAACTTGGATTGAATGTGGTGAAAGATCTTGCTAAAAACATTGAAGGATCATAAAAAAATATTACTGTTGACAACTTCTTTATCAGTGTGCAGCTGGCAGAAGAGATGCTTTATCTAGTACCTCACGCCGCGGATGTCAAACACGCGCCAGAACAAATGGACGTGGTCAGCCCATAGAGGGCTCCACCTCCGCGGCGGCTATTCCGCGCAGCGGCTCTCGCGCAGCTAGGGCGCCACCGCTACGCCACGTGCAGACAGCGGCCAATAGCTGCTCCCTCCGGTTTCGTACCCGCTCTGCCGTAGTCCAGTCAGTCTGGTACTCGCTCCGGATTTCGTTTCTATCTCGGCGGTACTGCGTTCTGGTCGTTGCTCGTTGTTGACATTTGCCTGGCTCTGGTTCCGAGTGGATTTACTGTTGGTGTTTGGTGTTGTGGTTTCCACAAGCCTCCGTTGTTTATCTCTTCCTTGTTGCGTCGGTCATAGTCGGTCGTGGTCGGTTGTTGTCAGTTGTCGTTGGTCTGTCGTCCGACTCGTCCTTGTGTTTACCCGGTGGTGCGTCCTCCACTGCCGGCGGCTTCCCCGCCTGGCAGCTGCGATCCCCAGCCCAAGGCGTTCTCGCAGTTGGTTTTGGCTACTACATTGGCGACGAGGTAAACGGAACATACGACTATGGAAGAGAAATTACTCACTTTCTTAGAGCAACAGCAGCAGCTTATGCGACAGCAGCAGCAGCAGTTGGAGGTCTTACAGACGTCAGTGCAGTTGCTCTCGGACAGGGTCAATAAGCGGGATTCCCTCCCACCTCTTCTCCCAGGTGTCCCGCTTGCAGACATGTTCCCACGTCCGCCGTCATTCCCACCGTTCAACGACGCAAAAGAGGATTGGGAAACGTACCTGCATCGTCTGAAGCAACATTTCACGGCCTTTCAGGTGTCGGATGACACTCGGCAGCGGTCGTTATTCTTGTCTTGGGCCTCACCGGACACGTTTTTCTTGCTCCGCAAGTTGGCAGCGTTGGCCGACCCCGTGGCTCTCTCCTTTCACGAGATCTGTGTGTTGCTAACTAACTATTATTCCCAGCGATACCACGTGGTTGCGTCTCGCTTGGAATTCCATCAATACCACAAGCAGCCGGGTCAGTCCTACCGTTCCTGGGTGACGGATTTGCAAGGCCTCAGCCGCAAATGCAACTTCACGTGCACCAATCAGCAGTGCAAGGCGTCATATGCAGATTCGTTAATTCGGGATGTGGTCGTTCAACTGGCGCCCGATCCAGAGGTCCGCACTGTGGCGTTAAAGTTGGACAACCCCTCGTTGGAAGACATTCTGCGTATTGCCCATTCCTTCGAAATTGCTCAGTCGGCGAACGAACGTCTCATGGCGCGGCCCCAGGTGTCAGCGATCGAGTCCACTTCCCGATCCACTCCTTCCCGCCGTCGACGGGACGCAGTCTCCAGAGGGCACCGCTGTCGAGATTCCTCGTTGTCTGACGTCTCTATGGCGTCCGAACCGCCGGTCGCCCCTCGACGGTGGCCGCGTGGCCCCCTCCCGTCGTGCCCCTAGTGCTTCTCGGCCCACACTCGAGCTGACTGTCCCCATCGCTGGAAGACCTGTTCCCTCTGTGATAAAGAAGGCCACCTTCGATCAGTCTGTTGTAGCCGCTCGACCCGCCCCCGTTCCGCCCCTGCAGGCCAACAGGAAGCCGTCCATGCTTAACACGCTGTCGCCCCTCAGACACATTGGCTCAAAAGCTATTCCTCACCCTACACATCTTTAACGAGGACGTCCGTTTCCAGGTCGATACGGGGGCCACAGTTTCTTTGGTCAATCTGACGACGTATGCACGTCTCGGGTCTCCAGAATTGTCCCCACCTTCTCGGAGGTTGGTCGCCTATGGCGACGGTTCCATCCCTCTCCGTGAGCAGTTTTCTGTTATGGCCATCTACAAAAACGTTCCCCGGCCCCTTACCCTATTTGTGGTGGACTACCCGTCGGCTTCGGACAGTTCTGGGCTAGATGCATTTACACGGTTTGGCTTTTCCATTCAAGACGAAGCGCAGTTCGTTTCAACTACGGTTCCATATCAGGACCTAGACGATCTGTGCGCGTCTTTTCCTCCCTGTTTTCGGCAGACCTGGGCTGCACTTCCGATTTCCAGGCACACATAACTTTACTGGCGAACGCACGGCCTCGCTTTTGTCGGGCTCGGCCTATTCCGGTAGCTTTGCGTGCGGCCGTCAAGCAGGAACTCGATCGACTCCAGGCTGCAGGGGTTATCGAGCCAGTACAATCGAGTGCCTGGGCAACGCCCTTAGTGGTCATCAAGAAACCCAATGGATCGCTTCGTCTTTGTGGGGATTTTGGGGCTACGGTCAACGCTCAGTCTTTGGTCGAAACTTATCCCATTCCTCGACAGGAAGACCTTCTCAATAAACTGGCAAGTGGCGAGTACTTTTCTAAGATTGATCTGGCAGAAGCCTATCACCAATTACCGTTGGATGAGGAATCGCAGGCCATCACCTTATGGTCTCTATAAATACAAGCGTCTTCCGTTTGGCATTTCCTCTGCCCTTGCGATTTTCCCGCGGTATCTCGAGCAACTTACGCAACCAATACTGGCTTGTGTCAATTACCTCGATGATATCTTAGTCACGGGGCGCACGAGCCAGGAACATCTGGGCAACCTCAGTACCTTATTTCACGACCTGCAGGCTGCAGGTTTACGTTGTCGGCTGGAGAAGTGCAGTTTTTTTCAACCGGAAGTGGATTACTTAGGACATTGACTCAGTAAAGATGGCATTTGCCCTTCGGACCACAATGTCGCAGCCATCGATGCCCTTCCCCGTCCACAGAACTTAACCAAACTCCAGGTATTTTTGGGGAAAGTCAATTATTACTTAAAGTTCTTACCCCAAGCCGCCCACGTCGCGCATTCCCTAAATCGCCTGCTTCGCAAAGGGGTACCTTACACGTGGACTTCTGCCTGTGATCAGGCTTTCACCCGCCTGAAGACGATGCTGAAATCTGACCTTTGCCTTACGCCTTTCTCTCCGGATCGTCCCTTGGTGGCGGCGGCCGATGCCTCAGCGTACGGGATTGGGGCAGTCCTGGTACACAGGAATGAGGATAGGTCGGAACAACCTGTGGCATATGCATCGAAGACCTTAACCCCTGCGCAAAGGAATTACTCTCAGATCGAAAAGGAGGCTCTTGCCATTATTTTTGCAGTTCAGAAATTTCACCTGTTTGGGGCGCAGTTCACCCTCCTCACGGATCACAAGCCCTTAGTGTCGCTTTTTGGGCCCCATTCGCAACTCCCAGTTGGACGGCTCAGTGTCTTCAGTGCTGGGCGTTGTTCTTGCGTAATTACACTTACGCCATCCGCTATAAGCCCACCAGTCAACACACTAATGCAGATGCCTTGTCACGTCTCCCAGCAGGACCCGTTCTGGCGTTCGACCAGCAGGAAGTCCTGTGCTTCCACATCGACTCTGCCCGCCGGGAGACTCTCGATGGATTTCCTGCGAAGGCTACGCAAATCGCCGCTTCCACGCGCAGGGACCCCATTCTGCGGCAAGTCTTCCGCTATGTGACCCATGGTTGGCCTCCCTACCTCACATGAAGGCGTTGGCTCAACGACATGTCTATTGGCCAGGGATCGATGGAGACATTGAACACCTAGTTCGTGGTTGCACAGTGTGTGCGCGTCATCAGGCTAGTCCTCCACAATCTTTCGCGCCCTGGCCAACACCCAGCCAACCCTGGGAGAGGATCGATCTAGTTTTTGCAGGCCCCTTCTTAGGCTCCATGTGGCTCCTCATCATTGATGCCTATTCCAAATACCCATATGCGGTCCGCATGGCGTCCACCACCACTGACGCCATCCTCAACGCCTTGGCCCAGGTGCTGGCCATTGAAGGCCTTGCTCAGACGTTGGTCACAGATAATGGGCCCCAATTAATGGCGTCCTCGTTCCAGACCATCTGCTCCGCTAACAGTATCAAACACATTCGCTCTCCCCCCTTCCATCCTTCATCCAATGGCGCGTCGGAACACCTGGTCTGCACTTTCAAACAGCAGCTGATGAAATCAGTGGAGACGTCGGCCACCACGTCGGCCCTCACCTTGTTTCTCAGCACCTGCCGCACTACGCTGGTGGCCGGTCATAGTCCTGCCGAACTCCTTCATGGGCGACAACCTCGGACCCTCCTCCACCTGCTGACACTTCTAGACCCCGCTCTCACCCCTCCTGGTGCTACGCCCCGGGCATGGCCGTGTGAGCCTGCTCCTATGGCAGCACACCTGCATGGACGCCTGCTACGGTGATCGCGGCTCATGGGCGGCGAGTGACGACCGTACAGAGACACAGAGGGCTCAAGCGTCACCACCATAACCAACTCCGCCCATGGGCCCCTGCCTTGATTCCTCCCCCACCGCCTTCCCTGCTTCCTGGTGCGGACACGTCCCTCGAGGTGGCGCCCTTCCCTTCAACCTCCATCTCCTTGCCGGCTCTGCAGACATTCCTTCCGCCTCGCCTGGGTATAGAGACGCCCTCTGACCCCCTGCCCTCTGGTGACACCTTGATGGATGCCACAGTCAGTCTGCCCTCCCCTCCCCCAGTGGTCCCTCCGGACGTCTCACAACCCATGCCCTCGTTCCGCCCACCTCGGCAACGTCTGGGGCATTTCCGCCCCTATGCACCGATTTCGGGGGGGGGGGGGGGGGATGGAGGGATCTAGTACCTCACGCCGCGGATGCCGAACACGCGCCAGAACAAATGGATGTGGTCAGCCCATAAAGGGCTCCGCCACCGAGGCGGCTATTTCGCGCAGCAGCTCTCGCGCAGTGAGGGCGCCACCGCTACGCCATGTGCAGACAGCGGCCAATAGCCGCTCCCTCCGTTTCGTATAAAGGGACCCGCTCTGCACTAGTCCAGTCAGTCTGGTACTCGCTCTGGATTTCGTTTCTATCTCGGCGTTACTGCGTTCTGGTCGTTGCTCGTTGTTGACATTTGCCTGGTTCTGGTGCAGAGTGGATTTACTGTTGGTGTTTGGTGTTATGGTTTCCACAAGCCTCCGTTGTTTATCTCTTCCTTGTTGTGTCAGTCATAGTCGGTCGTTGCCAGTTGTTGTTGGTCTGTCGTCTAACTTGTCCTTGTGTTTACCCAGTGGTGCGTGCTCCACTGCCAGCGGCTTCCCCGCCTGGCAGCTCCGATCCGCAGCCCAAGGCGTTCCCGCTGTTGGTTTTGGTTACTGCACTTCAGAAGCAAATTACAGTGGTGGGAACAATCAAACAAAATAAACCAGAAGTTCCTAATAAGATGAAACCATCTGCCTCATTCCTCTTTGTTTGCATTTAGAGGTGACATTACAATGGTGAGTTATGTCCCCAAAAAGAAAAAGTCTGTAGTTCTCATTAGCACAATGCATCACGACAGAAATATTGATGAAACTCATCCAAAAAAGACACCAGATATAATAAAGTTCTATAACTCTACGAAGGGTGGAGTAGATCAAATGGACCAGAAAATTCGGTATTACACTTGCAAGAGACAAACAAGAAGACGGCCATTTGCATTATGTATGAATATGATGGACGTCGCAGCAATGAACAGTGAAGTTTTATTTTCCACCGAGCATCTGACATACCATAGTGGAAGAAGTGATAAACGGCGTTTGTTTCTAAGAGATTTAGCAGAGGAAATGGTAAGACCACTAATGGAACTTCGTATTCAGATCCCTTATCTTCCAAAGAAAATAGTTGATGCCATGCAAAGATATGTTGTTTAAAAAGATGTCATATTGCCGAACCAACTACCTATTTCAGGAAAAAGAAGATGATACAATTATTGTCCATATAATAAACACAGGAAAAGTGCTATGACATGCATTAAGTGTAAAACCAACATTTTTGAGGAACATAGTGGCATTCTTTGTGCTTCTTGTTTATCACATGTTGAAAACTAAGAAAAATGCAATTTTATGTGAACAATGAATAATAACTTTTTGTCAAAATATTGGCTATATACATAATATTGTGAAAAATGAGTATGTTTTAATTGAAGAAATTGGTTGTAATAAATGTTATAAAATGTAAACTGCAACTTATAAGTGAATTAATAAAATTATTTGCATATCTTGTATGTAAATGGATGTAACTAATAAAAATTCACTCTTAGAGTTTGGTTTTTTTAAATTAATAAAATGTTAATCAGGCCCACCAGATCTTCTTACTGTATCTTAGGAATCTTTCAATATGACAATAAATATGACAGATATGAATTTAACTCCAAAGAATGATTATATGAAAAGAGGAAAATTTTAAATTAGGGCAGGGCTTGGAGGCCCTGCATATGCATTCATGTGTGTTTTTGGCACCATGCATCCTAGGTTTAATATTGTATTGAATGCTTATGCCGGTGAAGCTGTGATTCTTCACCGATTCTGTAGAGAACCCTCTCATAGCTAATCAGTCCTCCTAATTTGCGACATTCTTCTGCAACAGCACATCTCAAAGACTTCGACTCTCTTCTATTTCGGTTTTTCTACTACCCATGATTCACTAATATACAATTCTGCGCTACGAAAATAGATTCTCAGAAATTTATTCCCCCATTTGAGGCCTATGTTTAATACCAATAGACTTGTCTGGGCAAGGAATCCCCACTTTGTCTGTCCCAGTTTTCTACTTATGTCCTGCATGCTCGATTACCGTGGTTGACTTTAAAGTTAGCGGAACTCTTTCACTTAGCCCGTGGTCGTCATTTTTGATGTTAAGTACGTCGTCTGAATACAGGGTGAAGAAAAAATGTCACACATGGTTGTCGACACGCAACTCTTCATCTTCGTTCCAGACAAAAATGTCTCGAAACCAAGCAACGCCAATAGGTTTAATAACAACACGATTAAAAAAAAAAACAAGACTCTGACAACATTGTAACTGCGTGCAGTGTGGAACAGATACGCAAACTCACCAATGTTCGGGTCGCATTTACGCCAAACATTTTTTTTTTTCAGTTAAAGCATCAAATTGTATCCATTTTACAACTTCACAATGCGGTATCTTATGTGTTTCATTCCGTTACTGTTAATTTTATTTAAACATTACGACTTAACACGAACTTCTTGCAGATGTAAACAGCCACTTTGTTTCGTCTGTTACACAAATTCAGCCAATAGCAAAAAAATGTGGATAAGTAACATCGCCTCTATCGAAAGAGGTACAAAAAAACAAAATAGATAGGCCAAACTAGGCACGCATGTGAGTTATTAGGTCGTGTACATCCATGGGTGGAGTACTATAAACTTGTCCCCCACAAATAAAAATCTAATGGATTTAGATCTGGAGTATGGATTGGATGCTCACGTCCAATCTATTTCCCTAGAAAGTAGTTACGCACAGTCATTCCAAAGTGTGGCATTACACCATCATGCTCAAACCATACGTGTCGTCGAACACCAAGTAGGCACGTCAGGTAAGGTATTGCAAACAACCGTACAATACAAGGGGGTATTCAACTTGTCCAACGGTGGCTAAAGGCTCAGAAGCATTCTTCTCACGAGTGCTACTCACAGCGTGCCTGAAAGCCACAATAATGGGTCACATGTGGGCTGTGTTCCAACCTGTAATGGCTGTTGTTGTGATTAACAATATCGTCACAAGTGAAGCTAGATTCGACAGTTCATATCACATTATTTATATAATGTTTGTTATCTTCAACTTAGTGCAAAACCCATTAACAAAAGCCGGCTGGGGTGGCCGAACGGTTCTAGGGGCTACAGTCTGGGACCGCACGACCGCTACGGTCGCAGGTTCGAATCCTGTCTCGGGCATGGATGTGTGTGATGTCCTTAGGTTAGCTAGGTTTAAGTAGTTCTACGTTCTAGGGGACTGATGACCTCAGAACTTAAGTCCTATAGGGCTCAGAGCCATTTTTGAACCATTAACAACACTGTACTCGACGAATGCAGTCTTTCGCCTGCTCGTACCGCGTTAACGCATCATAATATGGATGGAATTCTCCTCCAGTCTTTGAGATACCGTAGCGGTCGTGCGGTACCAGACTTTAGCGCCTAGAACCTTTCGGCCACCACGGCCGGCGTTTGTGGAGTACGTCCAGTCCTTGGACGATCTCTGTTCATTACTTGAGGACGAAATTTACCGGTCGACTGTCGACGGAAAACATTCTTATCGGGATGGCGCCTTTGAGGATACTGTCCAGCCTACACACGAGCAGCAGCAGCAGCAGCAGCAGCAGCAGCAGCAGCAACAACAACAACAACAACAGCAGCTTGACTACCGGATGCACACAGCGCCAAAAGCATATCGACGTATTCAGCGCCCTACGTGACCAGTTACGATTGCGCACTGTGCGGTTAGGAGACACATGCGTGAAGTTTAATGGATGCCAGTGTCATATGTTAGGCTATTATCATGCGACAAACCGATTTACTGCTTATAAACGAGAACAGGGGAATGGACGTCTAACAATTAAAAAATAAAAATGGAACCTGCTAAGGGTTCCAACCATAGCTCTATTGTAGACGTAGGTTTGATGTCGCAGCAGTCTGCTCAGTGAGCTACGAGGGCTAGCACGGTAGTGTGAGGTAATACACGTTCCTCGGGACTTTCCGATGATCTTCGCTATGTGACAGTGTTGTAAGTTCTTCGTTTTCATTCATGCGATTCCAAAGTGCACTCGGTCTGATTTTGCTGGATAATCTTTTGTCTTGCATCTGGATGCTGAATTGCGTGCCGACCTCGAGGTGTGGCATATTTATTCACCCTGTACATGGTTTGGTAAATATGCTGGTGTGGTTACACTACAGGGAGGACATCTCACAGGTCAAGGAATCCCAAAGGCCAGGCTCCTGTTCACTTAGTGTAATGTATCGCAGTTTCTCTGGCTGTAACAAAAGTCTTTCCGTCTAAGAATTCGTAGACACTAAAACAGTCTTTCATTGCAATCGTCTTTATAATTCAGTCATCGGCTTTGATCATTACGATCGCCAACAGACAGATCTGTCTGCTTAAACTTAGTAATGAGAATCAAATAAAATTTAGCCAGGATTTTGATTATCACAAAATGTAAGTGTGTGATAGTGCTGTGATGAATAATTGTGGCACGTGATGTAGGGAAGCCTTCAGCACGCAGCACTAAGTTTAATGCGACAGATCACGCTGATGATTATCGTAACTCAATTAAATAAAGAAATTCGCGATCAAAGCCTGTTTTAGCTACCACGAATTATTAAACTTTGGATTGCTGCAAACTTCAAGGTGATAATCTCGCCCTTATCTTTACATTCTCTTCCGTGGTTTTGTATTTCTTAATCTTTATTTCTTCTCGTGAAGTATTCTTTACTATTGATTATACGCTCTCTTGAGCAGTTTTCCATTGGCTTAAAATAAATGGATAACTGAGATATTAATTTGTCTTTTAATGTATGACAAATTGAGCAGACGCAAAATCAGGAACGTTCACGCTTTTGTACCAGAATTGCTTATGTCAGTATCCTCCTATGTAAACATCCTACAAGATCCAGTCACATTAATGTGACCACCACCTGTATTCGAAGTCAACGTGAAGTAATCACACACAGACGGCATGTGGCGGCACTATCAGTGGAAGGTATTTGTAGACTATCGGGGGCGACACGAAAAACAGTGCAGTCGTTATTGTAATGCGGAAATTAAAGGGTTCATCTGATTTCCAAGGGGGAATGATGAACGGCTTTGCGGACAGTAGTGAAAGCGTTTTCGTAACGGCTAAGTTTGTAAACTGTTCGCATGCTGCCTTGATTAAATTATAGTGTACATGGTAAAATGGTGCTATCCAAACTGGCTACGAGGCAGGTGTGTTGGACCACGAGTCTTAGACGACACAGGTGAACGATGCGTGCGAAAGTGTATGGTTGCAAGGGTTCAGGTCAGAGACAGGAGCGTTATGGTCTGGGAAATTAGGAGATTGATAAATCAACCAACCAGTTGCAAATAAAGGTCTATTATCCCCTGACCATGGTTTCGATACTTGTAAAAATATCTTCTTCAGAAGTATTGGCCCTAGAAATGTTTACATCAGTTACAAATATTACTGGAAAATTATTTGTGAAGTAAACGTACTCACTTATTACATCAGACGATGGCACAATAGATTAGATGAAGACGAGAAACTCTTGTCATAAACGAAATTGATAAAACAAGAATTCTCAAGCCTTGGCTTTAGATAGCACCAGATTACATATACCGTACTTCAGAATGACTGGGAAATGTTTTCGTGGTTTTCCTGGGTGGTCTCGTCATTCTGGAAGGCACAATGCATCAAAAAACTATGTATCTTTCCTAGGGAACTATTTCCTCCTGTAACGCATTTTCATTTCAGCCTCGCGATAGCATCAACCAGTGGGACACCGCAACGTCTCACACAGCTCGCAGTGCACTTGCTTGATTCTAAGGGCACCGAGATGAGTTTGCCGTACTTCCCTGCCCACCAAACTCCCCAGATTTAAACCTAGTCGAGAATATATGGGACCACCTCGATCGGGCTCTTCGCTATGTGGATCTTCAACCGAGGAACCAAATGCAGCTGGCCACGGCATGCCTTCACAACCCTGCACGTTAGCCCAGCAAAAGATGGTTGTTTCGGCTTTTGACAGGATGTAATTTTAACGTGACTTTACCGCGTATTAAATGGTTTTATCTTTATACTGACAGAACAAAGAGTTGTATTAAAACTGGTAATTACGAGTACCTCATCTCGCTTGAGTGGTCAAAGTGAGCCAGGCCAGTGCCGAGGGATTATCTGTCTGCCGCTCAGAAACCCTCATAAACTGTTTATTTCTTCACCAAATTGTGAGTGCCGAGGGATTATCTGTCTGCCGCTCAGAAACCCTCATAATCTGTTTATTTCTTCACCAAATTGTGACGTTGTACAGTAACGGTGAAGTCACAGAATGTAAGAAGACGTTACATTCTGACAAAGTAGTAATCACCTCCTTTGTTACTTGATGCCTCAGTTTGCTTCGTTTCATTACACATCACAACACAGTGCAGTAAGGTATATCTTTTCGTATCGAGCAGTCGGTGGATTAGAGCGGTTTATCTTGTGGGTACGTGTACTGTCTGGACTGGAACATAGTCAAGACGTCACAGAAGAAAATGAAATGTTCGTACGGCTTATCTCAGCGGGAGTCGTCTTCCAGGCAGTTCAGCCGCCTGGTGCATCGTTTAATTCAGATACTTTCCCGACTTCTACATCGAAGATGATGGAATGATAATGAGTATAGTACACACCCACACACAGCACCGACTTCACCGGACGGTTGCCCACCCTCCCCTCACCTAAAGCTCCTCTGCATGTGCCACGATCAGTTCCTCGCCGAGGCAAATCCTCCTTCGGTGGAACCTGCATGCCCTACGCGACACGGACAATGAATTGAAACATATTGCCACCACAAGTCCCCAGCGCTGGCACCGCCACCCTGTTCCTTTTACCATAGTCGAGGACATGGACTCGTACCATGGCTAACGATAGCCCTGGTGTGGCCACTAATGATGTGTCTTTTAATACGGCCACTCATTCTATGAAATCCTCGGTGCGACCATCACTATAACTACCTCTGTAGTTATCACATCTTACCGGCAATCTTGAACTTACGCCGTCGGAGGGTGCTAGCGGACTAAGTCTCTACTCCGCCACCAAGACAGTTAGACCACTTGTAAGTAGGCTGTTTAAGTTTTTATGTTGGTAATGCCACGTAGAGCTCTGTATGTGCTGTGTGCAGTCTGTGGCTGGTTTGCATTGTTGTTGGAATATCTGCCATTGTAGTGCTGGGCAGCTGGATGTTAACAGCGCGTAGCGTTGCGCAGTTGGAGGTGAGCCGCCAGCAGTGGTGGATGTGGGGAGAGAGATGGTGGAGTTTTGAAATTTGTAAGACTAGATGTCATGAACTGCTATATATATTATGACTATTAAGGTAAATACATTGTTTGTTCTCTATTAAAATCTTTCATTTGCTATCTATGCCTATCAGTAGTTAGTGCCTTCCGTAGATTGAATCTCTTATTTAGCTGGCAGTAGTGGCGCTCGCTATATTGCAGTAGTTCGAGTAACGAAGACTTTTGTGAGGTAAGTGATTTGTGAAAGGTATAGGTTAATGTTAGTCAGGGCCATTATTTTGTAGGGATTATTTAAAGTCAGATTGCGTTGCGCTAAAAAAATATGGTGTATCAGTTTAGGCACAATCGTGTATAATTTTTCAAAGGGGACGTTTCATATGTCGACCCTTAGCCGAAGATACCTCACTGGAATCTTCTGATTTTTTTCTTGTAGTTTTGTAATTAGTGTAGCTTTTGTTTATTGCTAGCGCATAATTATAGAGAGAATTTCCTTTTTACTTGTAGTTTTTCATTGTTGTACAGTAAAACAGTTGTGGCATGCATGTAGATTTGCAGCAAGTATTTCGCAGCTGCGCTTGCAATTAACGAGATATTATTTTTAGTGCTACGTTAATGTGTTCTCTTATTTTTGCTCTTCAAATTGTGCTTTTCTGTGTTATCGTGTGAAATATTGTGACAATAATGGCGTGTGAAAAACGTAATACTAGGCTCCAAAGTAAACTGAGAAATGACAGTGAAGACGAAAGCAGTGTTTACGCCACCGAGTAATGAATTAACTAATGTTCAAAGTAGTAATTTGGTAATTGTGCATAGGGAAATGGAGGGGGCTGCAAACAATGGTGTAGACAGTGGAACAATTAGTGAACAGGGGAGCATTATCGATCGATCGGTCGGCAACAGCTTGCATCAGGATTCCGAAATGATAGGACATAATCTTTCAAATACTGTAGATTCAGGTTTTGCGTCCTCACCGTTTTCTCAAATAAATCAAGACACATTTTCTGCTTTTCAAAATGCGAATATAGCCGGTTCAAATGCACTGCCGAATAGCACTGAGGAACATGTTTCAGACACCAGTGCATTGTTATTACAATTAATGCAACAGATGGGACAAAAGCTTCAAAAGTTAGACACAATGGAACAAAATCTTCAAAAGTTAGACACAATGGAACAAAAATCAGAGACAAACACAGCAAAAGCTTCAAAAGTTAGACACAATGGAACAAAATCAGAGACAAACACAGCAACAGTTAAACACAATGGAACAAAATCAGAGACAAACACAGCAAAAGCTTCAAAAGTTAGACACCACACATTGCACAAACACGTGAAGATTTAACTATTGAGTTACATAACATTGAATCGAAATGTCAAAACGTCTGTAATGACGCAAAAGCACAGATTTGTGAGCATTTTCAACCTATTTTGTTGCGGTATGAAAATGCATTACAGAATCACGAAGCAGCCATAAAAGAACTGCAAACTATTGTTCATGAAAATCATGAGACCTTACAAGCTAAAATTGACTCAGTTGCATCTACCGATTCGGTTACGCAACTTGCAAAAACTCAAGAAAACTTAAAGGCCACAGTAGATACTCTGAAAATTGGTTCAGAAAGACACATGGAGGAAATTAGTTCATTATCAGAGAAAGTAGTTGAATTTTCGGATCAGCTAAATAATTTATCTACCAAGGTAGATGATAATCTGAATGACACAAAACCGGTAGTCTTTAATGACACAGAAGAGTGCGAACAAATTAGGAAATTCAAACAAAATTTGAATCAAATTAATACGCAACACCAAAGAGAAATCCGGGAAGTACAAGATCAGCTGACACAGGTAATACAAGAATTATGCATTTCAGAGGACACTCGCGCTCCAGTACGGGAAGAGGGACATAGAAATACGGAACAACCACAAAATAATAACACAGGACATTTCGGAAATTATGAAAGAAATTGGCAAGGTGCACCGAATTTTGAAATGGAACCGCCGAAACGACGTAACAATGACCGATATGCGACTCGCCGACATGATGATTTTGACTGTAAGCTGTTCATTACTACACGTAAATTCAAAACATTTAAGAATTCTGACAACGACATTCATCCACAAGCATGGCTTCATCAATTCTCTCATTGTTTTCCTCCCAACTGGTCATTGGAGCACAGGTTAGAATTTATGTGTGGCTATTTAGAGAATGAACCAGCTGTAAGAATGTGATCGGTCATTCACGATTGCCACAGTGAAGGAGAATTTTATCATGCCCTCCTCTCAGCGTATTGGTCTGAAGCTACACAAGACCGAGTAAAACATAGCATCATAATGATGAAACGTTTCGAACAATCTGCATTTTCCAGTCTCATGAAATATTTTGAAGACATGTTGCATAAGAATCAGTAACTTTCAAACCCATACAGCCCCTCAGAACTCATCCGCATTTGCTTAATCAAATTGCCTGAACATTTACGATATTATTTTAGCAGGACGTTGCAAAGACGATATTGAAGCTTTTCAGGGACTGTTACATGAACTGGAAATTGACCCTGACAATCGCGGAAGGCGAAAACAGGAGCACAACAATTACAGGTCACATCTGTCGCAATTCCGCGATGACAGAAATAATACACGACAAGGCTATTCTTACAACGTAAATCGTGACCAAAACAGACACCACCTGTATGACAACCGTTGGCAGAGTAGTAATAATCACAGGGAAAGATCACCTCTCCGCAGTAATGACTATCACAGAGACATTCAGAGAAACAGACAATATGGGAACCAAAATAATTATTATCAAGGGAGAAAGAATAACTTTAGATGCAACGGTCCAGCACGCAGTTACGATTCAGGGAGAAATTCTCCACCACGTGACCGACAAAAAAGAAACTATGGAATCTACCGACATGACGACAGACGATATGATCGTAACGACAGACCTGAATTGCATCAGAAGTGGCGGGATTCAAACAGAGCAGGGCCCTCTCGACAAGGTGAATTTGTAGAAGTTAGGTCTCCTAATCCCAATAACGACGCGCGCCAACAAAGAAACAGACAATGACTCGCACTGCAGGCAGCCACCTGCGCCGGCTGGCACAGGGAAAAATAGCATACATGCTAACCTTGAGAAAAATTTTAGCATTCCTTACCGACATATACAACGTGATAATTACGTTGAAGTTGAAACTCTGCGTACTAGGAAGAGTAAAGGTTTACACCACATTTCACATGTAAAACCGTTTCTTGAATGATAATCTGTTTTTTAACTTTGTCTTTGCCATATAACTTTTCACTTCACATTACTAGTATGCTTTGTCAGACTTAGAATCTGTTAATATGCAACAATGTTTGAAGTTAAATATCCAGTCAAGAACCAAGAGAAATTATTTAAAGAGAAATTACGAATGCATTGTTATTGTGAACAGATGACACAGTGATATTGTGTGTGTACATTCATGCTTGTTAGTTGCACAATTATGTAACGACTATAAGGCTCACATACTTAGAACATTTACCAGTACTGCTGATGAGATTTTAATGCAACATTTTGGTTTACTTGAAAATACATTCTGGATTTAAAGTACTTTCTGTGAGATACCAGATGACACAGTGGTTAGTTTATGTGACAGCTACAGGATTTTATCACGACGCTACTAATGAGTGACAATTTACAATGTTGTTTTTGCGGTGTATCTGTTTTATATCTGCACAGGTTTTCTGAATTCTTCTGGAAAGTAAAACATGTTTTAGTAGTAACTTTTGTGGTATAGCTACAATGAGACAGCCTTTTTCGTAGCACAACAATATGTTACATTATAGTATTTTCTTCATCACGGCAATAAGCATAATAACTACGATATCTATACGCAAAGCATCTCACTTTTGTTTATGATGAGGTGAGTACATTGACTTCAGCAGAACTTTGCTTACAGAGGACGATAACTACGACACTTCCACAGAGATTATCTTACAGCAAGACGCACATTTAGCGCTACAGGACACGCATTTCAGTGATTAATTTTGTACTTAAAACATTTATTTTTAAAGATTTTTGAATTGCAAAGAAAGTTTTCCGTGGTACATTTAATTCCATTGCTGTAATCTGTAACACCTGAGGGTATAATTACATTAAACCTCAGGGGGGTATACGCTTACTTTGCATACCATGCGTTTGGCAAGCACAAGGAGCCCTAGCTAATATTGTATTTGCTTATACAACTTCACACATCGGTACCATATTTCTGTAACACACAAATTACACAGCTATCTGATCATTTACCTGAGAGAGAAACTTTTTTTTACTACATCAGTGACACATGTTTACGCAATTACACAGTTGGGCAACTTCACACTTATGAAATTGTATTTTGTCTGTACTTTGTGAACTGTTCATATTTTTTTGGAATCATTGTGATACTATGAGAGCTTTGAATGATGTATTTGGTAAGGGAGCATGTTTTTTAAAGTACGTTTGAGGTACATGACACTACTGAAATGAGCAGAGAATTTTTGTAAGGTTTTGACATTATTGCAGAAAGCTACGCCTTTTTTGAGATTTGGCTGAGGTTTTATGATGTTATGATGATGATGTGTATTACGCTGTTGCGGTATGTTTATGATCAATAAGCTGATGCTATATGAGGAATTTGATGATGCTATGAGAGTTATGAAATGTGTCTAAATGCATGAATGTATCAGAATGCCGACGAATATTTTTTGGACACTATTATATTTATAGGATTTTGTTTCTACAGATTTGCAACGCAAATTCTCGACCCGTGAAATTTTTATGTGAGACCGTCACAGTAGTGCTAACTAGTGTCATAAATATTTCGGTAAGAAAGCCAAGTGACCTTGATGTAATGCATCTTGAGCAGCCAGCTGTGTCAGACGCCTGGAGAAAAAGCCATTAGTGTGTGCCTTTTCAGAGGCACAGGTAAAAAAAAAGAGAGAGGCCATTATCCTCGCTATTGACATTCCTTTGTAGAAAGCATCGTAAATACGACATCCTCGAAAACATGATTACACTGTCGAGTTCTTAATTTATGATATTTACTGAAATGAAATGATGAGAAACATTTCATGTCTATTGTCTTGCTAGTTGAAAGATTGTTTACTGCATTATGAAATGCCTTATGGCTAGTGAATGACATTTCACGCCTCGCTTTGCCTATTTTGTTTAATATCTAGTTCCTAGCTGCACTGCAGCATTGGTTAAAATAAAATTTTATAGATGTACTAATATAAATATTTTATGCCTACAGATCCAGTAAAAAATAACTTTATGATGCATGTACTCCAAAAAAATGAGGGAGCAAAAAAAGACATTCCCACTTCACAGGAATTGCATACATAATTTTTGTCAGTGGCTTGGTACCTTGTCTGCTAGAGCAAGTTACAGTGATGCATCACTCTAGTGTTAAGATGTGACATAGGTATTAGACATGGCCATCTTTACTGTAACATTTTTTCTGCTTGAGCTTCTTCATGATTAGATATAAGTTATTGCATTTGCTGCTGCTGTTTGCCAGGCATAGTGTTACTAAATTTCACTTTGTATTACTCTGTTAATCTAGTTTTATTACTGATTTATTTTTCTTGTTTGCTGCACATTGCCTTATATTAGTTTTAATATTGCATTTGCTTTGCTAATTTATGCTGCTTGCTTTGCCATTTGTATTTTTTATCATTGCTGTTTGTGTTAATTGTTTTGTGCTGCTGCATTGCCTTGTTCCTTAGTTTAGCATCTGAGCTCAGTAGATTTAAGTTAGCTTAAGATGGGGTAGGCTATATGAGAGAACGAGTTGTGATGAATTGGAAGAAATGCATTGAGAAGCTATAAGAAAATGGTTTGGCCAAAAAAGTATTTTGAAAGAGGATATGAGCAAAAAAGTAGGGTTTAGGGACAACAGGTTTACGTAGGATTTTCTTGGAAATAAATGATGAGGTAAGATAATGGAAAATAAATAATGAGGTAAGAAATATGTGAACATATAAATACAGAAACCATGCTTGGATAGGATTTTTTTGGTGGAGACAAATGTTGAAATAAGACGAAAGATATATGGAATGAAGTTTTAGTTTGGACTGCAGTACCAAATGTTACACTGAAAACAAACCCTGCCCTTTCCTCTTGTGTCATTCTGCTATGTGTTTGTGTATTCTTGTATATTCGTGTTTTTCCTGTCTTTATGTGTTTAGCTGATGTGAGTTACATTATAGAATTTTTCTAATACTATGTTATTTACTTTGTAAAGATGTTTAGACATTATTTACCTGTTCTGTTATGTTGCTCATATGTGAAGTTGATGTTTCAAAAGTTATTCTGATCTTTATGTATGTAATTATGTCATAATTCTTGAAACACTGATGTGCATGTTTATTTCGATTCTTTTGTAAAGCCTGTTTTACTACAAGTGTTATCTGTACTATTATGTTCTTTAATGATGTATTTTGTACCTTTGTTATTGTATTCTTATGTTATAAAATTGTAATTGACACCAGTTCATCAAACTAAGTAACTTGTAAGTTTAATTTCACTGCACACGTTTCTGTTGGTCATAGTATATGGACAATGTGTGAGAAGTAGGGACTGTTAGTGTTTGCACATCTGTTAATAATTCAGCAAGGGACTGGATAACAGCATTGCTGGTTCCAAGGACAATTCTAAAAACTATGTGAGTGCACAAGTGGTGGTTTATGGACTTGCTATATTCTCTGCAAGACTCTTCGATGGTGATTGTGCACCTGCACAGTCGCAGCAGATGGCTGCTGGCCATCTCTACAAGGACCACAGTGGGTCTACTCTGTGATGACCTACCTACCAATATTCTTCAAAACTTCGACTGACTCTGCGGTGGGTTTGCTCTGTTGTGGCCCATTACCTGACTGCATGTCGAGAGTCAGCACTGTCTTTTCGTTGGAAGGACAACACTATTTCTTCAAGACTGCATGGAAATCCACTACTTCCGTGTGCATTTCCTTCTACTGCTCAGACTTTGAGAAAAACACTGCTATTTTACTGTGATGAACGATCAGGACTGTCTTTATGGACTGTGAGAAAATTTTAGCTTTTGACCAACATTGTATCAATAAGTGGGTGCATTTGATTTCTTTGTTATTGTAATTATGAAAAATTTTTTCAAATCTGTATTGGCCACTGCCCAAAACAATTTGCAACATTTTTTGTGGGGAGCATGGGGGCTATGTACGTAGGCTGTAAGTTTTTATATTGGTAACGCCACGTAGCGCTCTGTATGTGCTGTGTGCAGTCTGTGGCTGGTTTGCATTGTTGTTGGAACATCTGCCATTGTAGTATTGGGCAGCTGGATGTTAACAGCGCGTAGCGTTGCGCAGTTGGAGGTGAGCCGCCAACAGTAGTGGATGTGGGGAGAGAGATGGAGGAGTTTTGAAATTTGTAAGACTGGATGTCATGAACTGCTATATATATTATGACTATTAAGGGCCGGCCGCGGTGGTCTAGCGGTTCTGGCGCTGCAGTCCGGAACCGCGGGACTGCTACGGTCGCAGGTTCGAATCCAGCCTCGGGCATGGGTGTGTGTGATGTCCTTAGGTTAGTTAGGTTTAAGTAGTTCTACGTTTTGGAGGCTTTATGACCTAAGATGTTGAGTCCCATAGTGCTCAGAGCCATTTGCCATTTGCCACTATTAAGGTAAATACATTGTTTGTTCTCTATTAAAATCTTTCATTTGCTATCTATGCCTATCAGTAGTTAGTGCCTTCCGTAGTTTGAATCTTTTATTTAGCTGGCAGTAGTGGCGCTCGCTGTATTGCAGTAGTTCGAGTAACGAAGATTTTTGTGAGGTAAGTGATTTGTGAAAGGTATAGGTTAATGTTAGTCAGTGTCATTCTTTTGTAGGGATTATTGAAAGTCGGATTGGGTTGCGCTAAAACAAATATTGTGTGTCAGTTTAAGCACAGTCATGTATAGTTGTTCAAAGGGGACGTTCCACACTCTACGCTGGGGACGCTATACCGCAACCTGAGGGAGTCAGTGGTTTTTTCCGTGACGACAGCGGCGGAGATAGCCATCGAAAGCCCGAAATTGGTTCAAATGGCTCTAAGAACTATGGGACTTAACATCTGAGGTCATCAGTCCCCTAGATTTAGAACTGCTTAAACCTAAGTAACCTAAGGACACATCCATGCCGGAGGCAGGATTCGAACCTGCGACCGTAGCAGCAGCGCGTTTCTGAAGGACCTAGAACCGCTCGGCCACAACGGCCGGCTCGAAAGCCCGAGAAATTTATTCGAACTGGCGCGGCTTGAAACGGTAAGATTTTATTCAGTGTACGAATACGTAACATCGACTCAAACACCATCATGATCGCGTGTAAACACTGACACTGAAATCAGCTGATAGAAGACTAATCAAGAAGAAATTAAAAGAAAAAAAAAACCGGGATGTCTCCCTACTCAGTCGATTATTGTGTCCGTAACACGAAATTCCTTAATTTTTAGACGCATTTTTAACAATAAGTCTATCCCGCCAGTGCGGGACACATACTTCATACAGGAAAACTATTAATATTTTGGGCATATAAGTAAAGAAGTGATTTTGAAGCAGTTGGTGAAACACGCTTTCCTCTGAGCTCCAATTCATAGGTATACGCAAAGGCTCTCGTTGAAAAAGAAATTAAATTGGAGTAATTACTGGCCGTATACGGTAAAAAGCAGTTTCGCCAATTTCAGAACCCATCCCAGCGCGCAAAAAAATGAGGAGCGGATGTTAATTGCTTGTTGGGGCCTGCAGCGTTTAAACGTTCACCGCTGTGACTCCTCGCGGAGATGTTGTCTCTAGATTATATTTTGCTGCTGTCAACGTATGTGCCACCTCCTCGTTGCCGTTTAGTTTCTACAAAGTGCGTTTGGTACTACTCTTATCTACTTTGAGAGCAAAATCTAACCATAACTCCAACTAAATATGCAAAACAATGTTTAATTTCTAGTGATAAATTCAGTTACCCTACGGTAAACACCGTGTTATTGTACTTCGAATGGCAATAATTCATGGAAAGTGATAAGAGGCCAGCAGTCATTTGTCTCTTTCTTCGGAACCTATATGTACCGTATTTATCACGCACTAACACGGTGTTTTGTTTTCACTTGTTCTCTCAAAAGCTGTTCTGATGCTACCAGTGATTCATAGAGCAGGAATATCTTTGGAGTAAACATACCGTGCCGCTTAGATGTCAAACCGAAAAGTTGCGTGACTAATTGCATAACGCTGTTTGTTTTCAAAATTGCACTTATTTGCCTCATCTTTACACACGTCTTTCTCAACGATAGGAATGGTAACTGTTACTATTACGAATCCAAAACGAAATACTACGTCAAGGAAGAGAAAACTACTTTTCATAGATAAGTACCACAAAGGCCTATAGTAATCGTACTAGTGAGTGATTCTATATGTGTTGATTGATATCCAGATATATTGTAATGTAGCCACAAAATCTTAGATCATTTACATAACTATAGTCCTGGATTCTGTTAAGTGGAAGTGAACTGCCAATCAACCCTCCGAATGAAAACACATTGCGAACAGTCTTCACATTTGGATTACATTTATACGCCACCGCCGGATTACACAGGTCATCAAACCAATTTGCTTGTTTTAAAATAGTCGTAATAGGCAACTGTAGTACTAGTATGTTATGGAGAATGGCCATTAATTATATAGTAATTGAAAAGTGAATTGAGTTTAAACAGGAGAACAAAAAGAAACATTTCCACTCTGAAAGTATTTAGGTGTGATAACTCACAAATTTGTTGTAAGTTATAAAATTCGGTGTTTCTTTCGGAACACTGACTTAAGCGTACTAGAAAGCCAATTTTGTATGCAAAACTTACTGAGAAAATCTTGTACTTTTTCATCATGGTAAAACTTATTAAAATAGATTCTCCACAGTATGATAATGTGCGGTTTCTTTGGGTCATCAATCATCTCACTGTTTCAAGGCGGCCCGTAACGGCTCCTCTAATTATTTGTTGTTGGACATATTCCGATTTCTGTCGTCCTTTAAAATTTTTAGCTACTTTTTGCATCTCCCTGATGTCTGGATTAGATGCCCTATTTTACTGTTCCTCCTCCTTGTCAGTGTTTTCAACATATTTCTGTCCTCATAGGTTCCGAGAAGCACCTCCTCATCTTATCTTTTTAGTTCACCTATTTATCAGCACGCACTAACCATCTCTCAAACGCTGCAGTACACCTTCTCTCCTGCTTTTCTTCAGTCCATGATTCACTTAAATCCAATGTTGTGCTTCAGTTGTAATTTATTCCTCAAATTAAACCCAATATTTGATACTAATAGATTTATTTTGGCCAGGAATCCCTTCTGTGACACTGGTAGTCTGCTTTTTATGCCCGCTTTCCTTTGTTCTTCACACGTTTTTTTGCTTTCAAATTATCAGCATCTCTCCACTTCGTTTATTTCGTTCCTCAGTTTTGATATTGATTTCATCACTGATCTCAAATCCTACTGACTGGTTTGATGCGGCCCGCCACAAATTCCTTTCCTGTGCTAACCTCGTCATCTCAGAGTACACTTGCAACCTACGTCCTCAATTATTTGCTTGACGTATTCCAATCTCTGTCTTCCTCTACAGTTTTTGCCCTCTACAGCTCCCTCTAGTACCATGGAAGTCATTCCCTCATGTCTTAGCAGATGTCCTATCATCCTTCTCCTTATCAGTGTTTTCCACATATTCCTTTCCTCTCCGATTCTGCGTAGAACCTCCTCATTCCTTATCAGTCCACCCAATTTTCAACGTTCGTCTATAGCACCACATCTCAAATGCTTCGATTCTCTTCTGTTCCGGTTTTCCCACAGTCCATGTTTCACTACCATACAATGCTGTACTCCAGACGTACATCCTCAGAAATTTCTTCCTCAAATTAAGGCCGGTATTTGATATTAGTAGACTTCTCTTGGCCAGAAATGCCTTTTTTGCCATAGCGAGTCTGCTTTTGATGTCCTCCTTGCTCCGTCCGTCATTGGTTATTTTACTGCCTAGGTAGCAGAATTCCTTAACTTCATTGACTTCGTGACCATCAATCCTGATGTTAAGTTTCTCGCTGTTCTCATTTCTACTACTTCTCATTACCTTCGTCTTTCTCCGATTTACTCTCAAACCATACTGTGTACTCATTAGACTGTTCATTCCGTTCAGCAGATCATTTAATTCTTCTTCACTTTCACTCAGGATAGCAATGTCATCAGCGAATCGTATCATTGATATCCTTTCACCTTGTATTTTAATTCCACTCCTGAACCTTTCTTTTATTTCCATCATTGCTTCCTCGATGTACAGATTGAAGAGTAGGGGCGAAAGGCTACAGCCTTGTCTTACACCCTTCTTAATACGAGCACTTCGTTCTTGATCGTCCACTCTTATTATTCCCTCTTGGTTGTTGTACATATTGTATATGACCCGTCTCTCCCTATAGCTTACCCCTACTTTTTTCAGAATCCCGAACAGCTTGCACCATTTTATATTGTCAAACGCTTTTTCCAGGTCGACAAATCCTATGAAAGTGTCTTGATTTTTCTTTAGCCTTGCTTCCATTATTAGCCGTAACGTCAGAATTGCCTCGCTCGTCCCTTTACTTTTCCTAAAGCCAAACTGATCGTCACCTAGCGCATTCTCAATTTTCTTTTCCATTCTTCTGTATATTATTCTTGTAAGCAGCTTCGAAGCATGAGCTGTTAAACTGATTGTGCGATAATTCTCGCACTTGTCCGCTCTTTCCGTCTTCGGAATTGTGTGGATGATGCTTTTCCGAAAGTCAGATGGTATGTCGCCAGACTCATATATTCTACACACCAACGTGAATAGTCGTTTTGTTGCCCCTTCCCCCAATGATTTTAGAAATTCTGATGGAATGTTATCTATCCCTTCTGCCTTATTTGACCGTAAGTCCTCCAAAGCTCTTTTAAATTCCGATTCTAATATTGGATCCCCTATCTCTTCTAAATCGACTCCTGTTTCTTCTTCTATCACATCAGACAAATTTTCACCCTCTTAGAGGTTTTCAATGTATTCTTTCCAACTATCTGCTCTCTCCTCTGCAATTAACAGTCGAATTCCCGTTTCACTCTTAATGTTAGCACCGTTGCTTTTAATGTCACCAAAGGTTGTTTTGACTTTCCTGTATGCTGAGTCTGTCCTTCCGACAATCATATCTTTTTCGATGTCTTCACATTTTTCCTGCAGCCATTTCGTCTTAGCTTCCCTGCACTTCCTATTTATTTCATTCCTCAGAGACTTGTATTTCTGTATTCCTGATTTTCCCGGAACATGTTTGTACTTCCACCTTTCATCAATCAACTGAAGAATTTCTTCTGTTACCCATAGTTTCTTCGCAGCTACCTTCTTTGTACCTATGTTTTCCATCCCAACTTCTGTGATGGCCCTTTTTAGAGATGTCCATTCCTCTTCAACTGTACTGCCCACTGCGCTATTCGTTATTGCTGTATCTATAGCGTTAGAGAACTTCAAATGTATCTCGTCAATCCTTAGTACTTCCGTATCCCACTTCTTTGCGTATTGATTCTTCCTGACTAATGTCTTGAACTTCAGCCTACTCTTCATCACTACTATATTGTGATCTGAGTCTATATCTGCTCCTGGGTACGCCTTACAATCCAGTATCTGATTTCGGAATCTCTGTCTGACCATGATGTAATCTAATTGAAATCTTCCCGTATCTCCCGGCCTTTTCCAAGTATACCTCCTCCTCTTGTGATTCTTGAACAGGGTATTCGGTATTACTAGGTGAAACTTGTTACAGAAGTCAATTAGTCTTTCTCCTCTTTCATTCCTTGTCCCAAGCCCATATTCTCCTGTAACCATTTCTTCTACTCCTTCCCCTACAATTGCATTCCAGTCGCCCATGACTATTAGATTTTCGTCCCCCTTTACATACTGTATTACCCATTCAATATCCTCATACACTTTCTCTATCTGTTCATCTTCAGCTTGCGACGTCGGCATGTATACTTGAACTATCGTTGTCGGTGTTGGTCTGCTGTCGATTCTGATTAGAACAACCCGGTTACTGAACTGTTCACAGTAACACACCCTCTGCCCTACCTTCCTATTCATAACGAATCCTACACCTGTTATACCATTTTCTGCTGCTGGTGATATTACCCGATACTCATCTGACCATAAATCCTTGTCTTCCTTCCACTTCACTTCACTGACCCCTACTCTATCTAGATTGAGCCTTTGCATTTCCCTTTTCAGATTTTCTAGTTTCCCTACCACGTTCAAGCTTCTGACATTTCACGCCCCTACTCGTAAAACGTTATCCTTTCGTTGATTATTCAATCTCTTTCTCATGGTAACCTCCCCCTCGGCAGTCCCCTCCCAGAGATCCGAATGGGGGACTATTCCGGAATCTTTTGCCAATAGAGAGATCATCAATGACACTTCTTCAATTACAGGTCACATGTCCTGTGGATACACGTTACGTGTCTTTAATGCAGTGGTTTCCATTGCCTTCTGCATCCTCATGTCGTTGATCATTGCTGATTCTTCCGCCTTTAGGCGCAATTTCCCACCCGTAGGACAAGAGAGTGCCCTGAACCTCTATCCGCTCCTCCGCCCTCTTTGACAAGGCCGTTGGCAGAATGAGGCTGACTTCTTATGCCGGAAGTCTTCGGCCGCCATTGCTGATTATTTATCAAAATTTAGGCAGTGGCGGGGATCGAACCCCGGACCGAAGACGTTTTTGATTATGAATCAAAGACGCTACCCCTAGACCACGGGTACATCCTTTAGTCCTCATTAAAATTTACCCTTAGTTCATGTTATGTACTCAGTAGATGGGTCATACGATTCAGCATGTCCTGTGTAATACTTCCTCCCTTTTACTGAGGATAGCAATGTCAGCATAATCACTGGTATCGCTTTACCTTCAATTTTAATCACTCTCCTGAACCTTGCTTTTATTTCTGTCATTGCCCCTTCTGTGTCAGACCGAACACTAGGAAGATACTGCATCTCTGCCTTACAGTATTTTAATCCGAGAATTTCATTGTGTTTTCTCCATTATTATTCTTCCTTCTTGGATCTTATACACATTGTGTATTACCTGTCTTTAACATAGCTTACACTGAATTTTTGTGAATATTTGGAACATTTTGTACCATTTTACATCGCCGAGCTCTTTCTCGAGGTCGATAAATTCAATAAATATGTACAGATTTTTCTTCAGTCCTGCTTCCATTATCAAACGCAACGTCATAACCACAAATCTAGTGCCTTGCCGTTTCTGAAAGCTAGACGTGGTCGCCTAAGAGATCCTCAGTCTTCTTTTCGTTCTTCTACACTCCTGGAAATGGAAAAAAGAACACATTGACACCGGTGTGTCAGACCCACCATACTTGCTCCGGACACTGCGAGAGGGCTGTACAAGCAATGATCACACGCACGGCACAGCGGACACACCAGGAACCGCGGTGTTGGCCGTCGAATGGCGCTAGCTGCGCAGCATTTGTGCACCGCCGCCGCCAGTGTCAGCCAGTTTGCCGTGGCATACGGAGCTCCATCGCAGTATTTAACACTGGTAGCATGCCGCGACAGCGTGGACGTGAACCGTATGTGCAGTTGACGGACTTTGAGCGAGGGCGTATAGTGGGCATGCGGGAGGCCGGGTGGACGTACCGCCGAATTGCTCAACACGTGGGGCGTGAGGTCTCCAAAGTACATCGATGTTGTCGCCAGTGGTCGGCGGAAGGTGCACGTGCCCGTCGACCTGGGACCGGACCGCAGCGACGCACGGATGCACGCCAAGACCGTAGGATCCTACGCAGTGCCGTAGGGGACCGCACCGCCACTTCCCAGCAAATTAGGGACACTGTTGCTCCTGGGGTATCGGCGAGGACCATTCGCAACCGTCTCCATGAAGCTGGGCTACGGTCCCGCACACCGTTAGGCCGTCTTCCGCTCACGCCCCAACATCGTGCAGCCCGCCTCCAGTGGTGTCGCGACAGGCGTGAATGGAGGGACGAATGGAGACGTGTCGTCTTCAGCGATGAGAGTCGCTTCTGCCTTGGTGCCAATGATGGTCGTATGCGTGTTTGGCGCCGTGCAGGTGAGCGCCACAATCAGGACTGCATACGACCGAGGGACACAGGGCCAACACCCGGCATCATGGTGTGGGGAGCGATCTCCTACACTGGCCGTACACCACTGGTGATCGTCGAGGGGACACTGAATAGTGCACGGTACATCCAAACCGTCATCGAACCCATCGTTCTACCATTCCTAGACCGGCAAGGGAACTTGCTGTTCCAACAGGACAATGCACGTCCGCATGTATCCCGTGCCACCCAACGTGCTCTAGAAGGTGTAAGTCAACTACCCTGGCCAGCAAGATCTCCGGATCTGTCCCCCATTGAGCATGTTTGGGACTGGATGAAGCGTCGTCTCACGCGGTCTGCACGTCCAGCACGAACGCTGGTCCAACTGAGGCGCCAGGTGGAAATGGCATGGCAAGCCGTTCCACAGGACTACATCCAGCATCTCTACGATCGTCTCCATGGGAGAATAGCAGCCTGCATTGGTGCGAAAGGTGGATATACACTGTACTAGTGCCGACATTGTGCATGCTCTGTTGCCTGTGTCTATGTGCCTGTGGTTCTGTCAGTGTGATCATGTGATGTATCTGACCCCAGGAATGTGTCAATAAAGTTTCCCCTTCCTGGGACAATGAATTCACGGTGTTCTTATTTCAATTTCCAGGAGTGTATATGCACTACTGGATATTAAAATTGCTACACCACGAAGATGACCTGCTACAGACTTGAAATTTAACCGACAGGAAGAAGATGCTGTGATATGCAAATGATTAGCTTTTCAGACCATTCACACAAGGTTGGCGCCGGTGGCGACACCTACAACGTGCTGAAACGAGGAAAGTTTTCAACCAATTTCTCTTACACAATCAGCAGTACACCGGCGTTGCCTGGTGAAGCCGGCCGTTGTGGCCGTGCGGTTCTAGGCGCTTCAGTCTGGAATCGCGTGACCGCTTCGGTCGCAGGTTCGAATCCTGCCTCGGGCATGGATGTGTGTGATGTCCTTAGGTTAGCTAGGTTTAATTAGTTCCAAGTTCTAGGCGACTGATGACCTCAGAAGTTAATTCGCATAGTGCTCAGAACCATTTCTTGCCTGGTGAAACGTTGTTGTGATGCCTCGTGTAAGGAGGAGAAATGCGTACCATCACGTTTGCAACTTTAATAAAGGTCGGATTGTAGCCTATCGTGGTTGTGGTTTATCGTATCCCGACATTGCTGCTCGCGTTGGTCGAGATCCAATGACTGTTAGCAGAATATGGAATCGGTGGGTTCAGGAGGGTAATACGGAACGCCTTGCTGGATCCCTCGTATCACTAGCAGTAGAGATGACAGGCATCTTATCCGCATGGCTGTAACGGATCGTGCAGCCACGTCTCGATCTCTGAGTCAACAGATGGGGACGTTTGCAAGACAACAACCATCTGCACGAACAGTTCGACGACGTTTGCAGCAGCATGGACTATCAGCTCAGAGACCTGCGATGGTGTACTCAACGACGAACCTGGGTGCACGAATGGCAAAACGTCAATTTTTCGGATGAATCCAGGTTCTGTTTACAGCATCATGATGGTCGCATCCCTGTTTGGCGTCATCGCGATGAACGCACATTGGAAGCGTGTATTCGTCATCGCCATACTGGTGTATCACACTGCGTGATGGTATGGGGTGCCACTGATTACACGTCTTGGTCAGCTCTTGTTCACACTGACTGCACTTTGAACAGTGGACGTTACATTTCATATTTGTTATGACCCGAGGCTCTACCCTTCATTCGATCCCTGCGAAACCCTACATTTCAGCAGGACAATGCCCGACTGCATGTTGCAGGTCCTGTATGGGCATTTCTGGATACAGAAAATGTTCGAATGCTGCCCTGGCCAGCACATTCTCCAGATCTCTCACGAATTGAAAACGTCTAGTCAATGGTGGCTGAGCAACTAGCTCACTACAATATGTCAATCACTGCTCTTGATGAACTGTGGTATCGTGTTGAAGCTGCATGGGCAGCTGTACCTGTACACTGCCATCCAAGCTCTGTTTGACTCAATGCCCAGGTATATCAAGGCCGTTATTATGGCCAGAGGTGGTTGTTTTGGGTACTGATTTCTCAGGATCTATGCACCCATATTCCGTGAAAATGTAATCACATCTCAGTTCTAGTATAATATATTTGTCCAACGAATACCTGTTTATCATCTGCATTTCTTCTTGGTGTAGCAGTTTTAATGGCCAGTAGTGTACGAAAATATCGAGATGCATCAGCTGCCTGGCCATCTATTAAACCTGGAAAGAACAAAATGTTGCAGTCGTTAGCCCTTTTCCCACGTGCGACTATTTTGTGTTCAGGGTGAATTACTTTCAGAGTTCCATTAGATTGATAATTTCAGCAGACACCAGAATTACAATTAAAAAATTTAGCAGTGAATGTACTCGAACTTACGAAGTCTTATCTATGGTGCGTGACATTACGCTACTAGCTGAAAGCAGCTACGCCAGCTCCAGAAGTCAACAACAGTTCCTCCAGAACTCCCGCATCCCACAGTGTTCTGAGATAATGCATATGGCCGTATCTAGACTTCCAAGAGACAGACAGTTACAGCTTTTCTTTTGCCCTGCATGACGTTTTCAACAAACAGATTGCGCAATATTGAAGCTCAAGTGAAAAGGAACACTTCCTGTTTAAATTTATGCATCCTACACCGTTGGCAGTTATGTGTAAGTGGCAGTTACGTGATTTCATTTCGGTGATTACAAAATAGAGTCGAATGTATGCACTGGGCAGTGTGGCACAACAGCGTTACAACAGAAAAATGAGAGAAGAGGATTTGTTGGTCTGTTGGATTGATGATAGGTTTGAATACTTATGGTTTGTGTTTGATTCCAGCTTCTGGCGATAAATTTTTATAGGTAGAGACAGATTCTATTCTCTTCTGGCTACGCCATTGAAGAAGGTATAATGGCATTGTGGTCTGAAATTCACATTAAACATGATATTCCTTCTGTACCAAGTAGAAATGAAGTGGAACCACTATAAAGTCAGGAGTGGCGACATATAGAAACTCTATCCCCAGTAACCTTTCTTATACTAGTTATTTATTTCTAGTGACGAAACAAACGCTATGTAGGGTCACAGGATACTTGTTTCACCTTTTATTTGAGCTTCTGTGTGTCGATAAAGTTGGTTCTGAACTGAAAATGCAACTCAGACCGCCCTTAACTCGGAATCCGATACCTTCATGACAATACAGCTCGACTACAATTTGTTTGTTCAAAACTGCAGATTCCTCAACATCTCCACATATTACGCGTGAATGGGCTCGAATCCGTGCGTGGCACTCAAGTTTTCATTATATATTATCAAGCTTTAGCATGAGAACACCTATCTGCTGGTGGATAATAATTTTGATTTTTAATGTATATTCATTCGTTTCCAGCAGTAAAGATATCTGACGTTTTTGACTCCCAGTGAGACACAGAACTATTTGCGAGATCAGTGTAAGTTCAAGGATATTATTCCGAGCTGCTGGTTGAGAAAAATTCGGTAGCTGACGTCTCTTTGTGTGCAGTCAACAAACATATGTGTGGGTTTCGATTCACAGTCAGCACTGAACTCTTTGTCATATTATTTCTAGTTCAAACACGCTCACATGTCACTGGTGGTGTAACAGACCCATATTTGACGTTCGTTTTCTCTAGAATATAACAGCCATAGGTGCCGGGTCGGAGTCCTGGGAAGGAAAAAACTAATGTTTCGTCTCGTCATTTCAGTTAAAACATCTAGCTACTGCCGAGAAAATCCGATATATCACAGTTGATTGTGCTTCGATATCAATCCGATTAGGTTCTGGGTTCGAGTCCCTGTCCAACACAAAGCCTTATCTCACGGCATTTCAACCATTACTTGTGAAGAAGCAGTATTTAACATCTCTCATAGTTCGTTAGAAGGGACAATAGATGTTGGGTAGGAATTCGCGTCCGTTAAGAATGTTTACGTTATGTAATTTAGAGTTGATATTTGCTAACTGATACTGTCTAAAATCGAGGTATATCACTCTCTGTATGCCTAGTGAGGAATGACTGTTAGTTTCTGTCAGTCACGAAATATTTGCTTATTCTGCATGACCTGGGTTTGAATCCATATGCAGAACGAGACGGTGCGTCGTGTCATTTGAAGTTCATATATATTCTCAAATAGCTGCTTGTGAATAACTTAAATTTTTAACGTCATTTTGTGCTAAATAATAAGTAGGTGCGTTATTTTGAAGAGGAAATCATGAATACGATGAACTTTCTACGTGCATTACCTATCTGACGTAATAATGACATACCTTAAATGTTACCACTCTTATTAATTGTTATAAATGTGAGCTCACAAGCCTTAAGGACAGTCTTATCAGTGATAAGGTTTTCCCTGATATTTGTAGTATCATAGTATTACTTTGCATTTGCGGTACAGAGCAGTGTTCTTTATTGGTGACTTGTTGGAACCATTTTCAATAGTCATACGACTGTACCAAGGAGCGATTGAGGACCTGCTAGACAGCTGCGTTATGCGGGTTGCATGCGAATCTGGCGAAATGCAATTCAGGTCCTTTGGATACTTTTGAGCATGACTTCATATTTGAAATTCTGTTGTCGACACTGGTTTGCTGCCGAATCTGGTAAAAACAGTACTGTACCAGTACTGTTCACAGTAACATGCTGTCTGCCCTACCTTGCAATTGCTAACGAGTCCTTCGCCCTTTATACGCTATATCTATCAAATCGACATAGTTTCTTCTTCTACCACGTCGGAAAACAGTTCCTCCCCCTCATAGAGGCAATCAGTATACTCTTTCCAGCCATCCGTTCTGTCTTCTACTTTTAACAGTGTTATTCCACATCATGTCTTATACTGGAATTCCTGCATTTAATTTCGCCGACGGCCTTCTTGAATTTTCTAAGGGCTGAATTCTTCCTTTGAGTGATTCTTGCTAGCTTGCTACAGATTTTTCCTGCAGCCGTTTTGCGTAACTTCCGTGCATTTCCTACTTATTTCGTACCTAAGTGATACATTGCTGTATACCTACCTTTTATTGGGCATATTTGTTCTGCCCTCTTTCGTCGATCAATTGAAGTATTTCTTAGGTTACCCGACAATTCTTCGCGATTACCTTGTTCTACCTTTATTAGTCAGTCCGTTACTGGCCATTTTAGAAATTTCCATTCCTCCTTAGCTGTTAATGATAATTCATTTTTCCATTTTCGTAATGACTGTACGCTGTTCTGTTTCAGTGCCTGTTGTGTAATTTGTACGTAAAGCTATGTTAACGGCTGTATTTGTACCGGAGATACTGGCAACATTTACATGATGTCAGTTTTTTGTAATATTTTGTTACAGTGTCATTTTAACGTTGCGATTTCACATAGCAATTAATCGGTATGTCGCTTTAGGTTTTTCATAGGTCTTCTATTCTTTGATACTTCATTTCTTCTCTATGTTGACTGCTAAGGCCACCTATAATCTGTAATGTTTCCTTCATCATTGCATAGACAGGAAGCCTTATTTATAGTGACTTATGTGCCCACTTTTATGAGCTTTACATTTTATTTTATTGTAAGTATGAGTAGATATTGGTGTACTATGGGTGAACTATTTTTCCTTAGCAATTACTGTATTGATTTTTTTGCTCTCGCCACAGCTATGTTCTGATGATAAAGTATCGAATTGCATAGCTGTGAATAAACTAAAACCAATAAGACGAGTTGGCAACGGCCTTGCCACAGTGGATACGCCGGTTCCCGTGAGATCACAGAAGTTAAGCGCTGTCGGGCGTGTCCGGCACTTGGATGGGTTACCATCCAGTCGCCATGCGCTGTTGCCATTTCTCGGGGTGCACTCAACCTCGTAATGCCAAATGAGGAGATACTCGACCGAATAGTAGCGGCTCCGGTCACAGAAAACCATCATAGCGACCGGGAGAGCAGTGTGCTGACCACAGGCCCGTCCTATCCGCATCCTCCACTGAGGATGACACAGCGGTCGGATGGTCCCGATGGACCACTTGTGGCCTGAAGACGGAGTGCTACTAATAAGACGAGTTATCAAATACATTTAATGAAGATGCATATGAAAGATGTACGCAAAATATATTGAACTTTTGAGCTAGATCTCTCTGCGCTGGCGATGTACACTGAAGTAACAAAAGTCATGGGATAGCGATATGCACATATACAGATGGCCGTAGTTACGTTTGTTTGCTTGACCGGGACTCGATCCCAGACCCATGCCTTTCGCGGCTTATTTCCGACTAACCTATCCAGGCACGACTGGTGACACTGATTTCATAGCTGCTATTCTGCCAGTACCTCTCTCCCACCAAACCATGAAAGGCACTGGCAGAATTAAGTCTGTGGGGGAGGCTAGTGAGTCGCGCTTACCTAGTTCACACGATTGGCTCTGAACACTATGGGACTTAACATCTATGGTCATCAGTCCCCTAGAACTTAGAACTACTTAAACCTAACTAACCGAAGGACAGCACACAACACCCAGCCATCACGAGGCAGAGAAAATCCCTGACCCCGCCGGGAATCGAACCCGGGAACCCGGGCGTGGGAAGCGAGAACGCTACCGCACGACCACGAGATGCGGGCTTCACACGATTAAGAGGCAAGTCCGCGAAAGGCAAGGCGTCGCGCTGGAGTTCCTCCCAGGGGTACAATTTTAATCTCTTAGGAAATTTTACAACACCGCACTATCCACAGCACAATGAAATATTTATTTTGTGACTATGTTCCCCGGTGACGATGTTCATTCAGCGACATCGTTACCAGCGAGAAACTGAACTTTCCAAGAAGATAATATCCCTGTTCAAAGGCATAGTTATGTCCCATATAGGTTTTGAGCCGTGCGTGTCTCGTGTTCCGGCCATCATGTATTTTACACCCTGTTTTTAACGTTCTTCCACCTCACTATCTTAATTTAAATTACTACTGTCACTGAGTTGCTGCTTTGCCTGACCATGAGCGGCGCTAGCAGCGCATATCGATATATCCCCTCTCGTAGTATCTTTGCTCGACTGCTATTACTTCCTGGTCGTTGTCTGTCGTAAGCAGTTGGGGTCGCGAGTTCGGACTGCCAGTCGGATTGGAGCAGCAGTGAGGTCTGCGTCGACATGGCTCGCCTGACCATTGCCGCCACGCATCACTTGAGCCGGGCCACGGTCTTGGTGGACCGTCGGTCGGTCGCCCTACCGGACGACGCGTTTTGGCTCGCCGATCGTTCATGAATCGGCTGTGTGTGTGTGTGTGTGTGTGTGTGTGTGTGTGTGTGTGTGTGTGTGTGTGTGTGCGTGCGCATCGACTCCCGATTTGTCTTCGTACGTGCTTATTGTTGGGTATTGTTCAGGTCTTCGTCCAAGTGTTTCTCAGGTTCTGTGTGTAGTTCGCGTTATTTCCACTGACGACTATTTTAGATATTGTCAGCATTCTGAGGGCGGTCGGTCGGTTGCTGCGGACCAGGGAAGTTATTTGCTCGCGGTGCACTTGGCTGGGTCCGCTGGCGGCCCCTCTGCAGTGTCGGAGCGTGTGTGCAGCTGTCTGATCGCTATGAGCTTCGTGGTTCATCGATCCAGGACGTCAAAGTTGAGTAGTGGTTTCAAGTACCCAAGACACGTCCATTCACGTTGTGTGGTTCGTTTCGGTGGTTCGCTATTGGGGAGGTTTTCCTGTGAGCAGCACCGAGTGTTTGTATTTCTGAAATTTAGCCACCATGCAGTGGAATTAACTACATTGGTTGATTACAATTCAAGTGCAGCAGCGGAATTTTCTGCCTTGTGGCCGTTAGCGTTCCGGTTACCTGCCCTGGCCACTAACGTAATTTCAGGCAGTGTCCTTTCCTCACATGTTGTCGCTATCGAACACGGTGCGTAGTTTTGACAGCTTAATACATATACATATTTGATTGTTGATTATCACACCGTAACGTTTTGTGTTTGAATTCTCATGTACCGACTGGTGGCAAGCAAGTCGTTTGTCAGTCGGTCCGTGGCTCTCCCTTGGTTGGGTTCCGACGGATCAAGTGTAGTTGGGCTCACAACCTGTCACACCTAAGAGAACGAGGGCAGACAGACCCCCTGGAGGCTTTTGAGTGCTGCTTTCTTTACTGTCCTTCTCACCAGTGTTTAATTGTCTGTTTACTATCTATCATAACCAATGATAAAAGAAAAATTCTTAGTTTTACTGTGTTTTATGTAAGTTAGTTTGAATTCCAGCAAGTGGATATTTGCTGAAATGTTATTGCCGTTGTGTTATTTTTCTTTTAGTCTGGTTTCAGCTGCTTAAAACTGAAGGCTTATGATTATATATTCTTTTTTAATTTTGGAAAATAAATTGTGAGCTTTCAGCCTTGGATTGTTATTCTTAAAATTACCTTTCAAGCTTAAACATTGCGGCCTTCTGCGTTTGAAAGGTTATGGTAATTTATTTTAAAATTTTGAAAATTTTATTTGTGGGCCTTCGGCAGCTTGTGTTGCATCTTGTTTATGTTTGTCTATCCATCCTTGCCTTGAGGCTTTCAGCCTAGCTGCAAAATATATATATTTTAATTATTTTATTTATTTTAACTGCATTTTTATCTTGTTGATTTTTAAGATTTCTTGTTTGGAGGCCTTCAGCCGTGAAAGAATTGCATTTTGAAATTCTTAGTTTTAAAGATTCGGTTATGTGCCGCTTTGGTTGTAAATGTGTTATTAAATTACAATAAATTACAATTTTAAGGTGAAACTGACCCCAACCTTATTTGGCGTTTTCCGCAATCCTAATTACCTGTTCTCCCCAGCGGGTTTAGCGGGCGTCTCAGGTTTGATGAACATGAATATAAATAATACACTTCCTGTGGCGTCTACAATCGACATTTATGTTATTGATCTTCGTAGCCAGTATTGGTTGAACAGTTAACAGCGAACTAAACTCTTGCCACGATCATCCAAGGAACTGAAATCGTTTCTTAGGCAGGAAAGACGTAAAGTACACAAGCCATTTGTATTCGCTTCGTTCTCATTTCTCAGAAACTATGGAAAAGATGAACCTCAACAGCAACTATAAACAGTTTAAGGCCAAATGTGCAGATGTTTCGAAGTAAGTCATTTCCTTTGGTTAGGAGACATGAAACACCAAATAATATCAGTAAGAATTCTGTCCGGTGTTTGTAACCACGTCTGTTTAGTGCTGATGAGAGGTAACGGTGGAAAACGTGAATAGCTTTTTGCCCTCTCAGGAATATTAGATGTATTCTGTGTCCACTTTACGAAGATATCTGTTCTTGAAACTATAGGAATAGTTTATTTTTGTCTCTTTATACAAAAGGAGGTGGCAAATTTCATGTTTTCTTATTATTTTACTCGCGTAAGGTAATACTGTGCAAACATTGCCTCCCCACACGTTGTCCCTTACTCTAACTGACGAATCTTAAACAGGGTGTCAAGCCAAGTACTTACGGTATCTCCTCTTCCAGGAATACTAGTTTAGTTAGCTTGCGGGAGAACATTTGTAGAGTTTGAAGAGTAGGACAGAAGTACTGCAAGACTGAAACTACGGAGTAGGCCATGAGACCTTAGCCGTGAAAGGCAGTTTGCAGTGGCGTAGAGTTTTATACGCAATTAAATAGTACAGCAGTCTCCACTCTGATGTACGGTATAAGGTTTCAGTACTTTCCAAATCACATGTTGACGGCATCTGTGAGAACACAAGAATGAAATCGGCAGAGATAGTCTCCTAAAACTCCTTGAAAGGGACCTGTATGGAAGTCGTGGTTTTATGGTGTGGTAGGGAATATGATTGTTGCACGTACACCCCTGCATGTCTTTGACAGAGGAACTGTAACAAATGGCTCTGAGCCCCATGGGACTCAACATCTTAGGTCATAAGTCCCCTAGAACTTAGAACTACTTAAACCTAACTAACCTAAGGACATCACACACACCCATGCCCGAGGCAGGATTCGAACCTGCGACCGTAGCAGTCCCGCGGTTCCGGACTGCAGCGCCAGAACCGCTAGACCACTGCGGCCGGCCGAACTGTAACAGGTCAGTTGTATGGAGACGTCATTTTGCACCAGTATGTCCGCCTTTTCAAGGATACAATTAGTCCCACATTCCTCCTGATGGATGATAACGCACGGCCCACCGAGCTGCCATCGTGGAGGAGGAGTACCTCGAAACAGAAGATATCAGGCGAATGGAGTGGCCTGTCTGTTCTCCAGACCTAAACCCCATCGAGCACGTCTGGTATGCTCTCGGTCGACGTATCGCTGAGCGTCTCCAAATCCCTACGACACTTCAGGAGCTCCGGCAGGCACTGGTGCAAGAATGGGAGGCTGTACCCCAGCAGCTGCTCGACCATCTGATCCAGAGTATACCAACCCGTTGTGCGGTCTGTGTACGTGTGCATGGTGATCATATCCCATAATTATGTCGGGGTACATGCGCAGGAAACAGTGGCGTTTGTAGCACATGTGTTTCGGGATGGTTTTCTCAGCTTATCACCAATACCGTGGACTTACAGATCTGTGTCGTGTGCGTTTCCTATGTGCCTATGCTATTAGCGCCAGTTTTGTATAGTGCCACGTTGTGTGGTAACACATTCTGCAATTATCCTTAATTTATGAACATAAGTGTGGTTATTAATCAGGTGAGAAATCATTTGGATGGATCTTAGACGTGAAGAATTCATTCTAGGATCGTGTCTGCAAACAGCATTTAATAATAATATAAAAAAACAGCAGTTTTGAAGCTTTTGAAGTGAGGAAAGCAAATCACGTTTCAAGAGAGTTAATGTCTCCATAAAAGATTTGAACACGATGCCTGCATCGTTTCAGCGCCTTTGCATGAATATCAAGGACTTATTTTCATTCCTGTCCTCTCATAAAACTCTCAACTCTACCGATTTGCAGCTTCTCGGTCACGAACCAATTTAGTGAGACGTTCGTAGAACATCAGGGATGGCAACAGTGGGTTGGCTGTGGCTCCATTCGGTCCAATAAATATTTTACGGCGACGAAAGAGAAGTTATTCTTGAGGCATGAATACGCGCCGAGGAGTTTAATTACTAGATTAGCCATCCAGTCTGGCTGCAAATAACTTTTTAACGACCAGCCGGCCGACCCGAGAGTCCGATTAAGCCCCCGTGTAAGCGCTCTCTCTGACTTCCGGCCCTCATAAATTACTCTGCCCTCTGTCTCATTCCTGTCAGGGAACTACGCAGCGGCTCTTAGCGCTCCTGTCTTCTTGCTCTTCTGTATCTTCCATTAACACGAGAAATAATGTTACTGGATCAGACGAAAAAGCAGCAGTGCGATTGATTTTAAGTGAATCTACTTGTACATTATAGGCTCCTTTATGAAACCCTACTAGGTGAGAATTCAAAGAGAGTTGATCATAATTTATGGCCCCCGACGTGAAGTAGTAGGCTATGCGTATGAAATTACTAGCAATCTTCGTATTAGGCAACTGGATTTCACCTGCGGTGTAGGGGTGGAATCTTTGACTACTAATCAGAACACAGCCACTGCTTAAATTTGGAATAAATATCATCAGCAGTGGTGATCGAAGATTTCCGACGTAAAGTCACCCTCGATCTATCAACAGCCTTGTCGAAGAAGACGGCGGAGCGGACAGAAGTGCAGGGCACTGTCTTGCCCTTGGGGTAGGAAACTGCCCTTAAAAGGCGGAAGAGTCGCCAGTGATCAACGGTATGCGGATACAGAAGGCAATAGAAATCACTGCATTAAAGACATATACCTTGTGTCCACAGGAAATGTGGCCTTTAATTCAAAAAGTGTCATGATAAACTTTCCATTTGCAAAAGATTCTGGACTACTGGACTAGATGCCCCTCGGTTCTCTCGATATGGTCTGACAAAGAGGGAATGACCAACGATGGGATTACGTCCTCTGAGCAGGAGCGTGAAATATCAAAAGTTTGACGGTGGAAGGGTAGCTAGAAAATATGGAAAGGGAAATGCGGAGGCTCAGTCTAGATATGGTGAGGATCGGTGAAATGATGTGGAAAGAAGATAAGGATTTCTGTTCAGACGAATATAGGGTGATATCAACAGCCACAGAAAATAACAGAACAGGAATAGAATTCCTTATGAATAAGAGGGTGCGGCAGGGAGTGGGCTATTATGAGCAGTTCGGGTATTATAGGGTTGTTCTCATCAGAATCGACAGTAAACCAACTCCGACAACAATAGTTCCGGTATACCTGCAAATGTCGCAAGCAGAAGATGAGAATATTGAACAGTAATTCAGTACACAAAGGGATATGAAAATCTAATAATCGTAAATATTGGAATGCAGTTGTGGGGAAAGGAGCAGAAGAACGAGTTACGGGAGGTTGTGGAATTGGTAGTAGGAATAAGAGGAGAAGAAGAAAATAAATTAATTTTGCAATAAATTTCGACTAGTAATAGCAGAGACTTTCAAGAACAACAAGAAGAGGAGATGTTCGTGGAAAAGGTGCAGAGAGTCGGGAAGATTCCAGCTGAATTACATTATGGTCAGGCGGAGATTCCGAAATAAGATATTGGACTTTAAGTAAGCCAGGAGCAGATATATGCTCAGATCACAATTCAGTAATGAAGAGTTGCCTCTACTTTAACAGAGTAGTCGGGAAGAATCAGTGTGGAAGGAAGTGCAACACTGGAGTACTAAGGGATCATGAAACGCTTTTGAAGCTCGATGAAGATGGTACTGCGATAAGGATATCTCTAAAAGGAGCATTCACGGATGTCGGGCAGTCAAACGTAGGTACTAGGGTGGTAACGGTGAAAAAACTCTAGGAAAGAGAAGAAATACTTCAGCTGATCTGCGAAAGAAGGAAGTACAAAAACTCTCACTGATAGACAGAAATGCAGCAGTATAAATCTTTCAGGAATGAAATACGTAGAAAGTGCAGGGCAGTCAGAACGGAATGGCTGCGGGAAAGCTGCGAAGGAACTGAAGAAGAAAAGACTGTCTGGAGGACAACACAACCCCCGGTGAAATTAAAAATGTAGGCTGGAACATTCAAAGTGCAATGGGATCTCGACTACTAAACACAGAGAGCAGACCTTTCGAAAGAGTTCTCTGAGGGCGTATATGAGGGGGAGGACCTGTCTGATGACGTGATAGAAGAGGAAATTGGAGTCGGTATGGAAGACAGGGGATTCAGTATTAAAGTCAGAATCTAAAAGAGCTTTAAGAGACTTGAAATCAGGTAATGGATAAGGCATAAATAATATTCCATCGGCATTTTTAAAATCATTGAAGGAACTGGCAACGGAACGACTATTAAAGCTGGTATGTAGAACCTATGAGACTAGCGAAGTGCCATCAAACTTTCGGAAGACCATACCATTCCAATGATACAAATGACAGGTAACTGCGAGAACTATCACACAATAAGTTTAACAGCACATGAATCCAGGCTGCTGACAAGAATAATATACAGAAGATCGGAAAAGCAAATTGAGGGTCAGTCAGCTGACGGTTGGGCTTTCGGAAAGGTAAAGGCAACAGAGAGGCAGTTATACCCTCGCTTGATAATGAAAGCAAGGCTGAGGACAAATAGACACACGCTCGCATAATTTCTCGACCTACAAAAATCGTTCGACAGTGTAAAATGGTGTGTGACGTTCCGTTGTTCGATATAATGACAAAAATAGTAGTAAGATACTGGGGAAGATGGGTGTTACACACTAGTGCAAAAACCAAGAGGACGCTAAAGAGCGAAGTTGTAGACATAAAAAGGCTGTAAGACATGGATGCAGTATTTCGCAACTACTATTCATCTATACATCGATGAAGCAATGACGGAAATAAAGAAAGATTCAAGAAGAGTGGGATCAAAATTGAGGTTAAAGGATGTCCATGATAAGATTTGTTGACGACACTACAATTATCATTGAATGTGAAGAAGAATTACAAGACTTGTTGTACAGAGTGTACACTCAAATGAGTACAGAATATTGATTCAGAGCAAACCGCAAAAAGGTAGAGGTATTGCAGTATCACACAGAACGGAAGAGGATCGAAGCATTGGAGATGTGTTGTTACTTACTAATGTCGAAAATTAGGTGGACAGATAAGGAGGGGAATGAGGACATTGTCCACAGAATCGGCGAGAAAAGGAATACTTAGAAAACACTGACGAGAAGAAGGGAGAGAGTGATAGGACATTTGTTGGGACATGGAGGAGTTAGGAAGTAACTTTCATGGTACTAGAGGGACTGTAGAGGGTAAGAACTGTAGAGGAAGATACATCAGGGAAATAATTGGAGAGGCTACAACAAGTGCTTCTCTGAGGTGAAAAGGTTTTCAAATGACAGGAATTCGTAGGGGTCACATGGAGTAAAAGAAAAGCTTTTAAACTTTTAGCGGTGAGTAGCTCAGGGAAGCTTTGCAAATTAGTTAGATTCTCGTGTTAGGATACTCTTGTCAAAAGTCATGGGAGATATTCTTTTTAAACTTACGTTGATTAGCTATTGACTAACGTATTAGGAAAATGAGGCTCTAAGTCCCATCGACTTTCACAAGTTCCGATCTGACACGGATGAGAAATGAAATTGGCCGATTACTTATCAAACAAACTATCCCGATTGTTACTACAAATGATTTAGGGAAGCCACCGAAAGCCTAAATCTGGGTAAGCAAAAGGTGATGGAACAACGCACCTCCAACTCTCCTTGAAGCAAATCCTAAGTTCGTTTCCACTTTCCGCTTCAGACAATACGACCACACGAACATCTAAGGTACGAGCACACAAAGAACGAAGTTCACTCTGCTCGCAGACAGAGGTCGCACATGACATCCCTCTAGTAGCTGACTGACGACTGCTATTCCAGTAAGGGCATCGGGCCGGAAAGTTGAATAAAATAAATTTACCATAAACTCTAACAGCAGCAGAGCCCGCAATAGACGGAGTAAACGCTAACGAAAAGAAGGTGTGAAAAATACTGAGTTATGACCTGCCTAAGGCATTTGTGAGAAGATATACTTAAAACGCAATTATTGGGAATTGTTCTCGGTCTTGAATTCATTACGTTACGAGTTCTGCCTTGATTTTACCACCATCTGCAAGCATAATACTTCAGACCCCGACGGCATTCCCACAAATACAGAGTGCCCTCGTTCTTGATTCAGTCTGCATACATCCTGAATGAACAACACTTGTTATCAATCTCCTATTACGATATTTGTAAGAAAAGTTTTGAGCCCGCTATTCACGGGCTTAATGCGATAGCTGGCTCGGATAAGCGCGGTACAGTGGTGGAGAAGCCAGGCATGTAACGCCAACATTTACCATTCAGTTAGCGAGCGTAATGTGGGTCCAGATTTAACTCCGTACTGAAGAAAGGCGGAAAATAGACATCCCCTTGTGGGTTTTCAGGTTAATTAATATAAGTGGTTTCTCATCCTCTCAGGGGGCTATTGTGGCCAGCTTGCGTACATGTTAGTTGTCGCGGACACCGTACCCGTTTTAATTTCATTCACATTGTATAGTGAAATGTGGTGACAGTATGCCCACAATGAAAGTGCTTACTATCTACGATAATCGTTAGTGCATGAAAAAGAATTTCTCAAACTGTTAGGACTGACATTGGTCAGCGTCGTATCACTATCCTTCGCTTTTCAAAAACTTTCGATGGTGCTAGTAGTAGTATCTGCTGAATGGAATGAACAGTCTGACGAGAAAAGAATATTGACTGAGAGTAAATAGTAAAGGACGAAAGTAGCGAGAAGTAGCAGAAACGAGAACAGCGAGATACTTGAGTCAAGATCGATGGACAATTAATAGATGAAGTTAAGGAATTCTGTTACCTAGGTGCCGGCCGGAGTGGCCGTGCGGTTCTAGGCGTTACAGTCTGGAACCGAGCCACCGCTACGGTCGCAGGTTCGAATCCTGCCTCGGGCATGGATGTGTGTGATGTCCTTAGGTTAGTTAGGTTTAATTAGTTCTAAGTTCTAGGCGACTGATGACCTCAGAAGTTAAGTCGCATAGTGCTCAGAACCATTTGTTACCTAGGTAGCAAAATAATTCATGACGGACGGAGCAAGGAAGATATAGAAAGCAGACTAGCACTGGCAAAAAGGGCATTCTTGGCCAAGAAAAATCTGTTAGTATTTAAGGTAGTCTCTAATTTGAGGAATAAAGTTCTAAGAATGTACGTTTGGAACACAGCATTGTATGATATAGAACTTACGGAAGAACGTAAAAGAAGAGACTCGAAGTATTTGAGAAGCAGTGCTACAGACGAACGTTAAAAATTACATGGACTGATAAAGTAAGGAATGATTAGGGTCTTAGCAGACTCGGAGAAGGAAGGAATATACGGAAAAGACTGAGAAGAAGAATGGTCGTACGTTAAGACTTCCACGGTACTAGAGGGAGCTATTAATGACTGTGTCATGTGTGAAATCTTATGGGACTTAACTGCTAAGGTCATCAGTCCCTAGGCTTGCACACTACTTAACCTAAAATATCCTAAGGACGAACACACACACCCATGCCCGAAGGAGGACTCGAACCTCCGCCGGGATCAGCCGCACAGTCCATGACTGCAGCGCCTTACACCACTCGGCTATTGAGGACAAAAACTGCAGAGGAAGACAGAGATTGGAATACATCCAGCAAATAATTGATGTAGGTTGCTAGCGCTACTCTGAGATGAAGAGGTTGGCACAGGAGAGGAATTCGTGGCGGGCCGCATCAAACCAGCCAGAAGACTGATGACTCAAAAAACGCGGACCACTCAGAAGACATTGTCGGATGCTAAGGTCACGTATGCGAGCTCGCCATCGGTCGGTGTATAAATTATTGTAGTAGCAAAACTCTGTGACACGTAGAACGGCCACCATACTGCATTAGTGTTGCTTTCGTTTAGCGTTGTTCCCAAGTCTGGTAGGGTATACAAGTGGTGTGAACAGCGTCAGATGAGTGATCACTGTCGCGTCATCACCACCTGACTGAGTTTAAGGTGGGTTTCATTACGAGTTTCCGTGCTAGTCTACTCGTCCTTTTTTCGGATTTCTGAAGCATCTGGTTGTGACAGTGCCCCTGTGTTAGACTGCTTGTGAAAGTGAAAGTCGGCATACTCGTCATCAAGGTTCCAGTCGATCACGTGTGACCGCCACAAGGGAGGGTCGCTGAAGAGTGCACCAGACACACTGAAAACTCTTGAAATCCTCTCCTACCATCCGAGAACAAGTAATGCAGTCCCTGCAGCTTTCTCTGTCATCCCACTCCATAGTTCGGGGATTAGCAGCAGCCGTACTAGGCTACCCCCGCCCCATACACAGGGTGCCATTCTCAACACAGGCAGCACCGTTTGGAGTGGTGCCTTGACTAGAAAGCATAGAGTAGTGACGAATGGCGCCACATTCTGTTTAGCGAGAAATCGTGCTTCTGGACAACCCCGGATGACCATCGTTGACGAATATAGTGGGCAACTGAGGAGAGGTTGCGTTCTTCCAACGTTTTTGAGAGGTACAGGGGTGTTACAATTGAGGTCACAGAGTGGGGAGACATAGGGTAAGACTTCAGATTACGGCTGATAATGACGGAAGGAACTCTGATGATACAACAGTTCGTGATGAACACCCTGCATGTGTTACCACTCACGCGAGTTGCAGATTTAGGTATTTCGTTATTTCCCCACATTGCTCCAAGCAAACGCCGGGAAGGCTCCTTTGAAAAGGACACGGTCCCTCCTCATTCTATCGCAATGTACGCTTGTGCTCCATCTCTGATGATCACACTGTCGTTGGGACAACAAACTCTCCTCTTGTCCTTTTTTTTCCTTACGCGACAATATCACGGAGCCATTTTTCACCATAACAAGACTCGTTCACACGCCACACGTGTCTATTTGCCTATTTGATGCTGCGGTGCTCTTGTGCCAACAACATCCCCAAATGTGTCTACCATAGAAAATGTGGGTGACCAGACCAGACGTCAACTCCGTTGCAGTGCCAGTATCAAGAATCTCAAGGACCAGTTACAACAGTTGTGCGCCATCTTGCCTCATGAGAGGCTACAACCCCTTTATGACACATTTCCTAACAGCATCAGTGCATGCATCCAGGCGATGCAACGTCATATGACATATGGGCTCATACTACCAATTTTGTCTGTACATTTAACGCGGTTTTGTAGTCACAAAAATTACATCACATGTCCTTTCCACCAGTGAAGTTCCTTTCCGTTTCCACCTGCCCTTGTCAGTGTTTCACTCGTTTTGTCAGGCAGGTATCATTCGAATACTCCTTCTTCTTCTTCTTCTTCTTCATTGAATATAAAAAGAGCTTACTTTTTATTGTGCCTATCGTTTTCTCACTCTGAGTAGGCTTCTTCGTCTTGTTCGTTTTCTGTTCCTAATTTCGAGGGACAGTCTTTTGGTTTTCATTCTCCTTAAAGCTACAGATAACTTACCAATCATCTGAGTTATTATTTCTATGATGTCTGACCTTTTACTACTCTTCACAGTTCCAAAAACGCCAGATTTGACTGCTGGATTGAGCTATCTTGTTGTCTCATTGTGGTCGACAATTCCCTTTCATCCAACATTGTTCCTTAAACACGATCATTGCAGAAATTCACCCTCCCCCTTTCTTTCCACACAATCCCAATGCAAGCCAGTTTTACTTCCGTCAACATTGAACCCTCTTCTTTCCTTTCTAGGAAGATTTTTCATTCTGTAACGCTGCTTGCGCTGATATGAAACAGCACATACTGCAGCGGACTAAAAACTGCCATTTATCCGTAGTATCCTTTGAGACAGGAGTACTAGTCCAGCAAGGGTACAGGAGAACTTCTGTGAAGTTTGGAAGGTAGGTGAAAAGGTACTTGCGCATGTAAGGCTATGAAGGCGGGTTGTGAGTCGTGCTTGGATAGCTCAGTCGGTAGAGAACTTGTTTGCGAAAGTAAGAAGTCCCAGGTTTGAGCCCCGGTCCGGCTCGTAGTCGTTTCTTTCCTTATTCAAGATATTTAGTATCAAAGATTTCCACCAACAGTGATGCAATAATTTGAAAAAAAAATATTGGTGAATAAGATCATGGGAAAATTTTCATGTTAAACGTCAGCTGAGAGCCTGTCAACAATAATTAAATAGGATCATACGATTTTGCTGGAAGAGGCCACCTGTGTGCAGTGTATACTTGTTGTGATATCCACCGATACACAGCTATTAAAAATAAAATCCATGGATTATATTCACAAAATCACTGTATTTATTCAAAATAGTCTCCCCTCGGATCAATACATAGCTCAAATCGTCTTAACAGTTCTTTGAGACAGTCACTGTACTCATGTTTAGGAATTGCATTTGCTATTGCAGTAAAGTTACCTTGGATGTCCTTAATTGCATCGAAATGGTGTCCTTTTATTGCTAATTTCAATGTGGGGAACAATCAGATGTTGGCTATAGCCAAATCCGGCCAATACGATGGGTAATCCAGGACTATGATCCGTTTGCTGGCAAACCTCGTGTATGATCTTCGCTTTGTGGACTGGGCCGTTGTCATAGATGAGCGACCAGGAGATTGCCTCTCGGTATCCGGGCCAAATTCGACGAATTCTCGCCCGCAAACAATGGAGGACGCCGAAATAATGATGAGGATTAACGGTTTGCCCTTCTCGTACAAACTCCTTACGAATGATTCCTTTGGAATCGGAGAAAACTGTTAGTAATCATCTTGTGGTGCAGTTCTTCTTGTTGTCTCCGTGCTTGCTAAGAAAATGGGATGAGAAGTTCCGCCTTATGCAAGACACCTTTTTTTCTTTTGTTTCACCCATACATGTTTCAGCACTTCTGTGCTATCGTCAGTGGGTTCTGTTTTTATTTTTAACTGTAAATTTGTTGTTAACTTGTTAACATTTGCGTCGTTTACAACATTATGTAAAAGTTTCATTTACAACTTAATTGGCGAAAAGTGGGTGTAATCATAAGTAACTTACTTTACATGATGTTATTGTCCATTGTTTGGTAGCTGTTCTGCTACACAATATACAACTTGTCATCTGCAAACAGCAAAACGTAATTTATTTTCTGTTTGTTATGCATTTACGAACGGAAATAAGACTGTATCACGTTTTCTTTTTGTAATTTACAGTTTTGAAGTTGTGGTACGTTTTCCTGTGTTGCTGGCGAAATAAATAGGCTTACTTCCTTGGCTGTGTTCGCGTGGCAATGCAGTTTTTCGATTACCCAAAACATAGGCGGAGTTTTCGCTGCCATTACGTGTTGTTGTGGCTGTGTGGCGTTCATTTGTTTCGTAGCGTGAATAGAAGAGCTATACAAGTAACACACACACACACACACACACACACACACACACACACACACAAATCCTCCCTCTCTCTCTCTCTTTTCTTTCGCTCTTTCTTTCAGTTTCTCTCTCTCTCTCTCTCTCTCTCTCTCTCTCTCTCTCTCTCTCTCTCTCTCTCTCTCTCTATGCCCCAGAACTCATCACACACACGCAAACCCACATAAACCACACATCCCTAACACCAAATGCAATTCAAACTCTCGCGCCTCATCCAGCAGAACACGCAACCCGTTTTTATGGGGCCGAGCATTATCGTCCGTCAATAAGAAGTCTGGACCCAACAACCGCGCATGAAGTCCCAAGATCTCCTCACGGTACCTGACAGGAGTTTACTCTTACTGATTCACCTGTATAATGTTATGAAGAGGTCTTCGAGTGATCAACGTAATCCGCGCCCACATCATTAGAGACTCCCATCGATATCGGTCTCTCTCCACGATGTTTGAGACCTGAAATTATATTCCACACGCCCTTCAGATGCTAATCCGTAGAGAATCACTCTCCAGACCAAATCGGGACTCGTCTGTGAATAGAAGATTCGCCCACCGTTCGACTGTCTAGGTGACATGTTGAAGGCTCGACTCTAGACATTCCCTTCTGTGAAGACGCGTCAGAGGTACACATACAGCACGTCTCTGACAATAAATGCTACTCTGGAGAAGCCTTCTGTTACCGTTTGCCTCGCTACATCACGTCCAAGGGGATACTGCGAGGTCAGAAGCCAGTTTCAGTGCAGAAGTAAGGCTGTTCCGTTGTGTCCCTGCAGCCAAAAGACCGTCCTCCATTTGTGATGCCACACAGTGTCAGCCCTTTCATGGTCCCCGAGGTACAGTTTCGGTCTCTACAACTGTCGCTTTATCGGAGAAACAACAGAAAGATTCACATTAAGCCATCGGGCAACATCAGTTTGCGACTCTCCTGCTTCCATTTTTTCCTGTGGCCCTCTACAGCAGAGAGTCTGTGACTGTGTACACATCGATTCCGGCTGTGGAACTACCCTGTAAAAACTACCCCGCCTGACAGTTGCTCTGACGTCGTTGCTGGCGTGGTTGTCCGTTGATTGGATGCCATCTTCCTTGCAGAACACGATCAGACAGACATCTGTTGACAGTTTTTACGATTATATCGTGAAAGAGACACAGTGTAGGCACCGTGGGGCCGAGGTGGTCTAGCGGGAAGAGCACTTGACTGACCACAGACGTCCTGGGTGCAACCCCGGATAGGGGCGGCGATTTTTCCTCGTTCCAGTCCTCCAGGACGGCCCCGAGTCTAATCATCCTGCTGTCAGATAAGTATCAGGGGTCTACTCCGGGGCAAAGGCAGTCGGGCCTAGAACCGTGGCGAATAAAGGCTGTACCCTGACGGTTGTCAGGCCAGGGGCTAGTGCCACAGACATTACTTTTTTATATATACACAGTGTTGACATAATGCCATGACCTAAATGTGACTATTCAGATTAGAAGTTGAACTCGGTTGCTATAAATAAAGCTGTACATTTTAAATGCTACAAGGTACAGGCGTCGTGTTTTTGGGGCCAGATCGCAGTCCATTGCTACTATTCAGGTGCACTTGGAACGGTGGCGTAAAATGGTTTCTCATAGTGAGTTACATGGTTAGACCAACACTGGAGCAGTAGTGCAGCTAAGATGGTCCTGCTACGGTTGGCACTTATTAGGCACAGAAACAATTATCTTCACCAAAGCATTTGCCATGCAACGCGAATGAACATACACATGAAGTGGATTTGGAGGTAGGGAGCTGTGGTAATTACCACATCGCAGTAAACAGAAGAATGAGCCTAGACAATACTTTAAGCAAACTGGCAATGTATCTCGCTAAGTTAGAAAAGTTTCTGCTTGCTTGTTAATATCTGTCTGGAGACCGAAATTTTTCTCTGTAGCAACTAACTGGGTGCTGGAAATAAAGTTTTTGAAAAACTCAGTTCGCTCTGTTCGTATATGGGCACCAAAAGATGGTAGATACCTCGCTGATACTGATGCCACAGAGCGAGGTTGAGCAGTGGTTAGCACCTTGGGCTCCTATTCTGGAGGGAAACCTTCAAAACCCAATCTGGCCATGCAACTTTAGGGTTTCCGCGATTTCCCTAAATCGCTTAATGAAAATGCGGGAATGGCTCCTTTGAAATGCGGCAGATTGCTTCACCATCCTTTCATAATCCGAGCTTGTGTTCCGTCCCTAATGACTTCGTTGTAAATGTGACATTAAAGTTTGATCTTCTTTCCTTTCTTTAGACTGATGCAGTGTTTCTTGATTTCATGAAGACGATCAGATTGTTCCATACTGCCCTGATGAACAAAATATGATGTTACTGAGTATCAGACCAATCTTCTATCTGGAATGGAAACCTGTTACCAAATAAAACACTGCACGTCCGTCTTAACTGAGAGAAGCTGTCGAACATCAAAGTAATTTCGAGCGCAGCCCAAGGGCGTATTATGTTAACATTAGTAGTCACAAAACACAGGATAAGTCACCTAACATTACCACTGGAGACACCTCCCAAACCACAACAAACATTGAATAACTAATTCCACAGACCAAAAGTTTTTTTTAAATGGAAACCTGCTATTATTTTTAGCACAACTGAAAATAGAAACAAGTACTTAATCAATGCCGTTAGTTGCATTGTAAAATATTAAGTACTTCCGGAGTAATTTGTAACGTAAAGATGACACCTGGAACCTCAGCCGTTCAGTCGCGTGTTGTAACAAACAAGATCTAATGTTTGCGAAGACTATGATGTTTACGAGTTTGTCTGTCTCAGTGTCTGCTTGTAACGCTTGCTGAATTAGTCCTTGTACTCAGAATTACTGTAGTACACTGTGTTACCAGACGTCTGTGATAGTGTACTGTACACAAGTAAGTACGAGGGCAGTTCAATAAGTAATGCAACACTTTTTTTTCTCGGCCAATTTTGGTTGAAAAAACCGAAAATTTCTTGTGGAATATTTTCAAACATTCCCGCTTCGTCTCGTGTAGTTTCATTGACTTCCGACAGGTGGCAGCGCTGTACGGAGCTGTTAAAATGGCGTCTGTAACGGATGTGCGTTGCAAACAACGGGCAGTGATCGAGTTTCTTTTGGCGGAAAACCAGGGCATCTCAGATATTCATAGGCGCTTGCAGAATGTCTACGGTGATCTGGCAGTGGACAAAAGCACGGTGACCCGTTGGGCAAAGCGTGTGTCATCGTCGCCGCAAGGTCAAGCAAGACTGTCTGATCTCCCGCGTGCGGGCCGGCCGTGCACAGCTGTGACTCCTGCAATGGCGGAGCGTGCGAACACACTCGTTCAAGATGATCGACGGATCACCATCAAACAACTCAGTGCTCAACTTGACATCTCTGTTGGTAGTGCTGTCACAATTGTTCACCAGTTGGGATATTCAAAGGTTTGTTCTCGCTGGGTCCCTCGTTGTCTAACCGAACACCATAAAGAGCAAAGGAGAACCATCTGTGCGGAATTGCTTGCTCGTCATGTGGCTGAGGGTGACAATTTCTTGTCAAAGATTGTTACAGGCGATGAAACATGGGTTCATCACTTCGAACCTGAAACAAAACGGCAATCAATGGAGTGGCGCCACACCCACTCCCCTACCAAGAAAAAGTTTAAAGCCATACCCTCAGCCGGTAAAGTCATGGTTACAGTCTTCTGGGACGGGGGTTATTCTGTTCGATGTCCTTCCCCATGGTCAAACGATCAACTCTGAAGTGTATTGTGCTACTCTTCAGAAATTGAAGAAACGACTTCAGCGTGTTCGTAGGCACAAAAATCTGAACGAACTTCTCCTTCTTCATGACAACGCAAGACCTCACACAAGTCTTCGCACCCGAGAGGAGCTCACAAAACTTCAGTGGACTGTTCTTCCTCATGCACCCTACAGCCCCGATCTCGCACCGTCGGATTTCCATATGTTTGGCCCAATGAAGGACGCAATCCGTGGGAGGCACTACGCGGATGATGAAGAAGTTATTGATGCAGTACGACGTTGGCTCCGACATCGACCAGTGGAATGGTACCGTGCAGGCATACAGGCTCTCATTTCAAGGTGGCGTAAGGCCGTAGAATTGAATGGAGATTACGTTGAAAAATAGTGTTGTGTAGCTAAAAGATTGGGGAATAACCTAGTGTATTTCAATGCTGAATAAAACAACCCCTGTTTCAGAAAAAAATGTGTTGCATTACTTATTGAACTGCCCTCGTACAACAGTGTGTGAAGTGTGAAAATGGTTTATTCTTACTGTGAAAAGGCAGAGATGGTACTCATCTACGGCGAGTGTAGACAAAATGCAGCTGCAGACTGCAGGTTATATGCAGAAGGTACCCGGACAGAGATCATCCAACGCGCCGCACATTTGAAGACATCTGCAAACAAGGGTGCCGCGCGCGGTAGCCGCGTGGTTTTAGGCGCCTAGACACGGTCAGCGCGGCTCCCCCCCTCGAAGGTTCGAGTCCTCCCTTGGGCATGGGTGTGTGTGTGTTGTCTATAGTGTAAGTTATTTTAAGTTAGATTAAGTAGTGCGTAAGCTTAGGGACCGACGACCTAAGCAGTTTGTTCCCATAAGACCTTACCACAAATTTGCAAATTTATTTAGAAACAGTTGTATGCAACAGGTATGGTTGTAACGCGCAAACGCGTCCATAACAAACCCATCACACGAGAAGCAGGTGCAGTTTGTGTGTTAGCTGCTGTTGCCGTGAATCCACGCATGAGTTCACGTGACATCGCTAGAGGCAGTGCAATGAGTCGAAGGAGTGTAATGCGCATGCTTAATCGTCACAAATTTCACCCGTATCATGTGTCGCTGCATCAGCAATTACATGGAGATGACTTTAATAATCGAGTGAATTTCTGTCAATGGGCTTTAATAGAGAATGCGTTGCTGTTCTACCTGTTTACCGATGTAGCTGGTTTCACAAATCACGGTGCAGTGAATGTACGAAACATGCATTACAGGTCGGTGGACCATCATCGCTGGCTTCGGCAGGCAGAGCGACAGCGACCGTGGAATGTATATGGTGCGGAGTAATTGGCGACCATCTCATTGGTTCAAATGGTTCAAATGGCTCTGAGCACTATGGGACTTAACAGCTGTGGTCATCAGTCCCCTAGAACTTAGAACTACTTAAACCTAACTAACGTAAGGACATCACACACATCCATGCCCAGGGCAGGATTCGAACCTGCGACCGTAGCAGTCGCGCGGTTCCGGTCTGAAGCGCCTAGAACCGCGAGACCACCGCGGCCGGCATCATCTCATTGGTCCTCACTTCATTGAAGGCACCCAAACAGCTGCAAAATACATAGTTTCTACAAAATGGTCTGCCAACATTGCTAGAAAATGTCGCGCTGCAAACGCGTTGACGTATGTGGTATCAACATGATGGTGCTCCTGCAAATTCTGTAACGAACACTAGGCTCACACTTGACAGATTATTCGATGGGTGTTTCATACTACGTGGTGGACGCATAAATTGGCCAGTCCGTTCTGCTGATCTTACAACTTTAGACTTCTGTGGGGTACGTTAAAGGAGAACATGTACCTTGATGTGCCTACAACCCTAGAGAGCATGAAACATTGTATTCAGGCAGCCTGTGGCAACATTACACCAGATGTACTACGTCGTGTAAGACATTCATTACGCGGTAGATTGCAAATGTGTACAGCAAATCATGGGCACCACTTTGAACATTTATTGGCTTGAAATGTCAGGACACACTCCTTAACAATCTGTAATTGAAAACAAAAAACAAATTTGTAAGTTTATCTACATTCTCATGTTAATGTACATTTTCTTCTAACAAATCAGTGCCGTACAATATTCTTCAGAGAAAAGACTAATAAAAATGTTAGCATGTGGACGCAACGTGCTGTTCATGTCTCTTCTGTACCAACTTTACAACACTGTTCTTTTCGTATTCCTAATTAATTCGGTTCTCTCCGATGCACATGATTGAACTGCTGAAGAGTCACCGAAGCATTAAAAATTAATCTGGATGTAATTAACATTTCACAATGTAACAAACGACATTGATAAAGTATTTGTTTCTATTTTCAGTTGTGCTAAAAATAATAACAGGTTTCCATTTAAAAAAACCGTAAGCATGTGTTGAAAATCATACTTCCGTGCATTTCTCAATGGTTTGTATTAATCAATTACACCAGCCCCCCCTCCTCACTTTCGGTCTGCGGAATTGGTTATTCAGTGTTTGTTGTGGTTTGGGAGGCTTTTCCAATGGTAATGTTAGGTGGCTCATCCTGTATACAGGGTGGTCAGAAAGTCTGATAAGATTAAAGGTGTGTTGCGGGGTAAGTTGTGGGGAGAAATAAATATTATCAAAAAATTCCGTACTTTCCGCCGTTTCCGAGTTAAATAGCACTGAAGTTAGACGATCAGGTCGTTGTACCCGCAAATTCAAGCTGTTAGTGTCACTTGTTCTTATAGGGTAGATGATAGTGGACGGGACTGCTCCGACTTTTTCTGGGGTTCTAACATTACTCCCCTTCCATGTCCAATTTTTGCATTGCACTCTTGTTCGGTTTTAGGAAAGCAAACGAAGAAACCGTTGGTGAGACCGTTTCTGGCGGGCGACTTGAATTTTCGCGCGGAACGGTGTGAATGGCTAACTTCGATGCTGTTTAAATTGGAAACGGCGCAAAGTATCGAATTTTTTCTTAACTATTATTTCCCAGCGCAATTTATCCCGCAACACCTTTACAAGCTTTTCCGCCTGCTTCTGACTATCCTGTATAGCTGAGCCTGTGAATAACATCGGAAGCTCCACGCGGCCTTAGCAAATGATGCTGTTGCATGGGGAGTTGTCGCATCGCCAAATGTAGAAAACCTGTTGATGAACTTAAGTATTAAGTGCATCTGTTGAACTTAGGTGATTGTAATGGGAGTATGTGTAGCATGGTGTCACATTTGTCTTGTATAATTCTGAAAGATGGCAGAGGGTGATACTCGATGCCGGCACATACCTTTCTCCTCTCGAATAGAGCAGTAGGGCTTAGAAGTCCTTGCCCGACGGACGAGTTGCCATCAGATGAGTTAGGGGCCCTTACTCCTCGAGACACTGCGGAGAGATACGGGAGGTAAGCCGGGAGATTGGAGCAAAGTCTGATGATCCGCAACCACCTCACCACGCACTGCCGACGAAATATGAAATGTAATTTTATTTTCCGTTCGAACAGGTTACCTTCCACACAGGCATAAATTAAAGTCGGGGCTACGGAGGCGGGTATAAACTGAATTTCATCGTTTTAATTTGTTCTTGTTTGTTTCGAAGACTGTTGTCGAAAATCTGAGTTACCACCTTCGCTCTACGCTGTTCCTTTTATTCCGTATGCTCAGTATAAAGTGGCGTGTTATTAACACTTCATAGAACTATTTCCTAGTTCTTTGGATCACTTAAGTCTTTATAACTTTATGGTCTTGTGATGAACTTTTTGTACCTGATAAATTGAAGTTTTATGGGACTGATGGCATAGCCGCCCAATGGATAATGTCATATCTAACCAAAATATTGCAGAAAGTTTTACTTACATACAGAAACAGAAGAAACAGCAAGCGATGTTCTTAAAACTATCACATACTGTTTTTCCGTGAACTGGATGACCCTCGATTTTAGAAAGACACAACATAATCGGTTCTGCATCTCTGTGCGTACTACACGAATGATTAGGGTGATCACGCACTAATAAATAGGGTGGAAAGTTCACAACTCATATGTGTCTATATTGATGACAATTTAAAATGGAAAAAGCACATTCTGAAAGTCCTAAACCTGTTCGATTCAACCACATCTGCACTTCACATCATTGCAAATCTTGGTAAGTGACAAATCAGTAAGTTAACATGTTTAGCATATTTTCATTCAATAATATCATGTGGAATAATGTTCAGGGGAATATATCTTTAAGAAAGAAAGTCTTCGTTGCTCGAAAACGTGCAGTAAGAATAATATGAGGGACTCACCCACGATTGCTCACCACGATCATCTCGTAGGCATCTCTTCAAGAAGTTGGGTATCCTGACTACTGGTTCAGAATATACGAGTTTCCCCATGAATTTTGTTGTCACAAATCCACTGCACTTCAAAAGGAACATTGATGTACATGATTACTCGTACAGTACCTTAAGGAAAAATGACATACATTGCTTCCAATTAGGGTCGTCTTTAGCACAAAAAGAGGTGCACGATACTGCAGCTAAAATTTTTGTTCACTTACTCAATGATACAAAATGTGTGATAGACGAAAAAGCACAATATAAAGAAAATTGAAGGACGTTTCCTTGAATGGCGTCTTCTATGCCATAGAAGAATTTCTATATTTCTATTGTTGTAAAGTGTGAAAGATGGTGGGTAGGAATTATTAACTTACATCTACATATTAAAATAAAAAAAACTTATAAATGTTCAGCAAGCAGCCATATTTACAAATTACATAGCGATGTGAATGTAAAATGACTTCTTCCATATCATTACGAAGTATCGCGCAAAGTTATCCATGGGGCATGGAATTAACTAACTAGCCAACTCGTTAAGACAGCACTATCTGACAGGGCGATTAGGTACTTGAACTGTTTCGTTCTTTTCTGTTTCGTAACGCGGCTGTCGCCTCCTGCTACATGTTAGGCAGCGCTTTCACGTGCTACCACTCTACGTAGTTTGCTGTGGTGCGTGACGGGCGACCACATATGTTAACATAGAAATTCGGGTGGGGCAGTTTAGGTCTTCAGCAGCAGGCTTTTTCAACAGCAGAATTCACACATCGTTGGCGTATCGTCTTGGGACAGCCCTTACCACGATAGAGCATGTTTCCGGGGGGAATAGCAAATATTTCAGGAGATGGTGGTATAGACTAATCCGAGAAAAACATTCCATATGACAAGCATCAAAACGACCTGGATGCGATTCAGAGACGCCACTGTTATTCTTTGTGAAATTAAAGGTGTTCCGCACAATGGTGAGGCCAACTGCATTATACTATAGTACTGAGTGCTATCCCACACCTAGAAGTGATGTGCACTGTATCTCATGGAAATACGGACACTGAGAGCATCATCAACAACACAACGTCCCGACAACTAGCTGGAGTGACTTCAGTCAGTGAAAAGATGCAAGAATGGAGACTTCAGTGGTGTGGGCACATCATGCGGGCACCACCTACATCAGCCCAGCCCACCATCTCACTGATCGAAGGCTAGCGGCAATGTGGAAGACCTGGTGGCTAGACACCATCAACGGAGATCTAATTTCAAGACGCCTAAATCCACAGGAAGCATTAGACCCTAAGAAATGACGTGCATTGATCCAAAAAGTGGACCCCGCTCGAACGGGAAGTTGCTAAGAAAAAGAACAAGAAGACGAATCCACAAACTCGTGTCCAGTTTTCGTTGGTTACAGAGATAGAGCTCTTAAAATGAAACCCAAACATATACTTATAGAAGGTACTAAGGAAAGATAAATGATTAAGCTCAAGTTTATTTCCTCAACCTATATTCGTCTGGGAATGCTGGGTAGTATGTGTCTCTTAAGGACATTGTATAATTCCATGTGTGCTGTGAAGTTTGATTGCTGTTATTTTTACAGTAGGCTGCATTTTCATCAAGTTGTCTGTAAGTAAACGGTTCATAATTTTCGTACATCATTTCTAATTTTATAGCTAACAGTTGAATAGATTTAATTATTATACATTTTAACGCGATATCTACACCTACATAGATACTCCGCAAGCCACCGTTAGGCGTGTGGCAGAGGGGACCATGTATCACTACTTTTCATTTCCTTTCCTGTTCCACTCGTAAACAGAGTGAGGGAAAAACGACTATCTGTATGCCTTCCTATGAACCCTAATTTCTCACATCTTATCTTTGCGATCCTTACTCGCAATGTATGTTGGCTGCAGTAGAATCTTTCGGCCGTCAGTCTTAAATGTCAGTTCTCTAAATTTTCTCAGTGGTGTTTCTCGGAAACAACGTAACCTTCCCTCCAGGGTTCCCATTTGAGTTCTCGAAGCATCTCCGTAACACGTTTTGTTCGAACCTACTGGAAACAAATCTAGCAGCCCGGTGGTTCTGTCACTGTTTGCTTGTTGATTACGTTCCTTTGTTGTAATTGGAGTAATACTGGATCATTATCACTTTATCTGACTTATAACGTTATGTAGTTCGCACATTATATTCTTTGTATCAGTATTTTCGTGACAGCTTACTTTGCAGATAGTCAAGCCAAGCTGGTTGGTTACAGACAGTTCCGTCTATCATTATTTCTACGTAGGAATTGACCTCTGCCAATGTCACACTCTTTTTTTTTCTCTGTGTTATATCAATATTTGCATATCTTCTTTTCTACACCAGTACACACTTTAGCTATTGGTATTATTTACAAATTTTGGTGGCCGTATTTTCTCAGTTATTCCTTGTTTTAGTTATTACTGGCGTGTAAATCGGCATCACAGGACAGAGTCATTTGTTACCCAGCGATGGCATATGGACATGCAGATTATGCGGGGCTCCGTTGTGCTGGAAGAATGTACTCAACGTTGTAACAATAGGAACTTCTCCCAATAATACTGGAAGTTCATTTACAAGAAAGTCTAGACAACGGGCCCATGTATGGTGATGCGGTAACACAACATTGCCAATCAACTGATTGGCCATCATGCCCCACCACACATTTAAAGGGAAGAGTTCTTGAAAACCTGTCTCCAAAGGCTTGCTGGTCCTAGTCGGCTCGCCGATATTAACAACGATTTTTATTGATAGCATCAAGACTGAAAGTGTCAGCAGCAAACACTATTAAAGTGATTACTTGGCTATTTGCAATTAGCTAACGGGATAATTGTATCGTCTACCTGCATCGCCTTCTTGAAGGTTTTGAATCCACTGTAAGTGATAAGAATAGATGCTCTGCACAATTAATGTCCGACAGTGTTTGTGCAACACTGATAACTGTAGAAAATCTGCATGTGCTAGTAGAAGGACTATGTACTAGCATCTGCATAATGCCTTGCACTTCGTCTATAAACTGATGATTTGCATGTTTGAATGATATACTCTCATTTCTGCTAGACACTGCATCAGTCTCATGTAGTTTAAAACAGACATAACAGTTCTATAATCCCATACTCAGCCGTTAGGAAGTCTTCTACAAGCTGAAGCTGCCTTTGCATTACAAAAACACATACGAAAGTCCCATGTCGATATACAGGGTGGTCAGAAATAATCCGAAAAGCTTATAAGTGTGTTTGAGGGTAGTTTGTGTTCATAAATGATTGTTACGAAAAAATTCAGAGGTTGCGCAGTTTTAGAGTGAACTAGCATCGAAGTTAGTCAATTAGAAAGTTGCGCTCGCAAATTCAAATGGTCCGCCAAAAACAGTGTCAGCTGTTCTCATAGCGCACGAGAATACTCGGGGTTTGGCCCTGGCTCTATCCTTACTGCTGTCTCACGTCCAAATTTTGTATTTCTCTCTTGTTAGAAGGAAACGTTTGGCGACACCGTCTCTGGCGGGCCGCTTGAATTTGCACAACTGCCTGATTGGCTAATTTTATTGCTAATTAACTCGGAAACAGCTCAACGTATCGAATATTTTCCTTAGTAACTATTTTGCAGCACAACCTACCCTGCAACACTTAAAAGCTTTCCAGACTGTTTCTGATTACTTTGTATACTCAACATTCCTAATACGTGCGTCATGCTTAAACGATACAATAGAAACGTCCAACGTGTCTCAACCTGAATCTCAAACAAATCAAAATTGAAAATCGATAACTAAATCCTCGCCAGCTGTAGTACTAACACGTGAAATGAAAACTTCCCTGCAACTTGCCGTATCCCCAAAAGCAATAAAAATTGGATGCATGTTATATGGAATGTTCAGTTCGAATATTACTCTATAATACCACACCCAAAAATATATAAAGTTTCTCCAGAAATACTCTGCATACTCTCATTTTCAATACCTATATTCGATCTTGAAGAGTCTTGTAATTCAGTATCGGGAAGCACAGTGTTTCTCCATTGGTCTTCTCAACTGTACTCTGCAAGTGATACAACAGACGTTATCAGCAGAGGAAATGTGTGGAAAGTACACAATTCTAAATACTGGGTAACTCTCTATCATTCTGATAGGAACAATGCCACGTGAGAATCCAGAACAATTACGAGACAGCATAGCAGCCAAGGAGAACTGAAGAAAACACAGTGTGCCGTTTACTTTCACCCTCCATTCGCACTACTGAGACAGAGAACGACGCAACCACAGATTAACAGTATTTATGGAGTGAGCACGTAGATGCACAAACGTCGACTTGTTGTAGAATGTTAAACCGTATTCTGAGCTCAAACGTAATGAGGTGAGGTGTCTCTAACAGTTTGATCTCCTCCGTGCCAACCAGCATAGATTCCTAAAACATTGATCACATGAAACTCAGCTCGCACTTCACTGGGATGATGCAGTAAAAGCCACGGATCAAGTCAGTCAAGTAGATGCAGTATTCCTCGATTTACGAAAAGCAAAAGTACGCTCATATGAGCACAAAGCAAAATGTAGCTGGATTTCGGATTTTTGGTAGGGAGGACACGAAAAGTTATTTTGGGTGTAGAATCATCGTCAGATGTAGAAGTAACTTCGTAATTGGCCCATGGAAATGTGTTGAGACCCTTGTTGTTCATATTGTATATTGATATTCTCGCAGACAATATTAATAAGAGCCTCAGTATTTACGCAGATGGTGCAGTTATGTATAACAAAGTCCCGTCTGAAACAAACTGCACAAATGTTCTGCCAGATCTTGATAAAATTTCAAATTGATGCGAAAATTATCAACTTCCCTTAAATTACCAGAAATGTTAAACCGAGCAGCTCACAAAACGAAAAAAAACGTAGTTTTCTATGACTATCAAAGAGTTACAACTGGATTAGGTCAACTCATACAAAAACCTGGGTGTAACACTTTGTAGAGATGTGAAATGGAACGATCACGTAATCTTAGTCATATGTAAAGGAGATGGCAGACTGTGTGGTTCGTTGGTAGGATACGAGGGAAATGTAGTATGTCTACAAAGAACACTGCAGACTGAACACTCGACAGACCCACCCTACAATACTGCTCAAGGGTGTGGGAAACGTACCAAATAGGACTAATGATGGATATTGAAGGGACACAAAGAAGGGCAGCACGAATGGTTATGATCCTCTGAAGCGTATCAACAAGTTGCTGAAAGAATTGAACTGGCAGACGCTTGATGGCAGACGCTTGATGGCAGACGAAAACTGTTCTGTGGAAACCAACATAAAAAGTTTTAGGAACAAACTTAAAGCGTTGAATCTAGGAATATACAGAGCGTCTCAGGAGGAATGGTCAGTATTTAGAGAAATGACAGGAAAAATTATCCGAAGTAAAAGAATTTAGTAAATATGGGTACCTTAAGAGCTATGACCACTCGTTCACTTTCTATAGTGTGATACAAATCTTGTCTACTGCTAGCTCTTTGCTTTCCATATTGTGGAATGAGGTAGTGTGAATCAAACAATGAAAAAATTGTCAAGCAAACATGGGCTCTAACATGCATACCTTAAGAGTTAGGAGCTCTTGGTCAGTAGAAGAGATGTTTAATGAACAATGGCAAAGATACACAGTTGCTCATAAGTCCTAAGTTATGCCCCTTAGGCCCACGTTTATTGTACATTTTTGTCTTGTTTTAGTCCATTATATCACCTCTCAAAATATGGAAAGTAAAGATGTTGCAGTGGAAGGCGTTTTTTTTCACAGTATCGAAGATGAACAAGTGCTTCTAACTCTTAAGGTACGCTTCTCAAATCCCATGATTCTATGCTTACTAGACGTTTTCGCTTCGAATGATCGTTCCTGCCACGTCCCCGACCATTGCTCCTAGGACACCCTGTCTTATAACACCCTACAACTCGCTCCCGTGGGGATCACGAAGAGAAGATTAGACTAATTGTAACACGCACAGAGGCATTTGAGCAATCATTCATCTCGCGCTCTACACGTAAATGCAACGACAAAAAACCGTGATAACTGGTGATAACCGGTAGAATGGGTTCATTTCTTGCCATGCATTTCATAGTGTTTTGCAGAGTATAGATGTAGGTGTAGAACATATAATGTCACCCCCGCCCATGTCACGTGACTTCGATGCAGCGTGAGATTTACTCGCAACAGCTCTACATATTTTGGATGTAGGAACATAGCTAGCACAAACAGATCTCGCTCCAAAACGATCTTCCCCGAGATCAACTTATACCAGTTCTTGCATTCTTCGGTAAATATATACCGACAATATTTTCAAACAATGACTTATTAAATTTATGGTTCGGTGGTATTCACGCCTGTCAGTACCTATCTTCTTTGGGTCTGAAATTATTACGTACTTCCTAAAGTCTGAGGGTATTTTGTCTGTGTGTTGCACAGCAGGTGGAATAATTTCGTAGTAGCTATTTAACCCAAAAATCTCAATAATTCTTAGGGAACGTAGTCTACTGCAGGAGCCATGTATCCAATTACGTATTTCAGCTTTCCATACACTGGATATTTAATTTATTTAATACAAAAATACGTCACCAGATACCGTTATTTTAATATTAATCAATTTACATCAAATAAATTTATCAATCATTAATTTTATCTTCTTTGTATTTAGTAAATTATTTTTAATTTATTGTACGATACAGTTGAAGTAATCCTGTAGCCTATCAATTTAAATATTTTCCATGATAAAATATGCACCTTCACTGGTTAACGTTACATGTCACGTACCAAAACTAGTGTCGCCAACTTTAAAAGCGCCTATTTACCATTTTGGTAAGGTGGCATATGACGGCTATGGGAATGGGGAGAAGCATATAAGAAGCATGTAAATTTTTTATCGCCTAAATTCCACCAACAGATTCTGTGTTACAGCTTTAAAAGACACTGGCTCATCCCATTAGTGTTAACTGCACATTTAGCTACAAATACATCTTGTCATTTTTTATAGTACTCCTAGGTCGCAGGTCTTCCAGATAACACGTTCCTGACATGTGTAGACTCTGCTTGTGTGTTTTAGGTAGTTTTAATCACCTTCATAAAGGAGAGTTACATCACTTGTTCCATAGACATCATTGTCGTCCACTGAAACGAAGATATTTCATCACCATAATCCTGCGTAAGAACCTAGTTTCTTGACAATTGCGTCACCTTGCTCGGTACTACACCTAGACCTACTGAGAAAATATTACGGTTGTGTGTGCTGTGTGTGATGGGTAAGTTTGATGCGAAAGTGCATTAGTGATTTCGCTTTCTACACTGTTGTTGTTGTTGTTGTTGTCTTCAATCCTGAGACTGGTTTGATGCAGCTCTCCATGCTACTCTATCCTGTGCAAGCTTCTTCATCTCCCAGTACCTACTGCAACCTGCATCCTTCTGAATCTGCTTAGTGTATTCATCTCTTGGTCTCCCTATACGATTTTTACCCTCCACGCTGCCCTCCAATGCTAAATTTGTGATTCCTTGACGCCTCAGAACATGTCCTACCAACCGATCCCTTCTTCTTGTCAAGTTGTGCCACAAACTCCTCCCCAATTCTACACTACTGGGCATTAAAATTGCTACACCACGAAGATGAAGTGCTACAGACGCGGAATTTAACCGACAGAAAGAAGATGCTATGATATGCAAATACAGCTTTCCAGAGCATTCACATAAGGTTGGCGCCGGTGGCGACACCTACAACGTCCTAACATGAGGAATGTTTCTAACCGATTTCTCAGACACAAACAGCAGTTGACTGGCGTTGCCGGCAGAAGTGGCCGTGCGGTTAAAGGCGCTTCAGTCTGGAACCGCAAGACCGCTACGGTCGCAGGTTCGAATCCTGCCTCGGGCATGGATGTTTGTGATGTCCTTAGGTTAGTTAGGTTTAACTAGTTCTAAGTTCTAGGGGACTAATGACCTCAGCAGTTGAGTCCCATAGTGCTCAGAGCCATTTGAACCATTTGACTGGCGTTGCCTGGTGAAACGCTGTTGTGATGCCTCGTGTAAGAAGGAGAAATGCATACCATCACGTTTCCGACTTTGATAAAGTTCGGATTGTAGCCTATCGCGATTGCGGTTTATCGTATCGCGACATTGCTGCTCGCGTTGGTCGTGATCCAATGACTGTTAGGAGAATATGGAATCGATGGGTTCAGGAGGGTAATAGGGAACGCCGTGCTGGATCCCAACGGCCTCGTATGACTAGCAGTCGAAATGATAGGCATCTTATCCGCATGGCTGTAACGGATCGTGCAGCCACGCCTCGATCCCTGAGTCAACAGATCGGGACGTTTGCAAGACAACAACCATCTGCACGAACAGTTTGACGACGTTTGCAGCAGCGTGGACTATCAACTCGGAGACCATGGCTGCAGTTACCCTCGACGCTGCATCACAGACAGGAGCGCCAGCGATGGTGTACTCAACGACGAACCTGGGTTGCCGAATGGCAAAACGTCATTTTTTCAGATGAATCTAGGTTCTGTTTACAGCATCATGATGGTCGCATCCGTGCTTGGCGACATCGCGCTGAACGCACATTCGAAGCGTGCATTCGTCATCGCCATGCTGGCGTATCACCCGGCGTGATGGTATGGGATGCCATTGGTTACAGGTCTCTGTCACCTCTTGTTCGCATTGACGGCACTTTGAACAGTGGACGCTACATTTCAGATGTGATACGACCCGTGGCTCTACCCTTCATTCGATCCCTGCGAAACCCTACATTTCAGCAGGATAATGCACGACCGCATGTTGCAGGTCCTGTACGGGCCTTTCTGGATACAGAAAATGTTCGAATGCTGCCCTGGCCAGCACATTCTCCAGATCTCTCACCAATTGAAGACGTCTGGTCAAGGGTGGCCGAGCAACTTTCTCGTCACAGTACGCCAGTCACCACTCGTGATGAACTGTGGTATCGTGTTGAAGCTGCATGGGCAACTGTACCTGCACACGCTATCCAAGCTCTGTTTGACTCAAAACACAGGTGTATCAAGGCCGTTATTATGGCCAGAGGTGGTTGTTCTGGGTATTGATTTCTCAGGATCTATACACCCAAATTGCGTGAAAATGTAATCACATGTCAGTCGTAGTATAATATATTTGTCCAATGAATACCCGTTTATCATCCGCATTTGTTCTTGGTGTAGCAATTTTAATGGCCAGTAGTGTATTTGTCCGTAAATGCTGTTGTACACATCGGCTGACGAGACACTCGACTGTAACGACGTGGATGGAGCCGGTGACAGACGGTAGACCTTTCCAGGGTGTTTGCTAGGCGTAGCCCCGGCGCTCTGTGGTCCCTAGAGACGCTCACTTGACTTGTTGTATGCGGGGCGTGGCGCCCACTTGGCCGTTGTTTGAGGAGCGCCGAGTAAAGCCTGCGGGGCTTTTTGCAAGTCAAACAGCTGGCCAGCGCCGGGGACGTCAGCACCACAGGTCCCAAGGCTCTGCAGCCCTTATTATGGCCAGATGCGGTGTGTAATCTTCTGACTAGGGGGCAAGTTCGGTACGCTGCAAGGGGGTCAAAGTGTAAAAATGTTTGAAGGTAGGCACTGAGCAAAGAGATATGTCTTCTATCCCGCATGACTCATCGGTAAAGGATGAAGTGTAGTGAGTGTTTTTCGAGAGCGCATTTCTGCCTCAGGGAGTAATTTCGCCTAGTGCCGGCTGCTGCAGTCGAACCACGTGACTTGCTCTCATTGACTTTATTGACTTTAGTTTACGTGCCAAAAGAAAAGCCAGTTAGCATAGAACAGAATGTATTGATGAAGAGTATTAAAATTTAGTTTTACGTAATTACGAGTCGTGTCCTGTGTGCAATATCTTAAAACGTGGTGCTGCCCAGAGAGTAACTTCACATTCAGAACACCTATAAAATGTCTCGCCACGAGGGAATCATTTCGTGCACATTCCTCACCTCCGTTTCAGTCTTTTCTTCGTTGTGCTTCTCAAAAAAAATCCGGAAAAATCGCTTTTTACGATCGAGGTAGGCATCGAATTCATAATCCTTGAAACTTCCTGGCAGATTAAAACTGTGTGCCGGACCGAGACTCGAGCTCGGGACCTTTGCCTTTCGCGGGCAAGTGCTCTACCATAATTACTTCATAGTCCTTGTTGTGGAAAGGATACAGTCAACTCTTATCCTAAACTAATCATGAATTCTGGCCTATTTTTCACCATCAGGTTTTCTTTTTTTTTTTTTTTTTTTTTGTTCAGAACGCATGCACTGAATTACGTAACGTCCAATAAACGTCGAAAAACCTAAAAAAAATTTAATATCGTGCAGCTCCGTCAGCAACTGTGATAATTAAACATAACACGCCAGCCTCAGTTGGAAATAGATACCAATCTTTACCTAGGTTTCAGCCAAAATTATTTGGCCTTCTTCAGAAGCTATTGACCTAAACTATTGCATGCCAAAGTTTGGCCATGTCATGTATAAAACTGTAGCACCGTAGTACCAACACAAAAATCTACATTACTTAGATGAAGAGAAACAGCAGACCCCACTGCGCGGACGAGGTCGGTAGGCCGCGAGAGCTGAGCCGGAACTAATCGCTGCGAGCAGCTATGTACCGAGCACCGCGGACGATCATGCGCATGCACGCGTGGAAATATAGATGCATAGCAGTAGCTACCTTTACGTTAGGAATTGGATTAATATAGCCATTAGAACTGTTAATGGCGTAATATACAACCGAACTTACTTCTGAGGAGAACGAGAAACCCTATAAACAGATTCTGTGCCCGTAAGAAAGACAAGCTACTACTCGGCAAAATTATTCCTCAATTTTGAATACATTGCTATTCGACTAAAGAAAGTTGAGTCAGGCATCGGCGACTGCAAGGGCAACATAACATCAGGGCCGGTGAAGCAAAGGAAAGATGAAAGAAGAAAGGTGCTCAAACAAGGTAAAAAAAGGACAAAAGGGTTTCAACAATTTCCCTTTCCTCTATTCTAGTTTGCTGGATTACAAACAAGTATATAAAATTATCACTCATCAAAAGAAGGAAAAAACATGAAGCTGTTGTACTTCAAATCATTAAGGAGCTTGACATTTTTAAAAGTCTGTTTCTATTAGGAGGTAGACTGGCTTTGTAGATGAATAGAAACTCTACAGATGTCGCGAATTCCTCGACGTCTGGATACTTCTGAGGGCTAGACTCGAGTTGTTTTTTGGGAAAGCCATGTAACAGCTCCCTCGCGGAAGTAAAATTATGCCATTGTTTTTCCTTTTCCAGGCCTTGTTCATCTAATCGGTTAATAGCTGCAGGCAGCTACTTGTAACTATGAACACAATACAGTTCTCTCTGCAAATTATGTATTTGCTCCAGCAACTGAATTTGCTGTGTCTTGGAAATTGCAGCTGCGTTGGCTGGACCGAAAGAAAGCACAAACTCTATAACTTTGTCAAAATTATCACACAGCATAGTAGCACACTCAGTCATAAATCCCCAACGAGTAATGACCAGGAAATTTGGGAGGGGCAGGTCAGTGGTTTCCCTGTAGCCAACAACACAGCTCGGAGCTTTTAGCAGAATCTTCTTCAGGGCAGAGATGAATTGATTTGCGACGTCGTATTCGTTCCTTATGCATTCACAAACCCACTGGAGGGCATGAACCAAGCACGCGAGATGCTTCAACTTAGGGAAAAAAGGTTTCAATTGGTTAAGCCATGTATGGAACCTGGTCTGAAACCACAAGAAGTAGTTTTCCAAACTCGTTACCAGTAGGACAGAGTTTTTGGCAGAAGTATATAATTGATTGCATTACTGTACTGGCGTTGGCTTTTTGCAGCTCATACTTTTTAACAACATGAGCTTAGCTTTCTCCCTTGCTAAGGGAAAAACCTGCTCATCAATATTTTTGCCTTGATTTGTTTTGCTCCTGTCCATAGCACGAGCTCATTAATAGGATTATGCCACTGAAATTCTGAATTTTAATCTCTCTTAAGAACATTTTGCTTCCTTCATTGCTTCTTTAATATACAGGTTGAACGTCATTCCTGTCTTATGCCCTTTTCAATTTGAGGACTTCTCACTTGTTCTTCCGTTTATCGTTCCATCAGTGTTTTAGTCAACATACTCAGCAAATAACACAAATGGTTTTCTAAGCTCTGTGGAACAATCACTGCATCAATTAAGGTAACTGATATCTAGAAATACGCTACACTAGCGTTCAAAACACAAGGACAAAAATAACTTCCGTATGATGAAATGCTGCAGTATAGTACAGAAGACAAGTGGAAGAAATACACAGTGAGACGAAAATAAAGGCTGTCGCTCATTATCATCCATAAAATTAAAATTCACCCGTGAAAAGATGCAAATGGGGAAAGTGTGCAGTGTAACAGTAACCCTGTATGGTGAGTATAGCGTGCTCAAAAATTTTGGAAGTCATTAGGACTCCCATATCACAACACTTGGACCAAGAAAACGATCATGTTCGATAACGTTCCTGGACGCATTTGGTGTTCTCACATCTTGCCATATTGAGCATATGCCAGGAACCTGCTGTCATCCGACCAGAGAATGTGTGCGTCTTTGAAGGGTCATTTCTGTGGCTGGCTGATTGGTTGATTTGGGGTAGGGGAGCAAACAGCGAGGTCAATCGTCATATCGGGTTAGGGAAGGATGGGGAAGGAAGTCGGCCGTGCCCTTTCAAAGAAATCATTGCGGCATTTGCCTGAAGCGATTTAGGGTAACTACGGAAAACCTAAATCAGGATGGCCGGACGCGGGTTTGAACCGACGCTCTCCCGATTGCCAAACCAGCGTGCTAAACACTACGCCTCCTCGCTCGGTCATTTCTGTGGTTGACAATGATGTACTACATCGAAGAGCGCAGGTGGAGGAGCTCTTGGAAAGAGAGGATGCTCGATGAATGGACTGCTGGCCGGTGTGGCCGAGCGGCTCTAGGCGCTTCAGTCTGGAACCGCGTGACCGCTACGGTGGCAGGTTCGAATCCTGCCTCGGGCATGGATGCGTGTGTTGTCCTTAGATTAGTTGGGTTTAAGTAGTTCTATGTTGTAGGGGACTGGTGACCTCAGAAGTTAAGTCCCATAGTGCTCAGAGCCATTTGAACCAATTTTGATGAATGGACTGGCCAGCCTGTTCCATCTACTTAAATCCCACCGAGCTTATGTGGACTGCGTTGGTGAGATGTTCTACAGCATGTTCACATCCAGTAACGACCAGCTATCAGTAGACAGTCATGCTGGTGGAGAAATGGAATACCCTACCACAAGAACTTCCCGATCTTGTTGCCAGCATTGGAGTACGTTGAACAGCTGTTGCCGTCCATGGTGAAGTAAATAGCTATGACCTCAGTATAATTACTATATTTGAGTAAAAATGTCATTTCTGTCCATCTCATTGTGCATTTTTTTCTGGTATCTCCTGTACTATACTGAAGTAGTTTTCTCTATGTATAATCCGAGTTTCATCGAGCTATGTCACTTGGCAGAGACACATCATGTGGAAGTTACTTTCGTCCGTAACTTTTGCATACTTGCATACAGGGATTTTAAGCCTTCACCTAAGAGTTTAATATCTTCAGAACTGAAATCCTAATGCAATTCGGACACAAAATTTTTCGTATAGTACACTGAAGTTTTAATGAACGATAGAAGCAGTCAATGCTGAAGTGTCCTGTAAAGATGTATGAGGAAAAGGTTGAACTGACACTGTAAATATCGCACCAAAATAACGGCAATTTGCTTCGAAAGTGAGAGGAAAATCGCACTGAAATTCCGCCATTCATCTTCGACTGCGTGATGGTATGCAAATAAGATGGATGAAAATATTTTTTGCAGCGGTCTCTCCGCGACCACTAGACAACAGTGCCGAGTGCTGGAACGACGGTCAGCTGCGCAAACACCTACTTAGAGAAGTGACGCAGCTCTGATTTCTGCTGCACATGCTGGGGGGCAGCAGGTTAATAAAAATAATATAGTCTGTCATAAGCAGTAGGAAACTGTAATCATTGGACTATTGGAAATTTGTTCGCCGTCTTTTACGAGAGCCTGTAAACTGTTTCTGTCGTAAGCTACAAAGAGATGGAGAACATACTGACCATATTTCCCAGTCTGCAAGTCCACATTCTTGTCCAGCCAACTGAAAGAACTGTTTCTATTTTCCATTTGCTCAGCGGGATCAGGCCTATGATTATAAACGAAGATTCTGAGTTCTAAGTGATAGATATATTTGGGAAATAATCACACGCACTACATCGTAATATTCGTTATGCTAATACTAAATATAAACCCTTCTATCCTAAACAGCACTGTGAGCAGTTCAGAGGCGACCTCTAAGGTAAGTTCCTACTAAACTGTCTTTCTCCCTGATTTCTGATAATCAAAATAATTGCTCACCACAAAAGTGGAAAATAAATGTCATCACTCACCACGCGGATTTGTTAACCTTATGGGCGGTAAACTAACAGTTAGTTCTGCGAAATCTAAGTGATTCAGGATGGTGCACAGTCATCGCGATTTCATTGTATCGAAAACATGAGTTTAGTTGCAGTATGGCTGTGACGTCATCCGAGGCATGGTGTACTCCGGTGTTTGACTGACGCGGATCGTACGGTGGGTGGGTGCGAAGTGAAGACAAGTCTTGCCTCTCGGGCTGTGTTTACATACTGGCGCAGCGGATGGCCAAGGGAACCCATGCTGTTATCCGTTCTATGCCCACGGTAGCATCCCCTAAACGGCCGCTTTCTCAGACGCATAGTATTTAATAACAATGTCGTGAATCAAATTAGAATATTCATAATTTTTGTATGAATATAGTTAAGTTGGTTAAAATCACAGAAAAAGTTTTAGCTGGCCTACATGAAAACTTTGCCGTCTAGAATTTTTAGAATGGAACTGACAGTAGAACATGACGAGACCTTGTGTTTGCTATTATTTCCATCCAGGCTATAGCATTTTTATTTAATAGGTTTCATCAAGCGCTGTAGCCAAAACTTTCTGTCATTAATATTATAGTTGTTTAATATATTACAAATAGGGACATTTTTAGATCCAAATGTAGTTTTCAGCATATTACTTGAAAACTATTAGAGGTAGCTCAGTGGGGTTACATAATACTTTTAAACTAAACTGAAGCTTCATACAAATTTTCGTGTTCATAAAGCTAATATTTAGCGCCTTCAGTTTTTCTTAAAACATGGATTCTGACCAAAATATTGGTTTAATCGCGTTGAGACTCGCACCAGTTCATTTCGACATACGTCTGCACATAATGACCAGTTTCTGGGTTCCTAGCTTTATTATTTGGCTCCACTTGTTTTTTTCTTAAAACGATGTATTTAGGGAATAATATTAATCTGATCAATCTGAGATTTAACAGTCTAAGCATTAATATACTAAAGCACATGCTGACGAAGTTTGGAGAAGCAACTTTAACTTTTAATTCCATTCTTAAATTTTGGTGCAATACTTGTGTGCTACGCGAAGATGCGGTGTGGTGACGTGACGCTGCTAGCAGTGAACTGGCGTTAAGTCCCGGCACACTCGCCCGCCTCTGTATCTCTCAGATGATACAGCGCCTGTTTCGTCACAGTGCTCTATTTTATCATCACTACCAACCCTACATTGCTCATCTACATCTACATCTACATTTATACTCCGCAAGCCACCCAACGGCGAGTGGCGGAGGGCACTTTACGTGCCACTGTCATTACCTCCCTTTTCTGTTCCAGTCGCGTATGGTTCGCGGGAAGAACGATTGTCTGAAAGCCTCCGTGCGCGCTCTAATCTCTCTAATTTTACATTCGTGATCTCCTCGGGAGGTATAAGTAGGGGGAAGCAATATATTCGACACCTCATCCAGAAACGCACCCTCTCGAAACCTGGCGTGCAAGCTACACCGCGATGCAGAGCGCCTCTCTTGCAGAGTCTGCCACTTGAGTTTGATAAACATCTCCGTAACGCTATCACGGTTACCAAATAACCCTGTGACGAAACACGCCGCTCTTCTTTAGCTCTTCTCTATCTCCTCCGTCAACCCGATCTGGTACGGATCCCACACTGATGAGCAATACTCAAGTATAGTAGAGGTAAGCCATCTCCTTTGTTGATGGACTCCATTTTCTAAGGACTCTCCCAATGAATCTCAACCTGGTACCCGCCTTACCAACAAATAATTTTATATGATCATTGCACTTCAAATCGTTCCGCACGCATACTCCCAGATATTTTACAGAAGTAACTGCTACCAGTGTTTGTTCCGCTATCACATAATCATACAATAAAGGATCCTTCTTTGTATGTATTCGCAATACATTACATTTGTCTATGTTAAGGGTCAGTTGCCACTCCCTGCACCAAGTGCCTATCCGCTGCAGATCTTCCTGCATTTCGCTACAATTTTCTAATGCTGCAACTTCTCTGTATACTACAGCATCATCCGCGAAAAGCCGCATGAAACTTCCGACACTATCTACTAGGTCATTTATATATATTGTGAAAAGCAATGGTCCCATAACACTCCCCTGTGGCACGCCAGAGGTTACTTTAACGTCTGTCGGAGTGGCCGAGCGGTTAAAGGCGCTACAGTCTGGAACCGCACGACCGCTACGGTCGCAGGTTCGAATCCTGCCTCGGGCGTGGATGTGTGTGATGTCCTTAGGTTAGTTAGGTTTAAGTAGTTCTAAGTTCTAGGGGACTTATGACCACAGCAGTTGAGTCCCATAGTGCTCAGAGCCATTTGAACCATTTTTTAACGTCTGTAGACGTCTCTCCATTGATAACAACATGCTGTGTTCTGTTTACTAAATACTCTTCAATCCGGCCACACAGCTGGTCTGTGATATTCCGTAGGCCCATACTTTGTTTATCAGGCGACAGTGTGGAACTGTATCGAACGCCTTCCGGAAGTCAAGGAAAATAGCATCTACCTGGAAGCCTAACACACACAAAGCCAACATTTTTATTTGATATTGCGTGTAGCACATTTTGCAAGCATTGAGTATGAGAAGTTTTTTAAAATTATTGTCATGATGGAACTATGGGTGAGTGGTCTAAAGCACGGACTGGTAATTTGTAGACATGCGTTCCCTACCCGCGGGTACCAGCACTTTCTTTTCATTTTATATTATTCCTCGCAGTGTTAAACCATTGATCATTAAATATATTTCAACAGTTCAATTTATATAACACATAAAACTTAACGTACTCAATTTAGATGCGATAACTACCATTCAAAATGCTGTAGGCCACCTCATACTTGGTATACTTCTGCACGAGCTACCACTGATGCTGTACCATATCTCGTATGGGAATAAGTTATCGTGGTTGTCTCTTTGTGTAAATATTGGAATGGAGGTGTCTTTCTTAAGGATTTAACTTACAATCCTAAACCAAGTCGTCAGATGGAAAGATGGTGTTGCTTATTGCTACTAATATCGCTTTTTAGTGGTCTGGCTGAAATTCATGCACTTCTCTCTATTTCACATTCATCAAATGTCAAGCATGTTTCAAGAAATCAGATTTACATTATCAATTCGTGCAATGGATAATCTCGGCGTCTTTTAGAAAAAAAGGGCAGGAATGTAAGACTACAGGTTTTGCTTTCAGGACAGACGCACACGCACGCTCACACACAAACACAAAATGGCTCTGAGCACTATGGGACTTAACATCTGTGGTCATCAGTCCCCTAGAACTTAGAACTACTTAAACCTAACTAACCTAAGGACATCACACACATCCATGCCCGATGCAGGATTCGACCCTGCGACCGTAACAGTCACGCGGTTTCGGACTGCAGCGCCTAGAACCGCACGGCCACGCCGGCCGGCTGCACACACACACACACACACACACACACACACACACACACACACACACACAGAGAGAGAGAGAGAGAGAGAGAGAGAGAGAGAGAGAGAGAGAGAGAGATTCCCTTTTACAACGACACTTGGGAATAAGGACGTAGTGATAGATGAGGATCGGACTTCTACATCTATACTCTACAAACCACCGTGAGGTGCATGGTAGTGACAAAAGGAGGCATCTAAGAAGATGAGCGTGTAAGACAATTTATTCTAATCGAATATGGAGTTCTCTTCGACACACATTTTGAAACACATGCACAGTATAGGGTATTTACAAGACAAATGGAGACCCGTAATTCAACGTTCAACTGGGTTCCATGACAATTCATGACATGGACGGTTCCCAATAAATATCAAAATGGAATGCTCGCGAAATATTGAAGGCATTATAGTTGGGACCAGCCTCATGTTCGAAATGGGGGAACAACACAACAGACAGAAAAAAAATCTTTTAATCCACATGCACGCATATAGTGAAGAGACAGGCAACGTATACATCTGTATATGTGATGTACGAAAGAACAGACACCTTTTTGATCCTGCAGCCAGTTTGAATCAAGACACAAAGGAATTAATGAAGTCAGCTGCTGGTAGGCATTGATTTAAGTCAATGGGGATGTTGAAAATCAGTACCAGACCGGGATTTGAACCAGAGCCTCCTGCCCACAAGCCAGGTGGACTGACCACTGCGCCCTCCGGACACAGTGGTCATCGCAACTGCATGGACTACCGTAGCACACCTCTCGTTAGACCCTTCCACACTAAGATGATCTGTAAGTGTAAGGAGCGAGTCTGCTCCCACTGTGATGCAGAGAGCTACCAAAACTTCTGCGAAAAGGTATGGTATAGATGGTGATCATCATGATAACATCGACACCGCATCTGCAGTGCCAGCAGACATCCACGCAGCTTCGACATCATCTGTAGAGCCTCCCTACTGCCGCGTGAAGTCCATTGTGGTGATCGTGATAATACTGATGAGTAGAAGAATGGCAAAACCAGTTAGTGCAGTGAAAATATGGTCCTTACATCAAATACAAAAACTTCTGTAGCATCTAGAGCCTCACTAAATATGATTTTCAGTTGCATACATACAAAATTTATAATAATTTAGATGTTAATGTCCAGTTAAGTCCTTTGAAGGACCCCAATGTACTGCAGGTTGCTCTTAGACATATTACTAGAGCTGGACCTCCTAAATGAAAATCTGTTACGTGTCCGGCTTCCGAGGTTTTAGATAGGATTCGTTTGAGAGTTTAAACCATTATGTGACCTCCTTCGGCAGTCAGTCATGAGAAGAAAAATGCCATTCGACATTCAGCATTTATACCTGGATATTGTAAAAGTATATGGACGCGTTTTCTTTGTCCCAGCCCTTCCCCCTCCGAAGTGCTTTGTTTACACTGGAAGTAACGATCTGAGTGTTTATACAGTCTGTAGAAACAATAAGCTCCCATATTTTCCTGCGGATATGGCCATATTGAGGTAATGGCTGCAATCCATTGTCGTAACAAGTAGGAAATTCACTGTGACAAAGGTGGCACAGCTGTGTGACAAGCACATGGTCACAGCAGAAGACACTCGAAGAAAGTGGGCTGTAGCAAGCATATACATGCAGTATACTCTCCCGTCGTACCTTATATAGAAAAACTCAGGGCAGTTGCTCTATATGGTCGAGGTGCGTGTGTCCTCATAGCATCTTCTCTGTGGCACAGTAAGTAAACTGACGAACGAGGTGGGAAACTAGAGGACGCAGTACAGAAAGGTCATTGTTTTATATCTAGAGGTTTAGCTGAGTTCATTCGTGGAACGAGCAGGTGTACCCACTAACGTAGACCACATGACAGCAGCTAAGATTAATAGTTGGAAAGTGTTCCAGTCCCTAACATCCAGTGACCATAATGAAGTTTTCGAAGGGCGAAATAATAACACAGGGATAGAAGCAGAGGAGAGCAGGATTGTGTTAGGTGTCACGAAAACGGTCTGGGATGGCTTAGTTGCCTAACTTGCGGCATTTCCAATGGACTCGCTTACGGTACATGTGGACTTCGATGCGCAGCTAGTAACTGAACTCTTGCAAAGACCACAGGAGATTTACACTCCTAAGAAAAAAGTAAACAGTGAGACTATAATCCCTTGGAGCCTAGAGGCGAAGGGTAAGATTGAGAAGAAGAGTTTATCAATGTTCTCTAGGGCAGTTAGAGCGCACTGCTAGACTCCACGAATACAGGGCAATTAAGATGCACTACAAATTATGGCTTCAGGAAACTAAAAGAATACCCTGGGAGAAATTTCTCCGAAGGCAACTGTAGTTTGACATATGGGGAAGACGGCATAATTTATTGCCTGTGGAAAACGTCGAAAATCCGTAAGGAGGATGGCCCAATGACGGCTGGATGGAGTCAGCAGAATATCTGCCTACCACCCTATTTCCTGATAACAATGGCACAGATACCGAAATACATGCAAAACTTAGAAGTGAACTAGATAATGAATACGAAAATCAGATGTTGGTGACGTCTTTCGGTCAAGAAGAAGCTACAGTCACAATTTCCAGGCTCAAAACTGGAAAGGCACCTGGTCCGGATGGCGTCTGCACAGACGTCGTGCGGATCGTAGGTCCACTGGTAGTGTCATATTTGAAAGTATTATTAAACGAGGTATTCTGAGTTGGTAGGAAGCCTGCGATATGGAAAACAGTTGAAGCAGTAGGGAGTAAAAAGGAAAAGACCCCGCATTAACGATTAGCTATAGACCTATTTGCTTATTAAAAGTCTTCGCTAAAGTTCAGGAATGTCTGCTCTGTGGTCGGTTGCAGGCACACAGGGAGCTCTTGGGTCTAAACCAGTGTCAATACAGATTCAGAAAGGTGAAGTCTGTAGATGACGCCGTTAGTAGAACTCCTGAGATTGTAGAAAATTTGACAAGGAACTGTGCAGTCACGTTCACCATTGACATTGCGGGCGCATTCGACAATCCTTGATGGCCTGCAATGTTCGGAGCTTTGTAAGGGTGCCAAGTGTCCATATAAACTTTTTAGATTATTACAGTGGACACGGCGTCGAGAGGTTTGCGGGGAAGAGAAGGTAATGGCGTCCTCAAAGCTCCATAAGTAGTCCACCGTTCCGGTATCCTACAATTGAACACCTGTTACATCTTTTAGACCGGGCGGATGCTGTTGAAGGTGTTGTTGCACACGTAGATGCCATCCTGATAGTCATGTCTTCAGACTCCAGGGCGAGACCTGAGGAAATGGCGAATGACGTGCTTGCTCAGTTGCAGCAATGGTGCAAGAGCAACAAACTGACTACAGTTGTTCATAAAACCACATAAATACTTCTGAAGGAAAGACTTCTCTTGCCAGAAACCGTCCCCCGAGGCTGTAAAACGCACCACTGTTTGTAGATATTTAGGCATTCTTCTAGACGAAAAGGAAACTTTCTAGAATACGTACAATCTGCCATCCAGAAAGCGGCGAAAATTATACATAAAATTGCCTGTGCCGGCACTGCTGACTATAAATTACCGTTGCAAGTGGTGCGGTCATATCACGAAGGTATCTTCAACACCACTGTGGGCGCTTCGCCTTAGAATAGGCAGCTACAATAAGGTAGTGCGACGAATACAGAAGAGTGTACTTCCGAGGCTCCTGGGTGCCTTTTGCACTGCACCTGTAGAGTGTTTACTGGTAATCCTCGGGATATGTACGATGGATATCGTGGTTCGTTACAGGGCAGCGCTGTATTGGTTGGAGCTTATGACCGTGTGTGTGAGACCAAAGGAACTCATATTACTGATGAAAGACATTTACGAGGCTGGAAATTAGATGAATGCCAGTCTGACTGGGACACTAGTAGCACTGTAAGGCGTCTTTACAGCATTTTCCCAAGCATCAGGAACAGGCTCAAACTGCGTGAAACTGACCCTACTTGAGGTGTGGTGCACCTATTAAAAGGTTTAAATTAATGTGTGTCTACCATATACATATAAAGAAGATAATGAAAAATAACATGGAAACAAAAGAAAGAATGCTATAGCCACCCACATCGGATATATGTAGACTCGAGGATTGCCGAGGCACCAATGTACCAGTGTGTGTGATGTAGAATAGCGTAGCAACAATAGGTTTCGAAGTAGGCATAGTTGTAGAGAGTCGGTAAACCTCGAGTTCTTCCGAGGCTGCCAGTAACATATCTGGTTACGTAAAATGGAAGTTATTCACATGAAACCCGAGTTAATTCGCATTACTTTATGTTATTTTTTTAAACTGATACTTATTTTTCAAATGTTCTCTTTCATTTTTTCATGAATATTACTAATGGTTGCTGTTAACATGATTTACTACCACATACAGAATGTAAGACATCGTATGTCACCATGATTAACGAATATGTAAGAGCTGTTTAGGGTTTCCATTTAACAGGTCTATAATTGAAGACCCAAATTCTCCACTTAACCACGCACCACTGATGTAGCACCCCTTCCCATTATCCTCATTACTCGCGGCATTTTGCCAATTCCCGTTAGAGTTCGAAAGTGGATAGCATCCTCACTGAAGTGATAAATGGTCATCCTAGCCTCAATAATGTATGTGGTGTTTGTTCTTTCGGGCCCCGCAATTGTTCACACCCTTTCAAAACGCCCACCGAACACAGGCAGCAGCGGAAATTGTGGAGCTGTGTTAAGTCAATCCACATGATTTCATTAGCCACCTAACGAATGAATGTTGGATATCACTGTGACCTCGAGACAAAAGAGCAAGGCAAGCAGTGGCAACATATGAACATATGGATTTGAAATCGCCACAGTGTGGCGCTAGCAGACTATCTTTACAAGCGGAAAACCATGACAGGGGCATATGGACGAAATATTCTGACAGGGTCATGAGAGGCCGTCGTAACAAAGTGTCATGGGCAGGTTTCCAAGGGGGTTTTGCTCTACACAGAACACAGTCTCGCAGGCTGCTTCTTTCTTCTTCGTCTGTCGATCCTGGTTCAGGCCTAATGTTCTGTTCCAGACTGCGACCGAACCCTCACGGTCTTTTACGATTAATTAAATCCACACTTTGCACTTACCGACAAATTGCGTAGAACTCGCATAAAACTCATATATTAAGATCTCTACAGTGACTATTAAAAGTCGACCAAGAAATCATATATCTTGTTCACTGTTTCACTTAATATCATTTCGTTAAAAGGTCTGGTTAGGGTTTCTGATTTTTCGTGACGACAAGCAACATGCTGCGCTCACGCTGTACCCTGTTTTTTGTCTCTCCTACCGTTAGTCTTGGCATCGTCAGTACCGTGTCCCTGAGCTGTTACGCCAGACCCTGCTGCAAGCAAGTACTCGCTTTCATTCAGCGGTACACCGACGCTGTTAATATCTGGCAAATAACGATAGCAACTTTTCCACATTTCGTTTGACCTGTGTGTGCCTACTTAGACTGTTTTAAGCACAATAAAGGCAATCGACTACTTATTCCAAAGCGACTGGTGGATATAGGGATCGATCCTCAACTCCACCCACTTTGACATATGTCTTAATGTTTACACTGCCTACCTTTGACGCCATTTTGACATCGTGACTATATCCGTAAGTCCACGCTCGAAGATCGCAGTTTAGGAAACAGTAGTTCGTGACTCGTCTTATACTCTTGTAATAAAAACTGTTACTAGTACACTCGTGTTTACCTTATGATCGCCAAGTTGGTGTTCAAGAAAATTAATTGGAGAGCCTTGCCTTGTTGTGTTGTGACGTATGTTGTTGCATGCGTTGTTTAGACAAGCAGTGAACAAACCAATATCGCACTGCTTCTTCACGTCTCTGATACATTAATTGCTCGTCGACCAATATGACGTCACTTAGAGCCATTGTTATTTCGGCGGCCACAGCTCCAGAACTCTGCAGCTTCAGTAGCGTGGAAATTCTTGCATCTGCACTTTACGAATTTCAGGAACGCCTCACCACTTTAAAGTTGTTGTAAAACACTTTTTACCACAAAATAAATTTTTGTGTCACGAGCCGTAGACAACACTGCTGCTCAGTTAAAAGCCTCGCTGTCTTCCTTTCTCCTTGCTACTGCGCACGACACCACTGTTCGTCCCAGCTGTTCAGACATGTACGACTCATAACTTTCATTATTACGACTTTTAAATTCCAGTTATTATTTTATAAAGCCTGGGAGTTGTTCAATAAAATACGTCTATAAAAATAATTATTACAACTATTTGTCCATATTAATAAATAAGTATTCAGAAACTTGTTACTTTTCTAAATCACAAAAATGTCTGCTTTCAATTTATGTTTAGGTATGCATTGAAATTTATCGATGGATTACAGTATGTCGAAAACATTTTAAGAAAAGCTGTCAGGTGTAGTTGTTCCATTACAAGACTTATCATCTCTTCCTTGGCCTTCCCACACCCTTCCTTCCAACGGGATCTTATTCCATCAGTTGTCGATTGATTCTCTGAGATGACTGACGCGGTACACGCTGTTTCCATCCCTGCTTTCGTTGAATTACTTTTTAATTAATGGGTGCTAACTCCAATTCGCTTCTTATTTCTTCATTTATAATGAAAACTTACTTTGAGGCTTACGAGTATTAAAATTTTTACATGGATAGGCTACCGGCCTTACTTACACCCCTAAACTAGGAGGAACAGGCTTTGTGCTATGAGTTTGCTCACTAGGAAAGCTGATTTCGACGCACTTGATGTGGCCTTCCTCGCGAGAACGCGAGATACCCTCTAACCTCGAAACCCAGGGTCGAAAAAGCAGGAGTTGGCCCAGAGGGGCTGACAGTAAAGAAAACAGAATAAATGTGACAGAAGTAAGTAGAATCAGTCAGATTGGGCTAAGTGTCCATGTGGTTTTCACCGAGATACTTCGAAGGGAGAGCACACTAACATGCTACTCTTTGTCTCGTCTCTCACCTACTGACCAATCCGGCCTGGGTGTCCCTACCAGGAGCGTTTTCCTCGGGTGAAGAAACTATTGCGTCGCAGGCATCTGCGGGTCCACGACGAAGTGATTTCGATGCGGTACGTTTCCCGGACAGCGATTTTAGAACCAAGGTCTCTCCCAAGTCATCCAGCGTTCGAAAAAATGTGTCCCACTGAAGGGTAAACATGCAGAGAACGGCTAGCACTATCACCAAGTTTTGAAGTCGTGACTAGATACTTTTGAGATGACAATTAAAACTTTATTACTTCCTCTCGATTAACAGTTTATCATTTTTTCGATCATTTAATATGTGACTGCTGCAATAGCTCACTGTGTAGAATTGGTGCTGTTATCAGAGAAGGAATCCTAGTGTCACTAGATACTGATCCATTGAAAGCTCTGAAAGAACTGTTTCGTCCCACCAAAATGGCAGAGCTGTGGTATATCACGGCCGCGTGAAGAACTCCCGTGACTACAACTCACTATCCTCCTGTCATTCTTATTCACACTTGTGCCTAAAGCACTGCAGCAAAGCGAACGGATCGGTTGAGCGCTGCAGGTTATTACCATTTTTAAGAAGGGTCGCCGGACAGATACGTATAATTATAGGCCTGTATCACTGACGTCAATTTATTACAGAGTTGCGGAAGGTTTTATGTCGATGCATTACGGCGTTTTTTGAGAAGAAAAATCTCCTCTATAAAAATCAAAATAGATTTCGCAAAGAGAGACCTTTCTTAACTAAGATCCTACTGTTAGTTAATGACATCCACAGCACCGTAGTAAAGGCGCTTACGTTGATATCGCGTTCCTTAACTTCCTGATGTAGTTCCGCTCTGTCGTCTGGTGGAAAAGATATGATTTTACCTAGTAAATAGTTGTTCTTAACAAAATAGGCATTATGAAGGTAATTTTGATAGTAACCAAAAGGTTTATTATAGGAATGTTTCGATTGAGAATTGATGTGAATGATGTAATGGATAACATTGGAGACTGTCTGGGGCTGTTTCTGGACGATGCTGTTGCCTATAGAAAGGTTGCAGTGGTAGAAGATGGAAGCCCTGGAGAGGATCTTCAAATGGTGCAGCGACTGGCAAATGACCCTGAACGTAAATAAACGTAAAGTAGGGTATTTCGCACAAGTAGACGACGAGATTCGCCGCTCTTCGACTACGCAGTAGACGACAAATCACTGGAAGCAGTAACTACCGCAAAATACTAAGGGGTGAGTAACTTGGGTAGCTGAAACTGGGAAGTTTACATAAAATTTAAAATTACTAGTAGCAAAAGCAGATGCCTGAATGCTATTCACAGGGAGAATGTTTAGCATCAGTTGCTAAGGGATCTATTTGAAACTTCCGCACTTTTGTAATTTTAAATAATTATAATATTTGAAATAAGTGTAGCCGTTGGGATAAGGGTAGTTGTGAGAATGGAGAGAAAAACTCTAAAAATGAATCGAACGATGTGAAATAATAATCGTGAATTTACGATGCGTCCTTGCATATACATTTCCATCCAAATAATTTTGAACAAAATTGTATAGAGAGCATTATAATACCTCGATGTAAACGACATTTGACGTAAGAACGTAATCTTCGTGCACTTTTTATTTCCTATTTTCCGTAATGAATGCAAAAATTTCAGTTGTTAGTCACTCTTGAAAAGGATATATATATAGTTGTCCGTGAGTATAAAATAGATTTGGTAATTAGAATCCGCTCTCTGAAGCGTTTGTCCTTGCGACTTGTTTATAGTAATCGTAAATGCAATTTCCGTCTTCTTCTCAATTCAAATGCCATGCTTGGATGAGACGGTGTAAAGTTTATATGTGCTATAACCGTAGTTCTCCCGGTGTCAATCAGCTTAGCATTAATTGTAAACGGGGACCCTTTCGAAACTTCCACGCTCTTATGGTTGTAAATAATGACAGTATTAGGAATAAGTGTAGTCGTTGTGATACGGGCAGTTGTGATAATGGACAGAAAACATCCTTAAAAATAAAGCGAACGATGTGAAATAATAATCATGAATTAGTGATACATCTCGTATGTTCATTTCTATGCGTATAAATTTGAACAACATTCATTTCCAGCAAGCACTTTAAGCCGTAGTAGCAATAGGTAAATCACAATTCAAGGTCGCAATGACAAGTATGTTTGTCATTTGGGAAAGTCTATTCGTTTAGAAACTTCAACTGCTACGACGGGCAGAGAGAATGAACTACCACAGTGACAACAGTTATTCTCTGTGACAGTGCTGTATACAAATTATCCAGTTCATAAGTACTCCGAAACAAATAAAATTGTATTTGTAATAATATGAAAAGGGAGTCTCTCAATCCGATGATTGAGTTATTCGTAAAATATAGGTATGAGGTTGGGCATCCAAGATGCTCTTTTGCCTGTGATAGTTAAAAACCTCTTTTACGCTAAAACTTTCCACAAATAGTATGTTTTAGCGCAAAATAGGTATGCACCTGTAAGACGAGGGCTATAAAACATTTATGACGATACCTATTCATCCCTGTACGTTTTTATGTCTTGAAAATCAGGGATGTTGAATAGAGAAATAATATACATGATTATTTACAAAAGAATTGGCTTACAAAAGAATTGTTCGATAGATTCCTGAGCGCTACTCGTAAGTATCTGGCCACAGCTATTGTAATAAACGTTAATAGAAGTGATAGTCAAGCTCCAACGAAGAGCAGCACGTTTCGTCACGGCATTGTTTAGTTGGCACAGGCCATTACGGATACAGACTCAAGAGGCAGACACAGTAAGAGAGGCGTTGTGCACCTTGAAGAGGTCAACATTCAGGATTTCAAGAGCGTACCTTCTGAGAAGAGTTGTGCAATATGTTACTTCCTGCACCGTAAGTCTCGCGAAATGCTCACGAGGAAAAGAAATAGAGAAAATTATGTCATATGGAGCTTTACCGACCATCGTTCTTCCAATACACCATTCATGAATGGAACATGAACGGGGAAAAAACAGTGGAACCAGAAGTATTCTCCGCCATACAGTGCAAGGTGGCTTGCGGAGTGTAGATGTAGATATAGACTGCAGGACATGAAACTCCATAGAAATGTTGCACAATGGCGATTTACGAACGGCTGCGTAGCTGCGGCCCACCAATTCCAGAACATAAGTTGCGCCTTTGGAAAATGGATATTTGTGGTAAGGTCTTATGGGACCAACCTGCTGAGGTCGTCGGTTCCTAAGCCTACACACTACTTAATCTAACTTTAACTTACGCTACGGACAACACACACACACACACACACACACCGATACCCGAGGGAGGACTCGAACCTCCGACGGGGGGAGCCACGCAGACCGTAACAAGGCGCCCTAGAACGCGCGGCTACCCTGCGCGGCTAGTTGCGCTATTAGTTGACCTCAAGTGCACCTTAGGAAACGCAGGCACGGACTCCCGGGGCAAAACAAACAAACAACATCCGAATAGGCCTTGAAGGCCCAACGGCACCGACCGGCTTCCATGTCATCCTGAGCCTATAGGTATCACCAGGTGCGGAGGGCATGTGGTCAGCACACCGCTCTCCCGGCCGTTCTCAGTTTTCGTGACCGGTGCCACTATTTCTCAGTCAAGCAGCTCCTCAACTGGCCTCGCAAGGGCTGAATGCAACCACGCAAGCCATCAGCAATCGGCAGCCCAGGACGTGACCCATCCGTTGATTTTACAACAGGTTTAGCCCGTCAACAACGAGAATCATTGATCAAATAATGTTGCCGTAGTGGCAGTGTATTAGAAGATACCGTTCGGTTTCATGCTGGAACATGAAAAGTGTAACTGTGTGGCGGCACGGTATCTCCTAATACATTGCCACCACGGCAACGATTATCTGATTAACGATTCTCGTGATTGACCTGCTGAATCTGTTGTAAAATCATTTTGTGAGCGACTTCTAGCAGTTTTATTTCCACATTAAAAGCATCTATTGCCTGGCTAATTTCCTTATGATGAACAGCGTCTAAGATGAGCGAATCTTCTCGAGTTAGCGGAGGAGTGAAAGCGTTTCCTTGAAAGATATTCCCGTCAATCTGTTAAAACTCCAGGAAGTTTTCACTGAAATTCGCTGAATAGGTCTGCATTAACAGTGTCTGGGTTCTTCAAACATTACTTCCCGAAGAGACACACCTCTTTAACCGGTGCCCAAGTAAAGGCCATTTAGAAGCTTCTTACAAATGGAGGAGTCAAAAAGAGGGGAGCACCCAGGGAGGAGAAGGAAACGAAATGAAACTTAACGGGTTTATTCAGAGGTTGAGAGGGTACGTGATGTTACTTCACTGATTAAAAACTCGAGTGACAATTGAAAAGAACTTTGCGATAAGAATTCGCCTGTGAGTATGACGTCGCCTCGCCTGTGGCTTGGATGTTTATAGTGATTCGGTCATGAACGGTATCATAAAACCATTGAATTCTTTTCTCAGGCAGACTGGCACACGAATGTTGAAACTGGTTTTTTGTATCCTTGCTACAGGCAGTAGGACGGCGATGACGTCCAAGCTGATCTCACGTATGTTCTATCAGGTACAGATCTGGGGATCTTGCTGACCGTGAGAGTGCCTCAGCATCACGCAGGGAACTCACAGAGATACATTCCATGTGTGGACAAGCATTGGCCCCTTGAAAAATGGCCCCATGGCACCGTAGCAAGTCATTTAGCAGATGAGGACGTCAAGAATTGCAACACAGTAGCAACAAAATTTTCAAACTGAAACAAAAAGATATTCATGTATTCTTTATTACAGTCAGAAATCACAAAATTGTTTTTAAATTAGGTCGTTAATTTCAGTTGACAATGACCATCCTAGACCAGAGCGCACGTGATTTGTAATGACAAATCGACTTGATATGATTAGCGTACTGCGTTTACTCATGTCTGAAGATGGTCATTACCGACCAAAGTTAATAACGTGTTTTATTAAGATTTTTGTGATCCGTAACCGAGGTAAAACTAAACACATCAAAACAAGTTTTGCATCACGTCGGTTCCGAGAGTTCCGGAATCTGTACAGAAAATTGGAAAATAGATCAACATAAACATCATTTCCACCTTTTTTTTATTGCTCATGAAAACCACACATAGCATGTTGTACCACCATACAGCGAGACCTTTAGGAGGTGGAGGTCCAGATTGCTGTACATACCGGTACCTCTAATACCCAGTAGCACGTCCTCTTGCATTGATGTATGCCTGTATTCGTCGTGGCACCTATCCACAAGTTCATGAAGGCACTGTTGGTCCAGATTGTCCCACTCCTCAACGGTGATTCGACGTAGATCCCTCAGAATGGTTGGTGGGTCACGTCGTCCATAAACAGCCCTTTTCAATCTATCCCAGGCATGTTCGATGGGGTTCACGTCTGGAGAAGATGCTGGTCACTCTAGTCGGGCGATGTCGTTATCTTGAAGGGAGTCATTCACTAGATGCGCACGATGAGGGCGCGAACTGTCATCCATGAAGACGAATGCCTCGCCAATATGCTGCCGAAATGGTTACACTATCAGTCGCAGGATGCCATTCATACATCGTACACCCGTTACGGCGCCTTCCATGACCACCAGCGGCGTACGTCACCCCCACAGAATGCCACACCAAAACAGCAGCAAAACCTCCACCTTGATCCACTCGCTGGACAGTGTGTCTAAGGCGTAAAGCCTGAGCGGGTTGCCTCCAAACACGCCTGTGACGATTGTCTGGTTGAAGGCATATGCGAGACTCATCGGTGAAGAGAACGTGGTGCCAATCCTGAGCGGCCCATTCGGCATGTTGTTGGGACCATCTGTACAGCGCTGCATGGTGTCGTGGCTGCTAAGATGGACCTCACCATGGAGGTCAGGAGTGAAGTTGCGCATCTTTCAGCCTATTGCACACTGAGTCGTAACATGACGTCCTGTGGCTGCACAAAAAGCATTATTTAAACTTGGTGGCGTTGCTGTCAGGGTTCCTCCGAGTCATAATCCGTAGGTAGCGGTCATCCACTGCATTAGTAGCCCTTGGGTGGCCAGAGCGAGGCATGTCATCGACAGTTCCTGTCGCTCTGCATCTCCTTCATGTCCAAACAACATCGCTTTGGTTCACTCCGAGACGCCTGGACACTTCCCTTGTTGAGAGTCCGTCCAATGTGCACGCGATCGAACCGCGGTACTGAAAGTCTAGGCGTAGCTGAACTACAGACAACACAGCCCGTGTACCTCCTTCCTGGTGGGATGACTGGGTCGGACCCTCTCCCTCTAATAGGTGCTGCTCGTGCATGGTAGTTTACATCGTTGGGCGGGTTTAGTGACATTTCTGGTCAAAGGGACTGTGTCTCTGATGCAATATCCACACTCAGTGTCTATCTTCAGGAGTTCTGGGAACCGGGGTGATGCAAAACTCTTTTTGATGTATATATATACATGGACATAGGATTTCCGAGACATACCATTGTGGCGTCAAAATTCCCTCAACCACTACCGATGCATGATTCAAACAGCCGGCCAAATGGAATGGAGACCGCAGAGAGGCCGCCTTCAAACACTGTCAGGTGCTAAAAACGCAGTCTGACACCAGTACTTGGCATCTCCGCCTTTTTCACAGTGATCACTTGACATCTGACCCTATTCACGACCTCAATACACCCTACCATGTTTCGTGACAACACTGAAGACGAACAACACTGATGCACTCTGGCGGGTGTTCTACCTGTCACAGTGAGTTGCAACTTCTAATGTTACTTCAACTGCAGTTCTGGCTAAAATACTTCTCATTTCGAGAGATTCATCGTAGTGTGAGAGTGATGTAGTTTTTGCATTGGAATATTTATTTTAGAACCGTCCAATCTCCTCCACCAATAACATCCATTAGGGGATGTATGTTGCAGAGTCCATGGATTTCGGGCGTGATGAAAACTTGGATGTTGAAATAATATTTTCAAACACACTGATGAATCTTTTTAACAGCAGATGTATTTTCCATAAGCATATACTAAGGTAACCATACATGAACTGTTTTCTACCAACATGACTGACAAAACAGCAATTGTTACAGACTTTGCGCCATTACACTGGCCAAACTACGGCTGACTTAAAGTGCTGTCCACAGCTCAGTATATACCCTATCTTAACTATGTATGTGCTTTGGTCTATTGTCGAAAACAGCTACATTTACTGATTTATAATGAAAAGTTATTGATTTACTACAAACTGACAATAAATGATGATTCATTGAGAATAAATTTCTAAATGTTGTTAATTTGATTTTTGTGTGGAATTTGGTTATGACGTTACAATAACAATACCTATCGCAAAATCATTAATTACATCCTGATTTCGCGTTGGATATTGTTCCTGAGGTTAATTGAGGTACAGTAAAAAATGCCACAACGGAATATCAAGTTAAAATTCTGTATGATAATTTCGTAGCATCAAAATAGCAGAAAATCGATTGTGTTTACATAAGAATGTTCTAGAATCATTAATGAAAGAGTTAATTACCACTGACGTAACTAATTTTCCATTATTCACGTGATATATAAGGTGCACAACACACATTAAATACATCAGATGACTGATAAATGCCCCAAATGTCTATGTTTAATGAAGTTGAAATTTATTAACTTCGATAATTAATTATTGGTTTAATTACGACATAGATATTTCTCCTAACATTTGTATGGGGCTGTCATAATTGAATTATGAGAAAGAAATTATAAATTTTCCTACAGTTTACTACCGTATACACTACTGGTCATTAAAATTGCTACACCAAGAAGAAATGCAGTTGATAAACGGGTATTCATTGGACAAATATATTGTACTAGAACTGACATGTGATTATATTTTCACGCAATATGGGTGCATAGATCCTGAGAAATCAGTACCCAGAACAACTACCTCTGGCCGTAATAACGATCTTGATACGCCTGGGCATTGAGTCAAACAGAGCTTGGATGGCGTGTACAGGTACAGCTGCCCATGCAGCTTCAATATGATACCACAGTTCATCAAGAGTAGTGAGTGGCGTATTGTGACGAGCCAGTTGCTCGGCCTCCATTGACCAGACGTTTTCAGTTGGTGAGAGATCTGGAGAATGTGCTGACCAGGGCAGCAGTCGAACATTTTCTGTATCCAGAAAGCCCCGTACAGGACCTGCAATATGCGGTCGTGCATTATCCTGCTGAAATGTAGGGTTTCGCAGGGATCGAATGAAGGGTAAAGCCACGGGTCGTAACACATCTAAAATGTAACGTCCACTGTTGAAAGTCCAGTCAATGCGAACAAGAGATGATCGACACGTGTCACCAATGGCATCCCATACCATCACGCCGGGTGATACGCCTGTATGGCGATGACGAATACACGCTTCCAATGTGCGTTCACAGCGATGTTGCCAAACACGGATGCGACCATCTTAATGCTGTGAACAGAACCTGGTTTCATCCGAAAAAATGACGTTTCGCCATTTGTGCACCCTGGTTCGTCGTTGAGTACACCACCGCAGGCGCTCCTGTCATGCAGCGTCAAGGGTAACCGCAACCATGGTCTCCGAGCTGGTAGTCCATGCTGCTGCAAACGTCGCCGCACTGTTCGTGCAGATGGTTGTTGTCTTACAAACGTACCCATCTGTTGACTCAGGGATCGACACGTGGCTGCACGATCCGTTACAACCATGCGGATAAGATGCCTGTCATCTGACTGCTAGTGATACGAGACCGTTGAGATACAGCACGGCGTTCCCTATTACCCTCTTGAACCCACCGATTCTATATTCTGCTAACAGTGACTGGAACTCGACCAACGCGAGCAGAAATGTCGCGATACGATAAACCGCAATCGCGATAGGCTACAATCCTTTATCAAAGTTCGAAACGTGATGGTACGCATTTCTCCTCCTTACACGAGGCATCACAACAGCGTTTCACCAGGCAACGCCGGTTAGCTGCTGTTTGTGTATGAGAAATCGGTTGGAAACTTTTCTCATGTGAGCACGTTGTAGGTATCGCCACCGGCGTCAACCTTGTGTGAATGCTCCGAAAAACTAATTATTTGCATATCACAGCATCTTCTTCCTGTCGGTTAAATTTCGCATCTGTAGCACTTCATCTTCGTGGTGTAGCAATTTTAATGACCAGTAGTGTATTAATTCACAACATCAAGTTTTCTAAAGAATTACAACTTTCTATTAATTGCAGTTAAACGATCCGAAATAGTGTTAATGATTTTCATTCGGTATATTAGTGAACCATACAGTTTAATTTGCTGATATACATTAAGAAAAACCATACTTTATGATTTTTGTCAATTACGTATTGTGGATCGGGTAATATACAATCTACTAAACTTTATTTTATTAACTACCCTATAATTAGTCCTGTTACAAGCTCTAGTCATTTAAGAAACAACCGGTGGTGTGTGCATATACCAGGTTACATTGTCTTCTAGGTGAATCTTTTTGCGTGTAACCTCCTTACCTCACATATTTCCTCAGCCGTTTAAGTTATCATAAATCTTTTCCCACCCACAACAGTTGCGAAAAATTTCTTTTTGAGCCTTTCCGCGGGATATATTAATCATGTGGATAACATTATCAACTTACTTTTTTCATATGCAATTGTAGTAATTTCTGCTGAACGGCTCGTAGGTATTAACGAAATTAACTCAACGGCGTTTTACTCTTCAAAATCAGATTATCAGTTTCGGAGCCATTGCAATATTAAGGACAGGATTTATCTGTTCTGAACACGAAACCTATTGGTGTGTTTTGCGGAACTTCGCGTTGTCAGGCAGATTCTGCACTCCAGCTTGACGCAGCTAAGAGAATCTACTTAGAGAAGCGGTCTGAGGGAGAAAAGTTTTGTTTAAAACTGATACTAATCACATTTGGGTACATGTGGTAGGAACAGACACACGTGCGAGAGAGCATCTGAGGTTGATTCACCAGTTCACAAAGGTAAAGTCCTGCTCCCGTTCCTACCAGAGCCTTGAGTGGAAGGTGCATGTTATAATTAACCGTGTTTGTGAACCAGGGAGCTGAGGTGTAAAGAGAGTTAAATAATAACTTTGTATCATGGGTTTACTGTCAAAATACAAACATTAACTGCAAAATTACTTCAGCAACAACAAGAAAAAGAAATCACTAAAGCATGCGGTTGTAAAACCTTTCTTAAAATTCCATTTCGGCCATCAAGTGTTCGAAATTCGCACTGTCTACTATAATACATGTGTTCAGTCGCTGATACAAGGGCTTCTGTTGTTGTTGTGGTCTTCAGTCCTGAGACTGGTTTGATGCAGCTCTCCATGCTACTCTATCCTGTGCAAGCTTTTTCATCTCCCAGTACTTACTGCAACCCACATCCTTCTGAATCTGCTTAGTGTATTCATCTCTTGGTCTCCCCCTACGATTTTTACCCTCCACGCTGCCTTCCAATACTAAATTGGTGATCCCTCCCTTCTGGAGGGACTGAAAACGTTAAATCGATGTCACTGCAAATGCTGCAACGTTGCAATGTTTTAAACTCTCTTGGTTAGTCGGAACCTGTGTATGGACTACGTCTTTGAGTTTATCCTCCCAAAAAGAAGCTCCAGTGGTGTCGAACCCGGTCACCGTACAGGTCAGCTGATAACCCCTTCACGTCCTTTCCAGCGAACAAGAAATAGTTGGGTGAGCGCTTTCGGAAAAACAAGCGAGTAGTGGCCCAAGTACCTGTCGTGCTTGTACAACATACACCTAAGCATTTTAAGCGCTAACGTCTCTAGGAGAGTCGGTAGCACTTCTATAGGGATAGGTGTCTTCAATGAAATGAGGACATGCGATGTAGTCTTCAATACAGTGCATCAAACTTTCACACTCTACTGCCTCTGATGTTGAACCTGCCCTAACTAGTGCGGATTCTCAGCAATATTGCATACTTCTTATTTTCAGCTTTCCATGAGGTAAAGAGTTCTTTGAGTAAAGAACCTATTGTCCTTATTTCGCATCAGAGGTGAGCGAAAGAATTGCATGCGTTTCTGATACCAGTAATCTTCTTTCTATAAGTGAAACGCACCTCTATTTTGCTCTTTTAACTACAGTAATCGCAGCAGAAATCATTATATTCTCATTTGAAAACGGAAGGTTGCTATCGGGATTGGTAATACTCCAGTTTATAAGGATTTATTTATGGAACGTTATTTTTGTTTGTTTTTAAATTCAAGTTGTGAAGTTTTGCTTCAATTTACGTAATTGAATTTTTCAACTGTGATTGTGTTTTGTTGACCAGTTCTACTGTTGCGATACTGGAACATTGACACGGCACCGATATCTAGGTGTCCTCGAAAACAAACATCCATCATTATTCGCAGACATGAACTTTGCGAATACAGACAAACATTTGCGAATACGGACAACCATCAGCTGTGTAATGGAATGACGACAATGAACATTTGTGCCAGACCGGAACTCGAAGCCGGATTTCCCGATTATAGCGAGCGGTCGCCCTACCGTTACGCTATCCGAGCAAGACCGAAACTACCATATGTTGTCACTCATGCGTCTACAATCTGCACACCTACATCCACTGCATTGTAATGCCTGGCACTGAGGCGACTACAGCCGTTATGAAATACACTAAATGTATTCGCAGTTACGAATATGGGCAACCATCAGCCGTATAATGCAGTGATGGCTGTAGTCTACGCACTATCTGCTCCCTCGGACATGCATGCATGTCAAAAGGAACATTACATCGTATTTCTGAATAACAAAGGCACTCCAACACCGTATTTATTCGTCGACACCGGGAAAGCGATACATACAGTATGAGTATACGAGCGCAGGTTGTAGTCACTTGGTTGACGGCGCATGGAAGTATGGTCTGGGCGTGACTAGTGTTAGGATAGCCTATGGTAAGGCGCCCGCTCGCCATAAGCGAGAAATCCGCGTTAGTGTCCCGGTGCGAGACAAATTTTCGCTGTTGTCATTCTATTATACAGCTGATAGATGTCCATGTTCGCAACTGCGAATACATTCCACGTATGTCATAACGGCTGCAGTCGCCGGGTGCATTCCGAAGGTTCATTGCTTCGTAATTTGGAGTGTCACAGGCGCTACAATATCGTAAAATTGGATGGGGTTCCTTTGACTGTAGATGCGGGTAAGATCTTCTAGCGTGACACAGCGATTGCAAATTCTAGTTATCAGGTGACAAATTTAAACCTTACATTTCCTGGAAGATCAATATGCATAAATAGTAATGATTCTTTGTCGCCGAGATCCATGGACCATACCCTCATAGATTTTTGCCTTGAGAATGGTTAAAAAGCAAAGTCTACGAAGGAAAAATAACAGACTAATAAATCGTTGGGGTTATGAATAACACTGCTCTCTGTATAGCTGCACTTGGTGTTATCAACAGAATTCGAAAGTTCATTGAAGTCAGATGTGGAATTTATAAGAACTCGTCTTTTACTTCTGTAAGTTTCAGTTTGGGTTACATTATAATAGCTGTATCCCTACAAACAAACAAAAAATTGACCCACGTTGCATGGATTGTTTTATGGGAGGTAGTCTATATTCCCACCTCCTTCCAGATGTTTCATGGTCTGAGCACTCTGACGGATTGGATGATGAAATCAGGTTGTCACCCAGTGGGAGGCCCAGTACTGTCGCGAAAACTTTAAAAATAAGGTTTCACTCATGCAGAATCCAGGGCGTTGAGGATTAAATAAATATTCTGTTTGTGGTGTATTAATCTTTGTATTATATGTGACTAGCAATGTAAATAAAGCTGTAACAACGAAATAGTGGCGAAACTCGGGATTCTGTGACTGGTGGGAAAGAACAAGCTGCTAAACGGAAAAGGAAAGAAGGAAACGATGTCCACATGTTTCACATCCTCGAAAAGAGGTAAGAGCGCAGACGGCCTATAGCATGACAGCTTGTAATCATTTTATTTCATCACTCGGGTTTCACTAGCACGTTTTTCCTGGCAGGCGCATATTAATAGAAGCGCATATTAACTCATATTCATTAACAAAGTCTGAGTGTTACGTGCGAGGATACTGAGTAGTAGCAGTTTTTATATACTAGAGTCCCATCCATTGTTTGTTGTCCTACTCGTACAATCTTTGACTGCTGCTCCGTAACGGCGTAATATTTACAATTTCTTGTATACGTTGTCTGATTCTTTGCATATGATATCAGTTCAAGTACAGTGACAGAGACAGATGTAGAAATATCTTTACGCAACTTCAAAAGGAAATGAAAGACTGAAAGAGTGCTGGTAACATAATCAGTACGGCAATTGATAAAGGAGGTACTGGAGAAGACATAGATTACGAGTATTTTCGGACACGACTGCAAGAGATGTTAGATCATTTGAGAGTGCTTGACGATGCAATTCAGGATCTGATTTCCGACACAGACTATGACACCGAGGAATATGTAGACATCGTTAGGAAGGCAAATTTGCAGACGTCTAGAAAGACTAAGGTTAGTTTGTCATCATCAATTACAAACCCTACACCAGTTTCAGCCGTGACAGCAACTCTGAAACCTGTGCCTCATGCTGTCAAACTTCCCGCTATAAAATTAGAGTTAATTTCAGGCGAAGTGAAGATGTGGTCTTGATTTCTACTATAGACAAGAACCTCTTCCTTCGGGGATGTTTAGTAGATGAGCCAAAGAACTTGGCTTAAGGCATTCCCATCACCGCGGATTCGTATAAGGAAACGAAAAGCATATTAATATTTCACTATGGAAATAAAAACCACATGATTCAGGCTCGGCTCGATTGCCTTCAAACTATGACACCGATGTCACATGCGTCAGCAGATACACTGAACGCTACATATATAGATTGTAACAAACATATACAAATCTTATGAGTCTTCGGGTAAAATATGGACGATCATGGTCGCATTTTAGCACCCAAAATTCTGCGTGCATTTCCGGAAGGTATGGTCAGATGCAGGGCTATTCACGCTAGAAGAGAGAGGACTACTGAAAGCCTCGTCACGAAGCTTATGCAATTTTTGAACAATGAAGTACAAGGAGGTGTGATTACCTACAAACTTAGAGGTTGTAGCATTTTTGATACATTAATATCCACAACTGCGACTCTACAGGTGAACACAAAAGGGGAGAAGCCAGGTAGAAAGGCGAAAACAGAACAATCGAAAGACTGCGTGTTTTGCGATTCACATCTTCATTGGGCCTAAGAGTACGAAGATATCAAGCATCAAGGATAGAATCTTCACATCGATGTTTGTTGTGTTTAAATAGGGGGTATAACATCAAAGAATGCAGAAATAACAACAAAGTAGGTTGCGCAGCACTTGGAGGTAATTTCAGAGCAGCACTATCATAGGCTGGAAATATTTTACGACGATCTCTTGAAGTGGATATTGGTGTGACACTGACTAAATGAGCATTTTGGAAATAGGATTACAGTCGTTTCAATAGTTGTGTTTCTACGTTTCGATGCCTGATGCTCAGATGGGCGTGGCGCCCCTGCTTTCAGTGACTTACGTGGCACATCGGTGTTTAGTTGCCAATATTCACGTTGTTTGGTCGATTTGGAGGTCATCGATCCCACCGGATAAGGGGAGGATGGGAAGAAAATCGGCCGTGCCCTTTGTGTTTCTACGTTTCGATGCCTGATGCTCAGATGGGCGTGGCGCCCCTGCTTTCAGTGACTTACGTGGCACATCGGTGTTTAGTTGCCAATATTCACGTTGTTTGGTCGATTTGGAGGTCATCGATCCCACCGGATAAGGGGAGGATGGGAAGAAAATCGGCCGTGCCCTTTGAAAGGAACCATCCCGGCATTTGCCTGTAGCGATTTAGAGAAATCACGGAAGACCTAAATCAGGATGGCCAGACGCTGGTTTGAACCGTGATACTCCCGAATGCGAGTCCAATGTTCTAACCACTGCGCCACCTCGCTGGATCATTCACGTTTGTCACAACATGTAGGTATAACAGTACCCGTCATGAATCTATCTGCAGTGAAGAAACGAGGGTTTCAGTGGGGTTGAAGATCAGTCTTTCCTCTCTTCACGTATGTTAAAACTCCCTTTGTTTGGATCACAATTCCGACTGGATTGAAAAACTTACTTGCTGTTATTCGACGCTGGGAGCAAAAGCAGGTTCATCAGCATGAATTTAGTCAGTCATTATCCACCAACCATTAGCTGTTGTAGGATTTGAATTTTCGTCAACAAATTGCAGGCTTGTTCACTTCAAGGTGGGAGGAGTTTGTACAAAAAATGCATTTTTTTTCTCCGTCTTTGAAAGTAGGAACACTAGGTGTTTCTCAAGATATTAACGTAAACTGCGGTTTGCTGATCCCAAAGGACGACGATCAGTAGTATCCTACTGAAATTCTTACAGGTGCAGACCAATATTGGAAAATAGTAAAGGACCCATCAATACGACTTACTGGTTCGGCAGTTTTTCTTCCTTTTAGATTTCGATGGATTTTCAATGGTCACAGTTCGACTATTATTGTTACGAATGTTATTGTTAACCATGTGCACCTCAGCGAAGTTGCTGCTTTCTTAGACAAGGACATGAGTTGCCTCTTGGACTTAGAATTGATAGGGATACAAGAACGACAAGAACGATCACTCTCACTGAAACTTGGCACCGTTTTGCAGAACTTCCATGATGCGTTCCAAATGATGGGAGGCAGGTGGGTAGTTTCATTACTAAGAAAGAAAGATAGTATGTGTGAGTGTATGCTTTCCCGGCGTATACAGCTGGCGAAGAGTTCTCGGGCTTCCAGCCGGGTGGCGGTGTCTTCAAACAGCGACGTTTCGACGAGTGACATACTCATCATCTTCTGGCGAAGTCAGATGATGATGAGTATGTCACTCGTCGAAACGTCGCTGTTTGAAGACACCGCCACCCGGCTGGAAGCCCGAGAACTCTTCGCCAAAGATAGTATGGTTTATTCTAATCTTTGCAATGCAGAAAGACGTTTCTCGTTGTTACAAAGAAAATTTCCTAATAACGTCCATTTCGTGAGATGTATTACAGATGTTGCTTTGTATTGAGAATGAGCACGTTGCAGGATCAGTACGTAGGATACTTCGAATAACGTATTATATCTTACTGATCACATAGTGAAGAGAGAAAGACTGGGAATTACAAAATGGAGAATTGTATTTGATGCTTCATCATGAGAAAGTGATTCACCGTCTCTTAATGACACACAAGATTCAGGACCGAACTTGTTGCCTGAAATACAATCTTTAATTCGTTTCAAGATATATGAAAACCCCATTGTCAGCAACGGCACTCAAGTATTCTTAAAACTGTCACCGAATGAATAGAATATAGATTTAACGCGATTTTTCTGGTTTCTTGTCGTCGAGAAGAGAGAAGATGTATTTGGCAAACTACAAATGACGTCGTCATTTATAGATTTTCATGTTTATCATTTGGCCTCAGATTTAGCCCATTTTTTCTGTAGCGTGAATTGGCTAGAAAGTCTAAAGGCACTTACCCTATTGCAGCAGAACTTATAGATAAAAGCACTTTCATGGACGGTTTTGTTGCCAGCTGTTAGGACGACAATACTGTCACATCCGCATACTATAAGGTGATAGATCTGTTGCAACAAATAAAAATTCCAATAGCAAAATGGACTACAAATTATAACATACTAAAGGGCTTGATGAAAACTGAAGAGCGATCAGTTAAGGCATCGTCTGGGATACTGAATCAGATTTAATCCTCTTCGATCATCGTCTCATTACCAATAAATTACAAGATGGACCCCCAACTGAACGTCAGTTACTGCATACGATAGCGGAATTTTATGGTCCTCATGACATCTCTTCACCGATTTCCATAACAGGAAAAATTATCTTTGAAGATACATGGTGTAAAGTCATACACTGGACGAGATCTTGCCTCCATACTTAGCCCTCCCGATGGAAGTTTCAGACGTCACAACTGACTCATTAGCAATCATTCAGAGTACCGTGATGGATAGGCTTGCACTGTCAAAAACTACAAATTTCACAAATTCACGTTTTTGTGATGCCTCAGAAAGGGCATACGGGCTTGACATCACAAATACAATAATCTGAGCAATTCCATGGTGCCTGTGATCTAAATAACAAATTATTTTTTCATTCTTAACACCACAAGACAAAAAAGGCTAAAGAACCGCCACACAAAATTTTTAATTTGACGAACGTTTTGACTAATATGACGTCTGTGATGGACAATGTGATCAGCTGGGGATCGACACACGACACTAACCAGAACACTAATCGCTGTTTCTGACTTCATACACGTGAATCCGGGATGTGGCACGAAAACTACGCCACCATCATCTATACTCTACTATTCCAAAAAGAAAAATATGGTTCAAAAGAACAGTGTATGTAATACGGTACTATTTGCATGTGATACTACAAGAGCTCTGCGCCTAGAACTCGCATATGAGAATAGATAAAGTTTTGATGGCTTTCAGAAGATTTACTCCTAGGAAAGGACTACCAAATACTATTTATTCTACTACTATTTATCTTTGCTCACCAAAGCGTCTCTTGGAAGTTTTTTGTGCCACTGTTGACTTGGTGGTGAGGTTGGTGGGAACGCTTGGTAGGAACTACGAAATGTTGCTTCCGGAAGATACTGGGAAAAACACTAGTAGGCGAAGAAAAACTTAGGACTTCATTAGTAGAAAGGGAAGCCGCCATCAACTCACTACCAAGCGCACGTGAGAAATCACATGCATTGACACCAAACCATTTCGTAATAGGAGAACGGTCAACTACAATACCCACAGGTCCTGAACGGAGTATACAGAAGGATCTGTGAAGAGAAGCAAAGCCATGAGAAAAATTGCAAAATGATTTTAGGAGAAGATGATAGAAAGAATATTTATTGAATGAAGAAACTTTCATGAAGTACAGAGTCCTAAGAAGAAACCGGTAAATACAGAGTAGGAGACATTGTGCTCTTACAGGAGTGTAAGCAGGCAAGCCTGGAAGAGAACCCGCATTATGGAAACAAGAGTAGGGAGAGACAGAATGGTGCAGATCTTCATTCTTCGGACTCCAGATGGTACAAATATTACTCAGCCATGACAAATGGTCATCCCACTGGAGATCGACAAGGATGGGGAAGATTTTGAGGGTTAAATGAATACTCTGTTTGTAGTGTATTAATCTCCGAATTATATGGCTCCAACTAGTAACGTAAATAAAGCTGTAAGAATGATATATTATTATACGATACGCGAAACAGCGAGACTAAACTGTGATGAAAACTCGAAAAATCGATATAAACGAAATTACGAGATTTAATAGTTATCAGCCCCTACAGTCATCTGACAAAGTTAAAAGGAAAACTTCATAGCCAGAAAGCAAGTTTCTTGGTCTTCGTCGTAATAACATATACACATATGTGAACAACGTGGAGAATGTAGAAGATGCAAATAACTTTAAGAAAAGCACTGATCGGTTTGGGAGTATTCGAATGTATGCTCTTGCTCCACCAACACCATCGCCAAGGGAGGAATTGACTTATTTGTCTGCTGCAAGCGGCAGTCTGTTAATCGGATTCTCTTGCCTGTAGGGAAATAACACGCGCGTCCGAAACCGGAAATTACATCCCCAAACAAAAGATATTTCCCATAACCCACCCGTTAAACGAGAGTCACCGACGTTTTAGTCTTTCAGCCCAAGAATTCCTATTATTCAGTACACTCGGTGATTACATGCATGGAGACATCAACAGTTGTTTTTGAAAATATGAAACACATTAATAAAGCACCTAAAATGGTTGTATTTCTTTTTAATGTCTCCCACCCCTCCAGCCTCCACACTCTTCGGATCATACTAAGAACTTTGCTTAGGATATGTTACTAAACCTACAGTGCACTGACCACTGGATGTCATCCTGGGCATATGTACGACTTTAAACGTTGTTCCATTCTCCCTCCAAGTTTATTAGTATTAATGTAAGGTTTACTGAGTGTTAACAGAACTTGGGACCCAGGGAGTAGGTGCGATTCTTTACTTGAGGCCTACTTTGCACAATGGTCGTGTTCGTTTTAGTGATGAGCTTCAGAAGTATACTTACAGAATACAACGTTAAAAGCCTAACAGATTCGAGCACATATGGTGCCAGCAAAAAACGTCACCACCTGACGGTGTCGTGAAGTGACCTTGAGGAAATAATGTAGGTTACACATAACGTGGTCCAGCGGCAGACCCGAAACCCATACTTTCCACACTGGTAGCCTGCACCAAGTTTCTTTTCCTATTTCTTCTGCACAATCGACCAATTTGCTGAGATATTCTTCAGGACCGTCTGGTGGCCCTGGTTAGCTGAATCATTCATCCCATAACATTAACTGAAAAGCTACTGTATCGGCAGAGGTGGCCAATTGATTGATATTTTCCATGCTATTAGTGGAGGAGATCTATTTTCACCTGCCGTTCCAAACTCTTCATTTACATGCTGTACTGTCTCAGAGTTATTTTTTATTCTCCTTCATCGTTACATATCAGATTCCTCCAGACATCCTTGTAGCATGCTACAACAGTTAAAATAAGTTATACTAACCTACACTAGAGACTTAGCTCTTAATAAATATTTCTTTGGTCTCAACATATAGGTCCTTCAATGTGAGCAACATCTTTTTTTATAGTAGCAGAACTCCACAGACGAAAGCAACCTAGTACAATATACTGCTTACACGGAGGAACATAAATCAGAAACCAAATGAAATGCGGAGACCAAAAGACATTTGTGGAGAGCTTTTAAATTACTTTTTAGTCTCCAGATCTAGGTTTGACATTCCTCGCCATAGGACCTCCACACTTACCGATCATTTATCAGTCATAAAAGACATGTGTGAGGCTATGAAGACCCATATGCCATTACTGTTAAGTCTCAACAACTAAGATTTTTTGTAAATTTTGCGCTACAGTTCTTGGTTATTATCATAGTTGGACTGTACTGCTTTCATGTCATTTACCTAGAAAAGTTTATCAGCAATTTGTGCATTCTATGCTTGTGATAAAGCTGATCACACTGGTAGATGCAGTACTCGTCTTCTGGCTCCTGCCAAATTGAGCCCCAGGATAAGTCTTAATTCACGAAGTCTTGTACCTACCTCTTTGCTGAAACACCGCAAGTACGTGCTCGTGCCCCTCTTCGTGGTTTACTTTTATAGTTTCACCAACTTTCGTAGCCAGGGATGCTATTGCACGCTTAGTGCAGTGCGATCAACCCAGTAGTAGAAAGTTCGAGACCCGTTGGTGAAACAAATTTCCTTTGTAAAAATATGGTTCAAATGGCTCTGAGCACTATGGGACTTAACTGCTGAGGTCATCAGTCCCCTATAACTTACAACTACTTAAACCTAACTAACCTAAGGACATCACACACATCCATGCCCGAGGCAGGATTCGAACCTGCGACCGTAGTAGTCGCGCGGTTCCAGACTGTAGCGCCTAGAACCGCTCGGCCACTCTGGCCGGCTTTCCTTTGTAGTTATTTAACTAGTAATCGGAGGAGAGATCACCTCTCCTCGTAATATTCTCATCATAGAAACTGAGGCCCGTGATGGACCAAATACCGAACTTCACTGCAGCGTGACGCGAAGTAAGAGCACAATGTCCCACCTGCCGGATGATGACACTAACTTCAGCGACTCTATTGGTGCTTTTGCAGAGGAGTGGGCTACATGTCGATAACAAGTGTCCTGCCCCACTATTCCTCACTCATCCATAATCCAGCATGTTGTACAAGAGCGCTTCCCATATTTGTCTATCTACGTATACTTCTTTCCTTTCGTGTCGGTGCCATTTCACCCCTCCTTCCAGTTGCTGTTTCATTTGTGTGTTCCGCCGTTTCCTACACCGACATTGCGCCTCTTGCGACGATGATCCTTTTCTAGTAATTTTCTCGCTGTTCTTGTTTAATCCCCTGGAGTCGTCTGGAGAGTGAGATGTCAAAGCAAGCTTGGTGCCTCGCATCGTGACCACAAGGAAAAATAGTCACGGCAAGTCGCATCGACGAATATGTGACACGTGCGTGACTACGCCCAGAAACTTTCGGCATCGACGCCGCATCGTCTCTTCTACCTACGACCGAGCACAGCGCCGCTCACCACAGTCCGCGATCGTCGACTGAGATGACAGAATCGCCTTCTGGTGGGCCATCTGTGTGATCAGTGCATTAGTCAGAACGCTACGTGGAAGTTATTGTTAAATGTACTCAGAGTGACAGACATATTTCGTCTGTATCAAGCGCTACGTTAATGTTCAGAAGCAGTGTAAATGCTCATGACATTTCTGTGGAAATGGACTGTACAAATTAAAGTAGTTGTTGTTATCCATGTTATAATAGTGTAAACTAATATTTTATTGAAGTTTAAATCTTCTGGTCTATTAGGCCGCGTCATGTTTCTTCTAAAATGTTCGACCTTTCGACCCCTCTCCTGGGATCTTCCTCAGGATATTTTGGTGTCCACTACTGCTAGTGCTCTAGCAGTAGTGGACACCAAAAGATCCTGAGGAAGATCCCAGGAGAGGGGTCGAAACGTCGAACATTTTAGAAGAATCATGACGCGGCCTAATAACCCAGAAGATTTAAACTTCAGTGAAAACGGACACGAAAGCCTGCAGACTTACATAATATTTTATTTCTTATAGTATCCACTCGGTCTCCTCTCGGGGCAAACTAAAGAGCCCTACGTTGTATCGACGAGTGTATTTTCCTCCGGTAAAACAAATTCTTTGCATTCGAAAGTCGAAACCCTTCAAATATTGATGTTCTTACGCTCCCGCATATGGGTTGCTCCACTATCCATTCCATATCATATCTCATGGTTTGGAGTTAACTACTTTCCTCACCGTTGAAGGTCCAGCGTTGGCAGAAAATATGTCAGATGAAGGGTTTCCTTGACTCCAAACGGAACTTTGTTATCACATAGGAGAGTCCTAATTTTCTGGTAAATGTGAGCTCCTTTTTAAGCTTGTGTACCTCAGTCGATGAAAATGGTACACTGTCTGCCTGTCTGCCTTCCTCTATGTTAAAACCTGTTCTTCTCAGGAAAGGGTAGATGTATCAAGTTCAAAGCCATGTCACTAATGTCTTTGCCCTTGGCGGTGTAAAAATTTAAGCATCGAAGTGAATCAAATTTATGTCACATATTTTGATACTCGCCTACACTGTTCAACTTCTCGTTGACGTACAATCTTAAAATTTCCCGAGAAGCGAGGTTTCACAGCACAACTAAAGAAAATATCAGAAAATTTTTAATTTTTAACTACACCAAACGAAAACTTTTTGGCATTTGTTGTGCGACTATATCTCAGTCCTACTGTTAAGACCCCATTTTCTCAGGAATTACGTAAAATACCTGAGCTTAAATCTTAAAATTAAAACATTCTCGGAAGTCATGGAATGTTTGCAGCCGATATCTTGCAGGTATAGACATCAATAACAGGCAAAAATCGCTGAGAGTCTCTATATTACGGTCTCAATGAACTATCTATATACGTAATTAACTTCGTACGGAACCCTCAGAGCTTGAGTCGTACTCACACTTGGCTAAGTTTTAAAATATATTAGTGGTTTCCGGGGAAGAATAGGTGCCTCACGTTACAACATTGCCAAGGTATTGAAACTAGTAAATGTTTTCTAGTTGCTCTCAGCCATATCGATGATGAACTTTTGTTCGTGCTTGCTGCCTGGCATCACAACTGCTTCCACGAGTATAGTTTTTAGGTCAAATTGCTTCACTTGTTGGTTCACCAGTTTTACTTTCTGTTGCATTTCTTCTCCTACCATGTCGTCCGCCTGCTTAGCTGAGTGGTAACGTGCTTGCCAACCATGCAGCGGGCCCGGGTTCGATTTCCTGCCGGGTTGGAGATTTTCTCCGCTCGTGGACTGGGTGTTGTGCTGTCCCCGTCATCATCACAACCGACACAAGTCACCCAATGTGGCGTCACCTGCAATAAGACTTTCAACTCGGCGGCCGAACTCTCCCGGATGGGGCCTCCCGGACATCAATGCCATACGATCATTTCATTTTTTCCCACCACGTCATCCGCATAGGAAAAAGTGTTCATTTCCTTATCAGCTTTTAGTTTCACTCTCTTCTCCCATCTTCTTCCATCACAGAGATGAAGTGTTGGCTGTAGCACTTTCACACTCCTCCGCTTGTGGTAGACCAATCAGAATGACCAGCATCTATATGGAAGCAGCCCTGGATTAAACAGCCTCTCTCGACAGAGCTGGCTGTTCTATTAAATACTCCCTACAGAGGAAGGGACTTTCCAGCCAAATGGAAGGCGAGCTGATAGTCGGGCCAAGGGAGTCACAAATGAGAGCATTTGGCACAGGATTAACAGTTCCGGCGTTGTCCTGCAACAAAGAGAAACCTTCCAGAAACATTGGTCAGAATCGGGGGATGGTAATCATTTTTTATATAACTGCAGTGTCTGTATTTGATAGTGTCTGTATAGTTTGATGCAATGATCCTTCGGACATGCATGCATATCTGAAGCAACAGACACTGTTGACCATTGAGAGCTGTATTAAATCATGAAATGCTCTTACTAATTATGAATACGGTGCCATGATAGTTGTACAAGTTACTGGAAACGTATGACAGTTTGTGCCAGACACTAACCAGGATTACCTGCTTGTCGCGATCAACGTCCGCTACCCGGGAACACTTCCACGACCGTTCCAAATGTCCCCATGTCCAACTATTGCTTCCCGTAGTGCTCACACAATTACATGAATCGCGCATAAGGAGAGACTTATTTAACTTTCTCGCCAGGTTGCCTTGACCTTGGCGTGAAATATATTAGTACGGTGTCTGCATTTGACAGTGTCTGTATTCTTCGATCCAATGTTCCTTCGGACATATGGGAAACCGGGAAATCTGGGTTCGAGTCCTAGTCTGGCACAAGTTTACGTAAGTGTCCAGTAAACCGTATAGCTGTTAACGTAAGACATTCGTAGTTGGCAAATATATTTCACGAATTACTTTTTTAATTTTATTCAGCGACAATACACCCCAGAAGAGAAATGACTGCATTGTGTATATTTAAAGCGTATTTGTTTGTGAGTATAATGACATGTTCTTTCAAGAGGGATCACATTTAAAATGACGTGTCAGTTTTACAGATATTGGAATTGTCGTAAAATTATAAATCTGAAGCTTAGCTGGCTGTATGTTGGACGTGTGTTCTTCTTCGGGGTATTAATGTTGTGTGGGATTTTTTCTGTAGAATTGGAACTTTCCAAGGGTGACATTAATTACTAAATACAAACAGTCCTGTGCGAGGAACATCCGCAACTGAGCATTATACCAGAGGCTGAAAATACCACTACAGTTGCAAGGTTCCTTCATTTAACACACGACCGGTTGCAAGCTTTTATACTCCCATCTCCAAGTGTCGTACAGAAAACAGCAAGAGACGGAAGATAATTTTTAGACGCAGCAATATAAGCAAAAAACAAAAAAACAAAATCCATAAAAAATTTAAAACATTTAAAAACCGCCTGTGGGGCTGGATGCTGTGAAACCTAAGTCAATGCCAAAGTGACACCAGGCAGTACTACGGACGACTGCCTGGGTAAAGAAATATGCAGGGAACACCAGGACACTTACACTTGGAGCTGTGATTCCGAGCGCCGCGGTGAACGGGTATATGACGCAAAGTGATACCAACGAGTGCAGAGCATGGAGTAGCGGTCGCGAAGGGTGGAAGAAAACTGGTAAACTACAATGGCGAAAGTACTGCCACTTGGTGATGCGAAGAAGAACGCGGGGCCACTAGCCCGGCCGTCCACAGTTTGAATCAGTGATTTGCATTTAAAATGAAGAAAAAAAAAGAAACATTACACCGAAAGTTACATGAAAAACCTTAAAAGTGCATTAGGCGTGATGAAGGAACGCGTTGAACAGGGCAGTACAGAAGTGTAGTGAAACTGAGCGGGAGCTGCGACAGAAATTTATGTGCGTATAAATCGTAAAACGCAATGAAATTTTTCCCTTCATACGAGTGGCATGCAAGTTTTTAATTTAGTGAGGATGTATATATGACGAAGTGGAACAACACGCCACAGTCATCAGTTAAGAGAAAATACACATGTACTCGTCCACCGCGGCGCTCAGGGTCACAGTAGCAAGTGTAAGTGTCCGGATATTCTCTGCATATTTCTCTACCCAGTCAGTCGTCCGTAGTACTGCCTGGCATCACTTTGGCACTGACTTAGGTTTCACAGCCCCTAGCTCGACCGACGGTTTTTAAATGCTTTAAATTTTTTACGGATTTTTTTTGTGCGTATTTCTGAGTATAAAAACTATCTCCCCTTCCTTGCTATTTTGAGTATGACACCTGAAGACGGGCGTACAAGACCACAAACCTGTCGTGTGTTAAATAAAACCTTACAACTGTAGCGGTATTTCCAAACTCTAGAGGAATTACTAAATAATAAATGTTCATTAATTTTATCCTCTGTATTTTTTGAACGCTCGATCAACTGGCTCACAAAAATAATTAAACTTCCACAGTAATAACTCCGCAGTAATAATTCCACAGTAATAATTTACTACAGGTGCAAAAACATGTCTCATTTTCTCATCGTACCTTCCCGCCAAGCGAGAGAGCCTAAGTATATTGTAGGCAGTGAAAGTAATCATTTTAATTCCTGACAACGGAAGTATTTAAATTGGCATTACACATCTTTGTTATATAAACATCACAAAATTCAGAAACCAAAATTCATAATTATTTTTCTTCTGAATTAACTTCAAAACTTTTTATTCATATCGAATGTAATCTGTAGTCCACAATTAATATAATTTACATTTAACTCGAGTTGCACAAGGTTCTTATGTTTTATAAATGAAATAATCGATACCCAGCCGTATCGAAGAGTTCCTTATATTCGTTAGGCTTGATTTCAGCACAGTATAAGAGAAAAGTCGGTGACTATCTCGACATGTACAGTGTACCTGTGTAGGCAAAGTGACTGACAACGACACTCTTTTTTATTTTGTATCTTGTAATGTCTTTCATTCATAGATCGTTTGAGCGGAGCGGACTAGTGTGTGACTCCGTCATCTGCACCATATTATCCCATCAGGCTGGGAGTGGGACGAATGGAATCCGAATCCGGAATCTTCCAGAGGGCATTTACAACCTAATAAAACCTCACGAAAACCTTGGTTTGACTGGGAGATTGGAAATATTTTAATTAATTTCTTCGACAACGTTGTCCGTCGTTCCAGACAAAAATTAAAATTGTGTGCGTGTGAGCGAGTGTGCCTGCCGTGTGTGTGTGTTTCTTTCAGAAGAAACAACAGCGCGAGTCATTTTCCTCTGAAACGTATAGCGAAATCACTCACACCAAACCAGATATTTCCCCTGCGATATGCCTGTTACGTGCCGAGCCGAGTTTCAGCCACTTTGTGCCACTCCACTCCACTCCATGCCACACGTAGCAAGTTGCTCAGCCTTTCAGGACTCGTGTCACGTACCCTCGTTTGTAGCGAAAAGGCCGCTAACTTTTCGTAATGCGCTACGACAAGAAACTGCAATTTACGCCTTGGAAGAGGAAGGGTAATCTAGTACTACCGTCTGCTAAGAATGGACTGCCTTCGGTTTCTTTCACTCCTTGGCTGTTTGTAGACTAATAATCCGTTTCCAAAAGTTTTCATTTTTTTTCATGGTAGGCAAAAACTTCTACACGAGGACAGAAATACAGCCTCCAGGAAACGAATACAGCCGTGAGTCACTGGTACTTGGAAAGTTAATTTAGAGTGAACGTTTGTTACAATTAATGAAGTTTACGAAGTAAAATTAAGTATTATTATACGGTACCCCAGCGTGTAAAATATTTTAATTTGGAATTAAAATAGCTTCAGCAGGCCTCGTTAAACAGTAGTGCAGTTGACAACTTTTGAATGAAATTATCTTTGAAGTGTTACGCTTCACTTTCTAGGATCCTTCAGTGAGCTTTCAGGATGCATCACTGCTTTTGGGACCACTGCAAAACAAAAGAAAGATGACTTATTCTCTGTCATTTCTTCCGGTTTGCTATCTCACGAACGAAAGGGTAAAGAAACCACAACAATACCATTTCGAACCCTTCTTGCACCTAAACAATTTTACTACAAAAGTTACTAAATCTAATGGCAGATGAGTGTTTTGTTGACTCCAGAAATGGTTTCAGTTCATATCGAAAAGCATGTATTTAATTTCAGTCAAAATTGTAGGAAGTATGAGGATACATAGATAGATATGAATAAAATGATCATAAAACAAAACATATTTGTTCCATGGAGATGAAACCTGGAAACAGAGCAAACTGAAATAGACGAAACTGGAGGAATTTAAATATGCGTGTATGGACGCGCATTAAAAATTAAGTCTAAATAGAATCAACGAAAAATTGTGTCAGGAACCTGTAGTAATGGAAAAGACAGGTTAATAGTATACGTGCTAAGGCAGCTACATTACTAAAGCAATGGACTGAGCCCAAATTGAAAACTTAAGTGACGACACTGTTTTGGATAAAAGGTATAAAATATTGCAAGCAGTATTGGTGATAAAAAGATAGAAGAATAATAAAAATAAACCGTAGATTGTGTCAAACATACCGGAACAGCAGATTTGAGAAGAACTCATGAAACGTAACAGATAATACTTATCTGCAATTAAATATGTTTTTAAGCCTCTCCTCAAACAACAGGAAAGCCTTAGGTATTCATCGGTGTGTTTTGGTCTGTCATAGAGCAGCGAACACGTTGTAATAACTATCTGAAACATGCATGTCAACACACAGGTGGTTCTGACTTGTGGATACTGCGATTTATGTGTATTTACCAGACCGAGCTTGCCCATCAGCGGTTCATAGAAGCCCCTAATATTGCAGACCGCAGCTTTGATTGACAGTTCACTAAATGCCAATTTACAGGGCGTGCTTAATTATGAATGTGACTACTGAAAGCTCACGCCGATGTATGCCTATTCTATAGCATCAAGTTTTTTTAAATATCACCTTTAATGAGTCAAGATTTTTAATATGTGTATATAAAACTTTTTATTAACAATTATAATAGTTGCTACTCTTTCTTCTTTCACTTTAGAATAAAGATAGAACAAAACATGTCCCAGCGCCCGTTAATTTCACGGTTTTTCTATACAATTTTTTGTTTTGTTGCTACATGCGGCTGTTGACAATCCATACCGAGGCATCGTCGGCAGCTACTCACCTTTATATTTATGTTAATATGCAATTCCATATTAAACACGTTCAAAAAGTTACATCTGAGTACACTCCTTAAAATTTGTATCCAACAACGCACTCTGCCTTCCTTGGCACTTTCCAACCAACCAGCCCCAGTAATAGCACCTGCAACATATCCTTACCACGTAGATCAAATAATGTAAAATCATACTGCAATCTCTTAAATTTTGATTACCTGTACCTATTCGTATTTTCACTTGACCAGAACTCCATGTGGATAACAATTGCAACCTTCATACTCCTTTTACAATCTTTACCTCCTTCCTCTCCACACTCCCAAGCACCCTCAGTTCCCACCATCATCAAGTTAACCACTCCTTGATGATGCGGAATCAGTCAAGCACTTTTCTTTAGTTGAGACTTTTGTAGCGCTACATTTCTAAAGCTTCTCTTCTTGTCTCTCCTGTAAGGAATCGCTACAAACAAATAATATTCAATTTTGTATTTGATGCTAAACTATTTCTCTCTTTCATTAAAGTTTATCTTGATAGCTGCCAGTTTGCATTTAATATGTCTTTTCTTCTGTTGTCGTCAGCTGCTCTGCTACTCAAATAGCAGGCCTCGTCTACTACTTTTAGTGTCTCATTTCTTAATACAATTTCTTCAGTATCACCTTCATTAATTCGACTATATTAATGTTTCACTTAATATTCAGATTATTATCTTGCTTCAATCCACTATCCATTCCTCTTGCTTCAATCCACTATCCATTCCGTTCAACTGTTTTTCCAAGTTTTTTGCTGTCTCTGACAGAATCACAGTGTCATCGGCTAAACTTAAAATATTTAGGTACATTGTCCGTAGTAGGGTGTATTCTGCTTTATTAAAATCGTGCTGTTAGCTAATCTCGGTCGTGAGCACCATTTCAAAAAAGCGCAATACTGTCTACAACGGACAATGTTTCCCTTTATTAAACACTTAAAGGATGTGGATCCCCATGGGAGAAAAATCTTCAAAACTTAAAATATTTAGGTACCCCCCCCCCCTTCCCCCGCGCCCTCCCTTTCCCTGAACCTTAATTTCCCTTCCAAATTTCCTAATTTTTCCTTGGTTACCTTTACTGAGTGCTCTGTTCACAAATTGAATTACATGGGGGCCAGGCCACAGCTTTGTCTCACTCACTTCTCAGCCATTGCCTCTTTTTCATGTCCTCCTACTCTTAATTTCAATCTGGATTCTGTAAAAAAGTGTACATAACCATTCACATCTCGTAATTTATGCTTGCAGTTTTTTGAATTTCTGAGTGGTCCTTTATTCCTATAATTCCATTTCTCCACATCACATTGCCGAAGAATGACAAAAATTCACCATCGTCCGATAAAACACTGGAACATGCCATTGAGCCGCACAAACCTTTTTGCATTGCACTTAGGCACCCGAACAACCTACTTCCAAAGTGTATTACAGTTCGGTTTCCAGTCGCCTTCACAGTGGCTTCTTATTACAAAAAGCCAGGCGGTACTTAATAGGACCCATTTCCATCAGCTTCTGCCACCATCTCTAAAATATTTCGGACAAATCTACCAATGGAAACTTACATCAGGCCTCCATCTACCAACCATCAATAAGCACTAAGCTACGGCTATAAACTGGTTAAATATAGATGATGCAGTCTTCCACTATCTTCCCCACTAAACAACGGCATGGTCTGACAAAGTGATGTCACTTCGAATTCTACTTGCCCAAATTTCTGATACTCTCTACAAATCCTTCACTACCATCTATAATGCCTTGTTTCCTGCATCTACTTGATATACTATATACGAATTCTTCGCCATTTCATGAAATGCCCTCCTTTGCCATTATGGAACGCCAATACTTATGCTATATATCCTGGAAACTAAGTTCCAATACCCCGGAAGTTACTCTGGTACGTTATGTGTTAATAAAACATCTCATCGATACAAAACCGACATTCTCTGCGAATCATATCTTAATTCTAATTCAGTTGATTTCAATTCCCAGCGGTTTGAATGCACTCCTGAATATCACGAGCAGCTGCAGTCTTTAAATTTTGTTCTGTGGATCCTAAATATGACCCTGCTACAAATACTAGCAGACATAATACAGAAGTTCCATTCTAACGGAAAGAAATCGTCACATGTATAAAAAACACCTTTTGTCGTATCGCACAAATGTCATCTACATTTACATCTAAATACTCTGGAAACCACCACTTTCCTGTTCCAGTTGCAGATAGAGACTATGAAAAGTGACTATCTTTATGCCCTCTACGAGCCCTGATTTCTCGTATCTTCATGGCCCTTACGAGAAACGTGTCAGCTTCAAATGCCGGCTCTCTATATTTTGTCAACAGTGTTCCTCGAAAAGAACGTCGCCTTCCCACCAGGGAAGTGTTCCCGAACCATCTCCGTAATACCTGCGTGTTGTTCGAACCTACCGATGACAAATCTAAAATGCAACCTTCCTCTAAATGGTTTCGATGTCTTACATTAACCTAACGTTATGTGGATCCAAAACACTAGAGCTGTACTCAAGAATGTGTCCCACTAGTGTTTTGAATGCTGTCTCCTTTACAGGTCAACAACACTTGCGTAAAATTCTCCCAATAAACCAAATGTAACGTCCTTCGGATCTTCGGTCTTGGCTAAGACTCAGCGGTAGAGCAATGAGATTGTTATTTCTTATGTATCGGTATCGACGTTACAAACAGAACATTGATGAACTGAACTCGCGACTTGTGCGAGATATTTACTTCACCAAATGTCGTAATTAAATCGTTTGTAAACGATGGTTTATCAGTTGCTATTTAAATATTTATAAGTTCAAATTAGTTCCAGTGACACCACATTCCTTATAGACGGGTTGTAATCTCAAATCAATAATCAGTCTTAACAGTGTTATTAATTCCTAACGTCAAGGAGTTCCTGTATAAGCGCCAAGAGCGTCAGTCAAATAATATCGCAGCACGTTATTTCTATAAATAATATTGTAAAACTTGAATGTAAATGCGTGAATTGACACGATATGCTGGTTTATTACACAATATTAGTCACTTCCTAACAGAGCCGTGAGGAAGAAACTTTCCCAGGTGTTGGGGGGAATTATAAATTATGTGCTTCGTAACAATCGCCAAGTTCTGTAGTCCATTAATTATTACGAATGAAATTGTCTATCTGTGTTCACTTCCTAAATAGTGTTAACTTCAGGTTATTTGATTAAAAGTAACTTCTGTCTAATATATGTAAGTCCTCTATCTGAATTCTAAATAACGGAATATTTGAAGGCAAAGTATCGTTTCACTGCGTCATAGTAGATCGCAATAATCAGTTCTGGAAAAACAATCTAATTGCGCCTACATATACGAGCATTCAAAAGTATGACCTGCTTCGGCTAACAATGGATTGAATTATCCTTAGCCAATACTAACGAATCTCAAAGAGTACTCACACGGAGTATTCTTTGGGAACATTGGTTCTACTTCGCGAATTTTAATTATAATGATTTAGCGATTTACTATGATTTTGAATGTTGAGTTTTATTTTACTGGAATCCTATCTTTCTTTCGTATGTTAATAAATTACTAAGTATTGGATTCCTGATTCAATTACTGGTTAATATCCAAATAATAGTGTTAACTGGTAATTTGTTTGCTTGTTCATTTTTCATGGAATTTTGAACTTGTTTTGGGGAAATCTTTGGGAATTTGGAGCTAATTTTTGATTTTCATTCCTCGTCCAATAAAGTGGCATTACACAAAGTACGTTCTTCATCTTCCCTACAAGAGTTCTTACATGCTCACTCCATTTTACATCGCTTTGCAACGTTACACCTACGTATTTGATCTACGTGACGGTTTCAATCAGCATACCACCAATACTGTATTCGAGCACTGATTTTTTCCAACTCATCTGCATTAACTCACTTTTTTCTACATTGAAAGCTAGTTGCAATGCACCATACCAATTAAAAATTTAGGAATATGGAATTTACCCGTTTCTCATCATCCGTAATTCGCAGCAAATCATATCGGAAGAGGGTAAGCTGAGTTTCTCACGAGCGGTGCTTTCTAACCGCCAGAGGGTCGTTTCTGTAGATATACATAATTGAACTGTTGGATAAGGTGTCTTTTCTGTAGGTATATATAACTGAATTGTTGGATAATATCGGAAGCTCGGTGGGGCTGTTCATGTTTGGCGTCGTTGTGTATGGGGAACTGACATGAACAGTAAACGTGTAGCACATAAAAGGCCAAAACGTCCATTATTTTTCCATTAGATGATTGGCGATCGCTTACCGGAAACGGCAACGACCGTAAAAATGTCCAGGAGTAAGATTCTGGGAGACTTCACGTAGAACGACCGCATCGACCTATTTCTAGGAGGAGCAGATGCCCTAAAAATCGCTGGATCATGGAGGAATGTAAATCACTGACAAAAGAGAAATCCTACAAATCCTTAGTTTGAATAATTCTTATATAATAGCAGTTTGGGACCTTTATCTGACAAAATCAATAACGGAGTTCAAATGGTTCAGAGCACTATGAGACTCAACTTCTGAGGTCATTAGTCCCCTACAACTTAGAACTAGTTAAACCTAACTAACCTATGGACATCACACACATCCATGCCCGAGGCAGGATTCGAACCTGCGACCGTAGCGGTCTCGCGGTTCCAGACTGCAGCGCCTAGAACCGCACGGCCACTTCGGCCGGCCAATAACGGAGTACCGAAAATTCAAAGAAGAGTAGCACGTTTCGTAATTCGTCCATTTGGGAAGGGCAAGAACGTGACAGAGATGTTCATCAAACTGCAGTGGCAGACGCTGCAGAGAGACGTTGCAAATCACTTAGTTGTTTACTGTTGAAATTCCAAAAACGTACCTTACGTTTTGAGAAGAATTAAGCAATATTTTCTTTCTCCCAAATGTGTAATGCAAAATTATTAAAACGGTAAAGTCTGATGAATTCGGAATTATATGAAGGGTTATCAGCTGTGGTTCTTTCCACGTGCCTTTCGCGAAGGGGGAAATAATTGTGGCGTCCCAAGTAACCTCGAACATATCATCGTAATTTGCGGACTGGACAGCAGTTACTATCCAACTGAGTAAAAGATTGTTTGAAGATTGTTCCTCTAGGAAGCGGATTCGAAAAATTATTTTGTAGATGTGACTTTGTCATTATTTGTATTATTTTTAGTCTAATCTCTTTCTACTTGCATCTGAGGTACTTACTGTGACTGACATACTCAAAGAGTATCGTGCCCAGTTTTCTCTGATTCATTCAAGTCGGATATCCCAAAACTGTAAGTTTCAGGTAACTCACGTGACTATTCTCTGGTCAAATAGCCTAACGAAATTCTCCATTTTTCTTTGAAGCTCTGCATAATTTCCTCACAAAGTACCCCTGTCTCTTGATCACATGCTCAATTACTTTACCCTTTTCTTCACGTCATGACATAGAATTATATGTAAATGTTCTAAATTTATTAGTATGTGTAACTTATTTTTTAACTTGTTATATGTCTTTAGTCACCTGATAAACAATTCCCATTTTAATATAAGTTGTTCACTTTTCCTTGTCTCACACCCAGTTTTCTGTTTTACTTCACTAAGGTTTTACTTTATCCCTTAGAAATGGCTGTTGAAAACTTCGATTGTATAAAAAATGGTTTTGCTCATAAAGTACCTGTTTGTTGCCAATCGCGATTATATTTTATTATTAACTCCTTTCACAACACGTACTGAGAAATGACACAGATTTTTAAGTATGTTTTTGCTATATTATGCCACTTATGCGTGATGTTTTCGGCGTCACCATCTCATACACAGAAAACATCGAGCATAAATGGGATAGCACGCGAAAAACAAACTTGAAAATGAGGATCTTTTTCAAAAGCTTCTCATGCAAGACATAAATAAAAAGAAAATGGAGACTGGCGACAAAAAAAATTATAAACAAACCCATTTCTCCATTATATTTAAATAGCTAAAATTAACTATCTATTAAAAAAAAGAAAAAAAGAAGAAACTCGTAGTCACAGTCAGACTCACATTCACGCAGAAGTGATATTAGTCATGACCGCCATATTTATTAATTTTATTCTGCGTACGCCACTGTCCAAGGTTCAAAATTTATATAATACATTCATGCGGAAAGCCTAACTCTGATTTATTAAACATGGGTACAACGTATCGGTCTACATTACATGACAACATCTGAGTGCAGTCAGAGGCGTGGGACGTCTCAAAGCTGGTTAAGTAATTGTCAATTTCAATGAAACTGACCAACAGCCTCGTAGCTTAAGATGTTATTTTATTTTGAAGGCTACAAGTTCCAGCGTTTCACTATGCCACCTTCAGACCCCATTTTCCATCTGGAATAGTAAAATTCTGAAACTGGTAGCCTATAAAATAAAGTAACATCTTATGTTACAAGGTCAGTTTCATTGACATTGACAATTACTTAGCCAGCCGATGTCCCCTGCCCATGATGGACCAACAGAGATCCCTGCAACAATTGTCGGAAAGGTTGATTCCGAAAGATAGAGCGTTATAGTCTGGAGAATGTTTTCGCGGGATTCTCTGGATGATTTCGTCATTCTAGAAGGCAAAATACGTAAGTATGCATCTATACTTGGGAGACCTGTCAACAATTAAAGGCAGTACTTTTTTTTTACTTTCCTTGGCACGATGGCATCTACTAGCAGGACAATGCAGCGTGTCACACAGCCTGCAGTGAGCAGGCATTGTTCAAAGAGGGCCAAGATGATTTTACCGTACTCCCCATAGCCATCAAACTCCCGGATGTTAACCCATACACCAATCTGTGTAACCACGTCGATAACAGAACACAACAGGTCATTCTCAATGGTGAGAATTCCTCCGAAATAGAGTGATTTCAGGTGTGCCACAAGGGGAGGTACGTAGGACCGTTGCTATTGACAATATATAAAAATGACCTTGAGGATAACATCGGACATTCACTGAGGCTTTTTGCGAAAGATGCTGTAGTGTATCGAGAGATAGTAACAATGGACAATTGTACTGAAATGCAGGAGGATCTGCAATGAATTGACGCATGGTGCAGGGGATGGCAATTGAATCTCAATGTAGACAAGTATAATGTGTTGCGAATACATAGAAAGAAAGATCCTTTATCATTTAGCTATAGTATGGCAGGTCAGCAACAGGAAGCAGTTAACTCCATAATTATCTGGGAGTAGGCATTATGAGTGATTTAAAAAGGAACGACCGTATAAAACTAATCGTCGGTAGAGCAGATGCCAGACTGAGATTCATTGGAAGAATCCTAAGAAAACGTACTCCGAAAACAAAGGAAGTAGGTTACAGTACGCTTGTTCGTCCACTGCTTGAACACTGCTCACCGGTGTGGGATCCGTACCAGATGGAGAGCAGTGCGCTTCGTTACAGGATTATTTAGTAATCGCGAAAGTATTACGAAGATGATAGATAAACTCCAGTGGAATACTGTGCAAGAGAGACGCTCAGTATCTCGGTACGGGTTTTTGTTGAAGTTTTGAGAACATACCTTCACCGAGGAATTAAGCAGTATATTGCTCCCTCCTACGTATATCTCGCGAAGAGACCACGAGGATAAAATCAGAGGGATTAAAGCCCACACAGAGGCATACCGACAATTTTTGTTTCCACGGACAATACGAGAATGGAAAAGAAGGGAGAACCGACAGAGGTACTCAAGGTACCCTCCGCCACACACCTTTCATGTGGCTTGCGGAGTATGGATATAGATGTAGATGTAGATCAGGCTGTTCACGCCACGAAACACAGCGCATTTGGCCGCGGCACCGGAGTCAGCATGGATCCGTATACATGTCAGTACCTCCTGGAACCTCACTGACTATCCCTGCATGTCTCGCAGCGGCCCGGGCTGCAAAAGATGGTTATTCAGGCTATTGACAGGTCATATTCGTATGACTGGACAGTGGACGTACAGTTTATACATAGTAAATATTACACAGCCGTGAACAGGTTTGTATTAGTATATTCGAACTTTTTATTAAATTGTTGATGAGATATTTCAGTACTTTCAGCATTGCAGACCAGTCAGTAATCGTGATAATCTAATATATAAAAAACTATCAGACTCGATTGCGGTAATGAAACCAACTTTTACCTAGGTTTCATTCCAAGTAATTGAGCCTTCTTCAGAAGCTATACCTGATTCTATAATATGTCTACGAGGGCATGGTCTAGAAATAAAAAGTAAAACAGCCTGAAAATGTGACTACGCCTATTTAGGCTGTTTTAGTTTTTTTTCTAGACCATGCCCTCAAAGACATATTATAGAATCAGGTTTATCTTCTGAAGAAGGCACAATTTCTTGGGCTGAAACCTTGGAAAAGGTTGGTTTCACTACCGCAATCGAGGCTAATAGTTTCTTATATTTTGATGAGATACTTTGAATCATTTTATTTCACGTCTTCTTGAATATGGCTGTGGTCGAAAAGCAGCATGAAATTAATAAACCCAACTTCGCGTGCATATCACTTTTTGTGCACCGTCGATCCCACTGACAAGGGAACTTCCCCATCGCACCACCCTCAGATTCAGATATAAGTTGGACCAGTGGATAGGCCTTGGAAAACTGAACACAGATCAATCGAGAAAACAGGAAGAAGTTGTATGAAACTATGAAAAAAAATTAGCAAAATATACAAACTGAGTAGTCCATGCGCAATATAGGCAACATCAAGGACAGTATGAGCAAAGGACCGCCATGGTCCCGTGGTAGCGTGAGCAGCTGCGGAACGAGAAGACCTTGGTTCAAGTCTTCCTTAGGGTGAAAAGTTTTTCTTTATTTTCGCAAAGTTATGATCTGTCCGTTCGTTCATTGTAATAAGTTTAGTGTCTGTGTTTTGTGACCGCACCGCAAACCGTGCGATTAGTACACGAAAGGACGTGCCTCTCCAATGGGAGCCGAAAACATTTGATCGCCAGGTCATAGGTCAACCGATTCCTCCACAGGAAAACACGTCTGATATATTCTATACGACACTGGTGACAGCATGTGCGTCACATGACAGGAATAGGTTGTCGACCCACCTAACTTGTACACTGGCGAATGGGTAAAAAGATTCTTCTACCTTGCCCGATTTAGGTTTTTTGTGGATGTGATGATCACTCCCAAAAAAGTGATGAAAACATAAGAGTTTGTCACATAAACTGCAACAAGTGAATGCAACAGTTTCACAGTCGCACAGTTTTCCCTGAGCTCTGTCAAAACATATGTTTTTAACGTTTTCAAATTTTTCCTTATGTAGACCGTCAAATCCTGCATATGTCCAAGTAAATCTGCACATGTCCTGGAATTTTAGAGAACGAAGTTGATTATGTGTGAGAGCCTGAAATTTATTAATTGTCCGAAAATAAAAAATTAAACTTTTCACTTGAGGGAAGACTTGAACCAAGGACCTCTCGCTCCGCAGCTGCTCACGCTAACCACGGGACCACGGCGCTCCTAAACTCTAATATCCCCTGATGTTGCCTACTCTGTGCATGGACTACACAGCTTATTTTTTTTCATAGTTCCACACAACTTCTTCCTGTTTTCTCGATTGATCTGTGTTCAGTTTTTCAAGGCCTATCCACTGTGCCAACTTATAACTAAATCTGAGGGGGGTGCGATGGGGAGGTTCCCTTGTGAGCCTTTTCTCAGACATCATTAAATTGTCGTACTTGCCTGCACTCCAACCCCTTCCGTCTTTGAATTTCGAATATTTTACTTTTTCTTCAAGGAACAAGACAGTAAATCGCGAGGAAATAATTTTTCATCGGACCGCGATTTGTCGGCCGCACTCTATAACAGAAAGTATCCCGTTGTAATGACAGTTCTGACGGTAAGACGCGGACGGAGCTGCATGTGCAAAGCGAAGGTGGGCTCGAGGCCGACGTCCCGCCGGACCTGTTGGATGCGACGGCGAAGGGCGGCGGGCGCTGACGTAGCGGCGATCGATATGCCTCTGGCCGGGTCGACAGCCCGCATCCGCCGCCGCCGCCGCCGCCGCCGCTTTCGACTGGGACGGCGTGCGGTCCCAGCCAGCGGGCTCACGCACCGAGACCACTGTGCGCTCCTCCAATGAACTTGATACAGGTATCGAGAGTTATATTGTCGATGCACCGGCCCAGTGATACTAGGTAAAGTGCTATCAGAGGAATTCCCATTCAGCAAAGCCTCTGGTAATCCAACGAGGACAGTGGGACAACGGCCAGACATGAAGTACTTGAGTAATGAAAGTTGAAACCGACAGTTGTATTGTACTTCAAACGTCGTGTATTCAAAACATACTATCAGGACGAGGAGTTTCAGCTCGTCCACTGACGGGGTTGTAACTGGAAGTTTCGAATCCAGTTGATTTTGGCCCCGCTGCACTCGATTTCGTAGGCTGCACATGCTGACGTAACATGCCTAACAAGTTGTACTGTTTCCATTTGAAGACTCCGTTGGTCTTTGTCATTATGGTTCGTACGTTGATGGCAAATTACGCTTGGGGCCTGAAGATGAGACATTTTTGCGACGAAACTAGTGGCATGTTTTGAATAAAAGACATTTGTGTTGTAGTTCAGCTGATGGTTTCAATTTTCATTATTCAAGTAATTTAGCAAATGTGTCCGACACCGTGCTCCACTAACTCATCTGTCGCTTAAAATCTGTCTCGAAGATGTTCGAGGGGCATTCAATAAGCAGAATGAGATTTTCATTCTGAAGCGGAGTGTGCGCTGTTGTGAAACTTCCTGGCAGATTAAAACTGTGTGCCGGACCGAGACTCGAACTCGGGACCTTTGCCTTTCGCGGGCAAGCGCTCTGCCAACTGAGCTACCCAAGCACGACTCACGCCCCGTCCTCACAGCCATAGGTCCCGAGTTCGAGTCTCGGTCCGGCACAGAGAGTGAATCTGCCAGGAAGTTTCACAAAAGCGCACCCTCCGCTGCAGAGTGAAAATCTCATTCTGGAAACATGCCCTAGGCTGTGGCTAAGCCATGTCTCCGCAACATCCTTTCTCTCAGGAGTGCTAGTCCTGCAAGGTTCGCAGGAGAGTTTCTGTAAAGTTTAGAAGGTAGGAGACGAGGTACTGGCGAAAGTAAAGCTGTGAGGACGGGGCGTGAGTCGTGCTTCGGTAGCTCAGATGGTAGAGCACTTGCCCGCGAAGGGTAAAGGTCCCGAGTTCGAGTCTCGGTCCGGCACACAGTTTTAATCTGCCAGGAAGTTTCATTCAATAAGTAATGCAACACATTTGTTTCTGAAAACGGATTGGCTTTACTCGAGATTCCTACACACAATATTCTTCCCCACTCTTTTCGATATGAATTCTTGTTTTTGAACATAATCTGCGTTCGACGCGACAGCCTTTCGTCATCTTAGCGCTAGGGCCTGTATGCCTACACTCCACGAGTATTGAAGCCACGTTTCATCACCTGACATGATGTTCGACAAAAATTTGTCACGAACAGCCTCGTAGCGCGCATGCGATTCCGTGCAGATGTTCCGTCATTGATCGTTATGGTCTTCGGTCAGGCTACAAGGAACCCAGCAGGCACACGCCTTTTACAGTCCCAACTGGTGGACTAATGTGTCAGCACTACCAACAGTGGCGTCCAGTTGAGCCACAAGGTTTTTGATTGTGATCTGTCGATCACTTCGAATGAGAGCGTCCAAGGTTCCGACGTTGTAGGAGTCACAGGTGTGAGCAGCTCGTCGGCCGGCGTGCAGGAGATCGGACAGGTTCGCGCGAACTTCTTGTGATGATGACAGACGCCTTGCCCAACGACTCACCGTGCTTTTTTTCACTGCCACATCTCCGTTGAGATCTTGGAAGCGTCTATGAGTATCTGCGATGCTTTGGTATTTCATCGAAAGAAACTCAATGACAGCACTCTACTTGGAACGCTCGTCCTCTACAGACGCTATTTTGAATGCTATGTATATTGGGTCACCTATCTGAACTTCATGAGGCTAAAGGGGCTGAAGATATAGGGTACGAAGCGGAAGTATTCCACGAATTCCCACAGCAAATTCCAGATTTCTTTAGTCTCAATCGTCTGAAAAGAAAAGTGTTACATTACTTATTGATCCCATCTCGTGTTAGAGACGTAGAGAAGTAAGTGTAAACAAGCAAGCACTGGCGTTTTGGACACAAACACACCATTCAGTGCAGGCATAGTGGCTCGTTATCTTCCGCCAATGCTGTCATTTTGATGCGATATGATGAAGTAAACCCGGCCATTTAGCAGGCCTGATGCCGCTAGTAGCGCGTCGCGAGGCTCGCTGAACCCCGACCAGTCGTGGCGCCAAGGCCTTAGCAGCTAGAGTAATCGAACTTGGGTGCTCCGTATGGCAGACAGCAGCGTTGATCACTTAGTTACGACGGCAGACACATAGACCGATGAGAATGTCAACCGGAGATGATAAAATACATTCTCCCTTAGGAAAACAGTGAAGACTAGCTGTGTGTTGAGGAAGGGATTGGGAGAATGTAATTAGTGAGATCTAAAACTAATCTCAAAACTTAATTCAGATGTTTGGAATTTAGTCCTGAACGTTGGTTATTCTTTTATATACCACCGAATGGAAAAATTATAGGAGATATTAAAAATAACATCAGACGATGGATGTGTGTTATTCGACAGTTAAGCTTAATCCACTCGAGCGACATGATTACAAATAAAAGTGAAAAGATTATATACAAAACAAGAGCATGAAGCATTTGTTTATATGGATGAGAAAAATTGAGATGAAAACCAACTGCTATCCATGGAAGTAGATTATTGGAAACAAAGTACCGGAATCAGAAGATTACTCCTTTAAGTTCACATTCTTTCATCACAATCACACAAAAAATTCGCAATGATGCTACAGGTTTCGGCCAGCCAGTGACCACCTTCAGTCATTAGATATAAAGAGGAGACAAAAATCCAAAAGATCGGGCACACTTCTGATCCACCGGCCACTATGAATCAAGACACAAAGGAATTACAGGCGTTGGCTAGGAGTGAGTATTGATTTAAAACACTGGGGAAAGTTGAACATTTGTGCCAGAGCGGGACTCGAACCCACATCTACTTTCTAGGCAGATGGCCTGACCACTGCCCCATTCACACACCGTGGTCATCGCCACTACACGGACTACCCTAGCACTCCTCCCGCCAGACCTAGATATTCAAAAATGGCTCTGAGCACTATGGGACTTAACTTCTGAGGTCATCAGTCCCTTAGAACTTAGAACTACTTAAACCTAAGGACATCACACACATCCATTCCCGATGCAGGATTCGAACCTGCGATCGCAGCGCTAGATACTCAACTTATTCACACACAACTATTGTAGTGCCCCTTGCCCATTATCTTCATTACTCGTGACATATCACAGATTCTCATCAAAGCCTTTGTAGCCTGATTAATAGTGGCTGCTGGAGGAAATTGCAGTCTGTTCTGCTGACAATACATAATTGAGGGGAGGGCGGTCTCCCGTCAGATCTAAATTCTCATGTTACCCGAACCCTGCCCATTATGGCCATTACCCGCGGCATTTCGCATTAGCACGCACATGCCATTTGTGCGTTAATGTAAGCGGGCTACTTAGTCAGGAATATTTCTAAAACAACATTCATCACACGGCAGATTGAAAGTCATCATAGCTGTTAAGATATGATTTTTAGAGCCCATGTTTATTAGACTTTTTTGCTGCAAATGTTCGTTCCTGTCATATCTCTGAACAGTGAGCGTTCTTCCTGGGACATCCTGTGTAAAGGGATATCAGGAAGGTAGCACAACGTTCAGATGAACAGTTCGTTGTAGAATTTGAAATAGGTGTCGTTGGAGAAGTCATTTCCTCATTTCTTCTAAAATGTATGTCTACCTTTTCTCTTTAAGCTTTTAATAGTTAGGGAACAGAGCCAATTTTTTTAGTATCCTTTGGAAAACATTCATCTACTTCATTTTATTACTTGGGTAGAATTGTCCATGAAATCATATAATGAATGTTCTAGCCGTCTGTCCTACGCGTTTCATATCACAGTCTTAACGGCAACCGTTATGCACATCTGATCGTTCGTATTTGTTCTCTGTCTTCCATAATTAGTGTAGTGTTTTTGTTTTAGTGTTATTTTTCTGATGGAGAGTTTTTCTATCATTATTTCGTTTTTATTAGACGTTCTACCTATAGGCCTACATGTGGACTTTTTTCCACCGTGTGCCAACTCTAGGGACTTATCGGTGAGAGGATCGGACCAAAACAAGGCCCAATGAACTTATAACTGGAAATTCGTCGTTTCCATGCTAAAGACCATTAATTTAATCATAAATTCTTACAGAGACTGCGATCTAATACGCTCTGTACCATGCAGCCACAGTTATAGCAAGTGTTGATAATGCTTTCGATGTGCCTCAATGAATGCGTGTGTGTGTCTTAGCATGTTTTGTCTCACACGTTCACATCGCCCAGGCTGCAACCGAATAGTGTCAAAGGCAGCATGAATACGCTGCTTCATTGTCTCCAAATCTGGAATGGACTCTGCATACACGGTACTTTTGAGATGCCCCATTACGAGAAATCGCATGGGTTGAGATTCTGTTAACTGAACCGCGTAGTCCGATCCATCGCCAGAGAAGACATTAGCGAAATGCGTCCGTACGTTAACGGTGAAGTGGGCTGTAGCACCATAATGTAGCAGCCACATAACCCTTTGAACCATCAATGGCACTTTTCTTGGCAAAGGAGGTAAAGACACCTGCAAGAAACGCCGATAGTTCCGGTCTGTTAGGCGACGTGGGAGGGAGACTGGGCCCAAAACACGGTGGCCAATTATCCCGGCCCACACATTCCGGCTGCATCGACGCTGATGATTCGTTGTCACCATACCATGGGGGTTATGCATACTATCCCACACATGTCTTCTGCGAAAGACGAAGATATCACTCCGCGTAAAGGTGGCCTCATCTGTAAATAGGACGGCTGACATAAATCCCGGAATCGTCGTTGCCTGGTAAAGGAACCAGTGACAAAACTGCTCCCGATGTGGAAAGTCTCTCGCTAGCAAGCCCTGCACACGCGATAAGTGATAAGGGTAGTAACAATAGTCATGGAGAATGTTCCATACGGTCGTCTGACTTTCCTTATACAGGTAGGCCAACTGTCTGGTACTGACATGGCAGTCGCCTTCCACAATGTTAACCACGTTTTCCTCCAAGTCTGGTGTATGAACATTTCGGGTACGTCCTTCACGATTTCCTTCTTCTTGAAACGATACTGTCTCACACAAACGGCGAGACAGTGTTGCAAACACTGAATGCTGTGGTTGTTTCGGCGGGAATAGGTCTCCTGATACAACCTTGCTGTCCGCTGCCCGCTGCCATTTGCCTTTCCGTAAGCAAATACCATGTCAGCAAGCTCTCGATTTGAATACGGAATGTGAACAACGCTGTATCACATCCACTACAAGGAGAGTCACGAAGACGAGTGAATCAGACAACATTACCAATTACTATGGCAGGAGTGAGCACTAGAGTGTGACGCATGGGGAGCAACACACCCTCTAGGAGGAGCATACCGTAACTGTGGCTGCATGGTACGGAACATATGAAATCGCAGTCTCTGTAACAAAGTATGATCGAATAAATGGTCTCTAGCAACCGTGCATTTACGTGCGTAAGTTCATTAGACTTCTATTGTTCCGTATCCTCTCATCGATCAATCCCTAGAGCTTGTACACGGTGGAAAAAATGACCTGTATATTTCATGGAGGTAAACTTTATGTTTTTAAAGATTAAACCATAAGCGCATAAATCAGAAAGGAAGTGGTACCGTAGTATGGACGTTTAGAACAAATACATTACAACTGATGGCCAAAGAAGATATTCGGAGCGAAAAAACAAACGATGTTGACCGCCTGGAACATCGACGTCAGATGTCAAGGAAGCTGTGGACTCTATGATAATGAAAGAGGAGTATTGGGCAGTGAACCACATGAAAGTTGAGAAGAGATAAACGAAACCAGGTGTACACAATTTGTATCAATAAAGCGGTCATCTGCCTGAAGTCCTCTCATTTCCGCCAGTCATATATAGTCAGCAGGAGAATGTTGACACTATTGTCATGCATGTGGCGCAGCGTATTCAGACAGAAACGTTGGAGAGCTGTCATGGCCCTAGATATGCAAGTGAGCTAAACTGTTTCAGATACTTCCTACTCTTCACTGGCTGCCTCTGGTTGTGTTGATGTCTTACAGGGACTAGTCTCCATTGTGATCTTTGCTTATGGTTGGTTGCTTGCAAAAGACTTCTCACAAAATGCTTCCTAAAACAATGTGGATAGTGCTACAGAATAATTTCTGCTCTGATTAAGATTCGCATCACTTGGTGGTCCCTTTCATAAAAACTGTGTCTATTCCTTATGTATAAATGAACTGTGATGGAGGAAACATCAGTCCTCCAGCACACATTGTAAGATCGGTATACGTATGTTTTTGGATAGGGCCCGCCTCTAGCAAAACACAGGTTTGTTTTTTAAACCAAACATGTTTCACTGCAGCTGCAGCATCTTCAGTGGGCGTTTATTTTATGTCTGTTAAAGATACAGAACTTTCTTTACTGTTTGTATACATGTAACTATGAGTTTTCCAATCGCAATTACAGATATTTGAAAAAACACACAAAATTATAAATTCATACCATTTTACCACATGGTGTGGTTTTTCTGATGTGATTCTACAGTGACTGTTTTGTTCCACAGTTCGTTATCTGCAACCACTTACACCTTAAAGTAGATGAATTATTTAAGCCAAAATTGCGATTTGAAAATTGTTATTTCCATGCCTGAAAGTAATATTCTGTGTGTGTGTGTGTGTTAGTGTGTGTGTGTGTGTGTGTGGTGTGTGAAAAGGAGAGGGAGAGGGAGGGAGGGGAGGGAGGGAGAGAGAGAGTAGGTTGTAGGATTTTTTTTTAAGCAAAATTGTGTTTTGCTTAAGGCGGATCCTATCCAAAAACATACGCATTGTTAAACCAAACACGGAAAAAAAGAGCTTCAGTCCCAAGATGATTGGGATCGGTTTAGTTGTATGTAAGTAATGCAAGTAAATCGATCTCATAATGTGAATAATTCTCGCCGCATTCAGTGCTCACATATTTAGTCCACACATTATGCCACAGCTACACTACGTGCTGCAAACATAAAATGAATATATACCACTTGATGAAGAATCGCCAGGCGATCCGAAACCGGTAATGGAAAATAAAAATTTAATAATAAAAGGTGACTGGTTGCAGTAATTTGTGGGAGCCTTTATTTATCATAGTAATAGAGGTCCATGTCAATAATGGATAAAAGTCTTAGGTTTGACTTGCCTCTAACAAGCCAACTGCTCGTCCTGAGTTTCTCAGGTAAACAATGACTCGAAGCTTTTGAGCTGATCTGGCTGTGTGAGGCTGCGACCCTCCAACTTTACAGGGTGTAATCGACAGTGATTACGTGTACCGTTTCTCGGAAGCACACTCATAATGATTAAAAAAACTTTAATTGAATATTTAAAAATCCCAAACGTTTGACATTGTTCGAACTTAAAGTTCTGGATCCTGCAGGTGCGAAGCAGTACATCATGATATTTATTCTCAAATTGTGAGGTCGCTACCACTCCAGCTATACAGTTTAATGGAAGCAAATAAAAATTTGTGGTCGACCGGAACTTGAACCCGGATTTTCCGCTTTAGGAGAGCGGTCGCGTCAACTGTTTCGGCTATCCAAGCAGGCTTCACGGTTACACCCAAAGTTCCATTTGTCACAGTGTCTCCTTCCCATAGTGCTCACACAGTTAAGAGATTCTCACACAGCGAGAGACTAATTTATACTTCTCGTCAGATTGCCTTCGCTTTGGCATGAAATCCATTAGTGCAGTGTCTGAATTTAACAGAGTCTTTAAAGTTTGATACAATGCTCCTTCGGGTACGCATGTATGTAAGGACAAAGGGAGCTGGTATTTACCACAGCAAACAGCAGCAGCTGCCCAACACCATTACAGATCAAGGTCGATTCTGGGATTGTGGGGAATGAGAAAGTTGACCAGTGACTAAGAACGTAACGACGTTGGGCATGCAAGAGCATCGCCTCCCAGCGGATGATGTCATTGTAGTAGTTACGCACATGGTGAGGAACGAATGGAAAAAGGCATGAGAGATCGAAGAGAACCTTCTACAAACAAATCCACCCACACCTTCCAAAGGCCCAGTGGTATGCTGAAAAGTGGGCTTCAATCACAGCTGCTCATGTCGCACAATCACAGTATTGCCACGGAGGGAGTTCCACGACATTAATAACATGTTCTTCGGCTACACTTGATACAGATGGTAATCCGACTGGCTGATTATGAAGGTTGTCACATGCAACAAGCACTTCCTTCGCGTGTGTTAATCTTCTTGTTTATGAAGAATTTAGACATGTATAAATTACTAGTGGAATTTATCTTAAATTGGGGAACTAAAGGTTGGATGCATGCGCGCGTGCCTGTGTGTGTGTGTGTGTGTGTGTGTGTGTGTGTGTGTGTGTGTGTGTGTGTGTGTGTGTGTGTGCGTGCCTGTTTGAAATCTGATTGTGCTACTATTCTGCTTGAACTCTCCACGATGTTGTATGTTTGATTTTTGTATTACTCACCATTCTTCATAAGGAAGGTGACCAGAAAGACTTAAATAATTATCGTCAAATTTCCTTACTTTATCTTTTTCCAAAATATTCGAGAAAGTAATGTGCTCCACAGTAGCCTCACATTCAAACAGAAAACCATTTTCGACATACTGTCGTTTGGGACAGCGACCAGAACACTTTAGAAATAATACATGTAGTGATGGCCAGTTATTGTGTGCTAATGTGCTACAGCACACTGTAAATGTCACAATAAGATTACGTAATTTCTCTTCGAATGCATTCCTAAAACTGCACTAAAATTAAGTCGTTTGTTTTCGAATGCGTGCTGGTATACAAATAAAATGACGAAACATGTTTTGCAACGGTATCTCCATGATAATTAAAAACCGTTGTCCATTGTTGAAATGTTGATCAATAGTACTATGAACGTCTCAGAGAAGGGATACAACTGTTTGTTTCCGACCGTGCATGCTCTGATGTGACATCATCCGTTCCAGCAGTGTGAGTGATACGTTGCTCAAAGCACAAGGTCAGTACATTTGTTTGAAAGAGCATGTAACGTATTGGGCAAGATGATAGTATGAAAGCTTTTAGAGGAGCAGTTGAGGTAATCACATCGTGGCCGATTGGTCAAGCCCACTGACTGATACGTCGTCGACTTGAGTTAGGTTCTCACTGCTACTATCGTTCATATTTTTTGACTTTATTTTATTCCTAGCAATGTTATTGATTATAGAATATTAAAATCGGTATACTTAAACAGTAAAATTTACATACATGAAATAAATACTTTCAATTTAGTTAGAATTACTGACCTTGTAAGTCAAAAGGCTATAGATTGTGGTGAAGGAAGACATGTGAAAAATTAGGTATACCGACTCCAAATGTAAATCTAATAACAGGAGGGCGTAGCAACAGGGTCATCGATTTGGCTGAAACTACTTGGGTAGAAGCAGGTAGATGGTTCCTTCAGTTTCCTAGAATGTTTTGGCCGATTGGATCGTAGGAACAGGCAAACCGATGTCTAAGAATTTACGCATAAAGTATGGGAGAATTTCCAGCAGCAGTTCGTGGTCAAGAACACGACTGGCAGTTTGTCGGCATATGATTGATTCCTGCTGCTACCATCATATTTTTTTTAATTTTATTGCTCGTCAACGATTAATTATAGAATAAAATGTATTTAAACAGTGCAATTCATATACGCAAAATTAATATATTCTATTTAGTTACGGTTTCTACTCTTTTAAGTCAAAAGGGAATGGGCCACCAAATTGTATTACATGGGTAAAATTTTGGACGAGTCGTCACTGAATATATCTTCTAGTTGATAGACACAGTTTTATTTTGCCTACTGGTTAGCAGCTTCGGTAAACAGTACCATCTTCAGGCCATCCTATGAGAAAAATTTTCTATTGCATATTTAGAACAACAGTGCAAGTGAAATTTACAAGGTATTTTCTCTCTAACAGAAACGGATGTTATACGATTTTATGTTGAAGTGTATAGACAGTCCCTTGCCCCTGGCATGCAATCTACACCTTTACTTCCAAAGAACGTGTGTCAAATGATAATTTTGAACCTAAAATAGATTCAAGCAGTGATAAAAGTGCCCCATGTACATAGTAGCATTTTTTACCTGTTACAGAAAGTCACAATGTAAATGATATAAAGAAATAAATCACTGAGTCAAAACAGGAAATCTATTTAGCCAAGTTTGCACCGACAGTTTGCTTGTGATTTAGATTATTATAAAACATCAATCTCACCATGAATCTTTAATACCTTTAAGTGTCGCCATAATAATAGCATTAGACACATAGAATAAAAAAATACTTTTATTGAAGAGGAATGAAGCATCCAGAGGGAACAGTGACGCAGTGTCATCTCCATTTTCATTTTTATCCGAGAAGTGTCCATGTGTACGCCAGCGCTTGCCGCACTGCTCTATCGCGTCTTCTCCACACCGTGTTGCAGCTCATCGACCAGCCACAGTCACAGCCACAGCCATAGTAACTAATCGCCGTAGTTAACGTTCAATTGAGGAAGATCGCATCAATGGGCTTTGATATTAGGTCTATAGTTAACTTTGATATTAGGTCCATAGTTACATTGTACATCTGCAACTTGAAACAGTAAGTCAAGTGTATTTCAAGTACCACAGTGTTGTGGCTCCTATCATCTTAAAATCAATATTAATTCAATCATTCAAACATAGTAAACAGTGGGGTATATTAGACTCAATTCCATAAATTAGCATGCATTTAAAATATATTAGTGCTACGGCCCCTAACACCTTAAAATGAATCTTTAGGTCAATCATTTGAAAACAGTAAATAGTGGGATATAATGACTAAATACCATAAATATGTGTGTAATAATATTGTATAGGTATATCAGTCCCGGGGACTGGAGGGAGGTGAAGGGACACATAAAAGGTGGGATCAGTAGAATAGGTATGGAGTAGGAGTAAACTTAAAACATTGTAAATGTAGTCACAGGTTACTATTGGGGAAGGAGAAGGCATCTTAATAAAAAAGTCAGTAAATTTCGAATCAGTAGTGTGATCAGTAAAAAATCTGACGGGGAAACCTTATTTCCATTTCGAGAATAGGTCTGGGAATTGCTTTTCTCACGTTTTTGTTTGGCTATTGGGTAACTTATCCACACTACTTCTCACTCGACAGTAGATTTCAACTTCCACCGAGATGTTCATCGTGGTTTCTCAGAAGCAATGTGTATGATTATTCCCCATGTCTTGTGTCTATGCTTATTCTGAATAAGGTAATTACTGAAGGAAGATTTTTGTATCGATGCCCCTACATGTTCTTGTCAGAAAGTTGCGCCCAGCATTACAAGAGATCTCCGAAAAAACTGAATTTCAAGATTTTTCTGTGCAGTCAAAGCTGTGGGGAAGTATGATGCGCAATGAAGTTCTGATTTTGAATTCTTATTTTAAACTTTTTCTTTCGAAACAACCTTGCGATTTTATCTGAGACGATTCCCACGTAATTTGTGCTTAGGTATTTTAATATTTTTTAAGCACCTGAATATTTGTTAACCTTTGTGTACGTGGTTGTATGTAAGCGTTAATTTCCTCAGGCTCATAATCACCGGCTGTTGCAATTTGCTTTGAAATTTTCACGTCCTTAGCTGTCTCATGAATAGCAATAATTTTAAAATTATTTGGAACAAAGCTCTAAAACACGCCACTTTCTGTTCTTGTGGATGGTTCACACTAGCTCCTATAGCTAAGTTCGTGATTGTTAGCTTTCTAAAAATTTCCTAAATATATCGATGTTTTCCTTTCTTAGGTGTAAAACTAAAAACTTTATAGCAGCCACTTCTTTTCCTTCCACAGTATAATTTGATTTCTGATGCATACCGTTAAATTTGGGCACCATGTTTTCCATTTCTTCACGATCACCTCTAAATAATAAAATCGTGTCATTGATACGCCTTTTATAAAAAATTACTTGGCGTTTTATATCACGGAACATTTTAAAAAAACGTGCACTCCATTTCTGTAGCAAAAATCAGCGCTACTTCCAGCTAGTGGGCTTCCCAAGGCCAACTCACCATTTCGATGATATAGCTTTGTATTAAATATGAAGTAACTGAAAGTCGGTATTAGTTCTACAAGTTAGTAGGCTTTATAGTTTTACCCATTTCCAAATTCTTATGCTGTAGCAAGGTAGCTTTTATAATATCAGTGTCAATGTTTTTCTCGTCAACTGGAACATTCATGTATAGGTTTTTAGTCCAACGAAGTTAAAGTAGAGACTTTCGGTATCAGAACATTCCCTAGCGAAGTCAGAAGTTCGTAGCTACTTTTTATAGTGTGTTTTCTTATAATTAAAACACCTCTTTGAGACTGAGACTCAGTTCCCTCTAAAAATTATAAGAAGGGCACCCTACAATGTTCACGACAGGGAACATTGGCATTTTCTCTTACGTAGTTTAAACCGAGACTCGAGGGTTGGCAGCTACGGGTTCATGACTCGCATTCTGCTTTTTCTGCTGTCTGCTGTTAAGTAATTGCTGTTATCGATAGCCTGTCTCACCACCAATTAAAATTTTGCTCTGGGACCTTTTCTTGCTTCAAAAATATTGTTGATAAAAATTTGAGTGTCTTCTTTATATAATGCTCCAAGGTGTTTTCTCCATCCGCCGTTGAAACTTAACATCATTTGCTTCCGTTTCAATTAATTTATTCGGCAGTTTGCCCCTCTTAGTTGTTTTTATCGTGGTATTTCATTACTCCTGTGTGCAAATGTTTTTCTGTTCAGATCCGTCCTCTGTATTGTTCTATCTTATAAAATTTAGTTTTTTTTATTTGTAACCTTACTTCGGCAACCAGAATGTAAATGGTCTTTATATTGAGCCATGAAGCTAAACTGTGCTTTAAGCCTTTTTGCAACATCAGCCCTTCTTGGTTGTTAAACTCTATTTAGGTTAGGTTTTTGTCACGTGGATAAACTCCCAAGCCTTATCTTCATTTTGGCCAGATTCCTTATTATTATTATTTTTTTATAAATATTGCTATTCTACGTTTCTCCTGATGCCTCCTACTACATCTAATTTGAAAACCCTGAATATTGTCTTCTAAACGTTTTTGTAACGTTAGAATATTGAAGCATACTCAAATTATCAATGCTGGCCGCATTTTATGTTCGTTTAAAACTGAAAATTGGCCTTTACTTTTAGCATTTAACGCACCTCCTTGAGAAGAGAGCGTGTCGACTCGCACCATGATTAAGGGTCTACTTAAGCATTTTAACGTTGCACTATATACCATACGTTTACTGTCACAGAGAAAAATAACTTGTAAATTTCTCTTGCCTTGTTATTCTATGTACTGGAGGTTTTTAATCATATTATAACCTGAAGATGTTACTAACTCCCAAAATCGGTATTCCATACGCAAAATTACAGAACTGTTTCTACAGACTAAAACAAACAATTTTAAGTAGGAAAAAATGTATACTGTATCATACTTTGGATTCCAGAAGAGTTGCTCGACTTAGAATGCTATTTATACATTCAGCCACTAAATATTACAAGCTTTATCTAATAAAATATCGTCAGTTGGTATTTTTTGTGATCTTCCAAAGGTGTTTGATAGTGTAGGCTAAGTTACACTCTTAAGATAATGTTTTATGGGATTGATGGCTTCACACACAGATTGCCTAAATCATACATGAAGAATCAGAATGTGAAATATTGTGCTGAAAAATTCGATTTTGAGAGAGTAGAAAGTTTTCGTGTATGGTGAGAAATCATTATGGGAGACACACAGTTTTCAATTTTGGTTCTACTCCAATTCACGATGTGTGTGAGGGACATTGTATTTAACATTCAACAGGCATAAACTGTACTTTTTTCAGTTGACACTAGCGTTATAATAAACCCCTTTAGAGAGGAAGTCTCAGAAGGCGTTATTAATTATGTTTCTGAAGAATTTTTAAATCGTTCTCTGTAAATAGGTTCTTGCTAAATTAAATATAAAAAAGATTATAACAGTTCTGTGGAACAAATAGGGACACACAAACAATTCATGTAACATATGAACTAGACTCATTAAGTAGAGTACAACGCTCCAAATTTTTGGGGGAAATCTTGAACGGGTAGGAGCATGTTACTGAGCTTCTAAAACTATTAAACTCGGCTCCATTTACTCTCAGTATAATTGCTGGTCTTGGAAACAAATGAATTAACCTCTTGATATATTTTGCATACTCATACTCAATAATGTATTATGGAATAACTGGCTTCACAAAGGCGAACCGTCCGCAGCTCGTGGTCGTGCGGTAGCGTTCTCACTTTCCGCGCCCAGGTTCCGGGTTCGATTCCCGGCGGGGTCAGGGATTTTCTCTGCCTCGTGATGACTGGGTGTTGTGTGATGTCTTTAGGTTACTTAGGTTTAAGTAGTTCTAAGTTCTAGGTGACTGATGACCATAGATGTTAAGTCCCATAAGAATAACGTGCGATGTTCACCTTTTGTCGTCACGTAGGTAACTGTTCAAGGAGTTAGGCATTTTAACTGCACCGTCGCAGTACTTACAGTTACTAATTAAATTTTTCATAAGAATCAACAGCAATTTGCGAAGAACGGTGATGTCTGTACCTACGGCACTAGAGGAAAAAGTGACCTTTATATCCCATTACTAAAGCAGTCAGTGCCTCAGAACAGTGTTCAGTATAAGAAAATTTCTGGTCACCCGACTCACCACCCCTCTTCGTCATCCGTCTTACCGCGATGAAGGTAACCGTGTAACCATGAAGTTCGGCGATATTGGCCTGCCGTCCAGGTAGGCACTATTCAGTCGGCTGGAATGTCAGGAACGCTGGTATCCTGATCGTGGTGGGACAGAAAGACCTCCAGGTCCTCTCATCAGAGACAGAGGCAGACTGTGGTGCTGAATTCTGTTACTGGTGATTACGGAGAGGTAGCCGTCACTCCCAGTAACATCTGTTGTTGTCCTTAGGGTGCAGGAAATCTACAACAGGCGTGCGCCAGATGTCACTTGGCTGCAATCAGGGAATCGAGTGCGAACGTCGCGTTCGCCGTCGATCCGTCTGAGCGAATGACTTATGAGCTAAAATGCTGGGGTACTTATGGAGCGAAGTAGTGGCTAATGTTGACGTCATTCGTCATGACCGCAAAGGTCTTTCTGTTACCAAGGTATCAGAGATTTCCCTTCAGCTGTGATTACTTAACGAGTTTGTTACAGGATAGAACTGGTTCGTAGGACCTCTTCGTACAGTTTGTTGCATTCGCCTTAGCCTTCCTTTCGTCATATAACGAAGGTGACTCGACTCTGGTTGGCTGCTCTGACCCACTACATTGTGCTGAATTCTGCTGCCTGGCTCGCCAGAAACGCCAGTGTTGTGTTCTGCCCTGATCCAGTCTCGGTGGCAAAATGTTCTCTTTGCGATGCCTTGTGTCGACATTGCCGCAATGTCATGTGATAGCTTCGCTCTGGGACTTTGAAAATTTTACCCTTGTACTGCCCTATACAAGGTTGGCATGAAATAGTGGATACAAAGATGTAGACCCGATGAGAAACATTAGGGACGCAGTCTGGCTCAAGCTATGAGCCGCAGACCAGCGGCTCGTGATTTACGGAAACTGCGTGACCTGTGAGTAAACATCTGGTACCATGTATCTCCGAAAACCTATGAGGGACTTGCTCAACTCAGGACATGCAGAGTCACTGATGTACTGGGTTCCAAAGGTGGACCAACACCCAATTAAGACGGTGGGCATAATGTTCGGGCTCATCAGTGTATAAAACTCACTAAAACTCACGCTTACTACCAGACGGAGACATACATACGGTCTGCCCGACTGGAATCTTTGATGTAATGAAGTGTATTCATCTTTTGGATCTGCAGCTCATGTCCTTACTGTCCGCGTCTCCAATTTAATCATAGTTTACGGGATTCAAACTTTTTGCAAACAAACTGTTTTTACCCAAACATATTTCAGCCTCTCTGTGCCATCATCAGTGGCTTTTTTTTATTAAAAAACCGTAAAAGTTAACATATTTTAGGTTGCAACTGATTTAACAAAGTGATGCCTAAAGAAAGGTTTTGTTCGGTTTCCTTCTTACAATGATTTTACATCATATGGTCTTGCAGAACCAATTGTATGGTTTCCTGTACTGGTAACTTCTCATTTGCAAACGAAACGAAGGAAATACGAATTTCATCAGTGAGTTAACACATCCCTTGATTTTTAAGAAAGACGTGATTTTGACGTGTCAAGGTGTTTTGTGAATATATTTTTTATTACTGTGAGTAGTAACAAACGTATATGCAAAACATTTTGACATCCGAAAACTTTTTTTTTTTAATCAAAGGATGTCTTAATTCACCGATGAAGTTCACATTCACTTCTTTTGGTTTGCAGATGACAAGCTACCAGTGCAGAACACCATACAACTGGTCCTGAAAAACTACACAATGTAAGATCACTGTAAGAAGCAAAACGAACAAAAACTTTCTTTAGGCCTCACTTTTTTAAATCAATTACAACCTAAAATATGTTCACTTTTACAGTTTTTCAATTAATAAAAACGTACTGATGATGGTACGGACGTGCTGAAATACGTTTACGTAAAACCAAAAAGCAGCGTGTCTGCAAAAAGACGGAACCCTTCACCCATAATCAGTAAAATGTGTTTCACGAGCACAATTGCTGCCAATTAAAGTCCTTTGTATTGTAGCATTTTAAAATACGTACTGTAACAGCGCTGTAAAAATACTAGCCCTCCTGCAGCTCTAAGTTAGCAGCGTACAGATTCCGCCTAAGACAAGTAGCTATTACAGACCGCTCGTTGATTTTAATAGGATATGAAAATCTAGTAAACAATGGTGATTGTAATCCTGTGATTGGAAAAGCAATATACTGTAAGACAGAGTAACAAGAGGATTTGGGCTCCGTAGTGGCAATGAGAGGAGAAAAACTGAGTTCTGTAATAAATTTCAACAAATAGTAGAGGAAGACAAAATATGGCCTGGACGTACATGAATATTCCAGCTGGATTACGTCGTGGTTAGACAAATATTTCGATATTAGATATTGGATTCTGATTCTTGGTCAGGTGTAGACATAGACTCTGATAATACTTTAGTAATGATGGCCGCTTGACTGATGTTGGAAAGAATCGTTCGGAAGAAGCAGTGTGGAAAGAAACATGATACTGAGGAAACATGACGTTCGTTTGAAGTTATCCTTGGCTGTACAATGCAGGGAGATCAGCTGAAGAGTAGTGGACATCTCTAGGAAAGGACAGTGATCTGGCAGTCAAGGGAGGTAACTGTGAAAAAGCACTCGGTAACAGAAGTGCTCAGACGATCTGCCATACAAGGAAGCACAAAAACGTTAGGGAAAAGACAGGAAAAAGCAATATACTCATAACTTAGATTGAAACCAAAACGAAGTGCCAGGGGGTCAAGACAATGTGGTTACAAAAAAATTTGAGGAAATCGGACTCAAATGCTTATCGGAAGATAAGATTCAGCACATAGAAATGCAAGAACAATCTTCGGTGAAATTAAAAGCAAAGGCATCAACATCAAGAATGCAAGAGGAATTCCAGTCTTGAACGCAGACGAATCATTGGAAAAGTGAAAAGCACACATCGAAGGTCTCTACGAGGAGGAAATCTGTCTGACGACTGGATAAAAGAATAATTGGAAGTCAGTATGAAAGACGTAGGAGATCCACAGTCAGAGCTATGGGAGTCTAACTAACCATTAGGCATGAAGCATACATAGCATTAATTCGAAACTTCTTATATCGTTAAGAGAAGTGGTAACCAAACGACTGTTAAAGCTGTTGTACGGAATCCGCTAGTATGGAGATATACTGTCAGACATCCGAGAAATATTATCCACACAATCCCGAAGATACCAAGGGCAGACAAGAGCGAGATTAATCTCAGAATCAGCTTAACAAATCGACATCCAAGCTGATGACAAGAATAATATACAGAAGATCTGGTAGACGATTAGTTTGACTTTCGGAAACGTAAGTGGACCAGGGAGCAGTTCTGAAGCTGCAACTGATGACGGAAGCAAGAATGAAGAAAAATCAAGATACTGCTATACGATTTGATGATCTGTGAAAAGTGTTCGACAATGTAAAGTCGTGCAAGATATTCAAAATTCGCATGAAAATAGGTGTAACGTCTATATAGAGGAAGGCGGGGCAAGATGGGGAAGCTAACTTTAAACCCTTACAAAAGGGGCAAAAATAAACAAATTCAAGTAGGTTTGATTATAATTTGTTTACTTAACCATTGAATTATAACAGAATGCAATGAAACCTGCAAACTTGTTACATTTACTTAGAAATATCTCGATTTTAAACAAACTACCAATTCCCCGTCTTGCCCTATATGCGGGGTAAGATGGGGAACTAGCATGAATTCATCTCTAAAGCTTAAATAAGGACTGGAATAACGAACTCGTGTGACGATAAGGTTTCGAAACATGGTTCGGCGAATTGAAGAATCAGGTATTACGTTTTATTTAGGCCTCTTACTTTCACATAGTACACTTTCTAACAGATCGAAAAACCGATCTACAGCAACTCGATTAAACCCCATTGCTCGTGCGATTGATGTGGCCTCTGGTTTTTGTATTGTTAAGGTAGTATTTCGTACAAGAAACCCATTTAACCAATCTCTTCCAGCAGATTTGGCTGCAGTATTAAATGGATGTTTGATGTTGTTTCGTTCAGCTAGCTGAAAAGCAAGTCCACAAAGTTCTTTAAGTGTTAGGCCAAAATACTGTCGTTCCATCTGTCTTAAGTAGTCTTTAAGTTCTGCCTCTTGTTCTGGGGTAAACACACTAGTATTGGTCCTAACCTTTTCACAACTGTCTAGCCAGGATTAGCAAGTTTCTTTGCCAGATGTAGTTCTATCGTTGTCTGTGGCACGTTGAACTGTCGAGCTTCCCTGAAAGAACCCATATGACCTTCTATAACCGCATTTACAGCGCCTTCCATTGACTCCAATGACGAATCTTGCCTAGAAGTTTGTCGCCGATACTTGCGAACCATCTGAAATAAAACCCGTGGAACGTACTATTGAGTCAGATTATTCCTGGTAATCTATATGATATAGTGAATAGCATATTTCCAATAGTCAGTTGTTAAAGCATAGCAAGAATACTGACTTTGCACGTTTGTGTATTTTTATTCACCATATAACCTAAGGCATAATTTGTAATTAATCAGGAAACATTGCAATAACCAATACCATTCTATTTACAATTGTATTCAACATATTATGTACGTGTTCAAAACCCGCAACGAGGTTAACACATGAGACGATAAGAACGTAATGGTTGGACAAATAGTGGGGGCAAGACGGGGAAGTTCCCCATCTTGCCCCACCCCGTCTTGCCCCTTACCATGCTGTCAGGTTATGTTACGCCTACATGAAAACTATTTAGTGAACATTGACTACTGACAGAGCAGTTCACTGTTAATAAGGCGTACTATTCAGTGCCATATATAGAGTCTGGACTAATGTTCACGAAACACATGTTTTAGGACCTCGAAAGGTGTAAAACATTGCAAATCAGTATAACAATTGTACGTACCTTGCAAAGCTCACAGAAACCACCGCGAAACTAAGGTTCATCAATATCAACACACTGGGACCTGTGCATTGATGATGTTGACGTAGCTATCGACAGATGGCAGGGCTTATAGCCCTTCCCCGCCTTACCCCACCTCCCCGTCTTGCCCCGCCTTCCCCTAATATAGAATAGTACAAATGTATAATAGTACAAATACAGAATAGTACAAAAATCAAAAGAGAACAATAAGAACTGAGGACCAAGAAGAAATGCTTAGCCGGCCGGAGTGGCCGAGCGGTTCTCGGCGCTTCAGTCTGGAACCGCGCGACCGATACGCTCGCAGGTTCGAATCCTGCCTCGGGAATGGACGTATGTGATGTCCTTAGGTTAGTTAGGTTTAAGTAGTTCTATGTTCTAGGGGACTGATGACCTCAGAATTTAAGTCCCATAGTGCTCAGAGCCAGTTGTACCATTTGAAGGAAATGCTTAGATTAAAAACGTTCATACAGTCTTTGGCCCAAACTGTTCAATCTGTACATCGAAAAAGCAAAAAGGAAAATAAAATAAAGATTCTGGAGACGGATTAAATTTTGGAGTGAAATGATAACTATTATAGGACTGCTGACAGTGCTATGCTCAGTGAAAGAGAAGGAGAATTACATGATCTGTTGAATGGAATGAAAGGTATAATGCATACGAAATACCGAAATTGAGTAAACTGAAGATTAGAAGAGTAGCATAAATGAGATTATCGATAAATTTAGCATCACAATTGGAGGAAACCGTCGAAGTTGCGAAATTCTTCTAACTGGCAGCAGAACAACACATCACTGACGACACTAGGAGGACATAAAGAAGCAGACAATTACACGCAAAGAGGCTTTCGTGGTCGAAAGAAGCTAAGTAGTACAAAAAATTGGCCTTAACTTGCTGCAGAAATTTTTCGAGAATGTACGCTTGGATTACAGCATTGTATGAAAGTGGATCATGGACAGCAGGAATGCTGTAAAAGAAGAAATACGTTTCGTTTAAGAATATGGTGCCAAAGAAGAGTGTTGAAAATTAGATGAACTGACGACAAACGAGAAGGATTACCATAGAACCACTGAGAAGAGGAATATATAGGTAACACTGACCAAAAGGAACGATGGTTATGATAAGTCCTGTATTATTGGATCACGCAATACAGATGTAAGTGGTACTCTGACATAAAGATGTTGGCATAGGACAGGAATCCTTGGTAGGGTGCATCAGACCAGTCACAAAACTGATGTCAAGCGAAGTAATTTTGATTTCAGCAGAAGCAGGGCCCCGGAAGAGCGGTCTGGATGCTGCAACATCATAATTTGACGTCATAGCAAAGCTCCAAGTTTCGTACCTACTGCAACGAAACGTTGAAAAACGTTTTCCAGCAGTCACGGTAAACTAACTATAAAATCCAACATTTTGATGACACTCATTCTTCTGCCGTGGTAACTGAATTTAACAATGGTTAAATATATGAACACGAACTGAAGGTCCTACTTTAATAAAAATTCATCGGTTCACTTCCTAGCTTAAAATATATTGGCGTCATTAACTATGTAGGTCATTGCTTATAGCTGAGCATCGCTTACAGAGCTTCATTACAAGTTGTTGTTCCGTTGTGGTAATTCGTAGTGACGTTAGTAGTATCCTTTTGTCTTGTGATTGTGTGTTCGTTTGCCAACAAAAATAACTGCAAAGAAGAACAACACTACTGAGGAGTTCATTGTACTATATAGTGATAGACATTGGTTATCGAAATTAAGCAGGATTACTATATTTGAGAAAAACGAGAAGCCTGTCATAATCTGTTCTAAACTGTACGTAATGTGTCGTGGTATGCTCAGTGTGCTTCAGGGTCAAGCCACTCTTAACAAGAAATTTGCTGGTTAAGACCACGTACTTATGACTACCAATTTTCTGCTTTGCTATCTCTGCTCTTCATTTCACAGACGATATGGCCACAATTTTTCATCAAAGAACTTACAGTGAGAGAGTCGGTGATCTGGCAAGTAGACTTGGGCGGTATCTTTGACTCCGGCTGCACTCTGTTTCCCTATCGAGCTCTTTGACGTCAGAGAACGGACGGATCTACAGACTCAATCTCCTGAGTACTGCGTCTGTCCATCTGTAAACTTGTCGATGGTCCTTCTGCATACCTTGCAGGGAAAAGGCGAAAGCCAGACTCACTTCCATTAGTGATATTATAGCGAACGTCTGCCTTTTTTCTGCAGTCGATTGCGTACCGAAAAGAAATTTATATTTCAGATTTTGATAATTAAATAGGGAATGATAAGCAGTGAATGGAGTTTCGTGCCTGATTACGTTAGCTATATTTAATTGTGTTTGCGACTAAATGTTCTCGATTCACGTATTTAGCTACACAAAGCAAATTGCTCAAAGAGATTTGTGCAGCCGATACAAAGCGGTGTACTGTGTCGTAAAGTGTATACCGCAAGTGCGAAGTGCTAAACACACTTACAAGTATTTAAAACAGTTATAATTTATTCTTTAGTCTCTCCTGCACGTTTTTTCTTTTCTTCTTTATAGAGGACACGCTTCCATCTCTCGGGATCATCTTCAGATCCAAAACAAAGCAAAACTAAACAGTATTGTCCCTTACGTCATAATAAGTGGAATGGAACTGTACAGAAACGTAGAACTGACCTATGTAGTTGCGTCAGTACTCTTCGTGTCTCTGTCAGAACCTCATATCAGATAACTGTGAATTGTAACTGCGTTCAACGTTTTACAATCGTACCTGCTTGTGGCGCGGGAGAGAGTGGGGAAGAGCTGGGGAGTGGGGGGGGGGGGGGGGGGGGGAAGGGAAAAAAATGGAGCGAGGGTGATTTCGAGAAGGGAGAGAAAGCAGGGGGAGGTATTGGTACGGATATCAAATGTTTAGAAGAGAGGATGTAACGCTAAAATTATAAAATGTGCAATTATCTAATAATTCTCGGTATAATATTACAAGTGTAAAACATGAGGTGTGTAAACTGCAAAGGATCTAGAATTACAGAAATTATAAAATGGAATGAGGGTATTCGGAAGAGGGAAAAGAAGCATAGAAGGGGGCAGGGATGCTATGTATTTAACAAACGACGGTCTTACACTAAAATCGTAAAATACACGTGTAAGACTTTAAAAGTCATAAAATAGTAAATTATAACAGTGGAATAAAACTTAACTAGCACATTAAAAGTGTGAAACACTGACAATAAAGAACAGTAATGCTCTTACATTGAAAAAGTAAAATAGTATAAAAATTTTTCCTTAAAATGTTAAACGTGTAGAACGGTGGAAACATAAATTGTAAAACCCACAACCAGTGAAAGTGCAAATGAGGAATTGTATAAAATAACTAGATCTGAATTAAGCGTCATTACATATTAGAAATGTACAGTAACACATTGAAAGTAGAAAACCTTGAGAAATGCGAGTATAAAACAATAAAATTATAAAAGAGAAACTACGTGCAGCAACTAAAATTACAGGGAACAAGATGTGACAGATATATAACACACAGTCGCCTATCCAGGTTTACAAAGCAGGCAAGTCTCCGACCTCCACGTTCTGCGATGAGGCACGGACTTCCAACGTCCCCTACTCGTCGTTTCGCCGTACTTCAATAACTTTCAAAAGGTGCTCACGATACTAACAAGCAAATAGTCCATCGGCTTCACCGTTCCCGAGATATTCAATCCCAGGCGTTCAATAACGTCATATACTTTATTTCTTCGTATCTGCTTGCTATGACGTTATATACACCTAACCTATTGTTGTTGGCGCTTCTTTGCTATCGAGCCTGATGAGAATAATTCTACCACTGAATTGTTCAGAGTAACTCACTCACATGGCCTACTTTACTATTCATGACGAACACCACTCCCATAAACACCAGTCTGCTGCTACTAATATTACCTCGTACTCTGATGACTTCAATATTTTCTTTGCGTTTCACCTCGCTGACTTCCACTGTATTCAGCTTTAGCTTTTGAATTTACCGTTTAGAACATTACAGTATGCATATATACCATCTGGTCAAAAGTACCTAGCCGGCCGAAGTGGCCGTGCGGTTAAAGGTGCTGCAGTCTGGATCCGCAAGACCGCTACGGTCGCAGGTTCGAATCCTGCCTCGGGCATGGATGTTTGTGATGTCCTTAGGTTAGTTAGGTTTAACTAGTTCTAAGTTCTAGGGGACTAATGACCTCAGCAGTTGAGTCCCATAGTGCTCAGAGCCATTTGAACCAAAAGTACCTAGATTTTAATTTGAGGTGTGACCACCCTTCACCTTGGCTTGAACTCTGCTAGGGACCATTTCAGTGAGGTGTCTGAATGTTTGTGGAGAAACTGCAGTCCATTTCCCCTCAAGTATCAAAACCAGGGAAGATAGTGGTGTTGGACTCTCGGCTCTAGAGCAAAGTCAACGGATTAACTCATTCAAAAGGTATTTCATTAGGTTCGGGTTGGGACTTTGGGCATACCAGTCCATTTCAGGAATGTTACTGTTCTCAAACCAATGTCCCACAGACGCTGATGATAGGGTGCAATGTCATGCTGACACATTCATCGTCTCAGAACTGTTCACTAGAACACAATGCGGCAAAATGGGTTCAATTCCTTACACCTTTACCATTTTCTCAAGCACAAGCAGCGCGGAGTGTCACGGATTGCACGTCATCTCCCGCCGAAGGTTCGAGTCCTCCCTCGAGTATGGGTGTGTGTGTGTGTGTGTGTGTGTGTGTTGTTCTTAGCGTAAGTTAGTTTAAGTAGTGTGTAAGTCTAGGGACCGATGACCTCAGTTTGGCCCCTTAGCATTTCACACACATTTCTTAAGCACAATAAGGGTACCCTATCCTATTCGCCAAATCTTTCTTTCTTTCTTTCGCTACCGCCTTTATCCCGCATTGTGCGCAGGGTCGGCAGGGTTAAGTACGGATTTGGCATGGTTAATGGAAGGTGTGGCCGGATACCCTTCCTGCCGCTACCCCATACCCCACAGGATGGAATTAGTGTACCCCAGCTGTCTGCGTCTAGTGTAAATCGTGAAATTGTGTGAATGTGTTTCAAATGTCTGCGAGTCGTGTAACTGAGGTGGGACGTAGGGACTAGCCCTGTATCCACCCAGGAGGATGTGTAAAACCGCCTAAAAACCACATCCAGGCTGGCTGGCACACCGGCCGTCGACGTTAGTCCGCCGGGCGGATTCGATCCGGGGCCGGCGCGCCTACACGAGTCCAGGAAGTAGCGCGATAGCGCTCTCGGCTACCTTGGCGGGTCTATCCTGTTCGCCAAATACACCGGCCATACTGTAACACTACCTCCTCCGCAACTCACTGTTGGCGCTACACATGGTGGGAGGTAACGATCTCCAGCATTCGTCAAATCCAAACCTTTTTCATCGGTTTGCGGCAGGTTACAGCGTTATTCATTACTCAAATGACACGGTTCCGGTCAGCCAGTGTTCGATGGCGTTGCCCTTGTCACTGCCTCAAGCGTGCATGGACTGCAGAAATGTGCTACTGTACCCCAGTCCTCTTAATTCCCTGCACAAAGTCATTGTTGTAGCTGGACTGCTGGTAGCACTCGGGAATTCAGAAGCGATTCCTTCAGCTGATTTCATGTTATTCTTTACAACCATCTTACGGATGCCTGACGGCCCCTTGAATGCCAGTAGATGAAGTCTGTCTGCTCTAGGTTTAGTCGTGGTTGTTGCTTCGCATTTCCATTTCACAACAAAATCACCAACAGTCGACTTGGGCTGCTTTAGAAGGATTGAAATGCGTCAATGCATATGTTACTCAGGTGACGTAAAATGGCTAGGCCACGTTCGAAGTCAGAGAGCTCTCATGACGGACCCATATTGCTGTTACAGCTCCTCCAGTGATAATAGAATACTGCCCGCTCCTTTTGATACTGGCGGTTCCGTCTCTCGCAACAAACAGTGGTCAATACTGCGTTGCATAGCGGTGCCCAGACACTTTCGACCAAATAGTGTGCATTCTAACAACACAAATGATACAGATTTTGTATGCGTACAGTTTCTGTGTAAAAAATTCTGGTAGTTGAAAACGCTTTTATACACAAGTAGCCAGCCGCTGTAGTCGAGCGGTTATAGACGCTGCAGTCTGGAACCGCCCGACCGCTACAGTCGCAGGTTCGAATCATGCCTCGGGCATGGATGTGTGTGATGTCCTTAGGTTAGTTAGGTTTAAGTAGTTGTAAGTTCTAGGGGACTGGTGACCTCAGATGTTAAGTCCCATAGTGCTCATAGCCATTTGAACCATTTTATGTAATTAGGCGTGTTACACTGATGAGTTCAGAATCGTTAATGTGATCTCGGGTGAAATCTCGGAGATTGTGATGTTATCACCCCTGGGGCGGACGAAAAGTGATCAGCCTGTTTTCGCGTTAGTAATGCCTCTGCACGTTTCTGCCGTTTTTGCTGCTTTGATCGATTAGACAACTCCGTAGATCCTTTTTTGTTATTCCCTGGTGTCTTAACACACGTCGTTTCTTCCTGACAGCGATTTCCACATCTTGCTTTCTTCGCCGATTCTGCGAAGGACCTCCTCATTTCTTACCTTATCAGTCCATCTTTAATTTCAACGGTATTCCCTAGCACCACATTTCTAGCGCTTGTATCTTTTTCTGTCAGTGATTCACTACCGTACAGTGCTGTGCTCCCGACTGACATTATCAGAAATTTCTTGCCTAAGTTTGATACTAGGACAGTTCTTAGGGCCAGGAATGCCTTCTTTGCCTGCTCTAGTCTGCTTTTTGTGTCCTTATTTCGTCCGTCATGCATTACTTTGTTTCCAGGATAATACTATACCTTAACGTCGTCTTCTTCGTGATTCCCAATTCTGATGTACAGTTTCTCGCTGATCTGATGCCTTCTACTTCTCATTACGTTCGTGCTTTCTTCAATTGACTCTCTGTCTATATTTTGTCCTCATTAGAGTATTCGTACCATTCAACACCTCACGTGGTTCTTCTTCGCCTTCAGTGAAGATACCCACGTCATGAGTGAATCTTATCATTGATGTACTGTTGCACTGAATTGTAATCCCAGTCGTGAACTTTTCTTTTATTTCCGCCGATGCTTCTTCATTGTACAGATTAAATATTAGGGGGGAAGTCGTCCAATCTTGTCTTACGTCCTTAATACGATCACTTCGTTCTCGGTAAAAAAAAAAAAAAAAAAACTTTTTGTTCCCTCTTGACTTTTTTGCATATTGTACAGGACTCATCTTCCCCTTCAGCCTACTCCTATTTCTCTTCGAATTTGGAACATCTCGCCCCATTTTACACTGTCTAACTCTTTTTTCCATGCTGATACATCCTATGAACGAGTCTTGGTTTTCCTTCTTGCTCTCATCCTCGAGCGCTTCGTCAGGACTGCCTCTCTCATAATGTTTACGATATTAAAAAATAAATGACTCACTTCCGCTGGGCTACGTTACTGAATGAGAGCATAATGGATAGATAACACACCATGTCTGTACTTTGAAAATGAAATGACTTCCTAACATTTTCCGATGGTACTTGGCAGCATATCATAATATTAAATAAGTAAACATTTCCAAATATTGTGTATATAACTTTTGGTGAGTTAGGCAACAGATGAGTCTATTCATTAAATTTTTACCAGTATTTATGACGACTATTACCTTTGCTATCTGGAGAACTACTAATATCCCTCACCTGCTAAGGAACGGTAAAGTATTTTTTTCATTGGTTTGGAGAAACCTAAGAAAAGCGTAATGTGGAATGCAATATATCGGAAGCTACTGAGAGGAAGAGGTTATTGTCCTATAGCCATTTAAAGCATATGGATAATAACTGAGAGCCAATGAATAAATAATGATTGCTACCAAAGGAAAAAAAGGAGACTCCTGCAGTTCATAGCTTCCTTGTCATCTGTTACCCTTCTTCTAAACAGTCAATATCACTTGCAAGGTAGAGATTAAGGGAACCGTGAACTATGGTATGGAAGTTGCGAAGTGAGCAACGGCCTTAGCTGTAAACAGTTTGAAAACGGCAATGAAATGGAGAGATGGGATGAAGGGTGAAGGATAATCTATGGAGGTAACTGAACTGAGTGATTCGACTGCAGTTCCTTTCTGCTTTCTGAAAGAAGAAACGAAATGCCCGTATCGTAGATGTGTGTTTCGGGGCTAGTGTGTCCTGCCTTCACTGCCAGTGTGGAAGCATCATTCTCCCAAAGCCTTAGAAATGGCGGCGACTGTTTGGAGTCCGTAGCTGTTTGCTCTGAAAGAGCGCACCAGAGAACGTGCCGTCCTGACTAGCCACCCGCTGTACGTGACGTCAGCAGGGACGGCGGTAGTGAAGTGGGAACGGGGGAAAGGGATTGCTCTATTTGGGCTAGAGCGGGAGTCGGCATGCAGCCGCCAAATTGGAAAAAGAGCTCGCATTCCACTGCAAACAGACCAGTGAGGGTAAACAGTTGCTGTCCTGTTCTCCCATCGCTCACGTAACTCGACGTGTTATCTCACCGAATTCCCTGACGTGCCACTTTGAATTAGTAGTGAAACAAAAATATTGTACTTTCCGTTACCAATTATTTTCCAGTGCCCTGCGGTTCTCCTGTAGTGAATCCAGTTGCTGAAGCTGCGGTATCATCTCTACGAATTCAACACAACCTTATAGTATTATTACCTAATAGCAGAAGAGAGAGTTGCACCTCCAAGGTGATGGCTGATGTGTGTAAATCTCGCCTCTAACATCTAATGGTTACATTTGCGTCGCATGATATGGGTGCAGTGGACTTTGCCTGGAGGTTGTGCAATCAAGGGCTCATAATTAATATTTTCTTTATTAGACAGTATACCGGGTGGTTACATTTAAAGTGCAGCTAATCACGGAGGTCCAGTGTTGCCTGTAATTTTCGTGTGGCAGCGAAATTTTTTTGATATACTAATGCGATAACGAGGAACATATTTACACTGTAAAAAAAATGGTTCCAGCTTTTGCCACCAAGTGCAAATCTGGCCCTGTACACTTTTTGTTTGACAGTACGACATCCACGCTGTCATTTGACAAGCCACAGCATGAGTGAGCAGTATGGCTATGGAGAGGAGAGACCGTGTGCTGATAGTGAAACTGTTTTGTGTGAACGGCAGCCGCTATAGTGCTGCATTGACAGAGTATCGTCGACTGGAAGGTTTGAGGACAGGCCCCATTTCATTAAATGTTTTAAGAAAGATGATGATAAAATTCTATAACATGGCTGAGGTGGTTGTGCCACCTGGAACAGGAAGGCGTCCTATCCTAGTAGACACTATTGATAAAGTTGCTCTTGCTGTAAATGACCATGCAGCACGTGACCTGGATACTGCTAGTGTTACTGTGGTTCCATGAAAATTGTCCACTTCAAGGTCAACGGTATAGAACGTTTTGCAGTCTATATTACACCGGTATACCCATACGAGATTCGCATGGTACAGCAGCTGGAACCTCAGGTTTCCAGTAACGTTCTGAATTTACTCTTCGAAGTTGATAACACGTGGCCAGGTAATATTCTATGGAGCGACGAAGCAGATTTTACACTACAAGGTGCAGTGAATTCAGAGAACTGTTAAATATGGGAAAATGTTACTTATAATCCGTCTTGATTGCAAAATGTTTTTTCATATGACCGGTTTCGGTTCATCTAGAACCATCTTCAGATCTGTAACGCTAATGATGCGAATTTACTATTTCAGGAATGCAAACATTTTTCATCCTATCTAATAAACATCAAATGTACCAGAACGTACCTGATATTTCGGTTACAGGAGTAACCCGTCCAAATACAGCAACTTTCACATGCTGCGTCACATAAAATTGGTTGGCAGAATGCACGTCATTTATATTATAACACTATTACCGACAGGTGGCGTCTGGTACATTTTTTACATTACATATGCACATACTGTATTCAGTACATTTTTGTGATTTTTTATCTCCGAAAATACGTAATTAAAATCTGTAGATGTCAAGGTTAAAATCTATACTTATCAAGATTAAAAAAACACAGTAAAATTATAATTTTTATACGATCTAAAAACTTAGGGCGATTTCTATATCTATGGCGCTGGTGTAGACTTGTTTTCTACCATGGTCTGCTTCCGTGGTTTCCGCCATTTCGGTGTTATGCCGCGATCCGCTCAATCGTCTGACATCCATCGCCGTGGGCAAGAGGGCCGCGCAGGAGGGCCCCGTCAACGACTCGAGGCGCTGCACGCATCTTCCAGCTTCTCCATCACGCAATTTCTCTCATCCCTCGACCTGGACCTCCACACGCAACGCTTGTCATCTTAGTAAGTCTTCATAAATACTAAAATAGGCGTTATGATTGAACTCGCTTTGCTCGTTGAGGATTAAATCCGGATCTTTCTTTTTGTGGGTATATATTTCAATTTCTTCCAAAATGATAAGAAAGAGTCCCTTATGAGCTCTATGCAGGATGTTTAAATTTTGTTCAATGTTCGTAACTGAGTGCTTTGTGACAGCCATACGCGCCCCAAACGCTGTTTTGCTTTGAGAGTAGGTGTGCTCAATGAATCTGGCCTCAAAGTTCCTACCAGTCTGCCCTATATATTGTTTACAGCAGTCATCACATTTGATCTTTATACACCTGAATCCTGAAATTTATTCCTACTATTACATATTTTGTGCCGGAGCTTCAATTTTAGCGTGTTATTTGTTCGGAATCCTATTTTAACGTCGGATTTACAAAAGCATCTTTCAGTCTTATCTGTAATTCTTCCACTGTAAGTGAGAGCCACATATTTTTTCTTGTTGTTCCTCTTAACTGCAACTTGCTTCGTTCTATTTGTTTCATTTGTCTCCTCTTTATCATCTTATAAATATTCATCACCTGCCTACACGTATATCCGTTCGCTACGGCCACTCGTTTTAAAATACTTAGCTCCTTTTCTACTTCCTGTTGGCTTAGTGGCAATCTTAGTAGCCTGTATACCATCGAAGTAAAATATGCCCATCTGTATCGCGGTAGGTGACGAGAGTGCTCATTGATAACTAAATCTGTACACGTAGGTTTTCTGAATATGATCAATTCATGCTTCCCATCTTTCCTTATTAGTGTTAAATCTAGGTAATCTCTACGGTTGTCTTCTCCAAATTCCATAGTGAATCTAATTTTCGGGTCTTGAGAGCTCATATTTTGTGCTACGTTTTCGATTTCATTTTTATCTCCTTTGTTTAATAAAATGGAGTCGTCAACATATCTCCTATAATGTACTGTTTCCTCAGCGATATCAGGATTTTCTTCAAAGAATTTGTTTTCCAAGTGATTGACAAAAATGTCAGCAAGCGTCCCAGCTAAACTGTTCCCCATTGCCACGCCGTCTTTCTGTTGATAAATTTTACTATTGAATTTAAAGTAATTGAACGACAAGACTTGTTCCAACATTTCCACTAGTTCAATCACTTCCCCCAATGCCAGTTTAACATGAGGAGATTGTTCTTATGATCTCAATCGTTTCTTTTACGGGAATGTTTGTGTACAGACTGGTGATATCCAATGAAGCTAGTGACGCATCCTAAGGTATAACTATGTCTTTAATTTACTCGGAAAATTCGTAGCTGTTACTAATGTTAAAAGTCCGCCGATATGTATATGCCGCCTTCAGTCTGTTATTTAGCTCTTTATTTAATTTATAACTTGGGCTACTGGTATTATTGACGATTGGGCGATTCCAATTTTCAACCCTATGGAGCTTTATTTGTGACCTTAATTCGGGGATTCGCGGATTCATTACTTTCAATTTAAACTTTTCCTCCTCCGTGAAGAGAAACACACTGTTATCTACTTGTTTCCTTATGTGTGTTTAAAATTTCCTGGTTGGATCATTCTTGACATCTACTATTCCGTTCTCCATAAATTTCTGTTTTCTCTATATAGTCTGTATAGTTTATTAAAACCATAGTGCTGCCCTTATCTGCCTTTATCTGCCTTTGTGACGATAGCCTTATGTGATTCTAACTTCTTATTCAAGCCCTTAAGAGTTAGTAGTTCGTTTCTGTTCTTGTGAGCAGAATGCATTTCATCTATAATCGACTTGTTTACTTTAACTGCCACGTTGGTCTGTTCGTATCTGTTAATATTTTAGATATCACATGCAACTTTCACTTCTGCGACAGTCTTTTTTATTATATTTGAGTTAGTTGCGGGATTTAGGTCATACTGCAGCCCTTTATTTAAACGGTTCTGCTCATCCTTTAACTCTATCTCAGTTAAGTTCACGACCCTCTCTTAAAAGGTATGGAACATTTTACGGGCCATTTCGTTATGAATATTAAAATTTAGACCTAGGTTAAAAAGTTTCTTCTGATGTCTGTTTTGAGTTAATTCTCGCTCACTGTCAATTCTGTTTTCAATCTCTCCGCATGAAGTGCATTCTGCCAACGAATTTTATGTGACGCAGCATGTGAAAGTTGCTGTTTTTGGACGGGTTACTCCTGTAATCGAAGTATCAGGTACGTTCTGGTACATTTGATGTTGATTAGATAGGATGAAAAAGGTTTGCATTCGTGAAATAGTAAATTAGTGTCATTATCGTTACAGATCTGAATATGGTTCTAGATGAACCGAAACCGGTCATATGAATAAACATTATGCAGTCAAGACGCATTATAAGTAACATTGTAAAATCACTGATTGCGGCTATTTTTTTTGCAAAATATGGGATAGTATTAAACCACGTGTTCTTCAGAAAGAGCCGTTGCACTAGCCGTATGTCACTGTCACCCGTGGATTTAGAAGTAACTTTATTCCTAGCCCGTTCTCCTTTGCAGCGAATACAACGAGAACGTCTATGAAGTGTACAGAGAGCTCATTGTCCTGTATGTGACTTCTGCTTTAGAAAAGCGTAACTGTGTGGCAAACCCTGTCCTCAAGCAAGATGGTTAACAATAAAATCAACATTATGCCTCTCTCGCTTGTTTGACCTGCCCACGTCGCGTTCCTGATCCATTACATATGGAAACATTTCTATGTGCCACCTTACATTCATAGCAGCAGATATGCACCTATTGGACAAAACTGGAAATAATTTTTTTCCATCGTAAATCACTTTCATATCAACGCATTAGCATGTCTACCAAGTTTCGTTGCTATAAGATAATTACAGTCCCATACTGTACCTCCGTGAATAGCTGCACTAAGTTATAACCATTGAGCGTTACTCCACCAGAGCGAGTACAAATATTAAACCTTACTACTCAGTTTAAATATCATGAATAGTAATTAGAGGAATCTTGTGATATAAGAGATGAAAACAATGTACTGCCCCCTCCCTCCAAGCGAAATCTCACAATGAACAACAATAATATGCAAGGGAACCTTAAATACATCCATACAGTACAAAAGTAAGATAACCCTGCTTCGGCCCGTAATGACTTCAGAACTAAATCAGAACATGTTTCTGCCCATGATTAACTGACAAGCAGATACCAAAGAAAGATTAAGTAGCTTCTGTCCATTAACAATTTCAGAAAGGCTGTCTAGCATAAAACCAGAACAAGCAACTGACTAACAATATTTACTACAATCTTCTACTACTAACACCTGCCCCATACAGACAATACGACCGAACAGAATTCTTACTGCTAGATCGACCATAAAACAATGCAGATAAGCGGAGATACAATCACAGAAAACGCAGATACACAAAAGACACAATAACTTGTAGCTCATACACTGTCATCCAATATCAGCCTCGCTGCTTTTACACTGTCACAACCAAAAGAGTTACACTTTATGCCACCACGGCGACGTAGTTCAAATCGCTTGACAGCAGTTGTGGCACTATCAGATTTCTCAGAGAATCGCCGTGGTTTCATACAACAACGAACAAGGGAAAGCGAATCGCTTCCCTTATCCTAGTGCATTTGCGTCTGAAGGGACTTTGCATCGTACTTAGTAGTAACACAGGCACTGCAATATCGTATTTAACTGCTGACACCGTGGAAGCGACTTTCATGTAAAATCTCACCGCTGTATGAGACTATACGTAATGTATGTACGAGTACAGGATATGGACACATGGTTGACGTATGGAAGTTCGGGTCTGGCCGTGAGTCAAGCTCGGATAGCTGAATGGTAAGGCGACCGCTCGCGATAAGCAGGATATCCGGGGTCGAATCCTGGTCTGGCACAAGATTCATTATTGTCATTCTATTATACAGATAATGGTAGTTTATATTCTCAATTGTGAATGCATTTCATGACTTCCATCAAGGTCCCCAATTAAGGTGATAGAAATTGACTATTTTAAATAATGTGAACATGTCTCCATTAAATAAAACGATCAGGAGTCAATCCACTTTAAGACCGAAATACGAACCATCAAACCAAACGTAATTATGATATACAAAATCTAGAAAAATTAAAGTTTTAATATCTGTTTTGCAAGCGTTGTTTTACTTTAAATTTATTTTAGCCTTTACTTTCGTTCAAAACCGGAATTATATGTTCTTCCTCTAGTTGTTACAACCGAGCGAGATAGCGCAGCGGATAGGCCATCGGGATGGTGACGGTTCAGATCCCAGTCTGGCCATCCAGATTTAGATTTTTCATGATTTGCGTAAATTAGTCGGAGAAAATGCAGAAATTATTCCTTTCAAAATGTCATGGCCGATTTCCTTCGTCATCCTTCCGTAGTCCGAGCTGGTACTCCGTCTCTAATGATAGTGATATGAGTGGAACTTCAAACTCTAATCTTCCTTCATTCTTCTGGTTGTTATATAGTATCAATTGACTGACTTATTGAAGCGTTATCAGCTATCAATGAAAGCAAAACTGACATATTTTCAAATTTCTTTCTTTGACAGATTGAATTAAAAAGGATTTTGGTCCAGATAACAATGACTTAGGTTAAGTAGTGTGTAAGCATAGGGACTGATGACCTTAGCAGTTAAGTCCCATAAGATTTCACTCACACTCACACTCTCTCTCTCTCTCTCTCTCTCTCTCTCTCTCTCTCTCTCTCTCTCTCTCTCTCTCTCTCTCTCTCTCTTACACACACACACACACACACACACACACACACACACACACACACACACACACACACACACAAAATGACTTAGACCGAGGAGCTAGCATTTTACGCAAATTCAGTAAGTCACCCACTGGGCAACCTAATCTGATATGAACAGTATTACATGTTTTAGACACTGCTGAAACGATGGTGTTGGAATTGGCGACATTCTCCATTACATCCAGTTCTTACGAGAGCACTCTCATTATGGGATTCTGGTGCTTAATTCATCTGGCAACAAGCATTACTTCCGTTGTGCCCCGTAAATTGCGTTGTGGCCTTATTTAGAACAACATCTCGTCTTATACGAGCTACACATGTCTATTCTTTATCGTGGCTGGTACTGGGGTGGCGAGAGTGCGCGCCGGGACCCACGAGAAAGACAGGCCGCTGCCCGTACGTCACTAAGATAGGCCTGAACTTGCTCGCTCGCTCAGCTCAGTAGACAAACTGCGTTTCGAAACCTGTTAGCTCGCAACTGGGCGTATACGTACCAACGAGAACTGCATTTTCTACTGGATTCTGCTATTATGAAGTCTTACTGATTAACAGCACTACAAAAAAAGTTAAGATCAGTACGGCTTGTTTGTAGCATTTAGTCTTTTCTGCTTAACAGTTCTTATTTCTACATGAAGTGGTGCCTTATCCAACTGATAATTATTTTGGAATAATGTTAATTTTATTGTACAAACGGCCTTGCCACAATGGTAACACAGGTTCCCGTCAGAGCACTGAAGTTAAGCGCTGTCGGGCTGCTCTAGGGTCTACCGAGCGTTGTTGGCAAGCGGGGTGCACTCAGCTCTTGTGAGGTAAACTGATGACCTACTTGCTTGAGAAGTAGCGGCCTGAAGAGCGGTGTGCTGACCACGTACCCCTCCATATCCGCATCCTATGATGCCATTGGAATGAGGATTACACGGCGGCCGGTCGATACTGCTGCGCCTTCCAAGGCCTCTTCGGACGGAGTTTAGTTTAGTTTTTAATTTTAGTGTACTCCAGTACAGCCGTAACAAAATATAAGTAGTCCTATGGACTTCCAATAAGTGTAGGGCTAATAACAGTAAGACTCCGCGATAGGAGATTGCAGTAGAACATGCAATTCCTGTTTGTACGCACACAACTAATTACGAGTTAACACGTGTAGAAACATTGTTTGCCTGCTGAGTTGAGCGAGCTCAGGCCTACCTCGTGACGTACGCACGGCGGCATCTTTCTCATAGACATCGGTGGCGCGCTCTGACGTCATACACCCAGCGCCTTGATACGCTATCACTACTACCGTTTGCTCTCTGCCAAAATCCTAACTTTTCCTACTCTTTCCCTAACGACAGTGATCCAGAGCAATTACTTCCGTTCAATTGCAAAAGCTATTACGGTTCGTTTTACAAAACATATTTTGATTAGGAAAACATATTTTTATTTGAAAGTTCCTGGCAGATTAAAACTGTGTCCTGGAGCGAGACTCGAACGCGGGATCTTTGCCTTTCGCGGGCAAGTGCTCTACCATCTGAGCTACCCAAGAACGACTCACGTCCCTTTCACACAGCTTCACTTCTGCCAGTACCTCGTCTCCTACCTTCCAAACTTTACAGAAGCTCTGCTGTGAACGTTGCAGAACTAGCACTCATGAAAGAAAGGATATTGTGGAGACATGGCTTAGCCACAGACTGGGGGATGTTTCCAGAATGTGATTTTCACTCTGCAGCGGAGTGTGCGCTGATATGAAACTTCCTGGCAGATTAAAGTTTGGAAGTTAGGAGACGAGGTACTGGCAGAAGTGAAGCTGTGAGGACGTGCTGTGAGTCGTGCTTGAGTAGCTCAGATAGTAGAGAACTTTCCCGCGAAAGGCAAAGGTCCAGAGTTTTAATCTGCCAGAAAGTTTCATATCAGCGCACACTCCAGCTCGTGTGCAGCAAGATAGCTGGACCAGCGTCCAGGCTGAAACCATTGATGAGTACCCACTTATTAATGGACTAATTAATAATGATGCACAATTAATTAAAATAAACTATTTATCACTTTACAACTCTGAGACATGTTCATGCAAAGCAGTGAGATTTTTAATAACACCAGGTTACAGTATTTTAAGTAACAGTTAAGAGTGGTGGAATGGGGTGAGGTTTGTATGGAAAGAGATTCTAGTGTGAAATTCAGTATATTCAATAGCAAACTTGTCTCAATAATTGAAAGTAGCTGTTTAAAAGTAGTACCATTTCAACCCTCTTTATAACAAATGTGATAAGAAAAATTTAAGTAACTATTGTCCAGTTCACTTAGAGTCGTCTTTTTCCAAAATATTCATTTAAATAGGAACAATTTGCATAGCATATCATATTTTGATGTAAGACATTCTCCACTGTGATGCTGTTTATTCTTTAGCTCAGCAAACAGTACAAGCTGGAAACAATAAATTATCGACAACAGGTTTTTTTTTCCTTTTATATGTCAATGGCGTTTGATTAAGCTGAAGCCCTGCATAAGCAGAAGTTTTATTCATTCCAGCACTAAACGACGTTTTACAAGTTTTTTACAAGTATTTATTAATAAATGCCTCTGGTAAGTGGTATACACTTTTCTTTTACAAAATAAATGTGTCGTAGTTGTCATTTCCTTAGAGAAATCCAAGTTTTATGGAATTGATGGTTTTATGAGCGACTAGTTTCAATCATACTTAACAAATATAATGCTAAAAGTAGGGCTGAATAATTGAAACAATGACGGGACGTGAGAGAATTTTAGTGGATGTGGAGAGATCTCGAAGTTGTCCCACAAGGTTCAATTTTTGGTCCATATTTCTCGTGTATGTGAACATTCATCAAGCATAATTGATACTTACTTATACTACGAACGACACTAGAATTTAAAAAATCTCTTTAGAGAGAAGGAACAAGAAAAGTTAATGGTGTATTCTGAAAATTTTGAGAAAATACTCTTTATTCTATTACAAGGTAATTTTTTGCCTAACATTTGATAAGAATAAACCAATAAATGGTTTGATAATTTATTCCGACTGAGTTAATGCATGGCACTATATCCGAATATGGCAACCGCTGGGATATCAAATGGTAGCCTTTGTGTTAACCAGCAAGAACACGAGAAACTAATCAGCAATGTTCTCTGCTGGTGTTCCACGAGAACAGTGAGCTCTTAGTAAGTTAATACATTTTGTGTATTTTCACTTCCTCCGATTCAGTATAACTATCCTGCCACTAAACGAAACATAATCTGTGGTCCGAATATCCTTGATCTATAGTAGAGACAACACTTTCGTTATTTGAGCTCATAATCCTGAAGGATAATTATTAACCACCGCTAAACGGAATTCAGAAGTACCACATGACCACACTAGATCATACTGCATTCGCAGACCATATAAAATCAAACCTTGCACGTGGCACTTACCTTGCCGGAATACCTTGTCTGATCTTGATAGGGTACTGGCGTTCAGTAATCGGCAGTTGGTTGTAAATGAAAAAAAAAAAGAATTCTTACCTTTAAAACAATGTAAAAATATGGTAGACGATTAAAAACTTATAGACTCGAGTATCTTAAAGGAACAGCGAATGAAAATGTGAAACGATCTTTTGAAATGTGGCAACTTAGGGAAACGTGAGACCGGAGTGTCTTCACTATTCAGTTTCTAGCACCAGACTTTATATCAGAGTTACTGTTTGTAGAATCTCCAAACTTCCCTTTGTGGTCTGGATGTTCGTCAACTAGATGTGCTCAAACTCTGGTGGCCATATTAGGAGACTTCAAAATTAGCAATAAGGAGAAATGAAAATAAAAATGTAGAAAAAGTATAAAAATTTAGAATCTGCCACCAAAATTTATATGAAAATAGCTTCTTATTTTTATAAAGGGATTTATTCGTAGCTAGGCTAAAATTTTTACCTCGCTGTCTTTCTTATTAACTACGAAATACAGCTAGCAACTTTCTCAAAAACGAGCTTACGTTTAAAAGGCTTATATGGCTCTAAGCACTATGGGACTTAATATGTGAGGTCATCAGTCCCCTAGAGTTAGAACTACTTAAACCTAACTAACCTAAGGACATCACACACATCCATGCCCGAGGCAGGATTCGAACCTGCGGCCGTAGCAGCCGCGTGGGCTTACGTTTAATGTGTTCCAGAACAACCCTGAAATAACAAATAAATAATTAAAATTTTTTATTCTATAAGCGTACAACATACATCCTAGCACCGTTCCTAGCAGCTTTGCAATACTGTTCAATGACACCATCGCTTTACAGTCAATCAATCCAACATGGTTAAAGGGCAAATATGAATTTATAAAAGAACTTCTCATACAGTATATGATCGGTGATATTGATGGCTCATGTCATGGATAATGCAGAGTTGTCAAAGAACATACGTGGTGGAGTAATGACACGTAACCACTCCAACAGCTACCAGAAAGCCAGACTTGTTTGTGCTGTACAGTAGCCACCGCGTCGCAGGACGCACTTTCATTAGCACAGGCAGGTTCAAGGGATTATGGCGGCTAAATGCGTCAGTCCTGCCTCGGCTAAGCTCTATTAGCCTCTCTCTTGTTTCGACAGTGTCACATGTCACCACGCATGCGCGTTTTCCAATTTCGATGACAGTTCTGAGGTCAAAGGATAACTGGGACAAAGTAGATGCACTTCGCTGCATACGTTTCGTACTGTCAGTGGCACTGAGAAATTCTATATGATAAGAAATTTGCCAATTACTGTGACGTACAGATACACACACACACACACACACACACACACACACACACACACACACACACACACACACACAACGAAGTCCAGAAGTGGAGAACTATTTATGTATCAAACGATTTTATCTTTAAAATAATTGAAAAGCCACGATCGCTTCAATATTGTTTACTAGACGACAGGTTTCAGCACTCTGAAGGTACCATCATCGGATCTGAAACGTGGATTTACATTTGTAATATGTTATCCACGTTTCAGATCCGATGGTGGCACCTTCAGAGCGCTCAAACCTGTCGTCTAGTAAACGATATTGAAGCGATCGTGGCTTTTCAGTTATTTTAAAAACAGAATCATCGCCCCGCGACACACCATGTGTTCACTACAAGATTTTATCTTTAATGCATACTGATCTGTATAGTAATATGTGGGCACCGCTGAAAGTCCTGAGACATTTGAAGACACTCCAAAAGTCTCGTGACTTAAACAGGAATAAAAATTACTTTCGCATCTTAGGCTACCACATTGTAGGTTACCATATAGCAAAACAGGGCGATGTCAAGAAGGTGCTTAGGGATTAGGCGTAACATATCACTTCAGGGGCGTGCCTATCAGCTAGTGCTGTCGTGGAAGCGACTGTCTTTCTGTTACCAGAGGAGGAGGGCTATTCTCAATGCTACGTGAGCATTCCGAATGCGGAAGTGGTGGTGTTTTCGGCCGTTCTCTAGGTGCCACAGGTACAGTAGGTCTTTCGACTAACCGGTTTTGCAACGTGGTTTTTCCAACAAGAGCCTCTCTGACGCCTGAGTTACGCCAGTAGGTCACGAGCAGTGGAGGTGTCGACACCGTCAGTCAGGTAGTGCCATCCAACGGACATCAGTTCCGCTTGGGCCTAACCTACTTGAGTTCCATATACTGTAAGTAATGGAAATAATTACAACAACGAAAGGAAAGCCGCCGCTTCTCAAGGATGGTCATCGCTGCCGGGTGCACAGAAAATGTGATGAATTCGGAACAGGTTGTGCGTGAAGTCCAAATGGGCTAAGTGCTGAGGCCGTTTCAAAATTGAAAATTGCGGAATCATGATTGGACAGCGACACTCTTACCCAAGTGACGAAATAGATGTGCATAAATGCAGGTAAAGATTCAATGAAGAAAATATGCTGCCTAGTCTTCAAATTTTTAAAAAGGAGTTTCAATATCAGGAGAACAAAGATTTAGAATTTCGTCCCAAACATGCCAAATTTTGAGAACTCCGGGAGTGCATTGTGTAAAGCAAGAAGGGAAGCTATAGGGTGAATCCAGAAGCCTGGCAGGACTTCGGAGATTCAAGTGAGGGGGGACATTTTGAAATTAATTGAAGATTTTTTTAAAATTTTATCTTGGTTATGTTCCTGACAAATCAATTCATTTGTACTGTTGTGAGGAAGCGGAGAAAATTCTTTGTGAAGATGGAACTGCTATTAAGTGGGGTAATATGACAGCTGCTCGAGATAATTGAAACAACTATATAACCAGACACGTTGACATGGGAAACGCAGAAGGAGAGAGGAAGGTATTTCCTGTTTCATATTTCTTTGCCTCGAGACAAATGTCTAAAACCATATGAAAGACTTTCTCTGGATTGGTCATGCAAAACTGCAGTACTACATTCTGAAATGGCAACAAATAACACTTGTTCCCAGAAACTACCCTTTCCGGCTATCATATCAGCCAGTGTCTTTGGAAGAGAATACAAGAACTGCGATTAACGGAGGAGCACAGGAATAGAGAAGAAGTTCTGTTGTTTTGCTGCATGTGCGTTGATGAAGAGTGGATGGGAGATGCGAAAAAGTCATGAACCTTGCAGACTATATGGTCAATCGCTGGACGAAAAATCTTCTTGTGCCGATTGGAGTGTGGTTTCTAACCAGCGTCACAAGATCACGAATGCTGTGGAAGATTGAAACTACTCCTTAACAAATCAAAATCATTAAATGAAACAACAAGTTTACTGTTACCAGTCACCGTTTTATTTTTTCCACGACGCGTTACGAAGGTTTAAACCTCCATCATCGGGTGGATTTACATTAGTTAGTGTTATATATGTGTGTATGTTGTCTTACGACATTTGGAGGAACTTGTGGCACTGCCTAGTGGAGAAACAAGACACTATTTCAGAATATGGTTTTGGGTAACTTTAGACAAAAAATTAAACTGATATTTAATGGTAAACTTTAATAAGTAAACTAGAGTACCTCCAGTGGTCACAGGTTCCTTTTCCTTTTTCTGTCGTAACACTTCACATGTATACTGCCACATTTGTAAACAAATATGGTGTCTGGAATCAGCTGGGTGCAAGGTTCGTACAGCAGAAGAGAAGACATAATCGCAAAGTGCAAAGAATATACATTGTAACAACATTATTACAGAATAATCGTTTAAACCATTTCGAGGTGTTTGTTTTGAGGTGTCAAATATATGTGTGTGTACATCAGGTGGTATATAAATCCAATTTTGAAAGGTTAAAACAGCTAAACATTCGTACTCGTTTATGCAATCAGGTGATAAGTTAAAATGGCTTAAACTTCATACTTGCTGATAACAATTAGGTCAAATGTTACAGGCTTGAATTACAATGGTCATATTGGCTACAGCAGTAAAATCATACATAGATGACACTCTTGGAAGAAAGAGAGAGAGAGAGAGAGAGAGAGAGAGAGAGAGAGAGATAGAGAGGAAGGAGTGATTATATGAGAGCAAACATTTACATGGCAAGGAGTCTTAAGATTACATGTTGCATATATTAGCTGCCTAAAAGTTGGAATAATACACTGGCTAATGTTATAAAATATGCAGATAGATATACATTTGTGCCAGTAGTTGATGTACATACAGTTTTAAGCTGACAGGGGGTACAAGCTGTTGGTGTGATGAATTATCTGTGAATGAGGACAATCTCTTGTACTCTTGACGGCTGTCAATATTTATGGTAAATATTAGGATATGTGAACGTGTGTGTGTGTGTGTGTGTGTGTGTGTGTGTGTGTGTGTGTGTGTGTGTGTGTGTGTGTGTGTGTGTGTGTGTGTGTGTGTGTGCGCATTTTAAGAGTGTAAGCAGTTGCTGAAAACAGAGATGATATAATTGTAAATATTGTCATTTTTGTCATTTAAGATAGATTCTGGTTGTTTCATTTGGTGTTTGTATATTTGGAGTGTTTCAAGGATGTCTAGTTTTCTGCCTTTTGGTTGGATGTGTAGGATGCTAATACTTGTGTTGTTAACATGGTGTTTTGTTTCATGTAGGTGGGTAGCTATTGCTGATGTGTGGTATTTTTTGTTTTTTTAGTGCTGCCATGTGTTCCTTGAACCTAATCTCAAATGATCTGCCTGTCTGGCCTATGTAGAAGCAGTCACAGTCCAAACATTCAATTTTGTACACACCTGTGTGATGAAGTGGGTTTCGTGTGCCGATGATGTGGGGTAACTTCTGTCCAATCTTGTTGTCTGTTGTAAAGGATATGCTTATGCCTTTCCGTTTGAAGACATTAGCAATCTGGTACGAAATGTTACCCAGAAAGGGGATTGTATGCAAGACATTATTTTCTTTTTGTTTTTTGTGTTGTGATTGCTTTCCCATTATTGAGTGTTTTAGAGTGTCTATTATGGAGTTGTTATAGCCATTTTCAATAGCTGTTTGTTTTATTATTTCAATTTCTTGATCACGTTTATCTTCTGAGAGTGGTAGTTGGACAGCTCTATTAATCATGTACCGGTATGCTGCCATTTTGTGTGCTGCGGGGTGGCAAGAGGAGTTGTGGATTGTAGTATGTGTTGTGGTAGGCTTCCGAAAGTTAATGTTGTTTGAAATGTGTTTAATCTCCTTTTGTATTCTGGCTGTTGGATCTTTATGTATTTCAGTTATGTTGCTGGTTTGGAAGAAGTCTAAAGTTTTTTCTATGTATGTTGTTCTGTCCATTACAGCAGTTGTGTTGCCCTTGTCAGCTTTTACAATTATTGCATTATTCATGTTTAATTTAGTCTTAATGGTACGTGTAAGGGCTTCTTCTCTTTTCTTGTATGCTGGGAATGGTTTAGCAATTTCCTTTTCAATGATTTCGTTAATTTTGTGGCAGGCTGATATTCTGTCGGTTTGTTTCTTAAAGGCGATGGTCGAGATCTGTGTGACACAAGTGATGAGCTTCTCTTGGTTCTTTTGGTCCAGCAGAGCTTGAACATTGTGTTTTAAGCCTTTGCAGAGTAGTGCCTCTTCTTCTGCAGTGAATATTATGTTCGTGTTGTTGAGGAAAGGTGTGTAGAATGTGTGCTTCTTTTGGCTGTTTTGGTTCGGTTTGGAAGGTAATTGTTGCTTTATGAGATTGGCCAGTTTTTTCTTCTGTGTAGCTTTCGTTTTCTGTAAGATGAACTCGGTGTACTCTTTGACTTTTTTGGTTATGGAATCATATTCTAATCTATGAAGCAACTTTCCCAATTGTAATTCTGCATTATAAAGCTGTACGTTGAACTTTTGTCTTTTAATATAAAGTTCTTTCAGTTCATTTTTCACCCAGAGTTTTCGTGCGATCTCCAGTGTTTTCTTCGCAGTTGTTGTGTTTGTTTTGATGTCAATCTTGACATAATTTGGGATGACGTTATTCTTGAAACAATTCCTATTGAAGTGTATGTGTTGTGTCGTCATTGCGACCTTTTCTGCACTGTTCTTGTACCATTAAATATCAGTTTAATTTTTTGTCAAGAGTTATCCAAAACCATATTCTGAAATAGTGTCTTGTTTCTCCACTAGGCAGTGCCAGAAGTTCCTCCAAATGTCGTAACACAACATAAACACATATATAACACTAACTAATGTAAATCCACCCGATGATGGAGGTTTAAACCTTCGAAACGCGTCGTGGAAAAAATAAAACGGTGACTGGTAACAGTAAACTTGTTGTTTCATTTAATGTCAGTAACAGTCACGGTAAAGCCTAACCTAAAAATGTTCGCACTTAAAGTTAATCTGCCCAGTCAGGCAATCAAGGCTATTTTCGAGTACAAGAACAGTGCAGAAAAGGTCGCAATGACGACACAACACATACACTTCTATAGGAATTGTCTCAAGAATAACGTCATCCCAAATTATGTCAAGATTGACATCAAAACAAACACAACAACTGCGAAGAAAACACTGGAGATCGCACGAAAACTCTGGGTGAAAAATGAACTGAAAGAACTTTATATTAAAAAACAAAAGTTCAACATACAGCTTTATAATGCAGAATTACAATTGGGAAAGTTGCTTCATAGATTAGAATACGATTCCATAACCAAAAAAGTCAAAGAGTACACCGAGTTCATCGTACAGAAAACGAAAGCTACACAGAAGAAAAAACTGACCAATCTTATAAAGCAACAATTACCTTCCAAACCGAACCAAAACAGCCAAAAGAAGCACACATTCTACACACCTTTCCTCAACAACACGAACATAATATTCACTACAGAAGAAGAGGCACTACTCTGCAAAGGCTTAAAACACAATGTTCAAGCTCTGCTGGACCAAAAGAACCAAGAGAAGCTCATCACTTGTGTCGCACAGATTTCGACCATCGCCTTTAAGAAACAAACCGACAGAATATCAGCCTGCCACAAAATTAACGAAATCATTGAAAAGGAAATTGCTAAACCATTCCCAGCATACAAGAAAAGAGAAGAAGCCCTTACACGTACCATTAAGACTAAATTAAACATGAATAATGCAATAATTGTAAAAGCTGACAAGGGCAACACAACTGCTGTAATGGACAGAACAACATACATAGAAAAAACTTTAGACTTCTTCCAAACCAGCAACATAACTGAAATACATAAAGATCTAACAGCCAGAATACAAAAGGAGATTAAACACATTTCAAACAACATTAACTTTCTACTCACCATCCAAGAAGCAAGAAACATTGTAACAATGAGCCCACAAGCACCTTGTCTTAGGTCACAACCTAAGACACAAAGATGGACCCCCATGAGACCCATAGTGAACTGTAGGAACAGCCCAACATTCAAGCTCAATAAAATACTCTTCAGAATTCTCAAACAAGCATACACATTCAATAATGAGAGAACACTTAAAAACACAACATAATTCACACAATATGTCAAAAACATACAAGTACCTGATGGAGCCACACATGCCTCATTCGACATACAAAACCTTTATTCATCTGTGCCAATAGATCCCACACTACAAATAATTAATGCCAACCCACATAAACACAAAAAAATCCCTTCAACTCACATTAAAGAACTAATGGACCTGCTTGAATTCACACTTTCACACAACTATTTTAAATTTAACTATAAAATCTACAAACAAACAGATGGTCTGGCAATGGGCTCAAATCTTTCCGGATTGTTAGCAGAAATATTTATAAGTAACCTAGAAGACAGAATCTTGAATTCTAATCACCACCTCCTCAAAAATATCATCTACTACTACAGATATGTAGATGATATCATAATTTTAATCAAAGGCACTAAAGATGACATCAGTGAGTTGAATCAGTTTTCCAACAACTCCCATGAAAGCATAAAATTCACAGTTGAACACCAAAAAGATGACAGCATAAATTTCCTAGACCTTACCATTACAATAAAGAATAACAGACATCAGTTTGAAATTTATCGGAAGCCTACCACAACACATACTACAATCCACAACTCCTCTTGCCACCCCGCAGCACACAAAATGGCAGCATACTGGTACATGATTAATAGAGCTGTCCAACTACCACTCTCAGAAGATAAACGTGATCAAGAAATTGAAATAATAAAACAAACAGCTATTGAAAATGGCTATAACAACTCCATAATAGACACTCTAAAACACTCAATAATGGGAAAGCAATCACAACACAAAAAACAAAAAGAAAATAATGTCTTGCATACAATCCCCTTTCTGGGTAACATTTCGTACCAGATTGCTAATGTCTTCAAATGGAAAGGCATAAGCATATCCTTTACAACAGACAACAAGATTGGACAGAAGTTACCCCACAACATCGGCACACGAAACCCACTTCATCACACAGGTGTGTACAAAATTGAATGTTTGACTGTGACTGCTTCTACATAGGCCAGACAGGCAGATCATTTGAGATTAGGTTCAAGGAACACATGGCAGCACTAAAAAACAAAAAATACCACACATCAGCAATAGCTACCCACCTACATGAAACAAAACACCATGTTAACAACACAAGTATTAGCATCCTACACATCCAACCAAAAGGCAGAAAACTAGACATCCTTGAAACACTCCAAATATACAAACACCAAATGAAACAACCAGAATCCATCTTAAATGACAAAAATGACAATATTTACAATTATCTCTGTTTTCAGCAACTGCTTACACTCTTAAAATGCGCACACACACACACACACACACACACACACACACACACACACACACACACACACATACATACACACACACACATACATACACACACACACATACATACACACACACACACACACACACACACACACACACACACACACACGTGCACATATCCTAATATTTACCAAAAATATTGACAGCCGTCAAGAGTACAAGAGATTCACCTCATTCACAGATAATTCATCACACCAACAGCTTGTACCCCCTGTCAGCTTAAAACTGTATGTACATCAACTACTGGCACAAATGTATATCTATCTGCATATTTTATAACATTAACCAGTGTATTATTCCAACTTTTAGGCAGCTAATATATGCAACATGTAATCTTAAGACTCCTTGCCATGTAAATGTTTGCTCTCATATAATCACTCCTTCCTCTCTCTCTCTCTCTCTCTCTCTCTCTCTTTCTTCCAAGAGTGTCATCTATGTATGATTTTACTGCTGTAGCCAATATGACCATTGTAATTCAAGCCTGTAACATTTGACCTAATTGTTATCAGCAAGTATGAAGTTTAAGCCATTTTAACTTACCACCTGATTGCATAAACGAGTACGAATGTTTAGCTGTTTTAACCTTTCAAAATTGGATTTATATACCACCTGATGTACACACACATATATTTGACACCTCAAAACAAACACCTCGAAATGGTTTAAACGATTATTCTGTAATAATGTTGTTACAATGTATATTCTTTGCACTTTGCGATTATGTCTTCTCTTCTGCTGTACGAACCTTGCACCCAGCTGATTCCAGACACCATATTTGTTTACAAATGTGGCAGTATACATGTGAAGTGTTACGACAGAAAAAGGAAAAGGAACCTGTGACCACTGGAGGTACTCTAGTTTACTTACTAAAGTTTACCATTAAATATCAGTTTAATTTTTTGTCAAAAGTTATCCAAAACCATATTCTGAAATAGTGTCTTGTTTCTCCACTAGGCAGTGGCACAAGTTCCTCCAAATGTCGTAACACAACATACACACATATATAACACTAACTAATGTAAATCCACCCGATGATGGAGGTTTAAACCTTCGAAACGCGTCGTGGAAAAAATAAAACGGTGACTGGTAACAGTAAACTTGTTGTTTCATTTAATGTCAGTAACAGTCACGGTAAAGCCTCACCTAAAAATGTTCGCATTTAAAATCAAAATCATCCGAATGTATACTTTCTGATAAATAAGCTGTATGAGGAAGCAGTAAAAGCTATATTTAAAATTAAGGTCTATTGGTCTGCCTCTTCGAGAATGAAAGAAAATATACGTAGATCATGACGAAAGGTTGAAAGAAATTACAAGAATATATACAACCACTCGGGAATAAAAATTTTACACCCTGTGTCCTTCTTACAAGAAATTGAATTAGAAGTTAAAATTGATAAAATGTGTTTCGTAGAAAAGAAATTTAATCATTCGCTAAAGTTATGTTGTACAAATTAAAAACAAAAGGATAAAAGAACAGTCAAAAACATTTTAACATTCGCATACACTGTGTACGTTGCCAGGTCTAGGCCTGAATAAATTGTAAATGGATGTTCGTATTAATGAAAGGTCCCACGTAACCTCCCTCGAAGTTACGGCTTCCTTTGACAGTGGGAAACCTTCGGCTAAGATATTTGCAATCGAAGACACCACGTTGATGATAGGTTGCAACCCCACGATCGGTAAACCCGTGAGACTATTCTGTAGCCTGGAGATAAAGGGCCGATTTTCACTGTTTATTTTTCATTGGGCCTATGTTTGACACTAGTAGAATCCTCTGTCAGGAATGTCCTTTATACCACTCACAGTCTGCCTTATGTGTCTTCCCTGCTCCGTCCATCACAGGTAATTTAAAATAACTTATTTTGCTGCCTAGTTAGTAGAATCCTTTGTTCGTCTACTTAATGCCGCCATTTATGATGTTAAGTGTTTCGCTGTTCTCTTTTGTGCTACTTCTCTTTCTTCGATTTACTGTCAGTCCATACTCTGTACTCATTAAAATGTTCTTTCCATTGAATAATTCTTCTTCACTTTCATTAAGGATAGCAATATCCTTGTACCTTGAATTTGAGAGCCACTCTTGAATCTCTATTATATTTCTCTCACTGCTTCTTCTATGTACAAATTCAACACATCGTCATCTAACAGATCCGCATTTTCTTTTCCATTCTTCCGTATATTATTCTTGTAAGCAACTTGAATTCATTGGCTGTTAAGGTGATTGTGCGATTATTCTCGCACTTGTCGGTCCCTGTCCCTGGAGTAGCGTGGATGACATTTTACAGAAAGTCTGATGCTATACAGCCAGTCTCATATATTCCATATAGGAACGTGAATTGTCTTTAGTTGACACTTCCCCGTAACGATTTTAGAAGTTCCAGTGGAATATTATCCATCCCTTCCGCCTAATTTGATTTTAAGTTGTCCAACGATCTTTTAAATTCTGATTCTAATACTGTATCCCCTATCTCTTCACTGTCGACTGCTGTTTCTTCTTCTATAACGTCCTCAGAGAAGTCCTCCCCATCATGGAGGCCATCAATGTACTCTTTATACCTAACCGTTTTCTCCTCTGCATTTTAACAGTGGAATTCCTATTATACTCTTTATGTTCCCGACCTTATTTTAAATTCTGCGCCGGCCGACGTGGCCGTGCGGTTAAAGGCGCTGCAGTCTGGAACCGCAAGACCGCTACGGTCGCATGTTCGAATCCTGCCTCGGGCATGGATGTTTGTGCTGTCCTTAGGTTAGTTAGGTTTAACTAGTTCTAAGTTCTGGGGCACTAATGACCTCAGAAGTTGAGTCCCATAGTGCTCAAAACCATTTTTTTAATTTCTGCGAAGTTTGTTTTGACTTTTCTGTATGATGAATCAGTCGTTCCGACAATCATACCTGATTCGAATTCTTCACATATTTCAAGTAGTCATTTCACCGTAGCTTCCCTATACGTCCTATTTATTTCATTCCTAAGTGACTTGTATTTCTGCATTCCTGAATATCCCTGAACATTTTTGTACTTCATTCTTTGTCGACCAACTGAAATATTGCTTCCGTGGTTCATGGTTTCTTCAGTTACTTTCCTTGTACCTATGTTTCTCTTTCGAACTTCTGCGATTGTTCATTTTAGAGATTGCCGTCCCTCGTCAGCTGAACTGCCTACTGCGGGATTCTTTCAAAGGGTTCAAATGTCTCTGAGCACTATCGGACTTAACATCTGAGGTCATCAGTCCCATAGACTTAGAACTACTTAAACCTAACTAACCTAAGGACATCACACACATCCATGCCCGAGGCAGGATTCGAACCTGCGACCGTAGCAATAGTGCGGTTCCGGACTGAATCGCCTAGAACCGTTCAGGCAAAGCGGCCGGCCGGGATTCTTTCCTTAATATTTCCATATCCCACATCTAGCCTTCATACCAAGTTTTCTTAAACTTTATCCTACTCTTCACCATTAATAAATTGTCATCTGAGTCTACATCTGTTCCAGGGTACGCCCTTACAATCCAAGTTCTGATTTCAGAATCACTGCCTGAAGATTATGTAATCTAATTGGTACCTTCTTGTATCTCCCGTCCTTCTCCAAGTGTACCTCCTCCTCTTGCGATTCGTGATCAAGGTATTCGCTATTACTACCTGAAATTTATTTTGCAGTAATTGGGTTAAATGCAGTGATTTGAACCACCAGGTTATTTTGAAATTGGAGTGACTGCCAGAGCATATCCGGTGCTTGTTAATTCCCTTTGGGAACAAAGTCTTGAAAGTGTCGACACGCACTAGTACTTTACATCAGTACTATGAGTGTTAACAGGAAATGAACAGTCGAAGTGCCTACGTTCTTCTGTGGATGCTGATTGATCCAAAGGACTGCTTGTTAGAATGATTTCGGGCAGTGGCTCGGAGCAGGTGAAGTAGAGGAGTCGACCGGCGACTGTCGCAGGGTGCACGAGACTAGTCGTGAGCCCTCGGGGGCATACATGGTGTTTCGGTGCGTATTTCGAAAGCCGGTAATCTGCGATCAGTCAAGTGGTTGTCTCTGTGCGGAAAGTTTCGAAAGCATTCGAAAGTGCAATTCCACGAGTGGGCGTGAGAGCCAGCTCAGTCAGTTGCTCCATTTCATGGTGGGCCTTACTGTTTAGGGAACACACATAGAAAGGTTCAAGAGTGGGATTGAAATTCAGGGTGGAAGGATATGAATGAAAAAATTCAATGATGACACTGCTACTCTCAGTGAAGGCGAAGAAGAATTACGTGATCTCAACAGAATGAACCGTGTAATGTATACAGATTATGGATTGAGATTAAATCAAAGAAAGACGAAAGTAACGAGAAGTAGCAGAAATGAGAACAGCGAGATACTTAACATCAGAATTAGTGAGCCACGAATCACACGAACCCACGGAGGAAGGGTGGTATAAAAAGCAAACTAGAACTGGTGAAAACGGCATTTCTCTCCAAGACAAGTCTACTAGCGTCAACTTAGGTCTTAACCTGAGGAAGACATTTCTGAGAACCTACATTTGCAGCACAGCATTGTAATGTAGTGAAACATGAACTGAAGGAAAACCGAAATGGAAGATAATAGAGGCATTTGAGATGTGGTGCTACAGAAGAATGTTGAAAACTAGGTGGACTGATGAGGTAAGGAATGAAAAGATTCTCAGCAGAATTGGCGAGGAAAGTAATATATGGAAAAAAATTGACAAGAAAAAGTGACAGGATGATAGGACGTCTATTGAGAAATCAGTAAATAACTTACATGGTACTAGAGGGAGCTGTAGAGAGATAAAACTGTAGAGGAAGACAGAAATAGGAAAACATCCATCAAGTAATTGAGAGGCACTCGCAACCTGCGTCCTCAATTATTTGTTGAATGTATTCGAATCTCTGTCTTGCTCTGTAGTTTTTACGCACTACAGTTCCCTCTGGCACCGTGGAAGTTATTCCCTGATTTCTTAATATGTGTCCTGTCATCCTGCCCTGCCTTGTTGTCGGTTAGCCGCGCGGGGTAGCAGCGCAGTCAATGGGCCTTGCCATGGTTCGCGTGCCTCGCCCCATCGGAGATTCGAGTCTTACCTCGGGCATGGGGCGTGTGTTATCATTAGTGGAAAATAGTTTAAGTTAAATTAAGTAGTGTATAAGCTTAGGGACTGAAGACCTCAGCAGTTTGGTCCCATAGAAACTTACGACAAATTTCCAGATCTTGTTGCTGTTTTATACATATTCCTCTCAGATTCTGTCCAGAACCTCCTCATTCCTTACTTAATCAGTCCACCTAATTTTCAACATTCTTCTGTAGCACCACATCTCACTTCCATATACATCCATTAAACTCTCTCATATAGTCAGTGGATTAGGACTTACGTTGCGCGCAATACTTATGTTAATTCAGTCTGAATTACCTGGTCCATTAGACCATTTGTCCCGCTGATTTTAAGGTTTATAAACTTGACTGTGTGTACGCTCTGCTCGGACTGCCCCCACGGAAAGGGGTGGGGAAAACCGCTTAGCGTCGGGTCTATAGAGAGCGATGTTCTGGGTGGCTCTGTTGTACTGTACCAGGCAGGATAAGCAGGCCAGCGCAACAGGTAGCAGACTGACGCGGCGCTAAACGGCTACGACACGGCTCAGCTCAGCTGTTGGACATCTGCCAGAGGTAGCAGAGTAGGCCACCGCGGCAGCTGCCACAGGCGGTCGCAGCCACCGACACTGTCTGTTGCAAGAGCCCCGCTCTTCCCTTATCCAAACACCCTGTGTCCCGGTGTGATGCATCTCTATTATATTCGAGCTCTTTTCGTACATCAGAGATCGCTTACGAGCAGTCTATGTATTCCTAGTCAATTGTTTCAAACGGTATGATCTTCATATAACAGCTAGTTGACAATCCCGGCATTGGCTGGGTATTTTTATTTATTTCAATCTTCTACTTAGTCCAACTCTTCCTCCTTCCTTCCATCCTCTCTCTCTGTTGATCACCTCCTTCCCTCTCTATCCATATCCTCTCTCCATCTCTCCCCTTTCCTTTCTGTGTCCATCTCCTTCTCTCCCCTCCCTCTGTCCATTCAAGTCCTCTTCCCTTTCTCTGTCCATTTCCTCCTTTTCTCCTCCACCTTTGCCCACCATCTTCCCCATCTACCTGTCTCTTCCTTCTTCTCTCTCCTTCTCTCTCCGTTTTCCCCTCCATTACCTCTGTCCATTTTCTCCTCCTCTATCCCCTCCACCTCCTATTTGTGCCTATCTCCTCTTTCCCATTGCCTCGTCTTTCTTTTTCTCCCTAGGTTTCTCTGCATTCAAAACAATAGGAGGCTGGTTGTGCTTACTCATTCAATATTTCTCTACAAATTGTGCTATTCAAACACGATGTTACTGCACTTCGCCGTCGTCAGTGACAAGTACAATGGTAACTAAGGAAAACTCAATTCACTGTCAGTGTTTCCACATCAGTTGTGCACGATCTGTCAACCCTGATTCACAATTAGCCAATAGAAGCGCTTACACTATGAGCTGCAGTAACATTTTGGTCCATTAATAACTTACATGGGTACCAAATTTGGCTGAAACAGTTTTAGGGGTTTAGGATGAACGTTATACTCGTGGCTTTGCTGACACACGCACATGTCAAATAAACTTCATATATGTTTAACATATTTGTCTTGTATTTGAACATCTATTTCACCTCTATGTCTAACGAATTTCGCACTGCAGTTTCATTTTCACGCAGCTTAATATTTATGTTTTCATATTTCCTGAAATACGTGTTTTGTACAAAGACATAATACATAGGTACACCCAGTGATATACACTCCTGGAAATTGAAATAAGAACACCGTGAATTCATTGTCCCAGGAAGGGGAAACTTTATTGACACATTCCTGGGGTCAGATGCATCACATGATCACACTGACAGAACCACAGGCACATAACACAGGCAACAGAGCATGCACAATGTCGGCACTAGTACAGTGTATATCCACCTTTCGCAGCAATGCAGGCTGCTATTCTCCCATGGAGACGATCGTAGAGATGCTGGATGTAGTCCTGTGGAACGGCTTGCCATGCCATTTCCACCTGGCGCCTCAGTTGGACCAGCGTTCGTGCTGGACGTGCAGACCGCGTGAGACGACGCGTCATCCAGTCCCAAACATGCTCAATGGGGGACAGATCCGGAGATGTTGCTGGCCAGGGTAGTTGACTTACACCTTCTAGAGCACGTTGGGTGGCACGGGATACATGCGGACGTGCATTGTCCTGTTGGAACAGCAAGTTCCCTTGCCGGTCTAGGAATGGTAGAACGATGGGTTCGATGACGGTTTGGATGTACCGTGCACTATTCAGTGTCCCCTCGACGATCACCAGTGGTGTACGGCCAGTGTAGGAGATCGCTCCCCACACCATGATGCCGGGTGTTGGCCCTGTGTGCCTCGGTCGTATGCAGTCCTGATTGTGGCGCTCACCTGCACGGCGCCAAACACGCATACGACCATCATTGGCACCAAGGCAGAAGCGACTCTCATCGCTGAAGACGACACGTCTCCATTCGTCCCTCCATTCACGCCTGTCGCGACACCACTGGAGGCGGGCTGCACGATGTTGGGGCGTGAGCGGAAGACGGCCTAACGGTGTGCGGGACCGTAGCCCAGCTTCATGGAGACGGTTGCGAATGGTCCTCGCCGATACCCCAGGAGCAACAGTGTCCCTAATTTGCTGGGAAGTGGCGGTGTGGTCCCCTACGGCACTGCGTAGGATCCTACGGTCTTGGCGTGCATCCATGCATCGCTACGGTCCGGTCCCAGGTCGACGGGCACGTGCACCTTCCGCCGACCACTGGCGACATCGATGTACTGTGGAGACCTCACGCCCCACGTGTTGAGCAATTCGGCGGTACGTCCACCCGGCCTCCCGCATGCCCACTATACGCCCTCGCTCAAAGTCCGTCAACTGCACATACGGTTCACGTCCACGCTGTCGCGGCATGCTACCAGTGTTAAAGACTGCGATGGAGCTCCGTATGCCACGGCAGACTGGCTGACACTGACGGCGGCGGTGCACAAATGCTGCGCAGCTAGCGCCATTCGACGGCCAACACCGCGGTTCCTGGTGTGTCCGCTGTGCCGTGCGTGTGATCATTGCTTGTACAGCCCTCTCGCAGTGTCCGAAGCAAGTATGGTGGGTCTGACACACCGGTGTCAATGTGTTCTTTTTTCCATTTCCAGGAGTGTATGTGTCCACTGTCTGCGAAATGTGTTGTTAGTAGAGTTAGTAATAAAGAAATAATAAATTACAACACCATGCATAATGAAACAGTTTCACACGCACCTCAGTTTACGACGTCATATTTCCTGAACTATGTGACGTGGAAAGTTATATTTTTTTACGTACTTTCAGTGGCATTTTTGAATGCTGTCTGTTAAATATGTTGCGAGTAGAGTTACTGGCAACGGTGTAATAAACTTTTAACGTCATGCAAGATACTTTAGTTTTTCACGCATTTAGTGTTTATGACGTATCTCCTGAACTATGTGTGTTACGTTGATGTAATTTCCATGGCAGATTCAATGGGATATATAAATACTGTCTGAAAAATGTGGCACCAATACAGTTAGTAGTAAAGAAGTTATAAATTGAGAGGTCATGCTTCATGTAGGACATTTACTGCATAAACAGAGAAAATGTAGTAAGCTACAAACTTTTTTGTTCCTTTCATGGTTTTGGGGGCGTAGTCAGCGAGAATAAATTAAGTAACAGTTTGAAATTGTGTGTAAAGTTTGCCTCAAGTCTCTCAGCGCTCTCTTTCTCAAATCCTGTATAGCTGAAGTAGAGGTATTTCGTGCCATGGGCTACAATGCTGGATCACCCCCACCCCACCGCTTTGATAGATGTGTAGTTCTTATTCTCAGCGGAGACCTTTCGAGACGGTAAGTGATATGTGTATCAAGCTTAGTGAAATCACTTCACTTGTTTAAGAGGAGATGTGGAACACATATACATAGCTACATTCATCTCTATAGAACGTACAGATTTATTACGTCAGCTATCGCTTGGATACATAATAAATATTTACATTGTCGGTTTCGCACATATTTGTCATCTTCGGTTGGGTTTAATCCGCAAATAGCTTCGCACAGTCAAAGAAATATAATTACGCACTTTGAACATAATGAAGTTTTTTAATATTTCAGCGAATGTACATACCGCCACGTGATAAGACTATATGGCGGAACCACCGATGTGAATATTTTTTATACAGCTAAGCGATCGTTGACGTACAAAAGTCTAATACTTCCAACTGGCAAGAGTTTTTAAGGCCAGCCGCTGTGGCTGAACGGTTCAAGGCACTTCAGTGCGGAACCACGCGGCTGCTACGGTCTCAGGTTCGTTTCTTGCCTCGGGCATGGATGTGTGTGATGTCCTTAGGTTAGTTAGGTTTAAATAGTTTTAAGTCTAGGGGACTGATGAGCTCATGTTAAGTCCCATAGTGCTTAGAGCCATTTGAACCATTTTGAACTTTTTTTTAAGTAAGGCCCTTTAAGAATTAACGAATCATCAGTTTAATAAGAGATGGTTGCAAAATACCGACACGAATTATTTGCAGAATCACGGGAAAGCTGTTAGGCGTCAGCCTCGTGGAAGATCAATTTGGTTTCCGGAGAAATGAAGGTCGAAGGTAATTATGAAGAACGGCAAAAATACGGTTATAGCATTTGTAGGTTTAGAGAAAGCTTCTGGCAATGTTGAGCGAAGCATACTCACTGAAATTATGAAGATAGCAGGGATGAAATTCAGAGACTTATCTACACTGAAGAGCAAAGAAACTGGTACACTTGTCTAAATACGAGTACGTAAGTGCCGCAACACGACGTGACATGGACTCGACTAATGTCTGAAGAGGTGCTAGAGGGAACTGACACCACGAATCCTGCAGTGCTGTCCATGAATCCGTAAGAGTACTCAGTAAGATGTCTCCTATGAACAGCACGTTGCAAGGCATCCCAGATACGTTCAGTAATGCTCATGTCTGGTGAGTTTGGTGGTCAGCAGATGAGTGTTAAAACCAAGAAAAGTGTTCCTGGAGCCACTCTGTAGCAAATCTGGATGTGTGGGGTGTCGCATTGTCATGCAGGCAATCAGAGAGGGTGCTCACGTACATGTCACCTGCCAGAGTCGTATTGGACGTATCAAGGGTCCCACATCACTCCAGCTGCACACATCCTGTGGTGAGCGTACTAGAAAACCTTCAGTACACACACCATCAGATTATTTGACTTATGGCTCTAACGAAGTAGGCGAGTGTCTGCAATATGTCTAGTGGTCTTATCGTGGCGTGTTTATCTTCTGCCGTTGGGTCAGACGATAGAAATGCCACTTGCACGCTTAGAGTAGCAGTTGACGGTGATCAACTTTAAACAGAACTTGATTAATTTTCACACACATTTATTAAAATAATAACAAGCATAAAAATTACTTAGCTTGGTTCTGGATGCTATTTACAACTGACAATCTGAAGTTTCTTTGGTATTGGTACGTCAATCTTATTCTCACATATATCTCTGATACTTGACAAAAGTGTCTATACATTTATCTTCATGGTTATGTACAGGAATATGGCAATTTTATTGGGCGCAGACTGAAACTTGACTATAGACTGGGACAGACAAATGTAGAACACGTACAGACTGGTACTGACTAATGCAGACTGGTACAGACTGGTGCAGACAAATGCAGACGGACTGATCGGAGGTCTGTAGACTTGTTATAATACCTCGCGCCTTCATGTATCACTGCGTGAGTGTAATCCGCGAGGAGAAAAGGTTATACATTAGCAGCAATCTCATTGGCTGCGTTACATATTAATACGCGGATCGGTGGAAGCAGAATCTGATCCGTCTCTATGGCAGCGCCATCTCGTAGTGCGGAGACGGACGAGCGCTGTGCCTGCCCTGTTGTGCTTAGCGGGGAGCGCTCTAGTGGGAAAGTTGTGTACGCGCTGACTACGCGGAACTATGTACACAACCCGTCCCACATCGTTACAGTGTCTCTACCAGCTTGACCAGACCCCTGCTGACATGCAGGGTCCATGGATTCACGAGATTGTCTCAAAACAGGTACACGTCCATCCGCTCGACACAATTTTAAACAAGACTCGTCTGACCAGGCCACATGTTTCCAATCATCAACAGTCCAATGTCGGTATTGACGGACACAGGCGAGGCTTAAAGCTTTGTGTCGTACAGTCATTAAGGTACACTGGTGAGCCTACGATTCCTAAAGCCCATATCAATGATGTTTCGTTGAATGGTTCGCACGCTGACACTTGTTGATGGCCCAACATTGAAATCTGTAGCACTTTGCGGAAGGGTTACACTTCTGGCCCCCCCCATTAACCATGGACCTTGCCGTTGGTGGGGAGGCTTGCGTGCCTCAGCGATACAGATAGCCGTACCGTAGGTGTAACCACAACGGAGGGGTATCTGTTGAGAGGCCAGACAAACGTGTGGTTCCTGAAGAGGGGCAGCAGCCTTTTCAGTAGTTGCAAGGGCAACAGTCTGGATGACTGACTGATCTGGCCTTGTAACAATAACCAAAACGGCCTTGCTGTGCTGGTACTGCGAACGGCTGAAAGCAAGGGGAAACTACAGCCGTAATTTTTCCCGAGGGCATGCAGCTTTACTGTATGATTACATGATGATGGCGTCCTCTTGGGTAAAATATTCCGGAGGTAAAATAGTCCCCCATTCGGATCTCCGGGCGGGGACTACTCAAGAGGATGTCGTTATCAGGAGAAAGAAAACTGGCGTTCTACGGATCGGAGCGTGGAATGTCAGATCCCTTAATCGGGCAGGTAGGTTAGAAAATTTAAAAAGGGAAATGGATAGGTTGAAGTTAGATATAGTGGGAATTAGTGAAGTTCGGTGGCAGGAGGAACAAGACTTCTGGTCAGGTGACTACAGGGTTATAAACACAAAATCAAATAGGGGTAATGCAGGAGTAGGTTTAATAATGAATAGGAAAATAGGAATGCGGGTAAGCTACTACAAACAGCATAGTGAACGCATTATTGTGGCCAAGATAGATACGAAGCCCACGCCTACTACAGTAGTACAAGTTTATATGCCAACTAGCTCTGCAGATGACGAAGAAATTGAAGAAATGTATGATGAAATAAAAGAAATTATTCAGATTGTGAAGGGAGACGAAAATTTAATAGTCATGGGTGACTGGAATTCGAGTGTAGGAAAAGGGAGAGAAGGAAACATAGTAGGTGAATATGGATGGGGGGACAGAAATGAAAGAGGAAGCCGCCTGGTCGAATTTTGCACAGAGCACAACATAATCATAACTAACACTTGGTTTAAGAATCATGAAAGAAGGTTGTATACATGGAAGAACCCTGGAGATACTAAAAGGTATCAGATAGATTATATAATGGTAAGACAGAGATTTAGGAACCAGGTTTTAAATTGTAAGACATTTCCAGGGGCAGATGTGGACTCTGACCACAATCTATTGGTTATGACCTGTAGATTAAAACTGAAGAAACTGCAAAAAGGTGGGAATTTAAGGAGATGGGACCTGGATAAACTAAAAGAACCAGAGGTTGTACAGAGATTCAGGGAGAGCATAAGGGAGCAATTGACAGGAATGGGGGAAATAAATACAGTAGAAGAAGAATGGGTAGCTTTGAGGGATGAAGTAGTCAAGGCAGCAGAGGATCAAGTAGGTAAAAAGACGAGGGCTAGTAGAAATCCTTGGGTAACAGAAGAAATATTGAATTTAATTGATGAAAGGAGAAAATATAAAAATGCAGTAAGTGAAACAGGCAAAAAGGAATACAAACGTCTCAAAAATGAGATCGACAGGAAGTGCAAAATGGCTAAGCAGGGATGGCTAGAGGACAAATGTAAGGATGTAGAGGCCTATCTCACTAGGGGTAAGATAGCTACCGCCTACAGGAAAATTAAAGAGACCTTTGGAGATAAGAGAACGACTTGTATGAATATCAAGAGCTCAGATGGAAACCCAGTTCTAAGCAAAGAAGGGAAAGCAGAAAGGTGGAAGGAGTATATAGAGGGTCTATACAAGGGCGATGTACTTGAGGACAATATTATGGAAATGGAAGAGGATGTAGATGAAGATGAAATGGGAGATATGATACTGCGTGAAGAGTTTGACAGAGCACTGAAAGACCTGAGTCGAAACAAGGCCCCCGGAGTAGACAATATTCCATTGGAAATACTGACGGCCGTGGGAGAGCCAGTCCTGACAAAACTCTACCATCTGGTGAGCAAGATGTATGAAACAGGCGAAATACCCTCAGACTTCAAGAAGAATATAATAATTCCAATCCCAAAGAAAGCAGGTGTTGACAGATGTGAAAATTACCGAACTATCAGCTTAATAAGTCACAGCTGCAAAATACTAACACGAATTCTTTACAGACGAATGGAAAAACTAGTAGAAGCCAACCTCGGGGAAGATCAGTTTGGATTCCGTAGAAACACTGGAACACGTGAGTCAATACTGACCTTACGACTTATCTTAGAAGAAAGATTAAGGAAAGGCAAACCTACGTTTCTAGCATTTGTAGACTTAGAGAAAGCTTTTGACAATGTTGACTGGAATACTCTCTTTCAAATTCTAAAGGTGGCAGGGGTAAAATACAGGGAGCGAAAGGCTATTTACAATTTGTACAGAAACCAGATGGCAGTTATAAGAGTCGAGGGACATGAAAGGGAAGCAGTGGTTGGGAAGGGAGTAAGACAGGGTTGTAGCCTCTCCCCGATGTTGTTCAATCTGTATATTGAGCAAGCAGTAAAGGAAACAAAAGAAAAATTCGGAGTAGGTATTAAAATTCATGAAGAAGAAATAAAAACTTTGAGGTTCGCCGATGACATTGTAATTCTGTCAGAGACAGCAAAGGACTTGGAAGAGCAGTTGAATGGAATGGACAGTGTCTTGAAAGGAGGATATAAGATGAACATCAACAAAAGCAAAACAAGGATAATGGAATGTAGTCTAATTAAGTCGGGTGATGCTGAGGGAATTAGATTAGGAAATGAGGCACTTAAAGTAGTAAAGGAGTTTTGCTATTTGGGGAGCAAAATAACTGATGATGGTCGAAGTAGAGAGGATATAAAATGTAGGCTGGCAATGGCAAGGAAAGCGTTTCTGAAGAAGAGAAATTTGTTAACATCCAGTATTGATTTAAGTGTCAGGAAGTCATTTCTGAAAGTATTCGTATGGAGTGTAGCCATGTATGGAAGTGAAACATGGACGATAAATAGTTTGGACAAGAAGAGAATAGAAGCTTTCTAAATGTGGTGCTACAGAAGAATGCTGAAGATTAGATGGGTAGATCACATAACTAATGAGGAAGTATTGAATAGGATTGGGGAGAAGAGAAGTTTGTGGCACAACTTGACCAGAAGAAGGGATCGGTTGGTAGGACATGTTCTGAGGCATCAAGGGATCACCAATTTAGTATTGGAGGGCAGCGTGGAGGGTAAAAATCGTAGAGCGAGACCAAGAGATGAATACACTAAGCAGATTCAGAAGGATGTAGGTTGCAGTAGGTACTGGGAGATGAAAAAGCTTGCACAGGATAGAGTAGCATGGAGAGCTGCATCAAACCAGTCTCAGGACTGAAGACCACAACAACAACAACAACACTTCTGGCACCTTGAACGTTTCTCTTCAGTCGTCGTTGGTCCCTTTCTTACAAGATATTTTTCCGACCGCAGCGGTGTCGGAGTTTTTATATTTTACCGGATTCCTAATATTCACAGTACACTCGCTGAATGGTCGTACGGGGAAAATCCTCACTTCATCGCTACCTCAGATATGCTGTGTCCCATCGCTCGAGTGCCGACTATAACACCACGATCAACTCACTTAAATCTTGATAACCTGCCACTGTAGTAGCAGTAACCTATCTAACAGCTGCGTCAGGCACTTGTTGTCTTATATAGGCGTTGCCGACAGCAGCGCCCTAATCTGCCTGTTTACATGTCTCTGTATATGAAGACGCATGCCTATACCAGTTTCCCTGGCGCTTCAGTGTACAACTCGTACACCAAACAGACCATAGTTTTAAGAGTCGAAAGATGTGAAAAGGAAGCAGTTGTTGAGAAGGGCGTGCGACAATAAGTTTCAGATAGTGTTTAGCCACAGTCACGCAATAGTTTTTGAAAGAGTGAACCGCCATTTGTGTATTACTGTATTGACCTTCTGTACCATCCAGATTTCGGCTTTTATGCCATTATCAAGAACTAGGCTAAAAGTTTGACTACCTAGACAGACATGACAGGTTAATGGCCTAAGAACTTTTAGCATTGTACTTGATAATGGCATCAAAGCCGAAATGTATAGAAGATAAAAACAGTAACACTCAGTCAAATGGCGGTTTAGTCCTTTTTTGAAGAGAGACAAGTTTGTTGTTTATCTCCAGTATAATTCAGACTGTACATCAGACGAGTAATAGAGAACACAAATGGGAAATGTGGATAGCGAATTAAAGCTCAGATGTAAAATGGAAACTTCGACTTTTGTCAATTACACTGAAATATCTTGTCAGAGACAGCAAAAGACTTGCAAGACCAATTGAACGGAACCGATGGTGTCTTGAATAGACTATAAGATTAATATCAACAAAAGGTATACAATGGTAATTGAATGTAGTCACATTATAAGTGGTGATTCTCATACAATTGCATTACGAAATTAGACGCTAAAAGTACGTTTGTTATTTAGGCAGCAAAAATGATAATGACCAACCCAGAGATGATACCAAACGCAGACTAGCAATAATACAAAAGACACTTCTGAAAAATAGGAATCTGTTAGCACATAATACAAATTAATGTGCTATAAAAGAATGCTGGAAATTTGATGAGTAAACTAAACAAATACTGGTAACGAAAAGGTATTGAATCACATTGTGGAAAAAATAAATTGGTTGCACAGCTAGACTAAAAGAAATGATTGATAGGACACAACATGAGACATCAATAAATCGTGAATTTGGTAGTGGAAGTGAGTGTGTGGAATAAAAAGTGTACAGGGAAATAATTTCTTGAATACCGTTAGCAAGTTCATAATGATGCCGGCTGCAGTAGGTACGCAGAGACGAAGAGGCTTGCACAGGGTAGACTAGGGTGGATGGTTACACCTAAGCAGTCTTCGGACAAACCTAAATCTTTCACTATTAAAAGTTTGGATCTAACAGAACTGAGACTTTCGGCAGCTAAATGAAATTGCCTGAAATTATCTTCCTGTTTCCATACCAAATTTTAGTATTTGCGCTACCTTTTATATTTTTTATTACCGGTATTTGCAATATCTGTTGAACGTCGTAACCTCTTTTATTCCAGAGACACGTTATGTGTGGGATAGCTTCCAAAAGTAATCTCACAAAGTTTGATATGAGAGCACTGTTGAAATTGTTTCCCAATACTTTTGTTTACAGTGCATTCTGAAGTAATTGAAGACCTCAATATAGTTAATTGGCTCATGCAAATGACAATGTCTTAATTATAATTAATTAAAACATTGTTGGAAATGCACCATTAACGTAAGACATACTTTCTTCTCGAAAACAAATAACAATGGGACCGTCAGACTTGTTAATCACGGATTTTGAAGAGTTTTAGGCATGCTGTAGCGGATTTACATGCGACAGCCTCTGCTTTCCGAGAAAATCGATGCAGAAATCGTATGCTTACCTTGTATGTATATATAACGTTTCCACCGAAAAACGTAGCGCAGCGCATTCACGGCTACATACGCAAGCGGGCGGTGGAGGGTTCAAACCTTGATCGTCATTTTTTTTTCCAATTTCATCGCACGGAATATCATTAAATAGCATATTTCATGAAAAATTATTCAGAAATAGTCATTTTCGTTGCAGTGAGTCAATCATTGCAGCAAAAGTTCTTCAAATGTGTACTCCATTTGTTACAGAATACATAACAGAATCGTCTAGCTCGATATCGCTGGCATCGCTTGCAATGCTAGAACAGTATTCTGCTTGCTATTTGTCACAGAAGCAATCGAGGCACAGGTTAGTAGAGCACCACGCACGCCTTACAGGAACACGGATTTTCAGAAGGGATACTGAAAAACACAATTATTTGTTCGATCAACTTCAATGCGAACCACGCGTATTCGAGCATTCCTGTGGAAACATGTGCACTAAACTCTTGCGGAATTAAATAACGTATTTTCACGGAGTTTTTCCTCGAAGCTATTTATCTATTACCATTTAGTAGATCTGGAACATTTTAAATTTTTTCCTGAAAATTTTCAGCTTCACGTAAAAATAAACGTTACAAGTTTGGCAAAGTGGATTGCACTTGGGTGGGATAATTTTTACGGTGGACATGCATGCTTGTGTTTTATCTACAAAGATTGAATCGTAAAGTGTTTGCTCATTCTGCCCTCCACATGAATCAATATTTTTTTGTCCCATGTACGGAATAATAATTGGTTTTAAAAATTCTTTGTGTAGCATCTTCCTGAACTTCCTTGATTCCGTGCAGGTCATAATTACCTTTCTTAATTTAGGAGTCAACTTGTCCAGCCTTTTTTTGAACATTGCAACCAAATTCCATGGATGATGGTTGCATACATAAGAAAATGCAAGAGAATATTTTTCCTGCTGTGAAGAAACGACTAACGTTGTTCAAAACGGTTTTCGTTCCGTGTTCTGCAAGGGATCTATTGTATGACGATTGTTACTGGCAGCCAGTGTGATGCGCGTTAGTTCCACAATCAAGATAAAAATTGTGGATGAGTACTTTCTTCTGTATCTGGAATCCTTCCGCAGCTGCTAACACTTGGTCCATCTTTGGAGTTTTCCCAATATTTGAAATTTTAACTGCTAACCACAAACGGAGTACACATTTCAAGAATTAGTTCTGTAATGACTGATTTATTAATGAAATTACTACGGCGAAAAGGTCTATTTGCGAATAACTTGGAGTGACACGCTGCTAAATTATATTTTGTATAATTAAATTTTAAAAAAAGGTAGAAGGGGAGGTTTTGAGACCTAACGAACATCGTAGTAGCTGTGAACATTAGACCCTGCGCTATGCTTGCTCGGACGAAAGAGAATGAACGTTACAGGTACGGAAGGTACGCATAAGACTTCAACGTCGATTTTCTCGGAAAATTTCGGCGGTATATGGTTGCATTACTGGCTATGTTGCCAATAAAGTATCGGTCAGAAAACTATGAGAAAGAACTAAACGTCATTAGATACTTAGCACATGCCAAACAATCTATGGAAGTAGTAGACATGCTGAGTCAACAATACAGCTTAAGAGGCATGAAGATAATAACTACGGGTGACTCTCACACCTACAGTTAAGGATAAGACATGCAATGTAAGTACCGTATATAAGAACTGTTTCTGCCTAAGTTGCCAGATGATTAAAACAAGCCTATATAAATCCTGAATTTTTACACAGGCCCATATTTCAGATGGCACGGAACCCGCAGCCACAAACCGCATACATTTTCAAATGTCTATCAAAGTAGTTGCAATGACAGAGAGTGCCACTATGTTGGACAATAAGGCGTATAATTCATACTTGGTTCAACGAACACCAGGACTCTAGTATTTCGAAATTTGTGTTAACTCACCACCTAAAACCACACAAACACAGTATCCCTAAAATAAACGATAACTTAAGTACGCTCCAACTATACCCGAAGGGTCAAGTCCTCAATTTATAAAAAAAACTGAAATCTTACGTAATTTCAGCCAGAAACCCAGAATACACTGTATAAACTAAATGAGCAAACCGTGTTGAAACATATGTTCTTGTTAAATAATTATAAATTTATTAAATTATATATTACAGGTTCAGGCTTATATTTCTGAGCTCTTGTTAGTTTATTTGTTTCGTCCTTCACCGTTCTTCCATTATCTTAGCGTTTTCTATAACGTAGGGCGCTCAGCCGGATAATGTTTGCTGTGTCACCGCTTGCATTGCTACTCTTATATTTTAGCGTTCTTTATTATGATTGTTGTACAAGGCGCGTTTTTTAAGTAAGTAAAGTTTTGAAATTAGAAAAAGGCGTGCTAAGATCTCAATAATTTTGTTTTTGCATGAAAGCCTGTACCTTAATCTACGCACTGACGCCATTACAGTCTGATTCTTCCTTGTTTACGTTGTATACTGAGTGTTTAAGATTCCTCCAATAATCGTGAGTCCCACCTACTGTGAAGTACGGGCTGTTATAAGATTTCTTAGTGATAAAGGCCTAAAAGCGATCGATATTCATCCTGAGGTCTGTGCATTTTACGTAGAAAACATTATGAGTGATGGAATGGTAAGAAAGTGGGCGAGAGCATATAAAGATTGCCGCACAAATGTGCATGATGAACAACGTTGTGGGCGTCCTTCGACCGTTACTGAAAGTTTGGTGCAGGAAGTGGACGATAAGGTGAGAGAAAACAGACGCTTTACGATTTCCTCCTTGCAGGATGACTTTCCTAATGTTTCTCGCAGTGTTTTGTATGGCATTGTGACCGAGCACTTGAAGCACCGAAAACGTTGACGGATGTGCACAAAACCAAAAGTTTAGACAGTGCACTGACTTTCCTTGAGCGCTACCACAACGAGGGTAATGATTTCTTAAGCCAAAATGTTACGGGCGATGAAACATGGGTGGCCTACGTGACTCCAGAATCAAAGCAACAGTCCATGGAAGTTAAGCAAGGGCATCGTTTTGCTGCAAGACAATGCCCATCCTGCATGTGGCGAATCAGACCAAAGATCTCATCACATCTTTTCCATGGGAAACTACAGATCATCCTCCGTACAGCACCGATCTTGTGCCCAGTGACTACCATCTGTTCCTGCACTTGAAGAAACACCTGGGCGGTCAGCGTCTTCAAGATGATGACGAAGTCAAAACAGTGGTGATGTAGTGGCTAACAAGTCAGGCGGCAGACTTCTATGAGGAGGGTATTCAAACACTGGTACAACGTCATGACAAGTGCCTCAAAATAGACGGGAATTATGTAGAAAAGTAGATTAAGGTACAGGCTTTCATGTAAAAATAAAATTATTGAGATGTCTTAGCATGTCTTTTTTAAATTGAAAAACGGTACTTACTTAAAAAATACGCCTCCTATATTATATATCTCTGCCACTTGATCCCATAATACATACTGCATGTATTGTGACGATATTTTTGGTGTAAGTTATGTTACCATTACTTTTATTATTGTTTGCCACGGTTTTTTAATCTCCTGTTTATCGGTTGGGCACACGTGACATTGCCTTGTTGCCTAGTACTTCACATATTTTTACGTATGTGTGAGTTATCCATCTTGACGGCCTGCTACATTCTGTTTGTTCTATTATCCTTTTAACTGAAGTATTTTAAGTGCTCGGAAAACATCTTCGTTAATACCGATGTCAGTTTGCTTTCTCTCGCGCACGGTTTTCACCTGCGCTCCACCACGCCTCTTACAAGGAATCCCTTCAGTGTAAGGTCGTAAAGATTAATCTTTAGCAAATCTCATTTGAAACTGTTGTGTTAACAATTATGGCAAGAATAATATTAGCTGCTACTGATTCACCATGTGCCCCAGGAGGACGACAGAAAATGAGTGTGCGGGGGGTAGGAATTACTCTTCGCAAAATGGACATCGGCGATATTCAAGAAATGGGTCAAAATAAACCATTAATTTGCCCCATGAGAAATGGCGCACCACATTGACACAAAGGTTGGCACCATCAGGATCGAAGGTGAACTCCTTGGGAGTTACAAACCGTGCAGGACGTTCAGCTAGGTATCCACTCTCAAATAATCCATGCAGAATCATATTGGTATGTAAGACTGATAAGAACTGATGGAATGTGATGGCATGCAACCGAATGCGAAATAGCCTCTCGTGGAACTTATCTCGAAACTGGCTATCCTTTAAGGCTCAGCTGCAGACCACGCGATAATATGTTTTGTAGGCACTGAAAAAACAGACATCCAGAGTCTGAATTTGTCCACTGGTTCCAGATAGTATGAATTGCAATGTCACACGCTTTCCAGGAGTTTGCTCTAAAGGAATATGACTTATTCGCAGACCATGAATCAAGCGAAGCAAATTATTTTGACCAGCTACTGGGCAAAATCCATACCTCGTTTCAGTTCTTTTAAGCCCATTTGCCCGTTCTTTCTTGCTGTGATGTAAGTATTCCGATGTAAGTATTCCCTACTTTCCTTGCAAGATCTCGCACGCGACAAAGAAACATAGGGAGCAGAGCACCTCCAACTTCTCGCAGCACAATTAATAACTCTCGAGCCAGTTTATCATCCAGACTAACAGCCGGGATAATTTTATAAGAATGCGTAAAGGCGTTGATGTAAGTTGGTCTTGATACAACTCTCTTGGTATCTCTAATTTCCGGAGCTGAAAACAATTTCCTTACTGAACGGACATGTTCCACAATTTGCTGTGTATTATCAAGCTGACTCTTTGTTTGAAATTTTTGCTATCGTACGTCTCCCAGTTCTGTAGCACCTTTTTAGTTATGCATCCATCCACCGCTTCCCTTAAAATTACTTTATGTCAAACGCAGTTTGACGTGCATAACATAGCAGCATCCTTGAAACACGCAAACACCAATTTTTGTAAGTGCGTCTTGTCCTCCCTTTAATAGCCGTAGTTTTGCTTACGCACTACACGGTCATATTTGCTGTAGACTTATTCGATATCTATACGTAATTTTTTTTTTTTTACTGTGATGCGAATGATCTTCCATGTACGTAATTATGTTTAGTACCCGCCCCATGGAATGATTTTCCTATACTACGTTTCACTGGAGACGGGATTTATGGCCCCCTGTCCGAGAAGGATTATGAACTACTTTGTTTGACACCTTTTTCAGTATCACTTTCATTTGTTGAGCACGTATCGCTATCACTGCACAACTCACGTCCATTTTCCACACAGTCGAACATGTTAGACACCATGCGTTGTACTAACTCATCTTGCAGAAAAGCTAATATTTCATCTGCAACTTCTGTCTCATTTTGCGAAATTCCTTGTGTTTCCTTATGACTAATTATCAACTTTTATATACGAGGGGCGTTCAGAAAGTAAGCTCCGATCGGTCGCGAAATGGAAACGACTATGAAAATCCGATAAAGCTTTGCACAGATGTGTTGGGTAGTGTCTCTAGTATAACCCCAGTTAGCATCACGTCGCTCTTCTCATTTCTGAGCTCGCAGTGAGTGCGTTAAGATGTCTAGAAAATAGTGTCTGCCGCCAAGTACGAGGGCCTGGTGAGAAATTTCGCCTGAAGCTATGCAGCTAACATTACATAACTGTCGTGCTGTTTCTTCTTCAAGACAATTCTCAGCCGCATTCTGCAGGGGCAATGAAGATGCTCCTGCATCGTTTTCAAATGGAAATGTGAGATTACCCACAATACAGTCCGCAATTGTCTCCCCCTGAGTTTCATCTCTGGTCACATGAACCGCTGTCTTTGAAGACAACATTTTGACACACACAACGAGGTGTAGGCCAGCGTGGAGAATTGGCGGAAAGTACTGGCGGCTGCCTTCTATGATGAGGCTATTGAAACGTTGGTACAACGCTATGACAAAAGTCTAAGTCAGAACGGCGACTACGTAGAGAAGTAGCTGAAAGGTGTAGCTAATTGTTACAAGTAAAACATTTCTGAAGTTCACTGTGGTTTCAATTTGGCAATCAATCGGAGCTTACTTTCTGAACAGGCCTCGTATAATGGAATGTTTGCTTTGTTTGATGGTAAGGTCTTATGGGACCAAACTGCTGAGGTCGTTGGTGCCTAAGCGTACAGACTATTTAATGTAACTTAAACTTACGCTAAGGGCGAGACACACACCCATGCCCGAGGGAGGACTCGAATCTCCGCCGGGGGGAACCGCGCGGACCGTGACAAGACGCCCATAGACGCCATTACTGTGCTTTGCATCAGCACCACAAGCACTGTAGCATTGGCGCGACTTACTCGTTGATTAAGCGGTTCAACTATGCTCCGGAGCTTCATGCCATGCTCACCACTGGATACATCCAGTCACGCCCTCTGCTGCCATTAGTAGTCAGTATTATGAGTTCATGGTAAACCTTAAATGGGGCGTCGAATGCTGTAAACATCATTGGCCTTTTGCGACTCGCACTCATGGGATTCCTTGGTAGACTTCGAGCGCGACCCTTGCTCAGTCCTTGTTGGCGTGCATAGTGTGTGGCTGTTCGACGGCGGACAATGTCAGTAAGGTGTTCGGATTTTGTTCCTTTTTCGTCCTACCCGCCCGAACATTTGATTATTAGGCTCTTTTTTCTAGTACCGCCCTTGGTGCAGTGACTTGGAGCATTTGCATTTGCTGGTGTGACAGTTTGTTACGCATGACGAAGTAAAATAAGTGGGTCGCCTTGCTTTTGTAGCACGTTTTTCTGTTTTTTACAGATTTGTTATATTATATATCCCCCTCCATCTTTTCTGTTTCTGTGTACAGTTTATTATACATCTGAAGATAGGATTTTAATATCGCAAAACCATTCATGGATTGGGTAAATCATTATTACAAGTGAAGTGGATGTCATTCTATTAATTTTCAAAGGTGAAATGGTGAACAGTAGAATGTTTTGAAGGTCACTTCTGCTCAGATAGGCATCCTATCTACCTCTTTTTGTTGAATTGTTAGGAAACTTTTTAACTCTACTTCATAAAAACTTTGATTACATGTTAGACCCACGGATCTGACATCGAAAGAACAAATAATTCTGTTGTTAAGCTGAGAGTATCGAATCTAAAGATTTCTTAAGTTGCCATTGCACACTTTGGAGCATCCGAATCTCATGTTAGTCTCCAACACAGTCTTAGTTCGTACTCCATAGTTTCTGTCCATTGTTTGAACTAGCAACAACAGAGAATCGTACATGCGTAAACAGAAACGTTTCTCATCCAAATGTGGACAGTGTCTCTTTTTTTCTTTTTTTTTTTAAAAAAAATCTTTATTTGATCATTATCATGATACAATGTAACCTACTACCTAAATACATTAGTAGGTCCTATTTTTAACTATTTCTATATTCTATCTCCAGCTATTATTATGTTTAACACTACAGGTTTCTACTATAATCCATCACCACTATGGGGGTTATTCTAGTATACTATACTACGTTATTATTTATCTAGTGTTACCTTGATTTTAGCTTCTATTGTTAGGATACTACTTGCAGATGGTTATTTTTATGACTACTCTACCTGCAGCGTTACAAGTGTGCCAGAATAAGATACAAACCTAATCTTTTGGCCATTCCCACTGAGCTAATCCCAGTGGGAGTGCCCCTGTCACTGGGCTGGCCTGTGACGTGGTCGCTGCAGTTCTATGCCAGTTCTATTATCCTAGTTTGAACCTATAACTAACCTTATATCTAATGTCATAATTGGTGCATAGTCAGGTCCGGTGGTGATGTAATACCCCCCAACCTATTCCGAAAACCTGGCGGATTCCAGCCGTGAGGCGGCTGGCCAAGTCCACGTCCCGGCGGAACAGGGGGGGTGTACGTGACAAGTCTGGTATTTATTTATTGATTGTTTCTTAAATATTCTTTGAGGGCTTTGCCTGAGATTACGTCTGTTAAATGATTCAAGACGTTGAAAGTGTTTTCATGCCTGAGCAAGTGGTGCGTGTCGTTATTCGGCAGTTGTTCCCTAAATTGTTGTGCAACATCGTCGAAGAGGGGACACTCGTACACCACATGGTCTGGAGTGCCCAGCACTGCTCCACAGTCACACGCTGATGTTGCCCTTTTCCCGAACCGACACAGATATGTCGGGTAGGGTCCGTGCCCAGTAAGAAAGTGCAGCAAGCCTCTTGTGGGTTTGATGTAAGTGAGTTTTAGGCGTTCCTGTGTGTTTGGAAGCAGCTCGTGTGTTCTTCGGCCAGTCCCATCACTATCCCAGAGTTCTCGCCATAATTCCATTCCCCTTCTTTTGATGCTTTGTTTATCCTCTACATATATCCCCATCATTTCTTCTATTTTTTCTCTTCTATTCTTCTTTATCCAATACCAGGTGGCCTGTTCCCTAATTTTTATGTCCAATGGACATAACCCCATCAGTACCAAAAGTGCCCCTCCTGGAGTTGTTCTATATGCGCCAACTGACCGTAGGAGCATATTTCGCTGCAATCTTGTTACGGCCACGGCAGGCATGACCCTCGTCAGCCTGTGTGCCAAGACCGCTGACCTGTAGCCTACTATGGATGTGAGTTGCTGTTGTGGTACAATTTAATAAGATCAGGTGGGAGATGGAATCTTTTCTGTCCTATTCCGATTATGTTGTGTAGTACTGTGAGTGATCTTTGTGTTACTGTGTCAATATGCGATTCATAGTTCCACCTCTCGTCGACGATGACACCAAGATACCGGGCTTCTCGGCGCCTGAGGACTGGTAGGCCATTTATTTTGACGGTAGGATTTCTTATGAGTTGACCTTTGAGCAGCAGGTAGGTTGACATATTGGGTACGATGGTCATTTTTGTTTTATGACGCCATGTGGTCAATATTGTAGACGCAACAGTGTCTCGTTTCATGAAGAACGCCACATAGACGGGAAAACTGAAACTGTGACTGTTGAAGTGGAGATGGTCTCCTGCAGGTATCGACCCTGGGTGGCGGGATGACAGTGACAAATGCTTGCGGTCTGTGGCCGCACAAACACTCACCGAGTTTTTCTCCGCCTCTGCCCTTCCATGTCTGTGGAGTCATCTACCTCTGTGATTTTCTAATCGGAAGTCAGACGTCAGATCTAAAACTTGCAAGGGTGCATTCAAAGTCAATGACTACGTAGAAAAGTAAAATGTTCCGCAAACAGTTGTCTGTAACTGCAAGTTACGTATGTGATTTTAAGCTTTCTCGACGAGACGTTTCTTTTGTAGTGTTCTCGGGTGTCCAGCCGGTAGCAATCGTCTTCACAACATCTTCAGGTGATAACTGCAGTTTGAGCGCCTCCTTTATACTACGATTAATCTCTTCACTACCCGGTTGCACGCTGCGTAGAGTGGAGTAGTGGGAGGAGGGATCGCAGTCCCTCAGTGCTTCTGCAGCTCCGTCGGAAGTGGAAGTGGCTCCCCGCGGACGCTGTGATTGTAGTTGGCTGAGCGTTGGCTGTCAAGCTTTGCCTGTGTCTCTGTTGTTAAGTTCTTGGGCCACTCGTGTTTGAATAGCCTCCTTCAGAACAGAGTCCCAGTACGATGAGGTTTGTCTTAACAGTTCCGTTTCTCCATAGTTCATTGAGTCCCCTGTAGCCATGTAATATTCTGCAATCGCAGATTATGATGGCTATTTAAATTCACTGCGCCTTCTGTGTTCCTTGCATCTTTCTTCGATTGTCTGCACAGTCTGCCAGATGTATGTCTTGCCGCGTTTACATGGAAACACCCAGTTTACAGTGCCCCTAGTTGTCTTTCGCCGTACCTAGTAATGCACCCGTTTTCAGAGGTGAACGGAAAGCGCAAATAATATTACGTCTGTTACGTCCGTCAATGAATTTTCAACACTTCTAAACCTGCCCAAGTCAGTTACTGGTGATGTGATTGTCAAGCGGAAACGCAAAGGAGAAACCACAGCCAAACCAAACCCAGGCAATTTACTGACCGACAGGCAAAGTCGACCACAGGGGAGGGTGGTTTTAAAAAGTCTACATCTACAGGGATACTCTGCAAATCACATTTAAGTGCCGCGCAGAGGGTTCATCCTACTACCTTCATAATTCTCTATTATTACAATCTCATGTAGCGCAGGGAAGGAGCGAACACCTATGTCTTTCCGTACGAGATCTGATCTCACACGTACACACGTACGATCATGGTGGTCGTTTCGCCCTATGCAGTTCGGTGTCAACAAAGTATTTTCGCATTCGGAGGAGAAAGCTGGTGATTGTAATCTCGTGAGAATATTATGCCGCAACGAAGAACGCCTTTGTTTTAATGATGTCCACTCCAAATCCTGTATCATTTCAGTGACACTCTCTCCACTGTTTCGCGACAATGCAAAACGTGCTATCCCTCTTTGAACTTTTTCGATGTACTTCATCAATTCTGTCTGGTAAGGATTCCACATCGCGCACCAGTATTCTAAAAGAGGACGGACAAGCGTAGTGCAGGCAGTCTCCTTAGTAGATCTGTTACATTTCATAAGTGCCCTGCCAATAAAACGCAGTCTTTGGTTAGCCTTCCCCACAACGTTTCCTATGTGTTCCTTCCAATTTAAGTTGTTCGTAATAGTGATTCCCAGGTATTTAGTTGAATTTACGGCCTTTAGATTTGACTGATTTATCGCGTAACCGAAGTTTGACGGATTCCTTTCAGCACTCATGTGGATGACCTGACACTTCTCTTTATTTGAATTGACAATTTACGCACCATACAGATATCGTTCCTAAATCGTTTTGCAACTTGTTTTGACTTTATTAGTTGATAAACGACAGCGTCATCTTCGAACAAACTAAGACGGCTACACACATTGTATCCCAAATTGTTTATATAGACAAGGAACAGCAAAGGGGCTGTAACACTACCTTGGGGAACGCCAGAAATCACTTCTTTTACTCGATGACTTTCCGTCAATTTCTACAAGCCGATTGTGTGGTACAGTGTAAAAAGCTTTCCGGAAATCCGGAATTACGGAATCAATCTGAAATCCCTTGTCAGTAGCACTCAACACTTCATGCAAGTAAAGAGCTAGTTGTGTTTCAGAACGATGTTTTCTAAATCTATGTTGAGTGTGTGTCAAGAGACCGTTTCCTTCATGAATCGCCTGAAGTTAGCGGAAGGAATCACTTGTAAGGTCTAACTTGCTACCAGCAGCCTAGATAACGCAGTGAGTGTGCGTCAGATGTAAAAAAGAGTGGGCTGCAACGATCGAGCAGCTTCTCGTAAGTCACACATTTCTTTAGTCAGTGCTAAGCGACGCTTTTTGTGGTCTAAAGAGCGTCACCACTGCAGAGCGGATTCCTGTAAATGGGTGATTTTGAATTATGAATCACTTTATAGCCTGTGGCAATCCGATGGATGAGCTCGGGTCTGGAGAATGCCCGGAGAACACTAGCTGCTGTCACGCGTAGTGACGACACTGAAGGACGGAGGAGGTAGTGATATTGTATGGAATGGTTAGAGTCTGGTCTACTTATTGCAGTTAAGAAAACGCTAAATGCAGAAGGGTATTAAAAAAAATACAGTGCTGTGAACTGTGAACAGTAGAGAAGCAGACGATGGAGGTGTGTGTCAGCATGACAACGCATCTTGTCGTAAGGCAACATCGTGCGCTAATCGTTAGTGGATAACAACATTGCTGAAATGAATTGCCTGCCCAGTGTCTCGGTCTGGAGCCAATGGAACACGTTTTCGAAAAGATATTTGCACTGTTTTACTGTGTATAACATTTACATCATACCCCGCAAGCCACCTAATGGTGTATGTCGTAGGGTACTTTCGGTACCATTGCCTGTTTCGTCCAACCCAGTTCCACTCGCGAATAGTGCGTGGGAAGAATGATTGTCGGTAAGCCTATATTGCCTCTAATTTCTCGAATTTTCTCCTCGTGGTCAATACGCGAGTAGTATATGGGGGGAAGTAATATGTTGCCTCACTCCTCGTGTAAAGTCCTATCCCAAAATTTCAATAGTAAATCCCTCCGTGATGCACAACGCCTTTCTTGTAACGTCTGCCAGTGGAGTTCGTTTAGCATCTCCTTAACGTTCTCTCGCCAGCTAAACGATCCCGCGACCAAACTCGCCGATCTTCCTTCGTTGGATATTCTCTATGTCCTCTATCGGTCCTACCTGATAGGGATACCAGATAAAGGGACAATACTCAACAATGGGGCGAACAAGCGCCTTATAAGCCACTTATTTCGTGGATGAGTTACAATGCCTTGACAGTATTACAATGAATCTGAGTCTGGTGTCTGCTTCTCGTACTATCTGTTTCATATGGTCATTCCTATTAAGGTCTCTGTGGATAGTTACACCTAGATATTTTATGGCAGACGCTGTCTCCAACTGTTTTTCATCATTTCCAAGTGCTATAAGATCAAAATTATTAAAACATCGTGGCTACTTCCCTTGTTGCAGCCGTGTCTTTCACGGTGCAACAAGGGAAGTAGCCACGATGTTTTAATTTCATTATCAATTTTATTGTGCCTGGTGCCATGTTCCATTTTAGAGAGTTTTAACAGGTTCTTTTACTTTTTATTATTCTGATGATGGAAGCTTGAGTTCGTAAACGCGTCAATCTTAGTGTTTTACACTATAAACAAGTGGTTGAGCCGATAAATTTTTTAACATTGACATTCAGAACCACGACCTCTCATCCAGTATGGATAAAATCAAAAACGATATAGAAAACAATTGAAACCGCAATAGTTCTCTTGTCTTGGAAACAATTGCTGGACAGAGTGAGGAGGTTTCTAGCGAAACACTAAGAGAGAAAGAGGCATACACACACACACACACACACACACACACACACACACACACAGACACACACACACACAGAGAGAGAGAGAGAGAGAGAGAGAGAGAGAGAGAGAGAGAGAGAGAGAGAGAGAGGGAGGATGGGTGGGAGGCAAGGAGGGAGTGGGAGTGGGGTAAATGGGCAACAAACGTTTGTGGTTACGGTCCGAGACAACTGGCTGCGTTTAGAAGCTCATAGCCACCAGTTGCTGGATAAGAGCCTGAATTACGATCTCAGAGGGCAATTTCAGCACTCAACAACAAGCTCTGAAGTGGAACTAACCGTAAATGCGACATCGCGGGAAACAAGAGTTTCGTTTAATTTCGCGGAACAAAGGGCCGACTCTTGAAATACCTTGCAATATAAGTGATTGATCGCTTTAGGGCGACTTTCGACAGAGTTTACAAGAGCTGCTAGCAATTTCCACGCGTTGTTAGGTACTCTTTGCACAGCAAAATACATAATAGCATTCACCACTATTGTAAGTTCACTTTCCTATAGGAACAAATGAAACATTAGCCTCATTATGTAAACCATTACGACTCCTCATATGCCACTTTCTATGGTGCAAGAGCAGTGAAAGAAAACAGTGCATCCATAATTATAAGTGATTTAACTGGCAATTAACGTTGGTGGCTTCTTTGTCCCAAGCTGCTATATGAGAAAAATAACCGTAGTTCTCTATAGTACAAAACAGGAGGACTAGTATTTGTATCATCTTAAAAGCAACGAATGCTAATTAAGAAGCTGAATATTTTACAAATTCACTTTAACCTTCTCATAAATGAAATACAGTTTGTTTCTTTCTAGATTTGTACCTTCTCCTATAACTCGCAATCACCATACGATGTGTGACGGAGGGTACTTCTGGCCCGCCACATTTTTTTTCCTATCGCTATTCTACTCGCGAATGGCGCTAAAGAAGAATTATTGTCTGTTAACCTATACATTAACTCTAATTCCTCTGACTTTCTTGTCGTGGTCATTATGAGAGTTGGCAATAATCTCTTAGGATTTAAAAGTTGGCTACAGCGCGCATACACAAGCTCTGGAATCTAAGATGTTGTCGCGCTTCACAGCGCACAGATTAATTAGTGGCAGTTTGGAAGCCAGTGCAGGAGCCCGCCTCTTGTGGTGCACACGTGTGTTGGGCGAGGGGTCGTCGCCGAGCTGCGGTACTGCCGTGTCCGCCAGCAGCGACACAGGATTGGTATTGAGTTGATGTTTTTTGAAATTTGCAGCGCGCTTATTAATTTAAAGAAAAGTGTTTGTGTATGTGCGTAGCAGCAGACGGTAATTTTGATAATGATAGGAGTTGAATTCTTAAGAGAAACCATTGTTAGGCGAATAGATTAAGTATTGATTTTTGTCAATGATTTCTTCTGTAACTGTCAGGGAATTGTTTCACTACGTTTTTAATTGAGAAGTATTTCAGTCTGTCTCAAGAGTTTGATTAATATGTAATATTGCTTTAATGCCGCTGGAGGCAGATTTACATACGAAGCGGTTGTTCAAAGAGCTTATAGCGTTTTGTTAATTGAATGAGAAAGAATCGCTTTCAGAATATAGTTTTTGAAAAAAGGAATTACTTGCTTGGGTTATCATTTATCGAGTTTAGATTTGACCAAACCCATTCTCTTGAATTATAAGCAGCAGCAGCAGCCGCAGCAACAGCAGGAGCCGCCATACAGAACATGCATTGCATTCAGCATGAATTATAGGTTTTTTTTATGTTTTGGTTAAATAATGGAATGCAGCAGATCAAGCAGTGCCAGCAGAAAGACCATGTAAGTTATTTGTTGCGCACAGGACCAATTGAAAAAAATAAAATCTAGGCGATCTCTGTAATAGTAAAGTTAACAAGAATCCATGCACGAGATTTTCAGTAGAAAACATGAGATAAGAAGATAGAGGTCGCGACTTTCAATTATGCGAGGCATATGTGGCAAGGGGGAAGTAAATTATTTATGCATTTATGACCGATTCTCCTTATAACCGCCCTCTAAATTTTAACAGTAGAACTATACATTATGCACAAATCACCTATTGTTCCTTCTGTCACATGCATTTCAAGTGTGCCAGCCGCGGTGGCCGTGCGGTTCTGGCGCTGCAGTCCGGAACCGCGGGACTGCTACGGTCGCAGGTTCGAATCCTGCCTCGGGCATGGGTGTGTGTGATGTCCTTAGGTTAGTTAGGTTTAAGTAGTTCTAAGTTCTAGGGGACTTATGACCTAAGTTGTTGAGTCCCATAGTACTCAGAGCCATTTGAGCCATTTCAAGTGTCTTTGTATCGCTCTGACACTTATTAAACAAACCTGCCACTATATGCGCAACCCTTCGTTAGACCTGCTCCACCTCTTCTGTTAATTCAACCTGGTAAGGCTCTCCGATCGACAGAAAAACTCAAGAATCGGTCAACGTTTCGTACGCCGCTTCTCTCGTGGATGAATTATCTTTCCATTTTCCCAAAGAACCTAAGCATTTCCCGCAACTGTTTTTACGTCCCTCGTCCCTCCCCACGTTCGTTCCTTGATATTATACAGTTGTGACTTTACATTCCTTTATTGCCAATGGCTCAATACAACAGTAATTGGTCGTTCCGCCTATTTATCTACAATATTTTACACTTATTTACGTTGAGTATCAACTGCAAGTATCTACATTAATCGTCTGCAGGTATTCTTGCATTTCACTGCAGTCTTCTGGTGTTGCACTCTTCCAGTAAACAGATAATCGTATATGAATCGCACAGTAAGTTATCGATGTTAATCATGAGACCATTTGTATATTCTGTAAATAGTAACATCTCTATAAAGGCCAATAGAGTAGTCCGGAAATTACTTCTGTTGATTCCGTCCCGTTAAGAAAGATTCTTGGATGTCCTCAATAAAAATCGGAAATCTGATCCGACTTTGTGGAAGTGTACTGAATGACATCCTAAAGACAAGGAAAACATGTTAACATGGCCGGCTTTGTCGACGGCACACTGCATTTTATGAGCAGACAGGGCGAACTAAGTCTGTAATTGCAGAATCAATTTGGATTGTTATGTACTAGCATTTTCGCTCTTCAAAATGGTAATAATGAAGGAGCATAAAAGATGAGCTTTAATTCTAAGACCCATTGTCAGTAATGTAGGCCTACAATTAGGAGTATCTGCATGTGCATGACCACTCTTCGAGAAACCAGGAATTAATTGCGATTTACTTCAGTCGCTTGGTACCCCTCGCTTGCTCCAGCGACACATGAAGACGATGTTGTCAGAAGAGGAACACGTAAATTTATATGATCCATGTGGAAAATATCGCCATGTCCACATTGCTTTAAACTGCTGAGAGATTTTGTTTCGCGACACTTGTCTCAATATACATCATTCGGTGGCTTGCTTTTCGGCAGTGTAACAGTTTCGGAAGACTGCATTCAGTGTTTTAGGTTTCTCTCCATCTCAGCGCCTCTATGCTGTAGTCACTGAGCGATTGAAGATTTTCATCCATGAGTTGACTTTACGTAAGGCTGAAATATGTGGTTAGAAAAGTTCGTGAAATTTTACTTTCGAATTCAGTGAACGCTTCCCTCGTTGCTCTCTAAACGATCATTCCTGCTTCGCTCAATCTTTCGTTTTCAACATGACTTTTATTTCGCTTGACTCTGGGATGAGGTCAGAATGGTTTATAAATACAGATTCAAATGAGAGTAATGCAGAAATAGACTTAGTAATGAATAAGAAAATAATGAGGTTAAGTGTCTATAAACAGGAAAGTGAGCACCAGCATCAATAGTATAAGTATATGAAACCCAGTGGCTCAGCAGATGATAAACAGATTTTAAAAAATGTACAATGAATAAAAAATATTATTCACATTTTTACTAAATTTTTGTCATACATAACGTCTGAACTGGGGCTGGAATTCTATAGTAAGAAAAAGAAATAGAAGGAAAATAACAATAATAGAACATGGACTGGATGAAAGGAATGAAAGAGGAAGCCATCTCATTCAGTTCTGCACGGAACGTGATTAAATTATTGCTGAAACGTGGTTTAAAAGTCATGAAAGAATGTCGTGTATATGGGATAGACCAGGACACAAAGGAAGGTATCAGACAGAACACATATTTTTCGTCAGTGAATTCTCAACCAGATCTTATATTGCAGACCATTTTCAGGGGATATGTGGATTCTGATCACAATGCGTTGCTTATGTTTGCAGACTACAACTCAAGGAACTGTAGAAATGAAGGAAATTAAGGAGGTGGGTTCTGGATGAATTGAAAGAGGCAGAGGTTGTTGAGAGTTTCTGGGAGAACAGTAGAGAACGATTGACTAAAACTGCAGTGAGAAAGAGAAAACAGACATGAATGAGTTGAAATAGTAACGGCAGAAATGGACGAAACAGGCAAAAACGCAGTCCAGTAGGAGTCCTTGGATAAGCACGTTGACCCTAATTGCCGAAAGAAGGGAATGTGAATGTGCAGTGTATATGGTAAGCAAAGAGAACACAGTCTAAAATATTAGATTGACAGGAATTGAAGAATAGTGAAGCAGGAATGGCTAGAGAAGAAACGCAAGAAAGTACAGCCATCCATAACACGAAACATACATTCCAACTATAAGAAAATGAATGAGGCGTTGGATGAAAGAGAAGCAGCTCTATGAATATCAGGAGTCCACATGGCAAGACAGTACTAAACAGAGAAGGGAAATCTGAAAAGTGGAAGAAATACCCAGAAGGGCTACACAGGGGAAACGAAGACAATATTACAGAGCGGCAAGAGAAAGTAGATGTTTGAACAAGGTAGACGCACAAATTTGTGGAGAGTGAACAGGGCTGATGGTGTACTGAAATCCAAAAGAATCTTTAACACTTTATTGGAACTCAGTATCCCAACATACGAAATCGACATTAACTGAATAGTCAAACTGTGCTCTACCAAGGTGTTTGATGACCATACTTCAAATTATTGTGTTATAAACACACAAAAAAATTCTAAAAACCAATAATTAATCTCAATACCTTGAAACAGCGTTTTACGTACACAAATATGAAGTCTTTCCTTATCAATCTAAAGGTGTTAATATTTATCCATGATGTCAGTTAGCTCCTTGTGTGCACAAATTTTCTCAAAATGAGAACAATTTCATCCTTTCAAAATAAAAAATTAAAAAATTTACATATGATAATTGCGGAAAATTACTCCAAGAAGACAGGTTTCATTAAAAACACTATGCTTGACAGTTGTTCCCAAGTGAACCAAGTTACTGGCACATAGGAAAAAATAATTATAGTTACCCATGACTTTTCCTGGTCACTTCTCAGAATTTTTCTTGCCACACTGGCATCAACGTCAACAAGGTACCTTTTAGCAATGTACCACCGGCACAAGTCAGCGTGCAGTTCTGTAAGCTATAGTTGGATTAAAGGTTGTGTAAATGAATGCACTAGTCTGTTGAGAAACCTTTCCCAAGGGTCCTTAAGCCAACGATATCCCGCCACACTTCTAACAGAAAACACGTCCGTTACACAGTTCTACCACGTATTCAACATCAGCAGTTCCTTTAGCGAGACTTGTCCAAAATGCCTTGCTCCTATGGTCATAACAGATGGCCATACACGAGCAGATTTCGGGACGGGCCAGAACTGCGGGCCAGTTCCGTAGATACCTTTGACGGTTATGGCCTTCAATCTGGTGTCCGTCGTTTCCCACAAGCGCGCAGTACCCGTCCGTCGGATCTAGCTCTCCGATCTGCCTGCGAACCGAGTCGGTACGTGTGTGGTGGTAGATCCGTGATTTATCCGCGGAGCCAGGACTGCCATACGTACACGACAGGCCAGAGGTCACATGCAACGGATAACGGATTTCAGGAGATGCGACTGTGTCTCACCGAAAGTACGTTGTACAGTGCGACGTCCGAAAGCACGTTGTACAGTGCGACGTTTTATAGGTATATTATTTATTGTAGTATATTTTCGCACTCTGAAGGCACTATATATCTTTGAGAGAAAGTATGGACGTTGCTAGGAAGAAAAATGCGTCAGTCACTGACTATTTGAGCCTCTGTCAAGTATAGCAGTTTAAAATTACTTTTCAAATAACGGACACAGTTATGGACAAAACCGTACAGTAATGAGCAAATGAACATGGTGCTAAGAACCTTCTACTTTTGGCGCTCACTATAGACCTGCTTTAGAACAGCCCCCCTCCCCTCGTTTTACGCTTTTATTCCAAGAGGGCTACTTCTTTCTGAGATTATTTGATATATTATTGAAGGCATTTTTATACGTCTTTTCAAACTACAAGAAAATAGATGAATCCGTCTTTGTAGCTACAAGAAAATGTCTACTTTTGTCACCAACTGCGTTTCGTTTTATTGAAAAGAAAAGCATCATCAGTATCCGTAATGAAGCATGAATGCAATCTGGCTTGCTTTTTCCGTCTATAAACAGTTCATTGCGTAAGATGTTGATGTTAGTTACGATATATTATGTCCGATTTTCGCTCACGTCAGGAAATACTGTCTGCTTCCCTTGTTTAGCAATGTTATTAGTTTTTATAACACTTTGGTGCACACTTGGAATGATATCTAGAAATGTTTCAATCATCTGTTTGTATGACATACCTTTTCATATCCCTGTTTTCGTAATCTTCATGTGTCAGTTTTTACAAAAATTTATTTCACGTATAATTGTATAAGTTTTTCCACGCTGTCATTGGCCCATCCCCTTTAGTACACTTGTAGAACTAAAACTTTCTGTAACCTAAAACGATTAATTTAACTGTGGCCAACTTCAAATATCACCTGTATTTCTCTTTTTGACACGGTTTATCAGAAGAAAGCGAAGTTAACAAACTATCACTTCGGTAACATCCTGATGAACTTGTATAATTGACAGAATCCTGAAACAGTGGTTTATTAAACGAAGAACTGAGGACGGATCAGGTTGAAAGCATACGAAAAAGCACATTCTCCGTACAAACATAAACTTGTAATTTCTTCACCTATTTTGTTGCAAAGCCACACTAATTCTCATTTCACCAGCTCCAATGACTCTTAAAAAATTAGATCATTACGTTGCAAATGTCTGCGGTTGCTCGTATGTCACAGTAGAAAAGAAAGTTCTGCTTGTTTGACATATGGAAACATACTCATCTGCTTGTGTGCTATCATTTGCCAGTATCTCCTTTGGTATCCCACACAGTTTCTGAGATCTGAGGAGTGTTGTGAGTAGCTCATCCTACCTTTATTGCTGGCGCCAGCGATCGCATATGACTGTAATACACAACGTCAATTTTCTTGAATTGACAGAGACCTTCTCCCAAGTGTAAAGAAAAATACAGTATATTAGCTAAATTTCATACGTAGCGACGTATGATCTAATATGTACGAAAAGCAAATTCATAGCGAGCGCTATTTTCCACTGCAACATTTTGGAATTTAATGCAGGGTGTTACTTAATATCACAGTAACTATGACGATTAGCTAAACAATAGGTACTTCGACATGAAACATAATGTGAGCGTGCCATTTTGCGGAGTAGTGCATCAGCCACTGGCTCTTCGAAAACTCAAGGACTTCGCTGAACGAGGCCCGTCTCAAAAATCCGCCCTTTATGTGTGCCTGTTGAAAGGTCCGATCGCCAGTTCTGACAACTGCGGGTACGGCAGGAAGACCGTGTCTCCACTAATCTGACTAAATATCCGTGAGCCGTTGCCGAAATCCGCTCCTGTGTGCTTCAAAAGCTGCAAGTCGACACAGCGCATATCTGTCCAGTCAAGTCGACAACCTATTCTCGTCTTCTTTATCCACCGTCAATGTGCCTGCTTTGCCACACCACGGACCAACTGTCGGCATCCGCACTGAGTCCAGATACTGTATCGACCCGTCGCACCGCGTTGGAGCCTTAATCTAGCGATTATAGTCCGCACTCCACAGTATATGTTTTTAGGAGAATCGATTGGCGACCACTTAACAGGCTTCGAAAATTAGATACGATACCACGAGAAGAATTTGACGGATCATTCAAAGACCTAAGTCGGAGCATAGCCGCTGGAGTAGACAAGATTACTCAGAATAAGCTTTCGGATAACCAGCCATGGCAAAACTCTTCCACTTAGCGTGTAAGGTAAGTGTGCCGAAGTACCCTCTTTGAAATTCGGAGGGTAGCAGGAATATAGCACAGGGAAGTAAAAGCTATTTTGAATTTGTAGCGAAACGTAACTGCAGTCGGAGACTTGAAAAGGAATGGATAAAAGGTTATAAGACAAACGTCGACAAATGTGAAACAAGGATAAAGGAATGTAGTCGAATTAAATCAGACAATGTTGAGGGAATTAGATCAAAAATATTTGGGAAGAAAAACATCTGATATGGCCGAAGTAGAACAAATATAACATGCGAAGTGGCTGTAGCACGAAAATGACGTCGAGAAAAGAGGAATTTGTTAACATATAATTTAAATTTAAGTACTAGAGAGTCTCGTTTGAAGGAACTTTATGGCACAGCGTAAGAAAGACATGGGACTGGCTGAATGGAAACATACTGAGTTATGAAGGAATCGTCAGTCTCGTAAGGGCTGGAAGTGTGGGACATAAAACTGTAGAGGGAGACCAAGGGATGAACACAGTAAGTAGGTTCAAATGGATTCATGTTGCTGTAATTATGCAGAGATAACGAGGCTTGCTACGAAAGAGTACCGTGGAGACCTTCGGAATGAAGACCTTAACAACAGCATGACCAACAACTGCGTGATGTCAACGTGTTTGCTTTAGTAGGACTTTCTATCACGGCTGTTAATTTACGGATGGTCTTAACCCATCCTTCACAGCCTTGTTTTCCACATGCTGCCCTAATACATGTTGTAACATCAGTGTATCAGTCCAATCGCCTAGTTCGACCGCTTGACACGTACGAGGTGGAACAACGCTGTGGCCCCACGCACTAGCTCATTTGAACCCGAAATTGGTCTGATAATGGTCATTATATAACCAAAACTGGTCACCACCCTTAAAATGAACATTAAGGCGATTAGAACTAGTAGTTTTTTACACTTTTTAGACACATTAATATGACCACCGCCTATATTCGAAGTCAACGTGCAATAGTTACAAACTGCAGGTGGCAGCGGTAGCAGTCGATGGTATATTAAGGGTGTCGTCGGACCGCGGACTACAGTACAGTCGTTGTCGTAATGTGTGAACGGACCGATTTATCTGTCCTCCAAAAGCACATGATCATTGGCTTTCGGGCCAAGGGTGGGTGCATCTCCGAAATGGCTAAGTTTGTTACCTGTTCGCGTGCCGCTGTGGTTAAAGTATACGTGCATGGCAAAATGGCACAGTCCTATATCGGTTCCGAGGCAACGATGGCTGCGGATATGTATGCAGGCACGTAGACCTGCAAATGTTGAACAGCTGACCGGCCAGATGAACCAAGACGCTGTCAACAGTGTCTCCTTAACGACCGTTCAGCGAACTTCGCTGCGTATGAGCCTCCGCAACAGTCGCAGGTTCAGTGCACCCATGCCGACTGATGTTCATCGTCGACAAAGGCAGGAATTTGCTCGCGAATACCGCAAATGGACTTCCACTAAGTGGCGACAGGTGGGTTTTTCAAATGAATCACGGTAGATCGCAGTTGGCATGAAACATCTGAAACCAAACATACTGCCACAATCGTCGTTACGATCCGTGGAATGTTTTCGTGGCATTCCCCGGGTGGTATCGCCATTCTGGAATGCACAAAGGATTTACAAACATATGTGTCTATCCTTGCGGACCATGTTTATCCTTACACGTAGATGGTTTTCCCTCGGCATGTTATCATGTAGCACCAGCACAATGCAAAGTGTCACACAACTGGCAGTGTACGTGGTTAATTAGAATAACTCTCGAATGGGTTTATAAAATTTCCTGGGCGCCAAACCCCCTAAATTTCAACCCAGCCCAGAATCTGTGTGACCACCACTTCGATCGGGATGTTCGCGCCATATATCCTCAACCGAGAAACTTAGCTATGCTCGCCACGGCACTGGAGTCGGCATGACCTCACATCCCTGTCAATACCTCCCAGAACCCCACTGACACTCTTCATGCACATCTCTAAACGGTCCGCGCTGCCAGAGGTGGTTATTCAGGCGTTTGACAAGTGGTCACATTAATGTGACTGGACAGCTTATTTACACTGCAGAATCCTCTTAACTGTTCCACATTTTCATTCCCTACTTACTCGCGACATTCTGCGCGTTTCCCCTAAATAATGCGGATGCGTTTTAAAAGCATTCGTGTAGGAGTATGAATAAATTATATCTTGGGTTAAAGTTCCTTCAACAACCACTAAAATATTTTTCCTGGGAGAAATGTCGTGGGAAGAGCTGGAGACGCACAACGATCGTTTGGTTTCAAAACAATTTATAGTCCTGCAAATTTCTACTTGTTTTAAAACAAAATTATCATTGTAGGTGGTCATTTGCCATCTTAAGATCTTAAAAGGCATGCTGCAGTTCATTTCAACCATTACGGAATCTATGATACACACTTATGGGAGTGAATCACGGCAAGTGTTTTCGGATTTTATGATGACCGATGAGATTCTAAGGCGGTGACTTCACTCGGTGATTGCGCAGCACAATAAATATTTTTGGAAACGACGTGATTTCAGAATCTCTCTGCAGTACTTAACTTGACGTATGCTGATTGGCATAGCTTGAGAACGCAAGTCACAATGCAAAGAACAGTCTTCTAATAGTTAAAAGAATGATCCACAGGAGTGAATGGTATGTGTGAGATAAACATTCTATCAAATTTTAGTTTTGCTGTTAAGGTAGCCGTTTCAATTACATTACACACCATCTTCTTTATACAGCTTCTATCGCAGCAAGTTGTTGGGGATCGAGAATCATTTCCAAAGTAACTGGATACCTCACAAAGCAAATTCTTGCATGTTTAGTTTTTCTTAATAGTCTTCAGCCCTAAGTTCGTCTTTAGTAATTCCAGAAAATTTATTGAATTTTATTCGTTCTGTTCAACGAAACATTCATTTAAAACCAACAAATCAACGAGGCGACCCTGAAAACTATTGATACGACATATCATTCATTTCTCCATATTCTAGTGATGTCTCCCTCTTGCACTAACATTTTATAATCATAAGTGTTCAAATATTATTTGAAGTTACTAAAGCAGTTCCCTCGTTTTTTCTGAAAATCATACACACCCTTGTTCAGTTTCTCTCTCATAGGTAAAGCATTCGCCAAATAACAAGAAGTGCTTTCTCTTTGTTATCAGGGACTGATCCGGATAACCTCAGCTGGAGGGCTACCTCGTCGCTGACATTTAGCGATTCAGTCGGGGAAGGTAAGTAACCATAATTTATAACATGCACCACTTCAAAGGAGCTGATACTGGTGCTATTGATCTCAAAGATGTACTTAGCTAACACAAAAGAACAATGCAACGTATTTCTGCTTCCGGAAACTTGGTTTTAAGCCTATAGTTACATGATACATGGCGTACTACATTAGTTCGCTATGTATAAAGCACGGTGTTTTAGTACAGAACTCTTAAAATGAACAAAAGAGAAATCGTTTCCTTGGATAAGTACCCTAGTTTCATTAGTTTTCCGTTCTTCGACACGTCGAATACCCTTTGAAGCGACGGATAATGGAGATTAGGCTCTTGAGAAGTTCGGGTATCTATATTGTGGCTTCTGCAGATGTTTTGCTGACTCTCAAAATTAGCGTGAGAAAGCTTACACCTAAACGTTCTTAATGTATTTGTCAGTAACCCACTGCAATAAGGCATATACTCCAGAAAATTGATTTGCAATGAATGTGAGGTAAACTATATGGAGATAATTTTGAAGTAACTACAGACGGGAACGTGTAGATATGGACAGTATAACACATTAGTCATGTGATGTTGGAATACCTTCAGCGTGTAGAAATTTTAAGCAATCACAAGTGCTATTTGCGTAATAGCACCGCATGTATCGAAATGCTTATGCAATCACGTGCATTGCTAAATGGTGTCTTTTGCTCCCAGATGCAAGTTCAGTGTCTGAACCACTGAGCTCTCATTTTCTATGGGAAAAGAAGATACGCAAAGAATTATGGCCAAACATTCCTACGGTATGTATTCTGAAAGATCTTAGATCATATTACATTACGCTTCTATGCAAATAAATTGTTTTTTTTTCCTCAAAGACATGTTTCCTGTGAATATGTTGTGTTTCCCACATACGTCATATCGTAAATAATAGATACAAGCGAAAAGGTACGTTCCGTGTTCTAGCTATTAGAAATCCATTCGTCATTGAAGAATTTCTTTGCCCCAAACAGGACCACTGGAATACGGTCGGAACATTAGCTTCTGTTTAACATTTGGCTTCTTAGTTTAGAACATAACGCGCCCCGATGCTTAAAAAGTCTTTAATCGTTGTCATAGATATGTCCAGGGAACGGAACTGGGAATCACTCGAGGGAGAAACGCTAAATTCAGTTTGGAAAATTACATAAAGAGTAATCAAAATAGATTGTCTATACATTTTACTTCAACAGAGTCTCTATTGCCAAGTTGTTCTACAGAGTTAGACACGTCAACTAATAAACCTTCCGCACACTCTCTCTCTGCTTCCTTGTAGATATCCTGTTCTACGGGGCTAACATTTTTCATAATTCTAAAGATTTATTTTTATGCCCTACCTGTCTCTAAGTCAATTAACATAAATCCCATTTTACCGGACAGACATTCTCGTCTCCGTGCACTATTCAAGACAAGTGAGTTTACTGCAGCGCTCCTGGCGTTTCATTCCTGTTCTGATTCTCGACTGTTTCGAGTGCTTCGCTTTGTTTACACGTTAGAGCCAAAACTTCGTTTGTTATGCGAGTTATCTGCTGCGCAGTTTGGCACGGAACGACGTAGTTGAGGTTATGATGGACTATTGATTTTTGTGAAAATATCGGATGTTCTTGTCAAAGGTCGTGTGGTAAAGTCTCTAAACACCTGAAACCTGAAAGGGTGGGGAAAGTGTCATGTAAACATTTCAGGACCTATACATTTATTTGATGAGGAAAATATGTCCTTGTAAACACATCAAACAGTAACTACAACGCAGTAGATAGGGCCGTTCTGCTTTATATTTTATATCTTGTTTTCATGCTAAGTGCCAAATAACACACACAAAATTACTTTTTCTCGTCACTTTATCACCGCTGAAGAAAATTTTCAGTAACACATTTCTCTGTTAACGTTATTATTTACGAATAATGTAGTTTTTCTCTGTAAAATGGAAATAACTTCTTGCTTTTAGATATTTCGTCGGTCTTGCTGACAAATACCAGTTGGGGAAAAACGGAAAAACAGGATCTTGCATAGATTTTTAACGTGTCACAAAAATAAAGCAAACAACACAATAACGATTAAGAAGATAGGAGAGCACAAAATTCATTTCTATAGTAGGAATGAGCTCGTCCAGAGTATTTTAATTTCCAAAGTTAGCAGACGGCACCATAAACCCCTGTTTCTGCGGAGATTTGTAACTCCACACTCGGCACAATCTATAGATAATTAGCGTCATAGACACACTAGCGTCGTGTTAAGTTACTAGTTTACACACAAGCGCGAAAGGCTCACGCACTTCGAGCAGTCGATGTTGACACAAAGTCACTCGTGTAAAACAGGCTTGAGGGACAAATGTGATGTGCGCCGCCTGGCTGTGAATCGTGGTGACTTTGTTCTACTCATCATCGTGTTTTAAACGTTTGTGAATTTGACTTTATGAGAAGATGCTTGAGCACGAGTCCAGAAGTTGCAAAACAAGCGTAGGAACCAGCCTTAAAACCATAATCAAGCTGGCCAGTGTGCCAGAATAATTGTCTAATCGGCCACGCGGATTCGAACCGGCTCCTCGCCTCCGGTGGGGCAATCTAACGCGCTGCGCGTTAATCTGCACCAACATAGCTGCTGCCCATGTTTACAATATACTTGTTTGATGCACATCGAATTCCGAATTGAGGATAAAGTGACGTGGCATAAAAGCGATTGCAGTTAGCAATAGTGATAGTAGCAAACAGGCTGACGATAGAGAAACTTACATTTATAGCATTTGTAGATGCAGAGAAAGTTTGTGACAATGTCGATTGGAATTCCCTCTTGGAAGATCTGAAGGTAGCGGCAATAAAATACAAGGAACGAAAGATTAGCGACAACATGTACAGAAACAAGACTGCAGTTATACAAGGTATTCCAGGAAGAATGATCAATATTCAAGGATATGATAGGAAAGCTCATTTGAAGTAAACACTTTTTATGGACATATTCCCTACTGAGAATGTTTTCCGAGACAGAACAAATTTTATGTGAGTTCGTTTTCGGGCTAGTGGCGCGTACTTAAGTTCTTACCCATCCAACCCACCTCGTTTGTTTTCAAGCTCTTTACTCGGGATGTTTTCCTTAAATTAAACTAGTGCAGTTTTCCGTGGTGAGTAGAGTTGCGCCCTACAAAAACTACGGTTCGATAGTTTTGGTAAAGCAAATAAATGACGTAGTAACTCGTATGATGGCCGACAGCACTGGTGGCATTGGTAGGGAAAGAAACATTAACGAATGTGCAAGAGAATAGCTGGGAGCAGACGACTTCTTTTTGTTTGGTTGTTTGTTTTGGCCACAATTAGAACCTCATATCATTTAGTGTTAGTTCCGTGTGTATGTTATATCATCACAGAATATAAGTTGCATTTTGTAAGTAATAAAAGTTAGTTGATCATGTAACTTCTGCGCTTTTATGAAACCATAGCAATTACTTCTGATGCAAGTACAGTTTACGTGCTCAAAACATAAAAAAATTGTATAGTAGTTGTTGTCGTGTTTTACTCAATAGAACGTTCTTCATCATGTTCAAAGGCAGAAATTTTCTGTTATTACTGATATGTGTGAAAGCTGTTTGTTTTGTACAAGTGCGACGAAGAATGGAAGCGATGTATGATGTATTTTTGTTTGCATTTCTTTTTCAATTCCACCATTTTTTATGAAATAGCATTTTCTAGAGCTATATAATAAATCTGTATTGTTTTTTATTACAATATCCCTCTGTTTAGCATCACAAATAAGCAATTTTCAGGTAAAACTTGAATTAAAATGGAAAATTACGGTTTTGCTATAAATACTGTTTATTGTTAAATAATAGACAGAACGATAACTATGTATAACGAAAACTTTCCGTAGGTTACATGGCCCTCTATGAATCCTCAATCAGTTTCTAAACGGTTCACCACCTCTGGTATCTAGGGAATCTAATGAGACACTGGTCGCATACGCAAACAGAGCGATCGAAATCTGATAACGCCTGACATCTATGCAATACATCGAACACACAGGTACGATCTTAACTGACGGAAGCTGCTAAGGAAATTACCACAGCATACGCTCACTTACGATAGTCTACAGTAGCCTAGGGTAGTTCTGCAACTCTTGTTCTGAGTGAAATAGTTTCAGGGATTGAGAATTTAGGAGAGAGAATCATCGGTAAATTGTGTTTGTATACATGCTGGCTAAAATGCCACCACATTTAGAATAATGAAAAACGTGTATGTGTGGTGTACGTTTATGGCATCCGCAATGGCGATGCTCGCGCTGCTATTGAAGAATACCGACGTAGTGAATTCCTGATCATAGTGTGTCCGTTAGAGTATTCAAAACACTGCACGAAACAGATATTCTTCCAATAACTCATTTTTCTTCCGAACGTGTTCTTCAATAATCCGCACAGCAAGAGCAACATGTTTTGCGAACTGTACAACAGCTGTAATATGACGTGTACGATAATGTTTAGAAGTGAAACAATGGAAATTTTTGTTTTCGATCATAGTTGTCTTTATGTACGTATCGAATAACATCGACTGGCTGCCTTTTCATGTATGTTAGCTTCTATTCGGTCTTTCACAGTTGCTCATGTGTAAATCAGAGAATCTATTGAATAACACAGAAAATACATACCAACGTATAATAAATGTTTTTTTACTCTGGATACATTCGGAACATGGCGATTCTCCATATGACTTTTTTTTGCTTCTAGTAACTCACCAATCGATTTAAGCCCCCCCCCCCCCCTCAGTGCAACAGCTACCTCTGTGTCATTTCCCCCTCCCCCCCATGCCACATTTATGGGGAATTTTAAGGAAACGCATTTACAGAGGAAACCTTAGAAGTAGTGCAAGGTGCCTGCTGGAAGAAAACTGCCACCAGAGATGTATCAATTGGTTGCCCATCTGCAGGTGTCTGGCACTATTTTGTATTTTTTCTCTGACAGGACACATTTTTAAAAGTCTCAATGAATTGGGGGAGGAGAGGGCGAGTGCCACCGAGGCTACTGCCGAGCTGCGAGCTTTTAGAGGGATCATTCGCCGTTTTATTCACCCATATGTCAATGTCGCAGCCCTCTGTGATCACGCCACATGTGGGCGTGAAACAGGAGCACTGACCCCTTTGCTGCTTCGTATCAGATCCAATTCACAAGGTTTTAAGCAGTCCCTAATGATTCTACCCTGAGCAATAGTTGCGTTTACGTTGCACTCCAAATGGATGAGACCACTGTCAATGGAGTTGTCAGCCTACGAAGTCGTTAGAGAAGGATAAAGCTTCATCGAGATATCGACAGTATCAAAGATTGTTAAGAACTTCTTCCCTACGCGCATCGCACAGAAAACTGTCATTTTCGACCGCGGAATGTGTCAACGTCCCAACAAAAGGGCTGGTTTCATTGAGGCTCTTTATTAAACTCCCTGGGGCCATTCCGTGTCAGTTCTGAGCGGTGGTGTGCCTGAAATGTTTTTCTCTGACACTCTTAAGAAAACAGCATGATTTTTGGTAAGCAGGGCACATGGGCTGCTGGAGTGGAATGCTGATCACACTTGAGGATACAAAAATTTATTTTCAGCATGTTCATGAAAACACAGCACTGGTAAATCCACGATGATTAATTACCATTTGCAAATTGCGGCGATCTACACCGATTATTCAGTTGTTTAAAAATCAAAAGAAAAACATTCTTATGCCCCCCAACTTTAAATTAATAAAAAAATTACTTTACACAAATATGACTTTAACGTAACTGCAGATTTGAGCTCACTAGTTGTGAAATTAAGTCATTATCAGGCCTTGTGAATAAGATAAACAATAATTTTTAAAAGCTATTAAGTTTCAAAAATACTTCAACAGCAAGATCTCATAAATAGGTGAATTAACTATTACAGAAAACATATGGCAATTTGACAGTAAGATAGCGTGAAAGATATACAAAGCAATCAGCACATTCTCGATGTTTGGCGTTCACATCGGCCGCGCGTCCGAATTCCATGCTCGAGAACTCAAGTGATAACAACAAACAGGAGGGCCTGTGCACACCAATAACGGCTTCTAGAACACACAAACCCAGTATTAATACACAGTTCACTATAATACTAAAACCAACAGCCAAGCGCTGGGTAGTGCCAAATGCAGGAAGCGATGTTAAACGTTTTAATGTGACAAACCCAGTTACTATTAAACCGATAGTTTATTAAACCATCTCCAATGACATGAAATTTCGCTTGATAAATTTATAAACCACAACTAGCTCTAGTTGATAATTACCAGACAATCCGCACACAACCTTAAATATCAAACCACCTTTTGACGGCGCAAAATTGTTACTGTTATAGTTCCCAACAAGGAAGAAGCTTGCAATTCCAATTTAAATTAACGGCTGAAGTTTTATACAGAGAATAAACTTTGATTCATAAAATTGGCCACTTAACATATTAACAATAATAATAAAAATGAAATCGCCGAATATGGGCCATACTTGTAATTGAAGATAAATGCAGCAGAACCGGGGCACAGCGCAGTTACATGGACTTGCAATATCAAGTATCCCGGACCCACGTACAAGTGGCTTAAGCAATGACTAGCGAAAATCAAAGCGGCTACAAGGAGAAATCACATTCAAAAGTTCCACCACAAAATGGCTGACCATTTAAAGTTAGTCCAGGAGCTCGCTGTTCACATGCACGCCAGGTAAACTCCCGCGCTCTGCCGGCCGGAGTGGCCGTGCGGTTGTCGGCGCTATAGTCTGGAGCCGAGCGACCGCTACGGTCGCAGGTTCGAATCCTGCCTCGGGCATGGATGTGTGTGATGTCCTTAGGTTAGTTAGGTTTAATTAGTTCTAAGTTCTAGGCGACTGATGACCTCAGAAGTTAAGTCGCGTAGTGCTCAGAGCCAAACTCCCGCGCTCTCCTCAGGATTCGAGACAGACACGACTCTTAAACAGAGCCTATGTTGACCGGTGACTGCTTCCGCTCACCAGTTCCACTCCCCGCCAGACCCAGGCGCCGGAATGTCAACACCGTGCATCCTCGCAGTACACCAAGCTCCGACTGACAACTCGCGATGCTCCATGCGCTGTCCTCCCTCTGTCACCGCCGCCGACAGAGTCTCCGTCACTGCCCCGACCGACTCTCTCCGCATGAGTCGCGACCGGCCTAAATAGAGGGTGCCAGCCAACCAGGACGCGAAAAGCGCTTAACTTTGACGGAGAAACTATCCTACCAAGAGCATCGCAGAAAGTCACGACTCAATTTCAACGCTGGGCGTCTCGGTTCTGACCCCCCCCCCCCCTCTCCCGAAGAGCCATCAAATGAAGGGGTGAAACGTGGATAAGATAGCGTGTGATAACCTTTCCATCGTATGATCCAACCACGGCTGCGTTGAGCAGAACTGTGATGAAATTTTGTGGCAGTCTTTAACACAATTTACACATCACATTAACTTATGAGCTCTGGCCTTTTTTTACGCATCTGTCGACATATTGTTGTTTGAAGGGTCATTGACCCCTTGGGTAACGTCGCAGGACGCTACTCTTTTGCATCATTACAGAGATAGGAGTTAATTTCGAACTTAGCAGTCGTAGTGGGAGACAATAACGGGTTTCGAGAAAGTAATCCTTCCATTGCGTTGCTTAGAGTAAACTGCAGCTAGCCGTAACCAAAAAGTGTTTTCTGAAGACAAAGACATCGAGCATCCTTTAAAAACGACGGAAGTCTTTGTGCTGAGTGTACCCTTGAACAGAAAGAAAGCTGAGAAGTAGATAATAGAAGATTCTGAAACGTCGCTACTGAAGAACGTTGAAAATTATGTAGGTAGATCGGGTAGCTGAATCGAACTGGGATGAAAACAAATTTATTGTACAAGAAGGAATCAGTTCATACGAAACATCCTAAGCTAACAACAAATCATTAGTTTTCTAAAGGAGGCAAGCGTGAGGGGTAAAAACTGGAGAGGGAGACGACGGATTGAGATCAATCAACAGGTTGAAATGGATATCTGTTTTAGTAGTTACGCAAAGACGAAGAGACTAGCATCAAACCTACCTTTGGATTGAATATCATAACAACAATAAACACAGCTGCATGTACATAAAGTAACGGGTACCGCAGATAACAGTAGCCCGTGAAAGTATACAGGAAATACATTGAAATTACAGAAACGAACAGCTGAAATGGACTTACCCCTTATTTGCAGTGAAAAACACAGTGAAAAATACATTTATAGAAGATGAAAGTGGCCCCCTTCAGCATCAACACACAGCTGTGCACGAGTAAGCATATTCAGATATACTCAGCGTAAAGTTCGGATATCGATGGTGGCAAATTAACGACTGATGTTGTCTTTTGTTTTCTATATAGCGTGTGGATTTATTTCACTAACCTTTCTCTTCAAGTGTCCCTATAGGCAAAACATCACGTTTTCTTAAATTCTGATAGTTCATTCCCAGCGAATATATCATGGACACGTTCCAGGGATACTCTAGACGTGTATCATGTTACCCAGTCTGCCTGAAAGAAGCAGTATTCTGCTTCATATTCAGTGAGCTGAGCACCAAATATATAAAAAATTCCCATACATCCAATCGTGTTGAGGGTAGTGTCAAAAGATACCGGTCGAACGATGCGCGCTCCTGTTACACCGCACCAAGCGCCGACATTTTCGTGATGGAATGGTTGCCGACAGACTGTGTTGGGGTTCGCCTTCGCTCAGTACCTCCTGTTCTGTTATTTCACGTGACCGGAAAGATGAGACCAAGAAACTCATGATGTAATGGAAAGGGCCTAACAGACCGTCGTTGATGCGATTCTGATTGTCATCCTCCACTAATTGCTGCACAACCTTCCAAAACACAGCTTTAAATTAAGAATTTTCAACATCCGCTGGCAACTCCGCTTAATCACATGCACCTGTTAGGCCAAATTACATATAGACTTCTTTGGGCTCTGAATGAATCTGCGGCTAATGTTTGCAAGAACTTCCGATGTGCGAACTGAATGAATTCTTTATTTTGCATTTTGCACAGGTACGTAGGTGCACCAGTTTTTATACAGACTCAATGTTGCTCTGTTTGCTGGTAGTCCTCTATCAGGATACCCGACCCCAATAGAAAATGTCTTCACATGTGCTGTCGCGAATAGTAGAAGATGGTGTCGCGAATAGTAGAAGATGGTGTTGCGAATAGTAGAAGATAGAATTAAAATCATGTAGGCTGTAGGCTGGAAAATTATTGCTACAGATCAAGCGAGGCGGACGTGACCAGACTATCTCATGTGTAATGTGTAATGTGTACTCGACTAACAAGAGCGGAGTCTGCAGTATCACGAGGCTCAAACACAGTTAGTGGCAACCCGTGGACACAGCAAACAGTGGAGAATGGCTAGTTCATCACGTAGGCATCACATGCTGCCGCGTGACTAGCCTACTCAGGGCTCAAAGTTCGGGGTGCTAGAACCTTCTAGAACCTTCTAGAACAAGTGGTGCCGGGTGCACTAACCCCTATAAAAGCGGATAGCCGCTAGATCGAGAGGCAGTGATGGAGCGAGGTACTTAGGAAGCCGGTCCACGTCAGTCTGCGTCGGGATGCTGCAAGAGTTGCAGGAGAGTATTGAGCACATCAACAAGTAGGGACTTAGGCTGAATCGACACAGCTGACACTTAGTCTGGTGCGCTCGCCTCTGCTGTATTAGGACTTAGGTTTGGGAAGTTAGGGATGGCAACTGCATAGCCAGATAGACAATCATTGGAGACTGTATATAGAACCTTATTTAAATCACAAGTGCCAGGGGTACTTCCAGTATAATCGTTCTATACATCGAGTGTTCATATATGAAAGCTTCCCTAAGATCCTATCCGAGTTCCGTACTCTAGCTCACCTTGCAGCCTTCTCTACAACGGATCAGTGAGGAGTTGGCGGCCCACACCACCGAGACCTCATGCCAAGTAAGTTCTCTGACGCGCACCAACGCAGTCCTTCCACTCCCTCTCAGGACACGTCAGTAGGACACGACAGAGGTTTAGACCATTTTTCTGGTGCCAGGTGTGGGGTATAGGTGAGGTATCTACGGGTGAAGAAGCGACAGTATAGAGTACTGGAATAGGCAGAGGGGCGTTAAGCAGCACCAGCATCACAGAACGAGAGGGTCGACACATCGCGCCGTCGCAGAACGAGAGGGTCGACACATCGCGCCGTCGCAGAACGAGAGGGTCGACACATCGCGCAGCTGCGGAGCCAGAGGGTCGACGCAGCGCACCGTCGCGGGTCCAGGGGGTCGCCGCGGCACGTCTAAGCAGAAGGTGCTGATTCACGCCAACGCAGCACCAGCGTCGCATCGCGCCGCCGCCGGGGTAGAGAGGCGCCGGTCCGCGCCGTCCCAGCAGCTGTACCGTCTCGCACCGCGCTCATCTCGAGCGGATCTACGCGCCGCCACCGCGACGCGCCACATTCAGCACCAGCCAGCAGGAGTCAAGGTTAGTGGAGATGTCAACCTCCAATGAAGTAGACTCGGGCGAAGGCCCGCAGACACTCTCCAGTGTAAGCAGGCTATATTTAAGTTATAGTGAGGCTACCAAGTTGGTACCCCATAAATTTGATGGGGACAGAGAAAGATTGTCCGAATTTATTGATAATTGCGATAATGCGTACCATTTAGTGAACCCTAGTTATAAGCAAGTGTTTCTGAAGTTCATTATTGGTCAGATAACGGGCTCAGCCCGCAGTAAACTATTGGTTAGGGATCATACAGAGACTTGGTCTGCCGTGAGGTCTATATTGTTGGAAAATTATGAGAGCAAACGCACAATTGACTACTATGCTTGTACTATGTTTAATAGTAGGCAGGGAAACGGTGAAAGTGTGGCTCAATGGGGCTCTCGCGTTGATTCTATGCAGTTCCACTTTCGAGAGGCAATGAAGAGGGTCATGGATGAGGACGAGATTGCAGGATGCAATGCGCTGATAGGGAAGCTAGGACGGGCCGTGTTCATACAGGGATTATACGACGAGAGAATAAAAACAGTAATACGGGCACAAGGCGAACGGATAACCTTGTCAGAGGCTATTGACTTATCCGCAACGGAGGAATGTGCGATAACGTCCGAGCGAGATAAACGCCGAGTGGCGACTGCAAGCAGGACAGGACGGAAAAATAGTATGAAATGCTTTAGTTGCGGAAAAGAAGGGCATGTAGCGCGTGAATGTAGAACAAAGTATACCGTCCGAAAAACAGACGTGGTAAAGGGCGGCTCCCAGGGGACAGACCGAAATCGATTACCAGTCAAGGAAATTGACGTGCGGGAATTTAGGGGAAATGGGGGACGAGCTCAGTGTCCTCCACCCGTACGGTGTACAGCATGTAACCTACCAGGACACACACCCCCGTGTACCAAAGCCAAACCAGTGACATGCTTCACGTGTCACCGACACGGACACTATGCTCGAGATTGCCACGAAAGTAAATGGGTTAACATCCGTGGGAAGAATATGCAGGGAAACGAGAAGAGGGCGTAATGCCGCAGTTCCATTACGCTGCGTCAGGAATAATAAGAGCTGCCGAATGCACGGGCAAAAATGACTATATATGTGTGAGGAGCAAAGATGTAAAAGGAACTGAGACGAGATTACTAATAGATAGTGGGGCCCACATTAACCTCATTAAATCCAGGGTTTTGAGGGATGGTGTAAAGAAGGAAACCGACAGGGCAGTGACAATAAAGAGTATCGTCAATGAAGAGGTGAGGACGGAGGGTCCTGTATTAATCGAATTAAGTAGCGGTATAGGAAGAAAATGGGTTACTCAGTTTCAAGTTGTAAATGAATGTATTGATCTGCCGTTTGATGGGTTACTTGGACGGGAGTTCCTGGACGAACATAAAGTCGTGCTGGATTATGGGCGACGGAGAATGTATGTGCAAGACGAATGGGTAGAATTACGAGAAGCGTGCGAAGAGGACACTGCAAATCGATTAGTTGCGCAAAGTGGTAAGATTGGGACGGAGGTAAGAACCAGTTACGCAGATGTAGCGCGAGGAGATAAGGCGCCGGTCGAGGTTACGACGCGCGCGCGCGCAGTCGCTGGGAAACAAATAAGAGATAGCGGTCCAAGTTATACAGACAGTAAGGGTGGCGGTTACTCCAAATACCCGACGAGGCGAGACAGCCGAGTGCCGGTTGCGCCAACTTGTAAGAATTGTGCGACGCCAGATGACAGTGAAGTTATTCCAAACGAAGAGCTGCCAGAACGAGCAAAGAAGCCCTGTAATATCATGACGAGTAGGCGTGACAAGTCGCTAGCCCCGGAGGATCTGGAAGAAGTCAGGATAGGACCCCGGGAAGAGAGGTTTATAAGAGTCCGCGTGACGCGAAAAATAGGTAGGGAGGCAGTAATTCCCAAACAAGAGATTAGGCCAGGGGTCTATATACCAGAAGCCATAGTGGCCGTCCAAGATGGGACATGTATAACGAGCGTAATGAATACCCGAACCCAAGAAGTGCGGTTTAGGGTGCCGGAAGTACTAGCAGAAGAGGTCCCACCGGCCAGTAGCTACAAAGTTAGACGTGCACCCCAGAACAGGAGGATCGAGAGAAAAACGCGGCAAAAGTTGTTAACGGAAAATATGCGTATAGACCACTTAAATCGGGAGGAGCACAACGCCATACGGGAATTGTGCTTGGCGTATAACGACGTGTTTCACTTACCAGGGGACGTGCTCACCTACACTACCGTAGTGAAGCACCAGATCCCACTAACGCCGGAATCTGAAGGGACAGTTATAAATCAAAGACCGTATCGCATCCCACAAGCTCAGCAGGATGCACTGCAAACGGAAATTCAGGGCATGTTGAGAGACGGCATAATCTCGCCGAGTACCAGTCCATTTAATTTCCCCTTGTTATTATTGCCAAAGAAACTTGATGCTAGTGGTAAACCCAAATGGAGAGTAGTTGTTGATTATAGGAAACTAAATGATGTCTCGATAAATATGGTTTACCCGTTACCTAGAATTGACGAAATTCTAGATAGCCTAGGAAAGGCAAAATATTTCTCAACGTTAGATCTCGCGAAGGGATACTACCAAGTATTAATAGATGAGAAGGATCGAAAAAAAACGGCATTTAGTACGCCGACGGGACATTACGAATATAATAGAATGGCCATGGGCTTAAAAACGGCCCCATCTACATTTCAACGGCTAATGAACACCGTGCTGACGGGCGTGCAAGGGAATAAAGTGTTCATTTATCTAGATGACATCGTCATCGTAGGTGCGTCGCTTGAGGAGCATAACGCACGCCTTGAAGAAGTATTTGAACATTTAAGAAAAGCGAACCTGAAGTTGCAGGTCGACAAATGCGAATTCTTGCGGACAGAAGTTACGTTCTTAGGACACGTTTTAACGGCAGAAGGTTTGAAACCCGATCCCACGAAAGTAACGGCAATAGAAAATTACCCGCCGCCAAAGACAACTACGGAATTGAAATGTTACCTGGGAATGGTCGGATATTACCGACGGTTTCTGAGCAATTTTAGTAAAATTGCCAAGCCTCTACATGAACTACTAAAAAAGGGAGTTCCGTACGAATGGGGCGAAGTGCAACAGGAAGCTTTCCAGACCTTGAAAGAGAAGTTAACCAAACCTCCAATACTACAGTACCCGGATTTCACTAAGGAATTTTTGGTAACCACAGACGCCAGCAAATACGCGGTAGGAGCGTATCTGAGTCAAGGTCCTATAGGAAAAGATTTACCGGTTGCGTATATATCGCGCACTCTCAATAAAGCAGAGATAAACTATAGTACAATAGAGCGAGAATTAACTGCTATAGTGTGGGCTGTTAAATATTTTCGTCCTTATCTGTTTGGGAGGAAATTCAAAATACTCACGGACCACAAACCCCTGATGTGGTTAGGCAGTATCACAGATCCATCGTCTCGATTAATGAAACTTCGGCTAAAATTGGAGGAATATGATTACCAAATCCTGTACAAGGAAGGGAAACAAAACCGCGTAGCTGATGCATTATCACGGATTCGGAGTGTACAAGACAGCGATAAGGAAGTACCGCAGGATAGCGGGAGGCAAGGAGAAATAAAGGCGGACGCCGCGCAGCGGGACGAGAACCGAGAAGTAGATAACGAGGCAGCGACAGAAGCAGTAGCGACAGCTGAGATAACAGACCCCGAGGAAACAGCTGACGCGACCGAGGTAAGTGAAGACGGAGCCGCACCGCCGATAAACGAAGAAGACGCTCTAAGCGCAGAGGACAAATTGGAAATCCTAAAACAGATGCACATATCTCCCATAGGAGGCCATCAGGGAATGGGAAGAACATATGCGCGAATAAAGCAGTACTGTACCTGGCCGGGTATGAAAGCCGATATAGAAAAATTCATAAGAATGTGTGAAAGTTGTCAAAAGAATAAGATAACCCAAGCAAAAACGAAGCAACCGATGGAACTAACGCCGACTCCCGAATTCGTATTTGAGCGATGTGACATCGATATAGTAGGTCCCTTACCAGTTACCCGAGTTGGCCACAAGTATATTTTGACCTTTCAAGACTCTCTTACGAAGTTTGTAATAGCTGAACCGATACCTCGACAGGACGCGGATACAGTAGCTCGAAAGTTAGTAGAAAACATTATTTTGAAGTTCGGCGTTCCGACCGCCCTGTTAAGTGACATGGGGAGTAATTTTATTGGTGATACGATGAGACGAGTCTGCAAATTACTGAGAATTGAGAAGATACAAACAACGGCGTATCATCCGCAGTCGAACGGAGCATTAGAACGTACGCACCGCACGCTAACAGAGATGTTACGACATTACGTGAACCGGGACCAGACGGATTGGGACGAATGGGTATCGTTCGCATGTTTTGTGTACAACACAACACCACACAGTACCACGGGATACACTCCATTCCAGTTATTCTTCGGCAGGAAGTGTAATCTGCCAGGGTGGTTACAGAAGAAGCCAGCCAACGTGATCTACAATTATGATGATTACGTGACGGAAATCCGACAGCGACTGCAGTTAGTACACCAAGAGGCCCGTAAGGCAACACAGGAAAGCAAAATCAGGAATAAAAGCGATTACGATAAAACACAGAACCCGAGGGAATTTAAAAAAGACGATCGCGTATTACTGTATGATGAAAGCGTGCGTCGGGGACGCTCAAGGAAGTTAGACAGCCAGTGGCGAGGACCGTTTACTGTAGTAGATGTACAGGGACCGAACGTGATAATTAGACTGAAAGGAAATAAATGTATAAAAGTGCACGCGAATAGACTGAAGGAATTTTACTAAGCAGGCAAGAATATCTTTTAGTTGTTCGTGGTAGAGGAAGTGAACAGATTGCAGGCGATAGCAAAACAGGAGAGTGGCACGTGCGTTTCTATTACAGATGCCACTGATGAGGGCTTTGTGGATGACAGCGATATTCGGGAGTATATGGCAGATCGGACTCGCAGGACGCGAGGCAAACCCACAAGATGTAAGAGTGCAAAAATTCCAGTCTGCACCAGGAATGTATTACGACAACCAGGGCAGTGTGAAACTATACAGCACAACGTGGAGAGTGGTGACCTATTTCAACCTCAAGGAATTGCATGACAAATTTGAAGAGACGCAGGTGGGGGCCAATAGAGCGATAGCACATTGTATAAGTACGATGAATCAAGCAAAGTTAGATGCCAGAGAATGTGAAAATGTACAACAAACTGTAAAATGGCAGGTGGGAGAGATATCTAAATCGAAGGACTTGATTGACCAGTTGGCTAGACATGAACGGCCCAGAACCAAAAGGGGGATATTGAACTTTATTGGGGTAACAAGCAAGGTATTGTTTGGTACACTAGATGAAGATGATGCGGAATTCTTTAAAGCTAAGATAGATGTTTTAGAGGAACAGCAAAGGGAATTATTGCGATTGTCCAAGGAACAAGTAACCATTGTGAGGGCGTCACTGACGGGGGTGAACCAAACAATTAATGCAGTCACCAGGAATACTCAAATAATTGCGGATGGGATAAGGAAGTTGAGTAAACATGTCGAGGATTACGAAAATAGTACCAACAGGAAGATACAACACACCCTGATTGTTTTGACTATTACGGAACAACTGATGCAAATCTCTAATATGTTCAATGAGCTCGAAAGGGAATATGATCTATTGATCTCTGCCATAGTTAATGCGCAGAAAGGGCTATTGGAACCACACTTGATTAACCCTGTACAAGTAGTCACGTATCTCGAACTGATAAAGGAGGACTTAAAAGACAAGAAATTTCCCGTTGAACTCACGAAGGACCAAGGGTATCTGTTACTTCGTATAATAGATATAGATGTAGTTCTTGCCGGCAATACCTTAAGTTATGTACTAAATATACCTTTAGTAGATAGTAGTGTATACACTTTATATAGAATATGGCCATTACCCGCAGAATATGATGCAACTAAGAAGTTATTTGCGTATATCGAGCCTGAACGAAACTTTCTACTTATTGACGATGCGAAACGACAGTACGCACTACTGTCTCGGGACCAATTGCAGTGTAAAACGGTTACGGCGAGAAATCAAATTTGTAAACAACGGTTCGTTCTGATGTCGACCTATGATCACGAGCGATGTGAAGCTCGAATGCTACAGCCTATAAGGGAAATTCCGAAAGATTGCAATCAAAAGTATGTCATACTGAACGAAAGTATCTGGACGCAGATACAGGACAATGAGTGGTTGTATGTCGCTCCCAAGGATGAAGGACTGACAATATTATGTAACGGATTACCCCCAAACGACCTTATTGTAAGGGGTACCGGAAAGTTAACCTTTACGAGTCAGTGTAAAGGATACGGTGCGCAGGTCATGTTACAAGCTGACCATATAATTAGTACTAATGTAAGTAAGAATGATATAGTACCTATGCTAAACTTAAATATAGATTGCTGTATCATAGACGAAACAAAGCAAGAGGTCACACGTATACCTATAGATTTACCCTTAGAACATATTGTTAGACACTTAGATGACCTCAAGGTAGCCAGTCACAAAGTGGATGAACTGCAGAGTGAAATAGAATATCAGCAGCGAACCACCTTTAGTGGATGGTCTAAGAGCGTATATTCCGTATGGGGGTATACGGGTTCAGTAGTGTTAGTTGTCTTAATTATATCATGTTGTTTATGCATCTATTGTAAGTGTTGCCGTATGTGTGGCAAAAGATTGTGTGAAATCGGAGGACATTGTTGCGCTAAAGTGTGTGTGACAAATACAGTGGTAGCGGATGGCCGCTGGGAACGAAGTGTTCGGTACACCCCTGCCCGACAAACCGAGCACTGTGAAGCGGCAGCAGAAGGTGGAGAGTATGAATTAAGTTGTACACGTCGCACTCCTCTCTCCGATAGGGTACAATGGAGAGAACAGAGTCAAACACCACAACTCTCTGAGCCCCGTGCCAGAGCAATGGAGCTGTCAAGCCCCAAGACAGACAGGAGATAACACAATTGTATGTTTATTGATTATCTTACCCTCCTGATGTATCCTAAATTGATGACAAATCAGATCTTTTGTATGTGTATAAAACTCAAATGTGTACTTATGTATGTAACTATTCTGTATGCTCTTGGTAAAAATTTGCAGCATTTTTTTGAATATGTGACATAAATTTTGTTTGTTCTACGCACATTATGGACGGCACTCAACTGTATCTTATAACTTCTTGTGTTTTTTTATTTTTGTGCCATGTATTTTTCATGTTTATAACGTCAAGTCTTGATGGCAATAAAGACTGGTAAGTTTTACTGGCACCGCGAGTAGAAAACGAAAATTTTGTAATCTCGAGGGACCGAGCTTACAAAATTTTCCCCTGGGGATGGGGAGGTGTCGCGAATAGTAGAAGATGGTGTCGCGAATAGTAGAAGATGGTGTTGCGAATAGTAGAAGATAGAATTAAAATCATGTAGGCTGTAGGCTGGAAAATTATTGCTACAGATCAAGCGAGGCGGACGTGACCAGACTATCTCATGTGTAATGTGTAATGTGTACTCGACTAACAAGAGCGGAGTCTGCAGTATCACGAGGCTCAAACACAGTTAGTGGCAACCCGTGGACACAGCAAACAGTGGAGAATGGCTAGTTCATCACGTAGGCATCACATGCTGCCGCGTGACTAGCCTACTCAGGGCTCAAAGTTCGGGGTGCTAGAACCTTCTAGAACCTTCTAGAACAAGTGGTGCCGGGTGCACTAACCCCTATAAAAGCGGATAGCCGCTAGATCGAGAGGCAGTGATGGAGCGAGGTACTTAGGAAGCCGGTCCACGTCAGTCTGCGTCGGGATGCTGCAAGAGTTGCAGGAGAGTATTGAGCACATCAACAAGTAGGGACTTAGGCTGAATCGACACAGCTGACACTTAGTCTGGTGCGCTCGCCTCTGCTGTATTAGGACTTAGGTTTGGGAAGTTAGGGATGGCAACTGCATAGCCAGATAGACAATCATTGGAGACTGTATATAGAACCTTATTTAAATCACAAGTGCCAGGGGTACTTCCAGTATAATCGTTCTATACATCGAGTGTTCATATATGAAAGCTTCCCTAAGATCCTATCCGAGTTCCGTACTCTAGCTCACCTTGCAGCCTTCTCTACAACGGATCAGTGAGGAGTTGGCGGCCCACACCACCGAGACCTCATGCCAAGTAAGTTCTCTGACGCGCACCAACGCAGTCCTTCCACTCCCTCTCAGGACACGTCAGTAGGACACGACAGTGCTTCCAGAATTTCGATTCCTTCTTCTATCGAGAAAGTCGGTTTGCAGGCCGCAAAGAGAAACGTCTAACTTCACTAATGACATAAACTGATATGCTGACAGGAGAATGTTGACAGTCGATTATTGCGTAACACTGTCAATTGTTGTAGCTGTTTATTTTAGAAGTGGAAATACTGCAATCGCAAAGAGGATGCAGGCTACTTAGAACTGTGCCACCCAGTATAATAACGAAAGGACTATGTATCATATTCTGTTTAGGATAGTGTATCCTGCGTAAAGTTCATCATTTTCAGATGAGATTCAAGAGTTTAGGGAATATTCGGTAGCATTTTGAGCTGGAGCGCTAACGGACGCCCCTACTTTGCCACCCGGCTTATCGATCTCTGGCTCGTCACGTCGCCACGATATCTGAGCCCGCGGCAGCCGCGGCCCTTATCGCCGCCTAATTTACGACTTTCTATAAAGACGCCGCCACGTGTGTCAGCTTGTCTGCTGGCCGAGTGGTTACTCCAGCCGGCCACGAGCGCGGGATCTTTCCTCTCGACTGCCGCTCTGAGACGCGCATGCGCTGTGACACCATTGCTTCTCTCACGCCACCCTCACCGCCCCCATCCCGCCACCCACGCGGCGGATGTCGCCAGCTTTCGGTGTCACCTTTTATTCCAGCAGGAGTGCGCTCTCCGTGAGAAGGCGGCATCTGGCCCCATTCAGTCAGATCCTACGAGGCGGGAGAACCTTGGAGAACGTTACTCGTGGGGAAACGCCTTCTGCAGCGCCGAGTCCCGTGAACAGCACAGGTGCTGCCGAGGATTCCTTATGACAGACAGCCGCGGCAGAGAGCTGCGAAGACTTCGCATCTGTTACACTACACAATTCATCCGCCGCACCGTTCCTTCAGAAACGGGCTGTGTCACGCCATATAAACTATCTCTACATCTGTCTCGGCACTTTGTAAGCAACCGTAAGGTATGTACCAAATGGCACTTCGGATGGCAGAGCCGGATTCCATTCGTGGATGGTATTACGAACGTGTTCTCTATTACTTACAAACCCCATTATTACTCATACGATATTGTAGTGCCTGTGTTGTTCCGAACTACGGCGAAAAGTTCCTTTTAACACACATACATGTCCGAAGCAACATTTATTATATAAGTCGCTGACCTGGACGTCTCGTGTCTCCATTCCTCTTCAAGTCGGTATTTCTGGGCGAAAGACTATTTAGATTGACTTTCAGAGAGTTTGTGCTAGAAGTAGTTATGGAGAAGTTGATAAGAAGCTATTATACTCAGATGAATGGCCTATCCGAGAATGGGGACATATTTGTGAAATTACGCTGAACTGTGAGATGAACATAATAAAAGAAATGATGAAATTTGCTCATTCAGCGACAAAATTGTCTAAACTAAAAGAACCAGACCAACAACCTAGACAGAAGTATTCTTTTCATAGAGCTAAGTTTCCTGGGAGCCACAAATATCGACGAGGCACTGCAAGAACCAGATGAGTAATTTGTTTTATTACTATTTCGATGCTCCTCCTCGTTTAACCTTCCTAATACGACTGGGGCCAATATGATACCGCAAGTATATTTGGTGTTTTTAAATCTATTATTTTCAAAACATGCGACTTTCTCCCTCTGAGTCAAAAATAAATTATTTCTTCTTTCTGGAATGTAACATTATCAAAATTTAATGATGACTGTTACACTGAACAGCTTTTATACGAAACACCTGCAACAATGAAAATAACATTTCCCACTTATTTTATACCCACTGTTGGCGTTTCTTGCAACAACTGTTGTTGTATATTTCTGATTTGTTGTTGACGTTCTGTCTAAGCGTCTTGCACAATTATAGTATGTATAGAACACCTTTGAGTAGTCCTGAAATACAAGTAATTCTGAATGAATGTCCCTCGGACATTTATGCTGGCAGACAATGCTGCCACTACAGCCGTTGTTAAATACATTAAAAGTATTCGCAGGTGAGAATATGGATGACCATCAGCTGTATAGAGGAACGCATGCCTGCATGTCCGAATGGACTTTGGATTGTAATTCTGAACAACACAGTCATCGGAATATCGTATTTATCCACCGTCACTGGGCATGCAACTTTCAAACAGAATGTCTCCCACATACAGGAATATACAAAAGTGATGTACAGATACAGGTTGTAGACACATGGTTGACGACAAATAGTCGTTTGGGTCTGGCCGTGAGTTGTGCTCAGGCAGCCAAATGATAAGGCAACCGCTCGCGACAAGAGGGATATCCGGGTTTGAGTCCCGGCCCGGCACAAATTTTCATTCCTGTCATTCCATTACAGCTGATGGTCATCCATATTCGAAACTGCGAATTTATTTAATGTATTTCATAACGGCTGTAGTCGCTGCATTGCCTGCCGGCATACATGTCCAAAGGATATTCGTTCAGAATTACTTTTGTTTCAGGACTACCCAAACGTGCTGTATTGATAATATGAGCATAATTTAGCAAAACGCTTAGGCAAAACATCAACGACAATTGTGGAACACACAACAACAGCTGATGCAAGAAACACTAACAATGGGTATAAGTGGGAAATTGTATTTTCATAGTTGCTGATGTCTCGTATGAAAGCTGTTCAATGTAACAGTCATCATTCTGTTTTGGTAATGTTACAATCCAGAAACAAGAAATAATTTGTTTTGTACTTGTATACAAAATACAGTTGACTCAGAGGTAGAAACATGTTTTGAAAGTAATAGATTTAAAAACACCAAATATACTTGTGGGATCATATCGATCTTAGTTGTACTAGGAAGGTTAAGTGAAGAGGTGCATCGATATAGTAATAAAACAAATTACTCATGTGGTTCTTGTACATTACTTTGTTCATCTCATACTTCAGTGTATTTGTGAACTTACAATGAAGTGTAATGTGTGTGTGTCTGTGTGTGTGTGTGTGTGTGTGACTGTGTATTTCACAATATATGAAATACACTCCTGGAAATTGAAATAAGAACACCGTGAATTCATTGTCCCAGGAAGGGGAAACTTTATTGACACATTCCTGGGGTCAGATACATCACATGATCACACTGACAGAACCACAGACACATAGACACAGGCAACAGAGCATGCACAATGTCGGCACTAGTACAGTGTATATCCACCTTTCGCAGCAATGCAGGCTGCTATTCTCCCATGGAGACGATCGTAGAGATGCTGGATGTAGTCCTGTGGAACGGCTTGCCATGCCATTTCCACCTGGCGCCTCAGTTGGACCAGCGTTCGTGCTGGACGTGCAGACCGCGTGAGACGACGCTTCATCCAGTCCCAAACATGCTCAATGGGGGACAGATCCGGAGATCTTGCTGGCCAGGGTAGTTGACTTACACCTTCTAGAGCACTTTGGGGGGCACGGGATACATGCGGACGTGCATTGTCCTGTTGGAACACCAAGTTCCCTTGCCGGTCTAGGAATGGTAGAACGATGGGTTCGATGACGGTTTGGATGTACCGTGCACTATTCAGTGTCCCCTCGACGATCACCAGTGGTGTACGGCCAGCGTAGGAGATCGCTCCCCACACCATGATGCCCGGTGTTGGCCCTGTGTGCCTCGGTCGTATGCAGTCCTGATTGTGGCGCTCACCTGCACGGCGCCAAACACGCATACGACCATCATTGGCACCAAGGCAGAAGCGACTCTCATCGCTGAAGACGACACGTCTCCATTCGTCCCTCCATTCACGCCTGTCGCGACACCACTGGAGGCGGGCTGCACGATGTTGGGGCGTGAGCGGAAGACGGCCTAACGGTGTGCGGGACCGTAGCCCAGCTTCATGGAGACGGTTGCGAATGATCCTCGCCGATACCCCAGGAGCAACAGTGTCCCTAATTTGGTGAGAAGTGGCGGTGCGGTCCCCTACGGCACTGCGTAGGATCCTACGGTCTTGGCGTGCATCCGTGCGTCGCTGCGGTCCGGTCCCAGGTCGACGGGCACGTGCACCTTCCGCCGACCACTGGCGACAACATCGATGTACTGTGGAGACCTCACGCCCCACTTGTTGAGCAATTCGGCGGTACGTCCACCCGGCATCCCGCATGCCCACTATACGCCCTCGCTCAAAGTCCGTCAACTGCACATACGGTTCACGTCCACGCTGTCGCGGCATGCTACCAGTGGTAAAGACTGCGATGGAGCTCCGTATGCCACGGCAAACTGGCTGACACTGACGGCGGCGGTGCACAAATGCTGCGTAGCTAGCGCCATTCGACGGCCAACACCGCGGTTCCTGGTGTGTCCGCTGTGCCGTGCATGTGATCATTGCTTGTACAGCCCTCTCGCAGTGTCTGGAGCAAGTATGGTGGGTCTGACACACCGGTGTCAATGTGTTCTTTTTTCTATTTCCAGGAGTGTATGTATCTTTCGCTACAGGCCATTCGTTTGAACATAACTTCTAAGCAACTTCTAAATAACTATGTCTACCACAAACTCAATAACAATCAGTCTAAACAGAGTTCCACCCGCAAATAAAGACTTGAAAAAGAACAGATACAAGAATTTGCAGATCAGATACCTTAGAATACATCGATATTTTACATTCAAAGAGATTAGCACTCAATTATTTCTTTTACAGATATTGTCAGATCATTGTATATTACAAATTATAGACGGACATTGGTAGTTTCAAATATGATTACACTTTCAAATTAAATTTAAAGTATGAAAAAATACTAAAGTTTTCTGAAAATAAACCTTTTGTTAATATTATGTTTATTTGTGTTTACAAATATGTAAGACTAATTTATGCTATTGGAATTACGTTAAACGCAAAGTAACTAGACTGATTCTCTTGTATTCTGTCATCTATTTAATGCTAGTATCGTTTTCTACAATTAGCGGCACTAATAGGCACACTGACCAGTTACATTACAGTGGTCACTGCAATTACCACCTCACGTATACCTTCACAAAATCTCTAATTTCGATAATTTTACCATAGTAATATCTCGAGGAATTAATAGACTATGCACGAAAAAGTCCCACAATACTACAGGACGATACCAGAAAAAATTCCTATAAACATATATTTTAGGAATGGCTTTATGTAACATCGTAACAGGTTGGGAAAAGTGAAAGAGTTACATTGGAATGCAATGTCAACGACGAAGGACAACGAGTGTAAGAGTCTACAGGAAACTGTATAGAGTGTAAGCACGTTTGTATGGTGTGCAACACGTAAATGATAATGTAAACAAGCAGTAGATGTAATTTGAACCATTTTAGAAACTCAAACGTACACAATAGCGCTACTCATCAACCTATAAGGAAATACGATCTGACAAGTCGAGTAAACCGTCCACTTTTTTTATTTTTGTTGGGAACCCCTGATCTATGGAACAATTATTAATATATGTAAGTATGTATGTATGGGAAATACTATAGTTGTGGAAATTCACGAGTTTTAGCCAAGTCAATGGATGGTGATAAATGTGAATAACCACCCCAGAATGAATTAATAACTCCTTTAGTTTTCTTTCTTGCAGCTACTCATATGCATCCCTTTTACTCTGTATAATTCTGCTGCAACATGCCCGTGACAGATCAGCAACGTTATACAATTTTTGTAACCTGAATAAGGATCATACCAAAGACTTTGAGTTACACTCTTAAGAAAAGGATGTGCAACATCTTAATCCACCATAATTTAACTTAACTGCACGTGTTAAACTTCACCTTGTTCTTTCAGCCAACTGTTCATTTCATTGTGACGACGTGCGTTGAGAAATCGCAGTTTCCGGAGCATTTCTGAACTGCAGTACATGTCACTTGTCTTACAGTCGAGGAAAATATCCCAAAAACATTCTTCAGAAACGGTAGATTCGATTCAGTTTAGCTTGATGGCTCAAATGGCTCTGAGCACTATGGGACTTAACAGCTGAGGTCATCAGTCCCCTAGAACTTAGAACTACTTAAACCTGACTAACCTAAGGACATCACAAACATCCATGCCCGAGGCAGGATTCGAACCTGCGACCGTAGTGGTCGCACGGTTCCAGACTGAAGCGCCTAGAACCGCTCGGCCAAACCATCCGGCCAGTTTAGCTTGATGTTAAGACCACACTGCTCAAGGTGAAACTACGTAAATGAGTTGTCGTGGCGCAACAAATACACATCTACAAAAAGTGTTGGTAAGCAATGCATGTATATTGCTCTGAATGAATGTTCACGTGTGTCAACCACAGCACTGCAGTACCGTACTTCCTACAGCTTGTTCACAACTGGAATAACGAAAATCGATACGCCATGCAATTCTCCAATTACCAACGACGATAGTCTATCAATTTGAGGACTGTAATTGTAGGAGATAAATGTGAAATGTAAGTGGTTTTACAAAAAGTTATTTTTAACTCATGGATCATTCAGGACCGCGTCCCACCTGAAACATTATTTTCGTCCGTTGACTTCTTCTCTCAGAATACTCAGTGTACCGTCAGTAAACTCTATAAGAAAAATACTTTCCACTGCACACTGTAATGTGGGTAAGAAGTATAAATGTCGACGCGGATCTTAAAAGCTTCAGAAAATGCAAGATACTGAAAAAAGTGCATTTCTGGCTTCTGTGGTGCACCTTTAAAGGCAACTAGGGTCTGCAGGTTCTTTCTAAACAAATAAGGATTATTTTTGAAACTGTCTCTTCTACATTAAATAAAATCGTGATTTGTTGGAAGTGTCTTTTGTTATTTCTGTCTCAGTGAGGCACACTAAAATACAAAGCGTACGGAGCACAGTGAGCATTATAATCATGTTTACCACTGTTAACTCTTGAGCAAACTTTACAGCATTCATTATTAATTTAATTATGTTATTACTACTTTTGGTTCATTCCCGATAGTGTCATCTCATTAATTTCACTTTTTAATTACGGATCCATTATTAAAAATATCAGGAGCAAACAACTGACTCCTGTCTCGTTGCTGAAAACAAATAAGTTAGAAGTTACGGCTGCTGAGTGCAGATCCATCAACTTAGTTCTTTCTGGACAAAATTTGAATTTAAGTTACATTTAAAAAACCATATCTTAAATTAAAAAATCACGAATCGAACAAGCTGTATTTGGTGATTCCGTGATAATGTCACAAACTGTCAGGAATGATGGGGAAGGCTAAATGTATGAACTAAAGTAAACGGACCCTGGTTCTGAAACGATCGTATCGGAATAACTATCGAAGATCGTTCTGACACTCCTGATAGTGCAGTGCATGTACCGGTACTGTTGTTGCTAAGATCATAGGGTAGGCTACTTTCAGATGCAATAGTGGGGACCAAAACAAGTTGATAATGTCTAGTAAACATGCGGTCTAAACTGCATATCTTAAGAGCTATGAGCCGCGTTCAGTAGAAAAGATGTGTTTCACAGTACCGGAGATGAACAAGTGCTCATAGCTCTTAACGTATGCATTTTAGAGCCCATGTTTACTGGACATTTTGCCGGCCCCCGTGACCGAGCGGTTCTAGGCGCTTCAGTCCAGTACCGCGCTGCTGCTACGGTCGCAGGTTCGAATCCTGCCTCGGGCATGGATTTGTGTGGTGTCCTTAGGTTAGTTAGGTTTAAGTAGTTCTAAGTCTAGGGGACTGATGACCTCAGATGTTAAGTCACATAGTGACATCTCCATTTTATTTTACACGGTACCTGTTTCGACGATATAACATGCCTTCTTCACATCTTCTAATCGAAGTAGTAGCTGAATCTTTCAGTGACGAAATGTGTGTATGTAATATATGAAAAACATCCAGTTTTCACGTGTTACCAACTGTTGACCCGTGCTAAAGTGGTGCGTAAATTGGTTATTTTTCATATATCATGTACATACATTTTGTGATCGTAAAATTCAGTCGCCATCTGGAATAAAAGGTCTGATGATCGCGTATTATACTGCCGAAACCGTATTCTAAGCGGTAAACTGGATATGGACCTACAGTTGCTACTTTTTAAAAAAAATATATATATATATTTCTTACGTACATATCGGCCACTGACCCGCCAGCGAACTTAGCAGGATGGATACTCCCCACTATTATCCATTTTGGGGTAATCGAGGTCTTTACGTACTCCGACATGGTCCAATCGCGTTTTCAGCAGGAAAATCGGGATAATCCCGCTGAAATCGGGGTACGTGGCAACCGTTATGGTAACATTGGACAGGAAGCAAAGCGAAGTCGCGGCAGGGCGCGTTCTTCGGAAACGGCCGCCCATGGCACGCCGGAGTAAACGACCAGCGCCCGTTAGCTCACCGGAAACGGTTCCGTTCCCATTTCCTCCTGTACATCCGATGTATAGCAAATATGCAACTGGCTTATTTGCGCGGCTATTAAAGATGCTAATAAGAGAGGCCTTGGGACTCCTGGAAGTTTGTGTGCTGAACCGGTACTCGAACATGTTCGAGTAAAAGATTCAGCACACAAATCACTGGCTTAACTATCCATGGCCCTTGTACTGTGCCGCTCTTGTACAAACATATCTCGCCAAATTTAGATCTACACACTCTCCACATCCTATCTCAACGGAAATGAACCTGCGTCCCTCTACCTAAGCATGAAACACGTCCGGATATCCACCAATCTTTCTATCTTCAATAGAATGTTCCTCTTCCTCTACATATTCTCTTCTTCTGCCCTTAACACCACTAATGACCTACCAGTTTCCGGCAAACTAGTAAAGTGAAGTCTACCGTTTGGTAACAAGACAACCATATGTCATAAAAGAAGATTCTATGATAGTGCTAAAAGCTATACCTCCCGCATATTGTACTGGACTAGCACCCGTGGAAAAAAGATAAAGCCGAAACACGGCTATTGTAGACTTACCGAAATAATGCTACACGATGAAGCGAAGTTTGCCCTGATTTTGAACTTCCTGGCGATATAAAGCTGTGTACCGTGGCGGAACTCACGCTGTAGAATGAAGGCTCTGAGGAAGTCCAGCGCAGTCCTGGACGAAACGTAAGGAGCAGAAAAGTTCTTGGACCACGACCTCGCATCCCGGAAAGTATATCAACAGGAACTCATGCTGTCTGGAAAGCCACAAAGGGCAAGACTCTTTGTTTGAATCCCAGACTGGTAAAATTTCTAAGCTGCCAAAAAATTTAAAATTAATGCACACTCTGCTATAGAGTTAACGATTCATTCCGGGTACAAGACCTTCTTGCATACTCCCGTGCTAGCTGGCGGCTGGCGTGTTCACATGGTTTAGGGTTTCTCTGCAATTATGTAAACTGGTGGAGAGGAGTGGAAGGAAAGGGAAGGAACTGTTATTATCAGCTGCATCGACACTTTATGCGGAATCAGCGGTGACGAGTGAAAATGTGTGCTGGATCAGGACTCGAACCTGGGATCTGTTTACTAGGCAGTTACGTTAACCATTTCGTCACCCGGACACAGTGCTAACCGCAAATGCTTGTACTATATCGGCACGCTTATGGGCCGAGTCGCACTCCCACCCAGAGCCACCGCTTATTCGCAGTCCTCATCCATGCCCTCCATGCTGCAAGTCGATCGTAATTGTGCATCCACACTGAAGGTTGTAGTTTCATAGCCCATAGAGGCGTATCAATTATACAAATGCGTGGGGTTTCTGTTCTTTCGCGCATGACACCGTGCATTCATATAATTTCTCTGCAAAGTTTCCTCGGCTTTCCCCTAAATCATCGCAGTGTAGGCATCGCGCTACATTTAGTTCCAGTTGATCTTGCGCAAATCTGAAATTGCAAAAGTAGTTACCGAGGCTTCATAGATGTGTGTATGATTTTTTGAACTGCATTCGTTGTAGTGATAATTTCACCTTTCTAAATATGGAGGTGATTTTGGAGACAGATACTGAGCGACAAACAATAAATACCGAATGACTGACGGAGATTGGAGTTGTAAGTACTACAGCCTTACAGAGGGCAAACTACACAGAGCAATACACCCAATAAAAATTATGATCGCCATTAGGAAAACTATCTACTCCATTGAATACTAACTATATTAGACGTAGGTAAAAGGACCCATGTGTCAACAAGTATATGTGCTGGACCCGTATTTAAAGCACATTATTTAAAATTTAGACCACAATTATTTTCGTTTTAAATACGCTGTATAAAAGACATTAAAAGTTTTAAACGAATCTGTAAACAACCTCTCTCGCAATTTTAAGAGTAAGTTCAAATTTTTAACTTTGTATTTTAAGTCCAGTTCTTTCTGTAGGCAACTACTAGGGTGTGCAGAAGAGTGGTGCCTCCGAATTTTTTTTTTTCTCAGTGAACGCAGTGCTCGTGTGTGGTCTTGCATTGTCATTCTGAAGAAGGGGGTGCTCCCTGTGTGTATTAACTCTTCTAATTCGAAACTCGATTACAGCACGCTGTTTTTCAGACACTGACATAGTTACACCACACACCGCCTCATTACACGCTAAATCGGGAACCACCTAGCGACAGAGAATGGCATTTTGCGTCAGCGAATTCGGAAAGTCAACCGAATCATATGGATGATATGTAATACCTCAGCCGAAACTGGAATAAAGAATTAGGATCCTTAGCTTTTTAGCATGCCCTCATAGAATTCCATCCTGTGTAACTATTCCATATTTACCAATGTTTATATCTCACTATTTATTATTACCTAAGTCAGTTCGACACATCAAAAAAAGTAGGATGATATTTGTTGGAAAATCACGTTGTGATCGAACAGGCGCAGTATATCATTCACTTCCATTGTGAGGAAGTTTTTGGTAAAAAGCATATTATGACAAAAATTATTGATATTGTGATAGAATTACCTCCAATTTTAATTGAAATCATTATTATAAGTAATTAATACAGTCGCTGATACAGTGATTTTTCGTCATACTTGATTATAAAAAACTGATTTGCCATTGTTTTCTTTGTTCTTCATTCTTCCAGAAAAAAGCTAACAAAGTTTGGGTTTAAATATGTAAGTGAACTTTGTGCATTCTGCAGTATCTATTTACTGTTAGGTCCTTATTCTCTATCATTCATTTTGTTCCTTGTTTTCTTGAATTGATGCTGTCCTCAAAATCCGTAATTTTTCACTTTTTGGTTACTTACGCTAAAGTTTCTTATATATTACTGTACTTTCAGTCTAATTCCGTCTGTTAATTTAGCTACGAATTACTTCAAACCAATGTACAGTTTTTTTGGATTTAGTTTGTTAATCCATTTTACCTATTTCGCTGTATTTCTTATGCATTTACGTTTTCAAATTATTTCTCAATTTTTGTTTCTTCGTTCATTTTTATTCATTCTAAAACTTTTGTTTTGATACATGTATGCATTGGTCAAGAAAATATCTGTCCATAATATTGTTTCATACCTGTACGCAATGATTTTGTATGTGTTGTATTGCGCTACTTCATGTGCATCTTTATGCTAATCGTTAATCCATTTACAGGTTTTATAAAATTTGTATACATTTTTTCACACATTATTGTTTGCATGTACTTTGGAAAATTCTGGAATGCTAATCAAGAGGTTTCTTCCTTTACATCAAACTTATTCCTTGCACTTACGGCTCTTTCTGTCTCCACCCTCCCTCTCACCGTACTCCCTATCAGCGCATGCTACTAGGAAGCGGGTGTGACTGCTGCAGCAGTAATTACCTGTGCCTGCGGTTTGCGCTTCCTTTTTCAGGAAAGAGTCGCCTACATTTCCGATTACTACTTCCTCGCGCTCGCACCATGCGGGATTAACAGGCGCTATTCAGTTCTCTGGGGAGCAGATTACATTTTTGTTAAGCTAACATATATTTTTCCAACGCTTCATGCAATTTCCGCCAGGAAAGGGAAGGCGGAGGAACTCTGCTAGGCTGTATCATCATTTGCTAAAAGCCACCTGTCTTTAAAAATTTGTTTGTATTTGAGTTCATAGGATGAGACAGCGTAGTGTAGTGCTCGATATAATATTAATAAGATATAATATAATTTCAAAAGAAAATAGCGACCAAACATTTTGATTTATTTAATAAGCATTTGTATTTTATCATCTGTAGTTGAGGAGATAATTTCTAATACATAATCAAATATCTTTCACAGCTTTGTTGTGTTTGAAATATACAGATGATTATTACGAACATTATTATAATCATCGTCGCTGGCCGGAGTGGCCAGGCGGTTCTAAGCGCTACGGTCGCAGGTTCGAATCCTGCCTCGGGCATGGATATGTGTGATGTCCTTCGGTTAGTTAGGTTTAAGTAGTTCTAAGTTCTAGGGGACTGATGACCACAGCAGTTAAGTTCCATAGTGCTCAGAGCCATTATAATCATCGTCATCCGGCACTCATCAACCTCTGCTAAATGAAGAGCTGCGAAAGTTTCCTTAATAAATTACGATCTCTAGATAGATACTTGATATTATTAATGTACATACGTTTTGTACAATCATACATGTACCTTCCATTGGGTAATACTTTCGATATTATGTCTATAAACCGAGCAAGGAAATACACTGATGCACGTGTAATCCATTCGATTGGATACTTGTCCTTCCCACCTGTGTTTCGTTTCCATAACAATCATAATTACCTTATCCTCTTCAGTCTTAAGTCCTTTTTTAGTTTTCTTATCTTTCGGATTACCAATAACCACGTATCAGCTTCATAAGCGAAATTAGTACTACACATTCATTGTTAACTTTGAGTTACAGACATATTGGAAGTTTATTTTGAGAAATTGTTCTTAGTTGTAGAATGACTTCTGACTCTGATCAGTCACGATTGTCTTCCAGTGACATAATTACCAGAAATAACAACTGTTGCTACGACTTCTTTTCAAATACAGCTAATTTTGTTCTCAAAGTTATCTGTGTATTGTGGTCTCATTTTAGTTAAGTTTCATGCCAACGGTCATGAATGAAATATCTTGATCAAAAAATTATTATTTATTCAGTCGCAGCTGAGAAATAATTCAGGCAATCGTTACCAGTTCCGGCCGATACACTATCTTCAGATTTTACTGGACACAGTATAAGAGTTCACATCAGTTGCCGTAACGGCTCCCTCACCATTAAGATACGCTACAGCATAGTGTGTAAAAGCAAAGTAACTATAAGTATTACGATAAAATGTAGCATTAAAAGTTGTCTTTATAATTTTCATGGTTGAAGTACCGATACTGAACTGAATACTTATTATGTTAAACGCTATGTACTGTCGCATTTGATTGGCAGCAGGGCGTTCTTATAAACGCTACACTCATCAGTATGTGTCTACTAACAGTAGAATCCGAAGTTTTGGCAAAAATATTTCTACACAATTCCGCACTTTCTACAGGGTGTCAGATTATCTGCAGCGAACGTAGACACAGGATCTGGGTGTGATGAATGACTCTTGATTACACAAAAAATTGAATTAATCAAGTAATTTTCACGTTTCCGAATTCCAAGATTTATTATTATAAACATTTTTTTCTCAAAAGAAACTACGGAAGACAGTATACTACAAGACTTCAGCTTCCGTCGTGGAAAGAAAGTTTTTAAATTCGCGCATGTTTATCTCTACAGATATTTCCCACGATTTGTATCACTTGCTCGTTAGAGAAAAAGTTATCCTAAATGATAACAGGAGACATTCTAACAAGAAACTTCTAAACACGGAGAAAGATTACGACATTATATGTTTTTCATTAATTTAAACTTTGTAATCTCACACATTCAATGAGGGTATATTGTCTTTTATGCAAAATAGCCATATCATGACTATAAAATAGGATGAAGTGTGTTTACGTAGCGGACGCCTGATGAATGAAGTTTTAAGTCAAGATTCTCAATTTCATCTTTTTACTGCGAACTTGAGGTGCAAAAATAACTTCGCCCATCTTCTCCTTGCAGTGCACTAGAGACGTAAAGAGTGATAATTTCCTTGTACGCCGTTGTCAATGGTACGTGTTAAAATGTTCCTCTTCCTCCGCAGACACAATAATTCTCGGGCACTGAATCCAATTTAAAACAAAAGAACCACTGTGCCCTGTGCGACCGCCAGATTTCTTCGCAATCGACCCATCAGCGACGGTGCTTTGTTTCGCTGGTAGTGTTTTGTTTGCCACCTGACGCGCTATTGATTGAACGAGCGTTTCTAATGCGGCCTAATGTAAGCGGCCCTGCCGAATCGACCAATAGCCGCTCGGGCGGCAAACGAGGGAACCGGGAAGCGGGCCTGCAAAGAGTACCGGAGGGGTGAGGGGGGAGGGAGGGGAGTTAGGAGGAAGGGTGGATGCAGTGGCGAGTAGGGGAAAGGGACGAGACGAGACGAAAGTGGATCGCGCGGTTGCCTACCTCTAGGGGATTCGGCCGGATGGAGTGTGCAGACGGCATCGCCGTGGGCGCGCGGGGACGTCACGGTAAACGCTCATCGAGAGACCGGTGTCGAAGTTCTTGCGACGGGGCTATTCAAGTCCAGTTTGGAGTCAGATTTCCAGGCTACATTTCAGTATTAGGTAAAAGAACTAATGCCAATTTACTTCTTCCGCAAAATAAGGCCGGCACCTTTGAAATGGTTTTCTTTGTGGCTTAAACTCAGTATTTGTTTAGTGTTCCACCATCTGGCATCCTATCGATCCTAACCGTTCAATTACATAGTTAACTGAACGAATTCCCTTCTCAGATCTAATGACTTCATTTATTATCAGATCGCATGGACTGCAGCCTCTCATAAATTTCACATTGGCAATCGGAATCCGCGTTTCGCGTTGTTTTCGTATTTTTCACGACTCTGTGCCGTACGTCAAAACAGGAGTAGCCATTACTGTATTATGGTTCGTTTTTCTTTCTGTAATTTGTTGGTAAGTGTACGAAGTATTGTGTGACACATTATCTGAAACTTGATAAATTTAGTCTGTAATGACCGAATCATGAAGGGTTTCCAGAGGGAAAAGAAGAATCATCGCATTGAGAAACCACTGATTTCACTCTCACTGATCGCGGAGGTATACAGCGAAGCATTCATGTTCCATCTGTAAGCAAACAGCCTCAGATGCCATATATCAAGCCTTTAAACGTCAAGCAAGGCACAGGGCAGAAGGGTTCTACAGGAGAGATCCAGCCAGGCTCATGTAAATAATCCTGCAGCAGATACTATGAGAATGGACATTATACTCAATTAAAGTTAGAAGGACTAGAAAGCTTGCCTGTAAGTACCTAGGGTTGCTGGTTCCCTTCGTACACATACAAATGTCTGTGTGCCACTTTCATTGTGACGAATACTGATGAGTACTTGAACCTAAGGGTTCTATTAGGGGAATAGAATCTGGCACTTACGTGGTTCGTGCTCTATAGTACCGTACATTAATGTGTATACCTGAGTCTTAAAAAAAGTACTGTCTGAGGTGGCCATTAGTTCTGGGAACTGATTGGAAAATCTAGTAAGCATCATCTATATTTTACACTTACTAAAGTAATAAACTAGCGTCTGTGTTCTTTCCCATGCTCATTGCAAACATGTGAAGAAGCAAAAAAAAAAAAAAAAAAAAAAAAAAAAAGAGAGAGAGACCACTAAGCCAACCCAACGTCGTTTAGTGTGAACTTTTATAGAAGTGGACAGACAGTTGTTGTAATTGCATTTGCTATGTACTGTGAAGTTTACCTACGATTTTTGCACTTAGCCATTGAGGGACTCTTCTGTTATATTACATGCAGTGTTGCGGTCTTCATTATTCAACAAATCACAAAGATAAGTAGACACTTTTAACCCATTTGTGTGACGTAGTTACTAATTTGTCGGAGTGCTGTAGAACCTTCGTTCTCCTATCTTATTGCCTGACCCTGGGGCATAGATGTGGAAAAATGACAGACAGAAATCGTTAGTTGGTTGATTGGTCGGTTGATTGATTCGTGGGAGGGCACCAAACAGCGAGGTCATCGGTCCCCTCGGATTAGGTTCAAATGGTTCAAATGGCTCTGAGCACTATGCGACTAAACTTCTGAGGTCATCAGTCGCCTAGAACTTAGAACTAATTAAACCTAACTAACCTAAGGACATCACACACATCCATGCCCGAGGCAGGATTCGGATTAGGGAAGGATGGGGAAGGAAATAGGCCGTGCCCTTTCAAAGGAACCATCCCTGGATTTGCCTGAAACGATTTAGGGAAAGCACGGAAAACCTAAATGAGGATGGCCGGGTGCGGGTGTGAACCGTAGTCCTTCCGATTGCGAGTCCAGTGTGCTAACCACTGCGCCACCTCGTTCCGTAGCAGAATTGTCTTAGCGGAGTACTGCACCAGAAGCCGTTTCACGAACTCACAGGCTGGGCCTACCGTAACAACAGCAGCTACTCGGCCTGCACTGCAGTAGCGCCGAGGCCTTTTCAAAACTGGCGACGAGAGCTTACAAAACTCTCTGACACGTACGTCAAGAGGCAGAGCTTGCAAGATGTCAGTTGTGACAAATGCATGAGAACTCTCGTACTATAACGCTCGTCATCTCCGTCAGCTGACCTTACCCCCTTGCTGAAAGGCGTCACACCACTGGCGACCGAAAGCGCACCAGTTAGGCAACCAGCGCTCCGGCTCGTCTTCCCCCGATATGTTGCAGGAAATCGGCGCGCTTCGCCAGCATCCGCGGCCGGGAGGAGGGGTACGTTCCGGGCAGGTGAGGCAGGCGAATGTGCCCAGCGCCCCAAAACCGATAAAGCAGGTTGGCGGCTACTTGTGGCGGCGCGCTCCGCATTTTCTCCATAGGAGCGCGGCAGATGTCCGGAACCATCGCCGAGACAGCCATTCGACACCGGACAATAGGCAGGCGTTTCTCTGGAGCGAGCACTGTGACACGTTTGACGAAAGACATCCATTGATAGGAAGTATTGCTTCATCGGTATGACAAAAAGGGAGCAGGTGTCACTTCGAAAGATTTATTTTTGTATGTAAACGCTAGCATTCCTATTATTTCCATTCTGCTCTATAGCACTCTGTGTGCCACACTGCCTTATGCAGGGATTTCAACGGTTTTGTTAGCGAGATGAAACGGAACAGCATAGGTGCTGATTTTTGTGTTAGCAGAAGAGCCAACACCGTGTTACGATGCTGACGTGAGGAGGGAAGAACTATACTGACGTGAGGTCTGGAGCATGACAAGGAATGAGAATTCAGAAAGCGGACGTGATTAGTTTGATACTTAACTTTAATCCACTAATGATGAACGTTGCTCTTGACGGTACATGATTCACAATGTTATCTGTTCAGAATACATTCTTGAAGATAGTAATTATGGTAACTGAATATGGCGCCTTGCTAGGACGTAGCAAATGATGTAGCTGAAGGCTATGCTAAACTGTCGTCTCTGCAAATGAGAGCGTATGTAGACAGTGAACCATCGCTAGCAAAGTCTGCTGTACTACTGGGGCGAGTGCTAGGGAGTCTCTCTAGACTAGACCTGCCTTGTGGCGGCGCTCGGTCTGCAATCACTGATAGTGTCGACACGCGGGTCCGACGTATACTAACGGACCGCGGCCGATTTAAAGGCTACCACTTAGCAAGTGTGTTGTCTGGCGGTGACACCACACTGATAAGTCCCTTAGAGTACTTGTTGTTCTTGATAACGAGGCGGCCAGGCGATAAATTGCTTGTCCTAAGGCACGTTATTTGGAAGGAATTATTACCCCCAATGTTGAAATACTGCAGTACACTGAAAATATATGCTTATACTCATGTAGTTCCACAGAGGATTCCGCAGATAAGTTTATGATAGTGGCAGTAGTAGAAATAGTTGACTGATTGCAGGCAAACGTCCACACTCTCTCTTCTGAGAAACCTATTTTTAAAGACAAGGTGTGATAAATAATGAAGTTTAAAAAGGCAGGAACTCATTACGAGATAAACCGACAACTAAATACTTGGAAATGTCTCGATTGCAGACTTGGGTGGATTCCCCATATCAAGTTCATTTTTAACGCTTGTCTCCCTATCAGTAACACCATCAGAACATTAACAAGAGTGCGGTGGTGTGTCAACACCAACATTTTATGCACCGTACATTGCATATTCATTAAGATCAGTTCAATTGCAATATATACGTTAACGCTAGCCTGAAATATATACGTAGATTAGATACAGTACAATACCACTGTATACGGAATCGTCTTCAATCGCTGAGGTCAACACCCACAAAGGCGTTACTAGTGGAGACACTGCAAAAGCCTCTTAAATTTAGGCGTCAGTAGCTTGTCAGCAAATATACACTGGAAAGTGTAGCGCTCACAAGCCATCCACTCATTAACAAATTTGAAATCCTTCTGGATAACAGAGCATTATATTGACCTTCAGATTTTTCATAAGTTAACAGAAGCTAAGAAATCTTTCCAAAAGTGTCATGACACCGAGGTGACTTTTTATATACTGGTGGCGTTTTCGTCTCTTCACGTCTGTTGCCCCACTTACAAGCGAACTAATCTGCTTGAGGCAGTGAGGCGTGATGACCGTGTCCCTGTCTCACTCACCTGCACTGACCAGTTCTCGTTAGCTTCTTCCCTCATAGAACTGCACTCTAACGAAACTGGAATTTTGTCTATTTAACCTTACTAGATTCGCGAATTACCGTCACTGTTACGTGATCTTCTTATGCGAATAAAAACCACTGGGTACATTGTTATCACAAAAGAAACTGTCTATCCCGGTGGTAACAGCAGCTTACTTGCCTACATTATACCACGAAAATCTCTTTCTGAATTCTGAAACAATTTCTGAAAATGGATCTCCTTTGCGGTCGGTTGGCATGGAAACTCCAGTACCGTGGTGGGGATGGATGATGGGTGTGTTTCAAAAATGGTTCAAATGGCTCTGAGCACTATGGGACTTAATATCTGAGGTCATCAGTCCCCTAGACTTAGAACTACTTAAACATAACTAACCTAAGGACATCACATACGGCCATGCCCGAGGCAGGATTCGAGCCTGCGACGGTAGCAGCAGCGCGGTTCCGGACGGAAGCGCCTAGAACCGCTCGGCCACAGCGGCCGGATGGATGGGTTTGGTGTAGGACGTTGTGCACAAGAAGGTAAGAGGAGGAGGAGGATATTGGTGTTTAAAGTCCCGTCGACAACGAGGTCATTAGAGACGGAGCACAAGCTCGGATTAGGGTAGGATGGGGAAGGAAGTCGGCCGTGCCCTGTCAAAGGAACCTTCCCGGCATTTGCCTGGAGTGATCTAGGGAAATCACGGAAAACCGAAATCAGGATGGCCGGACGCGGAATTGAACCGTCGTCCTCCCGACTGCGAGTCCAGTGTGCTAACCACTGCGCCACCTCGCTCGGTAAGAAGGTAAGACACGAAACATTTGTGGAAAGTGATAAGAACAGAAAACAAATTCCATGAGCGTCGTTTAACATAAAATACCACTTTCAACTAATGTTAGTCATTCAGTTTAATTTACAATCCTGCTTTTGGTGAGTCAGGCAAAGAAATAATGGATAGACGATATATAGAAAAACATCCATTTCATGACGGGGCCCTACAATGCAGCCAAGACGCAGTAATAATTACAAAATATACAATAAACATCTGAGTGTAGAAGAGAATTAGGAAGCAGTAGCATAAGACAAACCCTTTACATGCAGTCTGTTTACCAAAAACTAAATTAAAATATGCGATGTTCTCAAATATTAAACGATTTCAGTATATTGAGAAAAAAAAACACATGAAGCACATTTGTATCTACATCATAAAACTAACGCACGCAGTTTGTGTAATCACTGAAATAAAAGTTAAATTAAGAAGGCCTATCATTTATTAAATATCGACACACAGAGATACTTTCACCAGCGCGTGAGCTTTTGACATGAAACAATGGCGTTGACTCATTTAATCATTGCTGGGAAAAGGGGTATATCGCTGTTCCCGGTCTGCAGTCAGTGCAGCCATCTGTTGATAGTCGCAGGCGCACCGCTCGATAGGTCCCTGTCAGTGAGACGCCTCTTGAAGTAACCATAGGCTTCCGCAGGAAGTCAAAACACACAGTAAGCACCCCGTTACAATTGACCTGACAAACAGCTTGCTACCTAAAATTTGAAGGCTAACCAGCTGAGATAATCCTCAAAATTGTCAGTTTACATGTTTAACATAAAATCATTATCTGTAGCCATAATAATCTAGTATTTAATGATACTCATACTGGCAGTTGTAATCAAGATCGATTTATTAGAATGAAAATAAACACAGCATGCTCGTTCCAATACAAATCTAAACAGTAAACGCCTTATAATATATGACACTATTATTCATCAGCTTTTAATTTATTTCATAATCCTCACATTACTAGCAATATAAGAACACAGTGACAAGTTTCTAATTAATATAAGGAAATTTCATAAGAAAAATCTATTTTCGATCATTCAAGGCTCCTTACATTAGGCCTTAGTCTTCTCTGTGATACGGCATGAAATTTACTACTTGATGTTTGCCTTCATGTTTGCCTGATCTCAGTGCCTCTAATTCTACCGCAATAGAGCACTCAATGTCATTCATTTTACATGGCTCTTTATCCTCTAAATTAAATTTCCCTGTCTGATCCATAATATTACAGCATTTAACATGTGTTGTGATTAACACCAGGCCACTCACCTCATATTTCATCACACGAACAATCTTGTCATGGCATTCATTTCTTTGCTTCACTTTGCTTCTAATATTTACGTGGCAAGTTGTATTTTATACTCACATGTTATGGCTGTATTGGCGACACCTCTGTTGAGTTCAGAAAATAAGGTTTCATGTTCCTGATTCTAGAAGAATTTGCAGTGTGTGAAGCCAGCAGGTGGATGTGTCAAGTTGTCAATCACACTCCCAAAGTCTTCCAGATATTCTTTCCATCAGCAATGCTTGTGATGTCAGTAAATCCACGACATGCTGTTGGTTTCTTTCATTACTCGTGTGGCAGGATTCGATGCAAGTCTATATTTTACAATCGAAATATGCTCAGTCTCATTTTGACGAAGTAATACTTCCCATTCCCCGGAAATTGTCTATAAGTATTCTTTTTTTACAGATAAAAATAACGATTAACCAATTTCGCCACCGTTACCTTACTAGCGGCTCTTTGTAGTGGACAGAATTACACATATTTTGATTTTACTTCCAATACTATCATAACTTGTATGCATTTGCCTCATGGCTTTGGGAAGGGGCCCAGGAGATCAATTGTGACAACATCCTTAATTCCATCTGGATGCATTGTGACTTGAAGGCTGACTGTCATAGTTTCCTCCTTTTGGCAGGTATCACATGTCTGCAGCAATTTTGGCACCTTTTTTCTCAAACCAAGGAATATACAACGTCTTTTCAATTTTTCTTGTAAGCTTCACACAGAACTCCTCTCATCAGATCGATATGTTACTCACTTTCCTGGGAACAATTTACATTAATATATTCTAAACCTGGTGCCTTTGTACATAATATGTCTGAAACAATGCTTTGACTTTATTCTTTGTGCGTAATTTCAGACCAATATACCTGAAGCGCAACAGCCCATGTAGTCAGCCTACTAATAAACTGCATTCAAGTAAAAGGAAGAGCGCTCTATGGTCCGTCACTACTTTCGTTGTTCTACCTGCCAGGTAATATCGGAATTCATCAAACTCCCAAAGGATTGCTAGCACTTCTAGCACTCTAATGTGGCGTTCCCAGTTCGCCAACCCTCTACTTGCAAAGGCTAAGCTTTTTATTTCTTCTTCAACGGTGTCCTCTAGTCTATAAAAATTCGTGCCGATCCCATAATCAGATGAGCCACATGCTATACAAAAATCCGTGCGCAAAAAGATATTCGTATTGCACTACTGACTTTCGATGTCCTCAAACCCTCGCTGACAATCTTCAATTTCTTGCCATAGTACTTTGTTCTTCAAAAAAATGTTCAAATCTGTGTGAAATCTTACGGGACTTAACTGCTAAGGTCATCAGTCCCTAAGCTTACACTCTACTTAATCTAAATTATCCTAAGGACAAACACACACACCCATGCCCGAGGGAGGACTCGAACCTCCGCCGGGACCAGCCGCACGGTTATTGAATGCAGCGCCTTAAACTGCTCGGCTAATCCCGCTCGGCCTTTGTTCTTCAAGAGATTCAGTAAGTGAGGATTATTCAGTGACTCATTCCCTATGAGTTTTCTACAAAATCCGACCGAACTGGGGAATCCCCTTAACAGTTTTTTACAATGAGGTGAAGGACAATCTTTTATGGGTTATAATTTTGTCTCATCTGGATCAGTCCTTGTTCACTGATTATGTCACCTAGGAAATGAATTCTGTCCTTTCCAAATTCAGATTTTCTTTTGTGTACAGTCAAACCAGCTGATTCAAAAGCAATTAAGACACTACCTAAAATTTCTTCATGCTTTTCCCACCTCGTTGTGACTACGAGAATGTAATCGATACAAGTTACCTTTTACAAAGTTGTTCTCCTGGTACCTTGTCTAACGATATAATGAAGACTGAGGTTGAAATACTTAGCCTAAAAGACACAACACAGTAATGATAGCTTTTGCCTTCGTATAGAAAGGATGTATACTGCCTAGAATCTGTACACGTAATGGTATGTGGACAGCCTTGTGTACATGCTGCGGAACAATTTGAGATGAGATGGTGACACGTAATATTATCGCTCCTGCCTCTTCACGTGCCGCCAAGGCACATTTAAATGCGATAACGTCTTCTTTTCCTTCTTTAAGCACTTTCGAACTTCAATTACTAAAGATTAAGCGATTATGCTTCTTTGCCAACCATTCTACACCACATGTCATCTGCAGTCCCAGCCCAGGCAAAACCAGTACCGACACTTCAGAAATCCTATCATTAATCTGTACTACGACCAGAATTTGTCCCTTTACAGCTTTACATTAGGTACGTTCAGCGACTACAACGCACATACCGTTCACCGCAAAACTCGATATTTTCTTTCCTTGCCCTAACCATGTCGCATACAATTATTGTGACATCGCGTTAATAGGACCTCCTGAATGTGACAAACTGCCATAACTTACGTCGACGACCTCGCATTCTATAATGGCTTGCACAGATTCTTCAGTAACGCCTCCATCTTCTAGCAGTAGATTATCTACTAGTTTGTCTCTGTCTTTCTTATTGTGGTTACCCGTAGTCCTCTTTCATTAATTTCCAGTAAGATCTTGCCAGGGATCGATGTCAGTTATCTCGCAACGCTCACACTATGACACGCGATATTCATTGTTTACATCAGGCTCCGACTTGACCAGTTCAGTGAACCATGGCGCTTCCTGCTCAGCGTCATGGTGAGTGAAGCCACTATCTTTGTCTGTTTAGTAATTACATCTTCCTCTGAATGAGCGGCAGCACGTTCCTATATTATCAGCTCTCAACCTTTGATTATCATATCTTCTGACATTATTTGATCATTCTACAGTGAATCTTTCAGAGCTTCTGGCTGTCTTGTTCTTCTTTGATTCCAGGTCTTGTCTACTTCCTTCTAACATGCACAGCTTCTAATGCTTATTTGAACACCTCTACATCATCCTTCGGTATTGTTAACAGTTTCTCCTCATTTGACACGATAACTTCCATATTATTAGTGGTATCATTGCTTCTGTACTTATCGGTTCATCTAAGTACATATTCTGTTCATATAACGCTTGGAAAAACCTTTTAAGATTTACCCTGGTAATCCATTGAGGACAGAGTGACAGCAGCCTAACGTGAACTATTCAAATAATGAAAATGGAAACGAATAGCTGTAATGTAATTAAGACGTCGTTTATTCAAAACGCGTTTCGATGTGAAAAAGCGTCACCTTCATGCTCCAATCGTAATCTGTCATCAATTTAGAAACTACAGTGACACATGTTTCGTACCATGGTACCGATAGCATGTAACGAATAAACAACGTTTAAATTACAGTACAGCTCTTGGTTCTTATTTCCATTACTCAGGTACGTTTTAGGATTCTGTCAGGTTCAGTACATACAGCATTCACACGCCCCATGCGTAGTTTCTGCTCTGAATCCATACGTGAACATCTTCACCTAGCATATTTATTTGTGTTGTATTAAGAGCAATCTGTCCACTTATGTCTGCATTTACAGTGTTCATTTTTGTTACAATCTCCTTACTCAGCTCAATTTTCGCTTTGCAGATTAATACGTAATGAAATTTCGTCTATCTTTCCTCTTTTTTTTTTGCATTCTTCGTCTACCTTCTGGATCACCCCTCACACACTCCCTCACCCCATTGAGCTCTTCCGTGACTTGATCCAGCTTCTGATCAAACTTTTGAAGCTCCGCAGTGCGAACTTCACGAACTTTCTGGACCTCTTTTGTGAGAACATCCTGAGCTTCGTTAACCTGTCTTGATATCTTCCTTAACCTGTTTAATCTCTTCCTTGATCTCTTTCACTAGTTTTTACTGAGCATGGTCCGTTTCAATTCAGCGTTCTTTAATATCTTCCGTGAGTTAAATTCTACTCATTGTATTATATTCCTTAAGGTCTTTAAATTTTCGTCACATTTCTTCTTTTTCAAAATTTTTTTTTCTAAGTTTCTTCAGAAATGTTTTTATGGCTTTCTTCAGATTTCTTTTGATTTTATGTACAACATTTATTGTTAGCTGCCTGTTGACTTAAAACATGCAGGTCTGTTTCCTGAATCCATTGTTCTCGTCTGACCATGTAATAATTTGTTAACAAGTCCACACTCGTAGTTTCGACATTGTTTGTCGTAGTAGCATTACCCTCACAGTAATCACACCACATTGTCAACCACCTCAGTTTCGCATTGTCAGCACATTGTCAGCCACCTCAGTTTCGCAATTAAACGATACTAGTAAAGCAGAATCACGTAGCATCTCATCGTCTGCCACGTCTGTCACCCTGAGATATACCTCTTCAGGTTCATATTCAAACGATATTACTGTGTCAGAATTATTTGACACCTCGTCATCAACCATTTATGTCTTTACTATTCCTAAGCGTATCTCCTCGGTTTCACATTTAAATTGCCTTGCACGACATTTCGATAGTCTCATTGATAGTTGCAATTATTAAATTAATTGCTTCTGTACGTTACAGTACTTTTAGTTACGGAGTCTACCCCTGACGTAAATACAACAACACAGTTCCACGACACTTTACACTGACAACGCCAGAAAACAGCACCAGAACACACTCTGAAATCAATAGTATAAAACAACAAACGCTTGCAGCAATCTTTAACATTTACTTGTTAAGCAAAGCTATCTTATTTGTATGTACATTGAGGTCTACTCAAGTCAGGAGTAACCACAGCTGCTGACTAATTTTATCATGCAAGATGATACAATACAATTATTAACTGTCTTCTCAATATTATTGCTCTTATTGCGTGTGCTGCTGTTATTAATCATGGTAGGCAAGTATCGTGGCACTAGTACATTCTCATTTTGAGCGCCAGCTGCTTATTGTCGTCGTGACGTCATTTCTGCTGCTGTGAGGCCCAAGAGAAACGCAGACTGCGGCGTGTACGCCACAGCACGTGACCCTACCGGTTTTGCGAGTGCCAGCAGCCGACCCCAGCAGGGAGCGTGCAATTATTTCAGACGAGTTTAAAACTGCTTGTTTAAATGCATCCAAGCTCAATAGTACATGACAAAGTTAAGGCGAATAGGGGGTACCTTTTCACCGACATATTAATTTCCCATGGGCCCTGCACAGAGTCGAGCGTACACGAAGCTTGGTGGACAAGCCAACAAGTGTGACGTCACATGTTTGTTGCGGGAACCGTAATTATGATGGGCACCATCTACTGCTCCAGTGGCAGAGGCTGTGTAGTGAGTGATGCAGCTCAATATGCTCTATTGTCTTGGTATTAGCTCTCCTGTTGCGCCGTGCTGTGGACCGTAGTTGAACTGCTATGGTCTTCAGATGTGTGTCTCCAGCTTGTGTCAGTGGTGGGGAAACGATACGGTACGTGATGATCTATTGTCTTGATTTGAGCTCTTACATGATGTTGCGATGTGATCGTCACTTATTCGTCTGCCATGGACGAAAGGTTGGTACAGTCTAATTGCCACTTCTTGAACCTTAAGTTGTTTGTATAGCACTGCTGTGCTGTTGTTTCTAGTGGCATCACTTTGCACTCAGATTCTCTGCCCATTAACACACAAACCACTCATGATGTCACGGCTACGTGAATATTAATTTAAAGGTCACTGCTATCGGCACTTCTATCCGAAAACTACAAGAAGTCCTAAACGCAGTTGCCATGTAATCGAACTAATATGGTTGTCGAGGAGCGGTGAGATGAGTATGTATAACAACTGTGCCCCTGTCTTACTCACCTGCACTGTACAGTTCTCTTCATCTTCCTCATAGCGCTGCACAGCAATGAAACTATAATTTTACTGCGATACGCAGATAACTACAGACGGGATAAATGAGGTACTAGACTACAGATTGAGATAACGTAAGTCCAATAGTAGCTGGTATTATTACTGAACTGTGCACCTTATGTGACTGCATGTTCACACAATAAATCATAATATTTCTTCGCATCCATTCACTGCAATCTACCATGGCGTCATTCGTGGCAATGGACTCCCATCAAAAAAGGTTTTGCATCACCTCGGTTCCGAAAGTTCCGGAATCTGTACAGAATTTCCGCTCTTTTTATTGCTCATGAAAACCACACATTGCATGTTGTACCACCATACAGCGATACATTCAGAGGTGGTGGTCCACACTGCTGTATACACTGGTACCTCTCATACCCAGTAGCACGTGCTCTTGCAATGAGCATGCCTGTATTTTTCGTGGCGTACTATCCACAAGTTCATCAAGGCACTTTTGGTCCAGACTGTCCCACTCCTCAACGGCGATTCGGCGTAGATCCCTCAGGGTGGTTGGTGGGTCACGTCGTCCATACACAGCCCTTTTCAGTCTATCCCAGACATGCTCGGTAGGGTTCCTGTCTGGAGAACATGCTGGCCACTCTAGTCGAGCGATGTCGTTACCCTGAAGAAAATCATTCACAAGATGTGCACTATGGGGGCGTGAATTGTATTCCATGAAGATGAATGCTTCGCCAATATGCTGCCGAAATGGTTGCACTATCGGTCGTAGGATGGCATTCACGTATAGTATAATCCTTACGGTGTCTTCCATGACCACCAGAGGCGTACGTTGGCCCCACATAATGCCACCCCAAAAGAGCAAGGGACGTCCACCTTCCTGCCCTCGCTAAACAGTGTGTCTTAGGCGTTCAGGCTTCCAAAAACGTCTCCGATGATCGTCTGGCTGAAGGCATATGCGACACGCATCAGTGAAGAGAACGTGAATCCAATCCTCAGTGGTCCATTCGGCATGTCGTTGGACCCATCTGTACCGCCATGCATTGTGTCGTGGTTGCGAAGATGGACCTCGCCATGGACGTCGAGGGTGAAGTTGAGCATCATGCAGCCTAGTGCGCACTGTTTGAGTCGTAACATGACGTCCTGCGGCTTCACGAAATGCATTATTCAACATGGTGGCGTTGCTGTAGAGTTCCTCCGAGCCATAATCCGTAGGTAAAGGTCATCCACTGCAGTCGTAACACTTGTGTGGCCTGAGCGAGGCATGTCATCGACAGTTTCTTTCTCTCTGTATCTCCTCCATGTCGGAACAACATCGTTTGGTTCACTCCGAGACGTATGGATATTTGACTTGTTGAGAGCCCTTTCTGGCACCAAGTAACAGTACGGATGCGATCGAACCGTGGTATTGACCGTCTAGGCAGGGCTGAAGTATAGACAACACGAGCCGTGTACCTCCTTGCTGGAACTGATCGGCTGTCGGACCCACTCCGTCTAATAGGCACTGCTCATGCATGGTTGTTTACATTTTGCGGTGAGTCTAAGGGACTGTGTCTGTGATACAATATTCACAGTCAGCGTCGATCTTCAGGAGTTTTTTGATGTGTGTACTTAATACATTGATGGAAAACTTGCGGATTCCAGCCGAGTGGCAGTATTATAAAACTGCGACGTTTCGACGAGTGATATACTCATTATCTTCTGGTGAAGATAATGAGTATGTATCCCGTCGAGCCGGCCGCGGTGGCCGAGCGGTTCTAGGCGCTTCAGACCGGAACCGCGCGACTGCTACTGTCGCAGGTCGAATCCTGCCTTGGGCATGTATGCGTGTGATGTCCTTAGGTTAGTTAGGGTTAAGTAGTTCTAAGTTCTAGGGGACTGATAACCTCAGATGTTAAGTCCCATAGTGCTCAGAGCCGTTTCGTCACTCGATGCGTGAGATGAACGCATGCGTTAACTCGAATTTCTCACGTTTCTATTTAACCTTACACATTTCGCGACTTATCGTTACTGTTATGTGGTGTCTTGTACATATAACAATCACTGGGTTCACTATTATCACAAAAGCAACATCTTTTCTTGTCCCGATTCTTCTGCGGTTCCGTCGCGTTATGCAGCCCACTATTAAGTATTCTTTGTTCTTCTTTGCGCCAACCTTTACCATATGCGCGGCAAACAACAAAAGCGCAACAAGGTTGCCCTTATGTAACTGTCGCTCTTTGCGATAATAGCAACTTACATGCTTACTGTACAGCATGAAAAACTCTTTCTAAATCTGAATCAATTTGGTAAAGAGAAGCCTCGTTGAGGTCGGTCAGCATGAGAACTCCAGTAATCCACAAGAAATGGAAATGGAAAGTGACAAGAACAGAAAACAAATTCCATGAGCGTCAGTTAGTGTACTGCACTACTTTCAACTAACGATAGTTATTCAGTTGTTTTTTTAAATTACCTTTCGATGAGTTACGTAAACCAATAATGGGCAAACGATATAAATAAAAAAATTCATTTCTATATAGGGCCCTATAGTGCAGCCAAAATACAGTAATAATTACAAATAATACAATAAATATAAGGAAAACGCATTAATGGTATTAAAATGCACTGCATCGAAGCTAGAATGTTGCTGCAACGCTCAGAGTGGATAAGGGAGGTGCTACACTACCGACTGATATAACACGAGTGCAGTAGGACTTAGTGTTATTATTGACTTACGCACTTTACAGGGCTCTATTGTTCTCACACTAAATCAAAATATTTCTTGAGGTCACATGCACATCCATTCACTGCAATCTACCAAGACATTGCTCGTGGCAATGCAGTTAGTACAATGTTTGCGTTCTACAGTGCGGGAGATGCACGCGGGTATTTAAATGGTTCAAATGGCTCTGAGCACTATGGGACTTAACATCTATGGTCATCAGTCCCCTAGAACTTAGAACTACTTAAACCTAACTAACCTAAGGACAGCACACAACACCCAGCCATCACGAGGCAGAGAAAATCCCTGACCCCGCCGGGAATCGAACCCGGGAACCCGTTCGTGGGAAGCGAGAACGCTACCGCACGACCACGAGATGCGGGCGGGTGTTTAATTTGCAAATCATGTTACCATTACGTGATGTGCAGGTAGGAATACACGTCACTCACCGAGAACATTTTTATCACAGAATCAACATCTTTTAGCAATCCTATCCTTCCGCGGTTCCGTCACGTGAACTAGCCAAATACTACCTATTCTTTTATGCTTCATACCTCAAACTATTACCAAATGTGCGCAAAACAAAAGCGAAACTAGGTGCGCTGATATAACTATTGATCTCTTCAGTGATAGCAGCTTACATGCTTACACAGCGTTCTACATATAATTTATCGTAAACACTAACAGAAACCTCACTTCAATAGGCAGCTTGCATTTCCCCGAGAAATGGAGCGAAGCTCTCAATACATACATTGATGGTTCAAGAAACTTGTGGGAAATATGCTTTCTTGTGTGATTCAGTCATCAGCTTTTTATACAGAGGGAGCAGTGGTAGTCATGAAGGCGATCAGGCACTGTTTCGATTGCAATGACGAAACCATTTCAGTTATCTCCGAATCAAAAAACATCTGTAAGAAATTTGTTAGTTTGCTTTGGATAAAAGTTCATGCAGGCAGTTTATACAATGAAACATACCAAATGACCAAGGAAGCTGTTACATTTACAACTTACCTTGATATCCAGTTACCATACACTGACTACTCACGTAAAGTAATGGAAGTAAGGTCCCAGTGGGAATGCGAATGGGAAACAGCCAACAACTAATGTAAACAACAAATGTAAACGTGAACACCCTGTTGGTTCGCAAACGTGAACATCGCTATTTGTGTAAATAAATAGCATTATGAACAGCGCTAGTTGCTTTTTTTCTTCTTTACAGGAATAAACTGGTAACAACTTGCTTATTGGCACTTACAACCAATAAGTTACCTAGTATGGCACTTAAAATTTTCTTTATTTTCTATTCCGCCTCATTGTTTTTGAAATGATGCTCCGAGCACAATAATTCTGTGGTGTCAGAATATCTCCTCATTTACTTTGCATAAAAGTCATTTATGTATAAAAAGAAATCACATTTTTTTCTCGTCTTGACAAATGTTGGGTTTGCAACTTGGAACGTTTTTAATTTCCATTGTTCAATTTACTGCGTAGGCATACCTGAGAAAAGTAATTTAGCATTCTCTATAAGCATTACTGGTCGTCCAATATAGAACAATAACGCAGTTATTAGATGTCTGATAAAATTTATTTTAGCCAGTAGTTTTAAAATCTGACCACAGACTTACGGATAAAATAGTCATTATTTTTGTGACTGATTATAAAATCATTTGCACTTCTACCTCAGAAAAGAATGGTCAGTTTTCGTGTGATTATTGATGACTAAACAGTGCAAGCGCTGAAAGCGACATAGCGTAGTTGTTGATAAGTAAATAATGTACTCATATTGAGTATCAAATTAAAAAAAATCTTATGCTTGTGATGACCCAGTAGTTAGGGGCCTAAAAGCATGATCATCATCGAATAGCGTAAACTGGACCTCTCACAATCCAATGTATCACCTGAGTTGCTTCATTAGTTGTAGATAAGAGTTTACTTTTAGACAATGGTGCAAAGTCTGCTGGTCAGGTTATCATCTTTCTGGTAGAAATTCCAGTTTAAAACTCCGTCACCAGGAAGGTGATATTTTGTTTACCTATGAATCATTTATCCAAACATTTGTTCATACCTGTGTGTTGTCTTCAGTAAGTCGCATTTTGCTCCTCTATTTCGGGTCTAAAAACTGCAACATGAGCATTTTATTGTGTTTACTCACCTCGTATTGAAGTAATGTTGAGGATGGGACTACACAGGCTGACCTATTTTTAAACGTTACATACCTTGTCGACATGTAACATGCAAAGTGGTTGGGAAAGTGGTGTTTCTTTGGTGAAACAGGGAAAGTAGTGTTTCTTTGGTGAAATAGTAATTGTTTTTGTCACTTTCCCCGAGAGAAACAATAGGTGGATTTTCTGTGCTTGCGTTTTCCGTCGCGTTGTACGTACCCAGAATGTTTCTTAGCGCGCTCTAACTACAGGCACTTTTTTTCACACCTTCTTCTCTTGTCTGTAAATAAACTGTAAACCGCTACTGAAACTAATATATAGCGTGTCCTCCCTAACGGTCGTCAGATGCATTTTCTATGGTGTTCCGGCAAATATTTACAATTTTGTTTTTGATGATGTGTAACATTGCCTTGGCCCTTTGCTGACTACTGCCGACATGCAGCAGCGCTGTGTTGTCGCTGCCGGAGTTCTGTTTATTCTCAACCTTCTTTGTTATTCTTCACTTTCTACTATGCCTGTTAATAAATAACCATAAAAACAACATCGCACTACGTTGGGTCCGCTGTGTCTGATAGGTACGTGAGGTTCCGCTTGAATAATAATTTTGTTTGGCTCTGAGCACTATGGGACTTAACTTCTGAGGCCATCATTCCCCTAGAACTTAGAACTACTTAAACCTAACTAACCTAAGGACATCACACACATCCATGCCCGAGGCAGGATTCGAACCTGCGACCGTAGCTGTCACGCGGTTCCGGACTGAATTGCCTAGACCCGCTCGGCCACCGCGACCGGCCCAATTTTGTTTGCTACGGAAAGCAAACCCAACGCTTTTCGCCGACAATGGGCGTCGTGATTAGCTGTATTCGTTTAGGCTGACTTCGGAAGCAAGCTAATGGGGTATGACGGACGGTCCTGCGTAGCACTAAATGATCCTCCCTTGCCTGTTCCACACACGAATGGAGCGTGGGCAGAGTGATAGTCGGTGAATCCGTGTATTTACCCTATTTTCTGGGTTTTCTCGTTGTGGCCATTTAGCGGGCATGTGGGAGGAAGTAATACAGTCAGGTGACAAATGTCACGGGATACCTCCCAATGTCGTGGCGAGCCTCCTTTTTCCAGACGTAGTGCAGCAGCTCGACTTGGAATTCTCCTGCAGAAATATTGAGCCATGCTCCTTCTGTAACGACGATAATTTGAAAGGTATTGCCAATGCATAATTTCGTGGACGATACTGATCTCTCGATTATGTTCCATAAATGTTCGATGCGCCCCATATCGGGTCATCTGGGTGGCCAACCATTCGCCCGAACTGTCCAGAATGTTCTTCAAACCAATCGTAAACAGTTGTGGCCCGGTGTCATGGCGTATTGTCTTCCATAACAATTCCATTTACAGCCAATGATCAGTTCAATTTGCCCAGAGTACGCAATTCATTCTACATCTTCATCTACATATACACTCCGCTAACCGCCAAACGCTGTGTGGCGGAGGGCACAATTCGCACCAAAGTCATATCCCCCCTCCCCTCCCCCTTTCTCCGCTGTTACACTCGCGGATCGCACGAGGGGCAAACGACTGTCTGAACACCTCAGTACGAGCTCTAATTTCCCTTATCTTTGAGTGATGATCATTGCGCGATTTTAAAGTTGGTGGTAGTAATACACTACTGGCCATTAAAATAGCTACACCAAGAAAAAATACAGAGGATAAACGGGTATTCATTGGACAAATATATTATACTAGGACTGACATGTGATTACATTTTCACGCAATTTGGGTGCATAGATCCTGAGAAATCAGTACCCATAACAACCACCTCTGTCCGTAATAACGGCCTTGATACGCCTGGGTATTGAGTCAGAGCTTGGATGGCGTGTACAGGTACAGCTGCCCATGCAGCCTCAACACGATACCACAGTTCATCAAGAGTAGTGACTGGCGTATTGTGACGAGCCAGTTGCTCGTCCACCATTGACCAGATGTTTTCAGTTGGTGAGAGATCTGGAGAATGTGCTGGCCAGGGCAGCAGTCGAAAATTTTCTATATCCAGAAAGGCCCGTACAGGACCTGCAACATGCGGTCGTGCATTATCCTGCTGAAATGTAGGGTTTCGCAGGGATCGAATGATGGGTAGAGCCACGGGTCATAATACATCTGAGATGTAATGTCCACTGTTGAAAGTGCCATCAGTGCGAACAAGAGGTGACCCAGACGTGTAACCAATAGCACCCTATACCATCACGCCGGGTGATACGCCAATATGGCGATGACGAATACACGCTTCCAATGTGCGTTCACCGCGATGTCGCCTAACACGGATGCGACCATCATGATACTGTAAACAGAACCTGGATTCATCCAAAAAAATGCCGTTTTGCCATTCGTGCACCCAGGTTCGTCGTTGAGTACACCATCGCAGGCGCTCCTGTCTGTGATGCAGTGTCAAGGGTAACCGCAGACATGGCCTCCGAGCTGATAGTCCATGCTCCTGCAAAGGTCGTCGAACTGTTCGTGCAGATGGTTGTCGTCTTGCAAATGTGCCCATCTGTTGACTGAGGGATCGAGACGTGGCTGCACGATCCGTTACAGCCATGAGGATAAGATGCCTATCATCACGACTGCTAGTGTTACGAGGCCGTTGGGATCCAGCACGGCGTTCCGTATTACCCTCTCCTCCTGAACCCACCGATTCCATATTCTGCTAACAGTTATTGGATCTGGACGAACGCGAGCAACAATGTCGCGATACGATAAACCGCATTCGCGGTAGGCTACAGTCCGACCTTTAATCAAAGTCGGAAACGTGATGGTACACATTTCTCCTCCTTACACGAGCCATCACAACAACGTTTCTCCAGGTATGAGAAATCGGTTGGAAACTTTACTCATGTCAGCATGTTGTAGGTGTCGCCACCGGCGCCATCGTTGTGTGAATGCTCAGAAAACCTAATCATTTGCGTATCACAGCATCTTCTTCCTGTCGGTAAATTTCGCGTCTGTAGCTCGTCATCTTCGTGGTGTAGCAATTTTAATGGCCAGTAGTGTATATGCTCGACATCCTCGACGAAGATCGGATTTCGGAATTTAGTGAGCAGCCGCTTCCGATTAGCGCGTCGTCTATCTGCAAGTGTGTCCCACTTTAAACATTCTATGAGATTTGTAACGCTCTCGCGATGGCTAAATGTACCAGTCATGAATCTTGCCGCTCTGCTTTGGACCTTTCAATCTCTTGAATCAGGCTCAACTGATAAGGGTCTCATACAGACGAATAATACTCTAAAACTGGACGAACTAACGTATTGTAAGCAATTTCCTTTGTTGAAGGACTGCATCGCTTCAGGATTCTACCAATTAGCAGCAATCTAGAGGTCGCATTGCCGGTTACTTGTGTAATCTGATCATTCCATTTGAGATCATTTCGAATAGTCACACCCAGATACTTGACGGATGTTACCGCTTCCAAAGACTGGGCATTTATTTTCTACTCGTACATTAATGGGGATTTTCGCCTTGTTATATGCAGCAGGTAAACACTGCTCACACCATTATGGAGCCATCAGCAGGTTGCACTGTGCCTTGTAATCTTGGTTCCATGGCTTCTTGGGGTCTGTACCACACGCGAATCTACCATCAGCTCTTACCAACTGAAATCTGGAATCATCTGAACAGGGCACTGTTTTCCAGTCATCCAGGGCCCAGCCGACATATGGTCGCGAGCCCAGGAGAGGCTCCGCAGGCGATCTCGTGCTGTTAGCAAACGCAGTCGCATCCGTCCTTTGTTGCCATAGCCCATTAACGCCAAATTTCTCCTAATGGATACGTTCATCGCATATTGATTTCTAACGTTATTTCAAGCAGACTTGCTTGTCTGTTAGCACTGACAACTCTATGCAAACGGCGCTACTCCCGATCGTTAAGTGGAGGCTGTCGGCCACTGCGTTGACTGTAATGAGAGCTAATGCCTGAAATTTGGTATTTGTGTGCACATTCTTCACATTGTGGAGCTCGTAATATTGAATTCCTAAACGATTTCCGGAATGGAAGTCTAGCTCCAAGTACTATTTCGCTTTCAAAATTAGTTAATTTTCATCGTGTGGCTGTAAGCACATAGGAAAGCTGTTCGGATAAATTACCTGAGTACGAATGAGAGCTCCGCCACTGCACTGTTTCTTTTATATCTGTGTACGTGATACTACCGCCATATCCATACTTGCATATCGCTATCCCGTAACATTTGTCAACTTAGTGTATGTTGCCCGATTATTCCAGAAAAATGCTCTCTCGAAACTCCAGTAATAAGCATCTCCCTGATGCACAGCACCTCTCTTGTTACTATGCCGGAGGAATTTGTTGGGCATTTCTCTAAAGCTCTCGTGCTGACCAATGAACGCGTGACGAAAGTCGGCTCTCTTCGTTGGATCGTCTCTATCTCTTCTATCGGTTCTAATTGGTAAGGATCCCATTAAGCAACAATCATTAGAACAAGCACCTTCTAACCGACTTTCTTCGTCGATGAGTTACATTTCCTGAAAAGCCCTCTTATGAATTGCAGTCGGTCAGTTGTTTTTCCAGCTATTTTTGGTATGTGGCCATTACACTTAAGGTCGTTCTGGACAGTTACTCCTTGATATCTTACAGTTGACACAAGCATTTAGTCATCAACAGTGTAGTTGTACAATAGTGGATTTCTGTTCCTGTGTTTGCAAGATGCTTTACATTTATTTATGTTCAGGGTTAACTGCCAGTGCATGCACCGTTCATCAGTTCTCTGGAGGTCATTCTGCAGATCGATACTGTCTTCTGGCAGTACCACTTCCTTAAAGACAGACGCATCATCTGCGAAGTCATAAAGAGCTTCCGACGCTATCTACTTTAATGTTTATATACAGTATAAACAATAACCGTACTATCACACTTCCTTCGGTTACTCCCGAAATTACCTTTACTTAAGACATGTTGAGTTCTATCTGCAAGGAAGTCTTGAAACCAAATTATATAGCCGGCCGGAGTGGCCGAGCGGTTCTAGGCGCTACAGTCTGGAGCCACGCGCCCCCTACGGTCGCAGGTTCGAATCCTGCCTCGGGCATGGATGTGTGTGTTGTCCTTAGGTTAGTTAGGTTTAAGTAGTTCTAAGTTCTAGGGGACTTATGACCTAAGATGTTGAGTCCCATAGTGCTCAGAGCCATAAATATCTGCGTAAACATCAGCGGAATACGACTAATGATTCGGATGAGGGACGCCAGGAAAATATAACAACCCTCTTATCTTCTGGACCATAAAGTTTCTTTTTATTTGCTATGATCGGCTTCGATTCTCTTCGAAAACAATCGTCAGGTCTATAGTAAGAAAATGTAATTAAGCACCTGCATCAAACACAGAACTAATAATTTAATTTCACACGCTACATGGAGCACAGATGATGTTGGCACAGTAATATTACAAGGATTGCAATGAGCATACGTTAATATACTGGCATTACTATTCTCTGGAAGTTTACTAGATTTTTTCTACTGCAGATGTTATTCCATTTTAAGACAACCGAAATAGCTCTTATAAAAAAGGATTTTAATGATCCAGTCTGTGAAAAATCCGTTACAATTATGATGAACGCGGTATCCAACACACTATATCACACCTTAAAAAATTACGTCAAACCATCAACTTTTAATCCAACGGCGAAAACAATATTTAACTCTAAGTTGTACTACGTAACTGGACTAGCGAGTTTTGTTTCACCTCCTCTATGTCATGCAAACTTTAATATTTTGTGTCCATTTTATTTCGAGAGATGGTTCTAGTTGCTTCAGTCCGGAACCGCGCAGCTGGTACGGTGGCAGGTTCGAATCCTGCCTCGGGCATCGATGTGTGTGCTGTCCTTAGGTTGGTTAAGTTTAAGTAGTTCTAAGTCAAGGGGACTGATGACTTCAGATGTTAAGTCCCATAGTGCTTAAAGCCATTTGAACCATTTCGAGGAAACAGGATAAAGTCACAGAGAGTCAGATCTTAACTGCACCGTAGAAGAGAAATCGTTACCATCTCCTTTGTGCACAAAATCTGACACTCAACATTATCTGAAGGGAAGTTCTCTCTCTCTCTCTCTCTCTCTCTCTCTCTCTCGGGAAGCCAGTTTTTTGTCACCCACAGCGCAGGTCAGGCCGTTCTTTCTGCGTTCTCACGCCGTCGCTGAAGCACTTGAAGGTGGCGATTCTGGTTAAGTGGGATACATTGACAAACAAATTCTGGTGGGCTCTCAACACCGTTCTAAACGAAAAAAAGTACAGACAAAACAAACAAGGCAACATAGTTTTATGAACTGTTTTTCACCTGAAAATTTTACTTTGTATAGTTACGGAGATGAAACAGTGCGTCAGTTATAGCTCGGTCATGACCATAAAATAATATTATTTTCAATATATGTGAGAAACGGGATGTTGAGTTGTGCGGCTGTGACATTGAATAAATTGTCTCGGCATCCCAGTCGCTCCAGTTGGGAGATGAAGCAACAAACGCAGAGTCAACGTATGCCGATATATGTCGTTACCCCAGGCACCCATGATGCAACAGCTGTTAGAGTATATAAGGCCGTACCAGCAGCCCAGCAGCAGACAAGAGATGTGTGATGACAGTCGTGAGTGAAATGGACGACGACCAGGAGACAAGAGGAACAACAGAAAGCTTTACGTTCCACTATACTCCTGGACAAAGAAACGCAGTGGTGATCTTCTGGTTGCCCATTAGCCGATATTCCACCTGATAGTGAGAAGGGAGTACTCGGTCGAAAGTCAGTGGAATTTTAACCACTTGGCGTACACTGATAGAAAAAAAATTGGACCACCAAAGAATTATTAATCTAAAGTAATAAAATTTGGCGAATGCATTTGTCTAGGTCACATATTTAAGTGACGAACATTTCAAGATCACAGGTTCATGTAGGCGCGAGATAAGCCGTTGCAAATGTGAATTGCTGGTACATTAATAGTCAGAGTAACCGCCAAAATGTTGAATGCAAGCACGCAAACTTGCATGCGTTGTGTTGCACAGGTGTACAGTTTGGGGGATACAGTTCCATGCCTGTTGCGCTTGGTCAGACAATACAGGGGCAGTTAATGCTGGTTGTTGATGATGCTGGAGTTGTCGTCCCATATGTGCTCGATTGGAGACAGATCTAGTGGTCGAGCAGGCCAAGGCAACATTTCGACACACTGTAGGGCATGTTGGTTACAACAAAAGTATGTGGGCGAGCGTTATCCTGTTCAGAAACCCGCCCTAGAATGCTGTTCATGAATGGCAGCACGATAGTTCGAATCATCAAACTGACATACATACTTGCTCCATGGAATAACCACGAGAGTGCTCCTGCTGTCATATAATAAATCGTACCCCAGACCATAACTCCTGGTGTAGACCCAGTGGGTACAGCATGCAGACAAGTTGGTTGCAGGTCTTCAACTGGACTCCTTCTAACCAACACTCGGCCATAACTGGCACCGAGTCAGAAACAGTTTTCATCAGAACAGACCTCCAGCCTGCCCTCCAATGAGCTCTCGTTTGACGCCACGGAAGTAGCAAATGCCAGTGGTTTGGGGTGAGTGGTATCCACGGTACAGGGCTTCTGGCTCGGAGCTGTCCTGGAAGTAACCGATTTGTGACATTTCGTTGTGTCACTGCGGTTCCAACTGCTGCTCAAATTGCTGCTGCAGATGCAGACGATGTTCCAGAGCCATACATCGAACAAGATGGTCTTCTCTCCCGGTAGCGCCATGTGGCCGTCCGGAGCCCGATAATCTTCCGACCGTACAATCCCACTATCACCCCTGCCAGCAATCATTTCCGGTGCCTACATTCCTGCCTGAATTTTTCCGCAGTTTTTTTAAAGGAACACACCGCCTTTTGACTGTTTTATGATTATTTAAGTACAACTTAGGTTTCGGCGTTTTATGCCATTTTCAGTTATTTGATTTTATGTCTTCTAATATATTGCAGGATACTTAACATGTTGTCAGGCTCAAAGTTGGCCATAAATTAAGAACAATGTTGGCTCCCCACGAAATGTCACATGTAAAAGGTATTACAGGATGGTCATTTTACATCTGGAATTTGGTGAGGAGCTAATATATTTCTTAATTTATGGCCTACTTTGAGCTTGACAACATGTTCAGTCTCCTCCAATATACAGGGTGATTATAACTAAAGTTAAACTATCAAATCTCTGTAGAAATAACACCTCTGGTCAGAATGACGTCAAATTGCAACGGAATATTATCGGAGAAGGGGAAAACGTATAGCAGAAGAAAAATAAATAGCTACAAAATGTAGCACCAGATGGCACTGTAAGCATCATAATTTAATAGTGGTCGACTACAAATGACAGTTGAATCATACAACAATGACTAAGGTGTACGTTTGACGTTAAACAAACTGTACTACTCAGTGTGCATGGGTGTACAGGTGTGATACTGTTAGTTACGTAACCCCAACAACCACGGCAAGGTCATATCACATCGGATGGGCAAAATCTGTTTTTAATTATCCTCAGGCCAAAAACCACATAAAAAGCATCACTCAAAACAATTTTTAATTACCCTGAGGACAAAAACCGAATTTTTAATTGCCCTGTGGCCAAAAACCGCACAAAAAGCATCAATCACATCGGTTTTTAGTTGTCCTGGGGCAAAAAACCGCATCAGTCAAAATCAAATCGGATTATTAATTTCCGTGTGACTGGCGCAAAACATGATCAATATGCTGTCCACCGATTCCTGCAAGAAGTTGAAATCGAGAAACAGCGTGTTGTACAACTGACTGAAGTGTTTCCTCGGTCACATTCAGAATGTGTTGAGCAATGCGTGCCTTCAATGCAGCTAAGTTTGCAATCGAAAAACTGATCACAACGTCTTTCAGATAGCCCCACAGCCAGAAGTCACACGGATTAAGATCAGGTGATCGGGACGGCCAGGCTGTAGGGAAATAGCGGCTGATAATTCTAGCATTTCCGAAATGGAGATTCAGTACCTGCTTAACTGGATTTGCAATATGCGGAGGTGCGCTATCTTGCAAAAACAAAAAGAAAAAGTTCCCATCCAGACATCCACGCTGTTGGAGAGCTGGGATAACGTGGTTGTGCAAAGACACTCATAGCGCTTACCAGTGGCGGTACAGGTAACAAGACCGGAAGCACCTACCTCTTCGAAAATATATGGCCCTGTGATAAATGATGCCGTAAAACCCGCACCACACAGTGATCTTTTCAGGATGAAGTGGTACTGGTTGATTTGTGTGTGGATTTTCTGTTGCCCATATTCGACAATTCTGTGTATTGACATATCCTGTCAAATGGAAGTGGGCTTCGTCTGTCCACAAAAACTTCTATGGCCAATCATTGTCCACTTCCATGTGAGCAAGAAAAATTCTAAAGCAAAGGTCGCTCTTGCTGGCAGCAAGTCATGCACATGGGTAATTTTGGATGGATAGCAAAGAAGGATGTTTCGTAAGATTTTACTCACCGTGCTCACGGGTATGTCCATTGTTCGGGCAATTCTCGATGTACTACACGTCTTCACACCACCACTCGTCCCCTCCTGCACTGCTGTGGCAATCGCTTCCACTGACGTTCTCTACCAGGTTGCACGCCAAAAGAAGCCGTCTTTTCGAATTTCCGAATCATTTTCTCCAGACCCACGGCAGTCATCGGACCAACGCCTTTTCACAAACACTTCAGTCTCCGGAATTTCTGCAGAGCGACGTGTGCACAGTCATCATTTTTGTAATACAGCTTTGCAAGCAGAGCGCGATCCTGCAGTAAGACAGTGATGCGAACGTCGCAGACGCGAAAGGAGGAAAACCCGTGTATCCAGCGAGTTGATAACAACTTCAATGGGTCGTGCGCATGGCAGGTGCTTTTATTTACGTATTCTGACACATACAGCACCATCTATTTTTGTCTTCTGGCATACGTTTTTCCCCTTCTCCGATAATATTCCGTTGCAATTTGAAGTCATTCTGACCAGTGGTGTTATTTCTACAGTGTTTTGAAAGGTTAACTTTAATTATAATCACCCTGTAAGACAGAAAATCAAATTCTTGAAAACGGCATAAAAGGACAAAACCTGGATTGTACTAAAATAAACAATAGAAAGTCAAATGGGGGTGAGTTCCCTCATAAAATATTGCTTGATTGTTGCTCAGCAACATCAAAACCTTTTTATCTTTCTGCAGTGTCGCAGAAGGACCATTCAGCTTCCTTATCCCTATGACAAGACTTCTTTCAAACTCAGTGAAATTCCTTAAAGGCATTATTGACTAACATGAAATCACCAAGTGGAATCTCAAAGGTAGCTAACGCTTGCAAACGATACAGCGTGTATTTAAAGCAAACCTGATTTGCATCCACATAGTGGCATTACTGCTGCCACTCTTGTGCTAGTGTCGCGAAATGTTAATAGCCTTCATCTTTCAGTCCGTGTTACGATTTTGTTTCATTCATTGTACATTCGTACCATGATCTGTCCCGTCCGCAGTTGCGAAACAGCTGAACACATGAAGTAATGGTTCTGGAAACTAACACTATGATCGAAATGTGCCTCTCCAGCGCATAGTAGACACCAGGAGAGCCTGTCGATATCGCTGATCAACCAGCAGGTAGATCACTTTCGTTGCTTTTCGGTCCCAAAACTCATTGCAGAATATTAGCAACAGCACGTGACTGAGAAACTGAGAACCTCAACAAATCCTCGAATCGAAGAATCAATGGTTGTTACAAAATTCAACTAATACTAAACCTAGGAATGTGTCCGGTAGTAGATCATTTTTTGTGCATTTCTCTTAGGCTGATTTCTACACAATTCCAAGATTAACACCTGTCCAGTCATGCAAGTCAGGGTTGCGCCTAGTCCACTGAACTGTGTACCTATCCAGCAGTTCCAACAGTGTCGGAGGCAGCGTAGTTTGTACCCTCTGGCGGCGACACGTGCCAGATGTCGCCTTGGGCTGAGGGTGGACCGGCGCTGGGCTGGTGTGGGGATTAGAGCTGGATTACGGGCTGCAGAGTGGCTGGCGCACTCTGGCGCCGAGTCCCCATCTGATGCGGCTGCTCAGCCTCCCATTAAGGGAGGCTCCGCTCGTAAGGCGAAGGCGGCGCTCACTGGCGGCCCTGCTGTTCGTTTCGCATCTCGTAGCCGTCAACTTTTACGTCGTTCTCGCTACCGTCTGTCGCTCAGTACGTCTTCGGTCTCGCCAACGGACTAAGCTTTCCCGACGCAACTGTCAGCAGCTCGTGTGCTGCTGTTGCCTCAGAGTATTACAGGGAGTAACATGTAGGAATTATGAGCAGCATTATGGAGAAGATGGGAGATAACTTACAAAATGTATAAAAAATTTGTAGAGAGACAACAGAAGACATCAGTAGAAATCTACTGTTGCTCATACCACACCTCTCAAATCTATACGTATTATAAAATATTTGCATGTACACTATGTGATCAAATGTGTCCGTACACCTGGCTGAAAATGACTTAAAAGTTCGTGGCGCCCTCATTCGGTATTGCTGGAATTCAACTTGGTGTTGGCCCACACTTAGCCTTGATGACAGTTCCCACTCTCGCAGGCATATGTTTAATCAGGTTCTGGAAGGTTTCTTTGGGAGTGGTAGCCCATTCTTCAGGTTGTGCTGCACTGAGGAGAGGTATCGATGTCGGTTGGTGAGGCCTCACACGAAGTCGGAGTTGCAAAACATCCCGAAGGTGTTCTATAGGATTCGGGCCAGGACTCTGTCCAGGCCAGTCCATTACAGGCACGTTATTGTCGTGTAACCATTCCGTCACAGGTCGTCCATTATGAACAGGTACTCGATCGTGTTGAAAGATGCACTGGCCATCCCCGAATTGCTCATCAAGAGAGGGAAGTAAGAAGGTGCTTAAAAAAATCAATGTAGGCCTGTGCTGTGATGGTGCCAGGCAAAACAACAACGGGTGCAAGCCCTCTCCATGAAAAATACCATAACTCCACCGCCTCCGAATTTTACTGTTGGCACTACAAACGTTGGCAGATGAGGTTCACCTGGCATTCGCCATACCCACACCCTGCCATTTGATCGCCACATTGTGTACCGTGATTCGTCACTCCATACAACATTTTTACACTCTTCAATCGTCCAATGTTTACGCTCCTTACACCAAGCGAGGCGTCATTCGGCATTTACCTGCGTGATGTGTGGCCTTCGAGCAGCCGTTCGACCATGAAATAAAAGTTTTCTCACCTCCCGCATGTCATAGTACTTACAGTGAGCCCTGACGCAGTTTGGAATTGCTGTGTGATGATCTGGAGAGATGTCTGACTATTACACATTACGACCCGCTTCAACTGTCGGCGGTCTCTGTCAATCAACAGACGAGATCGGCCTGTACGCGTTGTGCTGTTCGTGTCCCTTCACGTTTCGACTTCACAATCACATCGGAAACAGTGGACCTAGGGATGTTTAGGAGTGTGGAAATCTCGTGTACAGACATATGACACAAGTGACATCCAATCACCAGACCACGTTCGAAGTCCGTGAGATCCGCGGAGTGCCCCATTCTGCTCTCTCACGATATCTAATGACTACTTAGGTCACTGATATGGAGTACCTGGCAGTACGTGGCACCTAATATGAAGAACATGTGTTTTTGGGGGTATCCGGATACTTTTGATCACATGGTGTATGTATGTATTCTTAATCTCTTTGTAGGACCGACCTCAACCAAACATGGTACACATATCACATACTGTGGGAAACAAACGGTGTGGGGCCAAGAAGTACTTAGCAGAGAGGTGTGGATCAAACAGAAGTGAAGTCCACGACTCTCGTATTCTCATATTTTATTCATCCAGTATTCGAGAATGAGACCAGCTAGTAACTTGCAACAAACTTTACACGTAATTGCAAACCCTTACGAAATTTTTCTCGCTGACAACCCCGACGAAATGACGAAAAGAAAAAAAAGTTTATAGCTTACTACATTTCCACTGAACACTCAGTAAAACTACTGCATGAGACATGACGTTTTCATTTATTACTTCGTTGCTATTAACTCTACTCGCAAAACACTTCGCAGACAGTATCCAAAAATTCAGCTGAAATTACACTCCTGGAAATTGAAATAAGAACACCGTGAATTCATTGTCCCAGGAAGGGGAAACTTTATTGAAACATTCCTGGGGTCAGATACATCACATGATCACACTGACAGAACCACAGGCACATAGACACTGGCAACAGAGCATGCACAATGTCGGCACTAGTACAGTGTATATCCACCTTTCGCAGCAATGCAGGCTGCTATTCTCCCATGGAGACGATCGTAGAGACGCTGGATGTAGTCCTGTGGAACGGCTTGCCATGCCATTTCCACCTGGCGCCTCAGCTGGACGTGCAGACCGCGTGAGACGACGCTTCATCCAGTCCCAAACATGCTCAATGGGGGACAGATCCGGAGATCTTGCTGGCCAGGGTAGTTGACTTACACCTTCTAGAGCACGTTGGGTGGCACGGGATACATGCGGACGTGCATTGTCCTGTTGGAACAGCAAGTTCCCTTGCCGGTCTAGGAATGGTAGAACGATGGGTTCGATGACGGTTTGGATGTACCGTGCACTATTCAGTGTCGCCTCGACGATCACCAGTGGTGTACGGCCAGTGTAGGAGATCGCTCCCCACACCATGATGCCGGGTGTTGGCCCTGTGTGCCTCGGTCGTATGCAGTCCTGATTGTGGCGCTCACCTGCACGGCGCCAAACACGCATACGACCATCATTGGCACCAAGGCAGAAGCGACTCTCATCGCTGAAGACGACACGTCTCCATTCGTCCCTCCATTCACGCCTGTCGCGACACCACCGGAGGCGGGCTGCACGATGTTGGGGCGTGAGCGGAAGACGGCCTAACGGTGTGCAGGACCGTAGCCCAGCTGCATGGAGACGGTTGCGAATGGTCCTCGCCGACACCCCAGGAGCAACAGTGTCCCTAATTTGCTGGGAAGTGGCGGTGCGGTCCTCTACGGCACTGCATAGGATCCTACGGTCTTGGCGTGCATCCGTGCGTCGCTGCGGTCCGGTCCCAGGTCGACGGGCACGTGCACCTTCCGCCGACCACTGGCGACAACATCGATGTACTGTGGAGACCTCACGCCCCACGTGTTGAGCAATTCGGCGGTACGTCCACCCGGCCTCCCGCATGCCCACTATACGCCCTCGCTCAAAGTCCGTCAACTGCACATACGGTTCACGTCCACGCTGTCGCGGCATGCTACCAGTGTTAAAGACTGCGATGGAGCTCCGTATGCCACGGCAAACTGGCTGACACTGACGGCGGCGGTGCACAAATGCTGCGCAGCTAGAGCCATTCGACGGCCAACACCGCGGTTCCTGGTGTGTCCGCTGTGCCGTGCGTGTGATCATTGCTTGTACAGCCCTCTCGCAGTGTCCGGAGCAAGTATGGTGGGTCTGACACACCGGTGTCAATGTGTTCTTTTTTCCATTTCCAGGAGTGTATTTACAAAAATATGTCATTGTACAATACACAGTTCAGGAGATATGACATCATAAATCGGTTAATTTAAATCGGTATTGTCTGGAGACTTCATAATTGGAAAATTCATGTTCTGCTTCGTGGATACATGAGATTGCAGATCATATATAAGAATTTTAACATCTGCCATTTTGCCTTATTCGTCTTATTCTTATTCTTCTGCCAATCCAGGATAAGGCACCAAGCGAACTGGCGCAGTGAACGTCACAATGGATACACATTCGGGAGGACGACGGTTGAAACCCGCGTCTGGCCATCTTGATTTAGGTTTTCTGTGGTTTCCCTAAAACGCTTCAAGTAAACGCTGGGATGGTTCCTTTGAAAGGGCACGCCCGTTTTCTTTTTCCATCCTTCCCTAATCCGAGCGCATGTTACGTCTCTAATGACCTCGTTGTCGATTGGACGTTAAACATTAAATCTTCTCCTCCAGCATTAGGCCGTACGACCTTCCTGGCCTCACCATTTCATTCTTGGCTTGCCCACACTCCTTCTTTCAATAAGACAATATTCTATCGCTCTTTGAGAGATTTTCTGAGTTCAACTACGTAATACAGGCTTTTCAGTCTTGCTTTATTTGGATTACTTCCTCAGATAATGGATGTTGCCGTAGTTCTTTCTTCATTTCATCATTTCTTATTTTATCTTTTTCTATCCAGCCTTTCACTGATGTAATGGACTTAATTTCCAATGTTTCAATTTGTCTTGGGTCTTTTGTTGCTAAAGTCCCACTTTCAGCTCCTTATAGTACTGTGGGTAGTGCCATAACTGGCATGACAGGCCATAAAATTTCATTTTGGCTTCCCTTCTCGTTTTACCGGTTAATGTTCTTCTTATCGTGCCACATATACGATGACAGATGTTAATTTTCTTATTTGTTTATTTCTCTTCTTCAAATGTTTCGTCACATCCTAGATACTACAAACGCACACCTGACTATTATTACGTTGCATATGATTAACGTAGACCGTATGGGGTATTTTCAAAAAATTAGTGTATCGCTATTTGTAATTTATCTTCAGTATGTTATTTAATTACCATGTCATCGTTTCCATGCCTTTAGTAAATTACAAATTCAGTCTCAACCAAAGGATTTAGACGCAGCTTTTTATATCAGTCGACAGTCTTCTTACTGATGTGATGCGGCCCGACACGAATTGCTCTCGTGTGCCAAACTTCTCATCGCAGAGTAGCAGATGCGGTCTACGTCGTCAATGATTTGTGGTACGTATTTCAGTCTCTGTCTTTCTCTACAGTTTTCACTCTCAACAGCTCCTTCTTTTACCACAGAGTTTATTCCCAGATGTCGTAACACATTTCCTATCATCCTGTCCCTTATTCTTGTCAGTATTTTCCTTTCTTCCTTTCCTTTCCTTCACCAGTTCTACGGAGAAGCATCTCATATCTTATCATATCACTCCACCAAATTTTGAACATTTTTCTGCAGCACTACATATCAAATGCTTATTCTTTTCTGTTCCGACTTTCTCATAATTCATGATTCACAACCAAACAATTCTGTGCGTGAAATGTAGATTCTCAGAAATTTCATCCGGAAATTCAGACATGTTTGACAACTGCAAACTTGTCTTGTCCAAAAATGCCCTTTTTTTCCTCTCTATGCTGCTTTTTATGTCCCCCTTGCTTCGTCAGTCATGGATTATTTTACATTCCAGGTAACAGAATCCCTTAAAGTCAAAACCGGTCATCGAGAAGTTAAGTTTTTCAAAGTTGTCAAATGGCTCTGAGCACTATGGGACTTAACATCTGTAGTCATAAGTCCCCTAGAACTTAGAACTACTTAAACCTAACTAACCTAAGGACATCACAAACATCCATGCCCGAGGCAGGATTCGAACCTGCGACCGTAGCAGTCGCGTGGTTCCGGACTGAGCGCCTAGAACCGCTAGACCACAGCGAAGTTCTCAGATCTGCTACTTCTCATTAATTCCGTCTTCCTTCAGTATACGCTCAATCCATCTACTGTACTTATTACATTATTTATGCCATTCAGCAGACCCTGTAATTCCTCTCCACCCTTACTAAGGATAGCAACTTTACGAGCGAATCTTGTCATTAGTACCCTTTTATCCTAAATTATAGTCGCACTCTCGTACCTCCATTTTATTTTTGTCATTGCTTCTTCGATGTATAGGGTGAATTGCAGAGCGAAGCACTGCATCTCTGTCTCACACCCTTTTTAATCAGAGAAGTTCACTTTTGGTCTTCCAATCCTATTGTTCCCTCCTGGTTCTTCCACATATTGTATGTTACCCGTCTTTTCATGTAACTTAGACCTATTTGTCTGAGAATTTCAAACATCTTGTACCATTTTACATTGTTGAACAAATCGTATGAAGTTGTCTTGCTTCTTTTATTGTTTCAATTTTGCTTCCAGTATAAACCACAACGTCAGGACTGCGTCTCTGGTGTCTCTACCCTTCCTGAAGCCAGACAAATCCTAATCTAACAGATCATCAATTTTCTTTTCCGTTCTCCCGTATACTGTACTTGTCAGCAGCTTGGCTGCAAGAGGTATTGAGCAGATTCTGCGATAGTTCTCGCACTTATCTATCCTTGCTACTTTCGGAATTGCATCGTTGACATAATTACGCAAGCGTAGTGGTATGTTGCCAGTCACATAGATTCTACACATCAAGTTGAATAGTCCCTTGCTAGATAGTTCTTAAAATTATTTTGCAAATTCCGATGGAAGGTTATGTATCCTTTCTGCCTTTTACGTTCTTATCTCTTACAAAAGACTTTCAAATTCTAATTTAATCCCCTGTCTCTATCATATGAAGTCCAATTTCTTCTGTCACGTCATCGTACAATTCATCTCCCTCGCCGGCCGCGGTGGTCTAGCGGTTCTAGGCACTGCAGTCCGGAACCGCGGGACTGCTACGGTCGCAGGTTCGAATCCTGCCTCGGGCATGGGTGTGCGTGATGTCCTTAGGTTAGTTAGGTTTAAGTAGTTCTAAGTTCTAGGGGACTTATGACCTAAGATGTTGAGTCTCATAGTGCTCAGAGCCATTTGAACCATTTGAACCATCTCCCTCACAGAGGTATTCAGTGTACTGTTTCTTTCGATCCAGTCTTTCTCCTCTCCCTTTAACAGTGAAACTTTCATTGGACATTTAATGTTTCCATCTTTGCATTCAATTTCACCGAAAGTTGTTTTGACTTTTCTATAGTCGCAGTAAAAATTAAAACCAGCCACGTACTGGTAGGTTGCGCAGTGTTGCAAAGTGATAGTTGCTGAAACCTGCCATAGCAGTTTCATTTACAGTGACCGAGCGAGGTGGCGCAGTGGTTCGACACTGGACTCGCATTCGGGAGGACGACGGTTCAATCCCACGTCCGGCCATCCTGATTTAGGTTTTCCGTAATTTCCCTAAATCATTCAAGGCAAATGCCGGGATGGTTGCTCTGAAAGGGCACGGCCGACTTCCTTCCCCATCCTTCCCTAATCCGATGAGACCGATGACCACGCGGTCTGGTCTCCTTCCCCAAACAACCAACCATCATTTACAGTGTCTCTTACGCATACATCGTCTCAGTGTGTACGAAGAAAAGTTATGATATTAGTATATTTTCCGATTTCTGTTTTTACATATCGCAGAACAACGTAAATCTAGTATCACATTATTTGCGGAATGTTTCGGTTTATAACGCTACTCAAGACGGAACTGTACTGCGGAAATAAATGAAACTTATAAAACGGAAGACTCTGCCACACCATTATAATTCTTTCCTTTTATCACTATTTACTGTTAATGATATTTGATCGAAAGTTGATGAAAGTTAAGGTGGTCACGCTCTGTCTTTTACAACAGCTAAGAACTGATTGATTGAATTTAATGTGTACGTACTTCTGCTGAAGATCATAAATTTGAAGGACAGCCAAAAATGGCAACCACAGAAGAAGCAGTCTAGGAACATTAATCAGTTATGATAACACACACAAACCTTTGTTGACATGTTAGACATGACAGCAGAAAAAGTGGGCTACTATCGCACGTTCATAGCGAGATGGATGTCGCTTTTTTTTTTTTTACACTAGGAAAAAGCTAATGCGAAAGAGACTACGTCAGCAAAAGTTAGGATCTAAGAAGTGTTCAGTGCCCTTATTTTATTCTGTGAACAACAACAGTATAATTCCTCACAAAGATGGTAAAATCTATATGCTCGTTGTGGCCATACAAGAAATCAGAGACATTATAATGTCAAGACAGTTTAGGGAATGTTCACTCATCAGACTAAACATAGTCACGTCTCTCAAGTACAGTCAGCAAATGAAATTACAGTTCCTAATCTCACAATAACCCCCTGGTAATTCATAGCTCCGAAGTGACAGTGGGGTATCGGTTTCATGTTTGATGTAATTTATCCCTATGCTGTAATCATAGTAAATATTACGAAGACATTTTTATGGAGAATAGTTTTTTGGACAAATTTTTGTGCGTGTTTTCAATGAAAATGTTACGAAAAATGTTTGACGTTACAGCAGTGAGCTGGGATGGAATAAAGGGCATCACAGTCAGTTGCGACTATTTGGAGTACCATTTCAAACATTTGCCTTTTTAAAATTAGTAAAAAAATGAAACTTCCTTCAGTGCACACTCCACTACGGAGTGAAAATTCATTCAGGGGTTGATAAGTTATCCCAGTAATGTGCAGTTTGCTTGAATCAAATATTTGTAGGTTTTATTTAATTTAGTTTTTGGTTACTTCCGAAATCAGAGATTTCAATCTCCTGAAATATCCACATATATGCTAATGTCGTATTTGGATTTCTGTTTCAGTTTGAAATTATAAAATTTTACATTTTCTCGTAGTAATTTTATACGTCAGAGATATAAAAGTGCCTGTTTTCATCTTGAAAATATAGGTAGACCGGTAAAATATATTCGTAATAAATCTTTTATTGTGAAAGGAGGTTTGTTAATTAATGAACTTTAGTGTCCGGTTTGAAACAAAGTAGAGAGTGTAATTCCAGAGCACCTGGCTAACGTTGGTCTAATTCGACACGGGGCTGCCCTGAAGGTGCAAGAGGCCACCCGATAACTCGCTCGTTAAGCGACCGGTAAAGATTACCGTGTTTATCCAGGTCGTCGGATGACAAGATCACAGGAACGAGGGAAGGCCAGTGAACAACACTGTGTCGAAGGCTCCTCGATATCGGTTACGGCAGGCAGGGCCCTGTCAGGTCTGTACGGACAGACGGGCGGGCGCGGCTTTGTGTCGGCGTGCAGGGCTCCAATGGCTTTGTTTGTGGCGGCGGTAGCGACGTCTGGCGTCGATGCCACTTGCCTGCCAGGGAGCGGCCTACCCGAAAAGCGTGACGCGGCGTACGCGCCCGGCTGAGTTCTGCAAATGTTTGCAGCACTCTACGTCACTCGACGCAGTCATCAGATATGTTAAATAAAATGGAAAACACACTGAATGAGAAACAAGAAACAATCATGTGCATGACCATAAAGGTGAGGCAAATCATACCAAACTGAAGACAGCGCCAGATATAGTCTCAAGAGAAAGCAGCACCGTGTACGTAACAGACCGGAGGTCATGCCAGATTAAGCGATCTATTCTTTGTATTCATATTTTACACATGTATATGAATAAAAATGTAAGCGTTCATTTGTTCGAAGTCGTGTCTATCCGTAAGTTCTTGAGCAATTGCTTTGACATTTTAACACAACGTAGCATTCTAATACAGGTGTGCTTTTAAGTACCTGTTTCTTTATTTATTCTAATGGAATGTTGAGACAAAATTTCAAAGTATTCTGTCAAAATCTTTTAGAGATTTGCGAATAGGAATATTTACAGTTTATAAATAAGTACAAACGTAGATGTTCGGTTCTTCGAAATCTCAAACCTCAGAAAGTTCCTCACGGATTGCTCTGAAATTTTGAAACGACATTCCATTCGAATATCTAATGATGTATTCATAATATATATTAATGAAGGGGAAACGTTATAAAATGTAATTGTCGGTTTGTTCAAAATCGTTAAGCCCCGAAAGTTCTTGAGCGATTGCTCTGAAATTTTGACACAACGTTGAAATCTAATACGGACATGTGTTAGGTATTTAATTCATTAATGATTTTTTTTTCAATAAGTTCCAATGGGACCAAACTGCTGAGGTCATCGGTCCCAAGGCTTACACACTACTTAATTTAACTTTAACTTACGCTGAGAACAACACACACACCCATGCCCGAGGGTGGACTCGAACCTCTGGCGGGGGGAAGCCGCGCGAACTGTGGCAAGGCGCCGTAAACCGCGCGGCTACGCCACGTTGTCTGTAATGTATGTTGCATTATACATCTATATGTTAATTTTGAAGATTTCTTGTATCAAATTTTTCTCTTATAAAATTTCTGTATTACATACATTTAAAAACAGGTATATGAAAACACACATGTATATATATACCACCCCCCTCCCCTCTCTCTCAGTCCACCACCTCCTCCCCTTTCTCTATCCAACTTCTCCTCCACTATCTCTCCGTCTCCTGCTGCCCCCTCTCTCTGTCCATTCCCCCTTCCACATATTGCATGAGCATTTCTCCCCAATCCTCTGCCCATCTCCTCTTCCCTCCTGTCTCTGATACTGAGCATCGTATCTTGTTCATGCAAACTCTGATTCAGTGGTAGTATTCTAAATATAAACCAATAAGCCATAAATACAACTTTCCTGATTGCTAACAAACTTTCATTATTGTATATTTTATATATATAGACTTATGTATATATTAAAAAGTATATAGTCTTTATGCGTCTAAACGTTCATTATAGTAACGTGGTAAAATTTGAAGTAAATCAGAAAGGTACATTGAGATTTTTGATAACATACAAGATGATACCACAAATGCCTGAAGTGATAATTTTGCAACATGAAGTCACCCAAGCAATTAATTCTACTCACAATTGGAAAGCCCCTGGAAAAGATAAAATAGCAAATTTCTGGGTAAAGTAGTTCACCTCAACACATTCACATCTAACTAAATTATTTAACAGTTACATTGCAGACCCATACACATTCCCTGATACACTTACACATGGAATAACTTATCTGAAACCTAAAGATCAAGCAGACACAGCAAACCAAGCAAAATATCGCCCCATAACATGCCTACCAACAATATACAAAAAATTAACTTCAGTCATTACACAGAAATTAATGACACATACAACACAGAACAAAATTATAAATGAAGAACATAAAGGCTGTTGCAAAGGAGCATGAGGATGTAAAGAGCAACTGATAATAGATACAGAGGTGACATATCAAGCTAAAACTAAGCAAAGGTCACTACACTACGCATACATTGATTACCAAAAAGCTTTTGATAGTGTACCCCACTCATGGTTACTACAAATATTGGAAATATATAAAGTAGATCCTAAATTGATACAGTTCCTAAACATAGTAATGAAAAATTGGAAAACCACACTTAATATCCAAACAAATTCAAATGATATCACATCACAGCCAATACAGATTAAGTGTGGAATATACCAAGGAGACTCATTAAGTCCTTTCTGGTTCTGCCTTGCTCTGAACCCACTATCCAACATGCTAAATAATACAAATTATGGATACAATATTACTGGAACATACCCACACAAAATCACACATTTGCTATACATGGATGATCTAAAACTACTGGCAGCAACAAATCAACAACTCAACCAATTACTAAAGATAACAGAAGTATTCAGCAATGATATAAATATGGCTTTTGGAACAGACAAATGTAAGAAAAATAGCATAGTCAAGGGAAAACACACTAAACAAGAAGATTACATACTGGACAACCACAGCGACTGCATAGAAGCGATGGAAAAAACAGATGCCTATAAATATCTAGGATACAGACAAAAAATAGGAATAGATAGTACAAATATTAAAGAAGAACTAAAAGAAAAATATAGACAAAGACTAACAAAAATACTGAAAACAGAATTGACAGCAAGAAACAAGACAAAAGCTATAAATACTTACGCTATACCAATATTGACCTACTCATTTGGAGTAGTGAAATGGAGTAACACAGACCTAGAAGCGCTCAATACACTTACACGATCACAATGCCACAAATATAGAATACATCACATACATTCAGCAACAGAAAGATTCACATTAAGCTGAAAGGAAGGAGAAAGGGGATTTATCGACATAAAAAACCTGCATTATGGACAGGTAGACAATTTAAGAAACTAGCAAAATACACAAAGCAATCACTCATATAAATACATCGGCTACACCATTGCAATTTCATAACCACTTCTACAACCCCTTAGATCAAATAACATCAACAGACACGAAGAAAGTAAATTGGAAAAAGAAAACACTACATGGCAAGCACCCGAATCATTTATTACAGCCACACATCGATCAAGACGCATCCAACACATGGCTAAGAAAAGGCAATGTATACAGTGAGACGGAAGGATTCATGATTGCAATACAGGATCAAACAATAAACACCAGATATTACAGCAAGCATATTATTAAAGATCCCAACACCACAACAGATGAATGCAGACTTTGCAAACAACAAATAGAAACAGTAGATCACATCACAAGCGGATGTACAATACTAGCAAACACAGAATACCCCAGAAGACATGACAATGTAGCAAAAATAATACATCAACAGCTTGCCTTACAACATAAACTTATAAAACAACACGTTCCCACATACAAGTATGCACCACAAAATGTACTGGAGAATGATGAATACAAATTATACTGGAACAGAACCATTATAACAGATAAAACACCACATAACAAACCTGACATCATACTCACCAATAAAAAGAAGAAATTAACACAACTAACCGAAATATCCATACCCAATACAACAAATATACAAAAGAAAACTGGAGAAAAAATTGAAAAATACATCCAACTGGCTGAGGAAGTCAAGGATATGTGGCATCAGGATAAAGTTGACATTATACCAATTATACTATCAACTACAGGAGTCATACCACACAATATCCACCAGTACATCAATGCAATACAGCTACATCCAAACTTATATATACAACTACAGAAATTCGTAATTATTGATACGTGTTCAATTACCCGAAAGTTCCTAAATGCAATATAACATATACCATACAGTTAAAAGGAAGTGACGCTTGATCAAGGTCCGCGTCACTTTCCATTTTTAACCAGACTTAACGTCTGAGAAAGTAAAGAATAATAATAATAATAACAATAACAAGAAGATGATGATGATGATGAAAATAAATTCACATTTTTCTTAGTCATTTAGAGAGGGATGTATGGAGCGGACTTAAGTACGTCCCATCGCCCTCATCCAGTGCAGTGAAACTGAGAACTGACAATTTGTTATTTCAGGGTAAGTTTCTGCTTAAAGCCGGCCGAGAGGAAAATGCTATACTATTCGTCTGCCCGAAACCAATTAAATTCTGATCAGAGGAATTTTTTATTTGAAATATAAACGTTACCTGACTCACAGTAAAGTACCATTACTGTTCGATCGACACAAGTAGGATTGTTGTTGTTGTTGATGTTGTTGTGTCTTTAGTTCTAAGACTGGTGTGACGCAGCCCCGCACACCAGTTTACCATGTGCCCCTAACTGAGAGGGACCCGAGAGGTTTTTCACGGCTTGTGAGTCAAAATTTTTCCAAACCCGACAGGAATTTCTGCGGGCAGTGAATGAAGATCCACCCCCACCCCCCGCCAGCGAAAGCACGCTGTAGCAGGAACTGCGTGCAATGGTCATTGCGAGTGGTCGTCTCGGAAGAAGCCACTGCGCGCACAGGCGTATGAAGACAACAAGAGCAAAGTTCATCTGGTTGAAAGAATATGTGGCTGGTTACCTGAACATTCCACCACGTTAGTATATCTCGAGTGGCCTGCAAAATCATCTCACTTGAATCGCACAGGTTCTGTGGAACGTAAAGAAATAGCGTGTAAAACGCCAATACCAGCAGTTTGCTATAACTGCGCTATCAAATCCTCAGCGAGTGGCTTAATATGGATGCGACATATTTGCACAACCATATGGACTCACCTCCTAACGGAATGTACGCGGTTATCAAGTGCGGGGGCGAAATTACACGGTTTTAAGTGATGATTGTCATGATTTCTGTAGGGGTGAGTCATTTTTTGTCTGGTGAGATCGTGTGATGAACACTGCCATGCAACATTGATCTCTACTTCTTCGGCATTACTTGTCTCCCTGAGTCATGCTTCTGCTGTTCAAAATGGTTCAAATGGCTCCGAGCACTATAGGACTTAACTTCTGAGGTCATCAGTCCCCTATAACTTAGAACTACTTAAACCTAACTAACCTAAGGACATCACACACGGCCATGCCTGAGGTAGGATTCGAACCTGCGACCGTAGCGGTCACGCGGTTCCAGACTGTAGCGCCTAGAACCGTTCGGCCACCCTGGCCGGCGCTTTTGCTGTTTCTTGCCACATCTACATCTACATCTTCATGGCTACTCTGCACATCAAACCTAAGTGTCTGGCAGCGGGTTCATAGAAGCACCTTAACAAAATTCTGTTATTCCACTCTCTAACAGCGCGCGAAGGAAACGAGCACCTGTATCCTCACGTGCGAGCTCCGATTTCCCTTATTTTACAGTTGTGATCATTTCTTCCTGTGTAGGTCGGCAACAGCAAAATATTTTCGCATTCACAAGTGAAATTTGGTGCTTGAAATCTCATGAGAAGGTTTTGCCGCAACGAAGAATCTTTGTTTTAATGATGTCCAGCCCAAGTCCTGAATCGTGCGCATGAGGTTCTCTTGACTGCTTCATGAAAGTATAAAATGTGTTGCCCATCTTAGGACTATATCGATGTACGTCGTTAATCTGATAAGGATCCCACACCACGCAGCTGAACTCCAAAAGACGACGGACAACCATTATGTTGACAGTTTCTTTAGTAGAACTGTTGAATCATTTAAGTAGTCTGACAATAATACAGTCTTTGGTTCGCCTTCCCCACGACATTTTTTATGTCTTGTTTCCTGTTTCAGTTGTTCGTAATTGTAATTCCTAGGCAAATAGTTGAATTTACGGCCTTAAACGTGATTAACAGAAGTTTAAAGGATTCCTTTTAGCAAAAAAATGGTTCAAATGGCTCTGAGCACTATGGGACTTAACTTCTGAGGTCATCAGTCCCGTAGAACTTAGAACTACTTAAACCTAGAACCGCTCAGCCACTCCGGCCGGCCTCCTTTTAGCACTCATATAGATGATGTCACAATGCGGTTCCAGACTGAAGCGCCTAGAACCGCTCAGCCACTCCGGCCGGCCTCCTTTTAGCACTCATATAGATGATGTCACAATGCGGTTCCAGACTGAAGCGCCTAGAACCGCTCAGCCACTCCGGCCGGCCTCCTTTTAGCACTCATATAGATGATGTCACAATTTTCAATCTTTAGAGTCGATTGCCAATTTTCACAACTTGCAGATATCTTATTTTAATCGTCTTGCAACTGGTTTTGATCTTCTGATGACTTTACTAGACAATATGCAACCAGTCTAAGACGGCTACTCAGTTTCTTTTCTAAATCGTTTATACAGATACGGAACAACAGAGGATCTATAACACTGTGTTGGGGAGCGCCAGAAATCACGTCTGTTTTACTCGATGACTATGCCCCAGTTACTATGAACAGTGACCTCTCTGAAGGGAAATCATGAAACCAGTCGCATAACTCAGAGGATATTCCATAAGCACGCAATTAGATTACAAGCAGCTTGCGGGGTACGGTGTCCAAAGCCTTCTAGAAATCTAGAAATACGGAAACAATTTGAAATCCCTTGTCAATAGCACTCAACAAAAAATAGTTCAAATGGCTCTAAACACTATGGGACTTAACATCTGAGGTCATCAGTCCGCTAGACTTAGAACTACTTAAACCTAACTATCCTAAGGACATCACACACATCCACGCACGAGGCAGGATTCGAACCTGCGACCGCAGTAGCAGCGCGGTTCCGGACTGAAGGGCCTAGAATCGGTCGGCCACAGCGGCCGACAGGCACTCAACACTACTTGCGACTAATGAGCTAGTTCTGCATCACAAGTGCAATGTTTCCTAAATCAGTGTTGACTACGCATTAATAGACCATTGTATTCGAGATGATTCATAACGTTCGAACACATTATATTTCCAAAATCTTGCTGTATGTGGACGTCAATGATATAGGTTTTTAATTTGGTAGATTACTCCTGTTAGTTTTCTTATAACTTTGAAGTTTTTGGGTACAGATCTTTGGTAGTGCGAACGTTTGTATACGATTGTTAAGTACGGAGCTACATGATTAGCATACTCTGGTAGGAACGTAATTCGTATACAGTCCGGCAGGCCAAAAGACTTACTTTTATTAAGTATTTTACTTGTTTCACTACTCCGAGGTACCTACTTCCAAGATACTCATGTTGGCAGCTGTTGTTGATTATAATTCTGGAACATTTACTGCGTCTTCTTTAATGAAAGTCTATTGGAAGGCTGTGTTTAGTAACTATGCTTTAGTAGCATTGTCATCGACAGTATTTCAAATTGGTTCAAATGGCTCTGAGCACTGTGGGACTTAACTGTTGAGGTCATCAATCCCCTAGAACTTAGAACTACTTAAACCTAACTAACCTAAGGATATCACACACATCCATGCCCGAGGCAGGATTCGAACCTGCGATCGCAGCGATCACGCGGTTCCAGACTGTAGCGCCTAGAACCGCTCGGCCACTCCGGCCGGCGACAGTATTTCGATTGCTATCGCGCAGAGGAGACATTGACAGTATCTTGCCGCTGGCATACTTTACATACTACCGGAACATAAATCTAATGTTTGTTCTCCTACAAAATCATTCCAGTGGCGTTGAAATAGCAGGGGTATGTTTGAATTCTAAGAACACTGTGGTACGTTCTGTCGCCACCTCCTCCAAAACATACTGCAGAGACTGTGGCTTTATTTTAAGAATTTCCAAGAGCTTCAACTTACATAAACTGCCTTGAACTTTCACATCGTGGCGTTTCAACCATTCACCAATGTCGCTTTTTTCGTTGCATTATCTGAGTTTTATCTTTATTAATTGAAAAGTATGGGGCATTATCCATTACAATGACTGATACCCGATTTAATTTTCCAATAATTGCTGCTTCAACCACTTCCATAAAATAGTCTCGGTCAGACACCAATTTTGACCGTCGTCATTCCATTATAGGGCTGATGGTTGTCCATTTCGCATCTGCGTTCACATTTGATGTGTTTGATAACGGCTGTAGTCGTCGCAGTATCTATTCCTTTGGCCTTTGCAATATCGTATTTACCTGCCGACACCGGGTAAGCGACTTCCAAGTAAAATGTCTTCACTATACGGGAATATACACAATGGATGTACGAGACTCATGACTTACGACATACGGAAGATTGTGTCAGGCCGTGACTAGTGCACGAATAGCCTAATGGTATGCCGGCACGGTAGCTCAGCGTGTTTGGTCAGAGAGCTGCCCTCTGTAATAAAGAAAAGCGTCATGGGACGTCCGCCCCGAATAAACAGAACGAACGATACCGAACAAAATGAGGAAAGAGGAAATAGTAAGGCGACCGCTCGCGATAAACGGAAAATCCAGATTCGAGTCTCGGTTCACTACAAATTTTGGTTTTCGTCATTCCATTATACAGCTGATGATAGTCCATATTCGCATTTTCGAATGCATTTAATGTACAACTGTCGTTGTTCGTCTCGCCGTAATAGTCACTTATTTACTAAATGAAGAGACAGTTAGGCACGAAACGAGATGATGTCCCTCCGTAAGAAAATAATTCTTGCGTCCTTTCCCAGGGGAAGAACGAACTTCTACTCACACTGCCATCCATCCAGTCTTTTCTCACGGAATGGCTAGCCTTCACCCAGGTTTCTTCGATCAACACAATTTCTTCAAACGGCACCCTAACAATCTTTCTGAAAAATCGACAACGCTACGCTGTCAACTGTCTCCCTTATAGCTTTTAGTCCTTTAACTTTTTTGTACGGAAATCCGAGGGCTCAGCTATCGTTAACAAAGAAGTCTTGTTCCCTCTGAACAGTTCTGCCTCCCGAAGAGTAATGCATATTTTTATTCTTAATCATCGTATGTTTCTTCTCTCTTAATATCCATATGATTATGTGGCAACGAACAGCATCTTGTTGGATTGAACCCAAGTGCATTACTCGTGCGTGGTTCTGTCATCTTCTTTGCGGGTGATTGTAGCTTAGACGAACCAGTCTCTTCCATTTCTGCACAGCATATTTCAAGTCAAAAATCAGCAAAATAGTTTTTAAGTATCTTGAAGGCATCTGTAATTCTTTCGACTGTCTTCCTTGGAGGTAATAGTCGCACCATTGTCTCTCTCCTTCTCGCTTACGTACCGCACAAATTCCTGTATCTAACCCCGCAAAACATGAACAGATCGCTGAACTTGCAGTAACCACACTTCCGTGCACACTTCCGATACAAGTTTCAGACGTTATGTAGGGCAACATAAAATCGCCGCCCAGAGAATCTCTAGTGTAACACGCACAAGCCGCACAGAGAAAGGAAGAACAAAACTAAAGGGTTTACAACTGTTGAAGTAATCGGTCGCAAGCGTCGTCTGCAACAGGTAGCCGTGCCAGTGAGATTTGACAACTATGGAACGGAACAGAAGGCGCCACCAAGTGCGTTCTCTGATTGGCTGTTGCTATGGTAACAGCCCTGTAAACAGGCCGACGTCAGTCACTTTGTTATTCTGACCCAGGTATAGAGAGGATCAGCAATTGACGATCCTCACCAGCTGGAAACACGACAGGTGCGAAGTGACGTTAGAGGAGAGGAAGTGACGCCGGTAAGCGGTCGACGCCGCGCCGCAGTCTGCCGCCTCTGCTAATTCCCGCCGCCTTGTTTGCGTCGTGTGAACAAGAATTCCCGGAAGGGTGGCAGTGCGCCCGCTCGGCGGCGAGGTAAGCTTCTTTCTGCCGCCAGCAGCTTATTTCAGCTACGCTGGTTCCTTTCCGCGAAAGGCGAGCCGTGTACCTGCGAGAAGGTAGTCGCGCTGTTTCCATTTGTGGCCCCGGTTCCACGTCTAAGCCTCTGCACCGTCGAAGTAATTTTTATTCCGTGGAGACGCTTCTGCCGTACAACATAGTAGTCGCTTAGCTTCTTATCAAAAGCATCGCCTCAAGTTCCCCAGCCTTTTATTAAAGATTAATGCATATCACTCGCAGTTGCGTCGGAGCAGCATTTCTAAGATTTACAGGATACTGCACCGTTTTCGTTGTGCTTGACAGAGGCAACTGAAAGCCGTAAAGTTGTATGCTAAAACAAAACCGCTTTCAAACAGTGAAACAGCATAGTATAGAGCTCAAATCTTGTGCCTTACCCATAACTTAAGCCTTTGTGACAACTTTTCATGTAGGCGAACTTGTTTTGTGATTCCATAATGAGATATGATTCCATAATGAGAAGAATATCGCCGGCCGCGGTGGCCGAGCGGTTCTAGGCGCTTCAGTCCGGAACCACGCGACTGCTACGGTCGCAGGTTCGAATCCTACCTCGGGCATGTATGTGTGTGATGTCCTTAGGTTAGTTGGGCTTAAGTACACTACTGGCCATTAAAATTGCTGCACCAAGAAGAAATAAAGGTTATGAACGGGTATTTATTGGACAAATGTATTATACTAGAACTGACATGTGATTACATTTTCACGCAATTTGGGTGCACAGATCCTGAGAAATCAGTACCCAGAACAACCACCTCTGGTCGTAATAACGGCCTTGATACGCCTGGGCATTGAGTCAGACACAGCTTGGATGGCGTGCTCATGCAGCTTCAACACGATACCACAGTTCATCAAGGGTAGTGACTGGCGTATTGTGACGAGCCAGTTGCTCGCCCACCATTTACCAGACGTTTTCAATTGGTAAGTGTGGTGTCACCGCCAGACACCACGCTTGCTAGGTGGTAGCTTAAATCGGCCGCGGTCCATTTAGTACATGTCGGACCCGCGTGTCGCCACTGTGTGATCGCAGACCGAGTGCCACCACAAGGCAGGTCTCGAGATACAGAATAGGACTCGCCCCAGTTGTACGACGACTTTGCTAGCGACTACACTGACGAAGCCTTTCTCTCATTTGCCGAGAGACAGTTAGAATAGCCTTCAGCTAAGTCAATGGCTACGACCTAGCAAGGCGCCATTAGCCTTACATAGTTTGATAGTTATCGTATGAAATGTCTCATCAAGAACGTTGTAAACCAAAGGACTATATAAAAGTTAAGTATTCCCAAAGCAACGTACTTTTCTTTATAGCAATTCATTGAGCGTCCTGTTTCAGACCTCTATCTAGCCTACTTGAGATTACGCGTGCCTTTCGGCTACTTCAGTGTGTCGTAGCTGTCTTGCTACGCCACAATAGTAAGAGACCAGGAGAATGTGCTGACCAGGGCAGCAGTCGAACATTTTCTGTACCCAGAAAGGCCCGTACAGGAACTGCAACATGCGGTCGTGCATTATCCTGCTGAAATGTAGGGTTTCGCAGGGATCGAATGAAGGGTAGAGCCACGGATCGTAACATATCTGAAATGTAACGTCCACTGTTCAAAGTGCCGTCAATGCGAACAAGAGGTGACCAAGACGTGTAACCAATGGCACCCCAGAAAATCACGCCGGATGATACGCAAGTATGGCGATGACGAATACACGCTTCCAATGTGCGTTCACCGCGATGTCGCCAAACACGGATGAGATCATCATGATGCTGTAAACAGAACCTCGATTCATCCGAAGAAATAACGTTTTGCCATTCGTGAACCCAGGTTCGTCGCTGAGTACACCATCGCAGGCTCTCCTGTCTACGATGCAGCGTCAAGGGTAACCGCAGCCATGGACTCCGAGCTGATAGTCCATGCTGCTGTAAACGTCGTCGAACTGTTCGTGCAGATGGTTGTTGTCTTGCAAACGTCCCCATCTGTTGACTCAAGGATCGAGAGGTGGCTGCACGATCCGTTACAGCCATGCGGATAAGATGCCTGTCATCTCGACTGCTAGTGATACGAGGCCGTTGGGATCCAGCACAGCGTTCCGTATTGCCCTCCTGAACCCACCGATTCCATATTCTGCTAACAGTCATTGGATCTCGACCAACGCGAGCAGCAACGTCGCGATACGATAAACCGCTATCGCGATAGGCTACAATCCGACCTTTATCAAAGTCGGGAACGGGATTTTGCGCATTTCTCCTGCTTACACGAGGCATCACAATAACGTTTCACCAGGCAACGCCGGTCAACTGCCGTTTGTGTATGAGAAATCGGTTGGAAACTTTCCTCATGTCAGCACGTTGTAGGTGTCGCCACCGACGCTAACCTTGTGTGAATGCTCTGAAAAGCTAATCGTTTGCATATCGCAGCACCTTCTTCCTGTCGGTTAAATTTCGCGTCTATAGCACGTCATCTTCGTGGTGTAGCAATTTTAATGCCCAGTAGTATAGTTCTAAGTTCATGGGTACTGATGACCTCCGATATTTAAGTCCCATAGTGCTCAGTGCCATTTGAGAAGAATGCTTGACAACTACATTGTACGTTATTAATATACGAGAATCCTCAAACCGTTCTTTAATGAGAAAGGTCTTATGAAGTGATGTGATTCATTGATTCATAGTGGATGGAACCGAGGGAGGTGGTGCAGTGGTTAGCACGGAGGTCTCGCATTCGGGAGAACGACAGTTCAAACCCGCTTCAGTCCATCCAGATTTAGGTTTTCCATGATTTCCCTAAATCGTTTCAGGCTAATACCGAGTTGGTTCTGTTGACGGGGCACAGCCGACTTCCTTCTCCATCCTTCAGGAATCCGATGGGACCGATGACCTCGCTGTTTGGTCCCCTTCCCAAAATAAATCAACCAACCAACCATAGTGGATAAATACTCTTCTAACCGCTTTAGCTCGTTTGTAGTCCATTACTGGAAACACTACCAGCTTCGCACGGTTACACTTGAATCCTCGAGTGATGCAATGATTAGTCATCAAGCTATCGGGAAGATACCATATCCCATAGTTCAGGTGTAAATCTGAAATCTTAATCCATTATAGGCTACGGCCAACAGTAAAATTAGCATTAAGCTCCAGTAGGTGAATGTCAAAGTGGGTAGATGAGGCGATGATACCTTTAACCAAACGTGAATACGGCGACTGTTTGATGTAGTAGAAACTCATATTGACATACATTCATCCCGAGATTGATACCATGAATCATATACAAAACAGTGTGTAAACTGCACATACTCTGTCGGAAGCCAGTGGGAAAAGGAGGAAAACTGGAGTTTAACATCCCCTCAACGAAGAGACTGGAGACGGTGCATGAGATCGCACAGGGCGTTTATTCTGGAGATGTTCGCCCATTGAAGGGACCGTCCCGTCCCAACACCAGGGTTTCTTGCTTTGTACCAGGCATTTTCCGTGAATGGCCTGTACTGGCACAGGTGTCATGCATTATACATATCTACAAAAGTGTCAATAAATTTGAAAGTAAGTAATTTTTTGTCGTTTTTGGCGAATTATAGCACGCATTGCTTAACAACACTTAGCTTCCGTACTCAGCACATAACTTTATATTGTAAATATGATGTGATGGCCAATGATGGCTGCCGATTTTAATTGCTGTTACTATATCTCCACGACGTTTCAATCATTAACACTAGTAAATTATAAGAAAATAATTCATATCTTACTTTCCTTCGTTGTTGCTTTCTTTCTTCGTGGAACAACGGATCTTTGGCAACACGGGGTGCACTTAATGAGCACTACAATGTGTATGTTGTCAATATCCACAGAGAAATCGAGACAGCCCATCGATGAAGCCGGTCCATCAATAGCCATACTCCCCGTGTTAGGGTAATACTGAAACATCTGTTTCCTACAGTCTGCGGTGGTTATGCAGTTATCAGTGGGAGAGTTGGCTATTGGTCACTACGTCAGCAAAGAACTCCACTAGCCCACCTATCACTCATTCACTTGGCTGTATTTTCTGTCTATCCAAATTTCATTGCCGTTAGTCACGAGTAAGGCTTCTACTCACATCCGTTCCTGGGACCATGTTATCGTAATTTTCTCTCTGCTAGTAACTCACATCACGCTCACTGAGTAACATTCAGTTCTTAAATTAAAAGCTGTACCGTTACAGGGAATGGCAAGAACGGGTTGAGCTGTGAGTGATGAATATTCCTCAAAATTTTCATTTAATGAAATATCAAAACAAGTTTTGAAGTGAATTTCAACAGATTCTAAAAAGTGGCACTTCTTTTATCGAAACATTCTATGATATTAATATACTTACAGCCTGTGAATGAGGTCAAAAATCCAAGACATTACAATAAACAAAAAATTCAAAAACGGATAACAGATGATAAAGGTACCCACATAATGTTCAACGACTGGATCGATAAAACTACAGAGAGCTGAGCAACAAAAAATGTAAAATTAGCCAAAGAAATTCGAAATGAGTAACAGTCCCAAACTAACATTTCTGTCTAGGCCAGAACGCAACATACAGGCTCACTGTAACCGTGGCGAGTCTTACATGTAAACTTGCTCTAAATAAAGATACACACAATCTGGTCAATAAGACAGTTATAAATTACACCGACAGTATTATCAGTACAAGCAATATCGAAGCGATCGAAAAGTATGAAAAAATGACCAAATACTTTTACAAATTCTTAAAATAATTTAGGCCTTCTACTGTGAACGTGTTTATAACAACAACATTAATCAGGAGGAGCAATGCTTCAAACGCAATCATTGCAAGAGAAAACAAGATCGAGGCATCAGAAATTTATCGAAAAATATACCAAGTGACCCGGAAACATAAAACTGGAAAACACCTGTAACCTTATAACAGAACCGAGCAGACACGCCATAAACAGTAGTAACTCTAGCTGTGATTAGAAGCATGTGGTCCCATAAATAAATCTGCTCTCTCGTATGAACACATTGTTGATTGTATCGGGGAAGTAACTAACAACCACTAGTAGAAAAGCTTCATTAAGGCACTGTACAACAACAGACTCACACAGCTGAATGTGCTGCCCCCGATGGTCAAATGGTACCTTCAAGGAACAGGTAAGGCATACAGTTCTATGGCAAACAGAGCGCAATATGCAGTAATTCCACCGCTCGGTCTTTCCATACTTCTTATTGACCGCCAAGTATACAACGGCTACGCAGGTGTTCCATCAAATCCATCCTGCTCGGCCGGCCGGTGTGGCCGTGCGGTTCTAGACGCTTGAGTCTTGAACCGCGTGACCGCTTCGGTCGCAGGTTCGAATCCTGCCTCGGGCATGGATGTGTGTGATGTCCATAGGTTAGTTAGGTTTAAGTAGTTCTAAGCTCTAGGGGACTGATGACCTCAGATGTTAAGTCCCATAGTGCTCAGAGCCATTTGAACCATTTGAACCATCCTGCTCGTTGGTACTTCCTGGTTCCCTCTGATATGCGGTTTTCTGCGGTAGTAGACGTTCTGTTGTGCCTTTCCAGGCCAGGTAGGATCACCACAATTTAACGAGGTGACGGTGGCAGGTGAGACAGTTGTACAGGTAACTGCACCAAGCATGCCGTTCTGCGACAGATCGGTCAGCACACCCTCCTTACGGCTGCCGACTGAACCACCCAGTTATACGGTCAAGTCAATGTCACAGAATCCTGCGTTCTCGTATGTTACCCCATTTTCGACAGTGTCATGGTGTTATTTTTCAGTAGGACAGTGATCGTCGTTGCGTTGCGTTGAGGTACTCCCATGGCCAGCAAGATCCCAGATCCGTCCCTGTCAGAACATGTGTTGGACCAGCTGGTATCTTAACAGTCAAGTGCTAGAATGTAGAATATCAAGGATCAGTTATAGCAGTGCTGTATTTATCATGGGTAAAGAATTACGAGTAAAATGAAGACTTGAGAGGGCTGTTTAAACATAAAATCAGGCTGCCTCCTACAATCAGTACAGTACTTGTATTCGGAATAAAGAAAAAATATGTTGTTCTCTAGAGTGTGCTTTTAGTTTTGGAGCTGAGCCAGCTGGTACTGGACGATTCTCCCCTATCTATTGAGGGAATGTAACTCGTGCCACGTAGTTTACATGGAATACACTCATGTAGTATTTGAGAATGAGAGAAAGTAGTTATTTCCAACAAACATTGGACGTAATTTCAAACCTTTACGAAACGTTTTTCTCTGACGCCCCCCACAAAATGATGAAAGGAGAAAAGTTTATCGCTTATTATATTTTCGTTGCTCACCCAGTAAAACTTCAGCATCAGGTATAATGTTCTGATTTTAAACATCTTTACTATTAGATTTACTCGAAACACATCTGACGGACAGTACCCACATACACCACTGAATGTGCCTTCAAAAATTACGTCGTACGATACACAGTTAAGGAGATGACACTATAAACACGGAGATGAGTGAAAAACTAGTTTTCCTTAAAAACGCGTGCAAATTACCCAGACTACTTCATCCAATATTTGATAATGAGAGTATTTACCGACTTCCAACGAATTTAAAACATTTCAAACTTTTTCCAGCCTTTTTCTCACTTACGTGATTAAGGTCAAATATTTGACGCAGTAACTCATTCGCAGAGTAATCAGAAGTTTCAAGCCATTTTATACATGGGACTTCAGTTCTTTAAGAAATCCATGTTTGCTGGTATTAGCCAACTGAAGGTCTCGAACAAAAAACGTACCTTTGAAATATGTGAAACAGTCGCCTTGAGATATCGATAAATTCCTTGTTTACACAAGAAGTGTCAGTTGCCAGACTGTTATAACGTTAAAACAAAATTCACAGCGTCATATTAGGCGAAATACAAAATTGTTATCGTCATGTCACAATTCTTTTATGAATCTGATGCTGGACAAACGACCGGAACTGGTTACAGAAATAACGATTATTACCAGCAGCTTAAGGAAGTGTTCGGAAATTAGGGAGAAGGTGACAGGGTGTCAGTATATCAGTACATAATATTTTGAGGAGGAACCCATGTGCTGAAACACACCGTTTCCGTGCTACAAACGTTTAAAAACATGTCTGCTATGTAAGTACGCAACGCTGCAGTAATGAGGAGAGTGCTTACGTCGTATCGGCTCATGTCATTTGACGTCTAACTTACATCTCTGACCTGATTCCAGCCTCATTCATGTCTGTATGTGTTACAGCAACGTGGCAGGATACTTCTGCGTGGTGAAGCTCAAGGTACTGGAAGAACTGCTTGTTGCCTTGATCCAGATAGTTATTCACAACGTCCGACTCGATCACATACCCTCTCCACCACACTTAAGCAATGGCTTCACACTTAAGCAATGGCTTCACAGTCAGCAGGCATGACTGTGGTGGTCTCAGGGGACGCAGCACACTCGAATCAGCAGATACCGTCATGTATCACGTTTGCTTTTTCGTTGTTTGCTTCTTAATGAGTGGAACTGCAAAAAAAGTAATGTACTGGATCATGCCTAAAAAATTAATTCTATAAATGGTCGCGTTACCAACATATCATCAAATTGTTGTATGACGGAAACGGTACGTTTCCTGGCATGAGTTCCAAAATATTATATACTGAGTCCCCTCCGCATGACCTTGAAGCTTGTAACGGGAATTTCCGAACACACTGTAAAAGAGTTGTGGGGCACCGCCTCCTACAGACATATTAAGAAATTTACCGTTCGTCAGTGGTTTGTTTAGTCAACGTAAGTGAGTCACAAGGAAATAGGAAAGACTGCATTACTTCTTGTGAGTAGAAATGGAATAAGTTAATAACGGTTTTCATTTACTAGAATGTTCAAGTAAAAATTAGTGCAGACTCTGCATATAATGCAAATGTTGTGATAGGATGCATACAACTAAAACTGTTACATACACTCCTGGAAATGGAAAAAAGAACACATTGACACCGGTGTGTCAGACCCACCATACTTGCTCCTGACACTGCGAGAGGGCTGTACAAGCAATGATCACACGCACGGCACAGCGGACACACCAGGAACCGCGGTGTTGGCCGTCGAATGGCGCTAGCTGCGCAGCATTTGTGCACCGCCGCCGTCAGTGTCAGCCAGTTTGCCGTGGCATACGGAGCTCCATCGCAGTCTTTAACACTGGTAGCATGCTGCGACAGCGTGGACGTGAACCGTATGTGCAGTTGACGGACTTTGAGCGAGGGCGTATAGTGGGCATGCGGGAGGCCGGGTGGACGTACCGCCGAATTGCTCAACACGTGGGGCGTGAGGTCTCCACATTACATCGATGTTGTCGCCAGTGGTCGGCGGAAGGTGCACGTGCCCGTCGACCTGGGACCGGACCGCAGCGACGCACGGATGCACGGCAAGACCGTAGGATCCTACGCAGTGCCGTAGGGGACCGCACCGCCACTTCCCAGCAAATTAGGGACACTGTTGCTCCTGGGGTATCGGCGAGGACCATTCGCAACCGTCTCCATGAAGCTGGGCTACGATCCCGCACACCGTTAGGCCGTCTTCCGCTCACGCCCCAACATCGTTCAGCCCGCCTCCAGTGGTGTCACGACAGGCGTGAATGGAGGGACGAATGGAGACGTGTCGTCTTCAGCGATGAGAGTCGCTTCTGCCTTGGTGCCAATGATGGTCGTATGCGTGTTTGGCGCCGTGCAGGTGAGCGCCACAATCAGGACTGCATACGACCGAGGCACACAGGGCCAACACCCGGCATCATGGTGTGTGGAGCGATCTCCTACACTGGCCGTACACCACTGGTGATCGTCGAGGGGACACTGAATAGTGCACGGTACATCCAAACCGTCATCGAACCCATCGTTCTACCATTCCTAGACCGGCAAGGGAACTTGCTGTTCCAACAGGACAATGCACGTCCGCATGTATCCCGTGCCACCCAACGTGCTCTAGAAGGTGTAAGTCAACTACCCTGGCCAGCAAGATCTCCGGATCTGTCCCCCATTGAGCATGTTTGGGACTGGATGGAGCGTCGTCTCACGCGGTCTGCACGTCCAGCACGAACGCTGGTCCAACTGAGGCGCCAGGTGGAAATGGCATGGCAAGCCGTTCCACAGGACTACATCCAGCATCTCTACGATCGTCTCCATGGGAGAATAGCAGCCTGCATTGCTGCGAAAGGTAGATATACACTGTACTAGTGCCGACATTGTGCATGCTCTGTTGCCTGTGACTATGTGCCTATGGTTCTGTCAGTGTGATCATGTGATGTATCTGACCCCAGGAATGTGTCAATAAAGTTTCCCCTTCCTGGGACAATGAATTCACGATGTTCTTATTTCAATTTCCAGGAGTGTAGTTACGGCATTAGGCGACAGGTGTATAAAGAAGAATTAAATGTAGATTAACTTCATACATATTCCGTGTTCTGCTGTTCTCGTGTTCATACACATTTTAGTTAAAATTGTACTAGGAACAGAAATTATACCAGCAACTTGTGTGGGGAAACTGGACGAGAGACAAAACGTAGAAATCAATTAGGGAGCAATTGCTGTAAACTACACAAAATGTATTCGTTAAAATGTCGTTCCACCCACAACCAATTCAGTAAATTAGACCGTGTTTACTTTGTGTGATATTTAATGGGTTTGCAGCTTTTATGAAGCCAATAACGAAGCTAGGATTAATTGCCGTTCTGTTTTGAAGAACAGTTACGAGAGTGTTACTAAACGGAAATGTAACAAATAAAAACATTCGGGCTGTCAGTGCAGCCCAGCTATTATTTGCACTTTGGTGTTTTTACTAACAGTGCGCTTCGTGTTGCAGGAGAGGTGACTCAGGTACTGTTAACGCTTTGCGGGCCTCTGTGAATTCCCAGCGCCTCGGCGGGTGGGTGGCGGGCCGTGAATCACGCGAACTTTGCACGCAGCCCAGTGCGGAGCGCCCTAATACCCCGTAATATCTCACCTGCTTCATTTTGTAAATCTTGTGCTGTGACCCAAGCACTTATATTTCGACATAAATTTTCCCGGCTCCAAAACTAAATGCGTACACTGAAGAACAAGGTAATTTTTCTTTATTGCGAATAAAAGTACTTATTGCCGGTGACATTCTGATTTCTTGTTCAAACAGCCGTCGTAAGTTTTCATTTCACTCATAATTTTTATACTGTACTTGAATAATTTGTAAATAAGGAACGGGTAATTTCATTCACAGTCTCAAGCTTTCTTGGTTTTGTAATGCTCTTTTAAAGTGTACGACGTTTTATAATTTTGTTAACCTCCACTCCCTGAAATACGGGGCAGTCCTACAGATTCATCCAAGTTTACAAGAATGACGATAAAATCTTGAGATGAATTTCAGCCTACTGTTAGCTTTTATTTTTGAAAGAACCATCTAAATTTAGAAAGGTATATTCTTATCATCAATTAAAATACAACATTCCATACCAAAATTTCAATTTATTATTCATAAATATTCATATGCTTTTCACTGGATGCACGACTACATCCAGACCATATTCAAACAGATCCAACACTTCTGTGAGGATATCTGGAGTTAATACATGCACTTCCATTGTTTTGCAGCATTGTAGTTCAACCAAACTTTCATTGTAATTTCGAACCTCATCTGTTTGTCCGTATCTGCGTAAAGAAATATGGGGTTCTGCGTCCGCATTGATGCACCTTTATTTAAATTATTCCCGAAAGTATTTGGAGTTTCGGCGAGATATCGCTACCTGAATCATGCAAAATTAGCATAATTCTAAAATATTACGAAGAACGTTATTATATGTGTACTTATTGGTTGCAGGTATTGTATTATGTGAGAATTCTACAATAACTTTTTACTTTAAAGCCATTTGTGTACTTATTGATTGTAGGTATTGTACTATGTGGGAAATATACAATAACTTTTACTTTAAAGTCACTACATAATTTCTGAATTTATTACCGTTTTTTCGCCATACAGCATGTCATTTGCAACGCTATGAGTTGCTGTTATAAACAAATATGAAAATATGAATTTATATAGTCAATGTTGGGCTATTGGGAATTGTGGTAGTGTTGTGAATACAATTTCCATTAGCCACTGGTTGAATCGTAAGCTCTCATGTAGTCACGTTAGTTGGTCGGTTTGTAGTTGCTCTAAAAACAGAAGAAAACATAGTTTATCACCTCGGCAGTAATACAAACATTATGCCATCTTGCAGTTCGCGTGTTTCGAGAGATATATCGCGAGAAGGTTTTGGAAGTTGTAGAGGCAGTTCTGACTACTTCTGTTCCTTACTTCGCTCTGTATGTGATGTGGAAGTGATTGTGTGTGTGTGTGTGTGTGTGTGTGTGTGTGTGTGTGTGTGTGTGTGTGTGTGTGTGTGTGTGTGTGTGTGAGAGAGAGAGAGAGAGAGAGAGAGAGAGAGAGAGATATTTCTGTTCTGTATCCTGCGTCAGTGCTCTTATAGCACGAATGAATAGGTTGTGGCAAAGTATTGTGTGTTTGTTTCTTACGTTTTTGCCTTCAACTGTAGCGTTTTATATGCAATAATTTTCTCCTGCCGTTAGTTTACGGTGTAAACTGTTGCTGTGCTTCAGAATGTGTACATCAGTTTCAAGATTTGCGGATGTAGTGGTTTTTATTTATTAAGTGTTCTGCTAAAGTCGACTGTGCGCCGTCACGTTTCAGAGTTCTCGTGTGCTTTGTGTTCCTTGCTCGGAAGATTCTGCTTATTTATCGTACGTGTTGCGGTTGACGAAAGTTGCGCGTCAGTTTGTATATTGTTGCAGTGCTGAATTTTTATAGAGTTCTTTTGCCCGATCCTAGACTTTGTTGTAGTGTGTTGTTTGCACTGTCTGCTACTGGATTTCTTTGCTTCTTCAGTATGTTTCTAATTCTATGTACTATTTTATTATTGTATGTTAGTGTGAACCGTATGTTTCTTTTTTCTGATATGCAGTGCTCTGTCGTTTTCTGCCTTTTTTTTTTAGACCTTTTGATTGTACATTTGACTGGGTGACCACTATGAATATTTCTACTTTCTCTTGTTGTTGAGCTCGTTTATGATGTCTGCTTTGTGTCCATTTTCAACAGGAATTTCGGATCTATGTTTTCTGCAGATGGAAAATATTTTCTTATTTTCTTCCGTCTGCATCGTGAAGTGTATATTTGTTGGTGTACTGTGTTGATGTTGCTGTGTAGCGTCTACCCTTCTTTGCGTTCCATGTATAAGACAGACTGCCATCTACATATCGGTTACAGTACCAGTATTCTACCGTCAACGAGCGATTTTTCTCTCACCCTGAGCCATCAGTTTCCACCGGAGAAAACCCACACCTTTTAAAGAAGTCATCAAGTGTGTTTATACACTATTTTGCAAAACTTAAGGGTGAAAGTGGCTTTTGCGTGATGTGTAACTGGCAAGAAAAATATTTAGATAAAACTTGGACTATACAGAGAAACGTATGGTCTAACTATCGTGGCTGCATTACGTACGCAACACAAGGCGAGAGGGTGGGTACGACTGAAGTACCAAGGAAATCGTCGAACATGATCATTTTTGACGTCCAGGTGTTGTGCGGATTTAATGAACTTTAGATTTTTGAACGCAGTACACTCAACGGTAAACATTACTTACCCCCCCTCCTCCCTCCCCCCATGTGCGTCTTGTCAGGGACGCATGGGCCCTGACTTACTTTTTATGGATTACAATGCGCGACCGCATTGCACAGCGCAGGTGGTGGAGGTGGTCTAGGAGCGAGAGCATGTTTGGCGACTAGACTGGCGCGCCCGTTCCCCCAATTTAAGTACCATCCAGCATGTTTGGGATACGTTTGTCCGACGTATTGCAGCAGGTCCACATGCGACAACCCAACGATAATTCAACAATTGTCAACCGGGCTCGTGGAGGAATGGAACGCCCCACCAGAAGAACTCCTTGCCAACCTTGCGGCCGCCTGGGAGCACATTGTTGAGTATGCATTGTCATCCGTGGTAATTACCCAACCCATTCAGCATCACGTCCCGCCTGTTGTTATGTCCCAGGTGCCATCATCAATCGCCGTGACTTCAGTGCAATTACTGTCTATAAATGAAAGTATTTACGTTCGTATCGCTGACTATTTCTATCCACTGCCGCCGGCCGCGGTGGCCGATCGGTTCTAGGCGCTTCACTCTGGAACCACGCGGCTGCTGCGGTCGCAGGTTCAAATCCTGCCTCGGGCATGGATGTGTGTGATGTCCTTAAGTTAATTAGGTTTAAGTAGTTCTAACTCTAGGCAACCGATGACCTCAGATGTTAAGTCCCATAGTGCTTAGAGCCATTTGAACCATTTTTTTCCGTTGCCTCTTGTACCATGATTTAGCATTTATTCATATATATTTAAAACTCTTACTTGGGAGTGATACTAGATGCGAAAGTTATTTTCGTCCTGACGTTTTGCATAAGAATGTCGTTTTCTGTGAATGGTAGCGGTGCAGTTCTGCTCCCGCATCACTTTTAACGTAGTACACTTCGTGAGTGTTTCTCGCGTAAGTGATCCGCGCTCATTGAAAACTCCTCAACTAAGCAAAAACAAGGAAGCACTACTATTTCCATATCGAGAGTCCGTTTAGTTTGTTGTACTGCCGAGTAATCTTCTGTGATAACTTAATGCCATGATGGAGCAGTCTTTGAAGAAAAAAAAAAAAAAAAAAAAGTGGTGTGTGTCGAATGTCACCTAACTGGATACTTGACCCAATACAGCCGGCAGTTTCCATACACTTTGATCTGACGTCATGTCGATTTCAAACTCCAGTATAATGTCATTTCACTGCAACGGATCGACTGTAGGTAGACAAAGATTGCAGCCTTCCAGTCCTCCCCAAACGGACTGAGCATATCAGTTGACACGTTACGCTATCGTCAATACATTAGTGGAGTTGCCCTTCCTATACAAGATGTACGCCTACATTTATTTATTTATTTATTGTTCCGTGGGACCACATTAAGGAGAAGTCTCCATGGTCATGGAACGAGTCAATACATGAAATTATAACACGATTGTAGAAAAAGATAAAATGAAATATAAGAAACATATTCAGTTGTAGATTGTAGAAACAGATAAAATGAAATATAAGAAACATATTCAGGCGACGAGTCGTTAGTTTAAATAAAGAAAATCAAGAATGTAACACTGGAATTTGCTTAATTTTTTAGCTCTTCCAGGAGCTCCTCGACAGAATAGGGGTGAGCCATGAGGAAACTCTTCAGTTTAGACTTAAGAGCGTTTGGGCTACTGCTAAGATTTTTGAGTTCTTGTGGTAGCTTATTGAAAATGGATACAGCAGAATACTGCACTCCTTTCTGCACAAGAGTCAAGGAAGTGCATTCCACATGCAGATTTGATTTCTGCCTAGTATTAACTGAGTGAAAGCTGCTAACTCTTGGGAATAAGCTAATATTGCTGACAACAAACGACATTAACGAAAGGATATACTGTGAGGGCAATGTCAAAATTCCCAGACTATTGAATAGGGGTCGACAAGAGGTTTTCGAACTTACACCACACATAGCTCGAACAGCCCGTTTTTGAGCCAAAAATACCCTTTTTGAATCAGAAGAATTACCCCAAAAAATAATACCATATGACATAAGCGTATGAAAATATGCGAAGTAGACTACTTTCCGTGTTGAAATGTCACTTATTTCAGATACTGTTCTAATGGTAAATAAAGCGGCATTTAGTTTCTGAACAAGATCCTGAACATGGGCTGTCCACAACAGCTTACTATCTATCCGTACGCCTAGGAAATTGAACTGTTCCGTCTCGCTTATAACATGCCCATTCTGTCTGATTAAAATATCAGTTCTTGTTGAATTGTGAGTTAGAAACTGTAAAAACTGAGTCTTACTGTGATTTAGCATCAAATTATTTTCCACAAGCCACGAACTTATTTCATGAACTACATTATTTGATAATGTTTCAATATTACACACAAGATCCTTCACTACCAAGCTGGTGTCATCAGCAAACAAAAATACTTTTGAATCACCTGTAATACTAGAAGGCATATCATTTATATCAATAGGAAACAGCAGTGGCCCCAGCACGGATCCTTGGGGAACTCCCTATTTAACAGTGCCCCATTGGGACTGAACATTATTACCACTCTCAATATTGCGGAGAATTACCTTCTGTTCTTAAAGTAAGAGGCGAACCAATTGTAAGCTATTCCCCTTACTCCATAATGTTCCATCTTCTGCAGTAATATTTTGTGGTAAACACAGTCAAAAGCCTTCGTTAAATCAAAGAAAACACCTAACGTTCGCTACCTTTTATTTAATCCTCCAAAACCTCACAGATAAAAGAGACTATAGCATTTTCAGTTGTTAAGCCATTTCTAAAACCAAACTGTACATTTGACAGCAAATTATGTGAATTTAAATGCTGCAGTAACCTTGCGTATACAACCCTCTCGATAACTTTAGCAAACACCGATGGCATAGAAATAGGTCTATAATTATCAACATTATCCTTGTCTCCATTTTTATAAAGTGGCTTCACTACCGTGTACTTTAATCGGTCAGAAAACCGACCACTCCTAAAGGAAAAGTTACAGATATGGCTAAGTACTGGGCTAACATACATGGAACAATACTTCAGTATTCTGCTAGATACCCTGTCATATCCATGAGAGTTCTTGGCCTTTAGTGATTTAATTATTAACTCAATCTCCCCTTTATCAGTATCATGGAGGAGCATTTCAGGTAACAGTCTCGGAACACTTTTTTCTACGAGCGCTATATGATACCCTGTTGGGACTAGGTTTCTATTTAGTTCACCTGCTATATTCAGAAAGTGATTAATAAATACTGTACATATATGCGACTTATCAGTAACACGGACATTCCCACTACGCACTGATTCTATATCCTCGACCTGTCTCTGCAGACCAGCCACTTCCTTTACGACTGACCATATGGTTTTAATTTTATCCTGAGACTTAGCTATTCTATCTGCATACCACATACTTCTTGCCATCCTAATAACTTTTTAAGCACCTTACAATACTGTTTATAATGGGCTACTGCGTTTGGATTGTGACTGTTTCTAACGTTTTGATATAATTGCCACTTTGTTCTACAAGATATTCTTATACCTTTAGTCAGCCACCCAGGCTGTCTGTTTGTGCTATTGGTTGCGTTTGTTCGTCTTACAATGTTAGCAGCGATGTCCATAGGAAATCAGTGTATTACGTTGTACACACACCAATCGCAACTTTGAATTCAGTAGTTTGTGGGTTCTCATTGGAAACTGATTCGTCCGCTCCGGGAATGTTTGTGCCATAATCAAGTAAATGCCGTAGCCTTGTTGTTGTGGTCTTCAGTCCTGAGACTGGTTTGATGCAGCTCTCCGTGCTACTCTATCCTGTTCAAGCTTCATCATCTCCCAGTGTCTACTGCAACCTACATCCTTCTGAATCTGCTTAGTTTATTCATTTCTTGGGCTCCCTCTACAAATGTTACCCTCCACGCTCCCCTCCAATACTAAACTGGTGATCCCTTGATAGACCATGTCCTACCAACCGATCCCATCTTATAATCAAGATGTGGCAAAAAATTAATCTTCTCCCAAATTCTACTCTGTACCCCCTCATTACTTATGTGATTTACCCAACTAATCTTCAGCATTCTTCTCTAGCACTACATTTCGAATGCTTCTATTCTCTTCTTATCTAAACTATTTATCGTCCATGTTTCACTTCCATACATGGCTACACTCCATACAAATACTTTCAGAAACGACTTCCTGACACTTAAATCTATACTCGATGTTAACAAATTTCTCTTCTTCAAAAACGCTTTCCTTGCTATCGCCAGTCTACAATTTATATCCTCTCTACTTCGACCATCATCAGTCATTTTGCTCCCCAAGTAGCAGAACTCATCTACTACTTTAAGTGTCCATTTCCTAACCTAACTCCCTCAGAATCACCCGATTTAATTCGACTACATTCCATTATCTTCGTTTTGCTTTTGTTGATGCTCATGTTACATCCTCCTTTCAAGACACTGTCCAATCCGTTCAATTGCTCTTCCAGGTCCTTTGCTGTGTCTGACAGAATTACAATGTCTTGGCAAACGTCTAAGTTTTTATTTCTTCTCCATGGATTTTAATTCCTACTACGAATTTTTCTTTTGTTTCCTTCACTGCTTGCTCAATATACACATTGAATAACATCGGGGATAGGCTACAACCCTGTCTCACTCCCTTCCCAACCACTGCTTCCCTTTCGTGCCCCTTGATTCTTGTAACTGCCATCTGGTTTCTGTACAAATTGTAAATAGCCTTTCGCTCCCTGTATTTTACCCCTGCCACCTTTAGAATTTGAAAGAGAGTATTCCAGTCAACATTGTCAAAAGTATCCTCTAAGTCTACAAATGCTAGAATCGTAGGTTTGCCTTTCCTTAATCTTTCTTCTAAGATAAGTCGTAGGGTCAGTATTGCCTCACGTGTTCCAACAATTCTATGGAATCCAAACTGATCTCCCCCGAGGTCGGCTTCTACCAGTTTTTCCATTCGTCTGTAAAGAATTCGTGTTAGTATTTTGCAACCGTGACTTATTAAACAGATAGTTTGCTTATTTTCACATCTTTCAACACCTGCTTTCTTTGGGATTGGAATTATTATATTCTTCTTGAAGTATGAGGGTATTTCGCCTGTCTCTGACATCTTGCTCTCCAGATGGTAGCGTTTTGTCAGGGCTGGCTATACCAAGACCATCAGTAGTTCTAATGCAGTTCCATAATATGATTGTTTTGTTTTCGATATTTTTTGTGTTAATTGCTGAATTCGGATTTTATCCTCCTGTTACTCATTTTTTAGACGTTGAGCGTATTTTCATTTATTTTCAAATACCTAAGATCTCCGAGGAAACGCCTGCTCGAATTATTCTCTTGTAGAGGGAGTGATGCAGTATTGGCCAACTTACAGAACCGGCCACTGCTGCGTTTTCTCTTTCCGTCTTCAGTTGCCAGAAGTGTACAGTAACAGAAGCAAGCTTGTGTATCCACGTGCACTGGATTGGAATACCTTCTTGCTCTCCTCAGTGCTCTGCGTGAGTGCTTGATGGCGTTGCTGTAGCTCGTAGAGCACGTCTTTAAGGTAAGTGATTAATTTCTTTACTGTACTTCTGTTATCTATGGTATGTAAAGAATATCTAACAAATGATCCATGATAATTTCCATAAAAAGTCGTACAATATAACTAGACCAAACGGCGTGTTTGTCATGCAGTACCGACGACCTGGTGGTCTTCCAATATTGCCCAGAGGTAATTTAAATTTTCAAATTATATTTTCTCCTCCTTGCTTATTTTCAGTTTGAAATATCGGAAAATGAGAAAATGTAAGAGGAAAGTGGATTGAAGAGTGCATGCAAATGGCGGTGAAAGAGGTTATGTGTAGCAAAATGACTGCGAGGAAGGCAGCTGAAGCATTTCCAATAATTAGAAAAGAAAATGATCAGCACCAAAGGGAAGAGAAAAAAAGGTGAAAAAAGATCGTCACCAACAAGAAGAGATTAAATGCTGAAGAAATAAGGAGTTGAAGAAAGCTGAAATCGGGTATTGCAAAATAAAATCAACCCGCAAAGGGCGGCCGTGGATGGCCAGTGACAAAGCGGAAAACTGGAATTTACTGGAAATAATGGGTCAACAGAAACTGGAGTAATTTGAAGAAGAATAGGTGCTGTGTATCAAGTGCCGGCTGTGGTGGCCGAGCGGTTTCTAGGCGCTACAGTCTGGAACCGCGCTGCTCCTACGGTCGCTGGTTCGAATCCTGCCTCGGGAGTGGATGTGTGTGATGTCCTTAGGTTATTTAGGTTTAAGTAGTTCTAAGTTCTAGGGGACTGATGATCTCAGAAGTTAAGTCCCATAGTGCTCAGAGACATTTAAACCATTTTTGTCCCAAGTGGTAGGAGCCGGACACATTTTGTTTGTGTGGATCAGGAGAATATTTTGTATTTTATTCGCGATTTCTGTCAGCAGTGAGCTAAATTTTGGTGAACAGAGTTGAAATATTAACAATTTCCTATCAACAACAATTTCCTATGCTTATTATTCGATAAGTATCAGTGCAGTGTATCATTAACCCTTAACTGGCCTTGCGGAATCTGTGGGACTCCAGGGTAGTATGAAATTGTAGTATCTTTCGTTTGTGTTGATCAGGGAGCATGCACTGTTCAGTCACGTGAGGAACGTCACGTGATCAGGCGATTGTAGTCTGTTATCAGGACAAGTACTGTAAACTACTTGAGTCCCCGGCACTCCACGACGTAATGTAACATTTTCCGTTTAGTGAATATATCCACCAATCCAAAAATGTAACGATATTATCATAGAAAAGAGGATGGCCGGGGACTTTCCACAAGCCTTGTAATTCTAGATCTTCCACTTTCAATGTAAGTAACTACTATAAATAAAAAATAAAAATCATTACAGTGTGTTGTTCACAGAACGCGTTCTGAAATAAGAGAATAGCGTATTAATTATTGATATTCTGATTAACTATCAAAGCCACACAGTAAAGTCCGGAAAACTTAAGACGTCTGTTACTACACGACTCTACCACATCGAGTACGTTCACCTTGCTTTTGGAGTACTTAGGGCGTGCTGCTGTAATTGTAAAAATGGAAGACTAAAACTGCTCAGGACGAATACACGTCTTAAGAAAATAACGAGAGGAAGACAATAATTTACTTTCGGTATAGCGCCGTGCGGCTGCTCTTGCAGCTGCATCTGCAGCCGTCGCCTTGTTTGCCTGAGAGATTCCTGCAAATGCGGGCCGGGCCGTGAAGACTGCGGGACGGCGTTGTTTATCCGCGAGTTTCCGGCAACGCAGCTGGAGGTAGTCGGAGCAGCTCCGGGAATCCAGTCCAGCGTTTCTTCATCGCGCATTCCGGCCGACTCGACAGCGCTCGGCGAGCGTTTCCGGCGCAGTCGCTCGGAAGTTAGTGCTTATTTGAATGGCATGAATATTAACGCGGCGCGCTGGGCGCCCTGCTCGGTGGCGTGCGCCGCTTACGGCCGCAGCCGGAATCCGGCCAAGACTCCCGGTCCGTCACTTCCGCCGCATTTAGCGCTCTCTCCGGGCGTCGCGGTATGTTTTCTTAGCTCGCAGTGCAAACGCAGTGGATTTTCCCCATACCGTTTGATGAGGGAACCTCGTGCTTCCGTTACCTACTAGTTCCATCTTAGGCACAGCAACACTGATGGCTCAAAAAGGGTTGAAACGGCTCTGAGCACTATGGGACTTAACTTATGAGGCCATCAGTCCCCTGGAACTTAGAACTACTTAAACCTAACTAACCTAAGGACATCACACACATCCATGTCCGAGGCGACCGTAACGGTCGCACGGTTCCAGACTGAGCAACGCTGATTGCGCCCCTTTTATTACTAATACTAATTACTATATTAATACTAATATGCATCGACCGCCGTAACCGGGGTCACTCCCGCACGCTCCTGCGGCGGTACTCGACTCGAAGGCAGCCGATTCGAATTCGGGAAGTGAAAGTTTACGGCACTAGTACTACGGTAACCATACCTTTGTAATTGTTACCTGGAGAGAATCAGTCTACAGCAAGGCGTCAGCAGCAAGTGTTATTGCGGCTAACGATTCTGACTTTCGGTTACGGGGCTCTGGGTTGGTATTCCGGCTGGGTCGAACATTTTCTCAGCTCGAGACTGGGGGTGTGTTGTTATAATCGACGTGCTAGTCACCGAAGTGGCGTCAAATGCACCAGCCGGTCAGACAGATAGGGTCTCCCAACCAAAAGTACGATGTACACAACCTGTTCTCGTATACTCGTACATCCACTATGTATTTTCCCGTACAGGTTAGACGTTGTACGTGAAAGTCGCTTGCCCGGTATCGGCAGGTAAATACGATACAAAGGAACTTTACATCGTAATCAGAATAACACTGCAATATCGTATTTATCTGCCGATACTGGGCAAGCGACTTTTAAGTACAACGTCTGGCCTCAACGGGAATATATCCCACACAATGCATGCACGAATACAGGTCGTAGACGCATGTTAGACGAGATATGGAAGTTTTGGTCAGGTCGTGAATCGTGCACGGACAGCCAAATGGTAAGGCGACCGCCCGCGAAAAGTGGGAAATCCGGGTTTGAGTCCCGGTCCGGCACAAATTTTCAGTGTCTTCATTCCACTCTACAGCTGCTGGTAGTCCTCATTCGCAGCTGTGAATTCATTTGTTGCGGATAACGATCTCGATAAACCTTCGCGATGTAGAAGCATCGTGTCGGTGTATTCTGTAAACGTGTACTCAACCACATAGCTCTAACACTCATAGATATATGAATGAGGCCTGATCCTGGTTAAAAAGATGGGACAGATGTTGAATGACATCATTCGAGCCAATATAAGCAGCCCCCACCGTGCCTGACTGCCCTGTTGCATACTTACTTAACAGACTTGTTTTCAAACGGCTCTAGAACGGTAACGTTTCCGGAGATGGGTTCCGGTTCAAAATATTGTCTACTCACTCCTCTTTACAAGTCTTAGAAGTCTGTAATGGGAACCTCCGAACACCTGTATTCGTCATTCAATGAGACGCATTTTTCCCAGCGATGGATGACGTAGAGGATACATGGGTTCTGAAGTCTGTATTTCGGTTGTCCTGGAAACACTGCAGCTCAGACACATCTTCTTGGAACGGTTTCTCCAACCGAGGTAAGAGGAAGAAGTCACTAGGTTTCGTTTACGGAAAATAACTGGGGTAGGGGGTGGGGGGCTGTCGATAGCCAAAAAAAAAAAAAAAAAATACAGAATAGAATAGGAATGTGTGGAGAAGAGACTGACAAGAAGAAGAGACAAGATGAGAGGACATTTGTTAAGACATCAGGGAGATGTAGAGGGTAAAAACTGTAGAAAAAGATAGAGACTGGAGAACATCCAGCAAATAACTGAGGACGTAGGTTGTAGGTGCTATTCTGAGATGAATAGGTTGGTGCAGGACAGGATTTCGTGGCGGGCGGCATCAAACGAGTCAGAAGAACGATGAGTCAAAAATCTATTACCAAAATATCAGTGGAGGGGAGTATTTCTTTGTGTACCGTGTAATATGAGTAGTGAGCTACATCGTGTATGCCAAACTTCAGACTCGCGAATGAAATTGTACTGATACTTCAGACCTTGCTGTCGATACAAAGGGCACAGTCATGTTGTTTTCTTAGAAAAACCCTGAATATCTTCCTACTCAAAATGTCCGAAACAGCTATAGGTCTCCTTTATGATGCTGGTCACAGTGATATAATAAAATTTCCATACACAATAAATTTGTTTCTAATTTCTAACTGCTACGGACATACACAAATGGCAGAGACTATGTAGAACAGGAAATAATTTCCACAGTGGTTCTGATTATAAAAACGAGAAATTGAAGCTACAGGAAGATTAGAATCTGAAACGGATATGATGCAACGGAATAAAAACACTACTAGAAATGATAACTGAACACAGGTAAAACGCAGCAGCTTTAAAAACGCACGTTAAAAATTGAAACCAAATTGCCTCGTCGCTGCCCGCTCTATGCTCCTTTATTTTCTGCCTCCTTTTTTAAAGCGTTGCTGATACCAATTGCAAACAAAATGCCGCCCGGTGACTTTGTTGTTTTTACGGTACAAGATGTCAGAACCTGCTGTTTTTCAGCTGTAATTAAAACGTTCCAGCGACACGGACGCCGGTTTGCGACACGGAAAAATGCATTTGTTTTCTGCCTTTTACCTGCACAGTCGCTTTGATGACTGAAATTGAGAACAAATACCTGTGTTATTAACACGGTCTACGTGAACCTGACCAGAAAAACTGATGACACACACATATTAATAATTGACTGAAATCCTAAATCTATGGGAGTAACATTTGGAATCGTCATTTATGTTTTCATCGTTAACCAATGACTGCGTTTTTATTTCCCTTCTAATAGGGTTAAGATACTTTACTTTCGTTATTATCACCAAAATGTGAGCAAAAGCGAGTTTTTGTTTTTTCTGTTGTGTAATGTAACTTCAGGACAGAGTTACATCGTGTATCTGAAACTCTTGATATGCAAAACGACTGTTGTAGCGCCTCTGCAGCTAATAAGCAAATGTGAGAAAATAGAAGAATGAAATAAAAACAAAAGTAGTCTCAATTAACAGCAATCGAAAGTCCTAATAACGCGAAGAAAAAGACAGATCTTATACAATAAGTTAGAAAATATTAGGAAAGTAAGTAGATGAGAGGGCTATCGCTTCAAGGATATAGTCGAGAGTAATAGGAGCAACTGTAAACAAGATATCGACCTCGTTCGAAAATATCAATAGATGGACACTGAACTAAGCGTTCTCGGTTATCATAGCCCACCGTCAGTTCCATGACATACGTCTTGCACCCATTGTAAAGGCATATGACATTAACGAAATTTTCCGTCAGTGCTTAATGGAATGCGACTACAATATTAGTTAAACAGGAAGTACTTTTCTGAAGTTTTGCAAAACAGCATAGAAAGGAAGGCAAGAAAATGACTACTCTGTAAGAGAGAGAAATATTTAATCAATTTAAAAATCAATGAGATTCATTAATCAACGAATGAAGTCAACTGCGAAACAGAAGGTTTCTCGAACTTTCAATCACATTCTGCTTCCAGGCAATCAAAACCAAACAAGCTGTTTGTAAAGCATCCCCCGTCCTTTCTAGTTCCACCTACTGTGCACATTAGTCTTTTATGGAGATTTGAGAGGAGCGAAGATTACAATAAACTTTCTAGTTCACTTATCTTTTCACGTAGAGGTGGCTCCAGTTCTTCTTGTCTTGGCATCTGATTCTTGAAGCTGGAATTATAATACTTTAGGTCCTCATGTTTGAACTGATGTAAATAAATTTGAAGATTGTTGTTGCAGAATTTTTGTTGTTACGTTAATATATTTCACCACATTTTGGTATATCATACAGTCATTCGATTTTTCGCATTAACAACGCCGAAATTACATTGTTCGCAAAGATACAAAAATACGTCCAACCACATCACAGGCATGCTTATTACTGGCTCGCTCAGCGGAAATGACAATATTCCAAAGGGTTTACAATTTTTCTTGACAAATGAATTTGTATTAGTTTGATTATTATTTCATAAATTAATCCAGAAATAAACATCGTAAAAGTACTAGATTGCGTAATTAATAATAGAAATTTCAAGTGTGCCAAATAATTCGTAATTTCAAATGTTTCTAAAAAAATAACTTTAACTCTACATTCAGAACTACTTATTCATTATAACATCCAAAATAAAGGAGTTCCTTTCATAAATTTTAGGTTGAAATATAACATACTACGTATAAAGTTATGTGAACGTTTTCAGAAAATCAGTTGAGATAATATTGACCTGTAAAAAATTCGAAAAATTATACACGTATCGTCACTCTTGACAACACCCTTGTCTCTAATGAACACGTGCTGGACAATGTACCAGGTTCCGTTATTTACAAATTCTTTGAATCACTAATATATTTCTGAACCTAAACCGTGTGCTCGTACCTTCGTTAACAGTCTCCAGTTAGAGGCTGTGTCGATTGCCTACCGGAAAATGCAGAACATGGAATCTGCCTGTTGTGATCTATCTATGATTTGTAGGGTATCATGTGAGAAAAAGGGAATGGCAGATGTTTCACACGAGTGATGCTTTCTAAACCCTTGCCGACTTGTGGACAGAGGCTTTTCTCTCTCAAAGAAGTCTATTATTATCCAGGATGAGTTCTAAATTTCTGCAGCAATCCGAAGTTAAGGATACTGGTCTGTAATTCTGCGGGACCCTTCTTTTACTTTTCTTACATGCAGGATGCACTTGCACTTTTTTCCATTCGCTTGGGACATAGCACTGGGCAAAAGATTCGCAATAAATACGAGCTACATAAGGACCGAATGCCGCGGAGTGTCTAAAACCGAATAGGGATTCCATCAACTTTTGACACAGTGTGCAGAAAACGCAAAGAAATGCTAGTAGTAAGGGAGAAATTGAAAAAAGTCGCGCTACGGTCGCCGGTTCGAGTCCTGCCTCGGGCATGGATGTGTGTGACGTCCTTAGGTTAGTTAGGTTTAAGTAGTTCTAAGTTCTAGGGGACTGATGACCATAGCAGTTAAGCCCCATAGTGCTCAGAGCCATTTGAAACATTTTTATTTTAAAGAGTCGACATAACATTTTTATCATAAAAATGAGGGAATCTTATAGCTGTGACATGGTAGTATGCTAACATTACACAAAGCTGAAATGTTCGTCGGATATGTGATGGTTTTGCATGCACCATGATGATTCATAAGCAGCGTCAGAATCTACTGAACTTTATTCTACCGAACTAAATGATAACGTACTTGTCTACATCTACACTCTGCAAGACATTTACGGTGTGTTAAGTTGGGTAATTTGTGTATCTGTATCTAACCCTCTCTTCCGTGTCCCATTCGGTAATGGCGCGAAGATAGAAACTGTGACGGTAGACCTCAGTATTGGCTTTAATTTCTCTGATTTTCACGTTTTAATCCTTTTGTGAGACGTATGAAGAAGTAAATGTTACCCTACTCTTTATAGAACGTACTCTCTCTGTACTTAATAGTAAACCTCTACAGCATGCACAATGTGTCTCTTGTAGAGCCTGCCAATAGAGTTTGGTGAGTATCACAGAAACGATCGCCAACGGACTAAATAACCACGTGCTGTTTTGGCATTAGGTCTGTAACGGATCATCCTCTTCTAGCATTACTTTTCCTCAACAATAGTTGTCGATACCAGTATTATTTTTCGAATTTTGGACAGGTCAGTATTATCTCAGTTTTCCTGAAAACTTTCATATAATTTTATAAGCAGTATGTTATATTTCAAGGTAAAATTTGTGAAAAGGAATAACTTTATAAAATATTTTAGTTGCTATGTTGTAATTGATAAGTACTAGTTCTTAATGTACAGTTAAAATTATTTTTTTTAGAAACATGTGGAATTACGAATTATTGGCACACTTAATTTTTAATTACGCAATCCTGTACTGTTAACTATCTTTATTTCTGGATTTATTTATGAAATAATAATCGAAATTAATGATGTAAAAGAAACTAGCAAAAATTCATCAGTTAAGAAAAATTGTAAACCCTTTCGAATATTGTTATTTCCGCACAGTGTGAGACTCGTAAGCATGCTTCTGATGTGATCGGTCGTACTTTTGTATTTTGTGCCAACAATGTAATTTCAGGTTTGTTAATGTGAAAAATCGAAATACTGTACGATATACTAAAATGTGAGAAAATATATTCCCGTAAAAACAAAATTTCTGCAACAACAATCTTCAAAATTTAGTTAGTTCAAATCAACCATGAGGACCTAAAACGTGAGATTTTCAGCTTCAAGGATCAGACCCCCAGAAAAGAAGAACTGGAGCCAACTCAACATGGCAAACTAACCAAACTAGAAAGTTTATTCTAATCTTCGCTTCTCTCAAATCTTCATAAAAGTCTCTAATGTGGACAATAGATGGAATCGGGAAATAGAGGGGAGATTAGAAGTTTACCACCGTAAACCAATCTGGTATGGCCCCAGACTGATTGGTAATATTCAATTTTCTGTCGAACATTTGATTTGTAATCCACGTCGTACCTGAATGAACTACAATTCCTTAAGGTTCTTCCAAGGAATCTCAGCATGGCATATAATTATGTGCTCATTCCTATTTACTCCCAATCAGTTACATTTATTGAAGTTCAGGATCAACAGCCATTCCCTGCACCAATAATCCATCCTTAGCAGAACTTTCTGCAATTCGCTACAGCCTTCAAGTGTCGCCAGACAACTACATCATCTATGAACAGCCTCATGGAGCTTCCGACATTATCCACTATATCATTTATACTCTCCAAGACAAGGGAAAAAAGAACTCATCACGGATGAATTATCAGAATGGGACGGAAATGTGTAGATGTAATGTACACGTATAGATAAACAAAGGACTACAATATCAGATAAACCGGATAATTTATACACGAGAAGGAGCTTCACAGAGTGAGTAATTCAGTAACGCGACGGTCCACCTCTGGCCCTTATGCACGGACTACTCGGCTTAGTGTTGGTTGATATAATTGTTGCATGTGCTCCTGATGAGGATATAGTGACAAATTCTGTCCAACTAGCGCGTTAGACCGGCAAAATCCCAGCGTGGTTGGAGGGATGCGGCGACCTTGCTGGCCAAGTTTGGATTTAGCAAGCACGAAGACAAGCAGTAGAAACTCTTACTGTGTGCAGGCGGGCATTATCTTGCTGGAATATTAGCCCATGTTGTTTGACGTGAAGGGCAGTAAAACAGAGCGTAAGGGTGCCGCGAATGACAACTAAAGGCGTCCTGTTGTGAAAGAAACGGCACCCCAGACAATCACTACTCTTTGTTTGGACCATATGGTAGGCGACTGCCAGGATGACGTCCCAACATTGTGCGGGACGTCCCAAGACATATCTTCGGTCTGGAATCTCACTGACTGGAGTAGAATTGTCTTCAGTGGTAAGTTCCGCTTTGAACTAAGGCTCGATGACCAGCGAAGACGTGTCTCGAGACGATCTGGACAGCAGTGGGATACCATCCTGACTTTCACCGGGTCAGGAGTGATGGTCGGGGGTGTCCTTTGCTTTCATGGCAGGATCCCTTTGGTTGTATCCGTGGAAACCTTAAAGCACAGCCACGTTTCGTTACCTTTCGCGGATAGCCATCTTCGGCTTACATTTGGGCTAGATAATTCGCGCCCGCAGACAGCAAGAGTTTCTGCTGCTTGTCTTCGTGTTGGCCAGCAAGGTCGTCGTATCTCTCCTCAACTGAGAACGTTTGAAGTATTATGGATAAGACCTTCCAATCATCTCGGGATATTGACGATCTTACATGTCAATTGGACAGAATTTGACACAATATCTCTCAGCAGGACATCCAACAACTCTATTAATCAGTGCCAAGCCTAATGACCCCTTCCATAAGGGCCAGAGATGGACCAGCACGTTATTAACTGACTTAATTTGTGAAGGGCATCCTGTTGAAGAGATCACCCAATTTTTCTGAAATTGTAATAATTTCTTTGTCTGTACCTGTATCTCACTTTTACCGATTTCCCTTCCATTCCAGTAATTCCTTCGCGCTGTGTCCTTTTTTTTTTTTTTCGTTAGGTACTCCTGAAACAAAGTTAGTCTGTCCCAAAACATCTACGGATGTCGAACGCTTTAAGGGTACGCTGACTCTGAACTACTGTGGCACTCAACCTCACTCGCGGCACAACTCGCTTCGACTACTGTGGCATTGCACCCAAGTGAAAGCATTAACTTCTAAATGGCTACTTTGCTGAACTCTGCTCAGTATACCACTTGGATCTGGGAAAGGGATCGGGCAAACCACCCAGAGGCGACATACCGGCTCGTGGCGCACCGCCCGCGTCTGTTGGCACGCAGCCAGCACAGTGCTTGGATACACGGCTACGGCAGTGAGTACGAGAGAGCACACCACACCACACTGCAGTGCTGTGTGGGACACGCTTCAACAGGTGGGCCAGCCGAACCGGTCGCCGGAGCAACATGAATAATTATTTCTGCTGGCGACGTGCGATACGCGTGCCAGCCGAGAGTAATGGCTTTTAAAATATACCTCAACCCCTGCCGCTCGCAGTGAGCAACTGCTCTTGTTTCATGCGTTAGCTAATCACCGCGTGTATCGCAGAGACCGTCTACAGTTGACTCGTGTAAAATACAGAGCCAGAGACGTCTATGGAATCCAGATAAGCTATGTGCCTGAGATCACCTGAGGAGGTTTTGGATCGCCGACAAAATTGGTGACTCACCGTAATGGAAGAATGTGAGACAAATGTCGTAATTACCATGAGAATCGAAGCATGAGCCGGTTCTGTTACTCTTGTAACATGGAAGCGTACTGTTTCCGGAAACAAATTCCTACGTAGATCGTTATGTAGGTGACACTGGGCAAAAATAGCGACGTTAGCGGTAACTATTTTTAACGATATTAACTATGGAGGTAGGTTGTTTCTCTTTCCAAGTATTAAAAGAACTTGTCTCTGACTGTGTCACACCTAGTTTTTTTAAACTTCCTTTTTAATATAAACTCTTATTATCCTACATCTTTTGAAAGCTAATACGGAAGAGCCATCTTGCCCTAATAGTGGGTAAGATGATCTTGACCACGGGGCAAGACGACGATACTGATAGAAATTGACTGCATTTATGTTGTAATAATGTATAAGACAGTACACAAATTAATTAAAAAGGACTCCTTATTTCTTACTGAATAGTGTTTAGTGAAATGATTGTTGTGCTGAAATTTAGTAACCTTAGATCTCTATTTTCCATCAACAAAAATTAGGGGCAAATATTCATTCTTCAAAATTTCAACTGTATTCATCCCACCCTGTGTAGCATTTACAAATATTCTGTCCAGTCTTCTGGTGGAGGATCAACGTAGATCTCATGACAAGCAATACGCTATACTTTGCTTTCTTCGGAATTTTTTCTTTATTGCTTTACATATTCTTTTTCCACCTTGAGTGCTTCCTTATTAACCAACAACGGTTATATATTTAAGGTTATTACAGTACTCCCATTTAGTGTGCGGAGTTTTTTTCCGTCAAACAATGACTTGAATCTGAAAACACTTAGACAGTGTTTTAGATTAGTGGAAGAAGAATAATAAGTTCCTGTGGATTGGCTCTTACGTGATGAGGCTTAAGAAGGAGAATTCTGTTATTGTGGGGTCTGTAACAAGAATACGATCTGTTTTCCTCACAGGAGAGTGATGTTCATTAAACACAAGGCGATAATAAGGTCCGCTCTTTGAACCTGTTAACTGTATTATCGACTGCACCTGCTTTGAAACAGTTGAAGACTCGTCAAGTTGCTCCAGCCTATGTTAAAAGTCTTTGATTTTAAGAGTAGGATCAACAGCAATAAGGAATAAATAAATTGTGAGTATGAAACGCCTATCGTCTACATAGTCATCTGTAATAAGGAAGAACAAACTATCTTACCCTCTGTTGCACAAGAGCTATGCTGAATGTCATGAAGATAATAACACGTAAAGCGATGCACACCGCAGTTGCGTAGCACACACTCAACTGACAGGAACATTTGTACTGCCCGACGTTTTATTACCTTACTGCGTCAAACGTTTGTTGTATCCGTATGATGGGGCTATCTAGAAATATAGACTAAGTCATAAGTCATAAGTCATCTCACGCTCCAGTCAACTTGCTGCGGTCTCCTCCATTTCTAGTTTAAAAGTGTAGCAATGAAGTGATTTAATGTTACTTGTGACTGTCGTTCCCCTAAGTATTGCTGCTTTTATTTCTGTTTTCACATAAAATAACGAAGAAAATCCGGCACTCATACTCTCTTGTAAAACAAGAAAATTAGTGTACATGCCACATATACTTATTTACATATAGGTAGCTTGCCGGTCAAGCCATTTACGCTGTAGACAGTGCATGTGATGCTGGAGAGGGATAACTATTAATTATGATTTAATAAGTATTTGATTTATTTTTTTAAGAAAAGAGCAATGGTATTCCACTCAAAAGTTTTATTTTGACCGACAATAAGAAGTCTACGACTTTCAAACTGTGAAATCTATTGAGTTCACATTGAGTCCTATTTTTGGTACAAAATAAGTCATATTCGAGATCTCCCATTCTCAATAATTATCTTTGAGAAGCGTTAGCTATAGTTCGCCAGTTCTGTAGAATTTTTACATAAGTGAACTTCCTATGCAATACAACTGAAACATATATTTCAGTTGGAGGTCAGCTTGCTCTTCAACTACAATAACTTCTTCAACACTTCGGATCTGAAAGAAACGCTTCATTGTCTAATTATTTCTTTTTCAGACTACTTCCTATATTTGTCCACTACTGACCAAGAAACACTTATCGAGTCTTTGATGCGCTTTCGTCTCTCTGGTGTTCGTAACTGAAATTATTTACCTTTAAGGCTTACTAACAATATTAGTGCTATTTCACATTTCTTACATTTCTTTACAAAGTTTAATTAAACTAAAATAGTTTCGTATTATTTCATTTACATTAATGGCACCATGTACTGTTTCTAAGACACAACATAGTACATACATAAGAAAGAAAAATAAATACGCCAAAGTATTAAACATTTAAGTCACAGCGTGTCCACTCGGTGTCTACATATGACGTTGGACAGATACACACTCGGAAAGCACGATATTTGCCAGCCACGATTAATTATTTACTTCTAATTTCGTTTTTATCTGCTGTCACTACGAAGTCAGACCTCTGATGAAATGGACTGTAGTTTAATTGTAATGAATGATGTAATTACAATTTATCGTTCATTTACGTTAAAACCCATTTACACAGCTGCGTATATGTATTTTAATACAAATTAACATCAGCGTTTTTCCATGTCTCATAATTTAGTAACAGTTCACATTTGACGCTGGCTGTTATTAACTGTTATCTGATTTATTTAAGATAAAATTTATTCATAATTCTTAATTGATCTTTTGCATACTGTTTTTCCCGAGAGTGATATAACAAAGTATAATAGTTGGTGGAATACGGAAGTGATGAGAATACAGACAGTAAAATAATGAAGTCAACGTTATTAAAGTTTATTGACTCAGTGGCAGAAAAACAGGAAACTAATTTTGCAGGAACGATAGTTGAGTTAAAAGAGAGAGATAAAAAGAAAGGGTTACGGAAAACGTAGAAGAAAGTTGTTCAACGGGCTGACGAGGATATTGAGTAATTCAGCACAGGTTAGCAGTATACATCGAATGGATGACAGAAGAAAACTTACGAGTAACTTGAAGATTAAGGTGATGGGATCGCTTCAGAAAACGAAAAAATGCGTCAGAGTAAACAACAAAAGACGCAACGGAAATAAGTGCAAGACAAAAGAAGCAGGCTATAAGGCAGTCAAATGTTGTAAAATTACGCTGTTGTAGGAAAATGTAGAAATCCGTGAAAAGACTGAGTCCTTACTCAAATCCGATACTGACAGAGGATCGAGAGTATTTTAGTCAAGAGTGTTCTTAACGCAAACATTTTTTTCCTTCAGGTGTGATTTTTGTGTATCGTATGAAATTATTCTGAAGTTGCCATTTTCCTTACAGTCATGTGAGGCTGGCAAGAGCTCCGCTTCATACACGTAAATGCTGTCTTTCCGACACTTCAATGAACTAACTCCTGAACTGGCATAGCTATCCTGTGTATCATAAACTGTGCTGATTTATACTTTCTATATCAGGAAATAGCTTTAACTTGACAGATGTTTCCTTGACACACAGCTATCTGATTCTACAATTTCTGTCGGTAAAAGTTGCCTCGTAGGTAACTGTACCATCCCTAAAAATTCAAAAATTGTTCACGATTTACGTGGTACAAATCAACAAGGGTTCTCGCCTTTGAAACTAGCTGAACCCAGATGTCTGCTGTTGTGTGTGCACGTTTCTTTGGCGACATGGTTGCTGTTTCATTAGAATATTCACTCGTGTATCCAGTAGCGGTATGTACGCGACAGCATGTGCTACCAATATGTTCCAAAACGCCGAGCATATTTCTCGGGGGATGATACCCCGGGTTCTACTGGCGAAAGAAAGGTAGGGTAAAGTGTTTCGGATAGCCCTAGGAGTAGGGACCATTTATATACCCAACAGAAGGATCGTCTCACTAACAATTGCAGGACCAATTTGTGAATATTACACACTTTCTCTAGTTTAAGCAAGTGGAACAAATCAGTTGGTTCTTTCTGCATTAGATGTGGTCTAAGGTGCGGCGTAAGGAGTTTACGGAGGGATAATTTGTTTGGTAGCTGGTTCCTGAGAAAATATGAAAAAAAGTTTTCACTAGTCTCTCACCCTTGACAGTGGATATCTAAATAACTAACCGCAGAATATTGCTCAAATTTTAACGGTACATTTTCTAGGAATTTATGGAGAAGTGCTATCTTCTCGTTTTCAAAAATATTTATCCATTATAGAGAAACACCACAAAAATGTGGTTTGTGGGTACCAAAACAGAGCTGCAGATTCCAACGAGGCTACGCGCAGCAAAATGATCTAGTTTTCAGGGTATGTTTCTAAACCCCGATCTCGAATAACCTCGACAACTTTCTTGATATCTTTATCCGTTTCCGAGACAAAGCGAGTCAAAGTTACCCTACTCGTACACGTAAAATCTGGTGTGAGCCGAAAACGCAGTATATAAAATGAAATACTGTTATCACGGAGAAATATGCTGTAAAGCGTCCCGTTATCCTGAAGAAGGTTCTGGGAACCCCGTGTTGTAGTACTGTACAGCGCTCGTGGCCGTCGCGTCGCCGTCGCGAAGTGGGGCCGAGGCAGTTCCAGAAAAGTTTTACAGTCTGACGATAATTTATGGATTTGTAGTTTTAGCTTGACGATGTCCACTATGGACAAACGGTACTTACTGTTATTGTGAAGAAGACTGGGTTATCCCGCCTGAAACCTAGGTAAATTCTAGGTAAAGGGTGCAACTGAGGCTGTTGACTGTTAAAATTAAAATTTATGTTTATACAGTTGCTGACAGGGCCGCGAAATGTTGAAGAAGAAAATATAAGCGCCGTTCCTGCCAACCTCGGTCGGAGTAGTAGACCGTCACTTCGATATCAGTGACGTGTGGTCCATACCAACTGCTTACATGGACCTTGTATACAGCAAAGGACTCAGATTGTTTTAGTGTCGCCCGTCGCTTGCGACATCACCATAAATTTAAAGTTAAGTATTGTCAATGTGCATTGTTGAAATAAAACTACTAATGTTATTTGCTTGAATTATTGTACAGCAATCCGAAAACGCAGCATCCTTTAGGCACCCTATAAGAGACGAGTGGACAGGATCCCACACCAACGCCACAATTTGAGGCTAGAAGTGGTGTTACACTGTTTTCTAGTTTTGGCTCCTGGTGGTGACTAGGTCTTTGTCTCGTGTATTTATGACAGTCACTTAAATTATTCTGTACAATGTCAGGTAGGATACTATGCTCACACATCGATTTCAGAAAAAGTAGTGGTCAAAAAATAGGTCCTCGAAGAAGGCTGTTGAATGCGGAAAAATGAATTCATATGTGTGGGCATTTAACACGGTATCTCCTTTTAATTAGCGGTGTCATCAGCGTTACCATCTTGACTGTGGCAGTTCAGCTTTCAGCATGCTCGGCCCTCAGAAGCGCCGGCCCGGAAAATGGAAACGGAATCCGAAATGCCGGCTCGGCGGAGAACCTCCGTCGGAGTCGCTGCCTCAGTAATAATTGAGCAGGGACGGCCGTAGCCCTTTAGGCGGCGCCTTCCCCTCGGCAGTGCGTTAGGCAAACTGCGTGCACCACTTGCCACCACAAAGTGCGGCCTCCGCGGACGTCCCAGACAGAATTTTAAGTTGCGCCGCCAAGGGGCGACCACCTCGATCCGATTACGGCACCACCAGCAGTGGGTCCTCACCGCACACGACTCATCCCATTCCTCTGAGGTGCGGACGGTCCCAAGACCAAACACCGCTGGCCAAGACAATCTACATGGCACACGGGAAAGCATCTTCACAGCGTAATGGCCGGTGTAGGAGCACAAGCAACAAAAGCCGAGCGTTACACAGTTACGGTCGCTTCACTGCACTTCCTTGCTTTGTGGAGACGCTTAACACAGGCAAAAGCCAGCAAAAAGCATTCATCTTTTAATGTATCACAATTGGTTTCTATGATAGTCATCAATTTTAACAAGTCTGCTACATGCATCTTATCTAATGTGCTTTTATCAGATTATGTTTTTGCGTAAATGATGAATACATACAAGCAAGCCCAAATTAGTGACATCTAGGGAAGGTGTGGGCAAACAGGTTTCTGGATGCTACTATACCTCAGTAGCTAGTTGGCAATAATCACTATGTGGACGATGTGGCCTATTCTACACTATATTTTAAATCTATGTGACAATGCTATGCTGATTATATTTATATGTTTTGACGATGCCATTATGGCCATATCACTTTAGAACATGGTGTAAAAGAGGTACATTATACCATAGTTTATCTGTACATTTCCCTGGTGTATGACAGTATAATGTGATACATATTGCTGTTTTATGTTAAAAGACACACTGCTCACTAGATGTATATTTTCATATATTTTAGATCTGAAGATGGTCATTACAGACTGAAACCGGACATTGTCTAAAGAATTCATTTGTGATCAGAGACTGGAATAATGAATCATTTAACAGTATTGGATCACTGTTTGTACACGTGATTATGTTGCAGTTGGTGAAACTCAACAATGATTAGCTATGTAGTATTGATAAATTTTTAACTGATGCTCCAAAAAGAAAGAAAGACAAGACGACACGTGGAAACTTGCTGAAAACGCAAGATATACCTCATGTGTAAGAAATTATTAAATATAAAGCGAAAGAAGATTCTGGATTAACAAAACATGCAGGTGATATTCTTCCATTACTTTTGGCAGCATTATCAGATTTAGGTATTTTTGGTTCATCACCAGTGAAGTAGATGCTGTTGCAATGCAAGTATATATAAAAAGAAAAGTAATTCAGTATTAGAAGAACAGAAAAAGACATAGTCAAGCTATGAAAGAATGTCGTCAGGTTCAGGCTTAAAAATACAGACAAAGAAACTGCAAAAAACCTGACAGTCGTCCTAATGCATTAAGTAATTTTGATATGGAAAAATTGGCTAAACAATTAAAAATAATTGAAGTTTTTCATTTTGAGAGTACTGAAGAGTGATCTGTTTAGTTGTTAGATACTATTTAAGAGTAAACATCGCATAAAATATTTTTTTTATTTAAGACAGCTATTTTAAATAGATTGTGCTGTCATCTTCAGCTCCTTTACATTATAACAGAAGATTTTAAGACCTGAAGATGACAGCATAGTCTGTTGAAACATGTTGTCTTAATTAGAAAAGAGATTTATGTAATCTTGGCTCTTGAATGTTTTTAACAACAAAAACAAACAATTTCGTGCTGTTTACATGATTGACGAGTTATCTAACAAGCCAGGGAGTACTGAATGTGGAAGAGTAAATCTAGATACATCATATCATCTTACCACTCAATGGACATATTCTTCCAAGAATACTGATAGAAAGTCTGGGCACAGCACTCAGCCAGCTGCAACAGCTGTTATGTTTGATTCATTTGGAGGAAGTGTTCCCAAAGAATTGGATAAATATTTTGGTTTAAGTGAGTTATTCTGTAATGGACAGAGAATACAAAATTTTAATGAAGTAATATTAGGCATTTGTGTATATTTGTGGTAAATCTATTATATAATTATACTTTTACTGATATTTTCCGTTTAATAAACGAAGAGTTTTGGTAATAAGCTACAGCTTACAGATGAGCAACGTAATGGAGAAGCAAGAATTAATTCACAAGTAGGAAATATAGTCAATTTCACACAGAATTACATACTATTTCTAAATTAAATGGTACATTCATTTTAGAAGTATAAGGTTAGTAGATTTAAAAGGTCCTTTAAGTGGCTATGATACAGTTACCAAATAATATTTCGAAAAAGAACTAGCATCAGCTAAAGCAGTCTTTGCATGAGCTCTTGGTGACTCTATTCAGTGACTAAATAATCTTGTTACAAAACCTGAATATACAAGTATTCTGACACAACTCAATAATATTATGCCACTAAAACATACCATAATGAAAATGTAAATCAACTTCATTGTGATAACTGTAGCAATGTAACAAATTACTTTACAAGAAAAGGAAGTAGGAAAACCTTTTACAGATTATTTCTCAGTCAGATTTAACACTATACTTAAACCAATTGAGAAATCTTCAAGCTAGAATGCTTGACAAACATAAACTGAAATTTAATTTTGTTACTGGTCATGTTGTGTTAAAATACAGATTTGAGTATGATGTAAAAATAAAGAGAATTTTTATTTTTTGAGCAAATGTAAATGGTGAGTTATGACCTAGTGATCTTAAGCCAGAGATATAAAAATATAATGTTGATTAACTTAAAATTGTATGTCCTATACTATTAAGTAACGCATTTCTTGAAATGGAAATGGAAGATAAAATAATTATACCTCTAAATCAGTGTCTTAAAACTGTACCTGTTTCAAGTGAAGTACTCATGTTTGGTAAATTGCTTTTAGAACAAAATGATGATAACAAAATGATGATAATAAAATGGAATAACAATTTCTAAGTTCATATGTTTTAGATTATAGAAATGGAGAATGACATCTGGTGTCTGATGTGTAGAAAATTTACTTCAACACACCATCCTGTAACGCCGGAAATGCATATCCTCCTATTTCCATCTATTGTACTATAATTTGTTTTCCTTATTTTTGTTACCTGAATATATGACATTCCTGTGTCTTTACATATTGTAATTGTTTTACTATTTGTATATATATATTTATGCATTTATGTTGATGTATAATTGGTTTCGTGAATATTATTTGTACACTCCTGGAAATTGAAATAAGAACACCGTGAATTCATTGTCCCAGGAAGGGGAAACTTTATTGACACATTCCTGGGGTCAGATACATCACGTGATCACACTGACAGAACCACAGGCACATAGACACAGGCAACAGAGCATGCACAATGTCGGCACTAGTGCAGTGTATATCCACCATTCGCAGCAATGCAGGCTGCTATTCTCCCATGGAGACGATCGTAGAGATGCTGGATGTAGTCCTGTGGAACGGCTTGCCATGCCATTTCCACCTGGCGCCTCAGTTGGACCAGCGTTCGTGCTGGACGTGCAGACCGCGTGAGACGACGCTTCATCCAGTCCCAAACATGCTCAATGGGGGACAGATCCGGAGATCTTGCTGGCCAGGGTAGTTGACTTACACCTTCTAGAGCACGTTGGGTGGCACGGGATACATGCGGACGTGCATTGTCCTGTTGGAACAGCAAGTTCCCTTGCCGGTCTAGGAATGGTAGAACGATGGGTTCGATGACGGTTTGGATGTACCGTGCACTATTCAGTGTCCCCTCGACGATCACCAGTGGTGTACGGCCAGTGTAGGAGATCGCTCCCCACACCATGATGCCGGGTGTTGGCCCTGTGTGCCTCGGTCGCATGCAGTCCTGATTGTGGCGCTCACCTGCACGGCGCCAAACACGCATACGACCATCATTGGCACCAAGGCAGAAGCGACTCTCATCGCTGAAGACGACACGTCTCCATTCGTCCCTCCATTCACGCCTGTCGCGGCACCACTGGAGGCGGGCTGCACGATGTTGGGGCGTGAGCGGAAGACGGCCTAACGGTGTGCGGGACCGTAGCCCAGCTTCATGGAGACGGTTGCGAATGGTCCTCGCCGATACCCCAGGAGCAACAGTGTCCCTAATTTGCTGGGAAGTGGCGGTGCGGTCCCCTACGGCACTGCGTAGGATCCTACGGTCTTGCCGTGCATCCGTGCGTCGCTGCGGTCCGCTCCCAGGTCGACGGGCACATGCACCTTCCGCCGACCACTGGCGACAACATCGATGTACTGTGGAGACCTCACGCCCCACGTGTTGAGCAATTCGGCGGTACGTCCACCCGGCCTCCCGCATGCCCACTATACACCCTCGCTCAAAGTCCGTCAACTGCACATACGGTTCACGTCCACGCTGTCGCGGCATGCTACCAGTGTTAAAGACTGCGATGGAGCTCCGTATGCCACGGCAAACTGGATGACACTGACGGCGGCGGTGCACAAATGCTGCGCAGCTAGCGCCATTCGACGGCCAACACCGCGGTTCCTGGTGTGTCCGCTGTGCCGTGCGTGTGATCATTGCTTGTACAGCCCTCTCGCAGTGTCCAGAGCAAGTATGGTGGGTCTGACACACCGGTGTCAATGTGTTCTTTTTTCCATTTCCAGGAGTGTATTTTTACGCTGGGTCTTGCCTAAGGAAAACTGCTATCGAACGATTACATCGATAGGTCGTGTGAAGACTCAAAGTGTGTAGGATCTTTGGTAGTGTTAACTCCGCCGCGTGGAGCGCGGGCAGTGCTGTAGGGGTCTGGCTGGAGTAGCGAGTGGAGCAGGTGTGTTGTGTGACGCTCCCGCGAGTTGCCGCGCTTTCGGGGTTTGGCAGCATGTAATTGCGCTCGACTCGCGATGATAGTTTCTGACATGGTGTCCCGGACGGGAAGCATTAGCTGGCGCACATCAAGAGCCCGTTTCGCCTGGTGACCATGTCGCGAAGAAGGCGCGCCAACATCCAGTTTCTGCAACAGCGACGGCCGACAATGACTGACTGTCGCCACCTCCTCGATCGACGGCTTCAAACCTTCAATCAACCAACAAGGAAGACTAAAAGCACGAAAAGTTTCAGAACTGTATGCCAGACCTCAGCTTTTCAAATTGTTCCATTTGCCTCGCAAAATTACAGCAACTTAGCATGAACCTTTGTTGCTCATTCTCCCAATTGCATTGCCAAGCAGGGTCCCTTCCTTTTCCGAAATGAACCCGAGTGTCGTTGAAATTCAAACGCAAGCATAATTCCATTTCACTGCTTTAATTTCGAAATTCAATTTAAGTATTCATAGTTGGCTACAATAGTTAGATTACACAAGCACAAATTAAGAATGCGAGGTTTGTTACCGTATTTTAGCTTACCTGTGACTGCAGCTCAGCTTGGTACGTACTAAATTTTACTATTGTTAATTGTTCAGAATCGTTTAATTCAAGTTCAAAGTTAAATCTCTTCTTTCTAAATTGCTTAGATTCAAGTAGCTTTAGAAATGATTGTTGAGGTAGTCCAAGACTAACTGTATTTCGATGTGCTTCAGAAAGAAAGCTCACTATTAACTTCAGTCACTAAATTAACTTTCGATTTTCCGGTTTCATTAATTCTTTTGCTAAATTAAGTGTAACGAAATTTATTACTTCTGACAAACTTTCAGTTTTCACACTACACGTGTCAACCTTCAGTTGCCACGCTTCTTGTGCTAATTGTATGTGTAATAACCTTTCTTTTTCAGTTATTATAGTAATTGTCCATAGGACTGGCGACTGTAATTTCCCCCAAATCTCAAATATCTAATTACCGCTAGTTGATTGTTAACATAAGGGCCGCACATTTACTTTCTTTATTAACTTTATCCCTATTTCAAAATTCATTTCCACCAGTTTCACTTGCATTTTTCCTTTCATTTAGATGTAACCCTTTCCTCCCTCTTTACCGACAGGTTAACTTCGGTGACGATTGCTTTTCCAAAATGCCCATTAGGTACACGCGGTTTCATTTTTCACTGTCATTAAGGTCGATAAGTGAGGGGGAGGTTACAATCCTAAATACTAAAAATGGAAGACAGAGGATTGAGGGTGTTGTGCAGTATGAAAAAAGTTTTTGGTTGGTAATAGGATGAAAATTCACGAAGAAATTATTAATGAATTACATTAACCAGTGTGAAAATTTTTAAAAAAGAAATGTTTCTTTTGATATAGATAATTTATGACAAATGGATGCAATAGAGATGTATTCTAGCAATTTGAAAGGAATGTAATAAATAAATAAAGGATACAAATACATACTAACAATTACTGATGTTTCTCAAAATTTGTTTGGGTATTCCAGCTAAAGATAAAATCAGTAAAGTTGTAGCTGACACTTTTAAAATGATATTAGAGGAAAGATATTCTAAACCTCTACCAGCACATAATCATAAGGAATTCTATAGTTAAGAATTTCAATAATCAATGAAAAAGTGTAAAATTAATCATTACTCACCTTTTACTGAATTAAAACCGTCTGTTGTAGAAAGATTTAACAGAACAGTTGAAGAAAGTAATGTGGAAAAAATTTGACTTAAAAGGATATGGACAGGACACAGTCTGAAGTCTGCTTCAGCTGATGCTGCTATGGCTTGGAAATTAGTCTATGAGTTCAATGGCGAAAGACATTCAACAAAAGAAGCCAGTTGAGGTTAATGACAAAATTTATAACTCAGCTACCACTGTATATAATGATGAATCCGAAGTAAAGTAGGTGTTAAAGTGAGAATCAGTAAACTTAACGGAATTTTTTCAAAACGATACACAGCCAGCCAGTCAACAGAAATATACGAAATGGAAACCGTTTTTCAGTGTAATACAATGACATATGAATTAAAGACACTGGATGGACAAAAAAAATTATGAGCAGTTACAGAAAACTAGTTATCCTGATGTGTATGTTGTTGGTAGAGTTTTTAGAAAGAAAGGAGATAAAGTATATGTTAAATAGATTCATATAATAATTGGGTGACTTAAGCTAATATGGATGACTGAAGTACAGAATTATTTCAGAATTTTAAATTTGAGTTGACTGGGTCAGATTGATTTAGTATAGTTTATCAGATTTGTACAAACTTCTTATGAATGTTACATAAAATTTAATCATGAAAAAAGCAGTTGGGTTTCCACTATTATTGAGAAATAATCTAATTTTCTATCTGATGAAGATACAGTTGATCTTCTGCGTAGCCACTCGAAATAGCGAAGTAATTACAAAAGAAGATAATCTTCAAATTTTCTTTAATTCTTTGTTGCAAGTCTGTTGAACTGGTATCAGAATTAATTCTTAACATGTCTTGTCAATGTGAATACCTTCCTACAGTACTGGACAATTTATTTTGCACACTTATTATTTCTACTCTAATGACATAATAATCACATTCACAATCTGCATCAAATAATTTTAAAAGAACAAATGTAGTCACAAATTAATATCTCATCTGGTGTGAGCACTTAAGGTTTATTTATCTAATTATTTCATCTTTCAGAGGAAGTTGCTCTACAAATAAGTCCTCTCATCCTTTCAAGTCATTGTTACCATTTTGTAGATTTTCAGTTTGTTCTTAAATTTTCAGTTGTTTAGTGTATGCACCATTTTTTCATATCGACAGCAAAACTTCACTCATAACTCACTTTCTAAATTGTTTAACTCCTTCTTTTTTAGACTTTAAAATCGAAGAATATACAACCGATTTATTGATAGAAACTATGAATTTTCTTTTTGTTATGGATTAAGGGCGATTGGCAGTCTCCTCCCTTGATGTTTTCGCAATATTTCTGTTTCTTCTTCATCAATATTTTTCTGAAGACCTTTTTAGTATCTTTATATGCTGAAATATCTGTACCTTTAATCTTTTGACTACACTCGTTATCAGCCATCACAAGCACTTCTTTACCATTGAAAGCAACCCTATTGCTATTATGAAGTATGTTCATAAATGGTGTTTCTGATCTAGTGGATGTCCTTGACTCTGCTGCTATTAACAGAAATCTTTTTTGATGAAAAAATCCTTTTATACATAATTGTCAAGAATACAAATTTATTGAATCTAATGAGAGATATAACACTTCCATATTTTCTCTGTGTCCTATCCTGATGATGGAGATGTATGTCTATCTTCATCATCATCATCATTTAAGACTGATTATGCCTTTCAGCGTTCAGTCTGGAGCATAGCCCCCCTTATACAGTTCCTCCATGATCCCCTATTCAGTGCTAACATTGGTGCCTCTTCTGATGTTAAACCGATTACTTCAAAATCATTCTTAACCGAATCCAGGTACCTTCTCCTCGGTCTGCCCCGACTCCTCCTACCCTCTACTGCTGAACCCATGAATCTCTTGGGTAACCTTGCTTCTCCCATGCGTGTAACATGACCCCACCATCTAAGCCTGTTCGCCCTGACTGCTACATCTATAGAGTTCATTCCCAGTTTTTCTTTGATTTCCTCATTGTGGACACCCTCCTGCCATTGTTCCCATCTACTAGTACCTGCAATTCTCCTAGCTACTTTCATATCCGTAACCTCAGCCTTATTGATAAGGTAACCTGAATCCACGCATCTTTCGCTCCCATACAACAAAGTTGGTCGAAAGATTGAAAGGTGCACAGATAACTTAGTCTTGGTACTGACTTCCTTCTTGCAGAAGAGAGTAGATCGTAGCTGAGCGCTCACTGCATTAGCTTTGCTACACCTCGCTTCCAGTTCTTTCACTATGTTGCCATCCTGTGAGAATATGCATCCTAAGTACTTGAAACCGTCCACCTGTTCTAACTTTGTTCCTCCTATTTGGCACTCAATCCGTTTATATTTCTTTCCCACTGACATTACTTTCGTTTTGGAGACGCTAATCTTCATACCATAGTCCTTACATTTCTGATCTAGCTCTGAAATATTACTTTGCAAACTTTCAATGGAATCTGCCATCACAACTAAGTCATCCACATATGCAAGACTGCTTATTTTGTGTTCAAGTATCTTAATTTCACCCAGCCAGTCTATTGCTTTCAACATATGATCCATAAATAATATGAACAACAGTGGAGACAGGTTGCAGCCTTGTCTTACCCCTGAAACTACTCTGAACCATGAACTCAATTTACCGTCAACTCTAACTGCTGCTTGACTATCCATGTAAAGACCTTTAATTGCTTGCAAAAGTTTGCCTCCTATTCCATAATCTTGTAGAACAGACAATAACTTCCTCCTAGGAACCCGGTCATATGCCTTTTCTAGATCTATAAAGCATAGATACAATTCCCTGTTCCACTCATAACACTTCTCCATTATTTGCCGTAAGCTAAAGATCTGGTCCTGACAACCTCTAAGAGGCCTAAACCCACACTGATTTTCATCCAATTGGTCCTCAACTAATACTCGCACTTTCCTTTCAACAATACCTGAGAAGATTTTACCCACAACGCTGATTAAAGAGATACCTCTGTAGTTGTTACAATCTTTTCTGTTACCATGTTTAAAGATTGGTGTGATTACTGCTTTTGTCCAGTCTGATGGAACCTGTCCCGACTCCCAGGCCATTTCAATTATCCTGTGTAGCCATTTAAGACCTGACATTCAACTGTATTTGATGAGTTCCGACTTAATTTCATCCACCCCAGCCACTTTATCGCACTGCAATCTATTGACCATTTTTTCCATTTCCTCAAATGTGATCCTATTTCCATCATCATTCCTATCCCATTCTACCTCGAAATCTGAAACATTACTGATCGCATTTTCACCTACATTGAGCAACTCTTCAAAATATTCCCTCCATCTGCCCAAGGCATCCACAGGATTCACCAGCAGTTTTCCTGACCTGTCCAAAATACTTGTCATTTCCTTCTTACCTCCCTTTCGAAGACTGCTAATTACACTCCAGAATGGTTTTCCAGCAGCTTGACCCATAGTCTCCAACCTGTTTCCAAAGTCTTCCCACGATTTCTTCTTGGATGCTGCAATTATCTGTCTGGCTTTGTTTCTGGCTTTCTACCTACCTGGGTTCTGGTATGTAGCCATTTTTGATACGCCTTCTTTTTCCTTTTACAGGCTGCCTTGACTGTATCATTCCACCAAGCTGTTTGCTTCATCCTACTTTTACACACTACTGTTCCAAGACATTCTTTAGCCACATCTAGTACTGTGTCCCTGTACCTTGTCCATTCCTTTTCCAATGACTGTAATTGACTACATTCAACTAACTGGTACCTTTCTGAGATCGCTGTTATGTACTTGTGCCTGATTTCCTTATCCTGAAGTTTCTCCACTCTTATCCTCCTACATATGGACCTGACCTCCTGCACTTTCGGCCTCACAATCCCAATTTCACTGCAGATTAAATAATGATCAGTGTCATCAAAGAATCCCCTGAATAGACGTGTGTCCCTCACAGCCTTCCTGAATTCCTGATCTGTTATTATATAGTCAATGACAGATCTGGTTCCCCTGCCTTCCCAAGTATACCGGTGAATGTTCTTATGTTTAAAAAAGGAGTTTGTGATTACTAAGCCCATACTGGCACAGAAATCCAAGAGTTGTTTCCCGTTCCTGTTGGCCTCCATATCCTCTCCAAATTTACCCATAACCTTTTCATACCCTTCTGTTCGATTTCCAATCCTGGCGTTAAAATCACCCATGAGCAGAACACTGTCCTTGTCCTTTACTCTAACAACTACATCACTGAGTGCCTCATAAAAGCTATCCACCTTATCTTGATCTGTCCCTTCACAATGCGAATATACTGACACAATCCCAATTTTCTTGCTAGAGACTGTCAAATCTATCCACATCAGTCGTTCGTCTACATACCTTACTGCAACTACGCTGGGTTCCATTTCTTTCCTGATGTAAAGCCCTACACCCCATTGTGATATTCCTGCTTTGACTCCTGACAGGTAGACCTTGTATTCTCCCACTTCCTCTTCTTTCTCACCCCTTACCCGAATGTCACTAACAGCTAGAACGTCCAGCCCCATCTTACTTGCAGCCTCTACCAGCTCTACCTTCTTCCCAGAGTAGCCCCCATTGATATTAATAGCTCCCCATCTCATTACCATTTGTTTGCCAAGTCGTATCTTAGGAGTCCCTGGTTTGTAAGTTAGAGGTGGGACTCCGTCACCTCCAAAGTTCCGAGGCATTTTGCTCTGATTGTTGCCAGCATCATATTTAATGTACCAGGGAAGCAGGTTGCTAGCCTTACTTGCCCCGAGTCCCATTGGGTTTTACCCCTAACGGCTGAGGGACTAACCGGTGGATTTGGTAGTCTTTGCCGTATGAGCACAAAGGTGACCACGACTCAGAATATGTCTGAGATGCCCAGCCTTATTCTTCATTAATAGAGCAATTAAATGATGAACATTTGAATTACTCATGCGCTCTAAATGGAGGACAAATGTGTATTGTTTATGAATACTTTGAAAAAGAGATACCAATGTTTTATGTTTGTTTGTAACTTAAATATTCTTAACCCCATTCCATATTATTAATTTGTATTAATTTTGTATCCTCTATATTCAAAGAGACCTTCTAGTGCTATTCAAACTACATTAAGCTTACCTACATGTTATTTGTAGATTTCAGAATCAAGTAGAACTAGTTTTTCTCCAGGCGTAATATCTGACACTGTAGATTCATGGTTTACTTAATTTTCAATTAAAATTTGATCAAATGCTCTACTAGGGTCTGTCAAAATTTCCTCATATATATTTTTTGTCTTCTCATTTAATAAATCATCAATGTCATTCGACTCAGTACATATGTTTGCAAGAAAATAGTACACACTGTAGAAGTGAATAATGTACATTTCATTACTTTTATTTAGTCTTCTGGTTCAACATTGAACAGAATTAGGAGTGTGCAACTAGGGATTAACAGATATATTCCATTAAAAGGTTCATCTTACATTGAATTGCCAGAAAATAAAAATAAAACAGTCTGTATTAATGTGAAATATAACAATCAATAATGTTTCCTGTGGGCTATATAATTTGCCTTATATCCTGTTAATAAAAAGTAGGAAATTTTGAATTTTCTGTAATAGTTGATACTATTCTAAAAATTTACTCCAAAATTAATCTCTCTTTTAATGATTATTCATTTGATGAAAAATATCAGCTGCAGCCATTAAAAATAACAAGACATAAAACAGTGAAGCTTGTAAATCTTCTTTATTTCAAGAATGGATGTAATTCACACAATTTTAGTATAAACTGTATACAGACTTGTTTCAAGTCAAATTACACAACATAAAGAGGTAAAATTAATTAGTGATACACATTCACTGCACTTCAATAGTAAGGAAAAATTGGATAGTCACACAACAAATTGTTTATTTAACAAACCATTGACTGTAGAATTACGAGAAAAATCTCATATGTAAGCTTTAAAAATTATCAATTTGTGCAGGAAGTTCCATTTGTTATGTATGATGATTTTTAGAGTTTGCTATAAAATGAAGATAACTGTGAACTGAATTCAACAGTTATAATAATATTTAAATTCATTCTGCAATATCCAGTACTGACAAAGAATGATTTTTACAATGGATTATGGAAATAAATATTAAAACATACATGTAAACTTCTTGACGATAAGATAAATATAAAGAATGAAAATTAAATTTTGTGTGCTGTACTAGAAATATCAATAACGTGAACCATATGGTTTCTGTTATTACATCAGATATATCAATGTAGTCTACAAAGATCCGGTTGTATATCAAGGGCCAATTTGTCATAAGATCTTACAGAATTTATGAAAAAGTGGTTGAAGAAATAGGGAGAATTTATTTTGAAATTCAGAAAAATGGATCATTAACACTCGAAGAGTTCTGAAGACATGTAAAACTTAAAATATGCTCATTGTGTAGATGCCATTACACAAAAAAATCAATATTTTCCATATGGAGGAGTAGAAGCGAATGATCCAAATTCATTTGACTCTAAAAAAATAAGCAAAATGTCAAAAACATCTAAAGTTGGACACATGTTTGAATTAGATGTAGAATATCCTAGAGATAAACCATTAGTTCCCAAAAACAAGATTGTGCTTGGAACTAATGAAAGTAAGTTGTATTGAGTACTTAGGAAAAGAAATATAACTATGAAGTTCAATATAGAAACCTCAAACAGTATCTGGCTCCCAGAATGAAGAAAACAAAAATACACATAGTTTTAAAATTTAAGTAGTCTGATTGGCTAAAGAAATGTTTAAATTTGAACACAGAAATGAGCATGACTGTGAAGAATGATTTTGAAGTAGATATTTGAAGTTGTTGAAATCTAGACACAGAAAAGTTAATCTATACTGACAGGCATATTCCAGTTAATGATGCAGTTATGGCCATGCTGAAACCACCATGTCACAAAGTGGAACATATTTGTGGCAAGATTGTTAGATGCAGAGAGAACAGAACCAACACACTGATGAGTGTACATATCGACGTACCACATATAAAATGGTCTCTATTTATTTGCATCACACCTTCTATATCTTGCACTGCATGTAATACATTTAAGTTTACACAGTTATTCGTATATCCTCAAAATATCAAGAAGAACCATGAACTGCTTCAGCAGCAAATTTCAACACATATTCTCAAAGGAAATTTTACAAATACTACGTTTCATATTTCCTAGTTAAGCTTTAAATAACTCATGCAATATAATAACATTTTCAATCAAATGTATATTCTGGGGTAATCAGTATCACACAAATACAACAGCACAGTCTGACACATACAGTCACGACGCTCCCGCGCATTTTTATTATACACTGCGACAGCAGTGCTTCAAGCAGACAGGAATCTACACTTCCGAATACGATACTGAACAAGTGACAACAGCGTCGTTTGCATTATTTGTAACATACTTTTTTTCAATAAAGAATGTATGTAGTAACATGAAAACCGGCAATAACTCAGAAATGACACCACATTTGTCTTTTGACGATGACATGTATATGTGTCGGCATATTTTAAAGTGTGGCATGTGCTGGAGCAAAATATTTTGCCTAAAGGAGGAAATTACAGTTGTGAAACAAGTAATTTATGCAGCCATCGTGAATATGGCGTCCTTTCAGATACAAAAAACAATTGCTTACTTTCCTAAGAACACTGCTTGATATGAAACGTTGTATTGCAGGACAGTTTATTTATGATTCTCTTGAAAGCTACAAACGTTTACCAAAGTTTTCTTTTAGGAGTAGAAAAATGCCTAGTAAACGGGATAATATCTGACATTTTGCAGAAAGGCGTCGTGTATCCATTCAACAACGTGAAGTTCCATTCATCACATTTCCAGTTAAATCAGTGAATGTGGAATATAGGAAACTTTTTTGGAATGCGATACCTTCAGTATTTGACGCATCAAATCAGCCATTACAATTAAAGCTGAAGCGAGAAACACGCAGGCGTTATGATAAAACTTAATAAACAATAGAACTGGTCCCTTGCACATAAGAAATTAATTCCACAATTACTGCTACATTTGAGCCACAAACAGCTAGAATTTTCGACATATTCGCTTTTCAAGCAAAAGTAAGGACATTTACAAATATTCTCATGAATTGGAATGTAAAGTGAAGCGTGAGAATGTGCGGATTATTATACTACATAAAAAAGTGTCATGCATCAAGGAAAGTGCCTATTATAATGACAATGACTAGAAGTATACGTTTCTTAAGCTTATATGAAATTCACGTTTCTATTCTCTTGCTTTCCGCGGTATAAACTGGAATTATACAAATTTTCGAAAGTACTTCTTAATTATTGAATTCTAACTTATCTCACTGAGATATATGTCTCCTGGCAATTTACTAATGCTACATAACCCTCTCGTTAATTCAACAGAAGAATAATTAAAAACAAACATTAATCTTGTGGCTGTCTTTCTCGCCGCTGGGGGTGCTCGTGCCGTTTCTAGTATAAGCTGGTAACAATATTCACAGCAGTGAGTATCGTGACGGTATGTCAGATTGTGTACATAGCTTAACTGAAATCTTCTTTAAAACTGTCAGGGCCCTGTGCGCTCTTGGCTAGTTGTGCGATTGTCGGGGTTTCCATCACTGTTCACGCTGCAAATACTACACTCGCTGACGAGTTGAATTATTGCGTGTCTGCTGGTAGCTTTACTGAAACTGTTTTGAGACAAAACAAATTCATAGAACGATTATACGACATTTATAGATTCAGTTCTTTCGCTCAGAAAATATTTGCTCGCATCGCCCAAGCTTTATTACATTTCAGGTGGAAAAACAAAACGCATTTGTGGCTGACATTGTCTGACATGGTGGGAAAGGATTACAAGTGAAATATCAGATACAGATACCGTAACTGAAATTCATTTAATTTATTTGTGGAAGAGAAAGAAGCTACAGAACTAAACAGAAACACATACGATTTCTGTATGATATGTCTGCCAATATTTTAGTGTTTCGCTCGATGTAATGGCAGATCCATTTGGTACCTACAAAGCGGTTATAATTGAAATTCCGCACTTTGAGCCATTGTAGACGGAAAACTATTTACAGGAATGGTGTTCAGATTGTGCGCAGCAGGATTTCCGTTGTTAGTAGTATTAGTGTTATTAGTTGCCGTTAGGCGCTGGCACTGATTCGGCGACGCAGGTTTCAAACACAATCAGTCCTCATTACAGCTTTAGACAGCCAACAGGGATCTGGACAGGGTGAACAGCGCTTTACTTGTTCTGTCGGATCAAAACGATAGAAACAGTGCTGCTGCTCTTCGGGAGTATCGATTCGTTAAAGAAATATGGAGACGTATTTCTTCCGCAACGGGGTTGAAGTACATGATTAGAAAACTCGAATTAGCTGGGGATTTCGGAATTGCTCCTGGGGCAGCCCGACGGCCAACTGCGCTGCAAACTGTTGCCGTGGTTGAGAATGCTGGGCTGCAATGTGCCGTTTTCAAACAGCACACGATCTGTGTCACGACGACCGAACATTACATGGTTCAGCGTTCGAAAACTGCAGCGAACAACTGCGAAACGGTTCCTCTAGTGCGGTTCCAAGCTGTCGTGGATGCTCATGACCGTCACATTGAGCAACTTTGAAACCTGGAACGTAAAAATGGTAGTCATCTAACAAATGTTACCACCTGATGTGGATATTAAAATGTGGTTCTTTCAATAGTTTATTCGTTATTTCTCTTCCGGGTGTTCTTCCAAATGTTTCCACAATGTTTCACTGTCGGACGATCACTCGCTTTTCGCGGAGGCCCTCTCAGGTAGGCAAAGTTTTTCGCTTCGGCTATAATTGTAATGGCTGATTTGATACATCAAATAATGAAAGTACCGCATTCCACAAAATTTTCCTACATTCCACATTCACTGATTTAACTGGAAGTGTGATGAATGGAGCTTCACATTGTTAAGTGGATATATGATGGCTTTCTGCAAAAAGTCAGGGAAAGTTTAGTTATAACCACACTGTATCTTGTTCTGTATGATAATGCTCCACTTTGGCTAAGAAACTACAGAGCCGATTTTTCATCTCCATAGCATTGTCTGTAGGCATCTGTTGGTTTCCTGAGTTCCCTCTAAAGTGATCATATTGTACTGCACAAATGACAGAATGTACAGGTTGAGCTTGAGGTTTCAATATCTGTGCTATTTGCTACAAATGGTGGCTTAACTTATAGGGCCTTTAGGGCTACACTTCTACATGTGTTCTGTTGTTTACCCACAAAACGTATAGGAGAATCTCATTTTCTCTCCATGTCATGGGAAACATCTCTTCCGTCACCAGTTCTATAGCATCTCGTATTCGTACTGTAAGAGTCGGTACATCAGGAATCGGTGAACCCAATAATTTATCCCTAACGAAACCAGACGAAAAATTCACTAGGCCCATGTCTGGTGAAAGTGGTGACAGTGGTATTGGACCCTTTTCCACCGCTCCGTTTATGCACAAGATTTCACCGAACAGCTAATGAAGAAATAACCCCCAAGATGACGGTACATCAACGTATTGAAACACAACCGTTGGTTTAAATTCATGTAAATGATCAAAACTCATCCTGTACATTATAATGAATCCGTAAAAAGGAGTGTGACACATAAACAGCTTGGAATATCACATTGATTTTAATGACGCCAAATGTTCTTGAAGTGTTCGGTATCCGCAACTTCGACGCTAACATACTGAAAGACATTTTACGGACTCTCCTTCTCTAGATAATGTGTGACTGAATGTACGCCTTTCATTGGTTGTCTACCAGGATATGGTTTCTCTATGTGTTTTATGAGAGGAAGGGTTTCATTCGCAACAAAATAATGAGAAAAATTGTAGTCTTCTTGAGGCAGATTTACAAGTCCCGAAAGCCGAAGCTCCCTTTCAAACAATGTCTTACCGAGAGAACGTCCTTAAAATATGCACCTGTCACAGTCGCGTTCATTTTCACCAACGTCAATTGATAAAAATAATCCATCTGAATCTAAATCAGAGACTGTGGAAGCAAAATATTTGTAATTACAAAACGTTTATCCAGATTCAGCAGGAGCTTAAACTCCCATACGTGCTTTCCCTATACGCTATCAATATATTTCGGTAGATTCCATACTTCTCTGTAATGGCCAGCAGTTTTCTTCCAGATTTATTACGTTTGAAAATATTCACGCAGAGCACTGTCTTGATTTTTCAGCAACAATTCTTCGAATGTTAGTGTGCCTTCGAATAAAAGAAAAGGAAATCTTATACATACTTAATTTTTTAGACGTCTTAAAAGCACCGCATACATCCATATGACTACGACGCTAAGGATTTTTCTAACAACCAGTTTTAGATATTTGTTGATTCACATTAGTAAAGTTCATTAAACCTATAAGGCATTCATGTGCACGGAAGACATGGTGCCACATTACAAATGCCGAATCGGTTCTGTTGGCGTCGAGTTGCATACTTTCCAACCCACTAACGTGCATCTTACACGCCACATCGAAGCCTCACTTGTCGCACCACGTCTGCGGGATATCTGGCGAAGTCAACAGAAACAACCGAATGGATACGAACAGGATTCTTCAGCAGAGATGCCCAGTTTAGTGTAGACTGTCGCAATTTTCCTGTTCGAAATCTCATTCCCATGCAAATATTGTGGAGGAAGTTAAAAATATCGATTATAACAAAATATATAACATTACACATAATAAAGATGAATCGCCTTACTCTTGCTCAAGTTTTAATTCGTGAACAGTTGAGGAAATAAAGTTTTTAGGCAAACTATTTTAGGAAAAGAGGCATTCATTTTTGCTTCATCAGCTAATATACTGAAGAAAGCAAAATGAGCGAAAGAAAGTCGCAACAGCAAAAAATAATTAATGTACAATAATGAAATATCGGGAATACATTTATCTAGGTAACGTATTTAAGTGATAAACATTGCAAGATCATAGGTTAATGTACGCACGAGATGATCCGTTGCAAAATTAAAATGCTGATACATTGATAACTGGTGTAACCGCCAGAATCTTGAATGGAAGCGTGCAAACATGCATGCTGCATTGTGTTGTACAGGTGCCGGATGTCAGTTTGTGGGATGGAGTCCCATGCCTGTTGCAGTTGATAGGTCAATACAAGAACGGTTATGCTGTCTGTGCATGAGGCTGGAGTTGTCGTCCGAAATGTCCCATAGGAGCTCGGTTGGAGACAGATCTGGTAATTGAGTAAGCCAAGGCAGCATGTAGACACTCTATAGAACATGTTGGGCTACAATAATGGTTTGTGGGCGAGCATTATACTGCTGGAAGAGATCCTCTGGAATGCTGTTTATGAATGGCAGCACAACAGATCGAATCGCCAGACTGACATACCAATTTGCAGTCAGGATGCGAGCGATAACCACGAGGGAGCAGCCGCTGTCACGCCCCAGACCATGGCACCAGCCGATCCTGATTTACATTTCATAGTATCACTACTAGCGTCACTCTAATGCGAATGGCGCGAAATTTGACTGTATAGCATCTTTCAGATGTAGAAATGCACCTAACAACTTTATGTCGATCCCATTCTTCTTTGAGTTGCGATTTTTTCCGTCATTGCATTTCTATTTTTGATGAAACTGTTTTGTCCCACACTACTACCTGCGTTGGATAGGCATCCCGCCCATCGTAGCGGCGTTCGGCGTATCATACATCATGGAGAGGCCCGGAGCAACGTGAGCCTCAGTGGTTGTTCACAGAGGGTGTTTGTCACCGACCTGACTACTTTACCATTGCTCCTCTGCCGACAACCAGCGAATCCTGGAATTTGAGAAAAACGTAACTGAAGGGAATAGAAGGATTTAACATGTTGTGTTACAGAAGAATGTTGAAAACTGTATGGACCGATAAGATAACGATTGAGGAGTTTCTCCGCTAAATCGGTAAAGAAAGAAACGTAAAGAAATTACTGACAAGAAGAGGGAGAGGATAATAGAACTTGTATTACGACATCAAGGAAATAAATTCCAGGCATTTTAGAGGGAGCTGTAGAGATCAAAAATTGTACAATAAGATTACATGAGACAAATAACTGAGACGTACAGTGCAACTGCTACTCTGGACGAAGAGGTCAGCGCAGGAGATGAAATCGTGGCAGGCCGCATCGAACCAGTGAGACAACTGATAACTTTTGGACTTTCAGTGCTCCACCAGTCCCTTCGTTCATGCACACCTGACAATCTCAGACATAACTTCGAAACTGTTGAGTATTTTTCCATACGGATCTAATATCCTTTCTGTAGTCAAGTATGTAACATTGCTGAAATTCCACCAGTTGAGTTGTTGAATAGTACTCGTTGTCTCTTTCCTCACCTTAACAGAACGTTTATGAGTCAAGTACACTCTTTGTAACGACTTCGCACTCTATCAGTAACAGCTATGCAGTTGTAATAGACACCATGCTCACACACTCAGCTCACAGAATGGCATTTTACTGACATGTACAAAGAGAGCTTCTTATGGAGCAATGGCAACCGTACAAGTCCATTTTGTAAAACGTAGAAACCGCACAGCAGTTGCTTAATCCAGAATCTTTTGTTGTGTGCACGACCGGTTTCGGAACGCTTAAAGTTCCATCATCTAATGTAAACTGTAATAATGCAGATATTTTGCATGCTTCATGATTCTGGTTACGTTTGGTGTACTGTCGTGATATCTGTTTCTTTTTTTTCGTATTTCGCTAGGTCCCTATTATTTTTTGATCTGAAACTCTGGTTCCACGACAACAGTGGGACGAGCATGACCTCCGATGGTTAAATGATTTTTTGTGTAAGAAACGTCCTGTTCTGCCTTTTAATTTTTTTAAACTTATTTTAGAAATTTTATCCGCATAGTTCCTTATCTGTTATTTAAGACTTGGGGATCCCTCCCATTGTCGTGTAGCACAATTTTTCATTATTGTAGTTCACATCAGATGACGGAAATTTAATTGTTCCGAAACCAGTCGTGTACACAATAAAAGGTTGTGAATTAAACAACTGTAGCGCGGTTTCCTCATTTTATAAAATTACTGACATTTATGTTTAAAATCCGCATTCGCGAAAATTGCACACAATAATTCTAACATCACTACGGAACCGTTGTTTCGGTTATCCACCTGAAAACCAGATACAATTCTTCAATCTGCAAGAGAGCTTGCGACTTGTTATTCACACTCAACAGTGTATGTATTTCGTAACAACAAATCGGCGATGATTACTTTTCCTGTTATGTGGGTATTTGTGTGTAATAATTTAGACTAACTGGAACAGTAGAAATTCTATTCAGTCCCCTGTTTTTAAGTAGACTAAATAAAAAACAAAAGAGATGCAATGCTGGAATTACGAAGTCACTACTGAATAGATGATTAGATGCAAGTGTAAAGAAAAGCTAGATACAGCGTCGTTTCTCTCGAACCAACAGTAATCACAAGTTATTTCGAAATTCATAGCGGATAAGAAAATGGAGGTGAACTTCATAGAGCAAAAATAGAGATGAAAGTGTAAAGGACAGTAATGAATAATGCAGCTCGCATATTTAAATTTCGGTATTGGACACGGTACTGCATAAATCTGGTGGAACTCAATATGAAAGCATGCAGAGCGCATTAATGAGGTCTCAGAGGGGCTGCAAAGACAGTAAAATGTGTGAAAGCTTGTCATTAGGTACCAAAATATTTATGTATGCTTCTTAGCAACAGCAATGTCGAATTCAAGGCAGTAACAGCTATATGGTTTTACTCGTTAAATCTGTAAATTTACACTAGTATTCATTAGCTGAGCTCCCTCTCTCTCTCTCTCTCTCTCTCTCTCTCTCTCTCTCTCTAGAACACTCACAGTCATATCATGGCTCACAGAAGTTGCTACTTCTGTGAGAAGCACGGGGAAGAGTGAATTGTTGTAATAAAAATTTTGGAGACAGAAGTGTCAAAAAGCTGATGTTAAAGATAATGAACAGTTGTGAAGATGACATAAACCTACTAAAACTGAGGTAGTTGCGCAGCACTTATCTAACTGGAAAAGAGAACAAGGAAAAGAAATTGGGAAAAGATCGTGAACGTGAATGAAATGAAGAAGGATCATAAGGCTTTGTTGGCTTTGAATGCTGAGGTTACGCAATTGACTAGGGCCATATAATTTTTTATTCACCAGTGACAGTTTCGTTAATTTGCTTATCTACAAGAATCAGTAAAATTTTTCACACGTCGTATACTCTGTCTCCAGAAATTCTTTGTTTTCATACAGTTATTTGGAGATTTGTATACAAAGCCAATCACAAACGGTTATTAAAAATTCTTTTTAGTGGATAGTGCGTGTCGCTCTAACAAACTTTCTCTTCGTTTGCTGGTATCTCTTAAGACTTCCTTGTGCAATCATATCTGAACTGCTGTGGTAGATACATATCTTGGATACACCTTAGCTTAAAAATTCGTAAAAATCTCATCAATAGCACGTGAATACAAAGCGTCTATTACAGGTCGACAGCCTATGAAAGTGTCTTGATTTTGCTTTAGTCTTGCTTCCAATATACACCTCAACGTCAGAAGTGTCTCTTTGGTGTCTTTACCTTTTCTATAGCCAAACTGATCGTCATCTAACATACCTTCAATTTTCTTTTCCATTTTTCTGTATACTGTTGTTGCCAGAAATTTTGATGCAAGACTGTTAAGAGGATTGTACGATAACTCTCGCAATTGTCGGCTCTAGAAATCTTCGGAATTTTGTGGATAACGTTCTTTCTAAAGTCAGATGGTATATCGTCAGTCTCAAACAGTCTACACACCAACGTGACCAATTGTTTTGTTGCCATTTCCCCCAATAGTTTTAGAAATTCTGGTGGAATGTTATGAATCCCTTCTGCCTTAAAAGGATTTGAAGTCTCCCAATGTTATTTCGATTTCTGATTATAACACTGAATACGCTATCTCTTCTATGTTGACTTCTATTACTTCTTTGATTACGCTATTAGACAAGTCTTCCTCCCTCATAGAGACCTTCAGTGTACTGTACCCACCTATCCACCCTCTCCCCTCTACATTTAACAGTTGAACTCCCACTGCACTTTAATTGTTACGACCCTTGCTTTTAATTTCACCGAAGGCTATTCTGACTTTTCTATTTGCTAACTCAGTGTTTCCGACAATCTTTTCTTTTTCGATATTTGCACAGTTTTCATGCAGACATTTCCCTTAGTTTTCCTGCACATCCTATGTACTTGTAATTCTGTCTTCCTCATTTTCCTTGAACATTTCTGTACCTCTTTCTTTCATTGATAAACTGAAATATTTCTTCTGCAGTCCACAGTTTCTTCGCAATTACTTTCTTTATACCTCTGTTTTACTTTCGACTTCTGTGATTTTCCTGCTCAAAGATGGCCATTCCTCTTCAACTGAACTGCCTATTGAGCAACTCTTCATCACAGTATCCGTAGCCGCAGACAACTTCAAGCGTATTCCTTCATTCCCTAGAACTTTCGTATCCAACTTCTTTGCGCATTGATTCTATATGATTAGTCACTTAAATTTAAGCTTACTCTTTATGACTACTAAATTGTGACCTGAGTCTATATCTGCTCCTGGGTACGCCTTACAATACAGTATCTGATTTAGGAATCTCTGTCTGACTACGATGTAATGTAATTGAAATCTTCCCGTATCTCGCGATCTTTTCCAAACATACCTCTTGCTCCTGTGATTCTTGAACAGAGTATGTTCTATTACTACCTGAAATTCATTGTACAACTCAATTACTCTTTTTTCTCTCTGATTTTTAGTACCAAGCCCATGTTTTTCAGTAACCCTTTCTTCTACTCCTTCCTATACAACTTCATTTCAGTACCTCATGAATATTAGATATTCTTCTTCCTTTACGTGCTGAATTACTCATTCAACATCCTGACATACGTTCCGTATGTCTTCATCTTCGGCTTGTGATGTCGGCACGCATACGTGAACTGGAGTTGTCGGTTTTGGTTTGATGACAATTCTGATGAACAAACCTATCACTGAACTGTTCTCAATAACATACTCTCTGCCATACCTTCCTATTCCTAACGAGTCCTACAACCATTATACTATTTTCTGCTGCTATTGATACTACCCTGGACTTGTCTGAACAGAAATTCTTGTCTTCTTTCCATATCACTTCACGATCCCCGCTGTATCTAGATTGAACCTTCGCATTCCCCTTTTCTGATTTTCTAGCTTCCCTACGACGTTCAAACTTTTGACATTCCGCGCCGCGACTCGTAGAACGTTATCCTTCCACTGGTTATTCAATCATTTTCTCATGGTCATCTCTCCTTTGGGAAACTCCTCCCAGAGATCCAAACGGGAGATCGAAATAGATCGAAATCTTTTGCCGATGGAGAGATGGTCAAGACACTATTTCATGTACAGGTCACTTAGCGGCGACATAACGCACTCACGACTGCACATAACGCTGTTGTGACAACGGCTGACACCTGCATCGTATTGAGGTTGTTTGAAAGGTGCATTTGAGGTCAAATTCAACAGTGCATCCTGCAGGCTTGTCTAGCATCTGCACTTATTTTCAGGCATGCATTTCTCACCGCATTACTGTATTTTTGTCCAGCCCCTGTATGTTTATTTGTACCTTCATTATAGAGCTCTATGAAATTTTCGATCCCCTGGCGTCAAACTGAAATAGAGAGTTAAGTTCATTCATGTTGTAGACCGAATGGGGCACGGACCAGCTCTTTTACGCTACTAATACATCAGCCATCAAACCAGTGACTGAATGGCTAAGGCCATGCACTCAATAAGGCTGCCTTGATGTCAACTGATTGGAAGATGATTGCTTATTTCATTGTGTCATTTTGTGATGCTACGAGAAATCTCCTGATGACAGCTACACTCGTTTCCTGGATCAGCTGATTGAAAGTGAGAAGTGGTCTGAACTACAAGGACAGCGCACTTGGTCTCCGAGATACTTTAGCAGTTGGGAACATTTGAAGTAGAAATTCTAGTAACACTCTCTTAGCAGCCTCTGACGAAAACTGCGACTGGGAAATGGTTCGCAAAGAACGAAAAGGTTCTGATACAATAGATGTCTGTTTTCCGGACGTAGCGATGTAAACCATTCCTCGGAACAGCGTTGATTGAAGTGTTTTGACCTAAAAGGCTCTATGTCACAAAATAAGTACATTTATAAACTATAAAATGCAGTCCTATACTGTATGGCCGATAATGATTGACGTTGCTCCCTAACGGTTATTGTTTCTGATTAGCCACTGAATTGGAGCAGCTGTATAACTACCAAAGAGACAAAACAATTAGAACGTCCTGCTTTCAGCCAGTTATATTATAATCTACCGAAGCTTTACAAATTTAGTAGAATTATCTCTGTTTGTTTGGTATTATGAACAAAGCTCAGTGTAAATTATGTATTCTAATGACTTGTTTAGGCCTAATTTAAAAACCTTCAGTTCTAAAATATGGATAGGATGATGTTACTAACATCAGTTGATACGTCACCTCAAATTTTTAGGCTTTTGATTGCTTGTGGTCATTAATTTGTTAGTCAAAATATCTATTTTGATAAAGCATTGACACAACATAGTTCTCACACTTAATTTGCAAGGTCCTGACGAGGTGCAATGCCTACTCCGCAGACTACTTCCCTCATGTCCCTGAGCTCCTTTATTGTACCATGTCCAGTCACATTAATGTGACCAACTCTAAAAAGACTGAATAAAGACCTCTTGCAGAGCGGACTTCTGCGAGACGTGGGGTAAGAGAGTCACTGAGGTCCTGGAAAGTGCCGAATGTGATATGGAGCTGCCGTGGTTAGCTGCGCTAGGTTTCTCTGTTGAAGATCCATGACGTGAACGGTCAGATTAAGGGTACCGGTGTCCCACATATTCTCGATTGGGTTTAAATCTAAGCAACTTGGCGGTCAGGAGAGAACGGCAAACTCATCCTGATGCTCTTCAAACCACACACGAACACTGTAAGCTGTGTGACGCGCTGCATTACCCGTTGGTACGCGCCAACGTGCCGAGGAGAAACGAACTGCAAATAGGGGTGCACATGGTCGAAAAGGTAAGATGAATATTTCTGTTGATCCATTGTACCTTCGAAAAATGACTATGTCACTTAATCCAAAACTTCATTACTACCTGTTACATCCTCTTAAGACTTAAATTAAAAAAAAAAAAAAAAAAATGGGCCGGCCGAGGGGCTCTAGGCGCTTCAGTCTGGAACCACGCGACCGCTACGGTCGCAGGTTCCAATCCTGCCTCGGGCATGGATGTGTGTGTTGTCCTTAGGTTAGTTAGATTTAAGTAGTTCTAAGTTCTAGGAAAATGATGACATCAGCTGTTAAATTCCATAGTGTTTAGAGCCATTTGAACCATTTCTTTAAAAAATCCTTTCTTTTTGCGACCCTGCAATAAACAAATAACATTCCAACCAAATTTCTTCTCTCCGGAACAACTGATTTATATTGGTATTGGATTCGAGGAAAAGTATTGGACCTTATTTTAACTCATTGGGATTATGATTTGAGAAACAATTTTTCGAGTCATCGATCCTCTGCGTGGTTTGATGCTGTCCGCCGCGATTTCCTCCTTTACCAACCTCTTCGTCTGAGCGTAGAACTTGCAGCAAAACTCGTCTGCTATTCGGAATATATCATTCTCTGACAATCCCTAGAGTTTTTGAACTCAACAGCTCTTTTCAGTATTATAGAATATATTCCGTAATGTCTTAACACACGTCCTGTCATCATATCCCTTCTTCTAGTCTGTGTTTTCCGTATATTCCTGTCCTCGTCGATACTGCTCAGAACCTCTTCATTCCTCATTAGTCCACTTAATTTTGAGCTCTTTTACGTAACACCACATCTCTGTCGCTGCGATTCTCTTTTGATTTTCAGTTTGCCTGGCACACATGCTTCACTTCCATACAATACTGTCCTACAGACGTAGATTCTCCGAAAAGTTTTCCTGAAAATAAATATTCTTCATAGTAGGAGACTTCATTTACCGATGAATGTTCTCTTTGCCTGTGCTGCTTCGCTTGTTATGTCCTCCTTGTCCTCCTTCCCTCCTTCTCTGCCTCGTGATGACTGGGTGTTGTGTGATGTCCTTCGGTTAGTTACGTTTAAGTAGTTATAAGTTCTAGGGTACTGATGACCATAGATGTTAAGTCCCATAGTGCTCAGAGCCATTTGAACCATTTTCCTCCTTCCCTCATCCGTGACACATAAAAAACAGTTTACTAAATATTTTAAATCTAATAGACGTCAGAGTGAAACAAGTGAACATCTAGAACAATGTAGAAACTGACAGCAGTTTGCTCCAGTGCAGATTAAATTAACAAAAATATCCTCCAGTTGACGTTAATGCATATGTACAGTCATTACTAAATTCTGCACTCGCTCAAAAAAGAACAACCTGATGTATATGCTTACTGTTCATAATTAAAATGAGCCAAAACATATCTATCAGTATCATTAAAAAGGGAAAATCGTAACAGGCACGAGAAAACAGATTAAAACATACCAGCAACGACGTACAGAAAAAGCCTAGCGATTGATAGACATTGAAATAGAATTGTAATAAAGCTGTACGACAACGAAGTATGCAATAAGAGAATTTTACATACATCAACGCACACACTACTACAAGCAACAGTACCAGAAGCATCATTTATGGAAACCGCTTGTGGCATTAAATGTCACAGCGGCCGAAGACATTACATCGATGTTTACAAGTACGTAAGAATCGACGCCGAAATTAAATTATTGCATCTAGAGACTTGAAATGGGAAGAAACAGTCTTTGAATGTCTTGAAAGAAATAAGTTTCCTGCATCGCCTATAATTCATTACTATATGATTTTAGCTGTGCGTTATACATCGTTTCACCTGAGCAGGCATTCTCAAGTAAAACGTGTAACCCAAAATACGATTTGTTAACGTGATTAACATTTTAGCTGGGAATGGCGACACAACCATTCGTAGTATGCAAAGTAAAAATCAAACAGAAATGCATAACAGCTGATACAGGAAACTTATTTCTTTCCAGACGTTTATCAAGTCTTTGGGCACTGTCTGGAGTACATTATTATTTGAATCTCTCCTCACGCATTACGGAAGCAACTTACAAAGTTTAACGCCTGATGGTGTTAAACAGAGGTTCAAAATTCAGTAAATCTGATGCAAATGCAAAGAGAAATGGAAGCAAAAGTAGAACACTTAAGCGAAGAGATACTCAGTAAATTAATATTTGACATTCTATTGCATTTGCCAACCGCACGTGAGTTACACAATTTCTCATTTTCTCTCAAGACGCAATGTGTCAGCAGTCATAAGAACGTAACATTCACCTTTCTACAAATAATTTTCATAAAAAGCGACGGTATGTACAGGCCTATCTTGAATTTCTGTTGCGAGGAAATGGCACACATAAAATACACTAGTGTCATTAGGGTCACGCCATGTTTAGTACTATCGTATTCAAACAAACCATCAAACTAAAAGTGATGGCCAGTTTCCTTTTACTTTTTAATAGCGGTGTGATTAGATTTATTTTAACTTATTAACTGTAGTTACTTACCGGTGTTTATTTTAACAGTTACACATGGAATGCAACAGGCAGTTCGATGACAAGGGAACATTCCCAGTGCAAACAAACGGCCTTGATGAAACTCGGCAGGTATGTAGAGGGGTGAAAATAATGCAATACCTCTTTTTCCATTTTTGCCCAATTTCAGTTTTAACTCACCCCAATAGATAACTAGGGATTTTAGGCTTAGAGAGAATATCTTCGAGTATGTGAAATAAATATAATGTGTTTCATATAAAAATTGAAATGTGATTAACATCAAGGGACAAAGGAATTACAGACATTGGTTGCGAGTGGGCACTGTTTTAAACCAATGATGGAGTTGAAAATTTCGAAAACAAGTCTCCTGTTTACTAGGCTGACTACTAAGCCATTCGAAAGCAGTGGTTACTGCAGTTACATGGACTACCCTAGCACGCCTCCCGTCATACCCAAATTCTCAATCACTTGCCCATTACCCTCGTTACTCGCGGCATGTTACCGATTCCCGCAAGAGTTCGAACCTGGTGTGCATCTGCACTCAGGACATCATTGGCCGTCCTCCCCTTCATTGCACAATGTGTTGTATGTTCTTTCGGGTATATACTCTTTTGTTATAATACGCATTAAAGAAGCTTTCGCGCCACTTTCACCCTTGTGTAATTAAGCTGGTTCCTGAAATACCTTTTTTGGAAAATAAAATTTACACAGTGTGCTGCTGGAGTTTTTTCAACATACTTAATGAAATACCTAAACGTTCATTATTATTCTTAGTATTTGTTTTACTTAAGTGCAGAAGAACCATTTTGAGCATCGTAGTTCAGGTCGAAGGTCTTGTTCTCCTGGTGATCCCAAAACGTCCGATGGTAAAGGTACAGCCGTTGGGTGTATAAAGCTTTCGATGTTGGAGGAAATTTGTGGGAAAATTTTCAGATACACACCGATCAGTCAAAACATTATGACCACCGACCTAATATCGATACAAGGCCGTCCAGGTGATAGAGGCGTCACCTGGCGAGGAATGACTGCTAGTCGGACAAACGCACCATGCATGTAGTATCAGTGAACGTGCTGTTCCTGTGTTGAATGGGGAATGTACGCGATCCATCTGGCTTTGGCAGAAGGAAGACTGCGATGGCCTGGAGGCTCGGCACAACCATTTCGGAAACTGTATGGTTGGTTGGGTGTTGGAGAAGTGCTGTGGTGAGTGTCTTCTACACGTGGTGAAATCGAAGTGAAACCACGTCCAGGCATCGTGGGGTTGGGCGGCCACCCTCATTACAGATGTCGGATGTCGCTGTCTGCTCAGACTGTTGAAACAGGATAGGCGGCCAATGTGTGTCAGAACTCTTAGACTTTAATGCTGGGTGGAGTAAAAGTGTGTCTGAATACACAGTGCACGGAACGCTCCTAGCGGTGGGCCTTTTCGGCTGACGACACGTACCTGTACCAATGTTAGCACGACGACATCAGCTACTACGACTCAAATGGGACTTGTCCATTGGCACTGGACGTTGGCGCGGTGGCGGAGCGTTGCATGCTCTGATGAATCCCGATACCTCCTTCATCATGCCGATGGGAGTGTGCAAATCCGTCGAGTTTCATGGGTACAGCTCCATGACACCTGTACTTCAACATGGAGACAAGTTAGTGACGGCTCTATTACGCTCTGGGGAAAGTTCACGTGGCCATCCACGGGTCCAGTGGAGATCGTACAAGACACCTTGACTTCCAACGTCCGGCAGCGGTGACCGAGCGGTCCTGGGTCCTTCAGTCGGCAACCGCGCGACTGCTTCGGTCGCAGGTTCGAATCCTTCCTCGGGCATGGATGTGTGTGATGTCCTTAGGTTAGATAGGTTTAAGTAGTTCTAAGTTCTAGGGGACTGATGACCTCAGATGTTAAGTCCCATAGTGCTCAGAGCCATTTGAACCACTTTTTGACTTCCAAAGAGTATCGGCGATCATGTTTCCCAACGGCAGTGGCATTCACCATGTCATGAGGCCAGGAGTGTGATGGAGTGGTTCGAGGAACACAGTGGGCAGTTCCAGTTGATGTGCTGGCGATATAACTCGTGAGATCTGAACTCGATCGAACACATCTGGGTTGTGATTGAACATGGCGTCAGAGCTGATCGCCCTCCTCCCGGTATTTACAGGTGACCTGTGTGCAGATGTGGTGCCAACTCCCTCCAGCGATCTACCAAGGTCTCATTGCTTCCATGCCACGACACATCGCCGCCGTGATACGTTGACACTCCGGCTATTGGGTAGGTGGTCATAATGTTCTAGGTGATCAGTTAGTTCTGACGAATGTCCAAGCTGTTAATCTCCACCTGAGAAGCAATATAATCAAGCTGTGGTTAGTAGTACGTAATCCAATTTCTTTGCAAATGTTAGCCAATGTACTGAAATATTCTTGTAAAAATAAAGATATTTAGCGAATCACCCACTCCAATTAGAAATCCACATTACTTTTTTCATATTGACATTTCAGTCGTTTGTGTTATGTGCAGAAGTCTACTCCATTCACTGTACATGGTGTAAAAAAAAAGTTAGGCCTTAGGCACTTTCTGACAGATTACCATTATTGTAAAGGTTTTTGTCATTATAATGAGTTTCTTATAATTTGAATCAACAAAATACACGTATGTCATGAGACAAACTAAACGAAAAACATGGTGTGAAAGCTTCTTTAATTTGTCTTATAAAAGAAAGTCTTAATTTTTCAAAATTAGTTAATAGTGGTTAGGTATTTTTGCAAGATCTCAACATATTACAAAAGTAGATTATACAGTTTTCAAGAAAGTTAATTACATCTCATCTTTCATATGAAACACTATTTTTTATATTTCACAGTGTCTAAGATATTGCATCTCAAACTAAAATGCCAGATTACCTTCTGGGTTGTGTTTTACCGCTTAAAAGTGAAATTGATCGAAAACGAAAAAATAGGTATTGCATTGTTCTAACTCCTGTACACACCTACGAAGCATCATAAAGATCGTTCTTTGTACTAGGAACGTTCGTTTGTGAGTGTAGTACCATATGGAACTATCTCGTGACTGGGAAGTCAATAAGGTTGACCCGAGTAAACGAAAGCGACGTTGGGACAGGACTCATTCGGTAGCGGCGCATATCACAACACGCCGAGTAAACAGAATGCTTCCCCCGTGAAAGCTGCAGCCGGGACAAGCCGGGCCGTATTTGCTGTTCTCTCGCCAAATACACAGCACGGCTCTGTGTCGCCTCTGGCGGCTGAGCTGCTGTCTGCTACGACCGAGCAGACTGAAGGACGCCCAATACTTCTCACCACGTCACGCTTCCCTGTAGGGCAACGTGTAATAACATCCGTTAAAAATCACTGAGATAAAACCATACTCATCGAAAATCTTCCTCCGCTGAGGGAACTACGAACCGAGAAGCCATGTTCCAAAACGCAACACTTCTCTTAGGCCTCCCAGAAGTTAGCAAACTAGTAAGTTAATTATATTCTCATGTTGTTTACTTTATTTTTCCGTTGGTAAAATACAAGATATTTTGTAATGACGTATAATGAGCTACGTTACACTTTAATGAATTAATAATATATTAATATGGATGCATGTTGACGATTTGCGGAGGAATTTAAAAAAACTTAATGTTGCAATAGAAACAAGTATGCAAATATTTTACATGGCGTAAGGTGCAATTTTGGGAATTAAAGTTCTGCTATTATACACAGGTGAAATTGAGATCTGAGCGTAAATTCCCTTCGCCGATGAGTGTAACGTACTCTTCGACTACGTATAAAGTATGAACTGAAAAGAGACACTACAACACAGTTAAACCAGAGGGTCTCTATAAGGATGAGAAACGAGTTTTAAAGAGAGAGAGAGAGAGAGAGAGAGAGAGAGAGAGAGAGAGAGAGAGAGAGAGAGTGGCGGGAACGAAAAGTAATCGAGAAACTTCCATAGCATATTGGAGAAGCAACGTCAGAGTAAGAGGAAATGAAAAAATGGGAAAATATACCAACTTTTATTCTTAAAATTAAAAAATACAGAGTGAAATTCTAAATGGTTCAAATGGCTCTGAGCGCTATGGGACATAACATCTGAGGTCATCAGTCCCCTAGAACTTAGAACTACTTAAACCTAACTAACCTAAGGACATCACACACATCCATGCCCGAGGCAGTATTCGAACCTGCGACCGTAGTGGTCGTGCGGTTCCAGTGAAATTCTATGGACATAATAAAAGAACGGAGCCAACCAGATCAACTAGTCAGGTTGTGGAATCCCATGAAAGTTACAGTGAAGCTAAATATGGACAATCAAATCGATTATTGAAGTGCCACAAGACCTGAAGGAAGTAGGAATAACAAAACGTGATATACCAAACAATCTTTAACCATTAAATTCGCTACTGGATAGCTGGCCACGCAGAAAAAACTAAGGAGATCTGAAGAAATTGATCTGAAAAAAACGTAAAAGAGTCTACTTTGAGACCTTAAATTACAATAAGTGCACAAAAAAAACTACAATAAAATATGACAATGCCAGAAAACCTTTGTACAACGTGTGGTTCAATACAGCCGAAAACATTAATAATGATACATAACAATTACTGAAAACGTGCAATAAAAGTCTCTTCATCGAACAAAGATTCCAGATAAGTTCCTTATTCGGATCTCTCAGAGGACACTGCAAAGACTGAATAACCAAAGTAACAGTAACAGTCAATGAGTCCGAGCAGAGACTGATTGTGGTTCAAATGTTTCAAATGGCTCTGAGCACTATGGGACTTAACTACTGAGGTCATCAGTCCCCTAGAACTTAGAACTACTTAAACCTAACTAACATAAGGACATCACACACATCCATACCCGAGGCACGATTCGAACCTGCGACCGTAGTGGTCGTGCGGTTCCAGTGAAATTCTATGAACATAATAAAAGAACGGAGCCGACCAGATCAACTAGTCAGGTTGTGGAATCCCATGAAAGTTACAGTGAAGCTAAATATGGACAATCAAATCGATTATTGAAGTGCCACAAGACCTGAAGGAAGTAGGAATAACAAAACGTGATATACCAAACAATCTTTAACCATTAAATTCGCTACTGGATAGCTGGCCACGCAGAAAAAACTAAGGAGATCTGAAGAAATTGATCTGAAAAAAACGTAAAAGAGTCTACTTTGAGACCTTAAATTACAATAAGTGCACAAAAAAAGCTACAATAAAATATGACAATGCCAGAAAACCTTTGTACAACGTGTGGTTCAATACAGCCGAAAACATTAATAATGATACATAACAATTACTGAAAACGTGCAATAAAAATCTCTTCATCGAACAAAGATTCCAGATAAGTTCCTTATTCGGATCTCTCAGAGGACACTGCAAAGACTGAATAACCAAAGTAACAGTAACAGTCAATGAGTCCGAGCAGAGACTGATTGTGGTTCAAATGTTTCAAATGGCTCTGAGCACTATGGGACTTAACTACTAAGGTCATCAGTCCCCTAGAACTTAGAACTACTTAAACCTAACTAACATAAGGACATCACACACATCCATACCCGAGGCACGATTCGAACCTGCGACCGTAGCGGTCGTGCGTTTCTTGACTGTAGTGCCTAGAACCGCTCGGCCACCCCGGTCGGCTGATTGTGGTAGTGAAGGTAGAAAACGTCAGACACATATAGGGTAATATCAGCACCGCGGGTGTGATTCATCAGGTTTGATGCGGTCCACCACATATTCTTCTCCTGCACTAACCCTTTCATTTCAGGAAAGCACTAACACCCTAAGGTCTAAGTTATTTATTGTGCCTGTTCCACTGTCGTCCTCTACAGTTACGGACTTCTACAGCTCCCTCTAGTACCATGAAAGTTGTTTTTTGATATCTCAATGCATGTCCTGTCGTCCTGTCCATTCTTTTTTCAGTGTTTTATATATGTTCCTTTCTTCGCCGATTCTGTGTAGAACCTCCTCATTCGTTATCTCATCAATATACCTAATTTTAGCGTTCTTCTGTACCACCACAAGTCAAATGGTTCTATTTTCCTATGTTGCTACTGTTCATGACTGACTATTGTACAACTCTGTGCTCCAAACGTCCGTTCTTAGCAATTTCTTCCTCAAATCGAGTTCTATCTTTGATAGCAGTAAACTTTTCTTGACCAGAAATGTCCTCTTCAGCTCTGCTAGTCTGTCTTTTGCGTTCTCCTTGCCCTGTCCGTCCACGTTATCAGAGTTCCTTAACTTCGTCTATTTCTTGATCATGAATTTTGATGGTATGCTTTCCGATATTCTTATCTCTGCTACTACTCCTGACTATTTTTTCTACTTTGTTCTCAATCCGTATTCTGTACTCTTTAGACTGTTCACTTCATTCAACATATTTTGTTAGTTTTCTTTCCTTTCATTGAGGATAGCAATGTCATCAAGAACCTAATCATTGATATCCTTTCACCCTGAATTTTAATCCCTCTCTTGAACCTTTCTCTTAAATGCGTCATTGCTTCTTCGGCGTATAGATGTAACAGCAAGGGTGAAAGACTGCTGCCATGTCATGCACAATATTAATCTGAGCACTTTGCTCTCAATCTTCCCCACTTATTGTTCCCTTTTGCTTCTTGTTCAAATTGTACATTACCCATCTTGCACTATAGCTTACTCGTATTTTTTCAGAATTTCAAACATCTTGACACATTTTACACTGTCAAACGCTTTTTTAAAATTTTCTTTACCATTCTTGTGAATATTACCTTAGTCAGCAGCTTGGATGTCTGAACATTTTAATTCTTTTTTCAATAGTTCTCGCACTTATCTGCCCTTGATGTCCTCGAAATTGTGTGGATTATATTTTTCGAGAAGTCTGCTGCTATGTTGCTAGTCCCATACATTTTACCCATCAACTTGTATAGTTGTTTGCTCGGCCCCTGTCCCAGTGATTTTCGGAATTCGAATCGGACATTGTCTACTTATTTTGGCCTTAACTGATCTCAAGTCTTCCGGAGCCATTTCAATTCTGTCTCTAATACTGGATCCCCTGTGTTTTCCATATCGACTCCATTTCCTTCTATCACGTCATCCGATATGTTCTCTCCCTCGTAGCGGCTTTCAATGTACTCTTTCCAGCTATCCACTCTGTCCTCTGCATTTAACATTGAAATTTCCTTTGTACTCTTAATGTTACCATCCATGTTTTTAATTTGAAATTAAAGACTGTTTTGACTCTTCTATACTCAACGTTATTTTCCGGGCGATCATTTCTTTTTCGATATCTTCACATCATTCCTGCAGCCTTGGATGCCTTGCACTGCCTAATTATATCATTCCTAAGGGGCTTGTGTTGCTTCGTTCCTGTCTTTCTCTGAAAATTGTTCTACTTCCTTCTTCCATGGATAAATTGAATCACCCCTTATGTTACCCAAGGTTTCTTCGCAGTTACTTTCCTTGTACCTACGTTTGACTGTCCAGTATCTGTAACTGGTCCTTTTCTATATGTACTCTCCTGAAGTGCCTGCTGTGATATTCCATATCGCAGTATCCACATACTTGCAAACTTGAAACGAGCCACATCATTCCTCAGTACTTTAGTAACCCACTTCCTTCCACAATGGTTTGTCTGGGTGATCGTCTTAAACTTCAGGGTACTTTTCATCATTACTAAATTGTGCTCTGAATCCATACCCGCCCCTGAGTATGCCTCACGATCCAATATCTGACTTTCGAATCTCTGCGTGACCACGATATAATTAAACTGACATTTTTCCTGTACCTCCCGGCCTTATGCTCTTGTGATTCTTGAACGGAGTATTTGCTTTTACCAAGTGAAATTTATTGCAGAACTCACTTAGTTTTCTCCTTTCTCGTTCCTAACGTCAAGCCCATTTCTTCCCTTAACCATTTTATCGATTCCTTCCCATACAGCAGCGATCCATTCCCCCATTGTTATTGGATATTCATCTTTCTTTACATACTGAACTGAAATTTTAATATGCTGTCATACCTGAACTATTGTTGTGGTGTTGGTTTGCTGTCGAATCTGATGAGCACAACCCTTTCACTAAATTGTTAGCCGGCCGTTGTGGCCGAGCGGTTCTAGGCGCTTCAGTCTGGAACCGCGCTACCGCTACGGTCGCAGGTTCGAATCCTACCTTGGGCATGGATGTGCGTGGTGTCCTTAGATTAGTTAGGTTTAAGTAGTTCGAGGTTATAGGGGGTTGATGACCTCAGATGTTAAGTCCAATAATGCTCAGAGCCATTTGAAATAAATTGTTCACAGTAGCCTTATTTTCATATCCATGACGAATCCTACTCCAGTTACGTACTGCTGCTCTTGGTATTACCCCATATTCATCTGACCAGACTTCTTTTATTTCAATTCACTGACCCTCTCTGGATTTACTGTGCATGGAGCCTTTGCATTTTTCTTTTCACATCTTCTGCCTTTGCTACTACATTGAAACTTGTATTATCCCAAACTCTGATTCGTAAAATGTTATTTTGGCAGTTGCCTACCTGAGATCCGAATGCGGGGCAAATCTGAAGTGCTTTACAAACGGTGAGGTCATCATGGCTCTCTCTCTCAATTACAGGCCACATGTCCCGTGGATACACATTACGTTTCTTTAATGCAGTGCATTTCATTTGTCTGAATCCTCATGTCGTTGATCACTGCAGATTCTTCTGCGTTTTATGGGCAGTTTTCCATCCGAAGGGGAAACTGTCAGATCCTGCACCGTCTTTGCCAAGACCGTTGGCAGAGCGAGGGTGATTTCTTCTGCCGATAGTCTTCGGCCGACCTTGGTGATGATTTTTATTCAAAATTTAAGCAGTGGCTGGATTCGAACTCGAGACCCAGGAGCTTTCGATTAATGATCGAGGACGCTACCCGCTTTTTAAAAATATTATTGGTGCTTTCTTTATTATCAGATTGACCTGGTCCTTTCATGAACATTCAGACGACTATAGTCAAAAGAATCATGTAATACAAGCAGCGAACTGATAAAAAAATAATTATTTGTAATAAAATAAGAGGGAAATATTCTACGTAACCAGGAAACTAGCTCACAACCTATTCTCTATTTTTTATTATTTTTGTTCATTTGTGTATAAGGAAGAAAAGTGAACAAAACAAGACTTCAAGTGATTGGGCAGCAGGAACAGGGAGGAATAAAGGACCACAGGGGAACTTAAACAGCAACCTGTCGACTAAAAACAAGAAAAAGGATATATGCAAAAAGCGCTCCATAACGTGGTAACCGCAGCCACTTCCAATGCGCGGTCTCCAGACACTGGCGAAAGACACTGGGTTCCGGATCGTTCCCTCCTTCAACAACACAGTGAACCTAGTGACACAGGATCCAGACGATCGTATTTGTTTTCGTCTGAGAGAAAACATGAATGAGAAATTCACACGAGAAAGCGAAACCAGACCCTCGGGAAAGAAAACCCGACTGTCGATGGATTGAGAGCCAATGATCCGACCCATTAGAGAACAGTCTGTGAAGAAAGGTATCACTTTGATTATCTTATTCATATTAATCAGTCGGTTGCAGGTCTATGCGAAAAAAACAAATGCCAGACGGTATCGAAAGATGAATGACCCTTTTCCACTTCCATCGGTAATATGAGAAGCCTAAGATGAGGCCAGAAATTTTACCATTCAGGTGACAAGGAAAAAAAATGGTTCAAATGGCTCTGAGCACTATGGAACTCAACTGCTGAGGTCATTAGTCCCCTAGAACTTAGAACTAGTTAAACCTAACTAACCTAAGGACATCACAAACATCCATGCCCGAGGCAGGATTCGAACCTGCGACCGTAGCGGTCTTGCGGTTCCAGACTGCAGCGCCTTTAACCGCACGGCCACTTCGGCCGGCGGTGACAAGGAAGCTATTTGACCTGAGGAGAAGAGAAAGTCGGTTCGCCCCAACGGGATAAGACTCCAATACTGAGGCGCGTCTTTGAAAAGGTATCTGCACCTAAGAAACTGACACTAAAACAAGGAGTCAGACTGACCGGCTACAGACAGGAAGATAACGGGATGTACACGATGCCTGTGTACATGTTGAAACATTGCATCGTAGCAACAAGATGGACGACTTCGCTTTAATATCGGTAAGACCTAACCCTCCGGTTTGCAGCACCTGGCCACGACATCATACTGAACTCGAAAGACGTGACATCGCCACAAGAATTGACTGGATTGAGTCTGCAGGCCATCATCGCCGGAAGCGGGAATATCTGTGCAGTGTATTACACTTTACTGAAACGTAGGTGCCTAAGACCCTCACTTGGTGAAAGCGGCTCAGGGAATGGCGTTCGTGTTAAAGACTCACTCCCTGCACATGAATCATAACTTTTTGCCAGTTACTTGCCGCCATTTTGGACGGTTGCGATTCACAATGATCCCTAAAGCCTTGTGTCGATCGACCACCATCGCCCAAGGAATTACCATTTTTTAAAGCCTCGCAACAGCAGGAACGAGCATTTGGGGTCATTAGTGTGGGCAGCGGCAAGGGAACAAAACGAATCCAAGGTATCCTTGAGCCCTAAAATGTCGTCAGCTTTTCATACAACATGACGTCATCGGCGTAAACGTGGACCGAAAATCATTCCCTCAATGTAGTCCAGCCACGCAGATGGATAACAATACGCCAAGCCAGGGTTGTAAGAACAAAACAAAGGATGACATGGATAAGAAGCTTCCCAAGATTCCATTGGATTGAAATCCGTGGTAAAGTGACCGTTCACAATCACTGAAGAATGGATACCAGTGAAAAGATTTGCTAGGTCCTAGCATGCTTCATGATTAAAACTCAAAGCGGTTAACACACTCATTAAAAACTGTGACTTACACCGTCAAATGTCTTGTGGAAGTCGAGAAAAAGCAAGACCACCGAGGTATTAGTGGCCGCAACCACCGAAACAACATTCGATATCAGAATTCAGTACCTTGCGTCCAGGCGCACATCTCTGGTGAGCGGCAATGATTTTGTCGAGCAAGTTGAAGGGACGGGTGTTTATTGCTCGAGCGACAGTGTTATAGTCGAAGCTTAGAAGAATAATCGGAGACGTAAGTCAAAACTAAATAGACCCTTGGTTTTCGGCGTAAGAACCATATTATATATCTTGAAAGGAGCCTAAAGCGAGACAGCTAGTATCACTTCATTGATCATCGACGTTATTGTAACCTATGAGAGGCCAAAAATGAAAATAGAATTCTTTAGTAACACCATCCACCCAGATGACTTGCGTGATTGAGATACGGAAATGTCAAGAACATTATCAAGTGTTTTACGATAATTCATATCAGTTCTTTCCAGTTTCGCTTCTTCATAATCCACCAGTACCTCTGCCGTCACACAGTCGCATTCGTAAAGGATCCGTAACCTTTAACCGCATTCCGGTTCTGTTTGTACGACGCCGCACGTACACGCGAACCTTGTCTGAAAATGTATAACAGCCGAACGAAAATTAATTGGGTAGAAAACAGCTTCAAGCGTTGAAGTGTGACAGCGTGTAATATCACATGCAGAAAGGAGATTGCTGCCTCTGCTGTCGGCGTATATTAAACGTAAAACCGGCACTGCGGTCGGACATCAATACAGAGCGTGCGGAGGCATGCCTCAACCCGCACATCACTGGCCACAGCTGACCCATCCGCCCACTCTCACCCCACTCCCCCGGAGTACAAGCCCTCTGGAGGGCGCCTGACACGGCCCGATGAAAGTGGACGGGCGGTGCTCACCCAGAGTGGGCCTCCGCTTCATAAGGCGCTGGAGGGCCTCCAGTAGTGTGTGTGTGTGTGTGTGTGTGTGTGTGTGTGTGTGTGTGCGGCTGACTGACGGAGCCTGATTGCCAAATATCTCGTCCGTATAGAGGTGCTCCGGAGCTAAATCTTCCTTTACAAGATGAAATTGCTTCAGTGTTATGGCCAAGTACTGTAAAAAAATTTAACACTACAATATGGAGTACGGCCTTCAGTATCACACGAATGAATATAGGGTCATCAATCGTACGTACTGAACTCTTACGTGAATGGGAAAAAGAGAGAACAGTACTGTAATATCGGCACCCTCTTCGAAATGCAAGCTGTCGCTGTCGTTATTGTTGTTGTTGCTGTTGCGGTCTTCAAAGACTACTTTGATACAGCTCTTTGTGATAGTCACTCCTCTTCATCTCTGCATAACTGCAGCACCGCACACCCATTGGAACTTACCCACTGTAGTTCACGCTGTGTTTCTCTCTACAACTTTTACCGACGATTACTTGATATCTCAGAATTTGTTTTCTTCCCAGTCAGATTCAGTACCTCTTCATCTGTTACCCGATCTTGACATCTAATGTTCGGCATTACAGTAGCACCACGTAATTACGCTCACCTGCAGCCCATTTTTTAGAGTGGAATGTTCTTCATCAATTTGAAGACTCTTACGAGTTCTTCACATGGTGGGCACTGTGCCCCACCACATTCGAGTGTTCAGCTAGTTGATAGAGAAACCGTGTGTGTGTGTGTGTGTGTGTGTGTGTGTGTGTGTGTGTGTTTTGTGTGTGTGTGTGTGTGTGTGTGTGTGTGTGTGTGTGAAATCTTATGGGACTTAACTACTAAGCTCATCAGTCCCTGAGCTTACACACTACTTACCTAAATTATCTTAAGGACAAATACATACACCCATGCCCGAGGGAGGACTCGAACCTCTGTCGGGACCAGCCGCAGCGCCCTAGACCGCTCGGCTAATCCCCGCGGCAAGAGAAACCGAGATAACATCGCTGTACGCGCTGTACGTAGGCACATATCCATAATTAAAATAACAGCGCTGCGGGCAATTGGTGGTTGTTAGAACAGCTGGGAACAACCACAACAAAAGGTACAGAACACGAACGAAGTGTAATTTCTACACGAGGTCTGTAATCAGGCTGGTACAGCAGTCTATTAAGACCTGAGTTCTTCGGCACCACAGTGATCATCTAGCACACGAGGCCCATTTCAAAGACACGAGACTTGAGAGTGGGCAGAGGTAAGGCTACAGTGTGCTGTGCGTGCTGTCCAGAAGAATTGTTCCGGTTTTACGAGGGCGGATGTGGGCGGGTAGCAGATTCGTAGCACCTTGCTGTGGCGAGGTGTCAGGAAACCCGTAAATTCAGTCCCGCGCAGCATATTCTCACAGGTTTACGACCCCACTGCTCCACGTGTGACGCGCGAAGGGTAGGTGGTAAAAATACTTCGAGCGAATTTGTGGAGGCTCATCCTTTTCCTCAGCGTGAGATCTCCTATAAAGCTGCAGTGTGTTATTCGAAATTCGTCTACATCCGTCATGCGCTTGGCAGGAATAAGTAAGTTATACTCTGGAGGAAAGAGATCGTCTCGTCAGCATGAATACAAGGTGGTCAGAAAGATTCTGTCTGCGAGAGCATTTTTAAACAGCCTGCAAAACACGGTGCCACCAAACGTGTCCTCCTTTTTGTTTCCTCAAGCCGAAAAAACGTAGCTTTTGCTCACCTATCTTAAATTTATCATTTCCGAAAAACACACATTTTTAACTGATAATGAGCACCTGAAAAAAGTGGTAACTCATTGACCCACCACATTTTACTGCGTGAAAGTGTTGGTGCGAGCGACAACCTGATTGGTTAACTTCAATGATACATAAGTCGGCAACGGCGTAAGGTATCGAATTTTTTTTCTTTACAATTATTTCTCAGCACAGCCTCCTTTGCAACATTCTCACAAGTTTTTCAAACTGTTTCTGACCACATGGTATATCTAAAGCCGAGCTTTCAATTTCAAATGGAAAATTGCGTCGTCAGTGGTGGCGGATGCAGCAGCCAAAGACTTTACAACGACATGTCTCTATAAGTCAGTCTTTATTATGGATGGTTGCGGAACCGTGACTGATAAACATAAAATTTCAAATCAAAAATATCTTTAGCCGTCTATGTCTTAAACTTTATTTTTTTTTTACGCTACCAGTTTCGTAGGCTCCTTTTTAACAATGCGATCTCTTTGTCCGTCAACTGCAGCCGCAGCTTATAAAAGAGGGGTATCGCGTTGTTAAAAGAAAGTCTACGGATAACACTGACTGTATTCTGGCCCCTATTTCGATAGCACAGGAGGTGGGACTCTTCCTACACGTCAGTCAGAGCGCCTGAAGGTGGTGTAGCGTATCGCTGAAACTGGTAGGAAAAATAAAATGCAATAACATACACGGCTGAAGGTATTTTGATTTGACATTTTTATAGCAATACTCTCTCCTTCGTTCCTATTTTCAAACGTAGTGTTCACTTTACTTCCGTATTCTTCCAGTCTGTGAAGTAGCGTGACCTTTCTATAACTTTCGCTATTTCCGTAGTGTCCAATTCCGAATTCTTGAACTGGAGCAACAATATTAACACTGAACATTCCGTTAATTTATACTGCACTCTCTAACTAACATGTGACCGCGTGTTTACCTAACTGAGTTTCAGTGTGGCTATGGAACTCCTTCTTAAGCGTTTAGCGGACACATTATTGGTCCGTTGTATACAGCAACAACCTATTCACTGCACTTCCCTACTTACCTCTAGTTATCGTTTTGTTAATATATGTGATGACTACAATCACCACTGGAACAGGAACTATGACTATACTCACTTGAGAAACTCCTCCTGAAATTTAGCTAGTCTCTTCACATTTTGTGAATGTAATTGTTCAATAAACTTGAAACAGTTTTTATAATTATGTTTTGATAAAATTAAAGTAGCTTTTCAGAGTAAAATAAAAATGATAAAATATTTATCGACATCCGATAGTCACTTTAACCTTTCAAGGCAGCATTGAAGTTAATACAACGTGCAACAAAATTAAACGATCACTCTTTAGAAACGTTATAAGTATCCCACTTCTTCGAATCGCCATAATTGTTCATTTTGCAAGAACATCATGGACCAGCAACCCCACTGAAAGTAAATACATAAAATGTATTCGGAGTTGCGAATATGGACAAGCATCAGCTGTAGAATGGAATGAAGACAGTGAAAATTTGTGCCTGACCGCACCTCGAACCCGGATTTCTCGCTTATCACCTTACTATTTGGCTATCCGTGCACAACTCACGGCGAGTCGCCAACTTCCACGCACTTTTTCTTTTTTTGCTTCTTAACATAAAGGAAATAAATGTTTCTTCATAATGATATTCAAAGGAAATCAATCTTCTTCTTGCTGAACGTAAAGTCTCTCATCTTCATAAAGAGAACATAAAATCTTGTTTCTACTCGAAGTTACAAATTTTTAGAACTTGAAACTTCTCTTCTTATGAAATAAGGTGATTAAAAAAAATCAATGAAATTTCTTCTCCAATATTTAGTCCTGTATTTCTTGCCATGGACTTGATCTCTTTTCTTCAGTGTTTCCTGAAAGGATGTAAGATAGTTTTGTGCCCGTTATATGTAATCGTGCAAGGCTAACATCTATGAAATCCGTATCAATCTTTTTCTATTACTCTTCTCTGCAGCATTTTATTCAAAAAAATGTTCAAATGTATGTGAAATGTTATGGGACTTAACTGCTAAGTTCACCAGACCCTAAGCTTACACACTACTTAACCTAAATTATCCTAAGGACAAATACACACACCCATGCCCGAGGGAGGACTCGAACCTCCACCGGGACCAGCCGCACAGGCCATGACTGCAGCGCCTCAGACCGCTCGGCTAATCCCGCGCGGCGCATTTTATTCCATGGTCCTATTGTAGAAGCATGCGTAACTCTTTAGTAGGTTTTTTTCCATATGAGATAATGGTGCTGTGTGTCGTTAGGTACACCCAGTAATCTTCTTCGCTTTTATTTTCAGCCTTCAAGATATGAGGCAGTGGGTGCCCTTTTAGCTAGTCAACAGCGTTTCTTTTCGTATTAGGATATGGCACCGCGTCTGAAGTCAAAAACTCTGCAGGGTTGAAGATATTTGGAGATGTTCTGTTGAAGGTCCTTAATTTCTGTTTAACTACGTATATGCCATATGTTTCTTCCTCTTTCACATACAGATCTGTGTTATTCAGTATCACGAAGACTGCATGACGTTCATGTTGGTGAATTTGTGAGATGTACAGCATGCAGTTTTGAATTAGTTGGTATTTTACTGTTAATACCAAGTTGCTTTCACCTTAGAGGTTACGTTCCGGTCGTGGAAGTTTTCCCTAACTGGAGGCCAGTTCTTGTTATGGTATTTTTTTCAGTCATATTTTCTTTCTTGGCTTCCGCCAAATACGTATAGATGTCATTTACTTTCGTGACCTGCTGTTCTGCGTCTGAGATGTAACTGTAGTCAACGAGAAAATTTTTTAGGTGACAAACAACAGATGGTATATGCTGCGCATCTATTGGCTGCTGCAGGCTGGCAGGTGCAATTTCGTTCAGCAAGTGGGCCGTTAAGCTGTCTGGCAACTGTTTGCACTGCTTGTGCAGTCGTGGACAAAACGAGCGAGACCCCTCGTCTTTTCGTTATGCTCGTCCGCACGGCTTTAAAGCCTGCTACACAGCATAACAGGCAATGCGACGAAGTGCTACTAGCATACTATGCACAGGCGTGAAATTGACAAACTGTCTGAACTTTTTTAGGCTCTTTTCAATAATTTGTAAGACTATATTAATGCTGATAAGTGTGTTAAATACAACACGCAAATATAAGACAGAACTGAAAGAAGAAACGCTAATTGGTATGAACTGTACCAATAACAATTAATTTCAACTTATCAAGATAACATAACTGTTTTAGTAAGACAAAGAACCCCAGATCGTTACGAATTAGCAAAATATTATCCGCATTCGGCCGCGAAACGGTCTGTGTCAACGTTCATACCAGTCATACTGGACTACCGTTGCTGACCTACCATGAAAGTGTGCAAATTTAGCAATGCGTGAAGATTCATAACGAAATTCAGTTAAAAATCATTCAGTGCCACACTAAAGTCAATTCCATTATTGACAGAAGCGGAAAAAGTAGACAGTGACATGTATGAAATTCTACAAGAGTGTCATATTGACATGCACAGGACGCCAGTACAGAATAAAGGTAGCGATAAAACGTATTGGGGGCGCGAGAATTTCTTAAAATTGCTTTACTGATATTCTACCTGCCTCCATCGAGATTAGAACCGAAAACAAACCAGACCTTCCTTTCACTACGCTAGCAGACAACCCAGGCAAACAGCCATTTATTATTACCCCAGACATGAATAAGCCGGCAATTTCGCAATGAAAATGGCAAAATGATCTGCAGTTTCTGTTGCATGGAGCTTTCTGGACTCTAAAACATGAATTTTCTTCCTTTATATCACCGCTTATGTGACAATCATGCGGGATGTTTATCGAAATAGCAAAATACTGTTATTAGAGAGTAAATTTAGTAGGATATTTCTGCACCACCGCAGGAAATAAACGGCTACACAGCTGCCAAACGTATTCTACACTGTTTCCAATTCTCCACTAGACTCGCCACAGCCGGAAAACGTTCATTAGCCTAAGTGTTTCTTAAGCTAGCTAGCAATGGGAATGTTCGCACTTCTAAAACGCGGTAGCATTAATACTGGGATCTGAATTACCACATGTATAGGCAAATGGATTCTATTTGCATTCCTGTAAACGTGATTTGGATCGAAAGCGTAGCTACGATTAATATGCTGATGTATCGACTACAACTAGAACATTTCGAATAAAGAGTAGGGGTTTTTATTTATGTGGGCCTCATCTTCAGTAGCTGTCGTAGCTGTTTTCGTTGTTAGGATTTCGTCACCTAAACCGGTAAAAACGGAATCCTACTAGTCTCACTTTCTTGACCGTCTATCGGTCTACCCAATCCTTAAAACCCGTTTACGGGTGGACATAATAAGCGGAAATGTATCGCACTTCTTGCGGTAACCGGACACTTGGTTATGTAAAAGAGTCAGCTTGTATGTCAACGCAATCTAAAGATACGGCCGTTTATGTAAAGAAAATTTACGTGAAAGGTCGAAAAATGGCTCCAAGAACTATGCGATTATACTGCTTAGGTCATCAGCCCCTAGACCTAGAATTACTTAAACCAACCTAACATAACACACATGCATGCCCTGGGAAGCATTCGAACTGACGGCGCAAGCAGCCGTGCGATCCGCGATATGACGCCGTTGAAAGCACGGCTAACCGCGCCGGCAATCTGTTAATATCATCCGATGTTGCTAACAGGTTATTTACTTCTGGTGAATGATTTTCTGTGCAGTTCATTTAAGATAGAATAACGAAAATATATTTGATGTTACGGAAGACGAAGGACGTCTCATTCATTTCCCTCTCTTTACTTATGATGTTAGATTCGCAATCTGAGCGTACGTATTATCCATAACCACACTTTGGCGCCACACAGATATGTGAATGAAACACATTGGCGTACAGTTTTAGACATAAAAACTGACCGCCGGCCGCCCGCCACAGAGACTAAGTCCGAGTCTATTCACTTAACGTAGCCCATAAAACTGACCGGCCATTTGCACAAGCTGGCAATACTGTAAGATGCGGAACTGTTAGGAGGAAGTGTTGTCTACTTCCGAGATGTTCTCGGATTGTGTGAACCCGTGGTCTAGTGCTAGCCGGCACGGTAGCTCAGCGTGTTCGGTCAGAGTGCCGGTTGGCCTCTGTAATAAAAAAACTGAGTGGAAGATTCAACCACCGAACGTGAACAGGATGTCCTGCGACTTCCGCAACGACCAAACACAACGATCAATAACGAACAATAAAAAAAGCGAAAAAATGGTAATCGTCATGCATTCTAAACTTATGGTCGCCTGTTCGTGTCCAACCATTTTTTTTTAAACCACAATTCGGTCTAAAGTTATGAGTCTGATTGAGCATCGAAGATAATTCGCTTAACATTCTACCCACCAGCAATAACAAGTATTCCAGAAACAACTCCCCAGGACAGCTCGTGGCTGCGCAGCGATCATAACAGCTTACGCTTGGGCGTTTCCTTGCGCTGCAGCGGCTACCGGCCACCGGCCAGACGCCACCCGCCGCCTGAAATCCGGCGCCGCCCATGTGAACGCGGCATGACGCTGTCAGTGTATGTATCAACTGTCATTTTCGAATTTGAAGTTCTAGTTATCATCTTGCAGTTAAGCATTCGATTTTGCATACTTAAAAATCATGAATTACTGTTAAGCATTGTAAAATTGAGTCGCAAGTGGAAAAAGGTGTAACACCTGAAACACAACGTTTATTTTTGGTATAACAGAGGAGTGAATGCAGAGGAGGCAGCTAGAAAGACTTGAACTGTGGTTGGAGCGAGTGCTTTTGGTAAAAATACACCAGAAAAAGATATTCGTGTTTCAACAAAGATCGTTCTGGCATGAATGATTTTCCACATTAAGGAAGTCTCGACTACTGATATATGTGATAGATTCCCATTTAACCATCATGCGACATTTGCATTCAATAGGCAAAGTTCAGAAGTCTGGTGTAAGAGTACTGCATGCTCTAATTCTAAACAACAAAAATCAACGGAGTGACTATTATTGAACATCATCAGGTCACTCATCGAGCATTCCTATGCAGTACTGTTACTGGTGACGTGTTATGATGCCTTTATCGTTAACTTCCTAAGAAGAAATGAAAGGCTGAGCCCCACCAAAATACGTAAACTCGGGGAAAGAGTAGTGTGAACATAATATTTTACATCTGATAAATCCAAAAGTGGGTTTTGGGCTACTAATTCTGCCCCCCAGGGTGTGTGCAACACAGATGGAATTTGTTGCCAACAATTGAGACAGCTTTCGGTCGCAGTGTAAGAAAATCGAGCAACAAAATTACATCATCTGTGCTACTGCATGATAACGCACTATGTTGATTTGAGAAACAAAACTATCCAGGAGATTGATAGGAAAGTCGTCTCTTAGGCACTTGTATTGATAGGGAAGTCCTCTCTCAAGCACTTGTCCCTCTCGTCATATATTTGTAAAATTTTACCTTTCCCGCTCTTGATCGATCAACCGTCAAGGCAATTCATTTCTAGACGAAAATACTCTTAAAACTACTCTGGTTTATTGACATCGCTAGAACCGGTAGGTTTCTACAGGCGTAGAATGTGTAAACAATTTTAGCATTGTCAGATCGATTTAGATATCGTGAAAGAAAATTCTGCTGCTGATTAATTTCTGTTTGATAATTACTGTTTCTGAAGAAGAGAAATTTGTTAACATCCAGTATTGATTTAAGTGTCAGGAAGTCATTTCTGAAAGTATTCGTATGGAGTGTAGCCATGTATGGAAGTGAAACATGGACGATAAATAGTTTGGACAAGAAGAGAATAGAAGCTTTCGAAATGTGGTGCTACAGAAGAATGCTGAAGATTAGATGGGTAGATCACATAACTAATGAGGAAGTATTGAATAGGATTGGGGAGAAGAGAAGTTTGTGGCACAACTTGACCAGAAGAAGGGATCGGTTGGTAGGACATGTTCTGAGGCATCAAGGGATCACCAATTTAGTATTGGAGGGCAGCGTGGAGGGTAAAAATCGTAGAGGGAGACCAAGAGATGAATACACTAAGCAGATTCAGAAGGATGTAGGTTGCAGTAGGTACTGGGAGATGAAAAAGCTTGCACAGGATAGAGTAGCATGGAGAGCTGCATCAAACCAGTCTCAGGACTGAAGACAACAACAACAACAACAATTACTGTTGCGTTTAGTAAACTAATGGAAAATGCAATTAAAATATTCACTGTACTAATACAAATTAAATTCAGCTTACTACAGAAACATCACGACGGCAGTCTATCTTAATAAAGCATTAAGTGTCTTTGAGACGATTGAGCCTATTTTAACACGAATTAGTAGGATATTACCGACTTTTGACTTCGAAAAGATCTGTATTTATTTCATTTCCTCTACCATTCGTAAGTATTATGAAAATGTGACATTTCATAGATAAAATTATGTATTCACAACAATATGTCGGCAGAGAACAAAAGTGGCATTATGAATTTGGCAGTACCGTAAGGTTTCCGCTCTGACACTAAGAGTTACTGACAATAGCAAGACGAATTTTGCTCGAGCGTTGTCTTACGATTCCCTTATTGAGTTTTTATCAGCCTGCTTGTAGCTGTGCTACAAAAGAATTAAAAATCTAGCTTTCAGCGAGTCTCGAAAGGCGGCGAAAGCAGCTTGCACCTGTTAGCTAACCATGTTACCTGGGAACTGGTTTTTTCCTTAAATGGGAAGACATCCTTTTGTGGTTGAATTGTTGGCAAATGTCAGTCAGACGTGTGCCGTTGGTCTAAGTGTTTCGGTGTGTTGAATTTGTACCAAAGACTTTTCTACAAGTTTTTTCTGCCCAAATAGAGAGTTGAAGTCTCCCATTAGTATTTTCACGCCATCCTAGTGAAATTTGCTAATAGTATTTTCGAGTGTGTTCCAGAATTTTTCGAAATGTTCGGTGTTTTTCTTATTTTCGATGTTGGTGGGGACACGTGCATTGATGAGTGTATATTTTTTACTGGTGCTCTGAATGAGCATAGTCATAAGTCGCTTGTTGATGGTCCGGCCGCGGTGGCCGAGCGCTTCTAGGCGCTTCAGCTCTGAACCGCGCGACTGCTACGGTCGAAGGTTCGAATCCAGCCTCGGGCGTGGATGTGTGTGATGTCCTTAGTTTAGTTAGGTTTAAGTAGTTCTAAGTTCCAGGGGACTGATGACCTCCGCTGTTAAGTCCCATAGTGCTCAGAGCCATTTGAATCTTTTGATTGTTGATGGGTGTGATTTATTTGACAGAGTTGATGATACATCTATGTTCGAGAAATGCATTGCCAAAGATTGGTACGCCTTTCGCTACCTTTTGTTGTATTTTGCTCTTGAAGATGCAATGGTTTCCCTAATGCAAGGTTTAATTTTCAGTTAGTCGTGGTTCTTGAGGAGCAAGGATGAGAATTTTTTGTCGGTGGATTTCTTTTGTGAGATTATTTAGTTTTCGTGTTTGGATCAATGTATCGATATTTACTTTTAAATGCATGTTTCTTGCTTGTAGGGAAATTTACCAGAGATCTTCAATATTCTCTGCCGTGCTAACCTGGACTCGCCAGAATCCGAAAATCCAACTGCCGCCTGTCGACTGCCGGGTTGTGTACCACCTGGGGTAAAGTTGACTTTGTTGCATAGTTCATGTTTGCTTGTGTTTCATTGGTTTGGCTTGGGTGATACAAGGACCGGACAGGACCAGAGGGTGTTGAAGCCTTTGAAAGCAAATATTTTCAGCCAACCTCATTGAGCTAACAGACGGTGACGAGAGTAGCGGTGATTTTCACTCAGACATGTGTGGATTTTGGGTTCAACGGATTTAGTAGCCGTTCAGTATTGTGTTAGTATTTGGTTCATCCCTAGTATTTGATTTCCTCGGTACCACCCATATGGGGGAGGGTTTCCTCTATCCGCCACACGCGATTATTATTATTATTATTATTGTCATTATGTCATCAGGAAATCCGATATGGTGTATCTTCCCACCACTGAAATAGATGTGAATTGTGCGATTCAGTATTTCCATCACATAAATGTGGGTTATAATTACGTTACATTGCTGCTAGTAAACATATTTCTCAGTTTTTCTTAGACGGTTGCTACCTGTTACTCCATCATAGGAATTTATGTGCGCAGCATTGTTGCAATACAGACGTTCAAATTGGTCTCATAAATTCTTATCACAAATTTGCAAAATTTTAAATCCAAAAAACTGCATCTCGGTGCCTCAATAGTGCAATAAGTGCGTACTGGTTAGATGTAACTGAAGTGAGTCTCCATTTAGGATTGTTGTTAAGGGCGAATCCCAAGCGCATGGCCACGAATAATTGGGAGCGGAATCTTAATGTCATCGGAACCGTGTTGAAGGACCATGACATGCGATCGTTAGACTGACTGCAGAAAGTTCAGTTTATAAATACACACATACTTAGCAAAATTTATCATGTTGCAGCAGTCTTACCGATACTGCTGGTCACTGCACATAAAATTTTAGCTGTAGCCTCTCGGTACGTGTGGAAACAAAATATCTTCAAAGTGTTCTTCCACACGGTGACTTTGCAGAGGCAAAACAGAGGACTTGGAATTAAAGACGTGGCTTTAAACTAATACATGCCACTAAGACAGGCATCACGAAACTTGTGTTCCTCTCGTTAGATCCTGGGGATAGGAACGCTCCTGTTAATGTAGCACGCCAGCCTAGATTACGTCCGAAAGTACTATGGCGATTGGAGCTGTATAAGACATCCACCAGCACAAACCAACACTAGAACCGTCTATGATTATAATATCAGACATCGTCTACACAAACCAATTCCGGTGAATTAACCTACAAAAAACTGGAGGAACGTCTGGAAAAATATCAACAATAAAATTATACGAACTAGAGTCAGTGCCGTATGGTGCGACGTTGTAAACGAAACCATACCCACAGCAGAACGATTATGAAAAATCAAATTGAGACCATCTTCACACTGCGACAATTGTGGGCTTGTAGAAACTGTAGCGCAGCGCACACTCTCTTACGCGCAAATAGAATCCAAATTTGGAACTGGACTAGGAAGAAATTAGCACTATCAACAGAACCGCAGAAAGTCATATACCGATAACCGAAGCTTTACGACCTGTCTGGATATGTTACCCGTCCGCAAAGAACAACAGTTATTCGTGGCTTCTGGGACAGTTTGTGTTTTACGTCGTGATAAACAAAACTTAGAACTTCGAAGAGTGCTTGTTTTATACTGCAGAAGAACATTTTAAGCTGAAGAAGAATAACAAATATAAAGAATGGTTCAAAATTTTTTTTATTTATTGCTTCATGTGGGCTACAAAGAGGTGGACAGTTTTATTGATTAGAAGCAGAATACTATTCTTTCACTTCTTTTTATTCCTGGAATATTCTTTTACGTTGGTTCTAAAATCAGAACTGTTCTAATTTGGCAAAACCCGTCCGGCTCTGAAACTTCTTCCATTTGTTGAAAAATATGTGGCTTCCTTACAGACCTCATATGCATCCAGTGCATAATAACTTAAATTGTGAATATATTTCTGAATGAATGTTTGTTATTAATTTTCCGTCACCCTGTTCACTGTTGTAAGTTACGTTCCACAAGGAACGCACGCCATTGGAGGAGACAACCTATAATTTATTTTACCTTAATTACTACTTCAATTTTGTTCAACAATTTAAAGGAATATATGAGTGCAAACATGGAATACATGTGAATAATGCAGCTGCTCAGTGACAGGTATGGGGGAGGCATTGTGGCCAGGCTTCGGATTTTCGACCCCTGCCCTCTTTGCCTCCGCCTACCTGGTGCTGAAAGTCTTCTCAAACTTAAAAAAAAAAAAAATAATAGTGCAGTGGTCAGCACGTGTGTCTAGTAAGCAGCAGGTCTAGGTTCGAAGCTCAGTCGGTCACAAATTTTCATCTGCCGTCGTTGCTGTATTTCAACGCGCTGTGACAGTGTGGACGTAGGTCCTTCGATATTTAAGATTCAATTGTTTTTTCAGGTAATAGAGGTGATAAGCGAACATTTGTCTTGCCATCAAAATAACGGGACTCCAACGGCATCCAATACTTAGTCATACCCTCGTGCCGGAGCTAACCCATGCCATATACATGCGAATTAGATTGTAGTTCATTTTTAGTGAAATAACGGTCAGTATACAAGTATGCCGGGAAGGGTGGCCGAGCGGTTCTAGGCGCTACAGTCTGGAACCGCGCGAGAGCTACGGTCTCAGGTTCGTCTCCAGTCACGGACATGGATGTGTCTGATGTCCTTAGGTTAGTTAGGTTTAAGTAGTTCTAAGTTCTAGAGGACTGACCACCTCAGACGTTAAGTCCCATAGCGCTCAGAGCCATTTAAACCATTTTTGAAGTATACAAGTATTTACAAACAGTAGAAACAAGATTGCAGCGAACTGATCACTTAACCAAGTGCAACATAGATTACCTGTGTAATGAGTCATTCCAGCTGCATAGCTGAGGGTAATATTTTTCAAGCAATTCATTGCAGAATTAATGTAATACCCGCACGATGATCTCTGTAGTCATACTGTATCATTAGCAGCCCGCGAATATAGTACTATGTTCGTTAAATCGGATTACTCAAGCTGAGGCCAAATGAAGACAAGCGACGACGCCACAACACTATATTTACTTAAGTATGTAGTCAGCGCTAAATTATGTGAGCCACCATTAACGTTACTGTAAGCAGTTTGACAGCATAACACCACCACAACTACTGACAACCTGAACCATTATCATCACGCAGTTGTAACTCGCCGTGATTACAAGTTTCTCATGTTTGTCAAGAGTAGCGGAAAGCGCCTCAAAGTTCCATTTCCATTACGCCTAGGACGGAGAGAATCCTAAATATCAGTAATAGGTCACCTAGCGAAGAGAAGAGTCCACGTATTATCTCAAGTTCTTGCAGTTTGATGTTAATGCAGTTCCAGATGGTTTCGCACTAACGGGTTCTTTCGGCTATCGGAATACTCAAATGGGTATTATAGAAGTGTAATTGCTAGAACGTTCAACTACCTTAATAACACGTCATTCTGGATTGAATACGACTTTGACGTTTCCATCCATCTCCTGACGTCTTACTGAATGAAATCTAAAGTGCACGCACAGTTGTGTTGCCTGCCGCAAGGATTCTGTGAAGTGTTGTGGCAGCTGGCGGTCATTGCTGAATACAAACATGTGCTCCAGGGGAACTCGTCTTTGTTGCATTTTTTCCATACCTTAATTAGCACAATAACGTAAGGCTTGTTCTGCTGAAGAACTTAATGCCCACAAGTCCTTAAATAAGAATCTTCTAGCGTGAGTAATGCATGAAAGGAAACAGACTTTTGGACAAAAAAATGGACAGGTCCCTGCTTTTTTGCGTTTCCGATAGCGCCTACGATAAGAATCTGGTGTCATATTATGTTTCAGAACCCTAAACTGTTTATTTTTTTACCTAATACTAAAACAAAAGTTATGATATGAGAAGAGGAAATGATTTATATGCTTCTCAGGAACTTAAGTTTTTCGTGTTTATTTTCCCACTTCATACTGAAACAAGGGCGTTAATATGAGAAAAGGAAATGAAATATACGCTTCCAAGACATAAAATTTCCTTGTGTGCTACTACTGTATACATGAAATCCCTGCAGTTAATTTTTGTATGTTGGATAAATTTTGATATCACCTCACATTCCTTTGTGAGAAGGTTCCTATTTTCTTGGGATTCAAATAGAGTGGACATTTCATCACTGGTTAATATTATTATGACTAATGAAATGATACCCGTTGCAATTGCTCCATGGCACCTGTGAGTAGAGTCTCACGTTGGTTACTAAATGAACACGCAGGCAGTGATATCCGCTCACTGCAGTCAGAGCCAAGGTGATATCTCCCTGTTTATGGCGAAGCGTCTGCTGCAGTGTCCACGCTCAGGCAGCAGAAAAAAACCGCGGCGGCATTGGGCACTGCTGATCGCTGCGCTTGTCGCGAGCCTCGACAACAAGAGCGCACTGTCTCTGCTAACGATACTATGGAGTTAATACATCTTACTTAACGTAATATGCAGGACGTGGGTTGGGTGAAAATTCAGTTTGTAACTTCCCATCGCATTAAAATACTTTACAGTCATATTTGATGAATTATTTATTGTTGGTTGTTTCTCTAATGTTAATAGTATTGATTCAGATTGTGCATGAACACGAAAACACGCACACACACACACACACACACACACACACACACACACACACACACACACACACACACACTCACACACACACACACACAGTCATTCATTCCAGAGAGAGTGACAACTACTGTGTATTGAACAACACATGCACCAGTCAGTTCCTCAGTTGGCGTCGAGTGGATGAGTTTTTTCAATTACCTTGCGTTGCAAGAATTGCAAGGAGGAGCCTGAAAGTAAATGGACTTGTATGCTAAAGAGCTGCGACAAAGCAAAGCTTGACCGATTATCAGATAATTGTCCACATGGGTTTTGTGGACGAGTATACTTTTAGTAACCGCGCGGGATTAGCCGAGCGGTCTGGGGCGCTGCAGTCATGGGCTGCGTGGCTGATCCCGGCGGAGGTTCGAGTCCTCCCTCGGGCATGAGTGTCTGTGTTTGTCCTTATGATAATTTAAGTTAAGTAGTGTGTAAGCTTAGATACTGATGACCTTAGCAGTTGAGTCCCATAAGATTTCACACACATTTGAACATTTTTTTATACTTCCAGTAACCAACCCACCCACGATCATTACGTAAGATTTCTCGAAGGCGTAGGGGAATGATTTCATTAAGTCGTCGACAGTTTAGCGTGATGGTTTACTTCCCAACATATGTTTTCTATATTTGTCCAAAGGTCGCTTGCTTTTGTAGATCCACGTGGGAATGGCCTTGTTACCTCTGCCCACATATTCTCTATCTGGTTGATGTTTGGTAATCGTGGAACAAACGGCAACAGCTTTATCCTCTCTTCGCCCCGAAACCAATTTCACACTGCTCTGCTATGATGGATGGGGCTCTGCTCCTGTAAATAAACTGCTAACTCGTTAGTTCATATATTTATATTTAAATTACGTATTTGTAAGAAGTACATTGGATTATTATTCTCCACAGTGTTTAAGGATTCAGGCCCTGTCATAGAAAACAAATGGTTCAAATGGCTCTGAGCACTATGGGACTTAACATCTATGGTCATCAGTCCCCTAGAACTTAGAACTACTTAAACCTAACTAACCTAAGGACATCACACACATCCATGCCCGAGGCAGGATTCGAACCTGCGACCGTAGCAGTCGCGCGGTTCCGAACTGAGCGCCTAGAACCGCTAGACCACCGCGGCCGGCCTGTCATAGATACGTGATCTATATTCAACAGTCCGATTACGAATGTGATTTACCCAGTCTATCATATGATGAGAGTCGTAGCCGGATATCCACACTAAGACGGCCTGGCTGAATCCGATTAGAACTATCTGGTATCGAAATGAAATTACAGAAATCGGATAACTTGAACGTCTGTATTGCAACAATGCTGCGCACTTAAATTCCTATGATGGAGTAACAGGTAGCAACCGTCTAATAAAAAGTGAGAAATATGTCTACTAGCAGCAATGTAACGTAATTATAACCCACATTTATGTGATGGAAATACTCAATCGAACAATACACGTCTATTTCAGTGGTGGGAAGATACACCATATCGGATTTGCTGATGACGTAATGACAACAGTAATAATAATAAAAATAATAATAATGCCTATAAATATCTAGGATACAGACAAAAAATAGGAATAGATAATACAAATATTAAAGAAGAACTAAAAGAAAAATATAGACAAATACTAACAAAAATACTGAAAACAAAATTGACAGCAAGAAACAAGACAAAAGCTATAAATACTTATGCTATACCAATATTGACCTACTCATTTGGAGTAGTGAAATGAAGTAACACAGACCTAGAAGCACTCAATACACTTACACGATCACAATGCCACAAATATAGAATACATCATATACATTCAGCAACTGAAAGATTCACATTAAGCAGAAAGGAAGGAGGAAGGGGTTTTATTGACATAAAAAACCTACATTATGGACAGATAGACAATTTAAGAAAATTCTTTCTAGAACGAGCAGAAACTAGCAAAATACACAAACCAATCACTCATATAAATACATCGGCTACACCACTGCAATTTCATAACGACTTCTACAAACCTTTAGATCACATAACATCAACAGATACGAAAAAAGTAAATTGGAAAAAGAAAACACTACATGGCAAGCACCTGTATCACAGCACACACACAACCACACACTGATCAAGACGCATCCAACACATGGCTAAGAAAAGGCAATATATACAGTGAGACGGAAGGATTCATGATTGCAATACAGGATCTAACAATAAACACCAGATATTACAGTAAGCATATTATTAAAGATCCCAATACCACAACAGATAAATGCAGACTTTGCAAACAACAAATAGAAACAAATAGAAACAGTAGATCACATCGCAAGTGGATGTACAATACTAGCAAATACAGAATACCCCAGAAGACATGACAATGTAGCAAAAATAATACATCAACAGCTTGCCTTACAACATAAACTTATAAAACAACACGTTCCCACTTACAAGTATGCACCACAAAATGTACTGGAGAATGATGAATACAAATTATACTGGAACAGAACCATTATAACAGATAAAACAACACCACATAACAAACCTGACATCATACTCACCAATAAAAAGAAGGAATTAATACAACTAATCGAAATATCCATACCCAATACAACAAATATACAAAAGAAAACAGGAGAAAAAATTGAAAAATACATCCAACTGGCTGAGGAAGTCAAGGACATGTGGCATCAGGATAAAGTTGACATTATACCAATTATACTATCAACTACATGAGTCATACCACACAATATCCACCAGTACATCAATGCAGTACAGCTACATCCAAACTTATATATACAACTACAGAAATCCGTAATTATTGATACATGTTCAATTACCCGAAAGTTCCTAAATGCCATGTAACATTTACCGTACAGTTAAAAGGAAGTCACACTTGATCAAGGTCCGCGTCACTTTCCATTTTTAACCAGACCTAAGGTCTGAGAAAAGAAAGAAATAATAATAATAATAACAATAGTAATCGCGAGTGGCGGATATGGGAGACCCTCCACCATTTGGGTGGTACCGAGGAAATCAAATACTAGGTTTGAACCAAATACTAACACAATCCTGAACGGCTACTAAATCCGTTGAACCCAAAATCCACACACGTCTGAGAGAAAATCATCGCTACTCTCGTCACCGTCTGTTAGCTCAATGAGGTTGGCTGAAAATATTTGCTTTCAAAGTCTTCAACACCCTCTGGTCCGGTCGGGTCCTTGTATCACCCAAGCCAAACCAATGAAACACAAGCAAACATGAACTATGCAACAAAGTCAACTTTACCCCAGGTGGTACACAACCCGGCAGTCGACAGGCGGCAGTTGGATTTTCGGATTCTGGCGAGTCCAGGATAGCACGGCAGAGAATATCGAAGATCTCTGGTAAATTTCCCTACAAGCAAGAAACATGCATTTAAAAGTAAACGTCGAGACATTGATCCAAACACGAAAACTAAATAATCTCACAAAAGAAATCCACCGACAAAAAATTCTCATCCTTGCTCCTCAAGAACCACGACTAACTGAAAATTAACCTTGCATGAGGGAAACCATTGCATCTTCAAGAGCAAAATACAACAAAAGGTAGCGAAAGGCGTACCGAATCTTCGCAATGCATTTCTCGAACATAGATGTATCATCAACTCTGTCAAATAAATCACACCCATCAACAATCAAAAGGTTCAAATGGCTCTGAGCACTATGGGACTTAACAGCGGAGGTCATCAGTCCCCTGGAACTTAGAAGTACTTAAACCTAACTAAACTAAGGACATCACACACATCCACGCCCGAGGCTGGATTCGAACCTTCGACCGTAGCAGTCGCGCGGTTCAGAGCTGAAGCGCCTAGAACCACTCGGCCACTGCGGCCGGACCATCAACAAGCGACTTATGACTATGCTCATTCAGAGCCCCAGTAAAAAATATACACTCATAAATGTACGTGTCCCCACCAACATCGAAAATAAGAAAAACACCGAAAATTTCGAAAAATTCTGGAACACACTCGACAATACTATGAGCAAAATTCACCAGGATGACGTGAAAATACTAATGGGAGACTTCAACTCTCTATTTGGGCAGAAAAAGCTTGTAGAAAAGTCTTTGGTACAAATTCAACACACCGAAACACTTAGACCAACGGCACACGTCTGACTGACATTTGCCAACAATTCAACCACAAAAGGATGTCTTCCCATTTAAGGAAAAAACCAGTTCCCAGGTAACATGGTTAGCTAACAGGTGCAAGCTGCTTTCGCCGCCTTTCGAGACTCGCTGAAAGCTAGATTTTTAATTCTTTTGTAGCACAGCTTCAAGCAGGCTGATAAAAACTCAATAAGGGAATCGTAAGACAACGCTCGAGCAAAATTCGTCTTGCTACTTTCAGTAACTCTTAGTGTCAGAGCGAAAACCTTACGGTACTGCCAAATTCATAATGCCACTTTTGTTCTCTGCCGACATATTGTTGTGAATACATAATTTTATCTATGAAATGTCACATTTTCATAATACTTACGAATGGTAGAGGAAATGAAATAAATACAGAACTTTTCGAAATCAAAAGTCGGTAATATCCTACTAATTCGTGTTAAAATAGGCTCAATCGTCTCAAAGACACTTAATGCTTTATTAAGATAGACTGCCGTCGTGATGTTTCTGTAGTAAGCTGAATTTAATTTGTATTAGTACAGTGAATATTTTAATTGCATTTTCCATTAGTTTACTAAACGCAACAGTAATTATCAAAGAGAAATTAATCAGAAGCAGAATTTTCTTTCACGATATCTAAAACGATCTGACAATGCTAAAGTTGTTTACACATTCTACGCCTGTAGAAACCTACTTGAGATATTTCGTTTGCCATGAAATGGTGGCAGACGATGCTGTGGCGTCTTCGAAGCGCGGGCTTCGTCAGTGCAAGATAGCATAGCTGAGCGAACGTTTTCTTCCTGCTGCTAGTCTAATGGACAATGGCAATACTGTAGAATTCTTTTGACAACTATGTGATCATCGATTTATGTTCGTGGGTGGTTCATAATTATGTTTGTAAAATCACTCGTTATTTATATGTCCTTTTAATGACATTTTCTTCATGATTCGTGTTGAAGACGTAGGAAATGTATGTTATTTGGTCCAGGAAGCACGTTCCAACATAAATTGATGCTTACATTGACATTTATGTTGCGAATTAGTCGTCTTACCCATCACATGGATAACGAGGATGCTCCGTTTTGCTACAGTTGTTTCATAGCTAACAAGGGAACCTCCCCATCGCACCCTCCTCAGATTTAGTTATAAGTTGGCGCAGTGGATAGGCCTTGAAAAACTGAAGACAGATCAATCGAGAAAACAGGAAGAAATTGTGTGGAACTATGAAAAAAATAAGCAAAATGTACAAACTGAGTAGTCCATGCGCAGGGTAGTGTGAGTTCTGGAGCGCCGTGGTCGCGTGGCTAGCGTGAGCAGCTGCAGGGTGCAAGGTCCTTGGTTCAAGTCTTCCCTCGAGTGAGTCGTTTCATTTTTTATTTTCAGACAGTCATCACCACACGTACTGTTTATCAACAAAAGTAGGAAATGATCATACAAATGTAAGACAATCGTTCGATCCCTTAAGGAACTTTCCGATGCCTTACAGCTCGGAAAATATTCATTGACATTGTTATTGAAGTCGAGAGCTCTATTTGCTAGATTCATATTGCCCACGGAATGCATCTCACATATTTAATGCACTCTCTTCCAAAGTAGCGAACAGTCAACTGACAGCCAGGGAGCCTCGTTAGAAGGAATACTCTCTCTTCCGTGCGCTGTAGTCGACTGACGACATGTGTTTCGATGTTTATTTCGGTGTAGCGTCATCATACTACGGCGCAGTTACCTCGCATCGGACGGACGGACGGACAGATGATAATTGTCTGAGAAGAAGAAATTCAAATTTTCACTCGCGGGAAGACTTGAACGAAGGACCTCTCGTTCCGCAGCTGCTCACGCTAACCACGGGATCACGGCGCTCCTGAGCTCCCTCTGTCCATGTTGTTGCGTATCTTGCCCATGGACTACTCAGTTTGTATATTTTGCTTATTTTTTTCATAGTTCCACGCAACTTCTTCCTGTTTTCTAGATTGATCTGTGTTCAGTTTTTCAAGGCCTATCCACTGTGCCAACTTATAACTAAATCTGAGGGGGGTGCGATGGGGATGTTCCCTTGTTAGTGGTATTGTGTGTTGGTGGCGTTGCCAGTTTACGTACTGTGCATGTAACACACAATAAATGTGTTGGATGCCTCCTGTGATCAGTTTACTTGAAAAACGTTTGTTGTCATCGTAATTTATGTAATTGGCTCTCCGACTTCCAATTTGACAATTTGTGGAAAAATTGTTTACCTTGCTAGTCCTAGTTTCAAACATTGTCGGACAGAAAACGTAGGCATGAAGGAGTAAGTAAAAGCAATTATTCGCTATTATAGCAAACTTTTGAATCCACTGGACACTTGAATTCTCTATATTGAATCTGAGAGTTTTGTTATTTCTCTTGTTATTTACTGTCTCAATGTCATCCGTGAGAATAAAATTAAAGGCAGTTGGATTAGGTTCCTGATCTATAAACTATGATTTAATATTCGGCGCTGCTAAATAAATTTTGAAGGTTATATTCTTTACGCAAAACAGAGTATCGGTTTGAGTCCTAGGATTGACGATAAACTTCAGAAATACGATTACAGAGTAGTGGCATATCGATTATGGCTCCTCACCGTCAACAATAGTTGTTACCCATAGTTTCGTATTTGCTATTTTACCGTCGTTACCCTTTAGAGACGAACCTGATCTTTCCACAATGCCATTTTTGACTTGCTTCTTAATATGTCCTATAGTTACAGATTTGTTGAAAATATTAACTGTTAAATACGCTATTCCACAAATTAAAAATTTCCAGTTATTCTTCATATCTTGAAACTTACTACCGTTGACTTTCACTGAAGAAAAGATACATGATGATAAAATGAAATCAAAGATTAGAATGTCAAAGCATAGTGTGAATGGTTAAAATGAAATGAACTAAAAATCATCTTCTTGTCTAAAATACGTTACTCTTCCAGAGAACTTCGGCATCTCTCAAAATTTTTTACACCTCTGATGTTTAGCCACATGTGGACAAGTAGTAGGTCTCATGATGCAGCTCTGTTTAGCCGTCACAAAATAAAGCCTCAAAAATCAGTAAATAAAACTATTCTTCTATTGTTGCTCAGAATCGCAGATACCAACCGCCCTCTGCTGCGACAACGACTCAAAGTCTACTGGGTATTTGATTTTTCTCTGCTTTTACGGGCCTCCTTACCTCTCCTTCTAGCCCAACCTTGGTTCTCCAATTACGCTTCCATCGGCGAGCTTCTCTTCAATATTTTTCATTTGTGCTGAATTGTTTTGTACCCTTCTTGCACGTACACGTGTGTCATGTATTTTTTTAGAGACTGCATGAATATATAAGGTGTGTATTTGTTCTCTTGTCAAATTAAATATTACTCATCTTGCTGTGAATTAATTTGTTTGTCCACATTCCACTTACTGCGTTTCCTTGAAATTATATAAAATATGCGTCTGTAAATAAAGAAAAAACTTGAAACAGCTGTTGCAGATGATTGGTGAAGGGCTGAAAAAAAAAACACCTCCGCTGATGCTGCTTAGTATCGCGTATAGCCTCCTTCGGCTTCCACAACAGCTCGAAGTCTGTTGGGCATTGAGCCCACAACTCGAGCCACATAACTAGGAGATTCAAGTAACTCATTCCAAGCGTCATGAATCACATCAGAAAGCTGTCGGCGAGTCGACGGTGACTGCCCCTTTTCTCGTATTACACTGACCATTTCTGCCCAAATATTCTCAATGAGATTCATGTCAGCTCCTGTAGGTGGCCATTCCACTACAGTAATATTGCTCTTAACCACGTGTGCCATATGAATAGGCGAGCGATCTTGTTGGAACATGATCTGGTCATCGCCAAATCTTGCTGTCACAAAAGGCAACATCACGTTCTCCATAATTGATATGTTTGCGCGCATCGAATCTTCCTTCCACTTCCCACAGGAGCCCACACCCTTCGGCCGATATCCATGCCCATGCCGTTACCGACTCCCTGCCACTCCTTCGGCAACTGTAATATATTTTCGACTATACCTAGCACCTTTAGGCCGGTAAACAAGTACTTTTCCGGTTGATGCCGTAGAGAAAACTTTTTCGTCCGTGAAAATCACTCGCCTCCAAAACTGGAGAGGTTTGTCGACATTTTCAGCAGCAAAAGCAAGGCGAGCTTCTCTGTGGGAAACAGTCACTGTCTCTTTCACAGCAGCGCTTCTTGCTCTCAGTCCACCTTCCCTTAGACGACGAGTGCTAACATTGAGACCCAAAGTCTGCTGAATTTGTCGTGCGTTGACAAATGGGTGTTTCTCACTGAAACGGCGTGTCTGCTGATCCTGAGCTGCTGTTGTTTTGCGGCGACGGCCATGAGGACTCTCATTCAGGTTACCACTCTCTCCCTTTCGTCTGATCCACCTGGCTACCGTCGACTTGTGAAGACCCATAGTTCTTGCTATATAGCCATTTGAAGATCTCTCTGCATGGAGTGCTATTATAGCGCCCTTGTCTGCCTCAGCCAAATGGGCCATTTAGCGTTGACTGAATGATTCGTCGCGGTTAATATCTGCTATGGAAACAGCGCTAGCGGGAAACAGACGGCCTCCTCCACGATGGCAGCCACGACGCAGTGGCCAAGTATGTATAACACGGAAATCGATGGCATAAACGAGAGATCGCAAGCCCGTACCCGCGTCATTACATAGTGGAGCAACTCAGAATTTGTAATTTTTCTCAGAAGGGACTGGTCCACTCTTGTCATGTCTTATCCTGATAAATAGTACATGAAATGAAATGTTTACGTTTTGCATATGCGGCAGGCCTAAAGCAAGAAACATTTCTGAAATATATGAGGCAACCTGAAGAACACTTCGTGAATTTTAGCTGTAGAAGGTTCCCTTATAAGAAGGAAAACGTGTTTATCCTCGCTCGCCGTGTTTTCAAGTGGCGCAGTTTACTCTGAGGCATACGTAATTCTCACCGGGCGTAAGAAGCGACTCGACTAACGAGGGGAAGTCGCCAGGTGTCATAGGCTGATTGTCCGGAAACTTTGCTCAGTGAAGGAGAGGACAAAATAAGCGAACATGTCTTTCGACTTATCTGCAGACACTCGACCGTTTCAAAGAAAACGACGGTCAAAGTTATCAACGCGCTCTTGCTATAGTGTAGATACCTTCTGCAGCCGAGAACGCAATTGAAGCGGTGGCTCAGTGGCTACCGTCGTTCCTTCTTAACTTTGATTCCCGTGTTCGAGACCATACTGGGTTTTTTATTATTATTTTTTCCTGCCTCTCCATCAGAATTATTTACGAATGTTTTTTTTTTCTAATTTATGTTGAAATAATGTTGTCATTATGCGCCAATTAACATTATGTGTAATTAATGAATTAAAAAATTAATAAACGAATGAGACAAGCTGATCTAAAATCATCTGGTCTGCCTCATGTATCGTTATATCCAAATGGTTTATAAATGTTAACCTACATTCAGATCCGATGATGGCACCTTTAGTGTGTTGAAACCGGTTATCCAGTAAACAGTATTTGAGCGAGCTTGGCTTCTGAATTATTTCTACAACAGAGTGATCGCCCCACTACGCACTATGTGTTCCCTTTTTAATTTATTTCTTTACACAGTAAATTAACTGACGAATAACGACAACAGTGTTTCAACAGAAATTGGAATAAACATTCGTAGATAATTCAGAGAGTGAGGGGGAGGGGAATGAGAAACCGGGTTTCGAACTCGCAGCGCAAAGTTAAGAAGTCGCTACGGTAGCCGCAGAGCCACCGCTCGAGTTGAATCCTTACCCGCTAAGAGGTATCTACACTATAGCATTGAAAACTTTGACCGCCGTTTTCTCAGAAGCGGTAGAGGTAAGCAGATAAGCCGAGACACGTGTCCGCTTATTTTGTCACCTCTTTCACTGAGCGAAGTTTCAGCAACATCGGGGTATGACACTTGGCGTGTCCCATCGTAAGTGGCCTGCGTTGGGATTCAGTAGACAGAATGCGTCCACGTTCCTTGACTACTCATGACATGTTTGGAAACTTTCTTTCTTGTAGTGGCATTTTGCATTATGAGGACTGATTTTCATGATAACGATCTACTAATGGACTTTGCTCCTAATTTACGTTACTGTGTAGTAGACCTACTGCAACTACTTAAACCGGAAATATTTGTTTATTTGGATACTCCGCTTCTTAGTTGCTACATTTCGTTACAATATTTTCCTTTGTTTCAAAACGGCAAGTTAAGATGACCACTGCAACTTGGTAACATCTGTAACAATTTAATACTTTGAAACAGTTATATGTGGTGTAGGAGGAGTGTACTCTGTTGAATGAGGAATACATTAAACACGAAAGCTGCGTCCAATAACAATAATTAACTTTCGGTTACATGACAAAACACAGGTCGAAGGACTGCCAGTTCATCTCAGTACCCAGTAAAACTCACTCTGGAATGACCGAAAACATACTTTTGTGGGGAAGGCAAACGAATGACTGCGTTTTATTGGCCGCACACTAAGAATACGCAACAGGCCAACTGAAAACACTGCCTACACTACGTTTGTCCGTCCAATGTCCTTCAAAGACGTGATAGACTGTGCACGCAAAAACGTCCAAGGAATGGTAGCACGATTTGTAATGTCACGAAATTGGGGAGAGAAGGTCCCAGATTTGATAATCGAGTTGGGGTAACATTCATGAAAACAAAAGCGTTTTTCGTTGCTGCGATACCTTTTCACGAAATTTCAATCACCAACATCTGTTCTGAATGCCAAAACATTATTTCCTCGGGAACTTACACAGGAAGAAACCATAGTAATAATGTAATTCAAGGCTCGCAAGAAAAGATTTAAGTGGTCCTTTTTCCCGCACACTGTTAATGAGTGGGACGGTAGAGAAATAGTCCGAACCTTCTGCCAGGCACGTAAAGTGTGGTTTGCAAATAAATCTTGTTGGTGTAGTCATGTAGATGTAACAACGAAATTATGTAGTAATTGCGACATGTGACTGTCATTTGATTTGAACATCGAAGTTGTTTGCTGTTTATTTACTTTTTGTTCATTAGTTTCAGCCATATACGAACACCTAGGCGCGTTAAATTGATATTGAAATAAAGTGTGATGCATGGACCAATAACAATAAATTCTTACCTACTTGTTATGGTACTGTAATATCTGCCAGCGTCTTCAGAAGTGGATATCGCATACGACGTTCCTAGGGTGTTTATAAATGGATATTCCAGACGAATTAGAACAAAGTTTGAATGTAGCTTCGTAAAAGTTCCGCGATCAAACGATCTGAGTTGTTGGAGAATACAGTTTATCCTCACTAGACAGTATGTATCATTATACATGAGGTGAATAGGGTTCCGCCGGGTGCTGTGGCCGATCGGTTCCAGGCGCTTCAGTCACAAACCGCACGGCTACTTCAGTCGCAGGCTGGAATCCTACCTCGGGCATAGATGTCTGTGATGTCCTTAGGATAGCTAGGTTTAAGTAGTTCTAGATCTAGGGGCTGATGACATAAGAAGTTTGGTCGCATACTTCTTGAAGCCATTTTTTGACCTTTCGCGTAAATTTTCTTTACATAAACGGCCGTCTCTTTATATTGCGTTGACTTAGAAGCTCACTTTTTTACACCAACAAGGGACCGGTTACCGCAAGAAGTGCGATACATTTCCGCTTATTATGTCCACCCGTTCTGGAGGTAAACGGGTTTTAAAGGTTGGGTAGACCGATAGACGGTCAAGAAAGTGAGACTTACAGGGTTCCGTTTTTACCGGTTTAGGTGACGAAATCCTAACAACGAAAACAGCTACGACAGTCACTGAAGATGAGGGCCACATAAATAAAATCCCCTACTCTTTATTCGAAATGTTCTAGTTGTAGTCGATACGTCAGCATATTAATCGTAGCTACGCTTTCGATCCAAATCACGTTTACAGGAATGCAAATAGAATCCATTTGCCTATACACGTCGTAATTCACATCCCAGTATTAATGCTACCGCGTTTTAGAAGTGCGAACATTCCCATTGCTAGCTAGCTTAAGAAACACTTAGGTTAATGAACGTTTTCTGGCTGTGGCGAGTCTAGTGGAGAATTTGAAACAGTGTAGAATATGTTTGGCAGCTCTGTAGCCGTTTATTTCCTGAGGAGGTGCAGAATTATCCTACTAAATTTACCCTCTAATAACAGTATTTTGTTATTTCGATAAACATCCGGCATGATTGTCACATAAGCGGTGACATAAAGGAAGAAAATTTATGTTTTTGAGCCCAGAAAGCTCTATGCAACAGAATCTGCAGATCATTTTACCATTTTCATTGCGAAATTGCCGGCTTATTCATGTCTGGGGTAATAATAGAGGGCTGTTTGCCTGGGTTGTCTGCTAGCGTAGTGAAAGGAAGGTCTGGTTTGTTTTCGGTTCTAATCTCGATGGAGGCAGGTAGAATATCAATAAAGCAATTTTAAGAAATTCTCGCGCCCCCAATACGTTTTATCGCTACCTTTATTCTTTACTGGCGCCCTGTGCATGTCAATATGACACTCTTGTAGAATTTCATACATGTTACTGCCTACTTTTTCCGCTTCTGTCAATAATGGAATTGACTTAAGTGTGGCACTGAATGATTTTTAACTGAATTTCGTTATGAATCTTCACGCATTGCTAAATTTGCACACTTTCATGGTAGGTCAGCAACGGTAGTCCAGTATGACTGAACGTTGACACAGACCGTTTCGCGGCCGAATGCGGATAATATTTTGCTAATTCGTAACGATCTGGGGTTCTTTGTCTTACTAAAACAGTTATGTTATCTCGATAAGTTGAAATTCATTTTTATTGGTACAGTTCATACCAATTAGCGTTTCTTCTTTCAGTTCTGTCTTATATTTACGTGTTGTATTTAAAACACTAATCAGCATTAATATAGTCTTACAAATTATTGAAAACAGCCTAAAAAAGTTAAGATAGTTTGTCAATTTCACGCCTGTGCATAGTATGTTGGTAGCACTTCGTCGCCTTGCCTGTTATGCTGTGTAGCAGACTTTAAAGCCGTGCGGATCAGCATAACGAAAAGGCGAGGGGTCTCGCTCGTTTTGTCCACGACTGTACATGCGACACAGGTATAACGCTTGTAACTTGTAATTGGTGTATATATACATTTACCAGAGTGGTTTTTTGTATCTCGTCCATTTGTCTCATACGTTTTCCTTGTACAGATGTTCGTATGCTTGTAAGTAGATTTTTATAATTAAGGACAATAGTGTGTTGGATGTTGCTCCTAAATTCAATACCCTAACATTTCAGTTTCGATACTTCCGTCAACTCTCCCTGATTTTGAATGCGTACTGCTCTGCCTATGTTCATGATGCCTGACTTCCTTTTATTTAGCTTGTCACCAGAAGCAAGTTCGTATGTGCGTAGAACACGAAGAGCTTTCGCTGCTTCATCTTCATTTGTGATCAGGATGCCCACATCATCTGCGTAAGTGTGACACACTATTCTCTTGCTGTTTACGTGTAATCATTGTAGGCGATGCGCGAGTGTCGCGAGAAGAGGTTCTGTTGCTATTGCCAAGGGGCCCGTTGACATCGGGCAACATTGTCGTATGGATCCAGTCATCTCAATCTCTGTACTTAGTTGTCCGTTTATAATTATTCGTGCTGTACTGTTTTCTAATATTTGTTGAGTAATCTTTACGAATCATGGTGGGAATCCCATTACTTCAATGATTCTGAGGAAATACTTATGATCTACTCCGTCAAACTAATGACACTAATGCATATTTTATTCCGCAGATATCTGCGATTGATATTAAATCTCTATGTTCGCATATATTCTGAAAGATGTTTTTGTCCTTGCCTACACGTGTTTGGTACTGACCAGTTATAGAGTCAATAACCATTTTGTCTCCTTACTAATAATAATCTTGTAATCATTGTTGAGTAATATTACTGGGGCAGGTTTTCAGTTCCTTTTCTAACCGAGTTTTAAGGAATTAGAACTATGATCCTTTCAGGAAATTCTTGTGTACTTCAATATTTACGTTCATGAGTTCGTTGAGCAAGCGTAATATCTTGCTTTTCATTTATGGCCAAAACACTTGGTAGAATTCCACGGGATATCATCAAATGCTGCAGATTTATTTTTTGGACGCTACCCTGTTGCATGTTCCAGTTCGTCCTCCTCTATTTCAGTGTGAGATTTTATACTTGCTATGCGCTAATTCTGGCTGATGCGTTCCTAACAAGATCTTACCGCTCCTTGTCCTCGGTAAGTTTGTTGTACATCATGTCTGAGATACGTTTGTGAACCGCTTCTTTAATTTCACTCTGATTTTTGAGACTGGTTCCATCGGGTAACTTAACTTCTGTCAATATTTTTCTGTTTGTTCTCTTGCTCTCATGCACTACATGGCACACAACTGTTTCTTCCCCTTCTACAATGTTTTGTGTCCTCGCTCTGATTTTGAAACCTTCTGACTGTCACCGCTTCAGTGCTAAAAGTTTTGCTTTGATTTTCTGAATCCATGTATAGTTCTATATTACTCGTGCGTCCAGGGTGTACAGGTCTACAAAAACAGCTAAAATAAAACTCAGTCGTCTTTTTATTCCAGAAGCTTTTCTGTCCTGAGTTGTCGATCAGCACTATGCTTATTTTAGGCTTAGCACTTTGTAGCCACCAAGCTATGGTAGAATTGTCTAGCGGGAATCGTTTCTCACATTCTTTCCATACGTTAGTAAATGCCTCACGTGATATTCTTCATCTTGTTGGTGTGTAATTTTGAGTTTCCTCTACTCCATCAGTAAGTATCTTGTTTTTCTGAATTTACTGTGGTGATGCACGCAGCGTGATCAGTGAACGTAGTAGGCCAGACCTCATACTGGAGGACAAGGTTCTTTAAGTTGGACGATACGTAGATCCTATCCAGCCTGCTTACTGAGGGGCTGGTAAAATATGTGAAGTCGGGCTATGCGGCCTGAGTATGTTCCCACATGTCGGTTATTCTTTCCAATTCTATAGTCTTGTTGCAGTTGCGAGTCTGGTATTTCGGGCTGAGGACAGAATTAGGATCGCCGGCTAGAGTTATGTAATCTTGATGCTTACCGAATTGAGGAACAATTTAACTTTTAAAAAATTCCGATCTAGCGCACCTAATATTGTTGTCAGACGGTTCGGAAACGTTGATGATGCGGATGTTATTAACAGTCACTGCAGTGCCTCTACTGCTTGCAATTTTTTAAACTTTGTGTGACATGGATGCCTTCTGTCGTGAGAATGGCGGTTCCCACCTCTGCACTGACACCAGGGTTAGTTATGGCGCTGTACCCACGTATCTTCTCTAATTTAATACCTGTTACTTCCTGTAAGAGTAGTATACCAATGTCAGCGGCGTATAAAAAGTCCTGCAGATAATATAAATGCAAAGAGGAGCGTACCTATTAACGTTCAACGAAGCAATTTTGTAGGCTTGTGCTGCGTTCATATTATCTTTTTCACTACCGAAGTCAAAATTCGTTACAAGAAGTGCTATCGGAAATATATCCTTTTTTACATGTACGTTCCAGTAAAGTTGTATCCATAGTGTTCGGTTGATCTTGTTGGGCAGGAACCTCTTCCGTCCTCCAATTTACCTCATTTCTTCATCTTGGTTCATTTCGTCCGCTGCATCAGCCCCGTTTTTGTGTTGATTAACTCTCTCTGTATCTTTTTCTGCATTTATAGTCTCAGAAAGAGCCTTCTCTGTATCCAAATCGGCTCTCAGCTGCAACCGTTCGTGTGACAAATGGTCCGGTTACTTGATTTGGCTAGCAGTGGGTCAGAAGCTTGCATACTCAGGACTGGATTTCTAAGTGGTTCTGCTTCTAGCTTGTTGCTGGTTTGCTTTGATTTTTCTCGCAAAGGCGGTGCCAGTTGTTCAGCACCCTTGTGAGCCAGTCTCGTCTTCTTATGCTTCCTTGAAGGAATGCCTCTTGAGGAGGTTTCAGTGTTTTCCATTGCCACATTTGTTTCTTGCTCACTGTCCTATTGGTTGGCAAGTGTAGACTCAGTTTTCTTGTTATTTTCTAGAGTCTGCCCCTTCTGAAGGGCTATAGTCGGTTCTGGGGTTTGTTCCGTCTGAACAGTTGTATTAGGTTCTCGTTCTTCACGCTTTGGTTGTGTTGTCACTGTCGAGTCGCTAGCATCCATTGTCACGAGCAACGTTATCTCATGTAACTTCAGCAGCGTGGGGTGTATGGATTTGTCCAGTGGCTGTCTGTACAAAGTTAAAGGAAACATTGACATACATGTCTGGGGGTCTCGCAGCTTAGCCGACAAGTAGCTGGGCCACTCGACGTTGTATACACTGCGAGCGGACACGGCTTGCACATCCGCACGAAGCTCAGGTTCTTGGCTGCTCATCATATATTACGATGGCATGACAATCGCAAACATTTACGTAGGAGGGTATGTGCTTGTTTAAATCTACTTGCAATTGACCATTACCATTCAAGACCGGGAACGTGTGAGCAGAAGACCAATTTTCTGAAAAATAACTGATCAGTCTTCCACAAGGAGCTATCACTGAATTGATTTGCTCAGCAGTGATTTCAAAACGTAGCTCAAATTAGGAACAGTCCTTAGTCCAAATACACCATGCATAACACAAACTTCACTAATATTGCGATCATGATGTTTGTACTTAAATGTTCCGACACTACACTCTACAATTTCGCCACACAATTCTGTGTTTTCAAGCTTTACATACACTATGCTACTCACAATTGAAAGATGAATATCTGTAATATCCTCAAACGGAATTTTCGCAGCTTCATCTAGTCATGTCAGGTTGTTGCCTCGGGGTGTAGCGGTCGAAGAGAATCTGGCGCGTTGCATTGGACACAGCAGCTGTTTCTCGTTTTGCTCAAGAGCTCCGCTACCGAGAGACCTCCTAGTGTAACCGAAACGGTGGATCCGACCTCGCAGCAGGATGAGTGACGAAGAGTTCGCGCCCCTCTCGGTGGAGAGCCAACATGGCCTATTCCCATTGTGAGTGAACAGTTGGTCTTTCCTTCAGCAGGTCAGAATAGACACAGATGAGCTGGGGTTTGCTATCTATCGGGAGCTCCAACGTTATGGAGCCCCTTAGGAAGACAGCGTTCAGGACTGGTAGATTTGTTACTGGTAGGTTCAAACAACACGCTAGCGCTACGCAGATATTTCAGTAACTCAAATGGGGATCACTGGAGGGAAAGGAACAATATTAAGCAAATTCGGCATTTGAAGCCGACTGCAGAGCGATTCTACTCCCGCCAACATATATTTCGCATAAGATCCATGAAGATAAGGCACGAGAAATTATTGCCCATATTGTGATTTATAGACAATCGTCTTTCACTCGTTCTGTTTGCGAGATGAACAGCAAAAGAAATGACTAATACTGGCACAGGGTACCATCCACAAGACACACCATGCGGTGGCTTTCGGAATATGTATGTAGCTGTAGATTTAAGACGTACTTGTTGAACATGAAGTGACCTTGGAAGAGTGAGACTGCGAGGAGGTGGTGGTCCGGCGCCCGCTCCGGACAATAGATGTGTCCATTAGGCGGCCCTGGCGGCTGCGCACTTGCGGCGCGCTTTTAATTGAGTCAGCAGTTGGCTGTGGCTCCGCCCCCAGGTCCCGGGGGAGCAGGTCCCATCGACCTGGCCGCTAGGAAGCGCAGTCCGCAACTTCCGGCTTCCGGTGATGGCTGCCGAGCAGCGACGTCCATTAGCGACCGGGGGACGCGCCCTCAGACGTGTCCTCCTGCTCCTGCTGACTTCCTCAGATCGCAAACGCGCCTGCTGTGTCGTGGGCCTTCTCGAGCTACATTTGATTACTTGCACCGCACTATACTTCTGTGTAAGTGGAACTGGATGTAGAACTCCACATCTAAAGCATACCAATACTTTGTGGCTATGTGACCGCTTAATCTGATAAAACTATTGCCGCAGGCAGTCTTCGTCACGGTGCGTACTTGCTATCTGTTGCTACTACATTACGTCGTGGTCACTTCCAATTTCAGTTCTCAATGTTGGATCCGTTCTCGAGAACCACAACTGACGTTAAAAATAGAAGAGTAAATTCTACGTCGTTTATTAACCAATGACCACTTACAACACTTCGGTCGTTACCGTGACACAACTCCCCTTGCGTTGGTTGGAACGGTATCAGCCTCTATTAGTGCTAGCAGAGCAACTGTACACGGCTCGTCGTTGTAGATATGCAAGCCCGTCACATCTCGCGAATGTTGATGTGAAGTCCTGTAACCTGCTTTTCGGTGCAGTGAAAGCGCTGGTCGTAGTCTCGTCGGATCTAGACGCAGAGGTTTAGCTCCAGTGGTGAATTGTGAAGGGAATCCTCAACTGCTGGTTTTGACAGTAAAGAGATTTAAAAAGAGAAGCCGTATAATTATCATCTTACCCTGTATTGTTGTCACATACACTCCACTTTACACATCATTCGTTAAACATTACCATCCCACTGTGCAACTCTGTGGAGATTACACAGAAAACACTTGCATTACGCTCATAAGACGCCGCACAATAACCGACCACGAATATGTCGATATGAACACTAAGATTAACTGTAATTAACGAAAGCCACTTCCGATCTGTTAATCATTAAGGGCACTGATACAGATTATACGTTTAATGCAAGAAATCCAACAATTACTGTAACGAGTGGAAGGTACTACCAACATACGTCCGCTCCTGATAGCTTCCCCTCCGTGACTAACTCGCCAGCTTTGACATTCAAGCTGTGGCATGAGGAAGGGATCCGCTACCTTGTCTTTCGGTCAATTAGTGCCCCTGGAAATGTTGTATGACTATACTGTATATACATTTGTGCCTAGCTCAGCCAAGAATGTTCTCTTACCTGGCTGACGACAAACCACATCACCAAGGTGCCACACTAGAGTTCTCACTGCCATCTACCCTCTCTCTCTTACGGTCAGCTGGCAACTTATTACACAACATTACGAAATAGTAGCTACCCATTACTTGACATAAATATCACAGTGATACGGTCGACGTCCTACAGGCAGTGTGACGGCCATACAGTGGAATGGTGGGACGACGCAGCAACAGCTGGCAGCCCCGCCATCTTTGCCTAAGGGCAGGTGGTTGTGGGAGCACAGTTCGTAGCCCTTGGCGGCTGACAGAAAGCGTGCAGGCTCTCTGGCCGCCGATGACTGGCTAGTGTTACGGGTAATGGCAGCCACTGAGCGACTTCTCCTCAATGGATTCCATCGGAAGTTCTGAGCTGTCACTGTGGCTGTCGGTTTGCAGACAAACTGCTTTGGCTAGCAGAGGCCGCTTGTCGGTGAGGACCAATGTGGACCATGAAGCTGAGGTGTGACGTAAAGTCACGTAAAATGCATGGGGCCAGTTCATAAACCTGAAAAAATGTTGTTATTTATGGACTACTGTTATGGTCGCAGAAGAAAAATTTAGTAATTTCCTGTTAAGCAAATCAACTTTATTTAACCGTTTCGAGTAAGCGAATCATCAGAATACCTGCAGGAAGGTTGCAAATGTTATGAGTAATACAGCTATTTAAAATTGGTTTACAAATAATAAACCGATAAAAGTATAAAGAGCATGAATTAAAATGAACATACCAAAAGAGGTAATGGGCTTCATAAACACGGCATGGCGTCATGTACAAGTAACGAGTTTCACAATACAACTGAGTAAGCAAATTTGACGTCACGCACCACAAAAGTTGCCACAAGATGGCGTGGGTGGTAGCACAAGATAGCGCTGAAAGCGATCGATAGATTAGCCACAGATATAAAATTATTGAAAAACGAAACATATTAAAAGAAAGTAGAACAACAAAGACAACAAAATGCGTCATTATGAATATGCGAAAAAGAAAATATAAGGTAAAGGGTGTGGTGACGGGAAAAAGCAGAGGAAGCTGGATGGCACACTACTCATGTGTTATACTGGTATTTACTTAAAATTGAGGACCAATACGTACTACATTTTACAAAAGCAAGAGAATTATGCAGTTAGTCTATTAAAATGGAGTACATATAGCTAAAATTCAGAGTAGGAAAAAAAGAGGGAAGAAAGACGCACGTTGGAAAACCTCATTTATTATTTGTTTTCATAGGCAAGGAATAGAATAATGTTGAACTTTATTAAAATTAACCCAATTTTTTCATAATAAGTAGCAAGAAAGAAACGTTAGGGAATCAGTACATGTGGCTACACTGCGAAACTTAGAGACAAAAATCGTTCACGTTAGCGTTTGAGTATGCCAAAATTTGATTAAAGACATGTTGACAACGTACTGATGGGGGTATAACATTGTAAAATGCATAACACTAACAAAATGATTTTAGAAAATTTAGTCTAGATTAGATTAATGTAGGCACGTGATAGAAGAAGAAACAAGAGTCGATATAGAAGAGATAGGGAATCCAGTAGTAGAATCAGAATTTAAGACCTTTGCAGGAATCAAGATTAAATAAGGCAGAAGGGGTAGATAACATTCCATAAGTATTTATAAACTCACTGGGGGAAGTGCAACAAAACGACTATTCACGTTTGTGTGCAGAATGTGTGAGTCTGGCGATGTACCACACTGAGAAACATCGTCTACACAATTCCGAAGATTAAGACAGCAGACAATAAGTGTCATAATTATCGCGCAATTTGTTTAAGAGCTCATGCATCGAAGTTGCTGACAAGAATAACATACAGAATTGAGGATGTGTTCGATTTGGCTTTAGGAAAAGTAAAGGCACCAGAGAGCAATTCTGACTTTGCGGCTGATAATGAAAGCAAGACTAAGAAGAATATTAGTATACGTTCATAGGGCTTTTCGACCTGAGAAAATCATTCGACAATGTAAAATGGTGCAAGATGTTCGAAATTCTGAGAGAAACAAGGGTAAGCTATTGGAAATGAAGCACAACATACAATATGTACAAGAACCAAGTGGGAATAATAAGAGTGGAAGACCAAGTACGAAGTGCTCGGATTAAAAAGGATGTAACACAGGGATGTAGTTTTTTGCCCCTACTCTTCGATCTATACAACGAAGAACCAACGATGGAAATAAAAGGAAGGTTCAAGAGTAGAATTGAAATTCAAGGTAGAAGGATATCAGTGATAAGATTCGCTAATGACATTGCTATGCTTAGTGAAAGTGAAGAAGAATTACATGATCTGCTGAATGGAATGAACAGACTAATGAGTACAGAATATGGATTGAGAGTAAATCGAAGATAGACGAAGGTAATGAGAAGCAGCACAAACGAGAACAGCGAGAAACTAAACATTAGGGTTTGTGATCACAAAATAGAGGAAATCAAGGATTAAAGCTACATAGGCAGCAAAATAACCCATTACAGACGGAGAAAGAAAATAGAAAGAAGACTAGCATTGGAGAAATGTTATTCCTTGCTAAGAGAAGTCTACTAGTATCAAAAAATAGGCCTTAATTTGAGGAACAAATTTCCGTTAATATACGTTTGGAGCACAACATTGTACGGTAGTGAAACATAGACTGTCGGAAAACCGGAAAAGAAAAGACTCGAAGCGTTTGAGATTGGGTGCTACAGACAAATGTCAAAAATTAATTGGACTGATAATGTGAGGGTTGAGGTGGTTCTCCGCAGAACTAGTGAGGAAAGGAATGTGTGGAAAACAGTAATGAGAAGTACGGACAGGATGGTAGAACATCAGTTAAGACATCAGGGAATAACGTCCATAGTATTAAAGACAGCTGTAAAGGGTAAAAATTATAGAGGAAGACAGAGACTGAAATAGATCCAGCAGATAGTTGAGGACGTATGTTGCAAGTGCTGCTCCGAAATGAAGAGGTTACTATGGGAGAGGAATCCGTGGCCAGCTGCATTAAACCAGTCAGAAGACTGATGATTAAAATTAAAAAATCAAAGAAAGGGCACTACAGTGAATACAATAAATCGGTGTGGCCTAGCTGTACGTGTGACAGTTGATTGGCCAGAACGCTGCACTGTTAGAATGTAGTAAGTCAAATAAAGCGGCCGGTTGAGCCAGAAATATTTAGACTCCCCAACTGCCCATGTTGTCGGAGGAGACAGGCTCCCATCACTTAGTCGACTTTAGAAGCGCCCATCTGTGTTACACTATGTGACAGTAGAGCATACCACGGGCGGCAGTTTTCTGGCAGCTTGACGACAGCTTGTGACATTATTGGTTCAAATGGCTCTGAGCACTATGGGACTTAACTACTGAGGTCATCAGTCCCCTAGAACTTAGAACTACTTCAACCTAACTAACGTAAGAACATCACACAAATCCATACCCGAGGCAGCATTCGAACCTGCGACCGTAGCGGTCGCGAGGTTCCAGACTGAAGCGCCTAGAACCGCTCGCCCACTATGACATCATGACAGCGTCCGCCTGTAAAGCTGCGAATGCATTTGACTTGGCTGGTAACAATATCCTAATTGTAGTCGGGCCGCGAAAGTATGTAAAAGGGTTCAAAACTGTTCAAATGTATGTGAAATCTTATGGGACTTAACTGCTAAGGTCATCAGTCCCTAAGCTTACACACTACGTAACCTAAATTATCCTAAGGACAAACACTCACACACACACCCATGCCCGAGGGAGGGCTCGAACCGCCACCGGGACCAGCCGCACAGTCCATGACTGCAGCATTTCAGACCGCTCGGCTAATCCCGCGCGGCTAAAAGGATGAGACGGCCGACAGGACACCTCAGGTATACCTACTACGAGTAAATTCAAGGAGGTGATGGTAGGTTCGCAATAAATTATGGCGAACTACATTGTGAATTTTCTAATCAACCTGTGTTGCAGTAAGTGCACATGATATTCGACGTCTCGGATCGCTTTACAGGGTGCACCAATTGTCAAAGTCGACTTGTAGAGCAATACATATTGAAAGTGTTAGTAACGAGCTACACAGCCGTAACGACGTTATGTGTTTACTTACATTTGGTAGAGCAGATATTAACGAGATTTATTTTTAAACGTCCCCTTAGAAAAAATTATGAATGATTGTGCTGGTAAACCTCTTACGTTATTTGATTTTCAAACAGCTGAGCAGAACTGAACGTACTCAGACATTTCGCTCTTTACCTATTCTGATCAACACTAAACTGACACACAATGTTTTCAGCGCAACGCAATCTGACTTTCAAAAACCTATACCTTTCATGAATCACTTACCTCACAAAAATCTTCGTTTCTCAAACTACTGCAATACAGCGAACGCCACTACTGCCAGCTAAATAAAAGATTCAAACTACTGAAGGCACTAACTACTGATAGGCATAGTTAGCAAATGAAAGATTTTGATAAAGAACAAACAATGTATTTACCTTAATAGCGTTCAAAAGTCATAATATATATCAGTTCATGACATCCAGTCTTATAAATTTACTGACTCTAATGGACACACGTCCAGATCATCCGCTCTCAAAACTTCGCCATTTCTCTCCCCACATCCACCACTGCTGGCGGCTCACCGCCAACTACGCAACGCTATGCGTTGTTAACATCCAGCTGCCCAACACTACAATAGCAAACAACAATGCAAACCTGCCGCAGACTGCACACAGCACAGCCAGTTATTTTCATACAGAGCGCTACGTGGCGTTACCCATAAAGAAACCTAAACAGCCTACTTACAATTTTCGTGACGACAGTACAGGGGTTGTGGCATATTTATTATATTATTATTTGATCAAGTTCCACATAGTCGCTGAAATATTCTGCCAAGGCTCTTTCCATTGCACAAAATCAGTTTCATTAAAAAAAAAGAAGAAGAAAAAAAAAGTTTCATAGTTCGGTCGTGCAGTCATTGTCGTAATGCGGAAACGGAGTGATTTATTTGACGTTAAAGAGGGGGTCATCTTTAGCTTTAGCAAGGGTAGATGCATCTCCGAGACGGCTAAATTTGTAGGGTATTATCGTGCCACCGTGGTTGAAGTATTTCACGTATGGCAGAATGACTCTATCCAAATCCGGCGCCGAGGCAACTGCGGTGCCCCACGGGACATAGGTGTGAACAATGGCTGCAGAGATGGGTACGCACGCGCAGACGTGCAACTATTGAGCAGATTAATCAAATGGCTACCGACAGTGTCTCCTGAAAAACCTTTCAGCAAACGCTGCTGCATAGGGAGCTTCGCAGCAGCCACCTGGTTCATGTACCTATGCTGACTGCTGTTCATCTTCGACGCAGGCTAGAATTTTCACGCAATTACCGCAACTGAGTGTTCACTGACTGCCGATAGGGTGTCCTTCTCAACTCACAGATGGCCCTTGTTTGCGTGTAACGTCTGAAAGCAGACACCCTGCAACAAGCGTAGGAAGGTTCGTGACATTCCCTGGGTGATATCGTCATTCAGAATGCCATAATGGATCAGCAGAAGCATGCATCTGTTCTGGAGGACCATTCCCACCCATTCATGCAGTTTGTTTCTCCTCGGCACTGTGGCATCTAACAGCAGGAAAATGCAACGTGTTACTCAGTTTACGTGCGTGATTCGAAGAGCACTATTATGAATATACCGTACTCCTCCGGCCACCAGACTTCCCGAATTTAAACTCAACCGAGAATCTGTATGTCTCGCAGCTGCCCGCGTTTCAAAAGGTGGTCATTCAGACTTTTGACACGTAGTTGCGTTAATGTGACTGGACAGAGATTTTACTGGTTCTGCATATATATCGGGTAACCTTTCGTAGCTGCCTCATCCTGTATTAGCCGATGGGTGGACAGTGCTTGTGCCGCAGGCCCGATACACAATGTAAATATCACACTGGAGTTTTACAGACATGATTCAAATGCAGAATTAATCGATCCCCATTATCATATTTAGGTGAACTCACATTGACTTATTGCTCGTATCTGAAAAGCTAATTTTATAAATGTCCAACTGTACTCTTTTTAAATCCGTTTCTCACAGTTTGACTTTGAATGTTAAGAATTTTGCCGCGCGGGATTAGCTGAGCGGTCTGGGGAACTGCAGTCATGGACTGAGCGGCTGGTCCCGGCGGGGGTTAGAGTCCTCCCTCGGGTATGAGTGTGTGTGTTTGTCCTTACGATAATGTAGGTTAAGTAGTGTGTAAGCTTAGGGACTTATGACCTTAGCAGTTTAGTCCCATAAGATCTCACACACATTTGAACTTCTTTTTGTTAAGAATTTTAATACGCGGCTGTCAGTTTAGAAGTAATAACTGGCAGAAGAGGAAAAAGGTTGCCGCACTGGAGCTAATCTGCGCCCATCGCTTGTGTCGTACAAAGAAAAAACAGTCGTGAGTCAAGTTGAAATCTGGCACAGTGCATAGGCGTAGGTTTCGTTGGTTATCCATATACATTGTTTTGCGAGTTATAAGTTCTGCTGAGTGGACTTTCTCATTTTTTTTACCTTTTAAATTCTTCTCATTTGTAGACGGATAACGTATAACAAATACCTCTCATTCTCATGAACCTTTAATTTCAATAACAGAGTTGATGCTGGCAGTACCGGCCGAGCGGTTCTAGGCGCTACAGTCTGGAACCGCGCGACCACTACGGTCGCAGGTTCAAATCCTGCCTCGGGCATGGATGTGTGTGATGTCCTTAGGTTAGTTAGATTTAAGTAGTTCTGTTCTAAGGGACTGATGACCTCAGGTCTTAAGTCCCATAGTGGTCAGCGCCATTTGAACCAGTTTCTTGATGCCAGCAGTAGTCGAAACGGCGTTGGTATGGGATCTAGACGGTTATTTCATAAGATACCCACAACGATCGGAGATGCACAAAGGCAACTTATTTTGCCTATTAAGTACACAGCGTGAGTCACAAATGAAGAAACATCTACTGAGAACAGTGTAAACCCTTGCACAAGGAGGCAAGAACGATTGTACTCTTTTCCTCCGACCATTGTAAAAAAGAACCGCTTATCAGTAAATGAATGTAACATAAACTCTAATTGTAGATTTGTTATGTTCCCGCAGGTACGATATTTGGCAACACCAGCGTAATAATTACGTGATGTGAGCCCTTCAGCAGTACAGTTAAAATTTGACCTCTGTTAGAGCACATGGAAAGTAATCTGGAACACAAATTGCCGACTGTAGTGGAGCCAACAGTTCGTGTCAAAGGGGAAGATTGATGATGAAAGGATATACCGGACCACGGCTCATGTATAAATGCGACGTCTATTCCCAGTTTATGACAGCGTTCGCTGTTTGATATTCGCCATGCCAAAAGGCTACAAATGGAAGCTTCGCTTTGTCACACGGCAACTTGAACGAACGAGGTATATAGCAACATGTGGTTCATCTAATGACACTGACATCGAAGAACAGATGATGTGATGTACGGTGCCTGGCGATACGTTAATCACGTGACATGCCGATTTATTTCATTCTCCGTGCTTAAAGTAGCTTTATGCAGTATCTGACTCCAAAGCACTACCTCATGAGTATAACGATGCTGGAAAAACTATGATGTCAAAATTTTGCATATCTCGATGAACTAACAAACATCGTTTCAAGTTAATAACGTGATTACAGTGGCCGAACAATTAACTACCGTGGGCATTAGGAACAAAATACTTATATTTTAAGATTTGTAACAACTGATCGGAAACAGTGGTAGAAGCCTATGTTACCGCTGGCTGGTTCGGATTGTGGAGAAATGGAGAAGTATAGGCAATTTTGACCCTACTACGTCTTATAAAATATGCTACAAATTGCATTTGTAGATTTAATAGATTTAAATCTTTTGAGAGTGTTGGCCGGAATACATACTTTGAATTTTCTGAAGAAAGCAAGATCAAATATAGTGTGCGAAAATTTACTCTGAGGTGAGAAGTCTTGGGATTCTTTCTAATATCGTGTCGGATCTCATTCTTCCCGGCGTAGTAGAGAATCCCCACGTGGCTTGGACTCAAAAAGTCGCTGGAAGTCCCTTGCGAAAACACTGAGCCATTCGGCCTCTCTAGCCGTCCATAATTGTGAAAGAACTTCCGGCCCAGGATTTTGTGCGCAAAAGGATCACTCCATTATGTCCCATAAATGTTCGTCAGTATTCATGTCGACATTCATGCCATCTGGGCGGCCAAATCATTAGCTCGAATTGTCCAGAAGGTTCTTCAAACCAATCGCGAACAACTGTTGCACGATGACATGGCGCATTGACATCGATAGAGAATCCATCGTTGTTTGGTAACGTGAAGTCCATGATCGGCTGCAAATGTTCCCTAAGTAGCCGAACGTAGCCATTTCTAGTCAATGACCCAGTCAAATGGCTCTGAGCACTATGGGACTTAACATCTGAGGTAATTAGTCACCTAGAACTTAGAACTACTTAAACCTAACTAACCTAAGGACGTCACACATATCCATGCCCGAGGCAGGATTCGAACCTGCGACCGTAGCGGTCGCGCGGTTCCTGACAGAAGCGCCTAGAACCGCTCGGCCACTCCGGCCGGCAACAATGACCCAGTCAATTCCGTGCTAACACAGCCCACACCATTATGGAGACACCACCAGCTTGCACAGTGACTTTTTGACAACCTGGGTGCATGGCATCATGGAGTCTGCACCAGACAGGAACTCTACTATCAGCTGTTATCAGCTGGGATCGGAAATCATCTGACCTGTTCTCGGTTTTCCTATCGTTTAGTATCCACCTGATACGGTCACGAGCACAGAACAGACGCTGCAGCAGAGACGATACTCGGGTCGGTCGTTCGTTGCCACAGCCCATCAACGCCATATTTCGGCGCACAATCCTAGCGAATACGATCGTCTTACGACCTATAATGATTCCTGCGGTTATGTCACACAGTGTTGCTTGTCTGTTAACAATGACAACTCTACACAGAAGTCGCACTTCTCGGTCGTTAAGTGAAGCCTTTGGCCACTGCGTTGTCCGTTGTGAGAGCTAACGCTTGAAACGTGTCATTCTCAGCACCCTTTTGATGCTGTGGCTCTCGGAATATTCAACTCCTCCGATTTCCTAAGTATAATGTTCGATGCGTCTCGCTCCAACTACTGTTCCACGTTCAAAGTCTGTTAATTCCCGTTGAGCGTCGATAATCACGTCGGAAACATTTTCACATGAATCACTTGAGTACAAATGACGGCTCCGATAACGCACTGCCCTTTCATACCTCGTGTGCGACGTACTACAGCCATCTGTATGTGTGAATATCGCTATCAGTATATCTACAACTTGTACAGAGACGAGACTCCTGTTATAAGAGTCGAAAAACCTGAAACTTAGTTGTTGAGAAGCGAGTGAGACATGTTATTTGTTTTATATATTGAGCAAGTAGTAAAGAAAACCACAGAGAAATTTTGGAAAGAGAACTAAAGTTCAGAGAAAATAAATAAAAATGTAGAGCTTTGCTGATGTCATTATAATCCTGTCAGGGATGACAAAGGATTTGGCATGTCATTTGAATGGGAAGGATGGTCTCCGGAAAAGAGGATGTAAGTCAAATGTCAATAAAAGGAAGACAAAGTTTATGGTGTGTAGACGGTCTGATATAGGTGATATTAAGAAAATTAGATAAGTAAATGATACACTAAATTAATAGTTAACAGCAAAATAACCGATGGCCGAGGTATGTAGGAAATACAATGTAGACTGTAAATAACAAGGAAAGCGTTTCTGAAAAAAATAAACATCGAAATAAATCTAAGCGTTAGGTAATATTTTCTCAGTACCTTTGTCTGGAGTGTATTAGTGTATGAAAGCGGAACGTGAAAGATTAACAATTCTCACAAGAAGAGAAGGTTTGGAAGGTGGTGCTATAGCAGAATGCCGAACACTATATCCTTAGACAGAGATTCCGCTAAAAAAAAAAAAAAGGTGCTGAATCGAACTGGGAAGAAATGAAGTTTATGGCACAACTTGATTGAAAGGAAGGGCCGGGTGACAAGAAACATTCTGAGGCACCAAGGAACCTTCACTTTGCAAATAGAGGTAAGTCTGGGGAACAAAATCGTAGGCGGATACCAAGGCTTGACAGGGCTAAACAGATTTAAAGTGACATAGTTTCCAGCTGTTATACAGAGAGGGCTACACTGGATACACGAGAATGGAGAACTGCGTAAAACGGAACTTCCGACTGAAGACCACAAAAATTAAAACAACGGTATGCTCATATCTGTCTAATTAAGGATGTTTCATTGTTTATACCCTTGTATGTTTGAGTAAAAGTTAGTGTCTGAGTGAATTCTGAACAGACATTTAAGATTAACAGCATTGAAGTACGAATAGAAAGTTTAGATATTTGGTTGAGAAAGCAGTAAAAATAATGGATATTTATAGAACTTTATAGGGTGGTTATTAGAGATCTCTTTTTTTCCATTCCTGTATTTTCGCTAGTACCTTAGATACGGGTGAACGAATACCTTTATACGTATGTTGGGAATAGCGTTCACCCTGAAAATAACCCATTTCGAACTACGAACGTAAAGCCGTATCGAACAGTAATCCGAACACGGGCAGTGAAAGCCGGTTTATTTTCCAGGCAGGGCCACCAGGTGCTCGCAAGTCGCGGCGCTAATGGATCGCAAAGTGCGTTACAATGGCCACGCCGTATTAATTGGCGTCAGCAGCGAGAAGGCCGCAATCAAATTCCGGACTGTAAATTGTTTACAGTGCAGCGCGTGGACACGCCGATGCGCGGCCTCGCTTCTGCTCGCAGCGGGCGTGCGACGCGGCAGGTGCCGCTCGTAAAAGCAGAGACGACCGCGCAGGGCTCCCAAATAGGATGGACGTCCGCATCCCGGGGAGTAAGCGCGTTAATTTAGCCACGGGAGGGCGGCGGCGTCAGCCGATCCAATCACTCGCATTTACGTCTCTCAGGGTCGCACGTGCTGTCCCGTAACTCGGAGCTGGGTTACAGACGCAAAGAGACGTAACCTAGATAGTACACTGAGATGCTGGCGTCTCTGATGTTATACAAATAAACGTGTAGGTACCATTTTCATGTACAGTGCCGTGATCAGGTGTTTGAGATGTCTCAAATTTAGATATCATGTTTTACACCCCCTTCCCTTCTCTCACTTTGATGTCTCGGACCTAAAATTATCCATTTTATCACGTTGCATTATCGACACATCATCCTTCCGCACATCAAGGCCGTCCTCCTTTTCGTTTCTTTCCTTCTCTTTTTCTCTCTTATTATGCTGAAATTAAATGGATAGAATCACGTCTACTCTCACTCTGATTGACTGAAAACCACAAACACCTCTTGCTCCATCTGTCTCGCAAATTATAAAATACTTGGTGAATCACTAACGTGTTATCAATGCTCTTATAACTTGTGTACTTATGTTTATAGGCTAACGGAATTTGTGGCTGCTTCATCACCTCTAGTGTGGCATCTGTTTTTTTTTTTTTTTTTTTAAATTTCGGTTTTCGCTTGTGGCCTATGAAGCAACGCAGTGGCATTTCACCCATCTCTGTCCTATCCTGCATTACGGGTAAACTTGTCAACATTATTTTTCTATGGTCTTTCTTCCAGAACTGCGGTGCCTCTTCCATACATTCACAGTTACCACTTAATCTAATGTTTTTTTGTCCACCTGTCTTTCATATTCCAACTATTTGTTCACTCTGTCGGTATGATGCTTCCAATTGCTGGATATTTATCAGAATTCAATAACAAGGACAAGAGTTCCTGTTGGCTTGCTGTATTGGTGCGTTCCAGCAACATTGGAAACACCCAATATTCATCATTTACTTCTAACACTCTTTGCGTGATGCAATGCCTGTTTCTGGACTGAATATAAATTCGCATATTTGGAAAAGAAATTAAAGTTCAGAAAGATGAAATAAAAGCTTTGAGATCTACAGTTCCGCCAGAAAAGTGTTGTTGAAAGGAAGAGATAGTGACTGGAAAAGAGAATTTAAGATGAACATCGACGAAAGTAAAACGAGGGTAATGGAAAATAGCTGAATTAAATCAGGCTATGCTGAGGGAATTACTAGAGCTATTCTGAATGTAAGGTCGGATCGGTTGCGAAATGGAAACTACAGTGAAAACCAGTTGAAGGTTTGCACAGATGTGTTGGGCAGTGACTTAGTATGCCCGTCGATCGCACATTTATCAAGTGAAGAGGTCTAGAAAATACTGTCTCCCACTAAGTATGAGGACCTGGTGAGGGAATCGCTGTCATGCAGTTCACACAACATAACTGTCGTGCGTTTCGTTCTTCATGACAATACTTCGCCGCACTCTGCACTGGAAATGTAAATACTTATGCTGTGTTTTCGACTGGAAGTGTTGATCAGCAACAATACAGCCAGTAATCAGCTCCCCTGAGTTTCATCCATGCTCACATGAAACGCTGGCTAATAAGAGAGCAGTTTGGCACGAACAACGAGCTGTAAGCCAGCGTTGGGAATTGGCTGAAAGCCGAGGTGGCTGCCTTCTATGACGGGGCTATTGGGAAGTTCGTAGGACGATACGACAAGTTCAAATGGTTCAAATGGCTTTGAGCACTATGGGACTTAACATCTGAGGTGATCAGTCCCCTGGAACTTAGAACTACTTAAACCTAACTAACCGAAGGACATCACACACATCCAAGCCCGAGGCAGGATTCGAACCTGCGACCGTAGCAGTCGCGCGATTCCGGACTATAGCGCCTAGAACCGCATGCCCACCGCGGCCGGCGATACGACAAGTGTGTAAGTCGGAGCTGTGACTGTGTAGGGAAGTAGCTGCGAAGTGTAGCTAACTGTGGAAGATAAAACATTTTTTATTTTCACAGCTGTTCCATTTCACAACCGATGGGACATTACTTCCAGAATAACCCTCAAAGATTACAAAACGAGACACAAAAAGTAGCCAGTGATTTTTGCTATTTACGTAGTAAAATAACTGATGATCGCCGAAGTAGAAACTATATAAAATTGAGCAACAATAACAAAAACGTTTCTCGAAAACACAAATTTATTAACATCTAATATACGAGTAAATTTAAATGATAGGGTATTGTTTCTGTGGGTAATTGTCCTGGAGAGCATGTTTGAAATATATACAGTTCAGACAAGAAGGAAATAGAAACTTTTGAAATGCTATGTTCCACAAAAATGTTAAATATTAGAGGGATAGATAGATTAGGTATCTAGGAGATACAGAATCCAAGTGCGGGAAAAGGAAATTATGGACAGCTTGAGGATGAAGAAATCGATCGAAAGTACAAGTCCTGAGGCATTAGGAATCGTCGATTTGATACAGGAAATATATGTGGTGGGTAAAACTTCTGAATTGGCCACATGTTACTGTAGTTAAACAAAGATGAACGGTATTGTACGGGATAAACTAGTATTCGGCCTGAAGAACTGAACAACAACAATTACAAAAAGACAAGCTTTAGTTTTAAGGAACTGTGGAAATACGAGAGTATCAATTTGGTTGAGATCAGCCAAGTCATTCTCCGTCAGTGAAGAGAATAGACACAGTTTTGGAGAGAAGACTTGTGCCCGGACTTGATCCGAGGAGTAGCTACGCAGCTTGGTGTACGCCGCCCGTGTAGGCAGCCCGGCGCGCGCGGCCTCGAACAGTGCTTTGGGGCGGAGCGCTGACAGCCGGTGGCGTTATCTGGCTGGCCTGTTTGCCGCTGTGTTTGCTCGGTGGCTGGCGCATCGCCGCGGCGCGCTTGTCGCGCGACGGCGACGCTGACGGCAAAACAGGCCGCGCTCATCTCCATTTCACAGGGCGTCCAAACACTGGGTCCGTTACCGAGCCTACCGTACCAAAATAAATAAGGGTGATGTTCCTTTTTCCACGAGAAACACGAGAAATGTTGTTAAATGTAAATCAGGCCTAAAAGAACTCAGCAAAGTCACATCTGTGCCAATAAATTAAAAAATGGCTCTGAGCACTATGGGACTCAACTGCTGTGGTCATAAGTCCCCTAGAACTTAGAACTACTTAAACCTAACTAACCTAAGGACATCACACACATCCATGCCCGAGGCAGGATTCGAACCTGCGACCGTCGCGGTCGTGCGGTTCCAGACTGTAGCGCCTTTAACCACTCGGCCACTTCGGCCGGCGCCAATAAATTAACTTACTAAAAATGCCAAATGTAAAACAGGTGGCAGTTTTAGTACTTTACAAATCTTTTCAATTCCTCTGAGTCATCAGTCTTCTGACTGTCTGATGCGGCCCACCACGAATTTCTCTCCCAGTCTAACGTCTTCATCTCGCAGTAGCCCCTGCAACCTACGTCCTCAGTTATCTGCTATATGTGTACCAATCTGTCTCTTCCTCTATAGCGAAGTACCACAGAAGTCATTCCCTGATGTCTTAACAAATGTCTATCACTCTATCCCTTCTTCTTGTCAGTATTTTCCTTATATTCCTTTCCCCTCATATTCTGTGCAGGACCTTCTCATTCCTTATCTTATCAGTCCACCTAATTTTCAAAATTTGACTTTAGCACCACCTCTCAAATGCTTTTATTCTCCTCTGCTCCAGTTTTCCCACAATCCATATTTCTCTACCGTACTAAGCTGTGCCCCAAAAGAACATTGTCAGAAATGTCTTCCTCAAATTAAGGCCTGTCTTTGATAGTACTACCTTCTATTGGCCGGGAATGCCCGTTGTGCCGGTCCTAGTCTGCTTCTTATGTCCTCCTCGCCTTCTCGCTCTACCCATCATTGGCTATTTTGCTGCCTAGCTAGCAGAATTCCTTAACGTCATCTACTTCATGACCATCAATCCTTATGTTAAGTATCTCGCTGTTCTCATTACTTCCGTCTTTCTTCGATTTACTCTCAATCCATGTTCTGTACTCTCATTCAGTAGATCCTGAAATTCTTCTTCATTTTCACTGAGGATAGCAATGTCCTCAGCGAGTCTTAGCATTGATGTCCTTTCACCTTGAATTTTAATTCCACTCTGAACCTTTCTTTTATTTCCAACATTGGTTCTTCGATCTATAGGTTGAACATCAGAGGCGAAAGACTACATCCCTGTCTTACACCCGTTTTAATCTGAGCTCTTCGTTCTTGGTCTTCCACTATTATTATTCTTTTTTGCTCTTTTCAATAAATATGGAATATGCACACCATGATGATACCATGTATCTAAGTCAACTTAGAATGAAGCGTACTACATAACTGATGTTTCTCATATTGACAAAATAGAAGGAACGATCTTTATTTAACTTGAAAAATCTTTTTATAGCCAAGATCGCATTATATAATATTTATTATTGACCTGCTGAATCGTATACTTTGATATGTATCCACGAAGTGTATAACATGCCATCTAAATGTAAACATTTGTACAAATAAAGTTTAAAAAAAAAATTCCTAATGTTCTCCAAAATTAGAATTATTTGGTCACAAACTGCTTTCGGCTTCTCAGGTCATCTTCAGGTGACAACTGAACGTCGCAAACACAAATAAACATCACTTGCGAAATACACATATATTATTCAGAAGACACAAAAACAACAAATTTTTTGCATAGGAATACGCTACATTCTTTGTCAAACAAAAGTAGTAACATTAACTGAAAAGGGTTAAAAAAGTTTCTGCGTGGGAATACAGCTGATGAGAATTCACAGTCTTAATGTAGTATTTGTAACGGAAACATAATTTGACCTAGGGGAAAATGTAAAATGAGTTTCCTCATTTAATACTAGGATGGCATTCTGTATCATGTGTTTGTTGATTTCCAATTATTGCAGCAGTGCCATCTTTTTAATTGTCTTGATAAAATACAAAGCTTCACACTGCATATCATATCAATGATTTTCTGCCAAAATACGATCAGCAAAGGTTGAATCTTTTTACCTTTATCTCCAGCTTCTCCCATGTTCAAATCCGCATTTTACTATGCGTCGTGCAGTGTAGTAATAAACAAGTGTCAGTGTGTGTGTGTGTGTGTGTGTGTGTGTGTGTGTGTGTGTGTGTGTCTGGAGTTTACAGGCGCTCAATGGCGAGGTTATCAGCGCCCTTGCAAATGCTAAAAGAAACGAATGTGGATATTTGACTAAAATGTTGTCAAATCATGAGGAGTCGACCTTACTGCCACGGACTGGTCATAGAGCTGAAACAACGTGGAATGACTTACCTGTCATCAAAGTTCAGTTCGAGTGGTGCACCCATTGTTACTGCCAGATGTGGCACATTGTAGTAATTAATTTCGCACTTCTACACCACACATAACCTGCAAATTTTCACTTGTATTCTTTCTACCGTTCTCTACACATACGTTAACCGAAATTCCGTTATTCTCTATTATTGCTAGTGCTACAGCTATAGTAGATAGTAGTGAACAAGGACTCATTCAAATCTTATTTTACAAATAGAGTTTGCAACTCTTAGTTAGAACTACCAATTTACTGTCTCTGTTATGAAATTTTGAGCACTAGAAACGATAACGTAGAATTAACATCTCCACTCATTCGATTCCGTGATTATTTTACAGGAATGAATTTTGCAGGCATACACCTTGAGTCTTATTAACACTTGTGCTGTACCGAGAATAAAGTAAGTATTCCGAGTGTACGTACGAGGGCTGAATTCTTAATGTAATTCAGACCTATGGGTTGTGATAACCTCGCTGTTGAGCACCCATACCCGAACAACAACAAAAACTCCAGACGTATTTATTGTTCAAAATTTTAACATAACGTATGATAGCTTTAAAACTGGTTATTTAGAGTCACTCAGTGGCGAACGTGTTACAAATTAACTCAAAAAATTTCATATTAAATGTTAAATGTAAAACAATGCGAAGTAATGGTGTCAGGGAACCATTTAACCATTGAAATCGAAATTTCTTTTGTGGCTATGAGAGGAGCTGTCATTCTAACTGATGCCAGGTTCCAAATAACAAGTATCAAACTTTTAGAACAAAATTCCTTTTAGAGTGAAGGTGAGATAGAAGTCGATACATCCATAATTTAAATGGAAGCAATCAGGCAAGTTAATGCATTGTCTGGAAGTCATATTTTTACCTTCCCTCATGCTGAAATCGTAAACTTCTGAGCAGGATTTGCATGTTTTCGTGTTTTTTTGAAACAACCACCATTTTCAGCAGATGATTCTCCTGATGATTAACGGGTGAATTACTCGTTGTAACTGGTGCATGTATTGCTGATATTTGGTGAAAGAATCTGACTCCTTCAATTATCCTACAAATAACGATTTGCAGAAATGATACCAATTGACGAATGATACATTTCAAAATCACAAAATATTTGGTAAAATAATCTGACTGGTTTGATTATTTTAAAAATAAAACTTTGCCGAAGGGACAGCAATTCATGTATGATGTACGCCAGAATCTTACTGTTTATATCAAACTTCTTCGGCACTTACTTCGGAACCTGAGAGACTAAGAACCGTACATCAATCAAATTTTCCCTAATTTCAGCATTATATTACAACAAAAAGTTTGTTCAGAACATCTAGCAACTCTAATTACTTATCTCTTAAAATGAAATCTTAAACCTTAACATTTTATTTCTGCAGAAGGAAATTATTGAGAAATCTACAATTAATATGATAGGAGTTGCTTTTCCACTGCCGATATGCACTATCTTTGTCCAGTAGGATGTTTCAAATGTAAATGGTAAAATATACGTGTCACTTCCAAGTACAGTGGATGGCATCATCGTAATTTTAATTGCTAGTCTAATTAGGAAAAATATGTGGCAATGTACTGAACAGCCGGCCGCGGTGGTCTAGCGGTTCAGGCGCTCAGTCCGGAACCGCGCGACTGCTACGGTCGCTGGTTCGAATCCTGCCTCGGGCATGGATGTGTGTGATGTCCTTAGGTTAGTTAGGTTTAAGTAGTTCTAAGTTCTAGGGGACTTATGACCGCAGATGTTGAGTCCCATAGTGCTCAGAGCCATTTGAACCATTTTTTTGTACTGAACATTGACAGGGTATAGAAATGAATGTAATCACACTGAAGAAATATTTTTCTGAAAAGATTTTACTTGTGTAATCGCAGTGATTGTGACAAAGGGACAGATACACAAAAACTATATAAAAGAAAGATCAGTAGTTTTGGTAGCCACCAGCGGAATAGTCTTAAGATAGACGTCAGTGACGTTTACCCTTTGCAGTAATTTGCAGCGAGTATGGGCAGGGGGAAACATCTTAAATACGCTATGGAGACACATGATATACATTAAATTCCCGTCACATGTAACTTTTCGTTAGCCAGTCGTGATAAAGTTATATTCTACCAATAACTGACGAGACTCGCAACTTCAACCACTCTTTTTTTCTGTCAGCATACGCAAGCTCTGTCATTCATTACGTCTAGCATTGGAGCAATACATTTGCGTAAGTATTATGCGTGAGTTGCATCAACAGCAATATATGGCAACTGAAATAAATATCAGGAACGCTTTTCGAAACATGCTGTAGTTACCAAAATCATGTGGGCTGCCACGGCTGGTGTCAAAATAATTTGAATAAAATCTAACTTATGCTTGTTGAATAAAAGCCACTGCAGTTGTTTCCGGTCCGCCCGATTGTTATCGCAAAAAAGTGGAACAGATTGTATCAATGAAAAATTTTGGCAGGGTATTTAGGTAAAAATTTCAAAGTATCTCTAACAGAGAGTACCTAATCAGCAAATTTTCTGGTCTGCATGTCCCTCTAGGTACTTATATGATCTCATTAGATGACAAAAACATGTACTCCAGTACCCTCAGGGATCGTGTTAAAAATACTTTCAGGACAGTTTCAAACAGTGCAACGGTAGGTTGCTTGAGGGCGTGGAGGATGCCTTGCAGCTCCTGGGTTTAGTTTTAAATTCCAACTACACTACTGGCCATTAAAATTTCTACACCAAGAAGAAATGCAGATGATAAACGGGTATTCATTGGACTGATATGTGACGTCATGTGATTACATTTTCACGCAATTTGGGTGCATACATCCTGAGAAATCAGTACCCAGAACAACCACCTCTGGCCGTAATAACGGCCTTGATACGCCTGGGCATTGAGTCAAACAGAGCTTGGATGGCGTGTCCATGCAGCTTCAACACGATACCACAGTTCATCATGAGTAGTGACTGGCGTATCGTGACGAGCCAGTTGCTCGGCCACCATTGACAAGACGTTTTCAGTTGGTGACAGACCTGAAGAATGTGCTGGCGAGGGCAGCAGTCGAACATTTTCTGTATCCAGAAAGGCCTGTACAGGACCTGCAACATGCGGTAGTGCATTATCCTGCTGAAATCTAGGGTTTCTCAGGGATCGAATGAAGGGTAGAGCCACGGGTCGTAACACATCTGAAATGTAATGTCCACTGTTCAAAGTGCCGTCACTGCGGACAAGAGGTGACAGAGACGTGTAACCAATGCACCCCATACAATCACGCCGGGTGATGCGCCAATATGTCGATGACGAATACACGCTTCCAATGTGTGTTCACCGCTATGTCGCCAAACACGAATGCGACAATCATAATGCTGTAAACAGAAACTGGATTCATCAGAAGAAATGACTTTTTGCCATTCGTGCACCCAGGTTCGTCGTTGAGTACACCATCGCAGGCGCTCCTGTGTGTGATGCAGCGTTAAGAGTAACCGCAGCCATGGTCTCCGAGCTGATAGTCCATGCTGCTGCAAACGTGATCGAACTGTTCGTGCAGATGGTTGTAGCTTGAAAACGTCCCCATCTGTTGACTCATGGATCGAGACGTGGCTGCACGATCCGTTACAGCCACGCGGATAAAATGGCTGTCATCTCGACTGGTAGTGATGCGAGGCCGTTGGGATCCAGTACGTCGTTCCGTATTACCCTCCTGAGCCCACCGATTCCATATTCTGCTAACAGTCATTGGATCTCTATCAACGCGAGCAGTAATGTCGCGATACGGTAAATCGCAATCGCGAAAGGCTACAATCCGACCTTTATTAAAGACGGAAACGTGATGGTACACATTTCTCCTCCTTACACGAGGCATCACAACAACATTTCACCAGGCAACGCCTGTCGACTGCTGTTTGTGTATGAGAAATCGGTTGGAAACTTTCCTCATGTCAGCATGTTGTAGGTGTCGCCACTGGCGCCAACCTTGTGTGAATGCTCTGAAAAGCTAATTATTTGCATATCACAGTATCTTCCTCCTGTCGGTTAAATTTCGCGTCTGTAGCACGTCACCTTCGTGGAGTAGAAATTTTAATGGCCAGTAGTGTATTTCAGGTTTGGTGATGATGTCTACTTTCAAAATCATGGCCTGGCTACGGATTCCTCTTCGTCGTTTTATTTGGCAAGCATTTTTTAGACTAATTTGGAACACCGGATTTCCAGTGAGTTACCTGTCTACAATAGTAAAGTCTTGCTATGGTCACGTTATGACGACGAAACTTTTCTTTTTATACAAGGATTCCGCCTTGGAGTGTGACGATTTTCTCCATCGCCTCAATACTTTCAGTGAACAAGCGCAATTCTCAATCGAACATAATGTAAATGGGACATGTCAGTTAATTCTTATGAGCATGGCATTTAGCGCCTTTGATTATTAATTACAACGTCGTCTGCCTAGGGGTCCAATCCATCCACAGCTTAAAGTTTGTATAAAAAACATCAGCATTGGCGGTCAAAGACTTCCAGCACAACAAGTCACCCTTATTCACGCATCGGTTTTATCAATGAGAGTGGAGGAATAGACAGAGGTTAAGAACACTTTCTTGCCCGGGGAGAGGGGGGGGGGGGGGAGGCGAATGCCCCTTATGGGGCTCCGGAAAGGCTCAAAATCATGAAAAGTTAAATTTTTACTTTTTTGCATTTTCTGAATCTGCAGACTATTACCTTTTAATAGATATATAATTTATTCAATTCCGAAGACTACAACTATTTTTAAATTTTTTTAAAATGTGTTCTACATGGGCGTGACCCACTGTGGCGCTGTTAAACTGCTGTCAAATGGTGTTATTATTAACGTCCGTGTTCATCAGGTACATTTTAGTGATGTGAGATAAAGTATGTGTTGTGGCTAACCTGTGATGGTTCAATGTATATCGCTGGTGTGATTGTCGATTGTTTCATGTTTATTTACTCTGTCGTTATCTCGAAAATATTCGTAATTAATTCTGTTTCTTGAGTCTCTGTTTTGTTGAAGTACAATAATGAGTAAAAGTAAAGTTATTAGAAATCCTCTGAAGGCTTTTAAGAAAAGGAGAAATGTTGGAAAGCCAAAGGTGTGTGTTATTACTGTAAACAATAAAGACGATAACCAAGTGAGTGAACCTAACCTCTCAAGTACACCTGCCCATAGTAGTCAAAGTGGGAAAGAAAATACTTCACAGAAGAAGCTTGGTTCAATGAGTGAAAACTATGAATGTTTTATGGGCGAATCGGATGTGAATGAAATATTTGATATGTCGGTTCTCAAAGGAATTTTTTCAAACTGTGTAAGATGTATTCATTGTAGTAAAGTTGGTCTGGAACTCTCCATAAGAAAGCACGTAGGACTTGCTAGTGAAATTCAACTGAAATGTGATAAGTGTTCATACATGACCACCTTTTAGAACAGTGTTGCAGTAACTGCAACTGAAGAAAATGGTAGCAAAATCTACGAACACAACATTAGATTTGTTTATTCCTTGCGTTCAGTTGGTAAGGGTGCTACTGCAGGTGCAATTTTCTGTGGCATCATGAATCTTCCAAATCCCCCAACCAAGTTTACGACCTGTAATAAATTAATAGGGTCTAAAGTAGAAAATGTCTGTATAGAATCTATGAAGAACGCTGTGGAAGAGGCAGTAATGGAAAATAATGGTAACAGAGATTTGACTGCAGCGTTCGATGGTACCTGGCATAAACGGGGACACACATCTCTTCATGGTGTAGTATCTGCCACCAGTATGTATACAGGGAAAGTTTTAGATGTAGCAGTAATATCAAAGTATTGTAGATGTCCACAAAAATATAAAGGTACACATGAAAATAATTGCAAAGCTAACTATAGTGGCAGTAGTGGAGGAATGGAAGTGGCTGGTGTTGCCAGTATATTCCAGCGTTCTGAGGCGTGTGATAAAGTGCGATATGTTAATTACCTTTGTGACGGTGATTCTAAAAGTTTCAAACATGTTCAAGGACTGAAGCCCTATGGTGATGATGTTGTAGTGCAGAAATTTGAGTGTATTGGACACGTACAGAAGCGAATGGGAACAAGACTTCGGCGACTGAAAGCTTCGTACAAAAAACAAAAACTCAGTGATGGTAAAGGGTTGGATGGGAAGGGAAGGATAACTGACAGTGTAATTGACCAGATACAGAACTATTATGGAATGGCTATTAGGCAAAATATACAAAGTGTCGACGAAATGAAGAAGGCTGTTTGGGCTCTTTTTTTTCATACTTCTTCAACCGATGAAAATCCCCAACATAGCTTGTGTCCCAAAGAAGAAGACAGTTGGTGTAAATATAACAAAGGATTGCTAACTGGTGAAGTGTACACTCATAAGTATAGTCTGCCTCATGCAATAATGGAGGTGATAAAACCTATTTTCAGAGACTTAGCAGCACCTGAACTGTTGAAAAAGTGTATTCACGGAAAAACTCAAAACCCCAATTAAAGTTTAAATAGTGTTATATGGTCGAGAATCCCCAAGACTGTATTTGTTGGAATAGAAACACTTCACTTTGGTGTGTATGATGCTGTTGCGACTTTCAATGATGGCAACATTGTAAGGTGCAAGGTATTTAGAAATATGGGAATGAAGATAGGTTCTAACATGGTACGAGCGATGCTTGCTTTAGACAAGGAACTCCTTCGGGCTGCAGACAGGGCTGTAAAGAGTCTAGAAATACAAGCAAGAGTAAACAGGAGGAGGAACAAGAGGAAGCTGGAGGAGGAGTTTGCAGAGGATGAAGATAATCCATCCTGTGGACCTGGAATGCACTAAAAAGTTAATCCAATCTTTGTCGCTCGATTCCCAAAACTTTTATTTTCTCATACTAATTACATGTTTTCTAAGGATCTTCCAAACATATTTGTTTCAAACTTTCAGTAAATGTTACACAGTACCTTCTGCATAATTTAACACAGCCTGTTTCCAAAAAACTGTATATTTTTGAATATATAAATAAAAAATTGCAAAAAAATGTTGTGAATTTTCATTACAATTGAAAAAAATCATCTTTAATAACTGAACAAAAATTTTGTAAAATCCCTGTGTTAAGTTGTAGCCCATATTCCAATAAATAATCTGTAAAAAGTTCAACTTCCTACCTCAAATACTTTGTGAGGAAATATGTAATTTATAAGCGTTATTTTAACATTGGAAGTATAGGGCGTTCCGGAGCCCCTTAAGCCGGAAGAATCAGCAATAACCAACGGCATGAGGCTGCAGGAGGCAATGGAAAGCATTGCGTTAAAGACACGTAATGAGTATCTACGGGACATGTGGTCCGTAGTTGAGAAAGTGTCATGATAATCTCCTCATTGGCAATAGATTGCGGAATAGGCCCCCATTTGGATTCCCGGGAGGGGACTGCCAAGGGGAAGGTGATTACAAGGAAAAGAAGGAATAACCAACGGAAGGATAACGTTCTATGTGTCAGGGTGTGGAATGTCAAGAGTGTGAAAGTGACATGGAACCTAGAAAATCTGAAATGGAAATGTTACCGCTCAAACTAGATATAGTGTGGGTCAGTGAAGTGAAAAAGAAAGAAGATCAGGACTTGTCAGATGAGTGAAAGGTAAAATCTACAACATCACAAAATGGTTAAATGAGAGTAAGATTATGAATAGGAAGGTGTGACAGAGAGTGAGTTACAGTGAACAGTTCAATGATAGAGTTGTTCTCATCAGAATCGACAGCAAACCAACAACCAACAACGATTGTTCAGGTACACGTGCCGACGTCACAAGCTGAAGATGAAGAAATAGAGAAAGTATATGAGAATATTGAACAGGTAATTCAGTACGTAAAGGGAGATGAAAATCTAGTAGTTATAGGAGACTGTAGTGCGATTGTGGCGAAGGATAGAAAAAAGTATTGCGGGAAGATATGGACTTGATACAAGAGAAAGAGTGATTGGTTTCCGTAATAAGTTTCAGCTAGTAATAACAAAACAACAGAGGTTCAAGAATCACCAGAGGAGAAGATATACTTGGAAAAGGGCGGAAGATACGGGAGGATTTCAATAAAATTACGTCTTGGTAAGAGATATATTATGAAATCAATATTGGATTGTAAATCAGACATTGGATTGAGAAAACAAGAAAGAAAAATAAACCGGTGACCATGGATTTGGTTACTCACAGTTTCCCCTCCTACACTCTACAATATAAAAAGAAAGGTTGCCGGTCATCGCTTTATAAACTACGTAACACACCATTATCTAAAGCAGCATATAAGCACGTTCGTAGGGTCTTTCAGTTCATAGCACGCTCTAATGGGTATATACAGATTTTGTACCGAATAGTAACAAGAACACTTTAAAAAAGTATAAGTAAAGAGCCGCTCCGGCCCAGGATCAACGGCATATTTTGTCATTACTCTTTGTGTAGTAAAAGGACCCTAGGAAAATTCCTTGTCATAGGATTCCATACTGTGAAAGGGTTTCAGATAGAGTAGATATGCAGTTGGCTGCAAAAGATATCGCCCCAACAAATTCCCTTGTCACCATCTAAATGAAATCCATCACGCACCGCCACTAGCGTCCCAAGATCCGAATGGTCCGTCTCAGTAGCTGCGTGGTCAGCGAGACGGATTGCTATGCGTGTAAGCTCAGATTCGATTCAAGGCCTGGTCGGTTATTTTCTTCACTCACGAACAGTTGTTGTAAAGTTCATTTGTTTGTATCGTCATTATAGACATTTCACTCTTGAGATGGCTGAATTGGCACGGCCAGAAAACCAATTAAAAAAGAAAGACCCGAATGTTCTGTCCATATCGCCCGCCTGTGGACGCAACACACCGGCTTGAGTGCTGGTCAGCCTAAGACTCCCTGCTCCCATAATGCCCTGCCCGTCCAGGCTTGGCTCAGCGCCAGCAGCGCCAAGAGCGCCAAAGGCAACGCCGACAGCGCCCCCTACCTATGAGCTAACGCGAAAGCAGTGCTAAAACTGCTGACTGGTTGGGGCAGGAAGCAATAGGTGCAGCGAATTAAGAATTCAAGACCAAATGAATACATAAAATCGCTCACGAAAGTTCGCTTTTATCGAAGAGACTTTTTTCTCGTTAGAAATTACCAAATAGAGCAGTGATACAACATACAACAGATTTACGACAGACAACCATGAAATGGGTAATGACTAAATCGTACGCTTCACGAAAATTGCGCACGATCCGTCATGCTTTTTAGTCAAATGTTTTGGAATTGGATGTCGCTCTCTTACCAGTGCTACTCGAAGAAATCCCTCGTGACTATGGACAAAACAGAAACATGTGCAATTGGTGTTACTGGCAGTGCCATCCAGACCTAAGTGTTGTAAACCGTGGCGCTCCACGCCAAAAGTATTGCAACCGAATCATTGCCGGCAAGTTGGAACACACGATTTTCAGTGACAGGTGTTGTTGTGTTTCATGAGAGACCACCTGCAGTACAGACAGAGGTTATGGAGCCACTACAAACACGCAATGATCCAAATAACCAACACGATGGTGGCGGGTAAATATTACCTATACAGACGTGTTACTTCACAGTCACTGTAACTTTCATGACCACACGTGAACACCACGTCGCTTCGTTTGGTCTGTGGCAAATTTGACACCCTACTCATTACTTGCCCGGTCGCGCAGCATTCTCTACTGGCTGAACTTGCGGGAACTTGTCAACCATCCCGTACACAATTCGCTATTGACATAAATGATGACTCGAACAAAACGGGCTTAACATAGCAACATAGCAGGAAAGCCATGCCGAGTTCCAAAGGGCCTCCTCAACATTATTTTAACCTAGAAGCTTTTCGGCCAGTTAGGCTCCAGAGCAGAAAGTAGGCTCTACGGCTGGCAATTTCCTGCTATATTTAAAAGTATGCCGACCGAAGTGGCCGAGCGGTTCTAGGCGCTTCAGTCTGAAACTGCGCGACCCCTACGGTCGCAAGTTAGAATCCTGCCTCGCGCATGAATGTGTGTGATGTCCTTAGGTTAGGTTGGTTTAAGTAGTTCTAAGTTCTAGGGGACTGATGACCTCAGAAGTTAAGTCCCATAGTGCTCAGAGCCATTTTAAAAGTATCTGGTGTTAGGTGCAGATTTCTGCCAACACTCTCAAAAGTTTCTTTCGCAAAGGGTGTCACGTAATGCGACCATCCTTTGCAAATCACTGGCGTTGACCAAAGTTATTTAGCTTGATTGAGGGAAGAATGACCCAGCCACGCCGCCTTTCCACAGGAATAGAGACCAGCAGGGGCCAATGGGCATGACCGGCAAATATGTGAGAAACGTACTTCCCAAAGATTTATATATTTACTAGGCTTTTCCCTTTGGCTTCGCACGCATATACGTTCGGCACATATATTGCATACATCTCCTTCTCACCCTAGTCTGTGCCCACCTCCTCATCCCAACACACTCTGTTCATCTCCTACTCCTCACTCTGTCTCTTCATCTGCCCATTTCAACGGCAGTATTTTCCTCTCCCATCTCTCTGTTAGTATCCTCTTCACTCTTCTCTCTCCATCACCTCCTCCCCTCTTCTTTTCACATGTGCCCACTATCCCTCTGCAGCTTCCACCTCTCCTACACTTCTCCATCCTCTTCCCCCTCTGGTTCCATCTCCTCCTCCATCCGTCTCCACATCCCTATTTTCTGTCTACCTCATTTTCTCCGCTCCCCCCCCCCCCCCCTCCCCTTTCTGTGTCACTACCCATTTCCTCCACCGATCGTCTGCTTAGTCCTATTCATCTTCATGTGCCGCCCTTGCAACCCTTGCAAGACATGGGGTTCCTATCGGCATAACCCGTCACTTCCCTGCCTCTAACTGCCCACCTCCTCCACCGCCGCCGCCCCTTAATGTCCATCTCAACCTCTCCCAGTGCTTTTCGCCCCTAGCCCTCTCCTCCTGGCTGTCACTTTCTCCCCCATTTCTTTATCACCTCTTACAAACCATACACAAGTGTAGCACCTGGAAGGCATGCAAATACTACTCCTAAGCATGCCTGTTATACAGCAGTCAACATGTCAGGTATAGAAAACACTTGTTGCCCATATCTTTCTTCCAACTCCTACATTGCTGACTCTTGAAATCGATCAAGTGTTTACGAGCAGATGATAGGCACACACACACACACACACACACACACACACACACACACACATACACAGGGTGTTACAAAAAGGTACGGCCAAACTTTCAGGAAATATTCCTCACACACAAATAAAGAAAAGATGTTATGTGGACATGTGTCCGGAAACGCTTAATTTCCACGTTAGAGCTCATTTTAGTTTCATTCCAACGTGATCAAATTGTAGATTTTCACAATCAACATGTGTGGGCTGACGAGAATGCGCACGCAATTGTGCAATCACGTCATCAACACAGATTTTCTGTGAACGTTTGGGCAGGCATTGTTGGTGATATCTTGATTGGGCCCCATGTTCTTCCACCTACGCTCAATGGAGCACGTTATCGTGATTTCATACGGGATACTCTATACCTGTGCTGCTAGAACATGTGCCTTTACAAGTACGACACAACATGCGATTCATGCGCGATGGAGCTCCTGCACATTTCAGTCGAAGTGTTCGTACGACTCTCAACAACAGGTTCGGTGACCGATGGATTGGTAGAGGCGGACAAATTCCATGGATCCACGCTCTCCTGACCTCAACCCTCTTGACTTTCATTTATGGGGGCGTTTGAAAGCTCTTTTCCACGCAACCCCGTTACTAAATGTAGAGACTCTTTGTGCTCGTATTGTGGACGGCTGTGATACAATACGCCATTCTCCAGGGCTGCATCAGCGCATCAGGGATTCCATGCGACGGAGGGTGGATGCATGTATCCTCGCTAACGGAGGACATTTTGAACATTTCCTGTAACGAAGTGTTTGAAGTCACGCTGGTACGTTCTGTTGCTGTGTGTTTCCATTCTATGATTAATGTGATTTGAAGAGAAGTAATAAAATGAGCTCTAACATGGAATGTAAGCGTTTCCGGACACATGTCCACATAACATATTTTCTTTCTTTGTGTGTGAGGAATGTTTCCTGAAAGTTTGGTCGTGCCTTTTTGTAACACCCTATACCCAGTTACCTCTAATTTAAACACAGGTTATGTTCATTCTTCCATTTTTTCTTCAAGTTCAAGGTTTTATTGTGCCATTGCTGACCGCTCCTTTTCCCCCCTTTTTGGCAGCATGGGAATCGCGTGGCGCAAGAACTAGACAACTTTTGAGGAGATCCATCAGTGGACCCAATTTTGCACTTTTTTATGTGATGGGAAGTGCTGGTTAGCTGTTTTATATTTGGGAGAAAATAATATTTACGCCTTACTGTTTGGACATCATGCCATCATTTCTGCGATAGGTGGAGGATCCGCATTCCTATTGAATTGAGTTCCTCGTGATTCTGTTAATTCTTTAGCCAATATAGTAATATCTTTTCTCGTGTTGGGAGATCAAATGGACTTATCTCAAATATTATCTGCTGTGCCTCAACTGACACAGTAAGAAAAGCTCCTGTCAACCAAAAAGTATTGCGTGTTGACACTTTCAAAGAATGGTCCGACAATATACTTCGTTTCATATGTCTCGTGAAACAAGATAAACTAGCTCTTATGCAGAGCTTTGCTCACGTTCTTGAATGGCTCGGAGATAAGAGGGGGGGGGGGGGGGGGGGATGATAGTTGTACCAGACGTACCCCCCGCCACACACCATAAGGCGACTTTCGTATCCAAAGCGTTTAAACCACTCAAACATACACGTTATTACTCACTGCTTCAACACCGTACATGTGTATTAACATTCCCTGATTCCTTGTCGCCGTTTTCCGTAGTCTGAAGCGACAGTTCATATTAAAGCTCTGGCAGGCAGTGGGAGTGGTAGGGTTAGGCCGCCAAATAATCATTAGCATAATAGCAGTTTTATTAAAAATAACTAGCACTGTGCTCATTAGTTGTTTTTTTTTCCATCAGTCTTCTGACTGGTTTGATGTGGTCCGCCACGAATTCATCTCCTGTGCTAACCTCTTCATCACAGAGTAGCACTTGCAACCTACATCCTCTATTATTTGTTGGATGTATTCCACTCTCTGTCTTCCTCTACAGTTTTTGCCTTCTACAGTTGCCTGTAGTACCATGGAAGTCAATCCCTCATGTATTAGCAGATGTCCTATCATCCTGCCCCTTCTCTTTATCAGTGTTTTCCACATATTCCTTTCCTCTCTGATTCTGCACAGAAACTCATTAGGTAATAGAATACAAATACGGTTTCCTAAAATTATAAATGTCATTAGGTGTGGCATTGGCTTCCTTTACGATCAACTTAATGTAAGCGGGACTCAAACCTGTCACCAGTTCACGGTATTGGACACACCGCTCTACAGGGCGCTGGGAAAATTGCGGAATCTCTGGTACTTCTAAAACATAAATAGAATACTATTAACGGACGCACAATAACCTATTCACAGGATTACGCACTGCATCATCTACGCCCAGAAATATATTTCAAATAACCTTTCGCAATACTAATACGCAATTTAAACCTCAGCCTTTCACAATACTAATATTGGATTTAAACCTCTCAATAAGAAGTTAAATAACAGTGACTGCACATAACGCTGCCAGCTATTAACTCTTGCATATTTCTTTTCTAGTGTGCCTTCAAAATGAGTGAGTTCGAAGAACGACATATTTTAATCCTTAATCCTCATACCCCCCGAGAACCATGGACCTTGCCGTTGGTGGGGAGGCTTGCGTACCTCAGCGATACAGATAGCCGTACCGTAGGTGCAACCACATCGGAGGGGTATCTGTTAAGAGGCCAGACAAACGTGTGGTTCCTGAAGAGGGGCAGCATCCCTTTCAGTAGTTGCAGGGGCAACAGTCTGGATGATTGACTGATCTGGCCTTGTAACACTAACCAAAACAGCGTTGTTGTGCTGGTACTGCGAACGGCTGAAAGCAAGCGGAAACTGCGGCTGTAACTTTTCCCGAGGGCATGCAGCTTTACTGTATGATTAAATGATGATGGCGTCCTCTTGGGTAAAATATTCCGGAGGTAAAATAGTCCCCCATTCGGATCTCCGGGCGGGGACTACTCAAGAGGACGTCGTTATCAGTAGAAAGAAAACTGGCATTCTACGGATCGGAGCGTGGAATGTCAGATCCCTTAATCGGGCAGGTAGGTTAGAAAATTTAAAAAAGGTTAAAGTCAGATATAGAGGGAATAAGTGAAGTTCGGTGGCAGGAGGAACAAGACTTTTGCTCAGGTGAATACAGGGTTATAAATACAAAATCAAATAGGGGTAATGCAGGAGTAGGTTTAATAATGAGTAAAAAATAGGAGTGCGGGTAAGCTACTACAAACAGCATAGTGAACGTATTATTGTGGCCAAGATAGACACGAAGCCCGCGCCTACTACAGTAGTACAAGTTTATATGCCAACTAGCTTTGCAGATGACGAAGTAATTGAAGAAATGTATGATGAAACAAAAGGAATTATTCAGATAGTGAAGGGTGACGAAAATTTAATAGTCATGGGTGACTGGAATTCGGTAGTAGGAAAAGGGAGAGAAGGAAACGTAGTAGGTGAATATGGATTGGGGCTAAGAAATGAAAGAGGAAGCCGCCTGGTAGAATTTTTCACAGAGCACAACTTAATCATAGCTAACACTTGGTTCAAGAATCTTAAAAGAAGGTTATATACATGGAAGAAACCTGGAGATACTGACAGGTTTCAGATAGATTACATAATGGTAAGGCAGAGATTTAGGAACCAGGTTTTAAATTGTAAGACATTTCCACGGGCAGATGTGGACTCTGATCACAATCTATTGGTTATGAACAGTAGGTTAAAACTGAAGAAACTGCAAAAAGGTGGGAATTTAAGGAGATGGGACGTGGTTAAACTGAAAGAACCAGAGGTAGTACAGAGTTTCATGGAGAGCATAAGGGAACAATTGACAGCAATGGGGGAAAGAAATACAGTGGAAGAAGAATGGGTAGCTTTGAGAGATGAAGTAGTGAAGGCAGCAGAGGACCTAGTAGGTAAAAATACGAGGGCTAGTAGAAATCCTTGGGTAACAGAAAAAATACTGAATTTAATTGATGAAAGGAGAAAATATAAAAATGCAGTAAATGAAGCAGGCAAAAAGGAATACAAAAGTCTCAAAAACAAGATCGACAGGAAGTGCAAAATGGCTAAGCAGGGATGGATAGAACACATGTAAGGATGTAAGGGTTATCACACTAGGGGTAAGATAGATACAGCCTACAGGAAAATTAAAGAGACCTTTGGAGAACAGAGAACCACTTGTATGAATATCAAGAGCTCTGATGGAAACCCAGTTCTAAGCAAAGAAGGGAAAGCAGAAAGTTGGAGGGATTATATAGAGGGCCTATACAAGGGCAATATACTTGAGGACAATATTATGGAAATGGAAGAGGATGTAGATGAAGATGAAATGGGAGATATGATACGGCATGAAGAGTTTGATAAAGCATTGAAAGACCTAAGTCAAAACAAGGCCAAGGCCCCGGGAGTAGCAAGATGTATGAAACAGGCGAAATACCCTCAGACTTCAAGAAGAATATAATAATTCCAATCCCAAAGAAAGCAGGTGCTGACAGACGTGAAAATTACCGAACAATCAATTTAATAAGTCACCGATGCAAAATACTAACACGTATTCTCTACAGACGAATAGAAAAACTGGTAGAAGCTGACCTCGGGAAGGTCAGTTTGGATTCCGTAGAAATGTTGGAACACGTGAGGCAATACTGACCCTGCGACTTATCTTAGAAGCTAGATTAAGGAAAGGCAAACCTACGTTTCTAGCATTTGTAGACTTAGAGAAAGCTTTTGACAATGTTGACTGAAATACTCTCTTTCATATTCTGAAGGTGGCAGGGGTAAAATACAGGGAGCGAAAGGCTATTTACAATTTGTACAGAAACCAGATGGCACTTATAAGAGTCGAGGGACATGAAAGAGTAGCAGTGGTTGGGAAGGGAGTGAGACAAGGTTGTAGCCTCTCCCCGATGCTCTTCAATCTGTATATTGAGCAAGCAGTAAAGGAAACAAAAGAAAAGTTCGGAGTAGGTATTAAAATCCATGGAGAAGAAATAAAAACTTTGAGGTTCGCCGATGACATTGTAATTCTGTCAGAGCCTGCAAAGGACTTGGAAGAGCAGTTGAACGGAATGGACAGTGTCTTGAAAGGAGGATATAAGATGAACATCAACAAAAGCAAAACGAGGATAATCGAATGTAGTCGAATTAAGTCCGGTGATGCTGAGGGAATTAGATTAGGAAATGAGACACTTAAAGTAGTAAAGGGGTTTTGCTATTTGGGGAGAAAAATAGCTGATGATGTTCGAAGTAGAGAGGATATAAAATGTAGACTGGCAATGGCAAGGGAAGCGTTTCGGAAGAAGAGAAATTTGTTAACATCGAGTATAGATTTAAGTGTCAGGAAGTCGTTTCTGAAAGTATTTGAATGGAGTGTAGCCATGTATGGAAGTGAAACATGGACGATAAATAGTTTGGACAAGAAGAGAACAGAAGCTTTCGAAATGTGGTGCTACAGAAGAATGCTGAAGATAAGATGGGTAGATCACATAACTAATGAGGAGGTATTGAATAGGATTGGGGAGAAGAGGAGTTTGTGGCACAACTTGACTAGAAGAAGGGATCGGTTGGTAGGACGTGTTCTGAGGCATCAAGGGATCACCAATTTAGTTTTGGAGGGCAAGGTGGAGGGTAAATATCGTAGAGGGAGACCAAGAGTGAATACACTAAACAGATTCAGAAGGATGTAGGTTGCAGTAGGTACTGGGAGATGAAGAAGCTTGCACAGGATAGAGTAGCATGGAGAACTGCATCAAACCAGTCTCAGGACTGAAGACCACAACAACAAAAATCCTGATACAGATGTCTGCTGTGCTATTGATTTATTTACCTGTAGTGATCACAACGTTACACTATGCGGTTGTTCGTTACTTTGCCTCTATTATGTGTAGCTGTGCACATAGTATAACAGGTAGAGCATAGTTCCTTAAATATGTGTTAGTTTCTTTGTGTACATAAGGAACATTATGTTTACGTCTTAGCTGAAATGACGCTGTCCATATTGCATCTTGTATCGTAAGTAGCACTTGTCTTTCTGTCATGTTATGATCAGTTTTATTTTTGTCATCTCAGTAAAATTATTTTGACCAGTTTTCCGACAGCTCCTGATCCAGCGATGTTATTTGGTTACAATGGAAATTATATTTCGCTGTAATTCAGTGATTACGTTTACTTTTCAGTTAGTATTTTGTGGTTTTATGTAACTAATAAATGCGCTATTTTTTGTGTTTTTTCATGAAGATTTACTATTTTTGTCAGCAAAATTCTGCAGGTAGTTCTGCTTGTTTAAAATCTGTTTGGTCATTAAGGATGTTATCTGGGTATTTTCTGTGTATGTGTTAATTTCCATTTCCTCTGAAATGTTCACCTTATGTCCTGTAGGCAATTTGTATGTTATTTTTAAGGCTTTCCCAACGTTTTCTGCCTTATGGTTTTGGCTTTTTAAATGAATTCGTTGCTTTCAAAATTTAGTCCAAGTTCCCTAAATTCAACTAAGAAATTCCTACCTGTTCGTCCGCTGTAAAATTTGTTACAATTGTTAGAGATGTTACATGCAAGTTTGCAGACACATGGATTTGGAAGCCTGGAGATTTTTTTTTTTTTTTTTGATCATATGAGATATACCATTCTGAGAGGAAAATCTCCTTAATTCCCTTCGATCAAAACCAGGAGCATTGTCACTCACTTTAAACTTAGGTGGTCCAAATATGGAAAAGATTTTGGTAAGGTACCTAATCGTTAGTCCAGTTGTTACTCTTTATCTAGGAACCATGTATAGAAAACGCGAGATTGATCAAGTCACTGATGATGGTAAGTACATATCTATTATCCTTCTGCTTACAAGACGTGGTTCTATATAATCAAGAAACACCTTATTCGTTGGATTATAAGGCCATATGGAATGAAGAAACTCTTATCATGTGATAGAAATTGGCTTGGAGGTTCACACTGAAACACCAACCTCCTCACGGATTAGGTAAAGTAAGAGAAAGAGAGAGAGTCCTTAATTTCCTGAATGGTTTTGTATATTCTCAAGGTCTTGTTGAGAAGAGACTAATGAAAGTATTTGAAAACTGTTGGCACTAATACTCATGGAGGGCAGTTTCTCAATTCTGTTATCTTCACGAGTAAGACAGCAGAGCAAGCCCTTTTGTGGAATGGGAATTGGACACTTTCTCCCCAGCGAAAAGTCTCTGTTTGACCCCCTGAATGCTAGCGTCTTTCTCTGAGATCTCCAAATAAGGAGAGTATCTCAATCAATATGCTGAAAACCAGGCCCCGCCCCTGGTGTCTTCAATATCACCAAGATCCTCCATACTGTCTTAAAAATGCGGCCTAAAACATTGCCGCCAGACTGTTGGATCTCTTACGTATCTGACGGAGAAACGGAAGAATACTGAAATATTGGTGGAACAGTGCTCAATGCGATCTGTTACACATGGTCGAGAAAGGACCCAGCTTAAAGTCTGATTATCTTTTTCAAGGAAAAACTCTCGATGCCCAAGACAGAGCTTAAAATTATCCTTGGCAAAGAGGACCACCAACACCTCTAGTTCACAGACTGAATATTTTACATTGGCAGGGGACAAGGACTGGAGGTATACGAAACAGGAGATCTGTCACTGACTTGTTCCTGCAACAAAACTGCTGTGATACATGAATCAGAGGCATCGGTCTGAACTATGAACGGCCAATCAAAATTCAGTATAGCCAAAACACGAGTACAGTACATCAAATGTTGTGCTGCTCGTTTTCAGTCCAGTGAAACACCTCCCCTTTGTTACGTAAATGATTCAAAGGTGCAGCTAGCTGGGATAATTTACGTGCGAACTTCCTAAAAAAAATTCACCATCCACAAAAAGCGGGCGAACCCCTTCCTATTTGTGGCTGTTCGAATGCCTTAGTTCGCTCTTGGTCTATTTTAACCTCACTGACCGACACCAAATATTCTAACGGGCCTGATTCATCTTAGACAGCTATACTGTGTGACCAGCACTACGCAAACACAACGCGCCACTATATATCGCAATGTCTTCCATGTAATTGTACACAAATTTAAATATCAAATCTATCCGTAACAGAATGCAAGAGCCATGAAAGTACAGCCACTCTGTAGATAAACCAAAGGGAACTCGATTAGAATCGATAACTTGTCTATACATTATGCAGTTAGTACTGGGAGCGAGGAACATCGACGATAAATAAGGTGAGGTCGATGGCCTAATCACCACGTATTGTAACATCTGGTCATTCAAGTCTTCATTATCGGCGGCTCACCTGTACATACTCTAAGAGCTGTATCCGGTATTTCACTTCGTCAGTTACCATTAGATCACCAGTAAAAATATCATGTGACTCCTTAAGCGTCTGGAGTAATAGCTGCACTTCACCATGTGCAAGCGACCAAATTCAAATTCGGTAGACTCACTGAACACATTATACATGTCTTGAGCTGCACTATGTTCACCCAACTTGTACAGTTTATTCGGCTGGAACGTAAAATGAAATTCACTAACAGCATAATCTGAAACGAATCCAGTAACTTACAACAGGAGCACAACAATAGTTCAATTAGTCCATTATCCACGAATAATCTCACTAGCCATGACAAGCTAGCAAGTTCACAATTGGTTAGTTCCCAGCCTAATAATTGTAATAACTGAGACTATCCTGATTCATGGGCTGCATTGAAGAAAATCTGCGTATGTTATGATTCCTCAAAGACGAGGTATGATCTAGAATAGAGGCACTGCTCCCAGAATCTAATAAGGCACAGACAGGTTCTTGGTTGAGCAACACACACACATAGGGAAGTCTACCCATTGCCACTGCCATCGCCTCCGTAGGACTTAAGATCGACGACACCTCATTTATTCCTGGCATCAACTACCTGCCATTCTCATTTGTCCATGCAAAATTCCAGACCGACTGCAAAGCCTCAGGGCGAGGTTGAACTCTCATTAGGTTTGTGCGTACCTTGCATCGTGAATGACCTAGGTATCCCTATATTATGTCTTTCGTTAGCAAACGTGATTCTTTCTATGCTCGTTCAAATCATCTTAGGTTACAGGTTGCTCAGAAAATAATACAGCATTCGCGAACAATCATCATTCTAAGTTATTATTCACTATCTCGCCATCCATGACCTGAACGTTCAAAGCAAGAATGGCTGTTAGAATTTGTTATATATACCATGACGTTTTGTCACACCCCTGCTCACGAAAGAAAAGGTGACTTATTAAGTGGTCTCCAACCGTAGTGGGAAGTCTCTTCCGTACAATCCTTTCTCGTAATTCTCTCAATGTGTCACGAACATACAAGGCGGCACTAATCATTCGGTGCAAACAACCATGAGCGCTCCATGTTCAAAATATCGGCTTGGTTTTCCAAATTGGCGGAAAACCACAAAAATCTGGCTATTTCTCGAACATTCGCCATCAACATCACGGAACATGTGCCTAACTGGGTTGGTAACTAAGCAAAGGGGTGCCCTATACTCTCACTAACAATCCCTCTCACTGGTATTGTCATGAGAAAGACCGACCTTCTCATTATCATCAAAGGAACTGACGCACACCTCTAACATTTTCAGCATCATTAGTAAATCGGTAACATAATTCTAGAATCGCTACTTTGCACTTACACTCAACATACCTACACACAGGATGGACTACTGCATTCCATGAACTGAATATTTTCCCCTTCTCTCGGCATAGGGCGGCACTCACCCCACCAACATTGCCCTTGGTGACCTAAAAGTAGACACAAGACTTCCCCACGTAGCCACACTGCCATCTGAGCCACGCTCCCCTCTCCCGACTGGCCACGTGTCCAGAGCTCATACTGCAACTGCTTCCAGACCACCTATACGTTTCATAGAGCACAAGAGTACACCGAATACATACAAAACAACGATTAGCTGTGATTACAAATATTAAAGAACAATTTTTTTCCTTTTCCCAAAATATTCACACTCACTATCAATAAGAGCTGGCATAGCTAAGCTCCATTTCTGCAATGACGTGAGTTCTCACACTGGCAGAGTTAACTTGGTCACAGAATGCACCACTGTTTCACTACGTTGATTTTCAAGATAGGTCTTGCTTGATGACATGTCTATCAAAGTGTATGCGGTGATGCCTCATCCTAACCAGTGTTGTTTCTAACGTATGGGATCATTCACTAAACTGTTCCATCAGAATCGGCATTATGTTACACAACTCCTGGGCATAAGAAAGGATCACTTAATTATCCAAACAATTATAAATGATTTCCAATTCTCCCTTTCATTGGAAGGTACTTAAATATCTGATGGAGAAAACAATAAGCCACAAGCAAAAATAAGAGCAAACAAGATTCTGAGCAGAAAGGTTGGTAATGGACACAACGAAACAAATCTGTGAAAAACGCACAACGGATATATTGGAGATGTGTGTTGCATTGACTGACGTAGAAAAAGCGTCTGATAATGAACGTGGGAAAAGTTGAAGCATAAGGATGTGGATCAAGAATTGCTAAGAGCTGTTACAAAACTCCATGAAAATAACACAGCGAGACTGAGGTTTGGGGGTAGTTGGTCAGAAGAATTAGAGGTGAAGTAGGATATATGGCTGGGATGTGGACTGTCACCGACCCTCTTAAAGCTGCATCTAGGAGCAGTTCTGTATACTTGGATCAAAAATGGGGAATGGTGGTTTAGGACATCAAGATATTTAGCCTGTATTTTGCAGATTACCAAATCGTAGTAGCAGAAGAAGACGATCTGAGCTGCGTGTTAAGTAAGTTTGAAGAGGAATGAAATTAGGCTGGTCTAAGGATGAACGTGAGGCAGTATGAATTCTTGGCCGTTGAAACTGGAGAAATAAATAACTTGGAGGTAAATGGAGATGTAATCGCAGGTGTGAAAGAGACAAAATACCTTGCTATATTGTTTAATAAGTAATGCTGAAATTACTAGTAGGCTTATTAAAGGACGATCTGTAACAAGGGCAATGAAATCTGTTCTGTAGAACAAAATGATAGGAATAACAACGAGACAGAGACTATAGATGATTATTGTCCAGAAATTTTAGTACAGAGCAGAAATATGGGACGTTAAAAAAAAGTAAACTACCACCGAGATGGATTAAGACGAAGCTCAAGCTGTACTATCATGGAGAGGACAAAAACTGTCGTAATTCGACAATGGATGAAAATGGATAGGGGTATGTGACGATATCCAACTAAAAACCTGATGTGGTTTGGACATGTGAACTGGATAAATGAGGAAAGGATACCACGATTGATACCATCCCAGCGAAAGAAAATGGATCGTCCAAGACGCAAATGGCAAGATGACACGTAGGAGGCAAGTGAAGCAAGGAGTATGAACATTAAGGAATGTGAAAACAGAACAAGGTGGCGCCTGGGGATGGAGAAGCGCTGCCAGCCATATATAATCGGCAAGAAGAAGTGTATTGGCAGAGGACGCTGCAGTGTACGAAAATTATTTTACAGTCTGTGGCATAATTGTCCCGTACTGTATGGGTACTATACTATGGGGCCACTCAATAAGTAATGTGACACTCTTTTTTTACTGTAAGGAGAGGTTGGTTTTATTAAGGATTCCTGTATATTATTCCTCACTCTTTTTTTTATGTAAAAATCCTAATTTCCAACGTGGTCTCGTTTCAATGCAATGACCTTACGCCACCTTACTGAGAGTGCTTGCATGCCCGCATGGCCCGTTCTACTGGCCGAGGTCGGCGCCAACGTGTCGTTGCATCAGTAGCCTCCCCATCATCGACGTACTGCGTGCCACTGAGTACATCCTTCATTGCGGCAAACAGACTGAGGTCATAAGGTTCGAGATTCGGACTGTAGAGTCAATAAGGAAAAAAATGATGCAAATGGCTCTAAGTATTATGGGACTTAACATCTGAGGTCATCAGTCCCCTAGACTTTGAACTACTTAAACCTAACTAACCTAAGGTCATCACACACATTCATGCCCGAGGCAGGATTCGAACCTGCGACCGTAGCAGCAGCGCAGTTCCGGACTGAAGCGCCTAGAACCGCTCGTCAACAGCGGCCGGCTAGTAAGGAGATAGTCCAGTAAAAATTTGTAAGCTCCTCTCTCTTCCACAGACTTGTGTGAGGCTTTGCGTTTTGAAGGAGAAGTTCGTTTGCACGTTTGCATCACCTAGAATGAGTGTGTCCCACGTTCCAACATTGCAGAAGTCACAGCTGTGTTCGGTAGGCCACCACGCGGAAGATAAAATAGGTTCGCATGTCCTTGTGGCGATGATGACGAAGCCTCGCCCAACTATTCACTGTGCTTTATTGCCACATCCGTAGACATTTTGCAAGCGCCTATGAATACCTACGAAGCTCTGTTTTTCCGCCAAAAGAAGCGCACTGACAGCTCTCCGCTCGGAACGCACCACCGTTCCAGGCACCATTTCGAAGGCTGCATAAAACGCAGCTGCCAGTCAAAACTTGGTGAGTTTATAGGGGTTGCAGAGATAATATTCCGTGCTTTCCCACCTCAAATTTAGCGTTTGTTCAACCGAAATTGGCCGAGAAGAGAAAAAAGGCTGCACGACTTATTGAACGCCCCTCGTACAAGGGAGCCTGTGAGAATGTCGTTGTCGATGTTATGTGATCCTACGCAACGAACACAAAATCAAATACCCGTGCCGACAGTTGCACTGGTGGGAGTTGTCCCGCACTGCACGGGCGGCGTGAGGAGCCGGCGGGACCGAAAGCGTTGGCGCCAGCCGTGTGTCGTGGCGCGGTGAGCTGTGCGCAGATAGGATACGGAGCGGGCTTATCGGCACGCCCGCCGCTGTGGCCGCATTATCGGCTCGCGATATCGCCTCGCCCTGCCAGCCAGAGCCTCCAGCTGTGGGCACGGCAGTTGCGACGTGCTGCCCAATAGTTGCCCCAAAGCCGCTTCTCACAATATAACATACGAGTACTTAGAACATACATCTCCAGGCGGTGATAAAAATCATAATCGACAATGTCGGTTGTCTACCGGTGTTATCGGATTATACACGGTATGCCTATCTTCGACGTTAACGTGCAATAACAATTTACAGACGACAGGTGGCAGCACTAGCGTGTCCGGGTGACGCGCAAAAATAGTGCAGTCGTTGTCGTAATGAGGAAACGGAGCGGTTTATTTCGCTTCCAAAAGTGCTTCACTGGCTTTCGGGGCAAGCGTGGAAGTATTTCCGAAACGACTTAGTTTTTAAACCGTACGCGTGATTTTACGGTTAAAGTACACCGTGCATGGCTAAATGGCGCTATTCATATCCAGTACCAGGGGTGCATCATGGACCGTAGAGGTGAACTACGGCTGCGGAGATGTGTACGCTGCGAATAGACGTTCAACTGTTGAGCAGCTGACAACCCATACGAACTAAGCGGCTCCCAATAGTGTCTTCTCAACAACCAATCATTGCTGTGTATGGGCCTTCGAAGCAAGCGCCTGGTTCGTGCATCCATGTTGACTGCTGTTCATCGCCGAATAGGGCTGCATTTGCACACTAGTATCGCCACTGGACGTCCATTGTGTGGTGACAGGTGGCCCTTTCTGACGAATCACGTTTTAAACGACGTGTCATCTCTTCTGTCTCCAAGCAGGTCATAGGTTGTGTGAAAAAAAATGAACAGCATAGACACAGAAGTGATGACACTTTCCGCAGGACCCGACCATCATTTTGCAGGACAATGCACAAGCACGTACAGTGCAAGCTGTTACTGATTTGAAACTTCCTGTCAGATTAAAGCTGTGTGCCGGACCGAGACTCGAACTCGGGACCTTTGAAGTAAAGCTTTGAGGAGGGGTCGTGAGTCGTGCTTGTATAGCTCAGTTGGTAGAGCACTTGCCCGCGAAAGGCAAAGCTCCCGAGTTCGAGTCTCGGTCCGGCACACAGTTTTAATCTGCCAGGAAGTTTCGTGTCAGCGCTCACTCCGCTGCAGAATGAAACTCTCATTGTGTTACTGATTTGTTTGACTGATTGGCCTGCTAAGTGCTATACCACCTACTTCACTCCCCTGACTTAAGCCCTCGTGAGTTAAACTCGATTTCTAAACTGAAGGAAACCACGGCATTCGCTTCAGAACTGCGACAAATTCGTCGGGCAATACACCGCGCCGCTCGAACTGTCAACACAACTGGCACTACTAGGAGTATCCTACGACTTCCACATCGCTGGAAACGGGTTATACACAATGCTGGTGACTACTTTGAAGGTCAGTAAAACTTTGAAACACGTATCTATTTTGTACGAGCTGTAAATAAATAGTTGCCACTATTTAAATTCCAGCCCTCGTACTTACGGATATCACAAAAAACATAGTAAGTTATTACTGTCACTCAGTAGTACTGTTGTAGCCTACCTGAAGTTGATATTTCACCTCAGATTTGATGAACAGTGTTTAACGTCTTATCTCTATCAGAAAGGGACATCAATTTTAATAATCTGAAAGGTGGGCATAGAAATTTTATTGTTCTGTGCAGCTTCCGAATTAGACCTTCTCCTGTGTGAGACAGAGGGAGCATACTTTCAGCGCTCTCAGTTTTTGCAGTTAATAGATGACAGTTACAACAGTTCTACTGTATTGGCAAAATACCAGTGACACTCATCTTGGCGTTTTGCAATTACGTACAATTTTCATTTGCTGGACAAGCTGCGAGTATAAGGCAAGAAAACAGGATCTCCAGTAATTTAAACTTGCGTCTGTATCTTCAGACACTGCTGTATTAAGACTTTCCAGGTCATGCAACCATAATAAGACAAACTGAACTATACATTTCTTGCCTTCGAGTACTTCCGCTGCACATCTGAATGGTTCTAAAAATGTCACATGTTCTTTTGCAGCGTTGTTAGCATAACCAATGAAGTTTTTCGAGATGCTGTTCTCTACAGGCATTATCATAACTGTGTCATACAGTCTGATTATAGACTGTAGCATTCGAAACAAGCTGTTCCACCTAATCTCCTCCTTTTGTTTCTAGGTTGTCTATATCGAATTCACGTCACACTTGTATGCTCATGAGTCAGTAAGAAAAATGTCTCCCAAACACCACTACGAATACCCTCTTTCACACTCAGGATATATTCTTTCGAATCACGTTTCACTGTCACACTCTGTTTCATCTCACGTTCATGCGCCATGATCCTGTTGCGGGCGACTGAGCGCCGGCCGCATCTCTAACGCACACAGTCGGGCATATCGAGCATATGATGGCTGCGACCAATGCGATTGTATTGGCATCTGTCGTACTTTCAATTCGAGCGGGCGTGAACTACACATACCGACGTGTGCTGTATACACACAATAACATTTGCTATAAATCCTGGCATTGAAAGTTTAATGGCTAACCGTGTGTGTTCTTCACCACAAATGATTACATTAAGGTCAGTCTACTTTGTTGTTAAATTCAGAACATACTCTACGTGGATGCACTAGCAACGAAGAAGAGAGAGAGCGCGCGCGCACACACACACACACACACACACACACACACACACACACACACACACACACGGAAAGAGAGAGAGAGAGAGAGAGAGAGAGAGAGAGAGAGAGAATGTAATTTAAACACAGTTTGTACTAGAGACTGCGGTACATAATGCTTAATGACCACTTGTGGTCTCTGACGTAAGGGCATATTTATTTCACGGCCATCTCCAGCAAATCGATGCTGATTCGAACTGACGATGTCATTCTGTCCAACAAATTACATCTGAGATCAGAGCAGGAGTGGAGGCAATGCAGAAACCATAAAATGTGTTGATCCAATACGGACTTCTTTTTCCTTCGACGAATACGATCTTATCTCGAAACTAAAATTTTCGTCGATTACGTCCTCATTATTATTCAGTCCGTCCAGTTAAGGAATAGAGAAAGTTCTTTTAACTTGCTAGTTCCATAATTAGCTGACAATGTTTTCTCTAAAACACTCAAAACATACATCAGGGTACTTGGACATGAGTCCAACATCGCCAGCATCCCATCGTGCTCCGTTCTGTTTTCTAGCCCTTAGGACAGTCATGGCAGTTTGCCTCCGCTGCTTAGAGAAGAGGTGGAGGTGGCGACGTTCGATATCCTCCGGGTGTCAGCGTGGAGGGTGGAGGTGCCAGCAATCGCGTTAATGTGACAGGGAGAAGCTATCGCGCTAATGGTCGACCCGACCTCATCGTATTATACGACCAGCTCCGAAAAAAGCGCCAAATATAGCCCATAGGCGACGACTGTTTCACGGCCTATGCTGACGACCAATGAACTGCACTACCGAACAGTTACCAGAGAGTAGGTCGTTATGCCTTTTTCGAAACTGAACACACGTGCCGATCGTTTACTACCACATTACTTAATATTTCTTACCCATAATCGTCGTAATCTTCATTAAGGTGTCCCATCTGTATCCAACATGCAAACAAGGGAAGACAAGTTCAGTTGCGAGTACCGTACGGAATTTACATTAATTTTTGTGCTAGATGCAAACTTTTGCTATGAAGCCTACGGGATGGCTACTGATCTGGCATCTACGCTGCTAGTCATTAAAACCGGCTCACTAGGAAGGATAGCAAATAACGAAATTTTACTTATTGTGTGTATACAGTGTAGTAGAAAGAATACATGAGTGAATATGTAGGTCATGGTCGGCCACGGCGTGCCAAACAGCACGTGTACCGCGTGTTTGGACCGCGGGCGGGCCGTAGCCTCGCCTGTCTCGTCTATGCTCCATCCTTCTCGGCAGTATCCGGTAAAGCGCGATGTTTGATTCAGTATTTCGGTGTGGCAGTTTTCGGCTGGCACAACTGTCTTCAGTTTGGCAGAATCGTGGTGTCAGCGCTGTTTTCACTTCTCTATTTGTTCGTGGTGTGAAGGAGGTTCGGAGGTCCAGGAAATATAGCCATCTCTCTTCACAAGGTTTCAGAACTGAATGGAAATGGCAGAGGAAAGGGATAACAATTCTCGTTATCTATTATCCAACAGCATAATCGAAGTGTAGTGTCAAGCTATTATAAAACGACGTTACAAAACCATATGGAAAGCATTTAATGATAGACAGACTGGATTCATTGTTTTGTACATTAATAAGAATTCAGCATCTAATTTTCAGGTATGGAGCAGATGAAGAAATTGACGATATGAATAGCAAAATTATTAAAGTACCATGCATTATTCCACTGTCAGTTGCAACAGTTTTACATGGAACTGAAAGAATAGTGTGGAGAATTAATATATTACTGCAAAGTACGTTGGTTAAGTTAAAGGACATGCCTGGAATGATTTTCCGGTTTAAAACAAGCAATTTTAGAATTTATTAAGGATGAAGGAGTATAGGAACGAAAATTAGATCTACTATGAAATGAAGACGTCTCATTTTAAGTGAACTAGATTGCACACTGCCCATGGTAAGACACTGAAAGGTAAGAAACAACTTACTTCTAATCTCATTTGCATGAATTTGAGAAGAAATTCTCATTGTAGAAGGGACAAATTCCTAAAAAGAGGCAGTCCAGTTTCGCAAACTCACTGGCACTAAAGAAACCGTGACGTCTGAATAATTGATTGTGGCCTTGAAAAAACTACAAGGATATTTTTCTAAACTTTTTGAAGACACTACCAATCCCACATCCATTTTAAAAGCCGTTTGACTTCAGATGTAACTGACTGGTATGCAGTCTAATTTCCATTTTTAAAAAAAAGCATTACACGTTGAAACTCTTTAGGGTGTCAACGTTGTTTTCCGTAAGTAGAGTTTCCATGTCTCCATAGTGAGGCTGCAATAGTCCCACAGTATTTCGATTATCCTACGTGTGTCGAACACATTTTTCAATTACAAAACTAAATGAATCATAATTACGTAGCACACTGCGTACGAAAATCAGAGAGCCAAAAATAATTTAAATGAAAACTAATTTTCTTTGTGTTCAGTGTTGTTGAGAAACGTGAACTATAAAGCCAAGTCGAATGTAGTGCGACTGCATTGTCATTTAGATGCAGCGCATTCCTCTTCCCTCACGTCAAGCTCAGACACGGCAAGCGTGCCACGGCAGTGGGGGATGGGTGCAGACAGGTTGAACACCGTGGCGCTCACGCTGGGGCAAAGCTTGTGAGCCGAATTCTTGGTCGCTCCTGATGTCGATCATATTGTCGGTATACAGGATGCAAAAATTATTACACAAAACTGCCACTTCTGACAGGAACGATACTTCTAACTCGGATGGGAATAGAATCGAACTGTTTTGATGACGGATACGTGTCGATTCTGGTTACACTTAGTGAGAGAGTTCATCAATTGTAATAGCAGTCTCCTGGTAACCTATGAGTAAATGTTTTCAGTGGATGAGAGATCAGTAGGAAGTGCCGTACAAGACAACAGTCTGACAACTGTAACATCCACGTGATAAATTTTTGGCTACAGTGCGACGAGAGGAAATTATGCCTCTAACAGTTGTAAACATTATCTATTCGACGTATGAAAAAACAGTGTAAAAGTTATAAATATTAATTATTTATATAATATTCTATGATGTAATTGGACATATCGATGTGTATCATACAAAGACAATGATAACTGTAAGTTCCTTTTATGATCTGCGATTGTCTTCCTTTCTTTTTACCTTTTATTTGTTGGCTTTTGTAAGTTGCGGACGCATATCAAACTGAGGTCTGTTAAGAAATTGTAATTATTTGTTAATTATTACTTGAAAAAAGAGTTCATTATTATTATAAATATGAGTGAATAATTATTTGTAGCTTTAATTCCTCTCTCAGCAAGCATTATCTGTGTTAATTATTTCTTTCCGCTGCAACGAGCACAGCCATTGATGATAGCGATTTGTATCGCGTTTTTGTGTGTTTTCCTTGGAAACAAATCAAATGTTTGCTTGATGAGGTCTAAATACTGCACAATATGAAAGTATAGTTTATAGCGTTTAATAAACATTTTAAATATTTACTTATTTGCTCTGACAATAGAAAGTCTCTATCAATTGTCTGCCGCCATCTTAACAATTATCTCAGCGGCAAATTCAAATTACGCAACTCTGCAGACATAAATGCCGAACGTAATGCAAATGTTTAAACATAAATGTTCACCGGTGGTCCCGAACTCATTTTAATGAAAATTTCGAATCAGATTGGTTCTTTAAAACAGTGCTCATAGCACGATCGTTATAACAAACTTTTCTAGCTGATGTATGGAGCCGAAATTAATTACGCACGAGTTGCGAAGAACATTGTTTCAGGTAACATACGTCAGTGTTGGGCGGGGCTGATATTCGGTGGTTTTAATGATCATTTTGATGAAGATAACTGTTTCCATCATAATCCATACTTGTATAGAATCTGTTGTATGAACTGTGATTAAGTGACACTTACACAACTTACAGACAACACTTTAACACTACGTTAACTTGGAGTTCTTTAGCAACTTGATCAAATATTTAGCCGGGAGAAAAATTATTTAGTAATTACTCAATGTAATAAAATAAGATTATCATTTCCATTTACAAATTAGTTAAATACCAAACCACTGAATAACCCAGCGAACGCCACACAACCTCTGTATCGATGTACATCAGATCAGTACGGGCAACTTACTGTCTCGCATTATATTGATGAATGATGACGTCTCGGAGTGCTGGAGTAAATGGCACAGCCATGGGCCTCATCGCGTCAGAAATAATAGCGCCTGCTGCCTAAATTGCATCTTATATGATCCAGAGGTGATCCTGTAATGTATCCAACAGCAGCCAAACCATTCACGTCAGGAGCTGAGCTCGTATCCTGATAACGTGTGGAAGCTTGCAACTTTCGTTCTCCACGGAGCTTACACACACATCGATAGTGGTTCTCTGTGCTAAATTAGGATTCGTTTGAAAAGACGACGTTTCGCCACTCCGGTGTCCAGTATTGTTAGATCGATGTCTCACGCTTCAGTTTACTATTACGTCAAGGTAAGCCCCAGCAGCGGCCACCCGTTTCGCAATTAGCGGCTAAGCGAACCTGACTTTATCATGTTTTGTACTCAAAGGCACTTCATCCATGCTGGGAGCGGATTATGGCGACGATTGCAGTACGACATTGTCCAATCTTTACACAGACACAACCCACTTGTTACAGTTCCACTTCCTCACAAACGCGACGTCATCTGCATACCCCTCCCCCTCCCCCCCCCCCTCTTCACAGTCACACCGTCACGACCAGTGCGCACTGCCAAGAAAGTGACCACGTCGGCCACAACTGTCGAGAAGGCATCGGCGGACGTTTCAGTGCTGTTGCCTTTTGGTGTGCTCTCAATTCATGTATGGTGGCCAGGAAGTGAAGGTACAGAGAGAATCTGGACTGCATGGGATGTGCCGAACTGACGCTAATGGGAATCGTTAACGGACCCTCGACCGAGGATATGATCTCATGACATGAACCTGCTCTGTTTTTCTTGTCCACATGCATAGTTTTGTTTGCTGGAAGGTTGTAAGGTGGCAAGCTGCACTGTGTGACTGTCGTTGGCGTTGGCTGTTATTTTAAGAATGTTGAGCGGTGTCAGTGGTTTATAAAATTCATTTGAAGGTTCTATGTTTGTTGGGCCCTTTTTATTTAAACTGATATTGTGTTGAACCTTACGTGGAAGTCATTTTCCACTGACTGCTGTAATCATTAACTTGATATTTAAATTGCACGAAAGTGTCATGCATTGTTAGTGTTTTAAGAGAGTGTGGCCATCAGGTCATGTCTTTAATTTGGGTCTTGCCTTAATCTTAATTAATAAGGATTTAATGATTTGCGCAAGTTTCAACGTAAATTTCTTAAACTTTTGTACACTTTGGGGGTCATTATATGTCATTACAAAATATCTAAAAGATGATATTTGTATAATTTCAAAAGACTGTGTGATTTGGGGGTCATTGTACGTGTATGCTTACTGTAAAATGGTAATTCTGTAGTTGACTCTTGTTTGGGTATCCATTTTAATGATTGGGTTTCTGTGTCTTTTAATACACTGCCGGAAAAAAGTAGTACACCTGGAAAGAAGATGCCGATTTTGATCCGGTGACAGGATATGCCACATGGGAGATGGTCGTAGCGTGGTGGTATAGCTAGCAGAGCGCCGTCTCTGTCTGCTCTTTGATAGGCAGTTCTCACAACCAGAAGACTCATTGTGGTGAAAATGTGCGAAGCAAGCAGACAACCTTGCCACGAACATGCTCTAGTGCTTCGTACAGCCAAATGAGTAGGTTTGAAAGGGGTCAAATGGTGATCTTCCGAGTAGCCGTAAGGTCTTTTCGGAGAATTGCCACACAAGGTGGCCGTCCTGCATCGTTTGTGCAACAGTGTTGGTATCAGTGGTTACATCTGCAATCCCATATCCGCAGACGAGATTGTGGACGTTCATGCAGCGCAGATGCCCGCAAGGATCAAATGGCTCTGAGCACTATGGGGCTTAACTTCTGAGGTCATCAGTCGCTTAGAACTTTAAACTACTTAAACTTAACGAACTCAAGGACATCACACACATCCATGCCCGAGGCAGGATTGGAACCTTCGACCGTAGCGGTAGCGCGGTTCCGGACTGTAGCGCCTAGAACCGCTCGGCCACTCCTGCCGGCCCGCAAGGACCGTGGTTCGTAAGGGCTCTTAAAATGTCCATAACCTAGAACACAAGCACTTTGTGAGGCTGGCGACCTATAATGCAATACTTGTCCCATTGATCCTAGAGATGGATCATTTAAACAGTGTGTGGCATCGAAATTTTACCGTAGAGAGGAGTATTGCCTCATATGCACATCACGCGACAGACCACAAAATTCGAATAAAAACTCAGCACGGCAAATGTATTATGAAAGTAACAGGGCTAGGGGTAAATGCATGAAACATTCGTTTCATTACCAATAACAATTTCTGTCATTTAATAAACTTTCCCACACGTTACAGGTTCCAAACACATCAACGCATCGTGACTGCACTAAACTATGTGCAATATTTTAAGCATTATATCACCATAAATGGATCGTCTCGTGGTGGCCGAGATATTAAGTTGTTGGACGAATCTGCAAACCTGTTTTTTTATTATTAAAAAGCATGTATAGGCTGTAGAGAACCCGCTTCGGAGGCATGAAAAATCTGTTTTAATTAAGAAGCACTTTTACGAGACATTAATTGGACTAACCACTCCCGTGCTTTTGATGTTCACAGCTCCCCAAGCAAAGCGAGGGACGTGGAAAATCCGCTTCGATTTTTCATACAGTTCACCGTTTGACACTGGGGCTCATTAAAGGCAGATCAAGCACAAACTAATTCTTCTCCATCATGGCTCGCGGAAAGCTGTGAGATTAAATCCAGGACTAACAGATTCTGTTTCATTAGAGATTGAGTCCAAGCAAACGTCCTGGACATTAGTTCACTACTAATGAATTAAAGTAAAAAAGTCCACATCGTGAAACAAAGCATTAACACATCATTGTGTTATCGTCAACGCAGTCACATATTTATGCGAAATACTCTGGATATGACGGACTAAAAAAACAAGTTTACATTTCATCTAAAAACGAAAATTACCTTTGGAGAAGGAGTACAGGATCGTATATTGCTTTTTATAAGGCACATTTTAAGACTGGCACTATAACAAATTTTTGAAGTGACTTCGTTCTTGTCGCAAATAAGGACTACTAATGATTACAGTCAATACGAGTGCATGGTCCAAGATCAGCTTTTTGACATTGTATTCTGTACAAGTGCCACAGTTAACAACTGTTTAGCGTCTGGGGTAGATTACCACGTAGAACTAAGTTTTCATTTTAACGAGTATTTATTATTTATATACACTCCTGGAAATTGAAATAAGAACAACGTGAATTCATTGTCCCAGGAAGGATAAACTTTATTGACACATTCCTGGGGTCAGATACATCACATGATTACACTGACAGAACCACAGGCACATAGACACAGGCAACAGAGCATGCACAATGTCGGCACTAGTACAGTGTATATCACCCTTTCGCAGCAATGCAGGCTGCTATTCTCCCATGGAGACGATCGTAGAGATGCTGGATGTAGTCCTGTGGAACGGCTTGCCATGCCATTTCCACCTGGCGCCTCAGTTGGACCAGCGTTCGTGCTGGACGTGCAGACCGCGTGAGACGACGCTTCATCCAGTCCCAAACATGCTCAATGGGGGACAGATCCGGAGATCTTGCTGGCCAGGGTAGTTGACTTACACCTTCTAGAGCACGTTGGGTGGCACGGGATACATGCGGACGTGCATTGTCCTGTTGGAACAGCAAGTTCCCTTGCCGGTCTAGGAATGGTAGAACGATGGGTTCAATGACGGTTTGGATGTACCGTGCACTATTCAGTGTCCCCTCGACGATCGCCAGTGGTGTACGGCCAGTGTAGGAGATCGCTCCCCACACCATGATGCCGCGTGTTGGCCCTGTGTGCCTCGGTCGTATGCAGTCCTGATTGTGGCGCTCACCTGCACGGCGCCAAACACGCATACGACCATCATTGGCACCAAGGCAGAAGCGACTCTCATCGCTGAAGACGACACGTCTCCATTCGTCCCTCCATTCACGCCTGTCGCGACACCACTGGAGGCGGGCTGCACGATGTTGGGGCGTGAGCGGAAGACGGCCTAACGGTGTGCGGGACCGTAGCGCAGCTTCATGGAGACGGTTGCGAATGGTCCTCTCCGATACCCCAGGAGCAACAGTGTCCCTAATTTGCTGGGAAGTGGCGGTGCGGTCCCCTACGGCACTGCGTAGGATCCTACGGTCTTGGCGTGCATCCGTGCGTCGCTGCGGTCCGGTCCCAGGTCGACGGGCACGTGCACCTTCCGCCGACCACTGGCGACAACATCGATGTACTGTGGAGACCTCACGCCCCACGTGTTGAGCAATTCGGCGGTACGTCCACCCGGCCTCCCGCATGCCCACTATACGCCCTCGCTCAAAGTCCGTCAACTTCACATACGGTTCACGTCCACGCTGTCGCGGCATGCTACCAGTGTTAAAGACTGCGATGGAGCTCCGTATGCCACGGCAAACTGGCTGACACTGACGGCGGCGGTGCACAAATGCTGCGCAGCTAGCGCCATTCGACGGACAACACCGCGGTTCCTGGTGTGTCCGCTGTGCCGTGCGTGTGGTCATTGCTTGTACAGCCCTCTCGCAGTGTCCGGAGCAAGTATGGTGGGTCTGACACACCGGTGTCAATGTGTTCTTTTTTCCATTTCCAGGAGTGTATTTTACTGTACTGTGTGTCGATCGTCTGTGTGACGATCGTATACTATGTGGTCAAAAAATGCATTTGAACAACTAAAGGTGGTGAGTGCTTCGTCAACTCTAAAGAGGACTAGGGTATTTCTAGTATCCATGTTGTATAGCCCATGGACAATATATAAAGTAAAAACATTACTCGGGCGTAATTAATAACGGATCAGACGAGTAACCACGCATTACGGGACTGTAAAATAAGCCATGTAGGAGAAAGAAATCGCAATATTAAGAAGGAGTTGCGCGGCAGAACGGAAGTCAGTAGGGGTTTTGGTAGAGCTGAAAGATGATGTCTATTAAAAGTTCGAGCCAGTCGCATAAGAATGGCGCTAATAGCCTCTCTGTGATAATTCAGATCAGGTTTAAGTACATGCTGTAACGGTGTTGAGCGTTAGTTACGTTTGAGATTGGACGCGGTGAGTTGGTGTTAGTCAAGAATGCGTGTAAGGCGGCAAAGGTGCCATTATCAGCACCTCACTGAGTTTGAATGAGATCTTGTAATAGGGGTACGAGAAGCTGAATGTTCCTCCTCCGGGTGGATGGTTGGCTAATTTGGGAAAGGGGACCAATCAGCGAGGTCATCGGTCACATCGGATTAAGGAAGGATGAGGAAGGAAATCTGTCGTACCCTCTCAAAGGAATCATCCAGCATTTGCCTGAAGTGGTTTAGGGAAATAACGGAAAACCTGAAACAGGGTTGTCCGCACTCGAATTTGAACCGTCGTCCTCCAGAATGCGAGTCCAGTATGCTAACCAATGCACCACCTCACTCGGTATTTCTTTTCCGGTACTTCAGAAAGACCTGACTGGAATGTAGGCGCTGTACATTATTGCTGGCAGCGGTGGTCACGGAAACGTACGGTCGCAAGAAGACAGGTCGCCTGACGGCCACGTGGCACAACCGAGAGGGAAGACTATCGTGTTCGGTGCGTGACTCTAGCACATAGTACTACATCTGCAGCAGCAAGTTGGACAGCAGTCGGCACCACCATGACAGTTTCTAGCAAGACGCCCTCTAACGTGCGTCCACTGATTCCAAACCACCACCATTCTGACTTCAGTGGTGTCAAACGAGAGCTCATTGGAGAGAAGTATGGAGGTCTGTTGTTTTTTTCTGATGAAAGCTGGTTCTGCCTCGGTGTCAGTGATGGCTGTTAGAAACAGGGCAGTTGTCATATGAAATCGCACCCCTGACTATTATCCCAGGACTTGTCTAGCACGCAGACCAGTTGGTTGCAGGCCTTCAGCTGGCTTACAACCAACATGTCTGCCTGGTAGACACATTGGACCTACACTTGGGATAACGGTCACGAGTGCGATTTCGTGTGACAGCAGGAGCACTCACGTGGTTATCCCACGCACCCTGACAGCAAATTTGTACGTCAGTCTGGTGATTCAACTTGTTGTGATGCCAGTGGACAGCATTGCGGGGGGGGGGGGGGGGGGGGGAGGTGAGTAGGAAGGGGAAAGGGGAAGGGATAATGCTCGTCCACATACGGCTGTTGTAACCCAAAATGCTCTGCAGAGTATCTCGACGTTGCCGTGGCCTGTTCGACCATCGGATGTATTTGGAATTGAGCACGTAGGGGACTTCATCGGACGTTAACTCTAGCGTCATCCACAACCAGCATCAACCGTCCCTGTACTGACCGACCAAGTGCAAAAGGCATGGAGCTCCATCCGACAAACTGGCGTCCGGCACCTGTGCAACGCAATTTATACACATACACCCTTGCTGTTTGCATTCAGCATTCTGGCGGTTAAACCGGTTATTAATGTACCAGCATTTCACATTCCCAGCGGCTTACATCGTGAGTACATTAACCTGTGATCTTGCAATGTTAATTCGTTAAATGCGTTATCTAGACAAATGTATTCTCGAAATTTCTTTATTCTACATTTATTAGTTTTTAACGTTGCGAATTGTTTTTCTGTCAGTGTACTTCCGTGATAATCACACACCGGTAAGGAAGATGGCTGTAGTTAATGACTTGTCGACAACACATTCATCGGAGGCAGCACGGAATTTCTATAAGCGAACAATTATAAAGCTTCATGGATATATGAAAAAGAATAAGGCCGCGTTACCTGAATTTAGGAAACCTACGAAGGACTAGACAAAACCACTGCCCACCGCAATGTTGAAGGCCACCTGATTACACTGTGGGTAACGACACGGTAAGGAAAATCTGTAAGAGGAGCAGATGCGAGTGAGGAATCACTCTAACGACGAAAGGGGCTGAAAAGTCTCCAGGATCTTGACAGAGAGCACGTAATTATGACTCGACGCCTGGGAACGAAACAGCAAAGCAGGATGGTTGTCCGCCTGTCATTAGACTCAGTGCAAAGTGGCTGAAGGACCCTGAAACAACGAGTAGTCAACAAAACGTTGGACGCCCGAACGTATAATCACATAACGTGGAAGGCGGAGGCTTTCCTGCACATACAGCAGGGTTTTTTTAGAGGTCATCAGCCATCTGGTGCCTGGAGGAACGTTGTTTATAGCCCACAGGTAGAAGATTTAAGTACTGCGACTACTAATGCGGCTTTTTAGAGTAATAATTGCCTCAGGTTTCCTCTTTATCGACGGTAGCGACAGTCTGTTTCATGCTGGTGCCTTTATCCACAGCACGAACTCCAACAAGCGCTAAAAAACATAAAAAGGTGAAAATCACTAAGCAATGTGAGCCATGCATATTTACAGACCACGAAGTTCTTTGTTTTAAATAGGATCGACGGCTGAAGTGTTTTTAAATCACAAATCATAATGTGTTACTGCTGGACATTTATGGAAGCGAAGGATGAGCTTCTGCAGTATTTAAATTCTAATTACATTATTTGGACACTGCTACACTGTGTGATCAAAAGTATCCGGATACCTGGCTGAAAATGAATTACATGTTCTTGGCGCCCTTCATCGGTAACGCTGGAATTCAGTATGGTGTTGGCCCACCCTTATCCCTGATGACAGCTTCCACACTCTCAGTTATACTTTCAATCAGGTGCTGGAAGGTTTCTTGGAGAATGACAGTGCTTCAGGGAGTGCTGGACTGAGGACAGGTATCGATGTCGGTCGGTGAGGCCTGGCACGAAGTCGGCGTTCCAAAACATCCCAAAGGTGTTCTATGGGATTCAGGTCAGGACTCTGTGTAGGCCAGTCCATTACAGGGACGTTACTGTCGTGTAACCACTCAGTCATAGACCGTGCGTTGTGAACAGGTGCTCGATCGAGTTGAAAGATGCAATCACCATCCCCGAATTGCTCTTCACCAGTGGGAAGAAAGAAGGTACCTAAAACATCAATGTAGGTCTGTACTGTGATAGTGCCACCCAAAACAACAAGGGATGCAAGCAGCCTCCACGAAGAACACGGCCACACCATAATATCACCGCCTCCGAATTTTACTGTTGGCACTAGACACGCTGGCAGATGACGTTCACGGAGCATTCGCCGTACCACACCCTGCCATCGGATCCCACACCCTGCCATCGGATCGCCACATTGTGTACCGTGATTCGTCACACCACACAACGTTTTCCACTGTTCAATCGTCCAATGTTTACGCTCCTTACACCAAGCGAGGCGTCGTTTGACATTTACCGGCGTGATGTGTGGCTTATGAGCAGCCGCTCGACCATGAAATACAAGTTTTATCACCTCCTGCCTAACTGTCATAGCACTTGCAGTGTATTCTGACGCAGTTTGGAATTCCTGTGTAATGGTCTGGATAGATGTCTGCCTATTATGTATTACGACCCTCTTCAACTTCCGGCGGTCTCTGTCAGTCAACAGACGAGGTCGGCCTGTACGCTTTGGTGCTGCACGTGTCCCTTCACGTTTCCACATCACTATCACATCGGAAACAGTGGACCTAGGGATGTTCAGAAGTGTGGAAATCTGGTGTGTGGAAATCTGGGTGTCACTTTTGTCGTATGACACGCCAATCACCTGACCACTTTCAAAGTCCGTGAGTTCTGCCCAGCACCCCATTCTGCTGTCTCACGATGTCTAATGACTGTTGAGGTCGCTGGTATGGAGTACCTGTCAATAGGTGGCAGCACAATGCGCCTAATATGAAAAAAGTATCCAGAATGAGATTTTCATTCTGCAGCGGAGTGTGCGCTGATATGAAACTTCGTGGCAGATTAAAACTGTGTGCCCGACCGAGACTCGAACTCGGGACCTTTGCCTTTCGCGGGCAAGTGCTTTTTTTGAAAAAAGTATATTTTTTGGGTTGTCTGGATACTTTTGATCACATAGAGTATGTGCTATTCTTAACTTAGTACTTCAACGTGTCTGACAGCTTTCTCAGGAAACATGCTTCCAATTCTTGGTTATAAAAACGTTTTTCCACCAGTAGAGAGGCATTTATGAGGAAGAAAGATGAAATTTTCACCATGGCCTTGAAAAATTTATTTCCGTATTGATTTATTTGTTTGTACGCAAGTACATACCGGCAGTCTTCGTAAGTATTAAACTCCCCATGCCACGGTGTCCTAAAAGGTGGCTATAACTAAAATGCAGCCACTCACGGAGGTCCAGTGTAGGCTGCAATTATCGTACGCTAGTAAAACTACCTGGATACCCTCATGCGTTATTGTGAAACCCTTTCACGCTGGAAAAAGTTTGTTCCACACTTGGTCACCAGGTGCAAATCCGGCGTTCTACAGCATCTCGTCGATTTTTTCGGTGCTCATATTCAGCAAACTGAGTAAGCGGTGGTTAATAATCAAATCAGCATTATTGTTTTTCTCACTTGTTTGACCTTTTTCGTCTACGTTCCTATCGTAATCCATCACTTCTGGAAACATTTCCAGTCTTCTTTCATGCATTCACAGTGGCAGATTTGCAAAATGGTTCAAATGGCTCTGAGCACTATGGGACTCAACTTCTGAGGTCATTAGTCCCCTAGAACTTAGAACTAGTTAAACCTAACTAACCTAAGGACATCACACACATCCATGCCCGAGGCAGGATTCGAACCTGCGACCGTAGTGGTCTCGCGGTTCCAGACTGCAGCGCCTAGAACCGCACGGCCACTTCGGCCAGCGCAGCTTTGCACCCGGTGCCAAAAATTGGAAATAACTTTTTGCAGCGTAACGAATTAGCGAATCAATGAAGTTTCGCCGCTATATGCTAATTACAGGCCGCACAGTACCTCTGCGAGTAGTTGCACATTAATTATAACCACCCGGTAGCACGCCGCAAGAAAGTCGAAAATAAAATATTGCAACCCGTTGGTAATGTGGAGCACTCCACGTAATTTGTTTTCTGCAGTTGAAGGAGAACGACGCTTCAGCAGACTATGCTGAGATGGTGGAAGTGTATCAAAACAACGCACCACTGTATGGCACAGTATTTAGGTAGCGCCTAGTGATGGGAACAACTGAATGAAAAACGTCGACACTCTCCGTTGTGCCGCGAGGACTGGCCACGTGGTTTGAGGCGCCATGTCACGGATTGGTCGGCCCCTCCCGCCGGAGATTCGAGCCCTGGGTGTTGTTCTTAGCTTAAGTTAGTTTCAAAAGTAAAGTCTAGGGATCGATAACCTCAGTAGCTTGATCCCTTAGGAATTCACACGCATTTGAACATTTTTTCGCTCCGTTGTAGCTTTGCATATTTACTGAAATGCTTATTTTTTCGTTTCAAGTGAAATCAGTCTGTCGCTTTTCTGTCGCTTCATCCATGTATTCGTTTTTTCGTGAACCCACTCTTTAGTGATTTAGTTGACGGAGCTATCCATCTATTCTTCTGAGTGGCACCAGTCCGTAGTACTTTTATCAGTTGTGAGTAGTATTTGCGAGATCCATTTCATATTTTTTTGCCTAAACTCTTTATTAGCTTTTGTCACTTTCTCTCAGAAAGAAATGTGCCATTGTATTCTTTAGCTATGCGTGTTTGATAAATGATGATTCACACTCCTGATCTGTTTCCTAATCCAGCTAATATAAAAATCCAATCTGACAACGGATGACAAACAGGAGGATGCTGTTTCTATTTCACTGCTTGCACTGTAACTGAGACATTTACTTGCTGTGATTTAAAGTCTGTTCAAATGGGTTTCCACCCGTAATTTCAGTGTGAGCATAAGCAGAGCAGTAGCAACTGCAGTTATCCTCTTAGTTAGCTCTTTTCAGTAGAATATTGACAGATAATTCGTTACTCCTCGTCTGATTTAACGCTTTCACTTAACCAATTCTTACTCCAGCCGTAGGGCAGTATGGCCCTTTTGTACCTCTCAGACAGTACAGAACCTCTTATAAAGTACACAGAGAAAGCGCTGCCATGGGCTATTAGAACTCTCCAGGGTTCCGCAATGCCTGAATTTTCGTAGAATGTGCTGCGGCAGATAGCCTTCTGATTAACGTTGGAGTTAGGCCAACTGCAGACATCGTGGCTCTAGCAGCAAGAAGACACCCCAGAAATTGGACTCGTGTACAGTTGCCTGCACAATACGAGGGTTTGCTGACTGATTTGTAAGTTATACCCTCTCCAGACATAGGGACACCAAAGGTGTCTACAAGAACTGTAGAACTTTCATGGTTTAGTTAAGATGCTTCCGAAAATTTTCTGACTGGTGGAGGAAGATTTGAGCATTTTCTCATGTTTCATAGGCTAACGCTGAGACAAGAGCTCCCATTGACCGCTAATATGAGGCATGGATCTTTCTAAAGCTCATAAGACGGAAGAAGGGGAGTCGTGTGGAAATTTTTCTCAATCGTGATGGGCTAATAAATAAGTATGATCCTAGTTGACTGAAGCGGAATTTTGGCAAAATTATTTTCGGTTAGATACCAGAGTTGGATGAAGTAAAAGTGGAGAGAGCATTTGGTTCAAATTCTGTTCTGTTACACAGTTTTAATATATCAGGAAACTCACAGTTTCAAATATGGCTGACAGCAGCAACTATAGATAAATTTTCAATCGATAAAAGATACAGCCAACTGATTGCAAAAGCTTAATGTGAAAACCTTGGGAAGGTTTTTCTACCTCTAAGAGTATTATCTTCAGAATGAAGTCACAGAACTTACTTTACATTAAAATTGTGTGTGTTTACAATTCTAAGCTAATGTAATTTATGTGACTTCCTTCTGAAGAAGATACCCATAATGGTATCGAAATCTCGTCCAGGTTTTTAATTTTATGCAGCCAGTTTGTGGGGCGGCGGGTGGAATAAGAATGTTCCTATTATTTATTTAATGCTTTTGTTTGCAGTTCTCAACACTGGCTCTCTAACTACAATATTGGCAACCACAAAGTGATTAGCAAAACGTGAAGCCTGTAATTAGAATTCCTAGTGTCCACTTCATTTGAGAAATACATTTATAGCTACAGATTATAGCTCTGAGGAATTAGGACATTGTCTGGGATTCATAATCAAAAACCATTCTCTCTAAAATGTTCACTATTTTCTGAAAGTCACAGACCATAAAGAATCCCCACAACCAGAGCAGTTCAGAGACTAATGCGCTGATGCCACTATAACATTTCAAAGTAAATGTTTAAGTGAGTGCTCGCCATAATTTGATGATAATGTTCATCAAACGCCATGTTAATAATGCTAGAATGTCTGTCCTGTGGCGGCATTGAAAATACGACATACGCAAACTAAAGATAGATCATTAAAGTCATGCCAGAATTAACACTTCACTCGAAAACGATTTCATGGTTACACGTATACCGCGTAACTTATTACTGCATCGGAGGCTGTTTATATCAACGATACTGACACGCGTCGCGACTCCCGGCACAGGTGGTGCGCTAATCAGCGTCTGGAGAGAACTAGGGCCTTCCTCCTTTCGCGCAGCATTCTTACATATAAAGCCGCGATGCGGACGGCTAAGGGAACGCCTGATCAAATCTGCTCTCCCAACTAGCCGCTGGGCTAGTAATGCACCACTTTAAGTTATCGAATAAATCATTGTTTCCTTTGCTGATGGCCGATGAAGCTCTCAATTTAATGTGCAATCAGAACACAGGTAAGTAATCATTATAAAAGTCTGATGTGGCTAAGTCAAATATTTTGGGCGAGAGAATTAATTTAATTACACTACATGCAGTAGAAGAGCTTTGAACTTGCTCTTTAGAGATACGCTGTAGCTATAGTCTTATAGTTATTCTGTTGAAACTTCTCACATTTTTATGATTATAGCGGATCTCCTTTGTACTTAAATTTAAACATCCTAGCTTTATTTATTCGCTTACTTAATCTATCTTGCTTCCTTAATTTCTAAGACAAAAACCAGAAAATCATGAATTTCAAATAAAATTTTAATTTGTGAGATCCAGAATACTGTTTCTACTAAATCATTATGCAAAAGGAATCTAAATATAAATTTTTAAGTTTCTAGCTCTTTTCTGTTGCGCCAATGATTTTTAAAGAAAAATGTCCAAATTTCGAAAGTGGTTAAAGTTATTGAAGTGATATTCAACTCATATTGATTTAGTATTACTCCTGACATGATAGAAACGTTTCAGGTTATTTACTTGTTTTTTAAAGTATTGCTCAACATTTATGACGTCAGAGCTAGTTACAGCGGACTAGGCTGGTACACAATGGAAAGACTGATGTGAAATTTATAAGGCGTGAGTATGCTGTTTCCCTACAAGTTGGCTGCATACTTTATATTTTGAAAATACTAGGGAGTTTCTACAGCTATGGTGTCCACCAAGCTCAGAAAAATGTATTGCTTTATGGGTAATTATCGAGATGTTATACACTAAAGCGGACCAGGCGATAAGGATTTTATTTATACTTTGGCTCTGGAATGTGTGGTCCGACTCCACCACAGATAATTCTGTCACACGTTGGTACATTAATTGTAATTATTATTCACTCAGTAGTATTAATTTCAATAAGTTGAAGGTTCATTTCCATTTGAAGATGTATTCATAAACAATTCCAAGTCCACGTAAATTGTAATTGCTTTTGATGCACGTTAGTAAGACAAGAAAATACAGCGTTTAAGCTTTGACTTTTTATTGAAATACAGGCTTTATAATCTATTCAAGTATCTAAATTCGTAGATTAATACTTCTCACTATTAAATGTCAAGTGATTGTTGGATATAGTGCCTTTGATAAGGAAAAACTCATTCACCCCCACTTCTTTTCATTAACAAGCAGACATTTCTTTCTACATATAAGTGAAGTCGTAATTTCATCACCAAAGTAAAATATACGTCTCTTTCCGCTTACAGGAAATAATCAAAGGAAGTTAATTTCTCATCATAAGTACTAAGGTCCACACTGTTATATTCTCTTTCCAGTAATCTTTAATATTCTATGCATTTATTTCTCGCTATGCAAAATATCCACATGTTATGCTGACATATACTCAGAACTTCAACTTCAGTCATAACACATATAACACATACTAAGTGTCCTTCCCATGAGTCATCAAGTGCATTTTGTCTGGTGTTTCGGCATATACTCGAATTTCGTTTTTAAAATGTATAGCTGTAGTAAGTACAAACAAACAATGCTCATCAAGTGTTTCCTGCGTCGCCCAGCGTCAGCGGTAAGCATCGGTTTGTTTCCCGTTAGAGACAAATTGATCTTTAAAGTGGAATTTTGCCTGCCAGTTCGACAGAAATGTCCCAGATGAGTCTACTGTGATATTCGTTTTACCTTTATATGTTAAGAGGGGCAGAAAAACTCGAAGGATAAGTAGGATCGGCTGCTCCCACCACGCAGCAGGCCGCTGAGTTGCCGCTCCAGCACTCGCTGTTCTTCCTGTTTTACTCTCCCTGTTAATACATGTAGATAAAATGAATATTTCCAATTCTATCGAATGAACACATCAGATCCCGGTGTAAAAAGAAATTCGTTTTAAAGAGAAACAAGCTGACGCTCTCCGTCGGCACAGCACGTCGCAGAAAAGACACGATGAGGCAGTGTTTCTTTGGGTTGACTCCAGCTACACGTTGCAAAAACGGAATTACAAATATCCGCCGAAGCGACAGAAAATGCTTTCTTCGGAGGCTTGTGTGACGCATCATGTTACTTTCATTCAGAAATAAAGCTTACTGAATTTCTTTTTTAATATATTTTACAGTACGTTTGTTCAAATTAACGTGCGTAAAAGGAGACGTGCCAGTACTTCAGATAACCTTCTGCGCAGGCCAGCCTTGGATCACACTAGATACAGCATCCGTCTCAGCACGCATTACACTCGCCAAAACTTCGTGGTGTACCTGCAACAGCAGGCCGTGGTGGTCTCGCGGTTCTAGGCGCTCAGTCCGGAGCCGCGCGACCGCTACGGTCGCAGGTTCGAATCCTGCCTCGGGCATGGATTTGTATGATGTCCTTAGTTTAGTTAGGTTTAAGTAGTTCTAAGTTCTAGGGGACTGATGACCACAGATGTTAAGTCCCATAGTGCTCAGAGCTATTTGTACCTGCAACAAAACAGAAAAAACGCTCGTAATCCTAGGTATCCGCGGAATTTCACACGTTCAATAACATGCAACAGGGTATGTGACAGCATTATATATACATAAAATTCTCCGAGGTTTCGGTCGCTGGTACAAATTTCCTTCCTCAAGGAGACCAGGAGCGGGAGGGAACAAGGTCATTACAAACGGAACACAACTTAGAATTAAGGGAGGATAGAGAAGGGGCCCGCCAGTTACCTTTCGGAGGAACTATTCCGGCATTTGCCTTTAATAATTTAGGTACATCACGGAAAGCTGTCGTCCTTCCGAATGCGAGACCTGTGCGGTAACCACTCCGTCACCTCACTCGGTATTGCTCAGAACGTTTTGCCTAATACCATGAAGGAGATCATTTGCAGCAGAGACCGAAAAGTAGGAGAATTTTTGTGTTGACAATGCGGTCACATACCCTGAAAAATTTGACAGGCAGCTTCTTAGTTCCAAAGTATAAGTAATAAAATAAACTCTGTCTATTAATACTGTAGGCTACTACAAATCATGTAGGCGGCAGTGTTCATTTTATACATCATTAACAGCATCACCATGTTTCCTGGTCGTATCTAGTTTCGAGGTGATAATTACAGGAAAAAGAAAATTTCCCATTTGTCGCACTGCTAAAACCTAGATATGCGTGCTCCATCGACGGCGTCTAATCGGCTCCATAGTATGCCATTCAGTTCAGTATGGAACGTTGGCCACTGCAGGTGTGTACTGAGTCAGTGGAGGAACTATGTCGTATGCAGAATATTGCGGCTGTCCAACTCACAATGCACAGTGGAAGAGATCACCACTCCTGAGTTTCAGGCAGAAGTAAAACAACCAGGCCGATAAAACAATCGTGTGAGATTGGTACCGTAATCGGTGTGAAGCATAAGGGTTCGGAAATGACATTTCTAACGCCGGAAAATATCCGGCGAGTGCGTGCAACGAAGCCTATAGCGATCTGTCCGTCAGCATTTCAGAACATTGAAAATCCGTCATATATGTTTACAGATGATTTTGAAGCAGGATTTGATGTTTCATCCTTATGAGATGAGAGTGGCCTACCAGTTACGGCTGGAATATTGAGTAGACGCAATTAATGCACCTCATTACTGGACACAATTGACCTGTATGACATGGTTCTGACAAACCTTGTCTGATGGGTCAAAGTTTCGTCCAAATGGGTTTGTCAACAATCGAAATTTCCGATAGCAACCAGACACAAACCAGCAAGTCATTCATGAAAAGGCTCGCTGCAAATATCGTCGTCTTGTGTGCTATAGGACAGTCTATTAGAATCTATGGGCCACATTTTTTAGAAGACATCAACGGCCAGCTGGTGATTGTTAGTTCAGGACAGTATATGGACATGATGAAAAATTCTTCATTTCATAGCCCAAGGAACTGTGCCGTCCAAACGTGACATCTTTTCAGCATGACGGTGTTACAGCCCATGAACCCGTGATTCAATGGTTACAGTGTGGCTCCAATTTCCACATAGATTATCCAATGGCAGCGAGATCACCTGATCTTTCACCAATAGCTGCAATTCAAATTCAGATAGCTCTAAGCACTATGGGACTTAACATCTGAGGTCATCAGTCCCCTAGACTTAGAACTACTTAAACCTAAGTAACCTAAGGACTTCACACACAGGATTCGAACCGGCGAGCGTAGCAGCCTCGTGGTTCCGGACTGAAGCACCTAGAACCGCTCGACCACAGCGGCCGGCAACTGCTATTCCTCAAGAAATAATTACGTAGTGAAGACTGAAAAATATAAGGGGCAGTCAAAAAATAACAGAACACCCACCACAAAGATTAAAAATAAATTACGACACGTGTTGAGACACTTACCACATTGGGAGACAGGATGATCAATTTCTGTTTTGTAGACCGCAGTCGGCTGCTGACGAATCCACAACCGCACCTTATCTTGCACTTCCTTGTCCGACTGAAATCGAAGTCCAGGCATGTTTCTCCTCAGGTCACCAAAGAAGTAAAACTCACACGGTGAAAGATCCAGGTTGTACGCAGGATGTTGCAGTGTTTCCAAAGCAAATCGCCGAAGAACACGCTCCGCCCGATTGGCAGTATGGTGGCGGGCGTTATCGTACTATACGATGCTGCCTCTGCTCGGCATGTTCCTCAGAAGTAGAACCACAATTAATGTGCGTCGCTACGAAGACACTCTGCGGAAAGTGCGATGGACCATGAAGTCAAAACGCCCAGGAATGCTGTCGTGGGGAATCATACTGTTGCACGATAACGCCCGTCCCCACACTACCAATCGGCCGAAGGCCACACTTCTACTATTTGGTTGGGAAACATTGCAATATTCTCGGCACATACGGGAACTTTCACTGATTTCATTTGACTGCCCGTTATACTTCAGCAAGCGAGGAGCAGGGAAAGTGCTAAGGTACCAAGCCACAATAAACATAAAACTTTATCCAGAAAAAACTCATAAATTTCTGCAAGCTACTGTTAAAAGCTACTGTTAAAAGCTTCTTTTATCATATGTAATTAAGAAGCTCAGATAGATGCTATGAATGATGAATAAATATTTAACAGCTGAAATTAGAAATGGTGAGATACTACAGTGACGGAGGAAAACTAGCAGCACAAAGAAGGAGTTGCGTGACATGTACGAAGGTTGATAGACGTGTTTCTACACCTGAAACATGATGTCTGTTCAAATTCCACCCTAGACGCCTAAGAGTCGTGTTAGTGGTCCCAATATGAGGTTGAAGACTAGATTTCAAAAAATGTGTTCAAATGTGTGTGAATTCGTAAGAGACGAAACTGCTGAGGTCATCGGTCCATAGACTTACACACTACTTAAATTAATTTAAACTACCTTACGCTAAGAACAACACAAACACCCAAGCCCGAGGGAGGACTCGAACCTTCGGCGGGAGGGACCGCGCAATCCGTGACATGGCGCCTAGACCGCGCTGCCACTTCGCGCGGCGACTAGATTTCCTTTAAATATACCCTATAATGGTAGCGAGCGTTAGTTACCTTTAAGATCGGTCATGGTGAGATGATGTTAGCCAAGAATGCCTTTAAGGTGGCAAAAACGTCATTATTGATACCTCACTGAGTTTGAGAGATGTCGTATAATAGGACTACGATATGGTTCCTTCTGCGGTACTGCAGAAGCAATTGGCAGGAATGTAGCCACTGTACGTGATTGTTAGCAGTGTTGGTCACGAGAATGTGTGGTCACAAGAAGACCGGCCGCCAGACGACCGCGAGGCGCTACCGAGAGGGAAGATCATCGTGTTCAGCGTATGTCACGCGCGCATTGTATTGCATCTCCAGCTGAAGTTTGAGTACTAGATGGCACCATAGTGACACAAAGGACTGTAAAAAATCGGTTAATTCAAGGACAGCTCCGACCAAAACACCCTATAGTGTGCATTTCACTGACCCCAAACCACTGTCATTCGCGACGTTAGTGGTGTCAATTGAGAGTTAACCAGAGGCAGGGTGGAGGTCTGTTGTGGTTTCTGATGAAAGCTGCTTCTGCCTCGGTGCCAGTGATGGCTTTGTGTTGTATAGAAGGAGGCCAGTTGACAGCCTGCAACCGCTGTTGTAATCAAACATGGTCTGTAGTGTGTCGACATGTTGCCTTGGCCTGCACGATGACCAGATCTCTCTCCAAACAAGCACGTATGGAACATGATCGGACGTCAATTCCAGCTTCGTCCACAACTAACAGTAACTCTAACTGTATTAACAGACCAAGTGCAACAGGCATGGAACCCCAGTCCACAAACTGACCTCCGGCACCTGTACAACATAATCCGTCCACGTTTGCATGTTCACATTAAAGATTCTGGCTATTACAGCGCTTATTAATGTACCAGTGTTTCACATTTACAATGGCTTATCGCGCGCTTATATTATTTAGATAAAAGTATTTCCGGAATTTCCATACTCTACAGTAATTACTTTTTGGTATTGCGATATTTTTCCGTCAGTCTATAAACCGTGATACGGTGTCAGTTATTGCCAGAACAGCAGAAAATTTTTTAATAAAAAAAATTTTCCTAAAATACATATTAGGAATGAAAAACTTTTATTTAGGCGTTCACTTAATAACTATAAAGATAAGAAGCCAGAGTGGGCAACGAATGCCTGTAAAACAATATGAGATGCAGACCAGAGAAATATTATTGGACCGGTCATAAACAATGAAATAAAATGCAAATCTCAGCCGAAGATTTTAAATTGAAATTACTCAGTCAAGTTTTTTAAAAGAATATATTAATAATATCATATCAGCAACACCTTGAAGACTTCACTTAAAACAGTAATTAGGAAAATTAATCTTGAGTACCAAAATTAATTACATAAATGTAGGACAAATAATATTAAAACATTACGAAACAAGGCCAAATCCGTCAGACAGAAATAGTAGTGACATAAGGAATTTTATTACGTAGTTACAGTGTCCGTTCATTCGGACAAACAACAAGACTCTGTCGGGTAGCGAGCGAAGAGGAATACTGGACAGGGGACGAAATTCCATAGTATGCCGCATATGGAGACTTGGATCGGACGGGAGACGTGCTGGGGTAGCTGAAGCAATTACAGTAACCGCTCGCGCAAAGCGGGATATGCGGTTACGAATCCCCATCCGGCAAAAACTGTCATCTGCTACTACTGAGTTATTTCAACTCCCCAGTGCAGCAGAAGTCGGAAGTTTCTTTCATCAAGTAGGCTACAAGAAATTTTATCTAGCCCAGCCCGTGCACTCTTTTAAATAAAAACAGGTTAACTCAGACCTCAATTACACAGTATAAAGAACCCTACGGGACAGGGGATAGCTCGGAACAACAGCTCGCATAGTGTAAACGTATTAGATATCACAAACCAGTCCATACACCTTAGCAGTTCTACTATGCACGGGATTTCTTCTGGTGCAAATAACAGGCGCACTTCTCGATCGTGTAGGTTGATGGAATACCAACCATGTCTCGCTGGAAATGGTGTTCTTCTAGCATCCGTGCCCCATATGACCCCAGGACTCGTCCTTGGATGGACATCCTCCAGTTGTCGATGGTCGACTGAGAACGAGCCGATGGGGGCCGCCATTAAGTCGGGGTGACAGAGCGCGCACACGGTCCATGGTGACGAGAGTCGAAGCTGGCCGTTGCTTAGCTACAGTCAAAGATGTCATGTCGCCCCTTTGAGCGGTGGCGGTCTTCATCGAAGCACCTCCAATGATGAGATCTATTTGTGTGCTATACTTCTTTAAGAGAAAGACTCGTGTTTGGCTTTTTAGTAATGGTAGTGTCTGTAAAACAGTATGTATATAGAAATAGAGACTTAAAAACTTTAAATGTCAAGTTCGCTAATTATAATTTATTTTTGATGAGGTTTTCGGGAAATCTAAGTTGCCTTCATCGGACCTTATGTAAGTACACCTTTTCTTATTTACAGACCGATGTATCACTTGCTTCATGTTTCTAGGATGACGTTGCCACGACTTGACACTATACACTGCACATACGATGAAGATATATTGAGCTGTATTTACATAACAACCGATGATGGCAACTTAGATTTGCTGAAACCGGATATAAAAATAAATTGTAATTAGTGACCTTGGCTCTTGAAGATTTTACTCTAGATCGCTCCTATACTTCAGTGATGCCAAGCATGCGTACGTACTACGTGGTTATAATGTAAGTGTAGCCACTCACAGAGTTCTAACGTGGGTTGTAATTGTTGCATGGCAGCGAAACGTGGTACAGATGCTAATGAGTTAACTCGGAACCGATTCACGCTGGAAAAAACTTTCGTGCCAGTTGTGACAACTAGGTGCAAATCTGGCAATGTACACTGTTTCCATGACGGTATGTTACCCACGCTGTCAGTCGACAAGATGTAACGTGACTTAACAGCATGGATAACCTTTTACGTGGACGCAGCAATTACCGTGCGAAGACGAAAGATTATCGCCGACTGAAAGGTCTGAGGGAAAGCACGATGTCATTAAATTGTTTAAAGGTGATGATAATGAGTTAGAAAACACGGATAAGGTTCGTGTGGCACGTGGAAGAGGAAGATGCCCTATCGCCTTGGAAGTTATTGACGGTACAAATGGAAGTTGATGACATTTGGCCGAGCGATGAGGCACTACAGGGTGCAGAGAATACCTAGGAGTGCGGAATTTGGGGTACTGTTAAACTACGTGTTGTGCACGAATAGCCACTGCTCTCGCCATATGGTGACTGTGATGTGTGGATTCACAAGCTGCTTTATTCTCATGTCGTGACACGTCGGTCTTCTTTGAAGAGAATACACCCAATGAGCCTGTCAGATGTACCGTGACGCCTGCACCTAATCGAGACTTCTTGTATAGCATGTGATTTTTTGGGAGTGCGCTGCTGTGCGGAAATCACTGTTTTCATACACTTCATGCCGCTCACCCTGTGAAAGATCTGCTTAACGCAACCTTCAACACTCGTGTTATCTCCAGAGGTTTCCCAAACGTACTGCCTGCAAGACCACCTGATCCGAATACATGTGACGTCTGGCTCTGAATATACCTTATTTGAAGGCCAGTATACATGATCACGTTGCTCAGATTCCATGAAACTGCTGCAAGAAACGGTTTGCGAATACAGGATGCCGTCGACGTCTCTCTGCTCATACTGAACAAATAGTGTAAGCGGCGGGTGAGAGCTAACATCCCAAAGATGTTCGGGGTGACATGCGGTTCCTCTTCGTCGAAATGTCGTGGCTCAAACCCGTCTAAGGGCTGAACCGCAAGTGTCGCATTACACATCCAGAATTAGACACTTGTGACAGTTTGAATAAATGTCTGGCTGATGGCAAGTTTGCGAAATACAAAGTTAACATAACATATGATAATAGTAGTAATAATATCGGGAACTAAATTAACGATCCATAAATGATGTAGGCCACACAGTTGCGATTTTGTTATATTAATGTTTATTCATAAAGCAAACTAATACCGAAAGTGGTCGTATTTAGAGTTACTGTTACACTCGAGCGCACATCCATTTGACACGGTTCGATCATTCACAATCTCATCGCGAAATACAAGTTATGTACGCGAAAAGTTAGAGTTCACACAAGGCGCGCGGCTGCTCAACCCGCGATACCACACAACGCGAAATTTTCTAGGTCGTTTCACTTCCTAGTTGCCTAAAGACCGACTGTCCGCTTGCATGTCTCAATCCGAACTGTAGCCTTTGGTGTCTCCAGCCGAACTGTATTCTTTGGTGTCTAGACCAGAACTGCCCTTCACCGACCGCGTTTCCCACGTGCCGATATCTCAGCTGAACTGACTAGCGCAGTAACCCTTCCTGAAGCCATGCATCTGATTGGTCACAGCTTATCCTACATTACTTTACGTTTTAACATATTTAAATAATCAAAGCTTGACCACTTTCACGTTCTAAGTAAAGTGACAATAATATCCATTACATAATAAACGTTAAAATCTTTTACTTAAAAGAAATACAACTTCCTTCTTAATTTGGAATGTCACGGCCAGTAGCCTTGCACCAAAATGCTTTCTGGTAAATAAATAAAGAACAAAGTAAGTATTATGCACTAAACTTTACAACAAAATTCTATTGGCTAATGATTCAACAAGGTGTTATGCTGTCATCGTTCAATGTGTTTTGTGTTAAGGAAATGATGATCTGGTGCTTAACTGTAAATTCTGATAATTTAAATTTACTGTGTCTTTTAAACAAATAAAGTTACAGAGTTGATATTCACAACGTTTGTCATTTTTATGATGCGCTTCTATATGAACTGTCGATCGTTAAGATCGACCAAAGCGATGAAATTTTGGCATTCAGGTCTTTGTTACAAAACTAGTGAATTTCACTTTAAAAGTAAATCCTAAAATATTATGGAGATGATCAATATTCAAGTTTTATTGCGATCGTCAGGAAAATTTATGAAGGATGGCACATTAAAATTGCTGTAGCATGATATCCTGCATCACTGCAGAAATAAATCTTAGGTCCGCCGTATTTAACACTGCTACGTCTCCTTGGCCACGAAACTTTCTACTGGGTTTCCCTATCACGTAGGTTCTCGTCTGTCTCACTCGCAGCTACAGCGCTTAGGCCTCAATAGACAATAGACGCCTGTGAGTTTCCCCATCTCGTGGTGAATCTGCGCCCTTTGTGGCAATCGCTCCTGAACGACAGGGTTCGTTTCACAATTCCTGAAGGCTGACTCTTTCGGCCATATATTTAAATCAGCGCAATGCTCATTAAGTCACACGGTTAGTAATAAAATCACTATTATGCGTTTCTCACTTGTTTGACCTTTCCTGCTCACATCCTGTTCGTAATCTATTACATGGAACGATTTCTATAAGTCTTTCTTGCAGTGCCAGATTTGCATCTGGTGGCCAAAATGGAAACTATTTTTCCCCCAGCGTAAAACTGTTCTGAATTAACGCATCAGAGTGGCTACCAAGTTTTTCTGAGATACGATAATTGCAGCCCACATTGGACCTCTGTAAGTAGCTAAGCTTTAATTATAACCAAACGAGAATTTACTGCTTCCCGTGGGCCATTCCGTGCAACTTTATGACCACCTTCGTAATACGTGGTAGTGATGTCGGCCAGCGAGATAACACGAGCCAGCACGAGCGCATAGAGTTCCTTGAACGAGGATGCAACGCGGGCAGCTGCCGATGCTGGAGCGAGGCGATATCGACTGGCCGGCCGTTGCGCGGACACAATGGGACGGTGTGGCCCCGGCCGGCCGGCTCTGTCGCCGAACAATGCGCGCTTGGCTAATTGCGGGCTCGGCGCGGTTTTAATTTCTCGTCTAGGCGCACCCGTTAAACCGGCGGCCACACGCGTAACACCACGGCTCCACAGCCGGCCAGCAGGGCTTCGTCCAACCGATAGCTGGTGTACCTGGTACGTGATAAAGGACCTCTCTCGCCGTACACATCGTGCGCTGTTATTGGGTTTCCAGCCACCTGTCATGTAGCTGTTCATAAAATACGAAAGTGACCAGAACAACAGTCTTATTGTTCCTACCTGGATGTTCAGAACCGCGATATGAGGCGAAACGCGCCAAGCTGTCAATACGTGCCACCGTAGCCGGTGCTGTTCTATGTACGATCACCGGACGTAATGTTAGTGACCCCTTAAAAGGTAACAATGGCCATATCCGAGAGGTGTAAATGACATAGAGCCCTCCTCCACCGCTGACAAAAGTCATGGCAATATAGTGATATTCTACATAGTTCATTAATGTGACCTCTGTACGTTTGTCGTCAACGTGCAATGACCGCTCAAAGACGGCAGTTGGCAGCACTAGCAGTGGTGGATATATAAATTGTGAGGTTGATACGAAAAACCGTGCAGTCACTATCGTAATTCTGAAATAGGGCGATTTATGTGACGTCTATAACATCAGGACTTTAGCTTTCGGGTCAAGGATGGAAGTATTAAAAAAAAAAGGGTTAATTTTGTTAACTGATCGCTGACCGCCGTGGTTAAATATATCGTACAAGGCAGAATGGTGGTACTCAAACCTAGCGCCGAGGCTTCTGTGGTACACCACCTGTCATAGTTCACATGGGTGAAAGATGGTTCAAAAATGGTTCAAATGGCTCTAAGCACTATGGGACTTAACACATCTGAGGTCATCAGTCCCCTAGACGTAGAATGCTTAAACCTAACTAACCTAAGGATACCACACACATCCATGCCCGAGGCAGGATTCGAACCTGCGACCGTAGCAGCAGCGCGGTTCCAGACTGAAGCGCCCAGAACCGCTCTACCACAGCGGCCTGCGAAAGATGGTTGTGTTTGGGCAACCAGACGTGCAGTTGTTGACGAACTGACTACTCAGATGAACCAAGGGCCTACCAACAGTGGTTCCACAACGACAGTTCAGCAAACATTGTGCCATCCAGCTCTTCGCATCAAAGCGACTGGCTCACGCAGCCATGCTGACTGCTGCTCAATGGCGATGAAGACTGGAATTTGCACACCAGTACTGCATCTGGACATCCACTGTGTAGCAACAGGCGGCGTTTCAAAAAAATCAAGAATAATGCTCCATCAATCAGATGACCGTTTGAAACGTCCTGGCGAAATTCAAACTGTGTCTGACCAAGACTCAAACTTGAGACCCTTACATTTAATGGGCAAGTACTCTACCAGCTCAGCTAACTGAGCTATCCAAACATGCTCACGACCCATTCACACAGAATTTGCCCACAGAAGCCAAAGTCCAGAGTCCGCGTCTGACTCCAGCACACAGTTTTAATTTGTCAAGAGTTTTATATCAATACACACACCGCTCTGAAGAGTGAAAATTTCATTCTGGAGATGCCCATTTCTGTGTACGGCCTTGCAACAATATTCATAAGGGTCCAGGCTGGAAGAGGAGTGTTGTGGTCTGGGGAATGTTTTCGCAGCATTCCCGGAAATAATCTCATCATTCTGCAAGGTACAATGGATCAACACACAATGAAACAACCACAGAGCGAAGTTAAGTTCCACCAAAACCTAAACGAACTATTATTGTGTGTGAACTATCTTGTTGGTGGAAGATTAATACCAGAAGGTAAGTCCTGACAAAATTGTTAGCAGCACAGCAATGATTAATCTGTAATCTGTAATCCATAGTGCAACCCACTAGGCAGTAGCCATGTTCCAGTAGTACATCACGAGAATGACGTCGGCAGGCTTCACTCAGTGATCTGCCAATGAAGCTCCCAGCTACTGCTCATAGAGGCAATCTGGCCTCTAGGTGGGGAGACCAGGTGTATCGCTTAGGAGGCTCCTATTCTCAATTTCCGTGCCGCATATTCTCCTGATAACGTCGATATCTTCAGCAGCGGAATCGATGTCGTTATCTCGGCCACGCAAAAGAATATTCATGACGAGTATGCCATGGACAGCCGCGTCTTCGAAGGCAACAACAGGGCTGCACGAAAATTATCCAAATTTAACGAACTCTTAGATTCTACATCACAGTTCGATCACCTTGCCAATCCACTCAATCTTAATTCCTTGGAAAAAGACTGGAATTGCCTAAAACAGTGAAATATTCCCACAGTTTGATAGCTCTGAGATTTAAACGTCGGTGCCTGTCTTCGGGTAGATATATGGCATACTTAAACAAACTCGTTGAATAAGGCCGCTATCAATATTGGAGGCAGTGTTACACGGTATTTACGTGATGTCGGCAGTGTTACATGGTATTAGCGTGTTGTCTTCTGTAGGTGACTAATTTTATGTCCGCTGTGCTTGTAAGGCTTTGAAATCAAAGATACCTTCTGTGCTTGTGAGTTAGTCACACTTCCTGTAGTATTTTTACTCTTAAACAAGAGAACGAAAACATCTCGATATTCATCTGTTATCTTAAATGAAATAACAAAAGTGGGGTGATTTGATACGAGACGATTTCTCTGTGTTCCCTCCTTTTACCATCAATGTATTCTGTCTGTAAACTGAAATGAGAGCAGCTGTTGTGGAGAGTCAATGGTCTTTTCCCTGAAGAATCCCTTACTTGCTTTGTAAGATAATTAATAATTAGTTTCCCGTCTAGCAGTGTAGTGTACCGTGTATTTCTTTATGAAAATTCGTTGATGAGCAATTCTTGCGTTAGCTTTCTGTTATAGATTTCGCTTCGGTCGCAGATTCGAATCCTGCCTCGGGCATGAATGTGTGTGATGTGCTTAGGTTAGTTAGGTTTAAGTAGTTCTAAGTTCTAGGGGACTGATGACCTCAGCAGTTAAGTCCCATAGTGCTCAGAACCATTTGAACCATTTTTTTGTTATTGATTTCTGTATTTTGTAAACTGTTAACGCATGTAATGAAAAATAAACAGTAATGAAACATAAACAATAACTCAGAGTCTGAGTACTGCGCTTCAGAACGGCCGGTATAACATTGGGAAACAGCCTGTAAGTGCTCTATGCGACACAGTAAGGTAGGAGGAGGGAAGGAGTCAGGGGGCTCACCTGCTTCCTCTTCAGTTCAGAGACCTACTTGTCCACTGTTAGGATGCACCTCCACTCAGCAAGGAATTTCACCTCAAGTACATTTCCAATGGATTAATGTCATTAGTTATTCAATTTCTCTAAAGATATTGGGTTAGTAACCCTAGTATATATACATAAAATATCCTTGCTTTCAAGTACTGCAACGATTCCTCCCGGTCAGAAACTGACCCTGCATCATGACCTTTGATATCAATTTTTTTACAAACGTATAGTGACCTGTACCGTTCAGAGGAATTACTTACCAGTAACTAGTACTCAGTTCTCATCATCAAAGGTGGATCCCCTCTTTGTCAGTCGTCACCTTCCCTATTTTTAATTTCACGTCTTTGTTCAATTTCATTACAGTATGTAATATTGCACCTAGAGACACCAGAAACACCGGTAGATTATTTCATAATTTGTAATTTGAAATGATCTGATTATCCCGCATTCAGCTACAATTTAAGGGAATTTCTAATGAATTCAAAATACTATCTAATACTTTGAGGAGAGTCATAGTTCACCTCCGAGGGCTGATATTAATCATTTTCTTATTACATCTGGTTCCAGTCCTGATATCATCATCCGGTATCTTTCCAAACTAGACAACACCTGCAATGCCTGGCAAAACAAGTGAAGCTAATAACGTAGTACAGTATGACTTGGACAGGTAAACAAAGTTGGCAGATATGTAATGGATTAGAACTGCAAATCTCTGTGAAAGGTACAACGGCCACGAGAGTGCACTAACTTCGGTATTCAGTGATGGGCTCATGGTGTATGGAGAGTGTAGCAAAAATGCTGTTTGTTTTTGTAGGATGTATGTGGGAAGATAACCCAATAAACATCAACCATCTTGGCGAGTTATTTATCAATCACTTCAACCAGTTGCGTGAAAGAGGTAGTGTAACACCTAGAAAATGTAAGAGAAGGAAACAATTGCCGACAGAAGAGAGGGAAATTAATGTTCCTTTCAGGGGCTCACAAGTCTTCTGGTGAGAACGGGCTAGGAGATACCAGGTGCCTGAGCAGGGGACTGGTAATCGCCAACACTCTTCCATCACAGTAAGCCCTGGGAACTTTTCAACGACCGCTGTGCGGCATGGCAGTGGAACGTTTTATGCCACTACCCAGATTGCGATGATAGTAAAAACCTCTACAAAAACCATTAATCTCAAGGTGTGCTCTGCGCTAGTGACATTCTGACACATTTGATTCAGGCAGCCCCTCCACTCAAACTTAATCTTCCCCATTGAAATGATGGGGGTAAATTAAAACCAGACCAATGAAATGGCTCCCATACTACAAGGGAAGATGAACGAGCTCAGGACTCATGTGAAGGAACTGAAACTCCTACCACAGGCATGCCCCTTGTACTTAGAAGAAACACACACCTTTTAAAGGTACTGACGCCCATGGGCTACAGGGCTTCACGCTATACCACACTGATGACCAGACCAGAGAAAGAGCTGAAGGAGGGGTCGCTGTGTGTGTGTGTGTGTGTGTGTGTGTGTGTGTGTGTGTGTGTGTGTGTGTGTGTGTGTGTGTGTCAGTAATGCGCACCACTCCTCTGCTCTCTCCCTGATCAGCTGAAATTCATGTATGTCAGTGGTCACTGTATGCTCACTGTATTTACCTCCGAAAGATGTAGTTGGCCTTGAGATTGTGCCGGATCTTTTAGAGCAACTCCCCCGACCATTTCTCCTGCTGAGAGACTTCAATGCCTTCATATCTTGGGTGGCTCGACCCCTAGCTACCCTTCGGGTCGGGTTTTGGAGGACCTCATGACATCTCACAAGTTTTACATTCTCAACACACGTACTGAAACTCATTTCTGTCTTGCTACTGGGTCATTGTCATCCATTGACCTTTCTTTCTGCTTTCTAGCCATTGTGAACTGTGTTCTGTGGGGAATTATTGCTGATTTTCATTCCAGTGACCACTTACCACTAGGCATTCACCTACTGGATGGAGCATTATGTGAACGGATGCCACCAAAATTGATCGTCAGCAGGGATAACTGGGCGCTGTTTAACCAGATGGTTGTGACTGAACACCGCGACAGCGTCTAGTAATGCGTCGACCACATCGCACTAGTGACCCATCATATCGCTGGCCAATTCCATCGCAGAGTCGTCAGGTCATCGTAGGACAGATGAGTGCTGTTCAGCAATCCGAAACAGGCGTGCTGCTCTTCGACAGTTTAAATGCCGCCAGACAGCAGACAGCCTCAAAGTCTTTCGAGATGCGAGGGCCAAGGTCCGATGCGTCATTAAGCAGAGTAAGGAAAGGCCATGCTAAGCGTTACTAAGTAACTGCGTCAGGCGTGTAAGTTCCTCGCAGCTCCGAAAGCACCTGCATACCGTACTGTTGCTTATATCCCTCTGGAAAGTCTTCCCTCCTAATGTCCACGAGCAACAAAGCCATTTGGAATCCGCGTGCAGCGTGTGCTGGAATTACTTGGAGTGGAGTCAGTACAACCTCAAATCCAAGGTTTTAATACCTTGCCAGCTGGGTTCCCTGAGAGGCCCAGAGCCATTTTATATTTAGTGCAGTACAGGAGAGATTGCACTTCTGCTTCTGTTTTTAATGCGATATTTTCTGACATTTTATATAAACATCACAGCTATGAAGCTGTCTTTACGGATGGGTCCATACACGGGAACTCCATTGGTTGCTCCATTGTTTTCCCAGGATCCGACTGCCTCTAGCCTTTAGTGTCTTCAATGCAGAGTTATATGCGATATGCGATATTTCTGGCACTGGAGCAGATGGGAAGTCCTTCCAGTGCTAAATTTCTTATCCCGATTCCCTGAGTGCTGGTTACTCTCTATAACGTTTGTACGTTTATAGTCCAGAATATCCAGGATGACTTGCAGCAACTACAACGACTTGGGCGGAGGTTTCTTTCTGCTGGGTATGGTGGAGAACGAAAGGGTGGATGTAGCAGCCAAGGAGAGGTGTCATGATCCTCAGTTACTTCAATGTACCCACTATAGCCTCACTGTTGAGGTCCAGAGTCTTGCGTCAACGGGTGGATGAGTGGCTGGAAATGACATACAACAAACTCCGCCTAGTAAAAATCACAATGCGGTCGTGGCATACCTCCTTCCAGCCACGTCGATGGGCCGGCCGCTGGTGGCCGAGCGGTTAAAGGCGCTTCAGTTTGGAACCGCGCGACCGCTACGGTCGCAGGTTCGAATCCTGCCTGGGGCATTGATGTGTGTGTGATGTCCTTAGGTTAGTTAGGTTTAAGTAGTTCTAAGTTCTAGGGGACTGATGACCTGAGATGTTAAGTCCCATAGTGCTCAGAGCCATTTGAACCACGTCGATGGGATGAGGTCTTCCTTACTCGTCTTTGCATAGGCCACAGCCCTAATATGCTTGGCTTCTTGATTCGGTGAGAGAACCTTCCAATTTGTGGCGCTTGTGGCGAACAGATCACTGTGCGCCACATTTTATTGGACTGTGCTTTATATCCTGACCAGCGGGCCACGGCAGATTTGCCGACGGATGTGCCCTGTATTTTAAGTAACAATAAAAGGAGTTTTTAAAGTTTTGTGAATTGTCTAATATTTTTCCAAGATTTTAGGGAGATGATTTTAATGTGTTAACAGGGAGACCGGCTCACCCAAGTCTTTTGTAAGTGGCCAACCAGTGGCATATCCCTGTGCCTTTCTTTTAGCTCCTTTGTCACCTTACTTGCGTTTTAATATCATATATAGCTACTTTTACTCTTTTTCCATAGTCTTAGCACTTGTGAAATATAGTGACTGTGTGGTCACTTCGAGTGATGTGGGAATGGTTGCAGGAGTATGCAATAAGTTTAGAGGTTTTATCCACATTAATTTGTTTTAATGAGTGTAAGGAGGCTGATAATCTCGTCGTTGAGTGCTCCAAACACAGAAAATTAATTTTCTTTGTGCAGTTGCAGTTGATCCGCTCATTGGCTCCCGCGCAGGAGTACGAGGAAGTGGCATGAGCCAGGCGTGTACTATGCATTCTCCATTGACATAGGTTGCATCCCCACCACATCTCTCTAAATCAAGAGCTGCGGGGAAACGATCGTGAGAATCGTGATAACGTCTGTATATGGGCGATAAGCAGGATACTCCAAATGTGTCACGTATCTTGTTTATTGATGAAGCCACGTTTACCAGTCATGGCCGGGTGAACCACCGAAACATGCACTATTGGTCTTTTGACAATCCCCATTGGCTTCGTCATGTGGAACGTCAGCGTTCATTGAGTTTAATAACGAACCATCAGCTCATAGGTCTGTTTTTCATAGACGGAACACTCAAAGTGGACAAGTATCGCAACCTCCTAATGGACCATCTTCAATGAATTCTAGAAGATGTTGTTCTTCAGACCAGGAGTACCAACATGATGGCTGTCCGGCCCATTGTGCACGGAGGACTACGCATGTCATCACGAGTTGTTTCCAAATTGTTGAAAGGGATGCATGGAACCTGTAACTTGACTGGCCCGTTCCCTGGGTATGATGCCTATAAACGTTTTTTTCTGTGGGGCAGCTGAAAGATGCTGCCTATGACATACCATCTACACCCGATGATGCACAAAGACGTATCAGTGCAGCCTGCTTGGACATCTCCAATGAAAGGCTATCAAGTGTGCAGCAGTCGTTCCATAACAGACTGGAAACGTGTACTGCCGCTGCCGGTAGTCATTTTGAACACACCCTGTGATCTCTGTATGTCCATCTTTCCAGAGACGGTTGCAGGACTCGGCTGCTCGCTACAGGATGTCAAATCAAACACCTTCCAGCCCTCCAAATTCCAAACTTATTTTATTTGGCTACCAGTTTCGGTGATCGACTACGCCATCTTCAGGCCCATGACTGACGCGTAGCAAGTGTCCACCTGGGTAATGGTGAAAATAGGGGCTAACATTCAAATACTGGTATCTGTAGGTATAGCGATCACATCATATCGCTATCGGCAGATGATGGTCGGTTAGGGACCTGAAGATGGCTTACTAAATCGCCAAAACTGGTAGCCAAATAAAATATGTTTGGAAATTAAGCGGCTGAAAGGGGTTTGATACGACATACACTGTGATGATCAATTGTTTCGTTACTGCTCTGAATCCACATAAATAGTGTATGCAGTTGCGTTGTTCTTTAGAGTGTGCTACTACAAAATGGTTCAAATGGCTCTGAGCACTATGGGACTCAACTGCTGAGGGTATTAGTCCCCTAGAACTTAGAACTAGTTAAACCTAACTAACCTAAAGACATCATAAACATCCATGCCCGAGGCAGGATTCGAACCTGCGACCGTAGCGGTCTTGCGGTTCCAGACTGCAGCGCCTTTAACCGCACGGCCACTTCGGCCGGCTGTGCTACTACAGGTATTGTATAAGCGTCAGTATGGGAAGTTCTCAAAATACGACGTCTCGTAAACGACTTGCGCTAGAATCATGCAACAAACACCACTGATATTCTAATTTACCCTATATTTAGTTTGTCAATAGACATTATCCCATTTAAAAAGTGTGTTGATTGATTAACAACGCGAGGTTCTGACCACCAATCCATTCAGTGAGAACCTCAAATCAATAGTATTTTCCATTCCACAATATTTTCTGTAAAACGGACGTGAATAGCATCCGATATTGAGTGATCACTCTGAAGCGCACCAAAGTGTAGCATACTAGCGTGATATGGCGTCATCAGTACCTGACAGGGTTTGAAAAGGGTCTCATTCTGGACATCCATTTCGCCAGCTTCTCCAATACTGCTATAAACAGATGGGCATTCGAATGTGACTGTGAACTGATGATGGACTACAATGAATCATGGAGGCAGAAACACTTATAATCAACGTTCCAACCACTACATCTTACCACCACACTGCATCGTAATCCATTCGGTCTCGCACCTCCCATCCGAGAACAAATACTAAATTCCTACAACATTCTGTGTCATCCCAAACCATTGGTCGGATACTTGCACCAGACGGACTAGGAATTCACCATCTCATGCGCAGTCCATCGTTAGCACCACAACAAAAACGGTTGCGCCTGTATTGGTGCAGTTATCAGGGAGCGTGGACTGCTGATGAATCATGTCTCATTATGTTCAGCAATGACTCGCGCTTCTGCACAACTCGAAACTACCGTCGTTGGTGTGTACGACGGCGACCTGGAGAGAGATCCCATACCTCCAATGCCACGCGCAGCAGTGTAGCTCCTGGAATCATGGCGTGGGGCGAAATCGGGTATGACTTCATGTCACAGGTGGTAGTAATGAAGGGAACTCTGGCGTCACAGCGATACGCCACGGAAATTGTATTTTCTCATGAGTAACTTCCCATACGACAGCATCGTGGTGTCATTGGCTCGACGACACTTGGCACGTGTCTGTATGAACTGTCTCCGACGTGTTGAGGTACTCCCAGATCTCTTCCGACCACAACCTGCGTGGGACAGCCTGGAAGTCAACTCAGTTCCAGTGCGATTATCCACGATATCAGGGATCAGTTCCAACAGTGGAGATGATACAACAGTTTCGTGACACTCCTTCCAACCGAATCAGTGCACGCATCCAGCAGATAGGGGGCTAATACTGACACGTGCCAGGTGAGTTTCACTCGTCTTTGTAACTATAAATATTACATTACATACCTTCCCAACCTGTGAAGTTTCATTTCGTTTCCTCCCCCTCTTCTATTTCCTTCAATGTCAGGCAGTGTATTTAACACTCAATACAATGATGTCTACTGTATATCCTCACGAAAACTGACAGAGAGGGATGTTACCTATCCAATGAAGTAATATAAAGCAGCTTACATGGTGACATTAAAGGCATAAAATCTATAAATAAGTCAGTCAAAATAATGGTAATACATCTAAAGTTATGGAACTGATACCACTCATACGTGTAACGAAATACTTAAATACGATCCATTTGTAAAGTGTTACCTGAGAACTGTACTAATCACTGTAAATCCTCATTCTATGTATAAAATTTACCTCCAATATTTCGTGTGGGGCACACTATTACAGGCGATTACACAACTGTTTTTGATTGAACCAAAGGTAATAGGGAGATTCTGCATACGTGAATATTTACACAACGATTCCAGTGCCATTATTACAATTATACCTACTGTATGTGATATGATCATTTCTGACAATCGCATACTTCTACACGTTACCTACGATAGCAAGTTGTATCATAACATTAACGTTGACATATATGAACAGCAAATAAGCAGCAACATATAGTTAGGCATTTTCGTCCGTGTGAACTAATCTACGCCTTATGTGTTTTATCCCCAATGCCTTCGTTTTACGTTGACCTTTGAGGGATACCATACACTTCAGGTTTAATGTAAGTGCAGTACAAGAAAGTATATTTATGTGTGTGTGGCGTCACTGTCTTAATGTAATACGTATACATTAACAGTTAGGTTAAAATTCTTGAAGGGAAATATCAAACTACCTGAACCGATATTACGCAGGTTGACAATAAGTAGGAATACTCATCGTATTATAATGTTAATAGGCACCAACTCTCGTTTGGAATTCTCTCACAACGATGCAGCTACGGCACAAGTAATTTTCTTCAAACAGATCCATCGCAGTTAACCATCTCAGCGGCTTGTATACTTTCTGATAAAGCTTTTCAGCACGCGTCCTTTAAACACTCGTTGTGTTTCTTACCTTTCTGTTAAATATTTGTCGTCCATTATACTTACTAGGTTCTGCCAGTCAATCATTCTTCAAGGAAGTCACCAGTTTATGATGGTGGTGTGCATTATCGTTAGACGGTGTAATAGTACTGCATCGAGTATCTCTCAGAAACGTGGAAAGAAAGTCGACTTGTTCATCGATGTCGACTATTTTCAAGGTAATGTAAGTGACACGAGTTATGTCTTTTTTACATCTGATGATTTTTAACGTCATAATATTGGCTCTTAGAATACGCTTCAGGACTCCGCAAGTAACAGGGTCCGTGACATTCAGAATTAGCATTCTATTTACAATCTGGAATTTTTGTAAATATGAAACGTGAAGCAGATATCGTACCAATTTCTGGCTAAAGTACCACACAGTAAATATGAAAGCTAACGTTTCTCTGGAAATCTTCATACATGGAACACTATTCTTGAAATTGGTTTATTGGAGATATGAATTACGAACACGTGGTGAAGGTATTCTAATGAAATACATGGAGCGTCCATAGAAATACTGCTTCCATTATAGAAGACGTTATAAAAGAATGTTTGCTACTTGACTTCATTCCATATGCATGCTTGCTATCAGCACGTTATTTATAATAGTCTACTCACCTGAATTTACAGCGTCAGGTACACATTTGTTATTGTCTTAGTCTAGTAACGTCCTTACAAGATTTAAACGCCACGCACACTAGTACGATGGTGTGCAAGTTAATAGGTACACACGTCGAAACCTGACTGTACGGGAGATATTCATGAATACTAGGCAGGCAACGAAAGTGATGCTGTGATGTCCTTGGGTTAGTTAGGTTTAAGTAGTTCTAAGTTCTAGGAGACTGATGACCATAGATGTTAAGTCCCATAGTGATCAGAGCCATTTTTGAAAGTTATGAGGGTGCTACACTCCTGGAAATGGAAAAAGGAACACATTGACACCGGTGTGTCAGACCCACCATACTTGCTCCGGACACTGCGAGAGGGCTGTACAAGCAATGATCACACGCACGGCACAGCGGACACACCAGGAACCGCGGTGTTGGCCGTCGAATGGCGCTAGCTGCGCAGCATTTGTGCACCGCCGCCGTCAGTGTCAGCCAGTTTGCCGTGGCATACGGAGCTCCATCGCAGTCTTTAACACTGGTAGCATGCCGCGACAGCGTGGACGTGAACCGTATGTGTAGTTGACGGACTTTGAGCGAGGGCGTATAGTGGGCATGTGGGAGGCCAGGTGGACGTACCGCCGAATTGCTCAACACGTGAGGCGTGAGGTCTCCACAGTACATCGATGTTGTCGCCAGTGGTCGGCGGAAGGTGCACGTGCCCGTCGACCTGGGACCGGACCGCAGCGACGCACGGATGCACGCCAAGACCTTAGGATCCTACGCAGTGCCGTAGGGGACCGCACCGCCACTTCCCAGCAAATTAGGGACACTGTTGCTCCTGGGGTATCGGCGAGGACCATTCGCAACCGTCTTCATGAAGCTGGGCTACGGTCCCGCACACCGTTAGGCCGTCTTCCGCTCACGCCCCAACATCGTGCAGCCCGCCTCCAGTGGTGTCGCGACAGGCGTGAATGGAGGGACGAATGGAGACGTGTCGTCTTCAGCGATGAGAGTCGCTTCTGCCTTGGTGCCAATGATGGTCGTATGCGTGTTTGGCGCCGTGCAGGTGAGCGCCACAATCAGGACTGCATACGACCGAGGCACACAGGGCCAACACCCGGCATCATGGTGTGGGGAGCGATCTCCTACACTGGCCGTACACCACTGGTGATCGTCGAGGGGACACTGAATAGTACACGGTACATCCAAACCGTCATCGAACCCATCGTTCTACCATTCCTAGACCGGCAAGGGAACTTGCTGTTCCAACAGGACAATGCACGTCCGCATGTATCCCGTGCCACCCAACGTGCTCTGGAAGGTGTAAGTCAACTACCCTGGCCAGCAAGATCTCCGGATCTGTCGCCCATTGAGCATGTTTGGGACTGGATGAAGCGTCGTCTCACGCGGTCTGCACGTCCAGCACGAACGCTGGTCCAACTGAGGCGCCAGGTGGAAATGGCATGGCAAGCCGTTCCACAGGACTACATCCAGCATCTCTACGATCGTCTCCATGGGAGAATAGCAGCCTGCATTGCTGCGAAAGGTGGATATACACTGTACTAGTGCCGACATTGTGCATGCTCTGTTGCCTGTGTCTATGTGACTGTGGTTCTGTCAGTGTGATCATGTGATGTATCTGACCCCAGAAATGTGTCAATAAAGTTTCCCCTTCCTGGGACAATGAATTCACGGTGTTCTTATTTCAATTTCCAGGAGTGTATTTATTTTCTGATTACAAGTCATTGCGCTATCTCATTCTGATCATCCACTGAGGTACGTCGACTTAACGATGAGTTAATTTCTACCTTTCTTTTTCTATGCACGTCTAATTCAGCTCTGATCCCTCCCTCAAGTAGTTCATTGTTTTGCGTTGGTCCAGTGATGTTATTGGAATTCTAGACCTACGGAATGACTGAAATGACAGAAATGATACTCTCACCAAAATCAGATAAACGTCTAACAGTTGCCTAATGAACATCATCCTTCCCGACCAATGATTTCTCGAAAGAAGTAGAATACTTTCAGCCATTCGTTCACATAAGACAGACCAAGTATGAGCAGAATTCACGAATGAAAGATCAATTCTCGAAGGTGTCGTCTGGACTTTCGAAAGAATCTTTCTTTGCTAGCAGACTTGCAACTTAAAATTTAACATGAAATGAAATTTTTATGATACAGCCTTAAAATTTTTCTTATTTTATTTCTTCACTCAGTTAAATATTACGAAGTATTTGTTCTTCCAATTTAAAAATACACATAAAGTTAGGGAAGTATAGTATTACTGCTACTGCGATCGTCATGCACGGAGAGAACGCAGCCGCTTTATGGCCCTTTGAGACCCGAGCAACGCTCCAATTGCATTAACAAGAGCATATTGAGGATCTAAGCTGATAGGAGTTGCCAGCTCATATTTGAGACGTGGGCACTTAGAGGAATTAGGGAAAACGTGGAAGGTAGGACCCACCGATATAACTTTCTTTTCACACAACCTGTTTAATTAACAATATATAACCATAATTTATTGTTATTTTTACAAAATGAACAAATTCGAAAATCTTATGATGAATGAGCTTTTGCAAAAGAAATCAAAACAGCAAACAATATGACAGTGATTACAACACAGCCGGACCTGCAGGAAGTGTACTTTAGATGAGATTAGTACATGTTATTCCGAGTGGCCAAAAGAAATGGGAAACCAATGTGATAACAATCAGTCGTCTGACAGAGTGTATGCAGAGCATTTGTATGAGTACAGATGTAGTAGACATTGTAAGAAAATGGAACACCTACAACCGTCCTTATGATGTCATTTATTGTGTAGCTACCAGTTTCGATTCTCCACTGCACCATCTTCAGGCATTAGGTGATGCTGAATGGGTCCTCACGATCCATATATACCATGCATCAGTGGCCAACATAACCGGTTTACGCAGACTAGCTACAACTGTGATGTCCTCCCTCCAACTATCAACTGTCAACTACATAATAAATGACATCTTAAGGACAGCTGTAAGTATTTCATTTCCTTACAATAATGAGCGGTCGTAGTACCCCAGAACTCCAGCCACAATGATGGACATACAAAAACTGGTAGTAGAAACTGGTTCTGGGCATTTCACTTCCAAATCGGCGACGTTTGTGACTCTCAGCAAACCTTCGCTAGCTCGGTATATTTCTGAGCAGGCGAAGTGACGTTCGTTCGCTAAACACTTGCGGTCGTATTGTGCGGCAGTTTACGCGTGTGGGAACATTGTTTTTGGGAGATCCTTGTCCACCATTGATACATTTGCACCGAGAAACCTGAGCTCTTGTGTAATCTCGAATATGATGCCACTCATGCATCTCCAATCGTTCTCTGTTCAAAAGCAGTTGAGACATGCTGCCATTTTCACAACACAGTTTTCTACAACAGATTTCTAAATTCGTGCTACAAGCAACATTCGGGTCTCTTGTATATCACATCTTTAAATGGACCAGCATTTCTGTGACTTTTGAAATCAGCTTCATTAGCTTTCAGCATGTCAGATTCAGATGCATTAGAAAACGTTCCATATTCACATTTTAGTAGTTTCTGACACTAGATGGTAACACTAGAAGAATATCAACTCGTATAGAAGGTTAAACCTTACTGCAAGCGTTTAGAACCCGGAAGGATCTGGCGGGAGGAACATCAGCGAACGGCGAGGATAATATCCATTAAACGTTTTTCTTTCTCTCTGACAGGGGACCTTTTTTTAGCAGTGGACAGGCCGCTATGCCCAACACGTTTTGGCTACTCATTTGCATCCTGGAAAGTAAGAGCTGACTACTGTTCTCATTCGGATTTTTTTTTCTTTTTTTTCTTTTCGCTGTGTGTCCAAACCACCAAAACTAACGTGGACATGCTTTTAACAGAGAACCAGCATTTGCTGTTTTAAAGACGTATGACATTATTGATTCCACATTTATGGACTTCCAGAAGGCCTTGACACCGATCCTCACAAGCTGCTTCTAATCAAATTACATGCCTCTTGAGTATCGTCGCAATTATGCAACTCGAGTCGTTGTATCCCGTTCACTTGTACCTACACAGAAATGATCATCGTATTAAAATAAGTCGGAGTTATCACAGAAATATTAAAAGTTCATTTTTCCAGCGACTACACGAGAAACTGTTAGTGTGAATCCTCCCACAAGCATTAGAACGTGAATAGCAGAGTAGTGACGTAGATGATGTTATTGTTCTATTTAATTGTATTTTTGTGTACACGTTTGCAATGTTTTGTTCCTGTATAATACGCCAGTGGTTAGGAACAGTCAGTTGAGGCGTATCATTGTTAACACATTCATAAAACGTAGTTGAGATTATTATAAACTATTTATTATTTTAACACTTGAGGTTCCGCTGGCGTGTAGAATGTCCAAACAGCTTACGAGAACGCTGTCGGGTGAAGTTACCGAAAACCGCCGAATTTCGAGGGGAGCACACCCAGTCGTTTTCGGGATGCAAGGTATTTGTGAGATTGTGTCCCAAAAATTACGGATTGTGCATCTGTCGAAATACCTGAAATTAACACAGAATGAAAATTTATGTTCTTATTTATTGCTTTTGACCTAGCATTCACATCTCCACAATGCGGAGGTTCGCCACAAAAACAAAGTGACACGTTGTTTGGATTTCACATTAAACTATAGATCACATTTCCACAGTTGGATAACTGAGGTATGTTAGGAACACGCAAGATCAATTGAACGACTTGTAGCAGGCCATTGAAGTACACGAAGTACAGTTATTATTATTATTATTATTATTATTGATTATCTTTATGATTTTTTTCGGGCCTGACGTCGCTTAATTTCACCATAAAACTCTTTTAATGTAATCGATTCATTGTTGTTGTTGTGGTCTTCAGTCCAGAGACGGGTTTGATGCTTCTCTCCATGCTACTCTATACCTGCAAGCTTCTTCATTTCCAGGTAACTACGGCCACCTACATCTTTCTGGCCGGCCGGAGTGGCTGAGGGGTTCTAGGCGCTACTGTCGGGAGCCGCGCATCCGCTGCGGTAGCAGGTTCGAATCCTGCATCGGACATGGATGTGTCGGATGTCCTTAGGTTAGTTAGCTTTAAGTAGTTCTAAGTTCTAGGGGACTGATGACCTTAGAAGTTAAGTCCCATAGTGCTCAGAGCCATTACACCTTTCTGAATCTGCTTAGTGTATTCATATCTTGGTCTCCCTCTGCAACTTTTATCCTCCAAGCTGCCCTTCAATACTAAATTTGTGATCCCTTGATCCTCAGAACATTTCCTACCAACCGATCCCTTCTACTAGTCAAGTTGTGCTAAAATTACTCATCTCCCCAATTCTACTCAGTACCTCCTCATTAGTTACGTTATGTACCCATGTAATCTTCAGCATTCTTCTGTAGCACAACATTTCGAAAGCTTCTATTCCTTTCTTGTCTAAAGTATTTACCGTCCATGTTTCATTTCCACACAAGGCTACACTCCATACAAATACTTCAAGTCAGTTCACACCTGGCGTGGGACTCTCTTGTTCTGGTCATGTTTACGTGCTCACTGCACAATCAGAACTTAAAAAGCACGACGTGACGCAATCTAAGAACATACTAGAGACACTGTGCAAAGTATCTTGACAAAGCTACATCGGGTTTTAACTGTTATTTTAACTCCGTGACCGGTCGGACCTTAAAAAAAGAAACAAAAAAAAGAACTCATGGGATGGAGAGTGAAGAGAAACAAGTAAACAATTGGTGTGTCATCAGAGAGAAGAAGTAGCTCCAACTAGATAGGACGGGAAGCGCTGGGCTGGTGCTGAGTGGAGTGATCTGTATGAAATCAGGGAGCTGGTAACGGGGTCGAGAGAGTTCGGGGCCGATTAGAATTGACTTCCTGACACTTAAATCTATAATAGATCTTAACAAATTTCTCTTCTTCAGAAACGCTTTCCTTACCATTCCTAGTCTACATTTCACATCCTCTCTACTTCGACCATCATTAATAACTTTGCTTCCCATATAGCAAAACTTATCTACTGCTTTACGTGTCTCATTTCCTAATCTAATACCCTCAGCATCTCCTGATTTAATTAGACTACATTCTATTATCCTCATTTTGCTCATGTTGATGTTCATCCTATACCCTCCTTTCAAGACAGTGTCCAGGTCCTTTGATGTCTCTGCCAGAATTACAATGTCATCGGCAAACCTCAAAGTTTTTATTTCTTCTCCATGGATTTTAATTCCAGGTCCAAATTTTTCTTTTGTTGCATTACTGCTTGCTCAATATACAGATTAAATAACATCGGGGATAGGCTACAACCCTGTCTCACTCCCAACAAAATAATAAATAACATTGTGATAAGGAAATTTTTGTAATAATAAATACTACTAAAGCTACTGCTACCAATGCGCTTACGCCCTCGACTATCGACCGTTAAAACTGAAGCTGCATATTGTTTGTATCTTCGTAACTATACAGTGTATGGCAGCTGTACTAAATACTTTGCTTTATTGCAGTAGCATATCGTAACTGACAGGTAGCACCTTTTCGTGACGAAGGAAAGTTCTAGGGGACTGATGACCTCAGAAGTTAAGTCCCATAGTGCTCAGAGCCATTTGAACCATTTTTTTATTGCCGCTGGCGAGGTACGCCATTTGGCAATAAGTGACAATCCCGTTTCACAACCGCTTTTACATTACAGTAAGTTCATACTTTCGTTATTCAGACTACCTTTCGTTATTCGTATCTGACACTAATTTGGTGTCGTTAGCTTTCGTTCCTTAATCGTGCGTTTATGGTACGACATTTTCTCCTTCAGTCTGTGGACTTATCAGCCACGCGGGCAGCCGGCGCCGTCCAGTCCTTTTATTTTTGCCCTCCTCACCCTCCTCCTCGAGTTCCGCCATCGGCGCAGACCAGGCGAGCTGAGTTGCCCCCTGTCAGCTGCTGACGTCCAGTCGCTGCCACGGCGGCCCCCGGAAGGCAGATAAGCCTCGTGAAATACGCCGACAGCAGCGCCACGGCACGCCTGCGCGGTATCTTAACGAACCGACAGGTGCAGGAGCGCGCGTGCCCACTAATCGGCCCCGAACTCTCTCGACCCCGTTACCAGCTCCCTGGTTTCATACAGGTCACTCCACTCAGCACCAGCCCAGCGCTTCCCGTCCTATCTGTTTGGAGCTACTTCTCTCTGATGACACACCAATTGTTTACTTGTTTCTCTTCACTCTCCATCCTACGAGTTCTTTTTTTTTTTGTTTCTTTTTTTTAAGGTCCGACTGGTCACGGAGTTAAAATAATAGTTAAAACCCGATGTAGCTTTGTCAAGATGCTTTGCACAGTGTCTCTAGAATGTCCTTAGATTGCGTCACGTCGTGCTTTTTAAGTTCTGATTGTGCAGTGAGCACGTAAACATGACCAGAACAAGAGAGTCCCACGCCAGGTGTGAACTGCCTTCCGTCATTCGAGTTCTTCATGCTTGTGGCTGTTCAAAAATGTTCAAATGTGTATGAAATCCTATAGGACTTAACTGCTAAAGTCATCAGTCCCTAAGCTTACACACTACTTAACCCAAATTATCCTAAGGACAAACACATACACCCATGCCCGAGGGAGGACTCGAACCTCCACGGAACCAGCAGCACTGTCCATGACTGCAGCGCTTCAGACCGCTCGGCTAATCCCGCGCGGCCCACTTGTGGCTGTTAAGCAGCCCAAAATTCATCGACGAATGAGTAATGTGTAGGGCAAAACTTTCATGGGTGTCAGCAAAGTCCGGCGATGATGCAGGAACTTTGAAGCAGGACTTATAGACGTTTACGAAGCAGGCGGGTAGGGAAGGACGCCAGCGTCGACCGATGATATTCATCAGTAAATGCATCGATCAATTCGAAAAAAATCGTCGATTGACAATGCAGGTCAGTTCTCGATACCACGATGAGTGAGACAGTTCTGTACCGATTACTGCGCGAACCGGGTTTCGTAGATGCTCCCCGACCACCATAAAACACAGCGGCTGGTTGGTCCCTTAACCCTTCACCGGCGCTTCCATAATGAAAGAGAAAATTTATTGAATTAAATTGTCACAGGGGACGAGACATGAGTCCATTTTGAGATTAAAGAAACAAAAGAGCACTTAAACAGCGGATGATTTCTCACTGCCCGGGTATACCAAAGAAGTCCAAGAGAAGCTTCTCCACTAGAAAGTGCATGGTTAATCTTTCCAGGGACGGGCAAGTGGTTTTGTTGGTAGAATACATAGAACATGGCACGACCATTGCTACACATTCATAGAGTGTGTGACTCTTCAATGTCTACGAAGAGCAATTCAGAACAGGCGAAGAACAATTTGTCATCAGGCATTGTCCTTCTTCACGACACTTTGCAGGAACATAGACGCTCCGGAAGCATTTTCCATGGTAAGTATCGTATCACCTACCACAGACTCTGGGTCGTGGTTCCCTCAGATTTTCATCTGTTCACTAACATGAGATGCTGACTCGGACCGCATTTTGGCAGATAAGGAGCTGCAGACCAACTTAGAGAATTGGCTGAAAGTATGGGCGGCTGCGTTCTATGGCATTCGTATTGGAAAGTTGGTTCTCCTCTAAGACAATCGTGTAAGTCGGGGTGGCGACTATATAGAGAAGTAGCTGGAATGTGAAGCTAAATGTTACAAATGAGACGTATTTTATGTTCATGTGATTTCTACTTCGCGCTTGATCGGACCTTGAAAAAGACAGCCAGCCCCCGCACGAACTTTACTTATCTTAATCTATTTCCAGTCTTCAAACACATGTCGAGAATATCTGCACGATTAGCTGTACGGCACCAGTCTCCAGATGAATTGCGAGGGCCGTTGTGACAGTCAGCTTGGTCGTGGTTTTTAGACGGTTTCCCACATCCGACAAGGTGAATACCGTATACCGTAGTGGTATGTAGATCCCGCCTCAGTTATAGGATCCGCAAACATTAAGAAAGCGTTCGCACACTTTCACATGGGATAATACTAGTAATCAGATGCGGTATGTAGATGCTCCAGGTGAGGGATGGTGTGGGGGGGGGGGGGGTGAGGAGGGGGACGGGTGATCACAAGAATGCCAAACGGGCACTCTATACTACTAACACTGCCAAACTCATGATTAACATTAAGACCCTGTTTAGATACGGGATAGAGCCCATGAAAAAGAAGAAGTGCAAGAAACTCATACAGAGCCCAAATAAATGGGAATGCCTTGTGGCTACGGCATCCCGCCGGGTAGACCGTTCGCCTAGTGCAAGTCTTTCGAGTCGACGCCACTTCGGCGACTTCCGTGTCGATGAGGATGAAATGATGATGATAAGGAAAACACAACACCCAGTCCCTCACAATTCAAATCAAGTCCGTTCAAGCGGAGGTCACTTCAATTCAATTCATTGCTACAAATTTTAGACCTGTTATCTGGAAACTCTAAACAGGTCGCATATATTCATTTATCATGGTGACATACAATGTTTTATATTATGTAGGTACTAGTACATCGTATTAACAAGAGCCATTGGTTAATATTAATGTAGAAATAAAATAGAAAACTTGCTAAATAAGAATCAATTTAAAAAATAACGTAAAATAAAGGGAATTAACTCAAGTTCCAAGTAAATAACTTCCATCTTACAATAATATATATGTTACTGGCAGCCTGGGAAGAACTAGAGGTTTGTTGACTAACTACACCTACTTCTACACCTGTTTTCCTACACTATTCTACTTCACTCACACTGGTATGTACTTGCTTCGGCAATCCTACCTGTGTAGGTGGGCATAGTCTTCTCTCTTTTCTTTTATTTTTGCTTTTTTCTTATTTATATACATTGGTATTTGACGTTTCTCTTAATTAAATGTATATATGCCTTTCATTACCTATAATTGAAGAAACGCTTCTTGTGACCTGTTGACATCATTTTGATGCTCAAAGCGTCCACTTGTTCTTATAGACTGAAAGTTAAGAAGTTGCCTTTTAGGTATCCAATATGCTATCATATTGAATTTAGTCCACAAGTTTTTGTCACTTACACTTGTTTTCATATCGCAGTCTACTTGTCTGTAGTCTCCCTCTACCTGAAAAAGGGGGTATCTGAGAACGACATGGTCAGCGGGACCTTCCTCACCAGATTCACAGATTTGTGTGTTACTATATCCCACTAGATGCAGATGTTTGTGATATGGACCGTGACCTCTTAATAGGTTCACCATACCTCGAGCAGGGGCGATGTCACACAGTTTGAGCCTGATCCTTATGCTTGGCAATATGCTGTAAACACGCCTTGCAGTGCTCCTAATGTCCCAGCCAGACTGCCATTTATCTAACTCCCAGGCTAGTAGATATGCGTTCCTTCGATCTCATACATACGATCATATTGCTCATTCGCCCCAACCAATACAGCGCTGCCCTGTAATGCACAACGATATTCATCGGACCTATCCCAATAATCACCAGTTAACCTCCTACAGGTGTAGTGCGGAAGGCATCGATGAGCCTCAGAAGTACGCTCCACTGGATTCGTCGCAGTATAGATTTTTAGCTGCGTATGTTAAGGTGACGCGCCTAGACGCTGACAGCGAAGAGCACAACGGCGTTGAAGACAGCTTCTTGATGTGATAACACCGCATGCAACGGTAATTTACTGTTAGCAGTGCCAGCACGGGCAATCTTTATGCATAGTTTCTTAATAACATACACTCCTGGAAATTGAAATAAGAACACCGTGAATTCATTGTCCCAGGAAGGGGAAACTTTATTGACACATTCCTGGGGTCAGATACATCGCATGATCACACTGACAGAACCACAGGCACATAGACACAGGCAACAGAGCATGCACAATGTCGGCACTAGTACAGTGTATATCCACCTTTCGCAGCAATGCAGGCTGCTATTCTCCCATGGAGACGATCGTAGAGATGCTGGATGTAGTCCTGTGGAACGGCTTGCCATGCCATTTCCACCTGGCGCCTCAGTTGGACCAGCGTTCGTGCTGGGCGTGCAGACCGCGTGAGACGACGCTTCATCCAGTCCCAAACATGCTCAGTGGGGGACAGATCCGGAGATCTTGCTGGCCAGGGTAGTTGACTTACACCTTCTAGAGCACGTTGGGTGGCACGGGATACATGCGGACGTGCATTGTCCTGTTGGAACAGCAAGTTCCCTTGCCGGTCTAGGAATGGTAGAACGATGGGTTCGATGACGGTTTGGATGCACCGTGCACTATTCAGTGTCCCCTCGACGATCACCAGTGGTGTACGGCCAGTGTAGGAGATCGCTCCCCACACCATGATGCTGGGTGTTGGCCCTGTGTGCCTCAGTCGTATGCAGTCCAGATTGTGGCGCTCACCTGCACGGCGCCAAACACGCATACGACCATCATTGGCACCAAGGCAGAAGCGACTCTCATCGCTGAAGACGACACGTCTCCATTCGTCCCTCCATTCACGCCTGTCGCGACACCACTGGAGGCGGGCTGCACGATGTTGGGGCGTGAGCGGAAGAAGGCCTAACGGTGTGCGGGACCGTAGCCCAGCTTCATGGAGACGGTTGAGAATGGTCCTCGCCGATACCCCAGGAGCAACAGTGTCCCTAATTTGCTGGGAAGCCTCCCGCATGCCCACTATACGCCCTCGCTCAAAGTCCGTCAACTGCACATACGGTTCACGTTCACGCAGTCGCGGCATGCTACCAGTGTTAAAGACTTCGATGGAGCTCCGTATGCCACGGCAAACTGGCTGACACTGACGGCGGCGGTGCACAAATGCTGCGCAGCTAGCGCCATTCGACGGCCAACACCGCGGTTCCTGGTGTGTCCGCTGTGCCGTGCGTGTGATCATTGCTTGTACAGCCCTCTCGCAGTGTCCGGAGCAAGTATGGTGGGTCTGACACACCGGTGTCAATGTGTTCTTTTTTCCGTTTCCAGGAGTGTATATTACGTGTTCTAGAAAGTTTCTTTTCTCCTCTAGAAGAATGCCTAAATATCTACAAAAAGTGCAGAGTCTTATAGGTGGAGGTTGCAAACCTTCACGTAACGGTGAAGCAGGCCATGTTAATCGCGAGCGGACGACCCAAACACTGAACCAAGACTGCCTGCGCCTTGGCTGGTCCGCGACTTGTCAACCATTACTACATTGGGGCGCTGCAGTCCCTCCTAGCGGAGGCTCTTCCCGCGTCACGAAGCAGACTGGTGGCACCTCACAGGGCTGCCTCTGCGAGTGACCTGGCCGGTGGTATAGTCGATAGCGTAGGACTCCACACGTATAGCACTCACATCTTACCCATTTTTAGCGATGCCACTGCAGTACGAAATTCCGCACCTTTTAAGTTTATAGTGCCTTCCAAAATCTACAAAGACATGCATTTCTCCTAGTTTTCATTCCTCGATTATCTACTCCCAGTCATTTACAAAATTTATCCCAAAGTTTCCTCTCCTGCTTAGCGCCCGTACAGGGTTATCAATACAAATCAAATACAGGTAACACAGGGCTAGGGCTAATAGTGGAACAAGAGAACAGAAATGCGGTAGAAACATAACAAACAACTTAGTGAATACATTTTCGTAGTTGAGGTAAAAAGAAGCCAAGACCCACCACAGTTGTGCGAGTATACGTGCCTAATAAATCCATGTCTGATGAAGAAATCGAAAAACTGTATCTTTAGATAAAATAAATTATTCAGTTCGTTTAGAGAACGAGAACTGTGCTCTCAAGATGGACCGTAACTCGACAGAAAATGGAAGGAATGGAAAAATATTGGAAGAAATTGTGCTGGGGGGGGGGGGGGGGGGAGGAAGGTTCAAATGGCTCTGAGCACTATGGGAATTAACATCTGAGGTCATTAGTCACCTAGAACTTAGAACTACTTAAACCTAACTAACCTAAGGACATCACACACATCCAAGGAGCAGATATGGACGCTAACCATATTTTATGGAATATGTACAGCAGATTAAATCTGAAGACGCTGTGCTTGTTTGAGGTGATAATCCACTTGTGCTCTTTCTGAGTCACAAGATGTACGGAACAAGCAGTGTGTAAAAATTTTCTCTTCCGAAAACACCCCGGAGAATGTCTTGAATACTTGATATAGATCTATTACTTCTTTGTGATTTGTGGCACAACGTTGAGACACTATGTGCGGTCACCTACTAGTTAACACTGCCTGCTTACTAATGACAGGATAAATTTACATCTGCTGTTTACGACTGTTAGCTAATGCTGCTACAGTACTTACTGCGCTGAGGTCACTTTTACACCAGCAATAAAATAAATCTCTGAACTATTTGGGTGGTATTCTCCTGACTTAATAATCACTTTGAATAAAATGGATACAGCTATCGATTAATATTAACATTTAAAATAATAATGATTCAATTAGCTGTTAAACATAACAAGAACATAGACAGCCAATGGCTACATGAACAAAACTGTTCTACCTTTTCCTCCTACAGATAACACTATCTGTCAACATATCTACAAGTGTTTACTGTTCTACCTTTTCCTCCTACAGATAACACAATCTGTCAACATATCTACAAGTGTTTGTATTTTTTTATAGCTGGTACTGCCCTTGTGGAAAGAATGACGTTTCTGTCGAGAGAAGACACCAGTGACCCTTTTTGGACTAGTTTAGGGGCCTTCAACGGCAATGTTATCAGCGCCTTTACAGATATTAAAAGTAACGAATGTGGATAAAAGGGCTACAAATTTGTCTCACATTGAGGAGGAAACGTACAAAATATTCGATGTCAGCCGACATTGTTAATTCATTGGAAAATAGATGTAACAGTGACGTGTGATGAAATTATTCTAAAAAACATCAATCAGTGTTACCTCCTCTCGACAGAAACGTTGGTATTTCCCATGTGTGCTTTGGCATGCGTTTGAAGACATAAGAAAGTCCATTAATAAACAACTTTTTATTTACCGACAACCACTTTCAATCTGCATTGTAAATTATCTTCAGGCCTATACTGGAACAAAAAAGCAATAACAATAACGATTTTACAGAAGTGCGGAATTACGAACATTACTACCCAAGAGACAAGTGTTCGTAATGTCGCCTTTCTGTAAAATCGTTATTGTTACAGCTTTTTTGTTCCAACCTCGACCTGAAGATTATCTGAAACGCAGATCGAAACAGGTATTCTGTAGATAAAAAGTTGTGATCCAGACTGTGTTTCTTTATTAATTGTAACAAAAAGATCACGGTTCCCAAGACAAGGCGACAGCTATGGAAAACTTCATTAATTTGAAACTTAGTTTATGGTCCGAAAACATCCGTTCCCTCCGTTTTCTAGAGATTGCGTAGTTCAACGTGATCCGCTCTTTTTATCTTCTCATAAATTTATTTTATGGTAACTCTGCGGCTGGATACCCTTCGTGTCGCCACAGTTGTCTGTTAACCTGGGTGAGGGAAGTAGCTTGCGTCGTTCCTGTATCGTACTGTCTGAGGCGTAGTTTGGGGACCAGCTTGTCATTTGTCTAAATGAGCGTAAGAAACCGCCTGAGAACCCCACTCACGCTCACCGGTGTACCAGACTGACAGTCTTTAATACACTGCATCGACTAAATTGGGTATAGCTCACCTCTTTGTCTCGCAAACTCTCGTATTGCGCATTAAGCTATACGAGCAAGGCAGTTACAGAATTTCCACCCGCAGAAAAGGAAAAAAGGAAGCGTATGTTATCTTTGCCCAGTGATCCCTGATAGTTCACTTTATGTACGTTCCAAATGGTCTTATGTCACACACTTGTACACTCGAAACCCTGGCATTAATGTTTGATAGTACCCGAAGAATAGTGGGAGATGATTCCTCTACCGGGGCCGGCCTGCTGTGGCCGAGCGGTTCTAGGCGCTTTAGTCTGGAACCGCGCTGCTGCTACGGTCGCAGGTTCGAATCCTGCCTCGGGCATGTATGTGTGTGCTGTTCTTAGGTTAGTTAGGTTTAAGTAGTTCTAAGTCTAGGAGACTGATTGTGGGGAGGCGGGTGGATTTAATTGTTGTTATTAAATGTAGAATGTAATGTAGAAAAGATTCTTTCCCGGCCGATTAGCAACATATGTGGGGCGGCGGGTGTAATTATTGTTAATAAATGTTTTGTATTTTTTATTTAATGCTGTTGTTTGCCATTCTCAACACTGGCTCTCTAACTACGATATTGGCAACCAGAAAGTGATTAGCAGAACGTGAAGCCTGTTATTAGAATTCCTAGTGCCCACTTCATCTGAGAAATACATTTATAGCTACAGCTTATAGCTCTGAGTAATTAGGAGATTGTCTGGGATTCATAATCAAAAACCATTTTCTCAAAAATGTTCACTATATTCTGAAAGTCACAGACTAAAAAGAATCCACACAATCCAACTAACAGAGCAGTTCAGAGTCTAATGCGCTGATGTAACTATAACTGTTCAAATTAAATGTTTAAGTGAATGCTCGCCATAAGTTGATAATGTTCATCAAACGCCACGCAAAATAATGGTAGAATGTCTGTCCCACGGCGGCACATGAAAATATGACATACACAAACTGAAGATAGATCATTAAAGTCATCCCAGAATTAACACTTCACTCGAAAACGATTTCATGGTTACGCGTATCCTGAGTAACTTATTACGGCATCCGAGGCTGTTTATAGCAACGATACCGACGCGACGCGACTCCCGGCACAGGTGGTGCGCTAATCAGCATCTGGAGGGAACTGGGGCCTTTTTCTCTCACGCAGCATTCTTATATATATGCGGACGGCTAAGGGAAACGCCTGAGCCCGCATCTCGTGGTCGTGCGGTAGCGTTCTCGCTTCTCACGCCCGGGTTCCCGGGTTCGATTCCCGGCGGGGTCAGGGATTTTCTCTGCCTCGTGATGGCTGGGTGTTGTGTGCTGTCCTTAGGTTAGTTAGGTTTAAGTAGTTCTAAGTTCTAGGGGACTTATGACCACAGCAGTTGTGTCCCATAGTGCTCAGAGCCATTTTTTGGAAACGTCTGATCAAATCCACTCTCCCGACTAGCCGCTGGGCTAGTAATGCACCACTTCAAGTTATCGAATAAATCATTGCTTCCTTTGCTGATGGCCGATGAAGCTCTCAATTTAAATGTGCAATCAGCACACAGGTAAGTAATCATAATAAAAGTCTGACATGGCTGAGTCAAATACACTCCTGGAAATGGAAAAAAGAACACATTGACACCGGTGTGTCAGACCCACCATACTTGCTCCAGACACTGCGAGAGGGCTGTACAAGCAATGATCACACGCACGGCACAGCGGATACACCAGGAACCGCGGTGTTGCCCATCGAATGGGGCTAGCTGCGCAGCATTTGTGCACCGCCGCCGTCAGTGTCAGCCAGTTTGCCGTGGCATACGGAGCTCCATCGCAGTCTTTAACACTGGTAGCATGCCGCGACAGCGTGGGCGTGAACCATATGTGCAGTTGACGGACTTTGAGCGAGGGCATATAGTGGGCATGCGGGAGGCCGGGTGGACGTACCGCCGAATTGCTCAACACGTGGGGCGTGAGGTCTCCACAGTACATCGATGTTGTCGCCAGTGGTCGGCGGAAGGTGCACGTGCCCGTCGACCTGGGACCGGCCCGCAGCGACGCACGGATGCACGCCAAGACCGTAGGATCCTACGCAGTGCCGTAGGGGACCGCACTGCCACTTCCCAGCAAATTAGGGACACTGTTGCTCCTGGGGTATCGGCGAGGACCATTCGCAACCGTCTCCATGAAGCTGGGCTACGGTCCCGCACACCGTTAGGCCGTCTTCCGCTCATGCCGCAACATCGTGCAGCCCGCCTCCAGTGGTGTCGCGACAGGCGTGAACGGAGGGACGAATGGAGACGTGTCATCTTCAGCGATGAGAGTCGCTTCTGCCTTGGTGCCAATGATGGTCGTATGCGTGTTTGGCGCCGTGCAGGTGAGCGCCACAATCAGGACTGCATACGACCGAGGCACACAGGGCCAACACCCAGCATCATGGTGTGGGGAGCGATCTCCTACACTGGCTGTACACCACTAGTGATCGTCGAGGGGACACTGAATAGTGCATGGTACATCCAAACCGTCATCGAACCCATCGTTCTACCATTCCTAGACCGGCAAGGGAACTTGCTGTTCCAACAGAACAATGCACATCCGCATGTATCCCGTGCCACCCAACGTGCTCTAGAAGGTGTAAGTCAACTACCCTGGCCAGCAAGAACTCCGGATCTGTCCCCCATTGAGCATGTTTGGGACTGGATGAAGCGTCGTCTCACGCGGTCTGCACGCCCAGCACGAACGCTGGTCCAACTGAGGCGCCAGATGGAAATGGCATGGCAAGCCGTTCCACAGGACTACATCCAGCATCTCTACGATCGTCTCCATGGGAGAATAGCAGCCTGCATTGCTGCGAAAGGTGGATATACACTGTACTAGTGCCGACATTGTGCATGCTCTGTTGCCTGTGTCTATGTGCCTGTGGTTCTGTATGTGTGATCATGTGATGTATCTGACCCCAGGAATGTGTCAATAAAGTTTCCCCTTCCTGGGACAATGAATTCACGGTGTTCTTATTTTAATTTCCAGGAGTGTATTTTAGGCGAGAGAATTAATTTAATTACAGTACACGCAGTAGAAGAGGTCTGAACTTGCCCTTTGGTGATACGCTATCACTATAGTTTTATACTTATTCAGTTGAAACTTCTCACATCTTTATGATTATAGCGGATCTCCTTTGTACTTAAATTTAAACATCCTAGCCTTATTTATTCGCCTACTTAATCTATCTTGCTTCCTTAATTTCTAAGACAAAAACCGGAAAATCATGAATTTCAACTAAAATTTTAATTTGTGAGATCCAGAATACTGTTTCTACTAAATTATTATGAAAAAGGAATTAAAATATAAATTTTTAAGTTTCTAGCTCTTTTCTGTTGCGCCAATGATTTTTACAGAAAAATGTCCAAATTTCGAAAATGGTTAAAGTTATTGAACTGATATCCAACACATATTGATTTAGTATTACTCCTGACATGCTAGAAACGTTCCAGGTTATTTACTTGATTTTTAAAGTATTGCGCAACATTTATGACGTCAGAGCTAGTTACAGCGCACTGGCTGGCACACAATGGAAAGGCTGATGTGAATTTTATGCAGTGTGAGTAAGCTGCTTCCCTACATCACCCACTACTTTGTTTTTTTTTAAATGTAAATGGAAAAAAAGAATAAATTACAAAAGGGAAGCAAGAGTACATCTTAACTCCCTATGAAAAATTAAAATTTAAATGTAAACATATAGAAATATTAAAAGGAAAACTGATTACCTGCTTCAATTGTTTAAATTGCTGGCATGTTCACTGCCTCTTAAGCAACATTATCACTCAAAATTTAAGCAAAATCAATTAAACACTTTGGCATACATATTGCCTTAGACAAACAAACACATAAAAATATGTAAAATTATGAAATCTTAAATACATTAAATACATTTTTACATACCCAAATTCAAAGACAATAACACAGTTATACCTGATACATATACAGATAATTATATCTTAGCAGTCTTTTCTAAACCTGAAAGAAAATTTCACAAATCATGACAATTTCATTTTTACACACGTGGTTGTAGCCACTTTGGCTGGCGTTCTACACTTCCATTCACAAGGGTAGAGGAGGGGAAGTTGCTATGGAGTGCGTCCTTCACGTCCACTCTAAATTACATGGGGAAAGGGGAGGGGTCACTGTGAGTTCTGTCCAAGTCACTCCACGCTTTCACGCAGCTACAAGGCTGCCATTATCTGGTTTGTCCTGTAGAACAAACAAAAAGAGTGCCTCGGACTCTGTTCACTTAATATTCTAAAGGTGGGTCACAATGAAATGGGGATATATACATTTTATCTTTCAATATGTTGCTGGAACAAAGTTAACAGAACTTTTTTAATTTCTCTCTCGCAGTTACTTAATTGTCATAAAATCGGTAAACAAATGGCTCAAAACGCCGTTAGTCATGTACTAGAGAAAATGTATGCTCAAGGCATACAGTCATAAATCCTATTTAATTTCAATTTATTATTTCTGGGCCGGGACACTGAACCAATGCTCGGTACATTCCTGATAAATCTGCATTTTATTTACCTAACTGACTCATCTTCGATTACCTTATTCTTAGAGATAGTATGAGTATATTTGATTAGTAGTTGTGTCTTTTCAGCCTCTTTGTACATGTGAGTAACTTGTGGTAATAGTACAGTTCTGAGTGTTCAAAACACACTACGTTTAGTTGAGTACTAAATCCACTTATTGGTCCTCTGCTGCTGTGTCAGTTCCACAACTGCAATTATGTACTTACGTTGCTAGTGTATGAGCTTAAGTAATACTCACTCCATTAAAATTTAAAGCATAGGATAGCACATTTATTTCATATCTATAGTGTATTGCAGCTGATCAGTTTGCTCACATGGCAATCCATTTCCACTCGATCGGACGCTGAAACCACAAGTAGTCTCTCTCGACCTACCACTAAAGTGCATTAAGTAATTATGGACGAGCGTAATGCTAAATTCCTTAAACCTATAGGACACCATGAGCTGCTCTGTCTCATGTAACATGAGGGTACCTATGGTCGCATTCACACCTCCAACTCATAACTTCAATACATGTAGGTGTGTTCTGTCACACATTACACCAAATAACGGCAGCTCCAACCTTATAAATATTTCAGGGACGTGTCCTTCAAGTCTCAACCACAAACACTACTCAATTATATTACACTGCCATTCCTTGCTACACAAGGTGAGTTCATTTTTACAACTTATCTATTTTTTCATAACACTAAGCAACCTCTTTTCCTTCTAATTAGTTAGCTCTACAGCATACAATAGGTTTCACTGCCACTTCAGATCCTGCTTGTACACGAATTTGTATACCTTTTTAAATTACTGTTGGTGGACCATTTCCAATAAAACAACAACTTTGTACTTATAATACTACCAGGGTTCTATACATACTTGTTACTCAAATACATTTGTATCTTAATTACGTCATACATCTCTATTGTTTATGTCACTGTTAGGTTTGTCACATTAGGTATTTTCTTCACTAATCAGTGGATACAATGGTTACAGAACTCATGTCTTGATAGCCATTGCAGATAATTTTAGTATTGCAAAGAAGGAGTCGAAACTTTGGTGGATAGGAAAGATGAAGAGAGAGTGAAATCAGAAATGGGAAAGACGATCTCACACAGCTGGGACTGCACAGCTCCCACACTGTGTAGAGGTTACAGAACAACCTCCTACCTACAGAATTCATTCACTACCAATGAACTTCTTTACGTCGACCACGTTCCTGAGACCTAATATCTTTTTACTCTTAGGGTACTCTAGCCTATATGCATTGGCATGTGGTTTTCCTATGATCCTGAAAGGCCCTTGGTATACGAACATGAATTTCTTTGTTTCTGCATTTATTTTCTTTAATTTTTCCTGGGTTTTGACAAGGACTAACTGACCTATTACAAAACTGTTGGGTACAGCTTTGCGTCATGGCGCTTCTTTCTTTCCAATGCTCTTTTTCTTATATTTGCGCTAGCCTTTAACTTCTTCTCGTCTGTGGATATTTGCGTTATAATAGGGAATTCTACCATATCTGCAATCACATTGTGCGGTTCTTGGCCAAACTTCAATTCGAAAGGCGCAAAACCTGTTGCATCATGCCTTAAGTTGTTAATTACATTCTCAAAATACTTCATGTGCTCTGCCCAACTTGAGTGTTTCCGAGCACAATCAGTCCTGCAAAGGCTATTCAATTCTCTCATAATACGTTCACTCATATTTCCTTGGGGGAAATACGCAGATATTTTCAGATGTTTTACTCCGGCCTTATCCAGACATTCTTTAAATCTATCAGAAGTAAATTGAGGCCCATAGTCTGACAGCAAATTCTTCGGAACGCCAACGTTCACGAAGAAATCTTTTTCCAACTTTTCTACCAACGTTTTTGCATTTGCTCTTTTAATTGGGTAATGCTTAACATATTTACTAAATCCGTCCACAACAACAAAAACATGGGTGCACCCAGCTCTCGAAGCAGGAAGAGGGGCAAACAAATCACAAGCCAGTAATTCTAGCGTTTCAGTTGGCTCTACTGATTGCATATCGCCTTGAATTCTGGTGTTAGCAGCACGGACTTCCTGGCACACTACACAAGATGCTAGACGCTTGGCAACACGGCGGTACATGTTGTCAAACACAACTTTCTCTTTTAATTTTGCAATGCACTTTTTTACATCATAGTGCCCATACCTCAGATGTACATAGTCGATTAGTAAGTCTACATGTTGTGAGGGAAAGCACAGCTTCCACTCAGAAACACCTACCTTTTTCCTCCTAAACAGAATACTTTTATGCAGACAGTAGTATTGCGAAACCTTATGATAGTTCGCATCTCCCAAATAGCTCTTTACTAATTTCAGTTGGTCATCTGCATTCTGTTCACGTCTCTTCTTAATCACCCTCTTTAATGCGCTTTCTTCCTTCACTTCGTGCAACGCAAACATTCGTACTTCACTTAGGTCTGTTGCTGTAATTCCCGCGTCATCACAGAGCTCCCCACTTCTAGATAACCCATCAGCTACCAAATTATCTTTCCCTTGAATATATCTAACCTCAAGGTCAAACTGCTGGAGATACAATGACCATCTTGCCAAACAAGCATTCCTCAACTTACAGGTCTTTAAAAAGGTCAACGCCTTATAGTCACTGTAAACAATTATCTCGTGACCTAATAGATACAGCCCAAATTTCTGTACCCCAAATACAATTGCCAATGTTTCCAGTTCTGAGGTGCTATAATTTCTCTCTGCTGCCTGTAAAGATCGACTTGCGAAAGCTATAGTCTTGTGCACTTCTTGTTCGTTCTCTATTTCTACTTGGAATACCCAGGTCTTTAAAAAGGTCGACGCCTTATGATGCCTTTTTAAAACCTGTCTCAGTTCTTCCTTCTGATTAGCTGAAATTTTATCGATTTCCTGCAATTTAGCTTCTATTTTGTCCAAAATAATTGCTTCTTCTTCTTCTGTGTTTAGCTTACTTTTACTAAGATTAACACCTTCGTCCCAATATCTCCTATTTTTCAGAACTCGTACAGGCAGCTCCCAAGTTTCATCATTAGTTACCACATGTTTATCAATAAAAGGTACCGTAATTACTCTGGCTATCGGCAAGACCATTTTTAACTGGCTTCTTTCAAAATCAACAACACTCTGATATTTTGACAAGAAATCTATGCCAATTATAACCTCAATACTGAGATTATTTACAATTGAGCATGGATGATCAATTAAATTACCATTAATGTTAAAGGGCTGCAAAGCTTCTTGTTTTACGGTTTTTGACACCTTGCCAGTAGCACCAATTATTCTTAGTCCTGATACCCTCATTACGGTAAGCTTGTCTTTACTAGGTAATGCACCAAAGGAGGACTGAGATATCGCACTCACCTCACTTCCACTGTCTAAGAGACAACGTACATTGATACCCAACATATTCACTATTATTAAAGGGTGGCTTATTCTAGTTTGTACAGATGGTTCCTCAAATTCATCCAATAGTTCCTTTTGGATTTGTCTCCAACTAAAGTGATTGACATCTGTCTTCATTACATTTAGGTCGAAGTGTGTAGGGGTTTCCTGAATTACATTTTTAGCTGCCTTTTCCAGTCGGTCTATTAATTTCAAATCGAAACACCGCACGACTTCATTACATTTAGTTTGCTGGACATTACCCAAATTACTGTAGTCTGAGCGCTTCTGCGCCTTCAGAGCGGGCATAACACTAGTTACAGCTAAACCACTTTCACTATTATCGTTGGGTTCCTTCTCAAGTGACAACTGGTCACAGCTACTGGGTTCATCGACCCCCAACAGGCTATCCTCTACATTCTCACTTACCTCCTGTCCTAAATCTATTAGTGCAGTATCAACATCCTGCACAGGCACTTTAGATAAGAGCATATCATCCACATTGTAGATATAAGCATGAATTTCTTCTGCTTCTTCACCTGACAATTCAGTATTTTGTAGCTCTTCCCTACCGTTACACTGCTGCGCCTTCTCTTTCTCTTCCCACTTAGAAAGCGTTTCTAACACGGTATCTATCAAATACTGTGAGTGATCTAATATTTCTGCTGTATCCTTAGATGCTACCGACCCCTCATCCACATGTTCAGTCTGAGTATTCTGATCTGTCTTACCAATTGCTGTAATTACTGGCTTAGGAAAAGTAACCGCCTGGTGAGCGCCAGTGTCCTCATAGACGTGAACTAGTTTTCCTGTCTCGGCCTACTACTGTTTCCTTTATTTCCATTATAACTAACTGGCACAGCATTGCTTTCCGCACTGTTGTTTACCTGCATAATTTTGTTTGGAACAAAATTACTATCATTTGGATGCCATTGTTGGTTCTGATAATTATTCGTCCAATTCCTACCTCTCTTAGGATGGCGAACACCTACTGTTCTGATGTTTACATTGCCATTCTGCTCGTTCTTAAAATTACTACTAGTGATATTATCATTTCTGTTATTACGTGCTTGCTCCTCATTGGCAGCCACACGCTCTACACGTTCCAAATATTCAATGAAACGATCCAGATTGTCTCTAGGGGTAGATATAATTCTAGTTTGCCAATACCATGGCAGTTTGGCTTCAAGACCTAGTATTATCATTTCAGGTTTTAGCTTTTTGGCCAAATGTGACAAACGTGAGATCCATGACCTAGCAAACTCTTTAATAGATTCCTTGCCTGCATCGAAGAGTTTTCCACTCCAAAATTCTCTCAACACTTCATTTTGCTTATTGCTAGACCAATACTCATTAATGAAAACTGTTTTAAATTCTGCTAATGTTTTACACTTCAACATAACATCAGTTGACCAACGCATGGCGTCACCTGCTAAATGGCTTCTAATAAATGAGATTTCCTGTCGTTCAGACCAAGTTGGTGGAATCACATCTTCAAAATCGTTCCAGATATCTAGCAGGTGGATATTTTGATCTGGATCGAACCGCTAGAATTGCCGACACCCTATAAAAGCGGCGTTTGCAGCTACAACTTGTTGCATACTACCATTACCAGAAGTTACTGAAGCTACTTTACTCTCAATGTTAGCAATGTTAGTATTAATATTTTCTACTCTCATTTCAACATTATCTACTCTTTGCACAATATGAGTAGTATCAGTTTTGATTGCGACTACTTCTGCTTGACATATGTTTACTTTTATATCAACATCTTTAAACCTATCTGAGCACAGTTCAGATTCCGTCTCGATCTTTTCTGTTAACTTGTGTTCCAGCTTCGCATCTTCCATTTGGAAGTCTCTGCGAACCTCAGCAACTTCGGATTTTACTGTTTTATACATTTCAGAAAATTGTTGAGCAACCTTTTCCTTAATATCCTCATGATTGTAATCAATTTTATAATTCAAACAGTCCAGATCCTCTTTCAACTTACTGCAACCAGCCTTGAAGGTATTGTCCATTACCTGCAATCGTTTATTGAAATTAGTTTGGTTGGCCATAATCTCATACTTTAATTCAGCATTACTGCTCTTGACCTGTTCACTTGTTTCAGACTTTAATTCAGCTGTCATTCTAGCATTACTGGCAGCTATTGCTTGCAATATTACATTTAAATCCATAGCCCCAGTATCTTTGGGTTGCTCACTAGCTGGCTTTTTATCACACTCAGGTGACAAAAAACTAGCTCCAATACCAGAATCATCAAAACTAAATGAAACTTCTGATTGATCAGTCATATCTAACTTCTCCTTCTTAAGCTCTACCATCTCTGATGACTGTTTCATTTTTAATTCATCAGAGAAACTATCATACAATAAATTAACAATTTCTGATTTCTGCTTTACTACAGGGGTCTCTATTATTGAATCATTGCCCCTTTTCACACTACTGTCAGGAGACAATACTTCATATTTCACTTTAACATTACTATTTTCATGCATATTTACACTTGAACCGTTGTCTGGATTTACAGTTCCCTCAACAGACATAGGCTCTGATGTAAGTTTAACCTCAGTTTCTTTTTGCGGTTCCATCGCTGACAGTCTTTTAGGGCAGGTTAGTAAAATTTTTAACAGCTTTTCACTTAACTTAGTTCCTTTTGCACGACGTATGGCGTTGCCGGCGCGGCGTACCAGGATTACTGATGCGACACAGCGCGTTGAACTGCAGACGGCACTTCGGCAGCTGCTGTGTGTTTGCGTGGCCCGCAACTGCAGGCGCGGCTCCGGTTGCTCTGGCGGACGACTGCGGTGAGGCGAAACTGGCTTCTCGCGATGCCGGCAGTGCCGCTAGATTCAGTGCCAGCTCCGTCAATCCAGTGGGCGTTGTTAATCAAATTGCGTCGTCCACATGCACACGTAACACTATCACTGTTCTATTACTCAATTGCGTGTCGCATTTCACTCCCGAATCGGAATATTTAAAAATTACTTTCACTTTTACTCAGCTTCTTTCCCGGCCAATGCACCATATGTGGTGCGGCAGGTGGAATTATTGTTAATAAATGTTTCGTATTATTTATTTAATGCTGTTGTTTGCCGTTCTCAACACTTGCTCTCTAACTACAATATTGGCAACCAGAAAGTGATTAGCAAAACGTGAAGCCTGTAATTAGAATTCCTAGTGCCCACTTCATCTGAGAAATACATTTATAGCTACAGCTTATAGCTCTGAGGAATTAGGAGATTGTCTGGCATTCATAATCAAAAACAATTTTGTCTAAAATGTTCACTATATTCTGAAAGTCACAGACCAAAAAGAATCCACACAATCCAACTAACAGAGCAATTTCGAGTCTAATGCGCTGATGTAACTATAACTGTTCAAATTAAATGTTTAAGTTAATGCTGGCCATAATTTGATGATAATGTTCATCAAACGCCATGCTAAAAAATGGTAGAATGTCTGTCCCGCGGCGGCACGTGAAAATACGACACACGCAAACTGAAGTTAGATCATTAAAGTCATCCCAGAATTAACACTTCACTCGAAAACGATTTCATGGTTACGCGTATCCTGAGTAACTTATTACGGCATCCGAGGCTGTTTATAGCAATGATACCGACGCAACACGACTCCCGGCACAGGTGGTGCGCTAATCAGCGTCTGGAGAGAACTGGGGCCTTCCTCCTTTCGCGCAGCGTTCTTACATATAAAGCCACGATGCGGACGCTAAGGGAACGCCTGATCAAATCTGCTCTCCCGACTAGCCGCTGGGCTAGTAATGCACCACTTTAATTTATCGAATAAATCATTGTTTCCTTTGCTAATGGCCGATGAAGTTCTCAATTTAAAATTGCAATCAGCTCACAGGTAAGTAATCATAATAAAAGTCTGACGTGGCTAAGTCAAATATTTTGGGCGAGAGAATTAATTTAATTACACTACACGCAGTAGACGAGCTCTGAACTTGCTCTTTGGAGGTATGCTATCGCTATAGTTTTATAGTTATTCAGTTGAAACTTCTCACATCTTTATGATTATAGCGGATCTCCTTTGTACTTAAATTTAAACATCCTAGCCTTATTTCTTCGCCTTCTTAATCTATCTTGCTTCCTTAATTTCTAAGACAAAAACTGGAAAATCTTGAATTTCAACTAAAATTTTAATTTGTGAAATCCAGAATTCTGTTTCTACTAAATTATTATGCAAAAGGAATCTAAATATAAATTTTAAGTTTCTAGCTCTTTTCTGTTGCGCCAATGATTTTTACAGAAAAATGTCCAAATTCCTGAAATGGGTAAAGTTATTGAACTGATATCCGACACATGCTGATTTAGTATTACTCCTGACATGCTAGAAACGTTTCAGGTTATTTACTTGATTTTTAAAGTATTGTGCAACATTTATGATGTCAGAGCTAGTTACAGCGGACTGGCTGGCACACAATGGAAAGACTGATGTGAATTTTATACGGCGTGAGTAGGCTGCTTCCCTACATGATGGTGCAAATGGTTCAAATGGCTCTGAGCAGTATGGGACTTAACATCTGAGATCATCAGTCCCCTAGAACTTAGGACTACTGAAACCTAACTAACCTAAGGACATCACACACATCCATGTCCGAGACAGGATTCGAACCTGCGACTGTAGCAGCAGCGCGGTTCTGGACTGAAGCGCCTAGAACCGCTCGGCCATAACGGCCGGCCCTACATGATGGCCTCAGGTGTTGTCCCATAGAGCTCGGAGCCATTTGAACCATTTGAACCTCTTCCTGGTATAAAGATTTTAAGCGTTTTAACACTTGCAAGGGAAGAATCAATACGCTGTTCCACAAGCAGTTCATTGGCATGTCTGGAACGAACTGAATTATTGGTCCAGATACTTTCACCACTGAGAGTAAATTCTATACCAATCACTTCAGAAAATTGTTAGAATTCGAAGCCCATCTTTTTTGAAGCCAGTACTAAATCCTCTTTCGATAACTGCATGCAGTACTTCTTTGCTTGTAGAGGCTCTCCCATTAACGGTATCTCGTGCTGGTATCTCGGCGTCAGATGCGGAAGGGTGCTAATAGAAACAGTGTTTTCCTCTGGAAGACGATGGAGCCGGTGGCGTTCCTGATGCAGGAAGCTAGCGCCAGACCTCCGCCGGCAGATATTAAATTCCTGGCACGCAGTCGCCCACCCCAGCGCCGTTCCTCACAGCTGGTTCATAACTCCCCGCCGCCCGACATGTCGGCCGCCGCTCCTAACAAACGCTGCCCTGTCTTGGCAGCCGGCCTCGCTGCACGGCGCTGCCTGATGACACTGGCCACTGGGGTCCACATCAACGCGCTGCAGTCCAGGTGGCAGGTGACACTTGGCATTCCGATGGTGGTGCCATGGCGCAACAGAACACGATTCGTCTTAAGAGTGCAACACAATTCAACTGCCTACATAGCCGACGTCGCCAATGCACGCTCGACTCGCACGTAGCCAGTTCGAATCCGAATAGTGGAAGAGATTTCAACTGCCTAATATTTATGATGCTCGTGTTCGAGATATCCCAACACGCTGCAGGACTTGACAGAGTATCGAGCGCTGGTCGTTGTTTGCTTGAAAATTGAATCACGTTCGAAGAGTTCAAGGCGAGGCGTACGTGATACATTACAGTACTAGCCATTAAAATTGCTACACCGAGAATAAATGCAGATGATGAACGGGTATTCATTGGAAAAATATATTATACTAGAACTAACATGTGATTAAATTTTCACGCAATTTGGGTGCATATATGCTGAGAAATCAGTACCCAGAACAAGCACCTCTGGCCGTAATAACGGCCGTGATACGCCTGGACATTGAGTCAAACAGAGCTTGGATGGCGTGTACAGGTACAGCTGCTCATGCAGCTTCAACACGACACCACAGTTCATCAAGAGTAGTGACTGGCGTATTGTGACGAGCCAGTTGCTCGGCCACCATTGACCAGACGTTTTCAATTGGTGAGAGATCTGGAGAATATGTTGGCCAGGGCAGCAGTCGAACATTTGCTGTAGCCAGAAAAGGCCCGTACACGACCTGTAACAGGCGGTCGTGCATTATCCTGCTGAAATGTAGGGATCCGCAGGGATCGAATGAAGGATAGAGCCACGTGTCGTAACACATCTGAAATGTAACGTCCACTGTTCAAAATGCCGTCAATGCGAACAAGAGGTGACAGAGACGTGTAACCAAGGGCACCCTATACCATCACGTCGGGTGATACGCCAGTATGGCGATGACGAATACACGCTTCCAATGTGCGTTCACCGTGATGTCGCCAAACACGGATGCGACCATCATGATGCTGTAAACAGAGCCTGGATTCATCCGAAAAGAATGACGTTTTGCCATTCGTGCACCCAGGTTCGTTGTTGAGTACACCATCCCAGGTGCTCTTGTTTGTGATGCAGCGTCAAGGGTAACCGCAGCCATGGTCTCCGAGCTGATAGTCCATGCTGCTGTAAACGTCGTCGAACTGTTTGTGTAGATGGTTGTTGTCTTGCAAACGTTCCCATCTGTTGACTCAGGGATCGAGACGTGGCTGCACGATCCGTTACAGCCATGCGCATAAGATGCCTGTTATCTCGACTTCTATTGATACGAGGCCATTGGGATCCAGCACGGCGTTCCGTATTACCCTCCTGAGCCCACCTATTCCATATTCTGCTAACAGTCATTAGATCTCGACCAACGCGAGCAGCAATGGCGCGATACGATAAACCGCAATCGCGATAGGCTACAATCCGACCTTTATCAAAGCCGGAAACGTGATGGTAGGCATTTCTCCTCCTTACACGAGGCATCATAACAACGTTTCACCAGACAACGCCGGTCAATTGCCGTTTGTGTATGGGAAATCGGGTGGAAACTTTCCTCATGTCACCACATTGTAGGTGTCGCCACCGGGACCAGCCTTGTGTGAATGCTCTGAAAAGCTAATCATTTGCATATCACAGCATTGTCTTCCTGTCGGTTAAATTTCGCGTCTGTAGCACGTCATCTTCGTGGTGTAGCAATTTTAATGGCCAGTAGTGTATGAGCTAGCCACAGCTATAAGCTAGAGCTGTGCTTCAAAAAAATTCGTTAAACACAAAATTAGACAGCAATAAATCCTCTTGCCATTCAATGTCATTCAATATGAACAATTCTGCAATACTAGATCTCATAGAGTATGTATGGAATTTTTGGTGATTTCTTAAGTAAAGTCATTAGTTAAAGACGAAACCCACGCCAAAAAATGTTACCTAGCTGAACACAGTGAAATATTTTACACTGAATAGCCAAAGAATCTGGTACACCTGCTTAATATTGTGTAGGGTCCCCGCAAGCGCACGGAAGTGCCGCAACACGACGTGGCATGCACTCGACTAATTATTAAGTAGTGCTGGAGGAAACCGACACCATGAGTCCTGCATGGCTCCCCATAGATCCACAAGAGTACGAGCGATGGAACACAGCTCGTTGCAAGGCGACCCACATATGTTCAGTAATGTTCATGTCTGGAGAGTTTGGTTAAAAATGTTCATATGTGTGTGAAATCTTATGGGACTTAACTGCTAACGTCATCACTCCCTAAGCTTACAAACTACTTAACCTGAATTATCCTAAGGACAAACACACATACCCATGCCCGAGGGATGACTCGAACCTCCGCCGGGACCAGCCGCTCAGTCCATGACTGCAGCGCCTGAGACCGCTCGGCTAATCCCGCGCGGCAGAGAGTTTGGCGGTCAGCGGAAGAGTTTAAACTCATAAGGGTAATGTTAAAGACTCTCTGCAGCAATTCTCGACGTGTGGAGTGTCGCATTGTCCTGGTGTATCAGATAGGAAGCTTACATACATGTCACCTGTCAGAGCCGTATCTAGACATGTCAGGGGTCCCATATCACTCCAAATACACACGCCCCATACCACTACAGAGCCAGTTTGAGCAGCTCCCTGCTGACATGTAGGTTCCATAGATTCATGAGATTATCTCCATACCTGTACACGTCCCTCCGCTCGATATAATTTAAAACGAGACTCGTCCAACGAGGCAACATGTTTCCAGTCCAATTTCGGTCTTAACGGGCCGAGGCGTAGCGTAGAGCTTCGTGTCGTGCAGTCATAAAGGGTACACGACTGGGCCTTCGGCTGCGAAAGCACATATCGAAGTGTTACGCTGAATAGTTCGCACGCTGCCACTTGTTGATGGCCCAGCATCGTCGTTGGTCAGGATCTTGAAGAAACTTTGCCCGGCCGTAGCGATGTCGGAGATCTGATGTTTTACCAGATTCCTGATTTCCACGGTACACTCGTGAAATGGTCGTACGGGAAAATCCCCACTTCATCGCTACTGCGGAGATACGTGTCCCATCGTTCCTTCATCGACTATAGCACCACGTTAAAATTCACTTAAATCTTGACAACCTACCATTGTAGTAGCAGTAACCGACCTAACATCTGCGTCAGACACTTGTCGTCTTATACAGGAGTTGCCGACCGCAGCATCGTATTCTGCCTGCTCTCCTATCTCTGTATTTGAATACGTGAATACGCATCCCTATACCAGTTTCTGCCGCGCTTCAGTGTGTATGATTATCAGAAACTTCATGCAGAAGCAGGAGTACAACATCAAACAGCCAAGATCGCATATCGTCATTGTACAGCATTTATTGTGATGACTGGTTTCAGCAAACTATGTGCCGTCATCAGATCTGTAAAGCACCGATCAACATCTTCAGAGCACTCCAGGATCAAATGTAAAGGGATATAATAAAATTTAACATAAACATACCACATGCTATAAAATACCTTCTGAAGTACATTTCACTGAATCTTGACAAAACGCATCTTACATCGTATCATATCACTAAGTTCGCAAGTAAACGTCATAGACGTTCCAGCCAGCCACCAGTTGGCACTGTGGTAGTAGTTACAAACAAAAATACGTCGTGTCGTATAAAGTATAAAAACTGACAAAAATTGTTGGTTTACCTTTATACCTTCTTTATTAAGCTAGAGTAACACATTCTTAAGTACGGATAAAGTATTTGTGATCCCCACCAGGTTGGCTTAAAGCAATACATCGAAGCAAATTCGTAGATTTGCTGTCCGCCCCCGGTAGCTGAGTGGGCGTCGCCGCAGAATGTCCATCCTAAGGGCCCCGGTTTCGATTTCCGGCTGGGTCGGAGATTTTCTCCGCTCAGAGACTGGGCGTTGTGTTGTCCTAACTTCATCATTTCATCCCCATCGACGCGCAAGTCGCCGAAGCGGCGTCAAATCGAAAGACCTGCACCCGGCGAACGGTCTGCCCGACGGGAGGCCCTAGGCACACGACATTTTATAGATTTGCTATTAGATTTGTTACCGGTGAGTTCGATAAATATTGCGGAGATGAATCGTGAACTCAAATACCAATCCGTGGAGGGAAGGCATTTTTGCGCAAATTTAGAGACCTGTCATTTGCGGCCGACTGCAGAACGATTCTATTGGTTCGTTGGTTTTGGGGGAAGGAGACCAGACAGCGAGGTCATCGGTCTCATCGGATTAGGGAAGGACGGGGAAGGAAGTCGGCCGTGCCCTTTGAAAGGAACCATCCCGGCATTTGCCTGGAGCGATTTAGGGAAATCACGGAAAACCTAAATCAGGATGGCCGGACGCGGGATTGAACCGTCGTCCTCCTGAATGCGAGTCCAGTGTCTAACCACTGCGAAACGAACGATTCTATTGCCGTCACCGTACATTTCGCGCAAGGAGCTCGAAGATAAGATGCGAGAAATTAGGGGTCGTACGGAGGCTATTAGATAGTCGTCATTTTGTCACTCTATTTGCGAGCGGAACAGGAAAGGAAATGACCAGTAGGGGTATGTGATATCCGCCGCCGTACTCGGCTTTTGGTGACTTGCGGAGTACGCATGTAGTTATTGATGTTGATATGTATTTGCCAAGTTCCTTAATTTGATAGAACCTGCGCTGTCCAGTATAGTGCGGAAGGTAACTAGAAGAAATACGCAATCAGACGAATAGAAATGACACTTTCATGCGAAGAAAGTAGTTACACCACACGGAAAGAAAAGGGCGGACATCGTTCTTAATACGGTGATCAACATGGACGGCAACGCGCTCCCATGCTGACCACAAGGCTGGCAAGGAGTTCTCGTGGTACGGCGATCAAGTTTTCCAACTGCTGGATGGCCGTCGGCGCATGTGTGTGCTTTCCCCAACGCATCCCACACGTTCTCGATGGGATTTAAGTCTGGGGAACGGTCAAACCAGTGTATTCGCCGAATCAAATCGTTATAAGAGCTGCTTCGCTTGTAATGTTCAATGTGGACGTGCATTGTCAACCATAAAAAATTAAATCAGTGCACTCATGAGAAGATGAACCTGAAAAGTACAGTCGCAACAAAGTTGACCGTTGACTGTGATGTCTTCAAAGATTTGGAGGCCAGGACGCCCATGCAACATTAAGTCTCCTCACTCCGTAACACCTGGGCCATAAAATTATCATGTTCGGCACTGCCGGATGTTTCCTTATATTGAGAGAGAAGGGAACTCTTAAATCACTCAGGAACAATGCTGCCCATTTCACGAGAGATGGGGACATGTCATGTAACCAGGAACATTGTCGAACACATTCAATTTCCTGGTCCACTTGCGAGATGTGGGGACGCATTCTGCAGCTTGACCGTACTGACCTTCAGATCTTTGAACACGGTGCACTCGCCGGTCAAGGTTATTGTGTCACAGGACTCCTTCCCCACGTGCGTTTTTCAGGGGTGCATTCTGCCCTGGCTTCGTTTTTTAGATGGCAATGTGCGGCCGCTTCGAACAGCGCCGCTCGAGTAGCTCTTGGAACAAGAGGATACTCGGTATCAGGACAGACCTACGCGTTACCCCGACTTAAATTCCTTCGATAACGCATGGGAGACCGCAACGGCGTAGAAGAATTGCAACTCGTTCGCGTTGAATGTCCTGAAACTCTTAACACGGAGTTCATAGAATGGAATAATCACATCCGAGATCTCAAATCCTTGAGTGAGGATGTAAATGCTTATGGTAAGGTACTCACGCAAAAAATTTCGTGCGCTTTCCCCGCAGACGTTTGTAGGCGATGGGTACAAGAATGCAACATGGTTAAAGATACTCCAGAGCACCTACAGATACTAAGATCGAGAAATCGGTGTTGTCTTTGTCTCAAGAAAAGATACACTGTTTGTACGAAGAAAGGAAGAACCGCATGCTCCCACTGCAGAAGGAGTCATCACCAATCACTTTGTGATGATTCTAATCGACCACAGCCATCTCGCAAAGAACCTGGTTGATGAATTCCTCTCGGGTTATCAGCCGAGTGGTAGCGTCGTCCTGTCCCAACGTTTCGATGAGTTTCGTACCCATCATCTTCTGGCGAATTTCGGGATGCTGTGTTCTGCATATCTATATAGCTGCTTGGCCGTCGTCCTCTACTGTAGGCCGGCCAATCACGGTCTACAGTAGCGGACGACAGCCAAGCAGCTACATAGATATGCAGAACACAGCATCCGACATTTTGCCAGAAGATGATGGGTACGAAACTCATTGAAATGTTTCGACAAGACGAATTCACCACTCTGCTGACAACCCGAGAGGAATTCATCAGTGGATTACGCCGAGAAAGACTGAAATCGCATGTAAGGATTCCACAGTGTCCCTGTTAATAATTCAGTGGGATATGTCGTCACGGAATCCCCAAGTTTCATGCTCTTCTATACGGCACATGTGTTTGTAGTACTGCTCACAATCGAAAGAAGGCTCAAGCGTTGTATTTTGGATGTAGGTAGTAACTCCATGTTCAGTTCCAGAAATCTGATTGATAATGTAAATGTACAGGTTTTCGATGCATTCGAATCTTCTTTGACGCCCATGTCGCACAGATTAGTGCGTTTCAAGCCAAGCAGCGCATGGGAGAACGGTCAAGTCCGGCTCTTTGCTTTCAAGAATTTACACGGCATCGCGAAACATCTGACTATGCCTAAGGGTGTCAACGTACTAGTAACTCAAAACATCGAATATTTACAAGTGACAGACACAACTGAAGGAGAAGTAACATCCCTGTTGGGGACTGGTATTGTAAGACGTCGATATTGTAACAACGACTATGCGTAAGTTGTCAGTTGCGAGAACATACATTGCAATCCGTGGTGATCACACACTCTATTAAGGACAATGCCCCACGTTTTGTGGCATCCAGGGCTCATTATGAATTGCGGAAACTTCAGTGTAATTACTGTGCTTGAAGTAAAGTGTCTGGAACCGCGCTGCTGCTACGGTCGCAGGTTCAAATCCTGCCTCGAGAATCTATGTGTATGATCTCCTTAGGTTAGTTAGGTTTGTAAGTATAGAGAACTGATGACCTCAGATGTTAAGTCCCATAGTGCTTAGAGACATCTGAACCATTTGAAGTAAAGTGTCATTTCTGTTCGTGCCATTGCCTACTTCTTTTAGCTAGGTTCAGCACTACACTATAACAATTCTTCCCACGTATGAACCAAGTTTCATCAAAGTACGTTGTTTGGAAGTGACACATCATACGAATGTTACTTCCGTCCTTAAATTTTGTGCAGCAGTGTCTTCACCCACGAAATGTTATTTTTCTAATATCTACTCCAAAAATAGCATTTTTTCTTAAGAATACGCAGTAAATTGACAAAATTGGCAAGAAGGGTTGGGTTGGTCTGTATGAAGATATGTGCATGATGTCCGAATCTTACGTTTACATGTGGTAAATGCTGCGAGAGTAGACAATACGTTTCCAGGTTTTTACAGTCACACGCATAGTGAACATGGCTGCCCAGTGCGAGTTAACAAACGTTGCATGCGGTTTGATAATCGGTGCAAGACTACTGCAAGGCCATTACCACATCTGAGCATACAGAAGAATTCGGGTTTCCGGAGTCATTTGCATATGGGATGGATCTACAACGTGGCTTTGGCAATATTCCACTGGTTTAAACCACGGGACAGGATGGTCAGGTCGTTTTCACAGAGCCTGTGGGAGCCATCGATTGTCTAATGTGAATTGCATCGCCGTAGATAATGAAAGCTGCGTAACGTGAACCCATTTCTACAAGGACAGCATGGAGAAAAGACCCCACGCAGAGCCCGAAGAGAGACATCGTTAATTGACCGCGTAACGCCCAGTCACGCATGAAATTATGCCTCCCCAAAGTTACTGAAATTTCTGCTGAGATGAAATGACTCAGACCACGCAGTAGATGATGGGACAAATTTTTTGGAAGTTATCGAGCATCAAAGACAGACGAAAAACCGAAGTCCTACAAAACCGTAATTCTGTTTGCAAAGGCAATTCGGACTTGAAAGACTGGTCATTTACAATCCAATAAGATTCTTATTTTTTTATGTTGTATCTTTTAGGCAATATCGTGTATTTCCTATATTAACTTTTTAAAGAAATAGTATCCCGTAGAACACTAATGTGGAAACTCCTTATACATCAATGGAAAGTACTACAAGAGACACAGAAACTGATGTGCACCAAAAAAAAATTACAACTACTATTGCTAAGAAAGCACACAAATTAGAACTTCGTCTCAATTTTATTATTATTATCTTCTTTGCTTTCTCAGACCTTAGGTCTGGTTAAAAATGGAAAGTGACGCGGACCTTGATCAAGCGTGACTTCCTTTTAACTGTACGGTATATGTTACATTGCATTTAGGAACTTTCAGGTAATTGAACATGTATCAATAACTACAGATTTCTGTAGTTGTATATATACATTTGGATGTAGCTGTATTGCGTTGATGTACTGGTGGATATTGTGTGGTATGAGTCTGTAGTTGATAGTATAATTGGTATAATGTCAACTTTATCCTGATGCCACATGTCCTTGACTTCCTCAGCCAGTTGGATGTATTTTTCAATTTTTTCTCCTGTTTTCTTTTGTATATTTGTTGTATTGGGTATGGATATTTCGATTAGTTGTATTAATTCCTTCTTTTTATTGGGGAGTATGATGTCAGGTTTGTTATGTGGTGTTGTTGTATCTGTTATAATGGTTCTGTTCCAGTATAATTTGTATTCATCATTCTCCAGTACATTTTGTGGTGCACAATTGTATGTGGGAACGTGTTGTTTTATTAGTTTATGTTGTATGGCAAGTTGTTGATGTATTATTTTTGCTACATAGTCATGTCTTCTGGGGTATTCTGTATTTGCTAGTATTGTACATCCGCTTGTGATGTGATCTACTGTTTCTATTTGTTGTTTGCAAAGTCTGCATTTATCTGTAGTGGTATTGGGATCTTTAATAATATGCTTGCTGTAATATGTGGTGTTTATTGTTTGATCCTGTATTGCAATCATGAATCCTTCTGTCTCACTGTATATATTGCCTTTTCTTAGCCATGTGTTGGATGCGTCTTGATCAATGTGTGGCTGTGTTAGATGATATGGGTGCTTGCCACGTAGCGTTTTCTTTTTCCAATTTACTTTCTTCGTATCTATTGATGTTATGTGATCTAAAGGGTTGTAGAAGTGGTTATGAAATTGCAATGGTGTAGCCGATGTCTTTATATGAGTGATTGCTTTGTGTAGTTTGCTAGTTTCTGCTCATTCTATAAACAATTTTCTTAAATTGTCTACCTGTCCATAATGTAGGTTTTTTATGTCGATAAATCCCCTTCCTCCTTCCTTTCTGCTTAATGTGACTCTTTCTGTGTGTGATGTATTCTATATTTGTGGCATTGTGATCGTGTAAGTGTATTGAGTGCTTCTAGGTCTGTGTTACTCCATTTCACTACTCCAAATGAGTAGGTCAATATTGGTATAGCATAAGTATTTATAGCTTTTGTCTTGTTTCTTGCTGTCAATTCTGTTTTCAGTAACTTTGTTAGTCTTTGTCTATATTTTTCTTTTAGTTCTTCTTTAATATTTGTGTTATCTATTCCTATTTTTTGTCTGTATCCTCGATATTTATAGGCATCTGTTTTTTCCATCGCTTCTATGCAGTCGCTCTGGTTATCCAATATTTAATCTTCTTGTTTAGTGTGTTTTCGCTTGACTATGCTATTTTTCTTACATTTGTCTATTCCAAAAGCTATATTTATATCATTGCTGACTACTTCTGTTATCTTTAGTAATTGGTTGAGTTGTTGATTTGTTGCTGCCAGTAGTTTTAGATCATCCATGTATAGCAAATGTGTGATTTTGTGTTGGTATGTTCCAGTAATATTGTATCCATAATTTGTATTATTTAGCATGTTGGATAGTGGGTTCAGAGTTATTCCATTTAAAAGTGTATCAGGAATGTGCATGGGTCTACAATGTAACTCTTAAGTAATTTAGTTAGATGTGAACGTGTTGAGGTGAACTTCTTTAGCCAGAAATTTGCTATTTTATCTTTTCCAGGGGCTTTCCAATTGTGCATAGAATTAATTGCTCGGGTGACTATATGTTGCAAAATTATCACTTCAGGCATTTGTTGTATCATCATGTATGTGTCTGTTTCTGCTTGTATCCACCGTGCATGCCTGTTATGTTGTACCGGGTTTGACCATATGTTGCTCCAGAAGTGTTCCATGTCTGTTATGTTTGGTGGATTGTCTATTTTAATGTATGTGTTATCTATTGTCTGGTAAAATTTCTTTTAGTTTGTGTTGAATGTTTGGTTTTGTTTCCTTCTACTTTCACTTTTTTTGTATCTTCTAAGTCGTTTGGCCAATGCTTGTAATTTCTGCTTCTTTTCATCTAATTGCTATATCGCTTCTTGTTGTGAGATTTTACCTAACCTTTTTCGTTTTTTTTCTGACATTTAATTTCTTACAAATTGTGTTAGCTGTCAGATGTCTTTTCTCAGTTTTTCTATTCTGATCTGTAGCCTGTGTTGCCATGCTGGTTTTGTGGGTTTCTTCTGTGTGTGAGTTGGTTCTGACCTCTGCTTAGTGTGTATATCTAGTGTAGTGAGTGCGCCTATATAAACCAGTAGTTGTAACTTTTGCATAGTTGTGTTTTCATTTATTTTGTTGTGTATGATTGTGTTGATAGTTTTTATTGTTGTTTCGACTTGTGGGTTATTTGGCGGTCTATGCAAGAATGGTCTAATGTCTGTATTTGTGTCTTTGTATTCTATATATGTCAGCTAAATTTTTTCTTCTATATCTAACATGTGTGTCACTTCTTGTTCTATTTGTGCTTTTTCTGGTGGCTATCTTAAGATTTCGTTTTCCTCTGATTGTTTAATCGATGCGTGTTGTTCTTTGTTTGTTTGCTCTGAGATGTTTGAGTCCATTACTGTATTTTCTTCTTCTTCTGATTGCACATTATTTTGTTCTAGTATTTGTTGTACTTTTTTTGATGTTTTCTAATTCTGACTGAGGTATCCTGTTATTTTTTATTATTACACAGATCTGATCAGCTAGTCGTTGTTCTGTTAAAAATTTTAATTCTGGGTATCTGGTAATAAATGTTGTGTATACTTGTGATCTGTATCCAGTTGTGTTGGTTCCTAGGTTTGTTGCTTGGTAATAACAGAACATGAGATGTCGATTAACTTCATCTGACCATCTCATCCTCTGTCTTTGTTTTCCTTCTAGGGTGGTTGCAGGAAGCATATCCTGCAAAACACCTTTATTTGGATTTAAATCATTTTCCAGTTGGCTAGCAGTGACGTTACCATTGTGGGCGGGCATAGGGTTCAAGCGTCGTCCCTGACCATGACGGCGCTTGTCCGAGGCTTCTTTACTTCTGTCCTGAACCAACTATTCACACTAAAAGGGGGGTTGGCCCTATTACTGGTTTGTTCTTTTCGTCGCCTTTTACGACTGGCAGAACATACCAGAGGCCTATTCTTTTCCCAGGCCTCCACAGGATTTATTATTATTATTATTATTATTATTATTATTATTTTGAGTAATCAGTGTCTTGACTGTCTTGATGCGACCTGCCACGAATTCGTCTCTTGTACCAACTTCTTCATTTCAGTGTAGCACTTACACTCTACTTTTCCAATCTCTGTCTTCCCCAGTAGTTTTTAACCTCTGCTGTTTACTGTAGTACCAAGGAAGTTCTTTTTTGATGTCTGCGCACTTGTTCTATCATATTGCACCTTCTTCTTGCCACTTTCTTTTGTACGTTCCTTTCTTGGCAGATTCTGCAGAGAACGTTCTCATTCTTCACCTTCTCAGTGCACCTAATTTTCAACATTCTTCTATAGCATGACATCTCAAACGCTTCGATTTTCTTCTGTTCCAACATTTGGCACCTCATAAAAGATGGAAATCAGATCTGTAGTGTACCTATGGGGACATTGGACCACTTGCAACTTAAATGACCCTGAAAGTGTCACGTTTTATCGAGAGTTGCATGCAAGCAAGCGGCGATGATGTCATCAATGAATCTGAATGCTCATCACAAAATTAAAAATTAAAAATTAAAGATCTCAGATGGGATTAAATTTAAAAATTAGAGATATCAGATGGCGAGAATTTTAAAAATTTACGATGATGCAAAATTTAAAAATCAGACGTGACACTGGCAGGAAATTAAAAATCCAAGATGGCGCATTGTTGTAAATTTAAAAACTGGCAGGAAAATTGAAAAGAAAATTTTTTATCATCTGTTACAATGAAACGACCAGTCACAGCGCAGTATTTTTATGAGAATTAAAATGAAACAAAACTGTCACTGGCGCAATAGGTAAAATACCAATAAAATGAAAGAGCTAGTCACAATTTAGCCGTCTTGGATGTACTTAATATTATCCGAACGGTCAGACATTCTTATCATCGTTGAATAGTATTTGTCCAAAAATTTCGGAAAGCAACAATTGCGTATGTGAAAAGTTCGACTTCTGTAGCAATGAATATGAGAAACACAATGGAGTGTGATATTAATTATATTCTCATATAAATTCTACATCTGCATGCACATCTTTATCTATACTCCCCAAGCCACCTTATGGTGTGTGGTGGTGGGTAAATTGTGTACAAGTTGCTCCGACAAGTCTTGTTTGTTGGCATCCAATGTATTTGACTCCCAGCTCACCATAATATTACGTGCATACCATATAGCATGTGCAATATTGCTTATCTAACTTACGGCTTAAAGTCCGCTCGTTGAAAAATATTACTAAAGAAAACAATGTTATTCACACGTCTAAACTCGTCAAAAACTCGTCTCTAAAACCGGTATCAAAATGAGCCAAACATTATATTGACCCCATGGTACGATATCAGCTTGACGTGGATATTTGGATCTTTCGTCATCTTCTGTTGTCGCACAGTGTATACCATATTGCACTTCGATGGAATAGCATACCGAAAAGTAGTAATACATATTTATATAGGTAACAAACGAGGGCTGCTACACTTTCAGTTACACTTCCGGAGTTATATTCAGCGTTATATCCAACTCCATAAGTTAAGTCATCTACACACAGTTGTTGCAGTTTTCCAAACTCAATATCCAGGAGAATTTACCATGTAGTCAGCTGTTGAACAAAGTATTTTCTTCGTGAACATTACAGACCATCCTTTGTCTAACTTTTCTTGGCTGTCCACTTGAAACAGCTGCTTTCCCCCTCCCCACAACTCTGACAGAAGACAGCCACATGATACATCTCTGTCATAAACATCAAACCCAGACCTGTATGGTGGGAGACTAGCAAGAAAGTTCAAGTAGGCAGTTTACTGTGGATAAGCTCCATCTTTACAATAAAGATTATAACAATATTTATTTGTCAGATCAGCAGCCCTTTAGTAAACAGTGATATCAGTAAACCTCTTTTCGATGTAAAAAGTGTCCTTGATATGTAGTTGCAAGCAACTTCTATGTCTTCCTCGACTAAAGAAGATTCTATTACCAGACTGGAAACTGTGATCTATAAGTACAGAAATAATGTGCGTCTGACCCTGTAGTAGACAGCTTAAGTGTATCAAATGTCAACAAATGGTATTTGCAACGTGGTCCGCTTCACTCTGTGACAGTCGATTTAGTATGGTGTAAACTACCACACAGCTTACAGGTTGATCTCTGTATTTTGTCTAATCTCATTAATCTCTGTCTTTTGTCTACTGGCAAATAAGAATATACGAAAAATAACTGGTGTATCGGTAAGCCTTTCAGACAATCAAGACTGAGAAAAGATTATAAAACATGTTCTGTCTGCCTATGTAGAATCAACATGCGCATAATCTAATTATTTATATTCAAACTATGAGGGAATTGTTAACACAGACTTTAACAAGGACAATGTAAGTTTATATAAAAGCTAAAGAAACATATTTCTTTCTCAGTCCAGGACATTGTTCTCCACATTAATGACAAGCACAGATGATACAGGATTAGGATTTAGAATGAAATTTGTCACTCTACAGCGGAGTGTGCGCTGATATGAAACTTCCTGGCAGGTTAAAACTGTGTGCCGGACCGAGACTCGAACTCGGGACCTTTGCCTTTCGCGGGCAAAGCTGTGAGGACGAGCCTTGAGTCGTGCTTGGGTAGCTCAGTCGGTAGAGCACTTGCCCGTGAAAGGCAAAGATCCCCAGTTCGAGTCTCGGTCCGGCACACCGTTTTAATCTGCCAGGAAGTTTCAGGATTAGGATTGATTCACACAAGCGACGTCACTCTGCAATTCTTAAGAAAGAAGCACTGTAGAGAACAGACTTAAAATATTCCCTATATCAGGAAATACTCGTTTAAGTGCAGTTAACGTGTATACACTGGAAATGGAAGAGGTCAAAGTCAAAAGACACCCCATGTGCCATTTATTACGGTTCCTTGTCTTTTCATTTGCATATAGAGCTTGGAAAGAATTATTGCTCAAAAGATTATGTGCGCTCTGTAATTGGTCTAATCGTGTCTTCTGGTCCCTGTGACAGCAACAGGCGAGGAGGAGTCTGATAAACATAGTTGCTTCACTTAATACTGCTCCCCATAGAATTTTAAACACACTTTTATAGAATAGCTGGCATCAGTGTTGAAGTCTCTCCAGTTTTCTTCAGTTTCTTAGTGAAACTCCACCATGAGCTGAACAAACCTGACACTATATGTGGTGATCTACTAGTATTATTTGGTATAGAGCCTATGCACTGGACCAATAATCAAGGATGGGTCATACTAATATTTTCTAATCAATCTCTTTCCTAGACTGATTTCATTTTCCTAATATCAAACCAACGAATCAAAGTGGGTCACCATCTTTACCTACCATCACTCCATTTCACGTCCATACAAATTATTACGCACAGATTCTTGTGAGAGTTGACTGTTTTCAATGGTGATTCATTAATATCGTTGATATTGTAGAGAAATGGTGGCAGTTTATTTCCTATCTATTTAGGTAGCCTATACAATATGACTTTTCCGAACGGTTAAACCGATGTCCTTATCTGAAAGATTTCCCAATTTTATCAAGATTGGACTGCATATTTTGTAAACGGTCTCTGATGCCTGTAGAACTATTTTTCGACGTAAATATGTTTCGTATGTCGATTATTCTTCATTTCTATTTTATTTTATTATACATTAAATTTTGTATTTTATTTGTTTACTACACTGTTTCATCTGTGTAGCTATTCTCAAGTAAAATGTTTAACCGATTAAAATCATTTATTTGTACAATTCACTCTTGTATTTTCGGCTGTTTGAGCTTTATCAACTGTAAATAATTGAGCTTTAGTACGCGTGAAAACCTAAAAATCATCTGACGTATATGCATACCATCGTCACATTTGTATTCTGCTTCTTCAATTTCAACGTTTTTAACAACTTTCAACCTTACAACTCATGGCATCTATTCATCGTACACGAGTAGTGATTTGATTTGCTTGTAATATATATGGACAATGGTGAAGATAAAGTCTCAATTTACGGATGTGATGATGACTTGCATATATGTCGAAGTTTTTCAGGCACTGAAATGTACAAAAGCACAATTATTTTCTCCTGATAATGATCATTTTGTCGAAATTGTACAGATAAAAACTTTCAGATGCAAAGGCGGCCATGAACTCAACTGCAAAATTTTACATGACTGAACTTCAGGTACAAGAAGTTGACTGAATATTCGTTGTACCACGAACTGGTTTTGTGCGAAATATCTCATTAAAACTTACAGGTTGAGTACAACAATGAAAGCTGCACCGCAGCCAGCAGCCCTTATAATTATGAGCCGGCTTTCGCAGCTGTGGCCACGGGGAGCAGAAGTGTTCATAGTGCGGCTCTGCCGCACCCCATGTGGCGGCCGCTCGACGGCGCCTCTGGATTTCCAGGAATGCTGCTCAGAGAGAACAATAGGCGCCGAATCTGTGGTGTCGCTTTGTCTCGGCGACTGGCTGGGTTCTGCCGCGCGTCTCAGGAACCTCCCACGTCTACAAGGAAAGGCAATATCATCCCTCTACACGTTGTCTGCTCGGGAGTGGGCGGCAGTTAACTCACGTCAGTCCACCGGTGTTGCAAACAACAGATTCAGGTGAATAAGTAAACCCCTCCTTCCTTGACATCCGAGTGGCGATGAATACCTGACACATCGCCCATTAGTCAACGACTTACGTTCACTTGCAGTTTCTTCGTAAATTTGTGATTGGCTGGATGTTGCAATACAACCGCGCATGTTGTACCGGATGACTAATGTTCTACAAATACGAGAGTTTTGGGTTGGTGCGTAAGTTCGTAGCTTTTTTCCATAAGTTTAATAAACGCAACAGATACCCAGTACGGTGACTTTAGTCATCAATAATATATTCTCCCTCATTATTTACAAAAGGCTGCAAACGCTGGGGTAATTTTTCGATTCTGCGACTGTAGAAGACAAAGAACTCGTTGAACCATGTTTGGGGTGCATTTTCATCCGGAAAGTTCTTTAAACGATGTTCGACAGAGAGCGAAAAGGTGAAAATCAGATGGTGCAAGGTAAGGTGAATAAGATAGGTGCGGAATGACTTCGAAACCCAAGTCCTGTACAACGTTATTTTGTCAGTCTAGCAGAATGCGGGCGTTCGTTATCGTAGAGTAGCATCACTTCGCGCAGTCTCCCTGGTTGTTGTTCTTGGATTGCATGTGCAGGATGCCTCAGTTGTTGCCAAATGTCAGCACTGATAGTCACACATCCGGGGTAGCAATCCGTAGTAAACCACACAGTCGCTCTTCTACCAGATGCATAGCTATATTTCGTGGATGCAAGCAGGTCTTCGTAGGGGAGTTCATTGTTTGGACTTAACCATTCCTTTAATTTCATTATGTTAGCATAAGACACCATTTCTTGCCACCAGTAACGATACGGGATAGGAATGGTCAGTGTTGCTCACGAGCCAATTGATGGCTAGCAAACAGAGATTTGCTTATGGCCATCCACTGATTTTTGCGAATTTGGCTTATACCATGTGGTACCCATACACTCGATTTTTTTAACCCTCTCCATTGCGCGGAGTTCTAATGATCACGCTTCATCACATTCGCCATTTCTCGAAAGCAGTGATGTGAATCTTTGTGGATTAATGCGTTTGACGATGTTCATCAAACACCGAAGGTCTTCCTGAACATGGAAAGTCATGAATGTCAAAACGGTCCACCTTAAAATAAGAACACCATTCTCTTGCCGAGCTCTGTCCAATGGCATTATCGCCATACACGGGTGTAAATGTTCTTAGCTGCCCCTGCAGCTGACACCCCTCTACAGAATTCAAAAAAAGAAAATGTCATATCGGATTTCTCCACTTGGCACTCCAATTTCTAGCGTCCGCAGATCCACTCACTATCTCCACAAGATACATGACAAATAGCAACAGTGAACTATAAATAAAAAATGACAATCGGTTAATAAACCGCAATAACAACATGTAAAACAACTTATGCACCAACCTAATAACATACCAACAAGCGAAACATAAACGAGAATTTCACCACCAACATAATACCATTAGGTGCTCTCAATTTGCGTAAATGATCTATCAGATAGACTCAATGGCGTTGTAAGATTGTTTGTTGACTATGTCCTTGTTTCCAGGAAAGAAAAGGCGTTGAAAAAGTGTAAAGAATTGCAAAAGAACTTGAACCCATTTGATGTAATGAATGGTAGCTCTCTTTTAACGTGAGGAAATGTAAGATAATGCCTATAAAAAGAATCTGAGAGCATATGCTTGAAACATTAGTGGCGAACATCTTGAGCAGATCGAGTCGTACAGGCTGTTAGGGGTAATAGTAAGACACGATATGAAATAGGACGACGACGTAAAATAAATACTAGAGAACGCAAATGAAAGATTTAGGTGTCGGAAAGATTCGGAGGAATTGGAACTGTAAAAATGGGTTTATTATCATCAAATGGGCATGACAGTAGGTCATAGACATCGAATACAAAGAAACGCTGGTAGGTTGATAGTTCGAAATAGCAAATATGAAAGTGCAGCAAATATTCCCGGTTAATCATCGGATAAATAACGACGCAGTTGTCAAGAAACAAAGTTGGCTACATGTAGAAACTCTTTACTAGAAAACGAATGTATGACTACCGTCGAACGTCTTGTTTATGGGCCATGAAAACAAGATAACACAACAGCACTCAAACAGAACTAAGGTGGGTGGCACAGCCCGGAACCCGTAATTTTGCGATAACGAAATAGGAATCGACCGGCTGAATATAAGTGTATTTTCCAAAGTTTTTGATCGCAGGTAAAAATGTAAATGTCGTGTGACTAGGGCCTCCCGTCGGGTAGACCGTTCGCCGGGTGCAAGTCTTTAGATTTGACGCCACTTCGGTGACTTGCGCGTCGATGGAGATGAAATGATGATGATTAGGACAACACAACACCCAGTCCAGGAGCGGAGAAAATTTCCGACGCAGCCAGGAATCGAACCCGGGCCCTTAGGATCGGCATTCTGTCGCGCTGACCACTCAGCTACCGGGAGCCGGCTGTGATCGGAGGTAACATTTGTTAACTGAGTATCATGTTTACCTCTCATGTTACAAACGTTGCTCAATGTCGCCACCACCTCCATCCACGAAAGCCTGTAACCGCAGTATAGATATAATTTCACAGTTGATCGCGACACAATTTCGAATGGTGGACCATGTTCATCTGCAGCGACATAGGCCGTGCACTGCTTGAAGACTGCACATTGCGTCCACCATTCTCTGCCACGGCAACAAAACTTTGTCAAAATTTTTTAGCGCAATTGGACGCCGGCTTCTCCCAGCAGCAGTTCCAAAATCGCACTTTCTTCAACCCCGGAGTGGAAAGATGATCTCTCCATATTCCTTTAATGCGTCGATATTCGCGAACAGCAACAGCACCATTGCTGTTGTTTTGCTAAAACACCATTACGAGAAAACTCTGCTACGTTGTCCAGACCCATGTTGATTGTGTGCAGTTGTAATGCACACTGGTCTTGTGTTTCAACCCTACGTCGCCGTACCACTGACGGCAAGTAATGGCACTAATACTAATAACATCTAAAACCCAGCAACGCACAGCCTGAGTATCATTACTATGACGCTTGGTACCCATATGGTACTATACTAAACATTCGTATACTAACGCATCTTAAATTATGTTAAAATATTATGTGCTATATTGTTGCTAGTTATGTGCATCATTTGTTTGTTCTTGTATCTTTATAACAGACTAAAAGAAAATAGCAAGCAAACAATAAATACCTACGTTGTAATTACTTTTCAGTCTACACTGGCTCAAGCAGGGAAAGTTTAATTATAGCTACCCGCTATTCCAGCTGGCGGTAAGAGAGTTGTTCGCGAGGTAGAACGGATCTTTATAACGATTTAACTTTGCATCCTTCCGAGCATTTGCACAAGTCTCACTTGCTATAGAACATCGTATCATGATACAGTGTGACGAGAATCAGTGGAAATCTAAAATCTCTTGTTGCAATTGTGGCTGCTTGGTGGGTGAGCTTAGGGGCATACCCACAGACTTCAGAAATGTGGTCATTGTGTTACCTACTCTCATGCAGATATATTCACAAAACGGACTAAACATTCCCTTTTAACTGGAACACCGTTTATTCTAATTAGAGAGTTTCCTAGTTTCTGCTAACTTTTACTTGAGCAGCATGCAGGCAGTGCTTAGCAGCACTTCTGAGTCATCGATAGATCTGCGTCGCAATAGACCAGTTCACACTCTCCGATTATTTCCAGTAGTAGTTTGATCACAACATCGAGTAAGACAGGGCCACTTAAAGATTCGCAAGGACACATTTTATTTTTTATCTAATGCTTTACAAAGGGTTTAAATCCAACAATGGCTGAACGTATTTTTTTTTGTATTTCTGTTTATTTTACATTTATATTCCACATCTCCTATGCCACTGAACCGATTTCAACCAAACCTGGTACGCCTGTCACTTACTGTCTGAAAATGGTCGCTGCAGTGGCGATAAGAACCACCTACCTATCAGAGGTGTGGGTGTAGGGTTGAAAAAGTAGTGTAGCCCGCTACGCACGAATAACAACACGTTAGTCATCCAGTATTTGAGAATGAGATCACTTAGAGACTTGCAACAAACGTAATACACATTCCCGCCGACGGCACACGCAAAATGATTTTCGCTGTTTATGCAGTAAAACTGTCGCATGAAGGATAAAATTCTTATTTGTTATTCTTTACTGCAAATTGTATTCGGGACAAATTTTTTAGACAATATTCACATAAACCAATGAATCTACCAGAAAAATTCTATCTTTGTACGACACACAGTCCAGGAGACATGATGTCATGAACACTGAGTTGCGCGAAAAATCCCGCATTATGAATGTCGTTCCAATTTATTACTCCTTTACAACTAACTATACACACAACACATTTCATCTAAAATTATATAATTTTACAGCACATATTTCAGGAGATATGACATTACAATCATTGAGCTACGTGAAAATGAAACTGCAGGACGAAATTCGCTAGAGATACAGGTTGAAAATGTGTACAAACACATCTGAAATATGTTAAATATATGTGAAATGTATTTAACATGTATATATCCGGTCAAGAATAATAGATAAAAGAATGGGAAAGAAAGCTAAGGATCCATTGGATGACGTTCAGCTTGGTTTTAGGAAAGTAAAGGCACCAAAGACGCAATTCTTACGTTGCGGTTGATAATGGAAGTAAGAATGAAGAAAAATCAAGACACGTTCATAGGATTCGTCGTCCTGGGGAAAGCATTTGACAACATCAAATGGCTCAAGATATTCGAAATCCTGAGAAAAAAGCGATAAGGTGGAGGGAATGACGGTTAATATATAATATGTACAAAAAGCAACAGGAAACAATAACAAAACGGTGATACGGCAAGGGGCAAGCAAAGAGGAGGTTCTTCACAAAATCGGCGGGGCAAAGGACGTTTGGCAAAAAAAAAAAAATCTGGCAAGAGGAAGGTTCAGGATGATAGTTCGTCTGTTGTTAAGATAGATGTCAGGGAATAATTTCCATGGTACCAGAGGGAGTTGTAGAGGGTAAGAACGGCATATGATGACAGACATTGTGACATATCGAGCAAAAAACTGAGGACGTAGGTTGCAATCGCTATTCTGAGATGGAATTTGAGACAGGCCGCATTAAACCAGTCACAATGCTAATGACGAAAAGAAATTCGCATGGGCAACGCCACGGGTAAAAAGGTCATCCTAAACCCTTGGAACACTTTAAACCGAACTTGTAACACATTTAACAAACACTGCGTGAGGAAAAATCATGAGACTACCACTGGAGTGAGTGTGATAACGCAGAGAGACAGGAAGAGGAAGAGGAGATGGACAGCGAGGAGAGAAGGGGGACATGCACAGATAGGGGAAGGAGGAGATGGGCAGAGGTGGAGAAAGTGGAGATGGACAGATAGGAGGTGGACGTGGACATAGTGTGGGTTTGGAGGAGATGGACTGAGGGGAAGGAGCAGACGGACAGAAAGGGACAGTAGTAGACCGACAGGGGGAGGGCGAGGAGGAGGATGAGGAGGACAGAGAGGGGGCCAGGATTAAGTTGACAGATTGGGGGGGAGAGGGAGAGAGGACGGAGGAGGAGATGGACTAATAGAAAATGGGAATAAATATTCACCTGGGTAGTACCAGCTACTCAACTACTTTTTTCGAATAACATTCTGCTTACAATACATGACATATTTTACAGACATTAGTTTCCGTGCAGCTCTTCTAGTAACTAACCTATACAGCTTCCTGTTTACATATTCTGTGTGATGTGATCAGGCACAGAGGACTGCGCAGCTACAAGGCAGCTCTTCTACCAATACCTGTTTCCTGCTTTTTGCTGCCAGTCGCCTTCTACGCCTCTCTCCAGTCTCACTAACTCTCCAATTCTGTTTCGTCTGGTTCTTGCCTCCTTTCATGAAGAATAATATCGTTGTATTCCAAGAGCCATCGATGTTTTTGGGATCCGAGCAATTTGACTGTCCACTCAAACCCTTTAGTTCTCATCAAGTCTTTCATAATTAAGCTGCTGTAGATCTCATCCGACGCACAATTATGCTAGATCCTCCACCAGGCGATTTGTGCTTGGCCACAGGTTTTCATTAAGACTTTTCGACGAGAAACGATGAAGTAATTTAAGCCTTGTTGTAGCACTTTCGCCGGCCGGAGTGGCCAAGCGGTTGTAGGCGCTACAGTCTGGAACCGCACGACCGCTATGGTCGCAGGTTCGAATCCTGCCTCGGGCATGGATGTGTGTCATGTCGTTAGGTTAGTTAGGTTTAAGTAGTTCTAAGTTCTAGGGGACTAATGACCACAGCAGTTAAGTCCCATAGTGCTCAGAGCCATTTGAACCATTTTGTAGTACTTTCGTCTATTTTGGATCATCAAATTCCGAGGATTCTTGTAATCTGTTTACCATGGTGACTCATTGTTGTCACCCGATCCAGAGGACCAGTGTTTGGTTTCAGAGTAACCCTCTCCTAGACGAAATTCTTCTACTACAGGTGATGAGCTTCTCACTGCAGCCTGTAGTAGAGTAAAACAAAATGGGGACAGTGAACTGGAGTCGTCGGAGAAGTCAAGGTTTCATCGTAAGCTGTGCGTCCCGCGGCCGCCTCCAGACGGACAGACAGAAGGACAGACGGACGGACGCTCAGACAGACACCTGTCGTGCGCCACCCCCTATCCTCCCAGTCTGCCCATGCGCCCCTAGTTGCCTGCCGGTCGCCTATCGATCAGTCGCCGCCGCCAGCCAAGCGGCGACCACACCCTCCTTCAGCCAGTACCTCCGCGCCGGGTCGGGCTGTTCCCACGCACCGCACTCAGCTGGGCCACCCGGCCCCTGCAAGGACGGCTGCCCGCAGCGCGCGCATTGTGTGCGACGCGGGCAGCCAACACGTTGGTTTCACCCTTGCACCCAGACGCACGCCAATAGAAAACTTTGGAAATTAACGGGAAACTAACAGAGAACCGATGATATCTAAACAGGAGATATGTGACTGTGGATTGCTTGCATTTCCAAAGCATATTGTCATGGTGTTCGCAGATGCACAGACACACAGGTGGTGAACAAACAATTGCCAATCTCAGAGACATAACGCTTTACCATATCTACTACGTTGCAGGAAAGCTGTTGGCATTCAAAACAGCTTCCTATCGTCTCAGAACAGATAAATACAAGTCCCCCATGGTTTTCAGCAAAATAACGATCGTGGAGGTAGATAGCGATCATGCACCCTTCTATCCAAAGTAGATCACGAAGCACCAGTAGTTTAAGTTCTAGTGACTGTGGCGGCCAGATCAGATGCTAAAATTCACCTTTGTGCACAAGGAACCCGTCCTGAATGATGGGAGCTATGTTAATAGGGGCCCTGTCATCTTTGAATGTAGCATCATTATTGAGGAACAAACATTATACCAAGAGATGGAACTGTTCAGCTATAATGCTCACATGATGCTTGCCAATAAAGCTACCTTGCACAATAAGCATGGCGTTGTGAAATATCTCGATATGGCTGCCAAAATCGTCACCAAAACCCCGCCATATTTCACTTTTGAGCTTAACATCGGCAAGAAGTTGGAAACAGTGTGAAACAAGGCTCACAAAATGACTGCCTTCCATCGCTCCCTAGTCCAGGTTTCATGGGTTTGGCACCACATTTTCTTGTCACGGGCGTTTCCATCACTGATGAGTGCTTCCGCAAATCCGTCTCATTCTGCGAATTATTGATCCTCGAGTCTCCTGTGTGATGTTTCGATTCTGACTTGGTTCTGCAGTGATTTTTGCAGCTGTCGTCCGCTTATTTGTGCCACAGTCCTTTTAACTGACCATCTGTCACGATCACTCAACACATATTTCCTCCGACTCGTGACTTAACGGATGATCTTTTTCCGCTTTCACTGTATGCGGTAAAAAACCTCGGTACGGTGCGTCACGAAACAGCTAACACTTGGGCTACTTTCCTTACGAACACCAACCACACGAGAACCAACAACTTGCCCAAGTTAGAATTTACTTAGCCCCAATATAAAGCACTCATAACTGCAAAGAAAGTTGTCCTGAGCACGACTTGCACTTATAACGTCTTAAGGGCATTTCACGGGTGCCGTTCATGGTCATATACAACAGAGACACCTCTACGCTTAGTTATCATCTGCATGTATGTTCAGGCATCTATTACTCTCGATATTTCCATGTTTTTGTTCAACTTCGGTATGTAAAAGATGAAGTAAGTTGCGTGTTGAGAATCAAATCCACATATGACCTATGGACAGAACATTGTATCATCCATCGAACGAGAGAAGTCAGAAAGTGTCATCACAGGAGTCATAATTGCATCTGTCTTGGACACATGGAAATTTAAGAGAGTGTCGTAGGAATGGCGCCGAGAAGAAAGAATATAATGAACGAAATGGCGGGGAATCGGTGGTGCTATTTCCAACTATATCTGGGTATTCCGTAATCCCATGCTTACTCTGCAAGCATTATGTTACCATTATGGCTGAACAGGTCCATCCCATGGACGTCAAGGAAACGAGGACAGGCCACACAAGAGGACAGAACACTAACACGAGGACATCGAATGATACTGTGAATGTATACAACATGTAACACGAACAGAACAGATGTAACACTACAGTGGTGTCCTACAAAAATAGTTATCAATAAGGTAACTGAACGCCATAAAAAAAGAAAAAATGACAAATTTACTAAACAATCTGAGTGATTTATAAAAATCTACCTGATTGTGTGAGGGATGTGGATAAACAGAGTGTGCCTCTCTGTCTGACACTCCATCGAAGCCCAAAGAAACAAATTAATGTAACAGTCGTTTGGTCAACAAAGTATAAAACTCGCCTGCAACATTATTTTGGTTCACATCAAACGAGGAAGCAGTGTGTGTGAGATGTGGAGAACGGAGTAAGAGGGCTGCTCTTGATCTACACGTTTGTTATGCTGCTGATACCATAATGTGATACTTTGATGTGTAGTAACTGATAAAAAAAGGCTTCAGGGTCATGACAAAGTTAGTGTGCCATTGCACGTACTATATTCACGAACGGGATTAAAGCACCTCAGAGACATCAGGTTGTGATTATAAACACATCATAGAAAACGGGTATTCAATGTTATTAGGTAATTTAGATTAAAAAAATTTGCGCGTCAGAGCAGCAATGTTGGATGCGGTTGACTCGAACGATTCAGCTGTGACTCATCTGGACATGTGCACCTGAGTCTGCTGAAATCAGAAAACTTTAGACATAAGAAGTAGGACTAGAAACTACTGTTTCAAGTAGATTTTATGTAAACATTTTCTAATGCATTTCTGGGGGCAGATCACTAATATATTACGCTGGAATTTATGTAACAGCGTTTCACTTTTATGTTGGTAACAGACGGTAAACCTTACAACCAACAAACTCTAAAATATTTCCGTGCGAGCTCTGATTTCTCTTATTTTATTGTAATGATCATTTCGCTATATGTATGTCAGCACAAACAAAAAATTTTACATTAGGAGGAGAAAGTTGGTGATTTAAATTTCGAGAAATGATCTCGATGCAAGTAAAAAGTCCTGTGTTTTAATGATTGTCACCCCAACAGTTGTATCAGATCTGTGACACTCCTACCTCTGTTTTGCGACAGTACAAAAGGAGTCGTCTTTCTTTGACCTTTTTTCGATATCCTCCGTCAATCCTATCCGTTTTGGATCCCACACCACGCAGGGATACTCCAGAAGAGGCGGATAAGCGTAGTGTAGGCAGTCTGTTTAGTCTCATTTCTGGCAACAAATCGCAGACTTCGTTTCGCTTTCACAACATTGTCTGTCTGATCATTCCAAGTTAAGTTATTTGTAACTGTATTATCTAAGTATTTAGATTTGTGTGATTTTCCATGTAACCGAAATTTAACCGGTTTCTTTTGGTTGTCACGTGGATGACTTCGCACTCTTCATTATTTAGAATCAATTGCCACTTTTCTCGCCATACAGGTATCTTATCTAAAACATTTTGCAAATATTAATGAAAACCACTATCTTTCTGCTGGAGCTTACGGCGGGTGGTAAATTACGTGACTGCATAAAAAGACTAGTTATCGTGGGGAATTGCAGGATCCCTCCTCCCCCCTGCCCCTCAACCATTAATAAGTCTGGGTGCACCATACGCAGAATGTGGCTACTGATATAGCAGACTACGTGTGACGTACATTTGTGTGTTTTTAACAAAGGGAAAATTCCCCCTCAGGTCCGACAAATTATGTTCTCATTTAGAGAGGAAAGAAAGTCACATTAATTACATAGAATAGCGTTTCTTCATAACAAAAAGAAGAAAAGAATTATTAATACAGTGAGTAGTATTTAAATTCGAGTATGTCCATGAAAGAACTCAGAACTACTCTGGCTTATAAACAGTGAAAATGCCAACAAAATATTGGGGGTAGATAAGTGGCTGCAACTAGATGCTATTAACAGCGCAATTCCAAATTATGTTTACAGTATGGCAAAGACAGGCAGGAGGCCGGCGGTGGAGGCATGTTTGTAGCCGTACAGAATACGATAATATCTAGGGAGGCTACTAGACATTTCGAATGAAAAGTAATGTGGGCTTGGAAAAATGTGAAATGTCTACCAAACACGATAGTAATTTTTTGTATAGCCTTCATTCTTCAGGAGCAGTATCTGCAGAACGTTTGAGGAAAAACATAAAGTACCGCCTAAATTTCCTGGTCATGTCTTAGTATTATAGGGAGATTCTGCTCGCCTGTTACAATCTGGGAGACTCAAGTGATTACATAATGTAATAGATTCGGCGATTTCGTGCAATATTGTTCTGAATGTCTTACCTGAAATTCATTTTTAGGAGTTAGGGAACCGATCTCCTGGTTACATACAAGGTCGAACTTTGGTAAGAGCATTACAGCATCACTGAAAACGGACGTCAGTAGGAATGTAAAGAATAGCGGTGATATTTGTTTGATATGTGGAATAAGAAACTCGAAATATACTCACAACCATCTATAGAGACATGTCGTCTTCCGCACCGACTGCAATCTGCTTGGAGTGTTTCATAACAGCCGACGTCAGTACTGCCGTCGCAACCGAGTAACAAATCGATACAGTGCTCTCTGCACTCTTTGCAGGATAGTGTAGACGCTGAATCTGAGCCTGTGGAATCAGTACAGACCCATTTAGCCAGTGACCTCACAACAAGGTGTCAATTCATATAACAAATAACGTGAGTCAATTATGAACGAAGCCGTGTTGCTCATGGCGCAATGAAAATCACTACAGTTGACACTACTTGTGTGTCATTCATGTTGAGTATCTTAAATATCTCCAGTAGGTGACTGTAATGAGCGAGTGTGTGCTGTTGTTGTTATTATTTTTGTTGTATCCAGAAATCTAGCAAGAAGCAGCCCCGTAGACAGTGCCTCCTTTGACATCCAGTCTTAATTACACACTCGCATCAGACCGTATTCCGGAGATTTTTTTTAACAATAAGAACAGTATTATTATAAAGGGAGACGATAAAGACGCATCAGACTCGAAGAGCCCTTCTAATCCATTCGACGTTCTGGAGAGGCTCTCGTGTGAGCTTTATCTGGCATTCAGAGTGTTCATGGGCTGCACCGGACAGCTAGGATTCATATGGGATGAATGCTTCAATGCCGCAACAAACTGGCCTATAAGTGTGCGTGGTGGGCAGCACATCTACTAAATAGGCAGTAGCTAATGATGGACGTCGCAGGCACGTTTCATAATGTCTGGTTGTCTGCGATGTTCACCTTATTAAGAGATCTACAAATCCCAAACGCCGCTAAAATGGCTTAGTAGATAACTATAGAGGACGATCTGCTGAGTGATAGGCTCCACCAGATATATAACCAAATACTGCCGTCCATGCTCCACTTGCGGCCAGTTCGTAGGCATATAATCACTGATCCGCTGCTGGCTGTGCTGGGCAAGAAGGAAGCTATAGTCTATGCTGCCTCGTAAGCAGCCGACATCGCTGTTGTGTCAGAATACTCGAGGGCAAAGATGGAGCAAAATGAACAAATGTTGTATCACTGATGCAGCAATGGTGCTTAACAACAGAATCGTAACAGCTGTCGACAAACCTTTTACCGTTAAAGGATAGACGGACTCTAATTAGAAATCCTACTGACAAATCATAAGCTGCATTGCAATAGTCAAGTGTGTAAATATTAAAGATTCTCAGCACACCTCAGGAAAGTCACCGAGACGGCTTGCAAACTCATGCGTAAGTTTGTACGAGTTGGAAATTATAGATCACTTTGTCAGCAGATAGATTGTACCATCCTGCTATATTTGTTGATACGAGGGATTCGGGTCGAGCGTGAGGGCTCAGTAGTTGCGCTATCAACGTGCGGAAGCAAATCTAAGACGCATACAGCGAGGTGTGCTTCTAAGATTTACGGGAGAACTTTGTACACCAAAAACAGTAACAACGTAATAATTCTGGGAATATTTCCTATTTATATAGAGCTGAGAGCTATTTGACACAGGGTGGGCACACTGAGAATGTGAGGCAGATCCGTGATGAACAAATCACGAACAATTTTAAACTTAAGTCCTGAAGAACCAGTACGTGACAGAAGGAATGGGATAATAAGGAAAATGGGCGTTTTGTTTGCCAATATTGTTCCCTGAGATTAGAAAAAGGAATAAATTGCAGTAGAGACATGATTCATCCCATAAAGGGACAGACCATGGCCTGTATATCTTTGTGAAATCAGCAAACTCAATCAAACGGATGCGAATGTGGAAGAATCAGTACATATGATAATATTCTATTACAGATTTCTCTAAACAGAAATACCAGGGGAATGCCACTGTAGATGTGAACCTTCGAGTTGCATTAAGTTTCTAAGGAACCGTAGTTTCTGGGCAGCTAAGAATATCGTTGGTAACCAAATATCTTACAGGGATATAAGGTCGTAGGCTTCCAAGACCGCTATAATTTTGGATAAAATAATTTTGGGTATTGGGAAGCGTCATTGTGAACTACTACAACAACTAAATTTCCGACTTCTCGACCGACTGCCAGTGGCTGTGGCCGAGCGGTTCTAGGCGCTTCAGTCACGAACCGCGCTGCTGCTACGGTCGCAGGTTCAAATCCTACCTCGGGCATGGATGTATGTGATGTCCTTAGGTTAGTTAGGTTTAAGCAGTTCTAAGTCTAGGGGACTGATGACCTCACATGTTAAGTCCCATAGTGCTTAGAGCCATTTGAACCATTTCGACCGACTTGCTCCGGCCCTCTGGGAGGCGCAGCAAGTACTTCGAAATGTCGGAAATTTGAATGTTTTAGTAACTTACATTGACGCTGCTCCATACCCAAAATTATTTCATTCAAAACTTAACAGGGAACTTAGAAGGTTCAGGGCACAAAATAATACAAACAGCTAAAGCGTCAAGCTCATCAAAGATTCCTCTAGTTACATTTTCAGATGAAAGGAAGAGCAATTTTTATTGCCTAATACAGCAATCGTATATACGAAACATTGTAGTTTGTATCTAGTGTTGCGGTTAGTATTTGGAACATCTGCATTTATTGCTGCGTAGACAGACGTGGTACGCAAGTGTGTGTGGTTCATGCTGTGGAGCACTTAACATGAGACTCAGCGACTCTAGTTCCACTAACAACTGAACATTCCGAAGTGTTAATTAACGATCTTGATCAAACCTAGTGCATACACAGAGGGATCAAAATAGTGCAATATATATTTTTTCGTTTCAATTTTAAGGGCTAAAACACACACTGGAAGGTTAATTTGGCATATTAGTTTTAGAGGCAATATCTTCCAAACCATTACGTCTAAAAATGTGTTTCACATAAAGGCTGAAATGCAATTAACGTTCTTCAAAATTGTACAATCACCTTTTGTAATAATTCGAAATTTTGCAAATTCTGCACCATTGCTAATTAGTTATTAAAAATGAAAGTTCTGTTACAATATGAATTAAAGAAGCTTTAAAAGTCAGGTAGTGCCAACGGGAGGGACGTTGAATTCGCACTGAGTGTGAACTGATTGACATGAATAGTGTGGTTGGGACTATTTTCATACATGTTGTTTTAATGTTCTAACTCACTTTTATTGTAGTGAAGATGGCCACACAGTGGCCTAAATCTGGATAGGCATTGATTTATTTACCTCGTTACTGCTCTCCTATGCGTTCCCAACCAACTTAATTTTTTAAAAAAGTCTTGTAGATTATTGTACCCGAAACACTTCCAATATTCCTGCTGAATTCCCTGTTTCTCTTCAGCACAGTTTCGTTCTGCAGAGACTACGGCGGATTTTCTCAGCCCCAAACCAATATTTAATCTCGTCAGAGCTGCCACCTAGTATTTACTGCCGAAATTATGATGACGTTGACTGATTATAACACCCAAATATTTCTAGCAGACGTTGGAGATGGACACTGTACACTTCAGCGACGTGAATCAGATGTTCTTCCCACTGGCATTGCATCTTTTACAGACGTGTCCCTCTCGCGTGAGATATCACACTGTCGTATGCCAACTGGTAGTAATCACCTTCACTCCAGTGTGGATCGCTACAAACGATTGATAGGCTGCTTGACCATTTTCAATAGCTATTGAAAAAATATTTTTTGTCAATGCCAAGACACTATCATTTATCACCAGTATTATCTTCGTGAACTGTATACCACTTGTATTCACAATCTCTTCGAACAACGATCATAGTGAACTGAAATACAACATAATTGAAATTGTGCTGTTTACAGCATGCACTCCTTTGTGTCAGGCCGTTCTAAAATCTGTGTCATCGAATGCTAGCCAATCAGTGGCCAGACGACGGTACACTCCCTTATAAGAGCGTCCTCAGAACAGACCTTGGGAGACGAGGAAACGAATTTTTTCATTTTTTTCATGTGTTTCATTAATCACCAGGTTCCCTGATGACATTACGCGATATTGCACAAGATTACTGCTATCAAATACCGCATTGTTTTGCTGGAATATTTCCCAATATACCAAAATTATATTTCGAAATTCTCACCATTGGGCAAATTAGATAAAAATATTACGCCTTTTTAATGAGGAGTTTTTTCTTTTGTCTAAACGAGACTCCTTGCTTCAGCGTCCTAATTCATTCACCTCCTCAGTTACTACCAGTTTATAAAGTTAGATATGAAGTAACTTACTACTCTCCTGCTCTTCATTACTTTCGCCTTGGATTTGTTCTGTGTTAAGTACGTATACTATCTGTTCCGTTCAACCGATATTGTAAGAACTCCTTACTTGAGGCTTGTGTAACTTCGTCGTTTGGGAAACTTTTGACGCCACATGTCGTTTTTAGAAGTTAATTTCCTTCTGAAACTTTTTTCTTCTACTTCCGTAGTAGATTAAACAATTATTGTAATTACTCTAATTATCTACTGTCTTGCCACAGTGTTTCTTGATATTCTTGCTTTATAAACCACATTTAGTTGTTAAAACGAATTTGTTAACGAGTTTGGTACTTTGATGTGTGATAGATGGTTCAAATGGCTCTGAGCACTATGGGACTCAACTGCTGAGGTCATTAGTCCCCTAGAACTTAGAACTAGTTAAACCTAACTAACCTAAGGACATCACACACATCCATGCCCGAGGCAGGATTCGAACCTCCGACCGTAGCGGTCTCGCGATTCCAGACTGCAGCGCCTAGAACCGCACGGCCACTTCGGCCGGCGATGTGTGATAGAATCCAGTGTGCACTGGCGTGCGTAAGACTGGTGCCGAAACACCGTCTTACCTGTGGAGCGCGCCTCGATAAAAAATAATCGAAGTTAGGCAATAGCGTGCACGCTCCCCGCCTGACAGTCTCCTATAACAGGGCCTGCGTGAGGCGCTGTGCTTAATTGCGCTGACAGGAGTGAGGGGTGGGGGTAGCGGTGGTAGAGGGCGCACCCCTAACTCGGTCTAATCTGCAGCAGGAAGGACGCGCTGCGAGATGAGGTGGGCGCCGCACAGAGAACGGCGAGGCGGCGGGCAAGAGCTGCACCAGATCACCCGATACGAGCCGCTGATCAGGCGAGCTATACCTCAAGTGACGCCGGCGGTTCGAGGCCGCCCCTAAACCTCACTGCTACCCAGGAAGGGCAGAGCGCCACAACTTTCTCGTCCTCAAGTCTGAAATCCGTTTCAGGACTTGAAGTACGTATTTCATCAAATGGTAATATCTTCTAATTCTACACTACTGTTTGGAAATACTGGAACACAGAGACCTAGAGATCTTATGGGAATGAAATTTACTCCCACAATTAGTGACATGACACTACACACATGATTAGTATTACAGAACTGCGCAAGCACTGTGGCTGTGGAAATTCAGTAAGGAGAAGTGCCAACACGCTAGACGTCGTGGCATGGAATCGAAGAGTGCCTACTGATGGGGAATAATCTGCCAAGCGGTTTATAAAAGTATCCACGAAGCATTAACTATGACTGCAGGAGAACCTGAAAGAACAAGTTGCCGACCGACCATGTCCAAGACAGATGGGCGAATGGGCAGGCCAGGGAAGCAGTTGTACCAGCAGTTCTTCGAAGAAGGCCTGCAGATTCCTCGCCACATGAAGCCGGGCGTTATCCTGCTGAAATATGTCATGTGGAACGGCCCGTAGGAAGGGCAGTGAGTCGAGCTGTAAAACCTCCCTGACTTAGCGGTAGCTGTTCATGTTGTCCTCAAACCGGAGGAAGAGAAATCGCGTGTTGTGGGCAATGGTGCTCCAAACCATTTGACGTTTCGCCGCTCAACAGTACAGTCTGTGCGACTGCGTTCACCATGGTGGCGTCGAATGCGTATGTGACCATCACTACAGGACAAGATGAAGTGGCCAAAGCACTACATTTTGCCGCTCAGCACGACAGTGTCGGGTTCATGTGCCCACTGCAGTCTGCAGCATTGGTGGGTTCTGATCAATGGAAGACGACGGAATAGCATGTGTGCCACCAGTCCAGCCCGAAAGAGAACGCGTCGAACTATCGACGCAGGCGGGTCCGCAACCGTGATCCAACGTTGCGCCAACACTTTGGACGAAGCCGTTCTGTCCGTTACGGTCAAGCGGACAAGATCGCGGTCAACTCGCTCTGTGGTCACACTCCATTATCCAGCACCCCGCCGGCGATGTGCACAGCCGTCTTCTCTCCACTACTACCACAGATGCCTCACTGTTGAAGCAGCGAGCCCTGAACAAGCCGCTACGTCACGAAACGACAGGCCCGCCTCCTGGAGAACAATGATTCTGAACCGTTCGAACGCACATTCCGATATGCCACCCTGCGATGTCGGCGAGGCATAACGGTACTTGGTTACACGTTTCCATTTTGTATGACAGCTCCGCACCGACAGAGTACTGCGTAACCCTAACCTGTCCGGTCATCCAAATGAGGGCGCTGTTGGACCAAGTTTCACACCACTTTTCCGCACTCCGCCGTTATATATGTCCTGTTATCATGGAGTGTTGCAGACCATTCATTCTGAGTATTTCACCTTTTATAAACAGTAGTGTAATAAAATATCATATACATCATATGTCCAATTTTTGTTGTTTGTCAGAGACAAAAGAGTTAAAAGACCCTCCCTCCCCTCAAAGAAAAAGAAAAACCCTCACAGAATGTATTAAGCAAGGCCAAATGATTAAACGCAAATACGATATTCACAAGTTCCACCTTCTAGGCAGTCTTTGAGCCGGTGGATGCCTGGTATCTCTAGGAGCCAGACGCGGGTGGACTCGCAAGGAGCCTGTCGGGGCGCTCTGTCTTACACTTTGGAAAAAGTGTTAGCTGGCCTTGAATACTTTGCTTTTGAGTTGACGTAGTACCAGGCCCGTTGTGATGTGGGGCCTGTACCGGGCACGATATGCTGTGTATCAACTGCCGCATTGAACTTTAGATGGGACCGATCGGTATAATCGTGATGTGCGGTGGGGTTCAAAGTCCAAAGTAAAAGGAGTTTGGAGGTTTCAGTTTGGATAAATGGAGGCGTCGGCTAAATCCTGCCTTAACTGCTGTCGAGCACTCACAGTGAAAGGATTAGGATCTCATGGAAGCTGTTTTTCGGGGCTACAGAGCTGCTGCTTGAAAACGGTGAGCATCGATCAGTTTACATGTCTATATTTCCTTACCTCGTCCTGAGATAACTGGTTGAAAATGATACCCTCCCTTAACATCGTTAGTATTACGCTTTAATTGTAATGAGCTGATAGTAACCTGTTTTTGTGTAATGTTATGACACTCATTCTATTGTGCTGCTTTAGTACGTTACAGGCTATGAAAAACTATTGTTGTTTTGAAATAATGAAATAACAGTGCCAAGCCACATGCAGCTTTATTTGTTCGTTGTTCATTTAAAGCATACTCTGGTTCATTTAATTCACAACCGAGTCTACTCCTCGTATGTTTCGGGACAAAGAGCTAACACATAGTGCAGCTACTTAAAATTTTGGATCTAAACCATTAATTTTAATTGCTATTCTCTCCAGATTGGTTTAAACTTTCATTTACTTTATGCATATTTTATGAGCTTATGCTAATCTTTGCACGTTTGGGCAATCTATGTTTCATCAGGTGTAAGTGATGTTCATTATTTATCCATTTGTTGGTTAAGTCACACACAACCTCGAGTTCGGGTGGGTATTCTTTTAAAGGGTGTTTTTTATTAACTCAGTGGTTTCTGAAATGTTTCGTGTTTGGTAATTGTTTCACTTTATATGCGTTTCAACAATTACTACCCATACTCTTGTAAACTGTTATGTAAAGGTGATCTCAGGCGACCAGTGGGGGCCTGTAGGTGGTTCCATTTTCGGTTAGAATTCTTTATTGCTGCTGGGTTGTAATGATTTAATTGCATTGGTTTCCACTTTTAATTAATTTTGTAAATGGTTCGGAAAGTATATTTTTGAATTCAGAGGTCGACTGCTGTGCGGGATCTGTTTTAGCATCTCACACTACCGAGCCCGAGCCTTTCTGTTGGCCTATTCTCATTGATTCTGTGTATTTATTTATGTTTTTGCCCACTGCATTAAGTAATTTTGTTATGATTGAAGTAAGTAAATATTTCAGTAGGTTAATGTAATCAGAGCAGAACGTAATGTCATTCTAATGCTTAAAGGGCATCGACCACAGCTCACTTCTGATTGAGTGGTATTTTAGGGTAACAGTTTCGTCGAATCCTCAGTGGTCATACTATCTATTACAGTTCATGTCTAGATTGTACAGCATATGATATGTCAAACGTTCTACTTTTTATAATTTTGGAACATTTCGGTATATCAATGTTGGTGTACCCTTCTAATTGCATAAAGCTTCCGCGTAATATGCCGAGTGTAGATTGGAAAGTTCTAATTGTCACTGGTGTGTAATCTTTCAGCAGAGTAGACAGTACACCAAAACATAAATATGTTTGTACATATTTCTGAATATGAAGCGTGCCTGTGCAACAGTATCGATACATAATGCGACGGAATTTCCTTAAAGCAATACTTTCTATAAAAGAGGGAGTTTGGCCCATCACCTGTGATTGTAACTTCTCAACAATCAAGACGCTGATGCTAAATGACACATAGAACAAGCGCGTATACTTACTGAAACTGATCTGAATATATCGCAATTCGTAAACGGTTGCTATTCCCTGAATACTCCGAATAAAATTTTGTCTTGGCACTAAAGGCACTTCTTACCTGTGCAAAAAAGGTAACGGACTTCAGCTTTGCACTGCCTCCCTCGCTGTAATGAAACATTCTGCCGCAAGATCGCCTGAAATAAATAACGCAGATATTGCTGAAAGTCTTTAAATAGATGAGCAATGTGAAATGCGTGTGAGCGTATTACAAATAATTCAAAAGTGTAAGGGATGTGTCCATGACTGTTTTTAGTAGGTTTCCAATCCAAGAAAGGGAAACAAAAAAGAAAGAGGCCATGCCCAGTATTGAGTAATTCAAAAATCCCATTTCAATTAAGCTACTGTACTTTAACCGAGAAATAATCAACAATTATCAAGTATAGTGATTACAAGTATGCGCAAATCTCTATTGAACTCTGCCAATAACGATCACTGGACATTACTATGCAGCAGGAAGCTCAAGTATTAAATATTTATAGAAAAATCATATTCTTGCATACACTACATTGAAAATGGTGTAGAATGATGTAATAATGTGCTGATTTTGTACGCTCTAATTATGATATGGGTACTCAGATAATGTTCTCTTAGCAAAGAATTTAATTTCTACCTCACGACTCTCGAAAAGAAATCTTTCCTAGCCAAATCGCTCAAAAATTTGTGATTGCGGCAAACTCAAATGCATTTGCAGATGTTACCTCATTCAGCGTACCCCGAGATGAACAGGGCGGCGTCCCGAAAGTAAAATTTCCACACCACCACCGACGACAATTCAAAACAAAGAGTGTACCTGATCGCTCCAGCAAGACAACCATAACGTCATGTGATCTGCCTGTAATAATGTTAACTCTAATTGCCCAAAGAGATCACCTCCGCAAAGACTACTGAAACTACTGCCGCTAATCATCTTACGCAAGTTACAAATGCTCTTTCATATTTTATTCGCACCACCACATGTAACTCTCCTTAGATAATCTTGGCGATCTTTTGTGCGGACAATGCTACTTACAATCCGCCGACTAGTTAGTCCATCGTAAATAGCATTTGTAAAAATCTGCAGCATACATAAACGGTACAGTAGAATCGGCCAACAAATCACGATCACAATAACAACAGAAAAATTCAGTTATGTAAAGTCAAGCACAAATTTAAAAGCTGTACTTGAGAACAAAATAATATCTACATCTACATCGATGCTCCACGGTTCACCATTCGGTGCGTGGTGGACGGTACCCCATACCTCTGCTAGTCATTTGCTTTCCTCTTTGACTCGCAAATAGAGCGATGGAGAAACGATTATCTATATGCCTCCGTATGAGCCCTAATTACTTTTCTTCGTTGTCCTTACGCGCAATGTATGTTGGTGGCAAGAGAATCGTTATGCAGCCAGCTTCAAATGCCGCTTCTCTATATTGTATCAATAGTGTGCCTCGAGAAGAATGTCTCCTTCCTTCCAGGGATACCCATTTGAGTTCCCGGAGCACTTGCGTGGTGTTCGAACCTACCGGTAACAAATCTAGAAGCCCGCCTTTGTATTGCTTCGACGTCTTCGTTTGATTCTATCTGGTACGGATCCCAAGCACTCAAGAGTAGGGTGCACTAGCGTTCTTCAATCTGTCTCCTTTGCACATGAACTACACTTTCCTAGAACTCTCCCAATAAACCGAAGTCGATCATTCGCCTTTCTTACCAGAATACTTACAGGCTCGTTCCATTTCATACCGCTTTGCATCGTTATAAACGACGTGACTGTGGCAAGCGCGTCATCACTGTTAATGCTGTATCTGACCATGAAGGGTTTGTTTCTCCTACTCACCGCGGTAACTTACATATTTCTACATTTAGAGCAACCTGCCATTCATCACACCAACTAGAAAAGATAAGTAAATCTAATATGTGATACCAAAACTTATCTCCACAATCAGTTGTACCTCCATATCCAACAAAAAGAGAAGACGTGTTATATATAATATTTTATTCAACTTTGCCAATATTTATGTTGTTGTGGTCTTCAACACGAAGACTGGTTTGATGCAGTCTCCAGGCTACTCTATCCTGTCCAAGATTCTTCATCTCAGAATTTCTACTGCAAACTATATCCATTTGAACCTGCTTGCTCTAATCCTCTATTGGTCTCCCTTTGCAATTTTTAGCTGCCGCACTTACCTTTAATACTAAATGGACGAGTCATTGATGTCTCAGAATGCGTCCAGTAAACTGATGCCACACGTTTATGCGAAGTTATGCCTCAAATTCCATTACTCCACAATTCCGTTCTGTACCTCCTCATTAGTTATGCCATGCACCCATCTAATCTTCAGCATTATTCTCTAGCATCACATTTAAAAGGCTACCGTTCTCTTCTTGCATCACCTGTCTATCATCTACGTTTCACTTCCATATGCGGCTACACACCAAATTCCTTCAGAAAAGGCTTTCTAACATTTAAATTTACATTCCATGTTAAGAAAGTTTCTCTTTTTCAAAAACGCTTTCCTTATCACTGCCATTAATGTGTTATATCCTACGTCCAATCATATTGCTGCCCAAATAGCAAAACTCATCTATTTCTTTTAGTGTCTAATTTGCTAATGTAATTCCTGTAACATTGCCTGATTCACTTCGACTACATTCCATTGCCTTTGTTTTGCTTTTGTTAGTGTTCACCTTACATCCTCTTTTCAAGACACTGTTCTTTCCGTTTATCTGCTCTTCCTAGTACTTTCCTGCCTCTGACAGAATTACAATGTTATAGACAACCCGCAAAGTTTTTGTTTCTATGTTGTTACATCCATGTTGGATCTTCTACTCCCTGAACTTTAATTCCCTTTCCAGATTTCACCTCGCTTTCCTTCACAGCTTGCTCAGTGTATAGACCGAAGAACATCGGATACATGGTGAAACCCTGTCTCACTGTCTTCTCAACCAGTGCTTCCCATTCTCACCGGTGCTTAATCTGTCGTCTGGTTTTTGTACAAATTCTAAATAACCTTTCGCTTCCTGTATTTTACCGCTCCCACCTACAGAAATTTAAAAACTGTGTTCCAGTGAACATTGTCAAGAGCTTTCTGCAAATGCTATCAACGTAGGCTTGCCTTTCTTTAACCGATCTTCTAAGATAAGACAGGGTCCTTATTGCCACACGTGTGTCAGCATTTTTCCGGAACCCAAACTGATCTGTACCGAGATCAGCTTCTATCAGTTTTCCCATTCTTTATTAAATATTTAGTGTCACTGTTTTGCAACCGTAATTTATTAAATGCTGTAACAATCACACTTATAGAACGGGAATAATTATATTCTTCTTGAACTCTGAGGGTATTTCCAACGACTCAAATATCCTGCACACTATGTGGAAACGTTTACTCATAACTGGCTCTCACAAGGGTATCAGCAGTTCTCAGGGGATGTCATCTACTCCACGGTCTTTGTTTTGGCTTCAGTGCTCTTTCAAACTCTTCTCGTTTTATCATACCTCCCACCTCATCTACATTTACTTCCTCTTTGCTTTTTATAACATTGCTTTCAAGTCGTCTTCCTTTGTATATTCCATCTTTCAGCTTTTCATCTTTCCTTACATGTTGTTTTGCTTCCCAAACAGAGGAATTTATTAACATCATATACGTTGTGGTCTATGTGTCACTAGTCTCGGATTTGCTAATTATTCCTTCCGATTTTCTTTGGTTTACTCTAAGGTCATATTCTGTGCTCCTCCTCTAATTCTTCTTCACCTTTACAGAGGATGTCATCAGCGAATCTTATCGTTGCTGTCCTTTCACCCTGAATTTTACTCCCACTCCTGAGTATTTTATTTCTGTCATTGCCGCTTCGATGTTTAGATTAGGGACAAAATGGTGCATCCCTGTCTCACCCCATTAATAACCCAAAATCTTCGTTCTTCGTCCTCCATACGTGTTCCTTCTTCTCGATGTTTGGGCCTACTGAATGTACAGGGAAAATCCACAATGAAGTTACAAATTGTCTGGAATGGTGCAGCTGGGTAAATGAATCAATTTGAGGTAAGGCATCCTGTTCAGGGAAATATCGAGTCGGAAGCTATAGAAAATCGTTCTGATACATGTTATAGTGGACTACTTCTACTGCAAGCTACTTCCTTTCCATTTTGTGAGAGGTGGTAGAATGGCCAAAAAAAAGAAAAAATTTCCACTAAACATGCACTCAGAAGTGCATATGTTAAGAGATATGAACACTTGTTCACTACTGTGGGACACATCTCTTCTTCTGAACAACTGGCGACTGCTCTTAAGGTATAAAGTTCAGAACCCGTGTTTACTAGACAATTTTTTCTTATTTCAGACCATACTGCTTCCTTCCAAACGATGGAAAGCAAAGAACTTGCAGCAGAAGATGTCCATTGTAAGAAGTGGCAGAATGATTTTTATTTACATTTTTCGACTCAGCCGTAAGCGGATAAGGGTCTGTGACCTCAAATTGCTACATTTTCCTTTTTTCCATCATCCCCGAAAGTTCGTAACATCATCGCGAAATCACCCTGTTATTTTCTACTAGATCCTAATTATACTTTCTGCTGGACCCCAATCCTATTTTAGTATTAGTCAGTATTTCAAACATCTTTCACCATATTAATTTGCCTAATACTTTTTCAAAATCTACAATTGCTATTAAGATGTCTTGGTTTTTCTAAAGTCTTTCTGTCTTAAGTCAACGCCAGAAATGCCTCCGAAAGCCAAACTAGTCAACAGTTAACAAATCCTCAATTTCCATGTCTATTCATTAAAATTGAGGGCAATTTGATGGCTGTACACTATAGGGGCGGCATCCTCTAACCTATTTTCCAGTGTACAGTCAACATTTCACTGATGTGTTCTTCAAGATGATATTGTTTCGGGAGGTCGAGCCAATCACGTGATAACCTCCGTCCTACAGGCAGACATTATTAACTGGAGTGTTCTGCGATGCCTGCTGACATCAACCGGTCGTCCTTGTGGCCTGTTGTAACCAGCAGTGAAGTGTCGTAGAAACTTTCCCCACACACTGGATGACGATGGGAGATACGCCCTTGCTATATGGGACGGACTTGGACATCAACGTTTCGACCACCTTTGGGACCTCATCTCAACGATGATCTTAGCACGTTAGCATGCCCGGGGCGATGTACCATGATATTTCAAAGAAAGTAATTTTGGATATTATAGCGTGTCATAATAAAACAAGTGAAGTACTACGGAAATGTGATTCTTCAGTTTTTCCCGGTGTATTTGTTGGTGTACGCCCTGGCGACCAGAGCGGACAGGAAAGTTACGTCGGTGCCATCATAGATGCCGACGCTATCGTCTCCGCGATGGCCGACACCGACGCGCGGCCGTGGACGGTGTGGCTCGCGTGGGCAGGAGATATTAGCCGTCCACGCTCCCCAGGACTGAGTTCGTCGGCGTACCTGATGATAGCGACGTGACTGATCGCAGGGAATGTTGTCGAATAAACCGCTAACAGTCAGTTAAAGATTATGGTTGTAGCATGAAGACGCCCCACCACATTTTGGCACAGAAGTCAGAGAACATCTACACAATGATTTCCTCCATTGATGGATTGGTAGATGTGCGCCTGTAAGCTGGCCACCGCGTTCCCCAGAATCCAGCCCTCTACGGATATGTTTTTATAGATTGGGGGTGCGGGAGACGCCGCTTTTCTTGTTCCAGTCATCGATAAACACTCCAGGAGAGTAGGTTGCATGTTGGGCTGATGATGCAGCACAATAATTCATGAAATACCTCGTCGTTTTGAGCGTTTTATACAATCATTAGAGCGCATATTCCAGTTGTTCATTAATGTAAACAGACTTCATTTTCAACAACACTTCTAAAAGATACTCATCACTCTTCAAAACACTCTCTGTGAACATCACTAAGGTGAAAGTCTTCAATAATTCCTGTCGGAAAATTGTACACATGTAACATTTTTTGTCGAACAAAACTCTGTTCCGCCTTATCTTTTGTAAAAGCTCTAAAATCTTTTATACATAGATTTTAACATGCTGTAGACAAATGAACTCATTGCGGCAAAAAAGTAAACAGAAATATTTAGCCGCATCTGCTATCGAGGTTTCGCAGCTTACAAGCCATACAAACAGGCCAGCCCTGTCAATCGACATAGCTGGCAGCTCTATACGTATCTCGTATGCGTTGCTAGGGACGGAAATGCCTCACTGCGGCAACGTAGTGTGCTATAAAATTACAAAATACCCATGATTCTAAGTTTGCGGCAAGAAAAATATGTCAGGAAAACTTTTAAAGCACATTATGATTTCTTTTAACACTATTCATTTTTGAAATTCACGACTGAATTTTCGGCCTTAGTGAAACTTCATTGTTCAACAAATGCTATACCTTAAAAATACTATACATGAACAAAACAAACTTCTCTCCCTACATGCACACTCCAGTAGCGTGTAACAGCCTTGATATTGAGTTCAAAAGTTTATTCAGGTACGCCGTATCCAGCTGAACCCACTAGATCACTTACTAAATTGTGGGGATGTTGATATTCAGTGCATCCGGATGTCCCGTTAAGTTGTTGTATCGATTTTCTGCACAATATTTCGACGCGCGACCCAGCCATCTTCCTCAGGTGCTGCGACTTTTGCTCCTACATGTACTCGCTGTATGGAAGCCAACCAGACTGTGAACTATTGTTAGTCCCACACTGCCATTTACTGCAGTTTGATTCGCGACACCCTGTATGCGCTCTGATGCTCTTTCGTTTTTCGGAACTCGCACAGAGATTCCTTCAGACGCCAATTCTCTCAGCGGTTTCCAACACTGGTGGGTGGGATGGCAGGCGACATTTTAATAAATTGAGTGCCGGACCCCAAACTTCATTTGAACTGAAACTGCCATGCCCGTTCATTAGATATATTTTTTATCTTGATGGCGTCCTCAGTTGTGATGTCCAAGAAACTCTGCGTTTGCACCACAATATAGGCTTTATCGGATTTCATTTCATGACTATATTTGAGGCGTGTTCGGCGAAGCTGATCTGCTTGATTGTTTTAGTCGGGTGTATTGGCGATTGTTCTTGCATCTTCAGCACCTAGAAATTTTTTAACTTTACGAAGAATGCTTATTACCTCAGTTTAAGGGAGGGAAATACACTGAATGGCTTATTTCCATAGGAGCTGGGCCAACATGAGGTAGAAATGCGTTTTTTCGATTCTCTTACTCTCTCTCACTCCCAAGCTCTTTCTGACCAATTCTTGAGCTTGACTTGATACTATGTTCAATGTGATGATCTTTGTACCCATTTATCAGGAACACTGTTCGTAGGCGTTATAGTTCTTCGGCGAGGTTATCTTCATTTGAAAGTATTTGAGCTCTATGGACTAAGATTTTTAGAGTAGCTTTTTCTTGATGACGGTCAGTGATGGCAATCGTATCAGCTGTCTCCGAGCACTGCCTCGAAGGTAACCAGGAGACGAAATACGATAAGACCAGTATCGTGGTGCAAAGCCAAGTTTCTGGGATAGTATAATTAAGGAGTCTAAGGAGATAAAGATGTCAGAAAAATATAATAAACAGGGACGGTGGATATAATTAATAACGGCTGGGTCCTGCCACTGAATTTATTAAAATCCGGCCGGCTACCACATCTACCGGAGTTGGAAGACGTAGTATGAGCGCGATCGCTAAAAAAGAAAAGAGTATCACAGGGCGTAATGGGCTTTCGGAATTGAACTCGGAATAAACAGCGGCGTGAGATCAAGAATAAACCTGTCTCGTTGGACTTCAGGCTGCGACTACGCATATCAGCAAAATTTGCAGCACCTGAAGAAGACGTTGGTCGTCGAAATATTGTACATCAGCAGCAAGTTGCACAAAAGAGATTTCTGGCACATAATGCCCTTGTTCAGAAGGCTGTACAGAAAAATACACAGCAAACAAGTACAAGCTACATAAGAGTATTAAAATTTAAGAAGTTTAAAAATTTAAATATCACGAGATGCTACACTCCACTTATCCCAGTTATAGCTTCCGGCCCCATGATATGTTTCACATTTTGTTTACGCCTACAGTTTCCCCGATAGCATGCTGATGATCTCACCATTGTTTTTTCGGCGATTAGTGCCTAAACTTCCAATCCATACCACCACATATAGTTTGTATTAGCTTATTTTATTTATCATTAATGTGTAGCATTTTATACATTAGTTTAGATGCTGGTAATGCGTACTTATATTTTCGTTTACGTTTTGTGGCAACTACAAAAAAAAAAAACGAAAAAAAATGGCTCTGAGCACTATGGGACTTAACATCTGTGGTCATCAGTCCCCTAGAACTTAGAACTACTTAAACCTAACTAACCTAAGGACATCACAAACATCCATGCCCGAGGCAGGATTCGAACCTGCGACCGTAGCAGCCGCGCGGTTCCGGACTGAGCTCCTAGATGTGGCAACTACAGTTGGGTAACTTTTTGCTTTATTATTTTATCTTTCTTTAAACCCACTCTGAGAGGAACGTCAAGCTATGCATATCATTAGCTGTTTAGCTCCAATTCTTGCATGATGTCTGGACTTGTTGTTTGGATTCCTTATATCTACATGCACTATTAACCCTTTTCAAGCACTGCATTAACGATTTTTTTGTGGTGTTATATATTGTTCCCCTGTTTTACGACTGCGGTATTATGATGAATACGTCTGTTTATTTTTGATGCTCGCTAGTAATGGGATATTCAATGTTCAACTTCTATATCTTTAAATTTTATAACTTTTAAATTTTAAAATTCATTACTAGCTTGTATGTACGTTGACGAAAACAAAATCCCAAGACCAGTAAATAATTTTTGTAGAGTAATGAAATTTAGGGAATAAATTTATCTAGATAATGTTTGTAAGTGATTAATCTTGTAAGATCACACGTTAATGTAAGCGCGAGAAAAACCAATGTCATATATGCAATGACGGAACAATAATAACCTGTGTGAGCATCAGAAGCCGGCCGGTGTGGCCGAGCGGCTCTAGGCGCTTCAGTCTGGAACCCCGCGATCGCTACGGTCGCAGGTTTGAATCCTGCCTCGGGCAAGGATGTGTGTGTTGTCCTTAGGTTAGTTAGGTTTAAGTAGTCCTAAGTTCTAGGGGATTGATGACCTAAGATGTTAAGTCCCATAGTGCTCACAGCCATTTTGAGCATCAGAATGTTGAATGCAACCATGCATAGTGTCTTACAGGTGCGGAATATCAGTTTTTGAGATAGAGTTCTTTGCTTGTTACCCTTGGTCGGTCAATACAAGACGGTTAATGCTGCTTGTGGGGGATCATGGAGTTGTTGACTGATGTTCCATATGGGCTCGATTGGATACAGATTTGGTAATCGAACAGGCCAAGGCACCATCTCGACACTCCGTAGAGCATGTTGGGTTACAACAGCGGTATGTGGGCTGGTAAAAAACCCCTGGCATACTGTTCAGGAATGGCAGCTCAACAGGTCGAATACCAGACTGACTGACACACAGATTTGCAGTCAGCGTAAGTGGGATAACCTGGAGACTTCAGCAGGTAAGAATATTTTCAACATTTCGCTGATCTGTCAGCAACTGTATGATTATTAATTATAATTTTACCTAGATTTATCTGGGTTTCTGTCGGGATAACCCAACATTCTTCAGAATAAAAGTTAATATCGTTTGTCCAGAGTAGACATCGTCAAGCTAAAACTACAGACCCATAAATTATCATCAGACTGTAAAAACGTATCTGAAACTGCCTCGGCCCCATTTCGCGACCACAATGCGGAGTCACGAGTGCTGTACTGCAGTACATATGTTTTGCTTTTCGTATCCAAAACCGAAAACCAATCACTCATATGTTTAGTACATCCATATAACTTTTCTACTACACAGGCAGCTACCTAATACAAAGGTTCGTATGATTAAGAAAATAGAGTAACGTGGTACAACTTCAATATAGGTACAATTCCGATCAACATAAGGTTTCGCGCCATTTGTCAGTCTCGTAGTGTTGGCAGCACTAGCCTTTGTGTGGCGTTGTAGTGTATCAGGTTTCTACAGCTCCTCCTGTGTTTTCCAATTATACACCACTTTGGACTACGGAGATATAATTTGTTCCCTGTTAAGAGGCAAATGAAGTTACTTGGTCTAACGCGCTCTTATAATTTTTTTAGTTTCCACGAGCTTTCAAATTCTATATTAGTGAGATTAGAAACTTGTTTGCCGTTGGGGTGTGTTCTGAGGCACCTACAGAGAAAGCCTCTGTGACTTATGCTGCCATCTCTTGGCACAATTCACCACTATTTATTCGTGATTGCACTCACGCCAATAGTACATTTTCGATCATAAAAACGGTACAATTTCTATACCCTAGTACAATTTCGATCAATGTGTGTTTTTAGTTTAGTCCGTAGCAATTGGTTACCATAGACGTATTATACACAATTATTGCAAGTAAATTCTGTATATTTAAACATTTTGCTACGCGATTTTTTAAAACCACCTCTTCTTTTCTAGATGCCTCGAAAACGAGCAGAAAAGAAAATTTACTATAAATGGAGTCCAGCTGCATTTTATGAGCCAGTAAAGTGTGTAATGACTGGACATCTGAGCCTTCGAGCTGCTTCCGAATTATATGACATTCCTTTCAGCACTTTACGTGGTAAAGTGTACATTAAAATGAAAATGCAAGCTGGATTAACTGCAACTAGTACTATAGAAAACAGAATTGGTCATCCAACGGTACTCAGTTCTGAGATGGAAGATGCTTTGGTCCAGAGAGCTTTATTTCTAGAACAGCGAGGATTGGATCTGTCGCCACTCCAGTTAAGAAAAGCCACATTTCGGTTAGCTGAGAAAAATAATTTGAAACATCCATGGAACTTAGAAAGCAGGGTTGCTGGAATCGACTGGTTTAGTGCATTTGTTAAGAGGCGCCCCTTAGCCTGAGAAAACCCGAGGGTCTTTCGCGAGGCTGAGCTGAAGGCTTAAATAAAGCAGAAGTAAGTAAATATTTTCAGAATTTAAAAAAAATACTAAAGGAATATGATTTGTTTGATAAACCAGAGAGTATTTATAATATGGATGAAGCCGGCTTTCCTCTTAACAACAGATCCACAAAAATAGTAAGTCGTAAAGGAAAGCGAGAAGTTGTTTCACTAACGAACGTGGGTAGAGGACAAAACGTGACTGTTGCTGCATACATGACGCAAGTGGTACGTATTTACCACCAATGGTAATTTTTAAATGAGTGAGAAAACACCCTGAATTTCAAGATGGATTACCTCCCGGTTCCATTACGGAGATTGAATTCGGGATACATTAAAGAAGAATTTTTCATGGTCTATCTTCGACACTTCAAGAAATACGAAACAATGGGTAGCCCTATTACACTTCTTATTATTGACAAGCTTGGCAGCCATACCAGCTTTAATGCTGTAGAATATGGTCGGGAAAATGGGACAGTACTACTGGGATTGCCTCCGCACAGTACACATGTACTGCAACGAATAGATAGAACTTTCTTCAAGTCCCTATAGGCTCATTACCATAGAAATGCAACTGACTGGATTCATCGCAATTCCAAAGAAAACACTACGAAACAACGACTCTGCACTATTCTCTGTGATGCCTGGAGCAAATCTGCGTCCGATGGTGCGCCGTCAAAGGGTTCCAATGTACAGGAATAACGCCCTTTTGCAAAGACATTGTTACCGAGGAGAAATTTTCACCTTCATCGTTATTGGAGGTTCCTGCTCCTTCAGTCTCCACCAGTCAAGCTACCAACAGCATTATGAGAGAAGAACCCTTGTTTTCAAAAGATGTAACTGAAGAACACGGCAAATCCGTAACGCCAGGGTCCAGTACCACTTCTCAGCACGATGCTGGCAAGGACATTTTGCCAAGTCCAGAGAAAAAATTATCATCTCGGAAGAGGAAAACACAGACATTACCTAGACTCACTTCGGACAAAAACCTGGAAAAACTCCGCAGCAAGAGAAAACCTTTTCAACGGGGCACAAGGAAAGCAATGAACAAATGCAACAAGAACAATAAATAGAAATGTACGTCTATGAGTAATGATGAAAGAAGTGTACCAAGCTTCAAATCTCCAGCAAACAACGAGAATAATTGTGGATTTTGTTTATTGAATTATTATAGTGGAGAATCAGTAGCTAAGGGTGATTGGATTCGCTGCCAAAAATGCAGTGTTAGGTACCACGAAGTATGCGTTGGTGCCCGAGGGAAAAAGTGCTTTTTATGTGGAAGATGCCAGTGATCAACACTGTACCTGGAAGTGATCACAATTGTACTTAGTGTCATACATTTTCGATCGATTTTTCTCAATTCGGTAACCTTTTTTGTGTTTATACCAATATTTGTAGCTGTCTAATATTTGTGTTACATATTCATTAAACATCCAAGAACAAGTGTCATAGTGAAAATTATTTCTTTTCTCAATGTATTTCCAGTTACAATAACATTTGTTCGAAATGATCGCAATTGTACCACCTTACCCTACAATAATCATCGCTTGAGCACTGAACCTCTGAATGTCATCGTATACCCATCGACGGCAACAAAGCCTTTTAGTCAGAGTGTACTTTAATTCGACTACATCCTCCTGATAGATTCTGCGATGTAAGTTGTCTGACCTGAGGTCGTGCCTTCTCGTGCCGTCTACATCCGCATATTCTGTCCCTCAGTCTTTATGTATGCCATATTTCCTCGCGAAACTGTTACCGACTCCTCCGCCTCCCTACAAGGCATCGCCACTGTCTTCTGTTATACTGCACCATTCTTCTCACGTCAACGCCACGCCGTATCCAAGCTTTTCGCGATCTATCAATGCAATGCTCAGGCTTTTTTTTATAGCACGTTGTCACCCTACCTTAAATGGAAAGACATAAGACAAAGTCATAAACGAAGTAAGAATTGTTGGTAGCAAGAGAGGGCAGGGAGGAGCAGACGGGTGAGAGAAGATATTCAATGACTCCCTACGTTCTCAGGTGCTTTCCGTATCACAGAAATGAAGCAAAAACATCAGTCCGTAGGTTCACCGCGTCTACACGTCTACAAACACGAAATGCAAACAATCGATCTAAAGTGGCCATGATGAAAAAAATATTCTTGTTCCTCCGATTACTATACAAAAGACCGGGTTTCTTTTTACGGGGTCTGGTTTCAGATCTGAACTACAGCCATCTTCATAACTAATAATACGAAAACATAACTAATAATGTACTGTAACAATATGGAATGACACGATTAAAACTATCGTGTCTCACAACACAAAAGCGCATACATTGTCAAAGTGCTTAATACAACAGTGTTTATAAAGGCCAGATGTTTGAAAAATATCTAATTAACTCTCCAGCACATTTATTCTGCGTGCCTTCACGTCGGTAGTTGTGAACTAAGTTCATAGGCTGCAAAAAATAACAATATTTAACATATTAAATTCATCTACGTCTTAAAGCTACGAGGTCATTCTAGTGTAATCTGCTTGACCTTTCGTGATAACATTTTAGTAGTTTGTAAAAAAAGGCAACAATTGAAACAGTAAGGAAGGAAGGTGTTCATATATCTGTTCAGTAAACGAAACTGTTAAGTTTCATAACAGAATATCGAAACATTGATAAAGGTGATGATTTTAAATTCGAGTATGTTTCTTAGGTTATCTATGAATTAGACAAACAAGGAAAGCAACTGAGATGAAAATAGAATAAGACGATGACATCTTTCACAGCAGCACCATCTGAATTAACAGTATCAGTAAAAGCAAATACTGGAATATAGCTGCCAAATCATTCTTTATGCTACTGATCGTGTATGCTCACAGATAGTAGGCGGAGAAGACAGTTATGGAAAGTAGTAACGGAAGAATTTTAATAAAACCCTTTTTATCAGTAAGAATACAAGAACACGAAAGATATTAACAGATCTATAAGAAAAAAAAGGAAGCTAAAGTACTAAATCGTTAGTTGTGTAACCATATAAAGGAAATAACAACGGTAGCAAATTCCCAATGAACTCCAACCACAGTGGACAGGCTGCAGTCTCGTAGTTGAAGTCATCAGGGTTCGCCAGTAGAGTTAACTTGTAACTAGCAAAACTGGGCGAAAGTCCTGCCACCTACAACCACCATTCGGTTTCGGTATTGGGATGCCGTCTGTGAATTCCGTGGGGAAGTGAAATCGGGCGGATCAGTTCAAATGGCTCTGAGCACTATGGGACTCAACTGCTGAGGTCATTAGTCCCCTAGTACTTAGAACTAGTTAAACCTAACTAACCTAAGGACATCACAAACATCCATGCCCGAGGCAGGATTCGAACCTGCGACCGTAGCGGTCTTGCGGTTCCAGACTGCAGCGCCTTTAACCGCACGGCCACTTCGGCCGGCGCGGATCAGTTCTCTAAACATTTTGAGCCACTTGTCACCCATAAGGTCATAAAAGAGCAGTAGAATTCCAAGGATAAACCCTCAAGCCCTGGCGATTTGTTCGGTGCTCCTCTAGCCGAGGCTGATGTCAGCTCGTCAGATGTGATTGGCAACAGCAGGGACTCATTGTCCAAATTTCTGCATCACTTGTCGCTGTAAAGGCCACGTGAGACGTATATCCGGTCCAGGCGAATGGCAGAGTGGCTGACAAAGTGCGTATATCCGCGCTGGTTCCCATGACGTAAGAGCCATATGTCGTGGTACACGAGGTCACGTACCACGGCATGTAGAGCTGGGCATGGGACGCACTGCGGTATCTGGTCTTCGGGCCGCAAGAGATAATTAAAATCGCCGCCCACTATGTAATGTTCCATGTTTCCCTGCAAAAGTGGAGCGACCTCCTCCACATAGAAGACAATTATAACCGCAGTGTGAAGTACCGGAGGGCGAGTAGACATTAATGAGGCCGACTGCGCAAAGTGTGAGCGCTATGCTTCAGGCATTCTGCAAGTACGTCACGTCCGTCGATTCGATGCCGTCTCGGAGAAGGATAGCCGTTCCTCCTGTGCCAATACCAGATGGTTGGCTGTATGTGGTGTAGCCATAAAGGTCTAAACGCAGCTCTGGACGGACTTCTTGGAGAAGGGCAACGTCCAAGCCTGCCGCTCTAATCACGTAGTGTAACATGCGGGTCTTGATGGTGGATTAGATACCATTCACATTGACTGTTCCTACACGATAATACTGAGGCATCTCAAGTGGTGGAGGCGATGTTCGGGCGCCAGTAATCGGTGCTGTAGTCGGAAAGACCAGACATTGAGTACGAGATGTCTGAAACAGCCAGTCATCAAGTCATTGCAGCAAGATAGGAGCCCCCTTGCCCACATTTCAACTGAGTTCTCAGCAGTCGTGACTGCTCCGTGGTACAACGGCTACGGACGGTTTTCCCTGCCTCTGCATTTATAGTCAGTACCAAGACACCTTTGAGTTACGGATCTCGGATGCTTCACGTTATTACCAAGTATTGCAAAGTTTGCAGATCGATACCATGGGTGCAGTCCAACTGCATCGTTTGCGCGCCTTGCTATGGCTCTGCTTGCTGTGTGGCGTGCTGGCCAGTGTGGCCGAGCGGTTCTAGGCTCTTCAGTCTGGAATCGTAGAACCGCAACCGTCGCAGGTTCGAATCCTGCCTCGGGCATGGATGTGTGTGATGTCCTAGGGTTAGTTAGATTTAAGTAGTTCTAAGTTCTAGGGGACTGATGACCTCAGATGTTAAGTCCCATAGTGGTCAGAGACATTTGAACCATTTGCTGTGTGGCAAAGAGTTACGAGCGTTGCCCTGCTTCTGCAGTATTCCCACTCTTCGCGTGCTCTACATTACGGCTTCGACACACCGTCTGAGTCGAACTTAGTTCTTTTGCTGTCTGTGTCGAGCGAAGGCCTCGAATGTTTATCGGAGCACTCGGGAGTAGGTTGGCTATGCTACAGATGCTACCCACCACCTATAATGAAATTAAATAGTAGTCTTCATACACTACTGGCCATTAAAATTGGTACACCACGAAGATGACGTGCTACAGACGCGAAATTTAACCGAAAGGAAGAAGATGCTGTGATATGCAAACGATTAGCTTTACAGAGCATTCACACAACGTTGGCGCCGGTGGCGACACCTACAACGTGCTGATATGAGGAAAGTTTCCAATCGATTTCTCATACACGAACAGCAGTTGACCGGCTTTCCATGGTGAAACGTTGTTGTGATGCCTCGTGTAAGGAGGAGAAATGCATCCATCACGTTTCCGACTTTGATAAAGGTCGGATTGTAGCCTATCGCGATTGCGGTTTATCGTATCGCGCCATTGCTGGTCGCGTTGGTCGAGATCTAATGACTGTTAGCAGAATATGGAATCGGTGGGTTCAGGAGGGTAATACGGAACGCCGTGCTGAATCCCAACGGTCTCGTATCACTAGCAGTCGAGATGACAGGCATCTTATCTGCATGGCTGTAGTGGATCGTGCGGCCACATCTCGACCCCTGAGGCAACAGATGGGGACGTTTGCAAGACAATAACCATCTGCACGAACAGTTCGACGACGTTTTCAGCAGCATGGACTATCAGCTCGGAGACCATGGCCGCGATTACCCTCGACGCTGCATCACAGACAGGAGCGCCTGCGATGGTGTACTCAACGACGAACCTTGGTGCACAAATGGCAAAACGTCATTTCTTCGGATGAATCCAAGTTTACAGCATCATGATGGTCGCATCCATGTTTGGCGTCATCGCGGTGAACGCATATTGGTAGCGTGCATTCCCTATCGCCATACTGGCGTTTCACCCGGCGTGATAGTATGGGGTGCCATTGGTTACACGTCTCGGTCACCTCTTGTTCACATTGACGGCACTTTGAACAGTGGACGCTACATTTCAGATATGTTATGACCAGTGGCTTCACCCTTCATTCGATCCCTGCGAAACCCTACATTTCAGCAGGATTATGCACGACCGCATGTTGCAGGTCCTGTACGGGCTTTTCTGGATACAGAAAATGTTGGACTGCTGCCCTGGTCAGCACATTGTCCAGATCTCTCACCAATTGAAAACGTCTGGTCAATGGGGGCCGAGCAACTGGCTCGTCACAATACGTCAGTCACTACTCTTGATGAACTGTGGTATCGTGTTGAAGCAGCATGGGCAGCTGTACCTGCAGATACCATCCAACCTCTGTTTGACTCAATGCCCAGGCGTATCAAGGCCGTTATTACGGCCAGAGGTGGTTGTCCTGGGTACTGATTTCTCAGCATCTATGCAACCATATTGCGTGAAAATGTAATCACATGTCAGTTGTATAACATTTTTGTCCAATGAATACCCGTTAATGATATCTTCTTGGTGTAGCAATTTTAATGGCCAGTACTGTATAATGTACAGTTTTCGTGCTTACAATCTTAGTTTCCATCCTTTTTTAATAGTTTTAAAGTGTTTACGAAGAGTGCTATTAATGCACCTCTCACTGCACGTTAATAAAAACTTTTAATTGACTGCTGAGGGAGAAATATAATTATCACGAAGGTACATAAACGCCGTAAAATTGGCGAAGTGATTACAAACGTTCAGCGATCATGCGACAGATAACACAGTTAACTGCGCTCCTTAATTAGTCAGCTCCTACACAGCATTCTGTCAATATACAAAGCACACTCGTCAAATGCACAGCGTCGTCAACATTGGCGGCAGGTGCAGCGCCTTTCTAGAACTCCACAATAAATATTAATTAATGAGGAGCAGTGAGGCAGAAGCAGCACGGAGCAACAAAGAGCGTCGAATGTGTGCCGGCCGCCGATATTGTCCCGGAGTTATGGCGCCGCTGCCTCAACTCTAACGGCGCCATCAACTGTGGACGCTATCGGGGGCTGAAACGCCTCCGTTAATTACGCCTGGTAATCACCCCTGCAACCATAAGGCGGGATAACATCACGGGGCGAAAGCGGTAACTATCCCCTGTAGTCGTAAGAAGGGATATTCGCCGCAGCGAGCTCCGGTATAGTGTCACGTACGGGATAGGATCCTGTGGCATCGTCAGGCAACACAGTGATCTGGCTGTGAGTTTAGAGTGCTTAAGTAGGCCACGAGCAGTGCATATGGCCTCTAAAAGGTACAATATTCCCTACTGTGGAATGTGCAATGGCAATTCCACAAATGCGGAAGAGAGAGCGAATAGGCGGAAAGAGCACACTGGAATTCTCTATGAGGGAAAGGACTCGTTAGGTGACGTGAAAGAGAAATAAAGAGGAGACGACAGGGAAAATACCGGGGTTGCAGATTTAGAGTCACAATTAAAAAAAAGGGCTTCGGACGACTTAAGGTCAAAAAAGGCAGAAAGGATAGATAATATTGCATCAGAATTTCTAAAATCTTTGGGGGAAACGGGAAGAAAGCGATTATCCACGTTGGTGTGTAGAATGTATGAGACTGGCGATATTCCATCACACTTTCCACAAAAAAAAAATCATCATCCATCCAATGCCGAAAATAGCAAGAGCCGATTAATGTGAAGTGAGAATTATCGCACAATCAGCTCAAGCGTCCATGTTGCTGACGAGAATTGTATACAGAAAAACTGAAAAACAAAATTGAGTATGCGTTAGATGTCGATCATTTTGGCTACAGGAAAGATAAACGCACCAGTGAGGCAGTTCTGACGTTGCGGTTGATAATCTAAGCACGACTGAAGAAAACCAAACACACTTTCGTAGGATTCGTGGACCTGGGAAAACCGTCTGACAGTGTAAAATGGCGCAAGATGTTCGAAATTAAGAGAAAAATAACTGTAAGCTGTAAGGAAAGATGTGTAATACACAGTATATACAAGAACCAGGAGGGAACGATAAGACTGGAAGAACGAAGTACTCGATTAAAATGCGTTAAGACAGATATGTAGAACTTCACCCTTATTCTTCAATCTAAACATTCGAACCCAATGACGGGTAAAAAAGAAAGGTTCAAAAGCGGAATTAAAATTCAAGGTGAAAGCATATCGACGACAAGATTCGCTGATGACATGGCTATCCTCATATATAGAAGTGAACAAGAATTACGGGATGTGATGAGTGGATTGAGCAGACTAATGCGAATAGACAGACTAATGAGATGGATTGAGAGAAAAGTCATGAGAGGTCGGGAATGAGAATCACGAGAAACTTAAATCAGCATAGGGGACGACGAAGTCAACGAATGTAACGAATTCCACCACCTAAGCAGCAAAATAACATATGATGGACGGAGCAAGGAAGATAAAAAGTAGACTAGCACCAGCAAAAAGGTCATTTCTGGTCAAGAGAAGTCTGCTAATATTAAACGTAGACCTGAAGCTTATGAAGAAGTATCTGAGAATATACAACTGGTGCACAGCACTGTGTGCTAGTAAAAAATGGATAGCGGGAAAACCGGAACAGAAGAGAATGGAGGCATTAGAAAAGTGGTGCCACATATGAATGTTAAAGACTGTGTCGACTAATGGCGTAGGAAATATGGAAGTTCTCCGCAGAATCAGCAAGGAATGAAATACATAGGAAACACTGAGAAGAAGAAAAAACAGTATGACAGGACATCACTTAAGACATCGCGGAATAACTTCCAATGTGCTGAGAGGAAACTGTTGAGGGCAGAAACTGTAGGGGAAGCCAGAGACTGGAATATATCGAGCAAATAATTTAGGACGTAGGTTGTAAGTGCCACTCTGAGACGTAAAGGTTGGCACAGGAGAGAAATTTCGTGGCGGGTGACATCAAACCGGTCAGAAGGCATGAAGAATGGCAATGTATCTGTAATGGTTTCCGCAAGCAGTTTACAGGAAAGCATCGTGCATTGTTGATAGTAAGGAACTGCTGAAAGATTTGGACAAAACTGTGACTTGGTTTAATGAAAGGTAGGTTTCTTCAAATGAAGGTTAATATTAGAACAATAAAAACGAGAAAAAGTCTTATGGTATCTGATTACAAGATTACTAAAAATCAGTAAAGAGTGAACAGACTAATGAGAATGTGACTCACACTATTTGAAATAGGCTGATCACGTGAAAGTAGTATTAGGGAAGGCGAATGGAAGGCCGATTTGATGACGAGGTTCTAGATGAGTGTGCTGCGTCTGTGAAGGAAGCAGCAGTGACTTCGACCAGTCGTAAAGCTTTGTCATAGTGTTTTGAGACTTTATCAAGAAGGCTGGAAAAAAGTCGAACTAATTCGGAGAAGTGCCACTACTGGAAAATGTCGGTATAGGCTGTTCTACAGCGTAACAGAAATGCTTGGGAAACTTAGAAGTTCAGAAGCTTTCGCGGAAACCGATTAGGTAAATTTAGAGAACATGACGAAGAAGACTGTGTGGTCTATCTCCTGCAACCATTGTAAGGATCACGAGAATACGAGAGATCAGGGCACGTATATAGATAGGTAGGTATTTTTCCCATCCCTCAATATGCGAATAGATCAGGAATGATACGTTAATAATATTGGTACGTTGCACCGTTAGCCATGAACATTACAGTGGATTTCGAAGTACACGTTGTACGAGGCAGTGCTGAAGCGTAATTCCTCTTCTCAGTATTACTTGTCATACATACTACTCGGTCGACTGACGCTCTTCGCAGAGTGGATTGAACAGTGTAATTAATACAGAATGTGGATTGAGAGTAAATCGAAGAAAGACGAAAGTAATGAGAAGACGGAAATGAGAACCGCGAGAAACTTAGCAACAGCACTGGGGACCACGATGTTTAACAGATTGCGCTATCTAAGCATCAAAATAACCTACGGTGTACGGAGCAAGGAAGTTGCAACCCTCTCCCTCTAGATGGCTCGGAGCTGAAGCGTGTAACACAGCGGTGTGTAGCGTAAATACACTCCTGGAAATGGAAAAAAGAACACATTGACACCGGTGTGTCAGACCCACCATACTTGCTCCGGACACTGCAATAGGGCTGTACAAGCAATGATCACACGCACGGCACAGCGGACACACCAGGAACCGCGGTGTTGGCCGTCGAATGGCGCTAGCTGCGCAGCATTTGTGCACCGCCGCCGTCAGTGTCAGCCAGTTTGCCGTGGCATACGGAGCTCCATCGCAGTCTTTAACACTGGTAGCATGCCGCGACAGCGTGGACGTGAACCGTATGTGCAGTTGACGGACTTTGAGCGAGGGCGTATAGTGGACATGCGGGAGGCCGGGTGGACGTACCGCCGAATTGCTCAACACGTGGGGCGTGAGGTCTCCACAGTACATCGATGTTGTCGCCAGTGGTCGGCGGAAGGTGCACGTGCCCGTCGACCTGGGACCGGACCGCAGCGACGCACGGATGCACGCCAATACTGTAGGATCCTACGCAGTGCCGTAGGGGACCGCACCGCCACTTCCCAGCAAATTAGGGACACTGTTGCTCCTGGGGTATCGGCGAGGACCATTCGCAACCGTCTCCATGAAGCTGGGCTACGGTCCCGCACACCGTTAGGCCGTCTTCCGCTCACGCCCCAACATCGTGCAGCCCGCCTCCAGTGGTGTCGCGACAGGCGTGAATGGAGGGACGAATGGAGACGTGTCGTCTTCAGCGATGAGAGTCGCTTCTGCCTTGGTGCCAATGATGGTCGTATGCGTGTTTGGCGCCGTGCCGGTGAGCGCCACAATCAGGACTGCATACGACCGAGGCACACAGGTCCAACACCCGACATCATGGTGTGGGGAGCGATCTCCTACACTGGCAGTACACCACTGGTGATCGTCGAGGGGACACTGAATAGTGCACGGTACATCCAAACCGTCATCGAACCCATCGTTCTACCATTCCTAGACCGGCAAGGGAACTTGCTGTTCCAACAGGACAATGCACGTCCGCATGTATCCCGTGCCACCCAACGTGCTCTAGAAGGTGTAAGTCAACTACCCTGGCCAGCAAGATCTCCGGATCTGTCCCCCATTGAGCATGTTTGGGACTGAATGAAGCGTCGTCTCACGCGGTCTGCACGTCCAGCACGAACGCTGGTCCAACTGAGGCGCCAGGTGGAAATGGCATGGCAAGCCATTCCACAGGACTACATCCAGCATCTCTACGATCGTCTCCATGGGAGAATAGCAGCCTGCATTGCTGCGAAAGGTGGATATACACTGTACTAGTGCCGACATTGTGCATGCTCTGTTGCCTGTGTCTATGTGCCTGTGGTTCTGTCAGTGTGATCATGTGATGTATCTGACCCCAGGAATGTGTCAATAAAGTTTCCCCTTCCTGGGACAATGAATTCACGGTGTTCTTATTTCAATTTCCAGGAGTGTATGTCAGTGCGTGAGAAATAGAGTGCTGTAATTAAGTTTCTAACAGCACCAAACGTACCTCCAACTGAAATTCATACAAGAATGTACAGTGGTGACATCAGTAGTATGGTCGTAATGAAGAAAACGGTGGTGCTAAACTCAATATGTGTGACAGAGCTCGAAGTTGACGACCGGATACGTTAACCGACGAGACTGTCGGAATCGGTTTGCTGAACACATTAGAGATAATTGTCAGATAACACATCCCTCAGGTAAGTGTGATATATCACGAATGCCTGCACAGTCCAACATTGCTGAACTACGGAACAGAAAACTGTGTGCACGGTGGATACCTCGAATGCTCACTCCAGACGTGAAACAGAGGAGATTGGACGTCTGTCAAGAACTTATTTTGCTTCTTGAGCGTGAGGATGATAGGTACCTACCAATATTGTGACAAGTGATGAAAGCTGGTTTCACCATTCTCACCCCGAAAACAAGAGCGCATCAATGGAGATCCATCACAAAGGGTCACAGGCGCCAAAACACTTAAAGACCTTGTCATCAGAACTCAGTCATGTTGACAGTCATATGGGATGTTCAAGGTGTGTTACATTTGGAATTTATACCTAAAAGTCCCAACAAAACTCTGAAAAGTACCGCGAGATCCTCAGAAAATTGAAAGCACGTATTTGAAGAGATCTTCCACACGTGGAGCACCCTCTCATTCAGCATGAGACCACACACGAGTGCTGCGACATCTGCAGTAATCCGAAACGTTGGGTTCACTATCAGCGATCATCCTCCATACACTCCCGACATGGCGTCGTACGATTTTCATGTGTTTCCAAAACTTACAGTGCACATTCGAGGGCTTCAATTTTATAGTGATAAAGCGCGTGCAAGCAGAGGTTAAGTTGTGGGTACGTTGACGAAGTAAAATATTCTAAAGTGACGGTATCGGCAAATTGGTCTCTCCTTGTGAGAAATGCGTCCGTCGCCAAGGTCATTACGTTGAAAAAAAAAAAAGTACGAATTTGAAAAAATTTTAGAGTGTTCGTAAAGTTGTGTTGTTGTTGTGGTCTTCAGTCCTGAGACTGGTTTGATGCAGCTCTCCATGCTACTCTATCCTGTGCAAGCTTCTTCATCTCCCAGTACCTACTGCAACCTACATCGTTCTGAATCTGCTTAGTGTATTCATCTCTTGGTCGCCCTCTACGATTTTTACCCTGCACGCTGCCCTCCAATACTAAACTGGTGATCCCTTGATGCCTCAGAACATGTCCTACCAACCGATCCCTTCTTCTAGTCAATTTGTGCCACAAACTTCTCTTCCCCCAAATCCTATTCAATACCTCCTAATTAGTTATATGATCTACCCATCTAATCTTCAGCATTCTTCTGTAGCACCACATTTCGAAAGCTTCTATACTCTTCTTGTCCAAACTATTTATCGTCCATGTTTCGCCAAATAGCAGAACTCCTTTACTACTTTAAGTGTATCATTTCCTAATCTAATTCCTTCAGCATCACCCGACTTAATTCGATTACATTCCATTATCCTTGTTTTGCTTTTGTTGATGTTCATCTTATATCCTCCTTTCAAGACACTATCCATTCCGTTCAACTGCTCTTCCAAGTCCTTTGCCGTCTCTGACAGAATTACAATGTCATCGGCGAACCTTAAGGCTTTTATTTCTTCTTCATGGATTTTAATACCTACTCCTAATTTTTCTTTTGTTTCCTTTACTGCTTGCTCAATATACAGATTGAACAACATCGGGGAGAGGCTACAACCCTGTCGCACTCTTTTCCCAACCACTGCTTCTCTTTGATGTCCCTCGACTCTTATAACTGTCATCTGGTTTCTGTACAAATTGTAAATAGCTTTTCGCTCCCTGTATTTTACCCCTGCCACCTTCAGAATTTGAAAGAGAATATTCCAGTCAACATTGTCCAAAGCTTTCTCTAAGTCTACAAATGCTAGGAACGCAGGTTTGCCTTTCCTTAATCTAGCTTCTAAGATAAGTCGTAGGGTCAGTATTGCCTCACGTGTTCCAATATTTCTACGGAATCCAAACTGATCTTACCCGAGGTCGGCTTCTACTAGTTTTTCCATTCGTCTGTAAAGAATTCGTGTTAGTATTTTGCAGCCGTGACTTATTAAACTGATAGTTCGGTAATTTTCACGTCTGTCAACACCTGCTTTCTTTGGGAATTGGAATTATTATATTATTCTTGAAGTCTGAGGGTATTTCGCCTGTCTCATACATCTTGCTCACCAGATGGTAGAGTTTTGTCAGGACTGGCTCTCTCAAGGCTGTCAATAGTTCTAATGGAATGTTGTCTACTCCCGGAGCTTTGTTGCGACTCAGGTCTTTCAGTGCTCTGTCAAACTCTTCACGCGGTATCTCCCATTTCATCTTCTTCTACATCCTCTTCCATTTCCATAATATTGTCCTCAAGAACATCGCCCTTGTATAGACCCTCTATATACTCCTTCCACATTTCTGCTTTCCCTTCTTTGCTTAGACCTGGGTTTCCACCTGAGCTCTTGATATTCGTACAAGTGGCTCTCTTTTCTCCAAAGGTCTCTTTAATTTTCCTGTAGGCAGTATGTATCTTACCCATAGTGAGATAAGCCTCTACATCCTTACATTTGTCCTCTAGCCATCCCTGATTAGCCATTTTGCACTTCCTGACGATCTCATTTTTGAGACGTTTGTATTCCATTTTGCCTGCTTCATTTACTGCATTTTTATATTTTCTCGTTTCGTTAATTAAATTCAATATTTCTTCTGTTACCCAAGGATTTCTACTAGCCCTCGTCTTTTTACCTACTTGACCCTCTGCTGCCTTCACCACTTCATCCCTCAAAGCTTCCTATTCTTCTTCTACTGTATTTATTTCCCCCATTCTTGTCAATTGTTCCCTTATGCTCTCCCTGAAACTCTGTACAGCCTCTGGTTTAGTCAGTTTATCCAGGTCCCATCTCCTTAAATTCCCACCTTTTTGCAGTTTCTTCAGTTTTAATCTACAGTTCATAACCAATAGATTGTGGTCAGAGTCCACATCTGACCCTGGAAATGTCTTACAATTTAAAACCTGGTTCCTAAATTTCTGTCTTACCATTATATAATCTATCTGAAACCTGTTAGTATCTCCAGGCTTCTTCCATGTATACAATCTTATTTTATGAGTCTTGAACCAAGTGTTAGCTATGATTAGGTTGTGCTCTGTGCAGAATTCTACCAGGTGGCCTCCTCTTTCGTTTCTTACCCCCAATCCATATTCACCTACTACGTTTCCTTCTCTCCATTTTCCTACTGACGAATTCCAGTCACCCATGACTGTTAAATTTTCATCTCCCTTCACTATCTGAATAATTTCTTTTATTTCATCATACATTTCTTCAATTTCTTCGTCATCTGCAGAGCTAGTTGGCATATAAACTTGTACTACTGTGGTAGGCGTGGGCTTCGTATCTATCTTGGCCACAATAATGCGTTCACTATGCTGTTTGTAGTAGCTTACCCGCATTCCTATTTTCCTATTCATTAAGTGTTTTTTTAACATCTTTACAACGTTTGATAAAAATATTCGGAGGTATTACTTTTCATTACGCCCTCGTAGCTGCTCACAGTTAAAGGCCCTGGGTCGGAGAGCCCCAGAAGATCATACATAGTAACAATAACAAAACACAAAATTCAAATTACCAGGAAGCATTTAGAATATTTTACACGCGATGTTTTTCAAGCAGACAGTTACTTTTCTTCAGGCTGCACCTTTCAAACACTTGTTAGCATGAAGTAGCAAAAGCTTTGCCTGGCTTCTGCCGAATCGCGCTCTTTAAGAGTTTAAGACGTACTGAAAGCTCAACTAGCTAAGTTACGAGAGTGGCACAAACCTCCACACAATTTTCAACTTCACTCCGCATATCCTGTCTTTGAATTTTTTTAATTTGCTTTGATGTATCATCAACAGACATGTAATGTTAATGAACTGATAGTGTTACAGATACTTCTTCCTGTTTCTAGCATTGGCAATTTTATCCACTGCAGCATAGGCTTGCTAAATTTGTAAATGTCTATCTGGAGAGCCCTAGGGTACAGCAACGGAACTGCCGCTACCAGACGAGAGTTGCAAGAGCGATTAGCAGAAATAAGAACGCTAAAAATATGTCCCTACTGCCACTTCTAAACAATATGTAAAGAACATATTAACGGCAATGATTGCTTAATGAAGTCCATTATTTGTAATTTTATCTATCTTTCTTGAACTGACGGTTTTTGCGACGTTTTCGTTGCATAAAACTGCCAAAAGGACGTCTTTTGGGACTTTGGTTAGGTGAAGTAGCAGAATCTGCCTTTCCCACGTTGGATGTTACTGGCCACTTTTGAGTTTAAGTGTAGAAATGAACATCTTTCATCCAATGTGTATCCTGTGGAAACGATACAGCAGCAGAATTTTTAAACCTTTTTAATCTTACATCTTTCAATCCTTTCGTCTTGGTTTTCTAGCTTTTACCAGACCGTGAATAAAAGCGTGAGTTGATTTTTTGTAAAAATTGTCATTTTGCAAGAACAACGGTCTAAATATCATTGTGCACTAGTAGGCCACGCTAACTAATTTCTCTCCTATGCTAGCAAACTTTCGTTTTAGTTTAATATAGTACGACATTCCATAGATATTAAGAAAAGCAGTAATACATACCGTATTACCACAGCCTAATATACTCTGTCGTGACAGTGCTGTGAAAGTTGTTGCCCACTAACAGAACATGACACACAGACACGCCAAGCGGGTAGGAATCCGACCAACTCCCAACGTTAAATAAATAATAAAATAAAATTAATATAAGTTTTAATTTTTTTCCTACTTAGTTTACCAATAATATGTTAAACGGTTGTATCCTAAGCGTTAGGAAATTATCAATGAATGATCGTAAAATAATGGTAAACAAAGCCAAAACTTACGCACGAATCGGCATAAGCTACAACAGCTCTGTGCATAAAATTGCATATAATTTCAGTTGATACAGGTGAAAGCAAGAGTATGTAAACACAATACCTCATGCACAAGAAACCTTACTTCTGTTGCTGTGTGTTCTTTTTATTATGAGCACTTTCACTGCTACGGAACAATTTTGACGGAATCTAATTATTTGCACATTCTTACACTGTAGGTCCCATTACAGTGTTAATTGTTAACGTTATTACTTCTTCTTATGCAATCCATACCAGTATCCTATTTTCCGCATTCATAAACTGATTATAGACACAGAAGTTGGACAAAAACGTAGAAAAACTGCGAAAAAGGCAGTATTTTACATAAATACAGATGCTAGCCATGCCTGTGTTTGTGCTGCTGTGTTAATCATGAAAGGCACCTGTGCAGTGTCCTCAATACGTTGTAAACGTCAGTCGTGGTCAGAACAGTGTTCTGTGTAGTTGTGAGGACGTTATATCGGAGGTAAGTGATCCCAAAAATCTCATAAATGTTGCTTTTGATAGGGCGGGTGCTTCCGTGACCCAGGCAGCCGACATGTTCGGTATTTCAAAAGGCACCGTATCGAAACATAAAAGCGGAGAAACATGATATGCTATGTCACGGACGAAAGTCTGTGCTACGTGATTGTGACGGACTGTCACTGTAAAGGACTGCGAAGAAAAATAAGAAGACGTCAGCTGAAAAAGTCACTGTAGAACTTAATCTGGCAGTCACTTATCCTGTCAGCACTAAAACAACGTGAAGGGAGCTCCCGAAGAGGGGAACTTCAGAGCAAGTTGGAATTCCAAAACCACTCATCATTGATGTAAATTCCCGTGTTAGCGAAACGTGGTGACGAAGCCACCTTCGCTATGGATCAAAGGAAGAAAGAAATTTCACCGTATGAGTTTTTGTTTGACACTGTTTCCAACTTATGGCCAAGTTTACGCTCCAGTAGTGAAACATGGCTGGGGTTCAATGAAGTTTCGGGCAGCTGTATCGTGATATTCCATGGGCCCCAACTTACTCGGTAAGGTCACATTACTACCAAGGATAACGTGACCATTTTGGCTGATCATACCCACCTCATGATACATTATTGGTTCTTCAAGAGCGATTTTGTGTTCGACGTCGACAGGGCCCCTGCTCACCTATCTCGTATCGTTCAAGACCGCTTTTGTTAGCAAGAGGATGAATTTTCGCACTTCCCCTGTCCACCAGCCACATAATGTAAATATTATTGAGCCTTTGTGCTCTACTTTGAAGAGAAGCGTTCGTGATCCTTATCCAAATCCATCGACCTTATCTGAACTTGCCATTATTTTGTAGGAGTAATCACTATCCACCTCCGTACCTGAACTTGCTGCTATTTTATAGGAACAATGGTATAAGACTCCCCTGAAAACCACACCGGGGCTGCATTTATGCATTCAGAAAAGCCTGGAAGTTGTTTCGATAGTTCAAATGGTTCAAATGGTTCTAAGAACTATCGGACTTAACATCTGAGGTCACCAGTCCCCTGAACTTAGAACTGCTTGAACCTAACTAACCTAAGGACATCATACACATCCATGCCCGAGGCAGGATTCGAACCTGCGAGCGTAGCAGCAGCACGGTTCCAGACTGAAGCACCTAGAACCACTCGGCCACAGCGGTCGGCAGTTGTTTTGAATGCCAATGGTTTTCCTGCAACATATTGTGAATGGTCATGTGTTGCGTTCTTGGTATTTCAATAGTTTTGCCCACCCACCTTGTTATAAAACGTCTTTCTGCAATAGCTCATGTCTACTGCTATTTACTAGACATTCACTGTTCTTGAAGAGGAACATTATTATTCACTGTACGTCTACAGCATATACGAAAATCGTAACGAAACATCACACTTGAAAACCAGAATAGTCTTTGCCGCAAATTTATTTGCAAGAAAATACCGTCTTAGTTTCCACGTATTCTAAAACAATGAGTAGCTCTTATCTTTACAGTGACCATTTCACGCCTTATCATGACCAAAAAGTCCTGAAATCCGCTGTTTAAACCGTCATGGGGTTCTTAGGAAAATTAATAATGATAAATGTGGTGACTTCGCTTCGTTGCTGCTGTAATATGTTGCGCTACAAACGTACTCCTGATTGTAATACACATGTTCCAAATGAACATAAACGGTAGATATCTTATTCATCAGTGTAGCTTACTGGGCGCAGAAGCAGTTGTATGCCGACTTCAAGTGTCGGTTTGAACTTGTAAACTGTAAACTTTCACGGCGGAAACTTCGCCGACCAGAGTGGCCGATCGGCTCTAAGCGCTACAGTCCAGAACCGCGAGACCGCTACCTCATTGAACCCCAGCCATGTTTCACTACTGGAGTGTAAACTTGGCCATAAGTTGGAAACAGTGTGAAACAAAAACTCATACGGCGAAATTTCTTTCTTCCTTTGATCCATAGCGAAGGTGGCTTCGTCACCACGTTTCGCTAATACGGGAATTTACATCAATGATGAGTGGTTTTGGAATCCTGCCTCGGGCTTGGATGTGTGTGATGTCCTTAGGTTAGTTAGGTTTAAGTAGTTCTAAGTTCTAGGGGACTGACGACCTCAGCAGTTACGCCCCATAGTGCTCAGAGCCATTTGAACCAGAAACTTCACAATTTATAAAATGTTTCGGGCTGTTATGAAGTTCACCTTAAAACCCAACGTTTCGTCCCCATATGAAGAGGAAATTTTGAAAGGAAATCGTAGCTTCTTTCAAGGTGCGATTCACACCCTGGCTCGCTAATAGTCAGTAGCGAACCATGGCGTGAATCGGACATACAAAGAAGCTACGATTCCAATTGAAGATGTCCGCTGGAGATAAACGTAGGGTTTTAAGGTAAAATCTGTTCGAAAGCGGTGTGATATCCGGAAAATTTTATTAATTGTATTAGTTTGAAATTGTTACAACGCCGTTCAGTTTGAAATTGTTACAACGCCGTCTGGTATTGTATTGTGATTTCCCTTGACAATTTATTCGGAATAGTGATACAATTCAGAAATATCATATCCATAATATTAAAATCTATTGTTTCTCTTTGATATAAACGTGCACAATGCTGAAACAAAATTTCTTTGCTCGTTGAAGATACATAGTACAAAACCAAACCTACATAACTAAGAATGATAAAAAAGTATGTAACTGTTAGTCTACCGCAACGTAGCTCGACAGCTAAATAGATTATTTTGTTTAGATGTTGTCAGTTTATAGACCTTACATAACACAGTAAACGTAAATAATAAAATATTTTTGCTATATGAGAGCTTAACGAAAGCTTAAGTATTTTTGTGAGTCCGACAAAACAAAATACGGAATGTCAGATAATACTTGAGTACCTACTGTGACTGAAATTTTATTGTAGAATGAGCCGTAACTCCCGCCTATATCCTTAGTTCCCTTTGGTGTATCTTCGAGAGTGCAGAAGTTTACTGGCAACGGCTGCGATTGATTGGCGGGGGCTAAAAGATACGGCGCGGCAGCTCACCAAGGAGGTACTCGGAACCGAGCATTGGACTATGAGTCGCACGACGGTTAGTTTGGCAGCACGGCTGTGTGAGACAATGTGGCGTGGCGTCTTCCTGATAGCGGAACTGGTGTTTGGCTGGAGGCGTGAAGGAGACGTCGTTGCTACCGAGGGTATCGGTTTGTCTGCGTCCGCCGTAGACGGTACGGGGAAGAGAGGCGGAGTTTCTGAATTGCTGTACTGCTCGAATTGATATGAAATGTTGAGCCACATTCCCTGTTCCGCACCTGACTACCTAGTGGGCTCGTACTTTACGCTGTTAGGGCGTTAACGCAGTTGGGTGCAGCATTAGTAGTTGTATCGATATGGCGCCCCGTCCGAGCTCGTAGTTTGGTTCTGATTGTGCTCTGGGCGTTCTGAACTTAACGTTAGGAATATAGAAAGAAGATCGACTGTGGTTTCTTGTTGTGCTAAAGCCACGTATTTCTTTCTGTGAGATCTCTGTTGACTTTTTCTTTCCACTGTGTGGAACAGTTCCAGCTAACAATGTAAGCAGAGGTGCCATTGAAGCAGAGTTCAAAACTGTTTAATGGATTAATATCTCACGTGGTTGCTTAACACATGTGTAAAAGCCCCTGTTATGAGAATACGACACTTGAAGGTAACAGGTGCAAAATTTGTATTCGGTGGGTCGTTTAAGCTTCGTGGTTTTCTGTTCCTTTTGAAAAATAATTTCGTATCCGGGCACTAGCTATAATTGTGGAGATAATTTAACCACCAGTACCCTTGTTCATGGCAGTGCCGAAGTTTGTAAATGCCTGCTGGCTGATATAGCAAGGTTTAGTTGCTGAAACAACTCCTGTGCGTTAATAGTGTTTTCTTATGTTTTAGATCTAGCTATTCGTGTTCTAATGTCCTGTGCGGTTTCGTGACCATGTTGGATAACCGGCTTGTGCTGTCGTAACCGGTCCACGCACAATAAGCCTATGATCTGTTTCTTCTAAAGTTTTTGCTTATTAATTGCAGCTGTCCATAAGATGAAAATTTGTGAAAGGGGAAAAGTGTTTATTGTTTTTAATTAGCACCAAGTGGAGGGAGTCAGGATAGACTGTTCAGATTAACTTGTTTTATGCCAATTTGTTTAATGTATGAAAACCAGAACGGTTTTTAGGGTAAGTAAGTGCCTAATTGTAAAGTGATTGCTTCCCTGCTTCTTAGTTTGACCTTATTGAGATTGAGATTAGAACAAGGCAATGTTTGTGTAAGGATTTCCCTTTATTATTGGTTGTCATGCACAAATCTCTTAGAACGAATGGCTACTTAAATTGGGTAGTCAATAATAATCCTTGTTGCTCTTTCCGGATAATTTGGTGCTAATATTTGTTTGAAATTATTTTTAAAAACCACGCAATAATTGTATCTAGCTAAAGGCTAGTGGAGTAAGGAAATTGGAGAAATAATAATACTGTTATTTAAATACTGGAAAGTCTTTTTTTAAAAAAAAAGAAAAAAAGGAAAGATAAAGGAGGAGGAGAACTCTTAAAGAATGCGACCTCCTGTCCGATTGTTGCCTTGCCGCTGGATTTAATGCTGATTTAACTATAATCAGTTCATCATGTTAGATGTTAATGAGTCAATGTTTATGCTAATACCAGTGAAGCTCTTTTTACGTCTTTTGGAATTAATTAAAAATTAAGAGATGCATCCGTTATTGGAGTCAGTGTTTCTATTTTAGCAGCCCCTTAACCTGTTTTCCTATCTAGCACAGATGTTAAATAAATTTTACTTTATGAAACTCAGCTTTTACGACTGTATTAGTATATTTAGCTGAAGTATTATTAATGTTCCTTTCCCGATATTTTAATTTTACATTATTTGTGAAATTACTAATTATGTTTACCTAATGACTATTTTGTGTGTGGTCGCGAATTAATAGCGGTAACCAGAACATGCAGTGATCTGTTTTATGCTTGCATTCCGATTACTTTAGTTTTCTAGTGTTCCTGTAATATGGAACGCTCGTAGTAGGCAAACTCGTGCAAATTATATACACATCGAGTGTACTACTTACTATGATATTTGTTTATAATTCGTTACAGCTCCACAATTTTTTTTTAATTTCCATCTTATGAGTTCTAAGCTAGGATAAAATCTTGTGTATTAGCAAACTTAGTTTTACAGTACTTTATACTTCCCTATGAAGGCCACAATTCATATGATGAACTGAGCTCACTGATTAATTGAAATGGGTTCTCGGGACAAAAGAGACGGACAAAAGAGACCTTCTTCTGCGAGACCTCGTATCTGATTTGTGGGAAACCAGCGAAAGTACCCGGAAACCGCAGTCGCTCCTAAAACATTTTCTCTTTCTGCGAGTAAGGTGCTCTTTCCTTGCAAAATAAACCAGCGTAATAATACAAGCGGAGTCATCGTAGACAGCCTCGCGAGGTAGCCGCGCGGTCTAGGGCGCCTTGTCATTGCCCTCGCGGCTCCCCCCGTCGGAGGTGTTGTCGTTAGCGTAAGTTAGTTTAAGTTAAATTAAATAGTGCGTAAGCTTAGGGACCTATGAACTCAGCAGTTTGGTCCCATAAGACCTTATCACAAATTTCCAAAATTTTCATCGTAGACACAAGCGTTGTTCGACCCTGTTCTTTAGGTTCTCTTATTTTCTCTTCACACATTTTTCCTTCCAGTCGCTACCATCTGCCTATATTTGAGACGGAAACGAGGAATAAGAGGGGCGTTCAGTAACTAGTGCAGCACCTTTTGCTGAAAGCTGATTGGTTTTTTCCATGATTCCAACACACCGTATTATTCTCCACTCTTCTGGTTACAAAATCCTATTTTTCGACATAATCTCCGTTCTAAGCGACGGTCTTGCTGGTCGATGGCCTTACTGGTCGACATCGGAACCAACGTCTTGCTACATCAGTAACCTTCTCATCACCCACATACTGCTTCCCGCGGAATGCTTCCTTCCTTGAGCCAAACGAATGGAAGTCGGAAGGTGTTAAATCTGGGTTCTGGGGAATTGTGTTGTCATGATGAAGGAGAAGTTCGATTGGCAGATGCGACGAAAACGCTGAAGTCGCTTCTTCAGTTTCATGTGTGTAGCACAATACGCCTCAGAGTTGATCTTTGCACCGCGAGGAAGGACATCAAACAGAATAACCCCTTCAGAGTGCCAGAAGACCTTCGCCTTGACTATACCCGCTGAGGGTGCTGCTGTGAACTTTAACTTCGGAGGAGAGACGGAGTGACACCACTTCATAGACCGCCGTTTTTTTCTGGTTCAACGTGATAAAACTGTGTTTAACGTCTATTACGATGTTCGACAAAATGTCACGATCAGCGTCGTAACACGCAAGTAACTCCGCACTGATGGTCCTTCGTTGCTCGTCATGGTATTCTGTTGGGGGGCGAGGAAACCAGCGGGCACGTAACTTTGAGTGCCCCAAATGGCCGACGAGTGTTTCAACCCTACCAGCAGAGACGTCCAGTTGAACAGCCAGGTGTTTGATTATGATTCGCCGATCACCTCGATTTGAAGTGTCCGTATGTTCCAACAGTCCACAAGTCAGAACTGTGTACTGCCGGCCGGCGCGTGGGAGATCGAACTGGTTAGTGCGACCTTGTTGCGATAATGTCCGACGCCTCTCCCAACGACTCACCGTGCTTTTGTTCACTGCCAGGTATCCGTAAGCATTCTGCAATCGCCCATGAATATCTGTAGTACTCTGGTTTTCTGCCAAAAGAAACTCAATGACAGCTCTCGTTACAGACGCCATTGTTAAGGCTAGGTATAGCGCCGCCTTCCATCGGAACTTTACGGAAGTACAGGAGCTGACGCGCGAGTATGCTACGATGTTCCACAACTAAATCTCCAATTTTTCAACCGAAATTAACTGAGAAAAATACGTTGCATTACTCACAGAACGCGCCTCGTAAGTCGTAGTAGCTTCAATGGTAGATATTCTTTTCCGCTAGGTCATACTTCTTTCTTCACTAGCTAACAAAATTGTGAAAGTATGTCAAGGTAGAATAAATGATATTCAGAAAAAGTTGTACATTTTTCTTTTTCGGAGAAGATACCACAAAATGCATATGAAACATGTCAGTTGCAGTTTAGCAATCCGAAGGAAATTGTTTAACCACAACTCCAAGCATAAGAAAACCAACAAGCAAAGAAATTTTTAATGCTAGGGCATCAACACATTCATGAGAGCATTAAATTTTGAATGAACTTCTACAACGTGCAGTTGGAAGCTAGACAAGATGTTCATTTATGAATTCTCGAGCTATCAATTGAAGCCTGTGTTTCCACAAACATCTTGTCCACCACCAATGTTCTCCCTGTAACATTATGAAGAAATGACTCCTACGAGTAGTGGAACTTACATGGAGGAATCATGATCCATGTCAACTCGATACACGCACGCAGTTGTTTGTATCTGTAGATGCAGATTAACGTATCTCGTCTCTGTGTACTGTAACAGCTACTTACGGCTTACACTGTATCGCTGTGGTGGACAGCTCAGGCCTCGAATGGTACGCTCCACAACGACAGTTACGCTTTTCATACTTTTTCTTTTGTTTGAGAGCAACCTTTTGCCTTCAATTTAATCATTAAGAATGAATATATGCAAATCGAGTCAAAATTACTTGTAATGCTGAGTGCACTGCCTGCGGTATGCTGTAATTCTGTTATCAACAGATGAGTGAATTGTTGTGGTGAGAGTGGTGAAATGTACGCAACAGTTCCAACTTTATAGTATTACTGGATATGACTTTTTTTTGATATAAAATCAAATATTTTTCAGAACCTATGTGCCATTATCAGTGGGGTTTCTTTATTCAAAGTTGTACAATGTGAACTTATTTCAGTTGGTAACTTGTCTACGAAAATTCTGGCTAAGACAGTTAACGTTTGCTGTTGTTGCCTTAGTTTTACATTATAGGATTATGCAATACCATATGTACATCATACGGTACTGGCATTTGCAACTAAATGATGTTAATGTGAATGAAGCAAGCCTAGCGCCTATGAGAGGTGAGCGTGTCGAGTAGCCTGCACCAAGTGAATCTTCCTTTTCTACGGACCATCATAATTTTCAGTAAGATCTCAGACTTTACGTTTACCATTTAAACTTGCCTTATTGTTTGTTTCCGCCTCCGGAATTGATCCTGCAACATCATGAGGACTTATTGTGAAGCTTATAATTGTAGTACACCGTAACCGACAAGTTCAGTGTTAGCTATTAATTGTAGTCAGACAGTTCAGTAAGCAAACCTTTGCTCATGGATCGGAAAGAACCGCTGTTATCCGGTACAAATGAACTATTAATTGCACTCAGATAGTTTAATTAGAAGAGCTCTGCTCGTGAATTGGCTACAGACGATTCGATCTGTACAGAGGATTAATGACGGTACAATTCACCTAACTATTCTGAAATGGTAATAGCAATGAAACTAAGTTATCAGGAAAATGTGTGTCACAAACGATATTAAAAACGCAGATATTGAGTAAGTGAAGGGAATATTTTGTAGAAGAAGCGATACAGTTTCGGAATTGAGACTACTGAAAATAGCCAATATAAGGTAGCCTAAACTATGATTTCTAGACTTTAAGAAAGCAGTTTCCTAAAGTAAAAATACTTTTAGTTCTTAACTTGTGCTGGAAGCAAATTACTGTACGTCATATGAAGTTTACACTACAGACGTTTGGAAATTATTGTATCGAGAAGAGATGCTAAAATAAATTTGCAAACGGAAATGTTTAGAAATACGCTTAATCCAAGATGGAACAGTTGGTGGAATTTTCTTGACGAAGATGAAAAATATTCCACAATGTTTTGACAAATGCAATTTGCGGGACAGCGATGGAAACCGATAATCAGATTTAAACTGTCAAAGGATTACCAGAAATGCAGTACTGTATGACGCAATCACGAAGTTGACAGAAGATGTTGAGAACACAAATATGCAGTCGTTATTAAACGCATGCGATGGCTAATAATAATAATGAAGCAGAACTTGGCCAGTTTTCTGTGGCCAACACGAGTGGCATGTTTCTGTGAACACTTACGAGAAGGAAGCAAGTATCTACGACTAAGAGTTTTATTAAAAAAAAATTCTGAAATTCAAACAACATTTAAAAGCTCGAGCAGAGTTGGGTTGGAAATCTGAGCGTGGGAGAGTGGGATTGAAATGATATAGGAGTAGTAGAGCATTGCATAAACGGAGTACCTGCCGAGATAGTGTCTCCGTTACGAAAATAACACACTCTATGGAATAAAAAACGATGAGGCGATGAGGTAACAGTTGTATTGTGTGGGAGGCTTCTATTTGAATTTTATATCCATCACTCAACGGCAGTGTGGAGGCTGTGCAACTGTTTAGACATAAACAGCAGTCAAAGCCATCGCCGTTCCTACCTGCTTCATATTTTTAGTACGCTGTGTGCTACAAACGACCTGTATTTTTCTTAGAGAAAATAAAGCAAAGCCAGTGACGACAACACCTTCTCCCTGCACGTTCATTGATTTTCTCCCTCCTACATAGATAAAACATAGATACACCGTTTGTAAGCCCTCACATTGTCGAAGGGCGAAGGATCTCCATCGTTTGTTAAAAATGCTAACATTCACAATCATAATAAAATACAGAATAATTAAACTTACGGCTACGGTTGATCCTGCAGGTCATGCTTATTAAAGAATCAGTACCTAAGTACAAAGTTGGCCACGACGTCATCGTTTTTAAGTGTAACTCAGTTCATGCTTACTGAATAATTAGTGGCTTGGTACAGTTTTGCCCACATCACCGTTATACCGTTATTCAAACCTTCTGCTGGTTTTGTATATTAACAGTCATGATTTGACCCGCGTTTTACTATTGGAGAGTTACGCTTTCTAACGCCGGTCTTGTGCCCAACATTGTGGTGAATCTTTAGTAATCACTAATTCTGTAGTAAACATGATCCAAGAATGGTTGCTGGTCAACCGAAACTGATAATCGGCAAGTCATAGTTACACTACACTGCGATCAACGTTGTTAGAATTTTTAACTCAAACACGACTGTTATTAGAAATCTCAACACACAGGTCTAAGAATGCAACTGAAACTTAAGTCAGGTGTAGTCGAAACAGCAAAAGACAATAATTACAAATAAATGTATCGATTTTATGAACTGAGCACTGAAATACCTACGTTGCATTTAGTAACTGATGTAAAAGTTTCAGACCAAAATTACGGCAAGGACAAAGGGCATGTTCTCTGCAGAAGTAAATGGATAAAGTAGAAATGAAAGTTAACATTATTATTTAAAAGCGATATACGCTGTAATTTGGGTCCATAGCAGCAGCACTTCATTTAATGAATTCAGTCATGTAGCTACTTCACAGGCCGTACAAGAAATTACGACGTAAGAAGGCGTGTAAAATTGGAATTACTCCGTTGTGCGTGAGACCGATTGACTCCCAATTTCGAAGAAAATGAGTACCGCTGAAATGGAAGACACATGATAATTTATTACCTTTAGGAGAATTTGAGCAAATTGTAGCTGAACGACGGCAGTGATGCATTTGAAATACGTATTTCCATTGAGAGTAGCTTAACATGCTGATGTTGTGCCATTCAGCCGACTTGAACAGCAATAGAAGAAATCTGACTGCCACAGTTTTTATCTGTGTGTATGACATCTTTTGTCTCAATCAGTTTGTGTTGCATTAAAAGTTCTTTAGTTTGTAAGAAAAAACAAACCCTTTGCAAAGACTGAACAGAGAAGCTAGATACATGCCAACAATGTGTGTGTGTGTGTGTGTGTGTGTGTGTGTGTGTGTGTGTGTGCGTGTGTGTGTGTGTATGTGTGCGTGTGTGTGTGTTTGTGTGCGTGTAAGAATGCGTTTGCGTTTTCTGGTGTGTGCGTTTCTCAGCAGTCGTTCCCATAACATTTCCGTAAGTAGTCATAGTAGAATTATTAGTATTAGCTTTGGTTACGTAAGTTTAAGAAGTATTAGTAGTAGTACTTAACAATAATTGATCAAGTAAACTGCAGAATTAGTGAATTATTAAAATAACGACAATATAAAGGAATGCTCGACTGAACAGACATGCCCTAGAAAAACTACGTGTAGAGTAGTGTGTAAGCGGAGATGATTAATACAAAGTTAAGGTCAAACAGTAGCTATCACATACAATGTAAATGTTGTTCAATATTCAGAGTAGGACAAAAAGAAAAGGAAGTAGATAGTCATAAAGACTCACAGAACAGAACTGCATTATTATATGTAACGATCCACTGTTATCATCAAGGCAGTGGACATAATCAGTAAATCAATAGGAGGTAAAAGTGAGGGACATAAGTGCGTAAGCGGGACGAACAGCCATTCGACAGTAACAGTCGTTGATAAAACTCTTGTTCGCGGACTTATGCATAAGTAATGTATGTAATACGCACTGCTGGTTGCCTGGAAGTGGAGGGACAGTGCAAAGTAAGGACTGAATATTATTCGTATCAAGACTTCTATTAACACTCCTCAGCAGAAGTAATTGTACCAATTAGGTCAACAAGACCTTGACATATTAAGACAAAACTATCCCATTATAGAAAACAATTGAAGAACAATTACTGATCATAGCTAAAACAATCTCTTCAAAGGTTAAATACAAGGCTTAAGAATTCCCTAAATGATACTATTTTGTAAAGAGTATAACATGATACGAACACAAGTCTTCAAAACAGGCAGGCAATATAAATCTTTACAATGTGTTTGACTAAAGCACAACAAATAATTGAGGTTTACCTCGAAGGAAATTGTTAAAAGGATACAAAAACCATTGAAGCTGATTTAAATGAAACCGCCATGCATTGGGCAATGAAGCCTGGACGAACGGCCCCGAAATTACTCAGGGCAGGCCCGATACGCTGCTCACTACACTTCTCCTTTTCTAAGCAACCAGTGGGTATACGCTCCAATGCAAAACATACAATGGCAGCCTGATGAACAGAGAAGTAAGTTTTAAGTAAAAAGAGCGAAAACTTTGTAAAGAAGTTTAGCAGCCAACTGAGATTCAGCTTCAAATCACGTCACGAGGCGGTGACGATAACCACTTAACCGTCGCTCGGAACCAAAAACATATGTGGAAGGGAGGTGCAAATGGTTGTTTATTGAACCTCACGTATGTTAAAAACAAGCTTGGTTTGAAAGTATAACTTACGAAGGTACATGCAACACGATTTTCCCCGTAAGACGCATAACAATGCGGGCTCCAAATAACTAAAGAAAGCGACGTGACGATTTAGTGCACAACGTACCAGACAAAAGCAAAAATAATTTGAACATCACGATTAATGACACATTAACGTAAAAGAGAATTACGTAACCTGAAGCAGTCCAAAACACTAATAATTTAAAATACACGATCATATTACAGCTCTGTGACAATTACCAAATTTTCATACTAGCGACACGATCCTCAACTCGCCCGTCCGGACACAGGAACAGGGAAGAACAAGAACAGGAGGCTCAACAGAGTCCCATATAGAAGCAGCAAGAGACAAAAACACGTGCTGACATCTTATACAGGTCCACAAAATGGGGTGACAGTTTGCTGGACGCCTTACTCACGCAGTACACTCGAAAAATAAGCTTCACACAAAAAATGTGTAGAATCCAAAGTTGATTATTTTCGAGGGGCAAATCTGCTGGTGCTAAAATTAGCCCGCCACCCCAGCCTCCTGCGACTGGGACGGGAAGCAACTTTAAAGTTTCAAATGGGAGCCCCCATTTTTTATTTCAGAATCAGATTCTACATAAAAAACTACGTACATTTTGTCTTAAACATTTGTTATGATTCTTGGTAACTGGCACTGTAATTCAAGAGAATCTATGTTCTCATTTTTGCGTGGAAAATGGTTACGGACAAATAAAAAAAATACTTTTTTACTTCGTAAATTTTGATTCGCTAAAACTAAGACCTTCCCTCTCTCCCCATAGGGTGGTGATTGGGAGACAGGAATTAGAGTTTTAGAAATGTTGACCCACGAAACAAACAAAACTTACCCCAATCTGCGGAAAAAAATAATATTTGAGTCAGCATTTGTAAAACTCTAATAATAATAGCCCATCAATTGCGAAATACTGTTTTTTTAAAAATATGGATCATGGTTTCCAAATTTCGAAAACTTATTCAGATGATATTGTACATATTAACAAATATTACGTCTTTGTGTGTACAAACGATACCGTTAAATAAAAAAAGTTATAGGAAATGTTCACAAATGAAACTGCAGTGAAGTATAATCACGTAGAATTACGTTATCTGTATCCAGTATGGGAAACGTTCAATGCTTAGTAAACGTGGGTGTAATCCACTTCATCATTTAAAATACATAATTTAAAAGTAGTAGTCCCCTAGTGTCGAGCTTCATCCTAAAACTTTTTAAAGTATCAGACATTTGACATTGGATACAACAACGTGCAGTATCCCACTTGACAGATTTATATATATGTGATATCAAATACAATAAGTTCCGTCTGATCCTACAGACCGTAAATATGCCACGTACAGAGCTAGAGACATACGCCGACTGAGTGAAGATGCATAATTTGAGGTCGCTTCTGGCAGATGGTGTTCATGTTCGTGCTTTTATAATATTCCCTCATGTCAGGTGACAACTTAATACGTCATATTAGGAGTCTTATACAGTGATAATATTTCCTTGAAGCAGTTTGCTTTGACACTCATGTTTGTCGCAGCTAGGTATCCACGAAAATGTGCTTCTCGTGCGCTTTTATGATTTTGTAAATACACTGAAGTGCCAAAGAAACTGGTATACACATGCGTACTCCCCAGATATATGAAAACATGCAGAACACGACGCTGCGGTCGGCAACGCCTATACAGGGTGTTACAAAAAGGTAAGGCCAAACTTTCAGGAAACATTCCTCACACACAAAAGAAAGAAAATATGTTATGTGGACATGTGTCCGGAAACGCTTACTTTCCATGTTAGAGCTCATTTTATTACTTCTCTACAAATCACATTAATCATGGAATGGAAACACACAGCAACAGCACGTGCCAGCGTGACTTCAAACACTTTGTTACAGGAAATGTTCAAAATGTCCTCCGTTAGTGAGGATACCTGCATCCACCCTCCGTCGCATGGAATCCCTGATTCGCTGATGCAGCCCTGGAGAATGGCGTATTGTATCACAGCCGTCCACAATACGAGCACGAAGAGTCTCTACATTTAGTACCGGGGTTGCGTAGAAAAGAGCTTTCAAACGCCCCCATAAATGAAAGTCAAGAGGGCTGAGGTCAGGAGAGCGTGGAGGCCATGGAATTGGTCCGCCTCTACCAATTCATCGGTCACCGAATCTGTTGTTGAGAAGCGTACGAAGACTTCGACTGAAATGTGCAGGAGCCCCATCGTGCATGAACCACATATTGTGTCGTACTTGTAAAGGCACATGTTCTAGCAGCACAGGTAGAGTATCCCGTACTAAATCATGATAACGTGCTCCATTGAGCGTAGGTGGAAGAACATGGGGCCCAATCAAGATATCAACAGTGCCTGCCCAAACGTTCACAGAAAATCTGTGTTGATGACGTGATTGCACAACTGCGTGCGGATTCTCGTCAGCCCACCCAAGTCGACTGTGAAAATTTACAATTTGATCACGTTGGAATGAGGCCTCACCCGTAAAGAGAACACTTGCACTGAAATGAGGATTGACACATTGTTGGATGGACCATTCGCAGAAGTGTACCCGTGGAGGCCAATCAGCTGCTGATAGTGCCTGCACACGCTGTACATAGTATGGAAACAACTGGTTCTCCCGTAACACTCTCCGTACAGTGACATGGTGAACGTTACCTTTTACAGCAGCAACTTCTCTGACGCTGACATTAGGGTTATCGTCAACTGCAGGAAGAATTGCCTCGTCCATTGCAGGTGTCCTCGTCGTTCTAGGTCTTCCCCAGTCGCGAGTCATAGGCTGGAATATTCCGTGCTCCCTAAGACGCCGACCAATTGCTTCGAACATCCTCCTGTCGGGACACCTTCGTTCTGGAAATCTGTCTCGATACAAACGTACCGCGCCACGGCTATTGCCCCGTGATAATCCATACATCAAATGGGCATCTGCCAACTCCGCATTTGCAAACATTGCACCGACTGCAAAACCACGTTCGTGACGAGCACTAACGTGTTGATGCTACGTACTGATGTGCTTGATGCTAGTACTGTAGGGCAATGAGTCGCATGTCAACACAAGCACCGAAGTCAACATTACCTTCCTTCAATTGGGCCAACTGGCGGTGAATCGAGGAAGTACTGTACATACTGACGAAACTAAAATGAGCTCTAACACGGAAATTAAGCGTCCCGGACACATGTCCACATAACATATTCTCTTTATTTGTGTGTGAGGAATGTTTCCTGAAAGTTTGGCCGTACCTTTTTGTAACATCCTGTATAAGACAACACGTATTTGGCGTAGTTGTTAGATCGATTAATGATACAGTGGTAGGTTACGAAGATTTAAATGACTTTGAACGTGGTGTGATAGTCGGTGCACGAGCAATCGGACACAGCATCTCCGAGGTAGCGATGAAGTGGGAATTTTACCCTACGACCGTTTCACGAGTGTACCATGAACATCAGGAATCAGGTAAAAAAATCAAATCTCCGACATCGCTGCGGCCAGCAAAAGATCGTACAAGGGTGGGACCAACGACGACGGAAGTAAATCGTTCAATGTGACAGAAGTACAAGCCTTTCGCAAGCTGCTGCAGATTTCAGTGCTGGGCGATCAACAAGTGTCAGCGTGCGAACCACACAACGAAACATCATCGATCTGGGCTTTCGGAGCCGAAGACCCACTCATGAATCCTTTATGACTGCATGACGCAAAGCTTTACGCCTCGCCTGGGCCCGTTAACACCGACATTGGGTTCTTGATGACATGAAGTTATGTCCCCTGGTCGAACAAGTCTTGTTTCAAATTGTACCCAGCGGATGAACGTGTACGGGTATAGAGACAACCTAATCAATTCATGGACCCTACATGTCAGCGGGGGACTCTTCAAAATGTTGGAGGCTCTGTAATGATGTGGGATGTGCGCAGTTGAAGTGATAAGGACGCCTACCTCGTCTAGATACGACTCTGACAGGTGACACGTACGTAAGCATCCTGTCTGGTCACCTGCATCGATTCGTATCCATTGTGCATTTGGACGGACTTGTGCGACTCCAGAGGGACAAAGCGAGACCCCACACGTCCAGAATTTCTACAGAGTGGCTCCAGAAACACTCTTCTGAGTTTAAACACTTCCGCTGGCCAGCAGACTCCCCAGACATGAACATTATTGAACATACCTCTGATGCCTTGGAACGTGTTGTTCAGAAGAGACCTCCACCTCGTCGTACTCCTACGGATTTATGGACATCTCTACAGGATTCATGGCATTAATTCCCTCCAACACTACTTCAGACATTAGCCGAGTCAACGCGACGTCGTGTTGCAGCCCTTCTGCGTGCTCGCCGGGGCCCTACACGATATTAGGCAGATGTACCAGTTTTTTTGGTTCTTCAGTGTAGTTAGCTATGTTTACCTGAGTCTGCGGGCTCTTTATTAGCCGTATAGCTTTAATGGCTCACTTTTTTACCCCACTTCTCTTCAAACTTTCAGTTAACATGACAATTCTAATAATGAATACGTACTTGTGTTATCACATCCGCTGCTCAACGCACCTATTTGCATACTGGACGCCCATGAAACTAGTGCCTCTAACCTTCAGACAATTCGCTCATATCGTTAGGTCTGTCAGAGGCGTACTTGCCTCTGTGGAATGATACTGCTAGAAATGGAAGGTCTATTTACAATGGAACAAAGGATCGCTTTAGTTGAACTGAGTTTGTTTAATGTCCTAAATATCGTCTCTGTTTTTCTTCCCTGTCCTGGACACGTAAAATTGCGTTAATTGCCTGTCGCTACCGTTTCAAAACATTTTACCTTATAATGTGTTTTCGACACAATGTCTTCTTAATTTGATTTTATTTACTGGTCATCGGCGTTTATTAGAGTAATAATGTAACACATAACTATTAAATGCAGTATTTAAAAGGTTTTCTCGCTTGGAACAAATATTTTATTCAAATTTAGAACTAATACAAGTTACCTGGCCATGTTGTACCTTGGAACAGTTTCTCACATTTAAAAAACCTTTCTATTCCGGTATAATTTAAAAAAGCGACTACAAAACACATAAAGTGAATGCCATCATTTCAGAATGGAATAACAAAATACGTTACACTTATATTATAGGGCAGGATACAGGCGAACGTCTGAAAAATGTTGGTCTACTGTATGTTATAACTAACTTATTCCACAATATTCGCGGCAGCGATAGCTTGCCTTGCATTGTTAACAAAACTCATCTAATTTCGGTGATAAACCCTCGTGCCAAACGACTCAGGCCGCTAAGCGAAAGATCCAGAAAAGCAATTACAATTGTACAAAATGTGACAATAACAGAAATCATCATGACGTCAGTGGTTAGTGAGGAAGCAAGAATGGAATAAATATATTGTTTCATGTCAGCTGCCAGACCATGTACAGTGAAATATAGGTAACTATTTGTACGAATGTATGACCTATGTCATCATATGAACGCCAATTGGTTATCTAGGTAACAAGGCTTAAACTAATTGTTTCATCCTCAATCGACAAAACCGTACTTACGGGTAGTTCACTGTATGTGCTCTGTCAGTTGACAGGAAACAATAGATCTATTCCGTTTTTACTTCCTGTAACATCTTGGTGATTTCTGTTATTGCCACTGCCTATATGATTGCAATATATCTAATTATTTAATGTCATGCATACTGTTTTAAAACTGTCGAAACCATGGTGAAGGTTTAATAAACATTTATTTAGCATATCTGTCTTACCTCCCTATTCATAACGAAGTTTCTCCTGTTATACCATTTTCTGCTTCTCGTGATATTACCCCGTAGTCACCCGACCAGAAATCCTTGTGTTTTTTTTCTTTTAATTTCATTTCATGTTACTTCACTGACCTCCACTATATCTGGAGTGAGCCTTAGTAATCCCTTTCCGATTTTATAGCTTTCCTACAAACTTCTGATAATCCGCATCCCGACTCGTAGAACGTTATCGTTTCATTGGTCATTCAGTCTTTTTCTCATGATCACATCCCCCTTTGGCAGCCCAATGTAGAGATCGATATACTTGTTCAATTAGAGACCAAGTGTCCTGTGGATATACATTATGTATATTAGTGCAGTGGTTTCCGTTGCCTTGTACATCGTCATACTGTTGATCATTGCTAATTCTTCTGGCTTTTGTGGCAGCTTCCCACCCAAAGGGCAAGGGAGTTCCCTGTGAACTTCTGTCCGCTCCTCCTCCATCTTTGACAGACTCGCTGGCATTATGAGGGTGGTTTCTTATGCCGAAAGTCTTCGGTCACTATAGCTGATGATTTCTATTCAGAATCTAAGCAGCGGTGGGGACTCAACCCAGGAACGAATACTTTTCATATGGCAGTGAAATTGATAATTATTCGGCCAATGTTAAAATACGAGGAATGATCAATTGGGCGAGACTACCTGCAAAAGATCAGTTTGAAATAATGGAAATTGCGTTGGACAGACGAGAAATGAATCTATAAATAATGATCGCACGTAACTCGTAAGATTTCTGTGGGATTAAGAGCGCATGATTCTGCAGTCCAGTAAAACTACAACAGGGTGCGAGAGGTTACATGCAGCCAGGAATGTGTCTGTGCAGCCTGATAAACGTGACTATGAAGACTGGAGCGTCCGCAGCGTACTCGTCATGAATGTAGAAAAAAAGTAACACAGATTGTTCAAGTAGACGTCCTGATTAATGTTCGCGGTAACCTAAAAGAGTAGACACAATTCATAGTACAATAAATGCTCCAGAACATCATAGTATCACCGCTAGCCTGTTCTACACACTCCACACATTGCGAATTAAGCGCCTCATCCGGTTGTCTGTAGCCTAGACGCCTTGATTCGTTTAAAGAGAGGCAAAAGCGAGACTCTTCGGACCACTCTACTCACCCCGAATGAATTACATCCAGTTTCTTCGTTGTTTGGCCCTTCGAAGACGCACAGCTTTATGTGATACTGTAAGCAGTGTCATTTTGCCAGGTATCCGACTCCAATGATCCGTAGCAGGGACCACCGTTTGCAGCGTTAGTTAGTAAACAGGTTGAGATGAACATGCGTTGACTTATAGGAGCAGTTTCAGTCGTGTGTGAAGATTATTTCAGACTTGTCTCCAGTTCCTGTCGGTTAGAATCTTTTTTACGAGCACTGTTCATACAGCATGCTACATGGTATACCTTTACTTCTAAACAGCCGGCCGCGGTGGTCTCGCGGTTCTAGGCGCGCAGTCCGGAACCGCGCGACTGCTACGGTCGCAGGTTCGAATCCAGCCTCGGGCATGGATGTGTGTGATGTCCTTAGGTTAGTTAGGTTTAAGTAGTTCTAAGTTATAGGGACTGATGACCACAGCTGTTAACTCCCATAGTACTCAGAGCCATTTGAACCATTTGAACTTCTAAACACGTTGGACAATCCGCTTTGATACATGAACAAATCTGGCTGCTTCATTCGCTACTTGATCATGGTCATGTGCAAACATCATAGTTCCTTTGTATCAAATCTCCATGTCGACTCATACTCCTGCACTAATTGCATACAACCGAATGGCACAGGTTCACCACTTCACTGCCATGACTTAGATCGCCAATTTAGGGTCACAAACTGCCTGACACCAATTCTAAATTGTCTACAGCGTTCCAAAGCTACCAGTTTCTCTTTCAAGCAGGCGAGTCTATTTTGACTAGTGAGCTTAGACACTGCGCTAGCCGAACACACAGTTGACGTTGTGTTGGTACACTTAAGATTGATAATGCTTGTGACACTTCCGCTGTGATATTTCAAAATAAAGGATGTTTATAAATGAATATAGGGTATTTAACGCTTTATAATATTTATTATATTAAACTTACAGTTATAAACGATATGTCAAATGAAAGAGCAACTCAGGCTGTTTTATCAAGAAACTTATAAATGTTCAATTGGAGGACCATTTATCACACGGCACATATGAAGTCTATAGCCGAGTTCTTCCCACACGTTGATTAGAGTGTCTTCAGTGATTGTAGCAACAGCTTCTTCAATCTGGTTTCTTAATTCATGGATGTCTGCTTGTAGTGGAGGCACGTACACACGATCCTTGATGAAGCCCCAAAGGAAAAAATCGCATGACGTTATGTCGGGTAAACATGGAGACCATGCAAAGCAAGCCCTGTCATTGGGCCTCTTGCGGCCTATCCAGCGCTTGCGTACAGTGAAGTTCGACCAGTCGCCAGTGAGGTGGCGCACCATCTTGCTAGTGCCAAACACAACTGTTTGAAGTGCTCTTCCATTTGACACATTGTAGCCTCCCCATCAATTATCGACCTTAATGACAGTGAAAAATTAAACCGCGTGTACCTAATGGAAATTTTGAAAAAGCAATCGTCACCGAAGTTAATCTGTCGGTAAAGAGGAAGGAAATGGTTACATCTAAATGAAAGGAAAAATGCAAATGAAACTGGTGGAAATTAATTTTGAAAACGGGTAAAGTTAATAAAGAAAGTAAATGTGCGGCCGTTACGTTAACAATTAACTAGCGGTAATTAGATATTTGAGATTTGGGGGAAATTACGGTCGCCAGTCCTATGGAATTACTATAGTAACTGCAAAAGAAAGGTTATTACACATATAATTAGCACTAGAAGCGTGGCAACTGAAGGTTGACACGTGTAGTGTGAAAACTGAAAGTTTGTCAGAAGTAATAAATTTCGCTACACTCTGACTTAGTTTATCAAAAGAATTAATAAAACCGGAAAATTGAAGTTAATTTAGTGACTGAAATTAACAGTGAGCTTTGTTTCTGAAGCACATCGAAATTCAGTAAAATACAGTTAGTCTTGGACTACCTCAACAATCATTTCAAAAGCTGCTTGAATCTACGCAATTTAGAAATAAGAGATTTATCTTTGAACTTGAATTAAATGATTCTGGACAATTAACAATAGTAACGTTTAGTACGTACCAAACCGAGCTGCAGTCACAGGTAAGCTAAAATAGGGTAACAAAACTCGCACTCTTAATTTGTGCTTGGGTAATCTAAATATTTTAGCCAGCTATGAATACTTTAACTGAACTTTGAAATTAAAGCAGTGAAATGGAATGTTATTACTTTAATGCTGGCGTCTGAATTTCAACGACACTCGTGTTCATTTCGGAAAAGGAAGGGACCCTGCTTGGTAATGCAATTGGGACAATGAGCAACAAAGGTTCATACTAAGTTGCTGTAATTTTGTGATGCAACAATTTTAAAAGCTGAGTTCTGCCATACAGTTCTAAAACTTTACGTGCTTCCAGTCTTCCTGTTGGTTGATTGAAGGTTTGAAGTCGTCGGTCGAGGAGGTGGCGACAGTCGCTCATTGCCGGCCGTTGCTGTTGCAGAAACTGGATGTTGGCGCTACTTCTTCTCGACACTGTCACCAGGCGAAACGGGCTCTTGATGTGCGTCAGCTAATGCTTCCCGTCCGCGACACCGTTTCAGAAACTATCATAGCAAGTCGAGCGCAATTACATGCTGCCAAACCCCGAAAGCGCGGCAACTCGCGGGAGCGTCACACAACACACCTGCTCAACCGCACTACTCCAGCCAGACTCCCCTCTACCCGCGCTCCACGCGACAGAGTTAACACTACCAAAGATACTAAGCACTTTGGTTCTCCTCACGACCTATCGATGTATTCGTTCGATAGCATAGTTTTCCCTAGGCCAGACCCAGCGTATAAATACAAATGATATTCACAAAACAAACCAATTATACATCGACATAAATGCATATATATACAAATAGTAAAACAATTACAATATACAAAGACACAGAAATGTTATATCTTCAGGTAACAAAATAAGGAAAAAAAATTGCAGTGCAATAGATGGAAATAGGAGGATATGCATTTCCGGCGTTACAACACCATTTATAACTGTAAGTTTAATGTAATAAATATTATAAAGCGTTAAAACCCCGATAATCATTTACAAACACCGTGTACTAAGATATGTCTCATTGACTTTTACAAATGAGCAAAGTTGGAAATCTGTGCATAGTGTCCTCAGGGTTCGGTATTAGGTCCTATATTCTTTTCACTGTACGTCAAAGATGAAAACCCTCACTGACACGTTGAAAATCAGTACTCAGCGTCCCCAGATATTAGGTCTTATACTCTTTTCGTCATATGTCAGTGATGTGTCATCAGTTTTTTCCTACTGAAAATATCAGATACATGCTGATATCCTCCCGTTGTTTCTCAGTACAGAACCAATAACCCTGAAGACAGCTATCAAAATAGGTACAGAATATAGGGTCAGAGCTCAGACCGTCCAAAACCCATCCAGTACTGGTTCTAGGCTCATTAGCCCGAACGAAATATCTGGAATCACTACCATCTTTAATCCTAAGTGAGTCAAATACTAACGTCTCCCTCAGAAAATAGTCTAGGAGTAATAAAAGATAAGGAGCTAAATTGGACTAACCACGTAATTGCAATGTCCAACCAGGTATCAACAGCCTCACATGCCTTACAAAAATGTACAATGCTGTTATCTCTCTACCTGGAAAAGAAACTTTTACAGAAACCTACACTTTCAAGTATTGATTACAGTGACGGTGTCCTGCAAGGTCTTTCTCAGGAAAGCTCTCGTCGCATGGAACCGGTTCTCAATATCTGCATTCGATGTATCTATGATGTTAGACTCTTTCAACGTGATTCATCACAACATGCACCATTCTGTCTGATTGAACGTAGGCACATAGATTTTATACCCTTTGCCTTCTCTAGTGACTCACAAACATAATCTGTCCCCCATGTCTTTCCTCGACCTTAATGCTCTTGTCTGATCAACATGGCAGAAAGAACCGTCCCATGAGAGAAAAATCGTTTTTGTCCCACTCCATCGTTCAGCCACTTTCTCCAAGTCATTCTCAGTAGCAGGAACCCGGCTCTGCACATTTTAGAGAACTGACTAACATTTCCAGTCTCAAAGCCAGTTAACAACATATCTATCGAAGCAACAATAATGATTACCATTGTTCCTACGCAGTCGTTACCCCTTTACATCCCTCTTGGCGCAGTCTCCTTGAATTTCCTTTTCCCAGAACTCGCTGTATCACGAAGCATCTATTTTTACGCCCATAAATTCTTTTTATGTCTGCCACTATCATTATTGTTGTTAAGTACACGATTATTATTTTTTATTATTGTTATTATTATTATCATTATTATTAGTCGCAGCAGCAGCAGTAGAAATACTACCAATGTTAAATTTATTAGTTCATAGTGTTATTTAGTCACATTCTCTCTATAGACAAATGATAACAGTACTATTCACCATATTAAAATTCTTATTTCTTAGGTAACTACGATACTATTTCTCGTATTAAAATTGCTGTTTCTCGAGTAACTATGATTTAAAGTAACTATGACTTAAAAACTGTACTGCATATATGAAAACCTGGTCTGATATAGGAGAGGGCCTGATGGCCCTAATCAGATCATGTTAAGTAAATAAATAAACTAGAACGGACTATAATTTCGAATAGTGAGTTGCTTCAGAGAGTACGATGCGCAGCGTGGTCCCGATTTCACCACCCAGCCCAGCTGCCAACAGGCAGGTGCTCGCCTCTCACGATCCTGCAGTGCCCTGCTGAGGTCCGTCCCCACCTCCGCCCTTGTCGCCCTCGTCCGCCCCCGCCATTCATCACCCGACCGCCCCCAGCTGTCTGTCACGTCGGGGCTCTCCAGATGGGATGCCACTCACGGCTGCTGAGCGTTGTCATCCATCTAAAGACAGCTTAATCGATGGATATACCTTAAAGGTATGCCACGATTCGCGTGTGAGACGTACATTACAAATACCCTTGTTATGATAAACTGACGAGGGTGTATCAACAGAAACGCAATTACCTTGTTCAGATTTATTATTCAGATAACCTGTTTCGAAAGGGACATGATCATCATCAGACCATTCAAAGTCTATGATAAGAGTGATACTAAGTTTCAGAGAACTATATTTAAGCATAAATGTAAATAATGCAAGTAATCTCAAATACGATTCCATATCTACCCGTGGAAGAGAATGACGAGGAGCAGCCTGCTATTTCGTGACAATAAACACGGATCACTAACGTACGGATGCTTGTGGTTAAGTAGCGGAGGCTCCACCCTCTGCCTCTCGCATAGCGTCATGTAATTTATAGCCAGTGGTTACAGAGTATGACATTGTTTCGTAACAATATTGCAGAAAAGTGTAATTATTACACATGTAATAACAAAAAATATGAAGGTGAGGTGATATATAAATTAAGCAATAAAAGCAAGTTTTATGAAAGGAAATTTTGTTTACAATGCAGAATCGAAATGAAGTAATATCCATTAACATACAGTATTTCAACGTTACCTTCCCTCTGTAAGTGACTGCAGTAGTTCCACGTAATCCAAAGACGGCTGACAGAACACCAAGTGGCTACCTAGGAGACGAGACCTCAATCGATACATACTGTTATCGATCAGTGATGATACAGAATGGTGGTCAGACGAAAGCTAATATAACCAGCAAATGTGTCGCCATAGTTTATGACAGTATGTCATTGCTAATGACAAACGTTTATCTTAAAATGTACGTCAGAGTACATGATATATTGCAAAATGAAAGCAATGATACTTCGGTAAAAGAAAACTGTAACATTATAAGTAAAAGTGCTGGTTTCATATGGCCCTGTAAATTTCATGAAATGTATATAATGATGTATACATGATCATTAGATATTTTGCAGTCATATAGGAAGTGGCAATAACAGAAAGCACCAAGATGTCAACAGGGAGTAAAAACGGAATAGATATGTTGTTTCCTGTCAGTTGACAGAGCAATACAGTGAACTACACGTAAGTACGGTTTTGTCGATTCAGGATGAAACAATTAGTTTAAGCCTTCTTGCCTAGATAACCAATTGGCGTTCATATGATGACATACGTCATACATACGTACAAATACTTACCTATGTTTCACTGTACAGTCATGCTCAAAAGTATCCGAACGACCAGAATTGCATTTCGCAATAACGCAGCTGTCTAGCAGGTCCTCTAACCGCTCCTTGGTACAGTCGTTTGACTCTTGAAAATGGCTCCAACAAGTCACCCCTAGAAAACTCGGCTCTGTAACGCAATAACTCAAAATGTAAAGTAATACCACGATACTATAAATTTCAGGGAACACCTTATCACAGATATGACTGTCCTTAAGGCTTGTAAGCTCACATTTATTGCAATAAATGACATACCTGAAATGTTACCATTCTCATTATTACGTCAGATAGGTAATGCACCTAGTAAGTTCGTCGTATTCATGATTTCTTCTTCAAAGTAACATACCGCACTTGTTATTTAACACAAAATGACATAAAAAAATTAAGTTATTCCCTGGAAGCTTGTTGAGAATATGTATGAACTTCAAATGACACGACGAACCGTCTCGTTCTGCATATGGATTCAAACCCAGGTCATGCAGACTAATATTTCGTGACTGGCGGAATCTAACAGTCATCCCTGACTAGGCATACAGAGAGTGATATACCTCGATTTTAGACAGTATCAATTAGCAAATATCAACTTCAAATTACATAACGTAAACGTTTTTAACGGACGCGAATTCCTACCCAGCACCTAAGGTCCCTGTTAACGAACTACGAGAGATATTAAATACTGCTTCTTCACAGGTAACTTACTTGAAATGTGTGTCCGTAGCCCATGTCTCGTGTCGCAACGGCTCAATGAGTCGTCAGTTCTAACCGTGGTAGGGGCCAGTGTGTGTGAGATTTTTTTTCCGATTTATTTTATGGGGCTGCGAATTTGCAGAAAAATTCTGTAACGAAATCAGGAGAAAATCTTTACACATCAAATCCTCTTGCTAGCTCGACACAGTAATTTTTATTACAGCATATTGATAATTTTTACTTATGGACCGTCTGACAGCAACTGAATAAAATACAGTTTTAGTGCCATACGCGTTTCGCCTTTATTTTCTGCAAGGCATCATCAGTGGCCTGGAATGTGTACATATGTTTGCTACATAATTTACATTTTTGTCACTATACCTATAGGTTATAAACAGTTCTGGTGGCTGGTTCAAAATGGTTCAAATGGCTCTGAGCGCCTTGGGACTCAACAGCTGAGGTCATAAGTTCTCTAGAACTTAGAACTACTTAAACCCAACTAACCTAAGGACTTGACACACATCAATGCCCGAGGCAGGATTCGAACCTGCGATCATAGCAGTCGCGCGGTTCCAGACTGAAGCGCCTAGAACCGCTCGGCCGCTGGTGGCTGGTATTTCGTATTAAGTAGTAATGTTTTGAACTGTACTTACAGTTTACGTGGACAATTTCTTACATATTACGCTCGTGTTGCATTTTTGGTGTTGTTCTTCTTCTTATGAATGCCAATTTGCGTTTTTTTCCCTACATTCCACAGTACCATGAACTGAACGCTTGTTTCAATGCAATGTTTTGGTTTCTGTTGCCGACTGTCAAATGTTTTTGCCAAAGACCGAATGTTATTTCCAAACTTTCGAGTGTAATTATTGAAGTATCCGTGATCTGTTGTGTATGCATTTGTGTGTGTGTGTGTGTGTGTGTGTGTGTGTGTGTGTGTGTGTGTGTGTGTGTGTGTGTGTCCATAAGGTGAAGGGGGAAGAGTTTTATTGTTTATGTTATCATTTCCTTCATTAAGTGTAGTAGGAAGCCTGTGCTGATGTGTGTTTGTTCATTTATCACGTGTTTGTTTTCTGCTATGGCTTTCTGGATGTGGAAGTTTTCTTGTATTTGTATAAGATGTTTGTCATGGTTGCTTATTCTCATTATTTTCATTTCTTGTTCCATGTTTGTAGGATGAAGGTTGTGGCGTTTCAAATGTTCTGAAAATGTGGAATGGTTTGTTTCATACTTCCAACATCTGATATTTTTTTTGTATCAGACGGTCCATAAGTAAAAATATATACCGTAATATTACACGCAACTGAGGAAAACATGACTAAAAAAGTTGAAGATGACAGTAAGTTGTGTTAATGGTCATAGATATCGCCTTTCTGACTGCCAAGCTGCTTCACAATACAAGCGTCTCTGAAGAAATTCGATTCAACTGTCAACAATAAGAAATTCAATATTGTTCTTCACTTAAGACTCACATGCCAGGGTGAAAAGTACGATGGAAAGGAACCTCTTGGTTACTACAAGGAATCTCTGCAGAATTTCCGCAGTAGAAATTAGGATCTCTCTGCAGACATTTGCTAACAGGCGGCTCTAGCAACTTACTTTCTCTCTGGGTAGCTTCAAGTATGGGCAATTTTGTCGTCTTAAATCCAATTGAATATTTTAAATATCACTTTTGAACAGCATTCACTTCTCCATTATTTAATGTATGCCCCTCAAAACAAGCAATTTGCCTTAGTAGCTATAAGGCAGGTTCTGAAAGGTATTGACACAATGTTTCACATCCATTTACCAAAGGGAATCAAAGAAAGAAACCAAACACATTACATTATACTTACTCTCTGTGCCTTGACTAACACATATGAATCAATGGCAAAAATTAATTATTTGAAGAATCTCCTGTGAAAGGTGAAAGAACAGGATGTGACGCTTTAATTATAGTGCCTGGATCAGACACAATGACATTAAGTCCGTGCCACATTGATGTATTGCATACTAGTGTAATAAAATACTCACCAAATTAAAACGGTTTTGTGCCTACAATGCTATCGAGTGTGGAACACAAATCGTAGACAAATTTTATGGGTCACCACTCAACAACATTAAAACATTTTACCCCATCGAGAGTGAGGAGTGGAGCAGATGTTGTCAGCAGAAGGCGAAACAGTGCAGTGCCTCAGCCCCCGCTGGTAAGCAGCAAACAGGTCCCAAAGAACTCAGGCACATGCAGTGTTCAGAAGCAGATTGTCGGCAACGAAATCTCTCACTAAAATATTGTTTAACCAAACCGTTATTACGAATGTGACTGAAAGCGAAATACATTGTAGATTCGCTTGAATTATTCTCATAGCTTCAGCACCGAGAGAAAGGGGCGATAAGAAATTTTGTCAACATGTGCTTTTGGTTACCAGACGTCGTATAAGCTAGTCTCGCGTTTTACTTCAAGACTACCGTTGTAGACAAGAGTGATGTACTCTGATTGCAGTTAAGAGTTCCTTCGGGAAGTGTATCGGTCTACTATGTTGCCAGGTCGAGAATATTGCCGAACATTGATTTCAGAGACGAGTACAACTGTATTGTCCACCTTATGTAAACGACTCGGTGGTCAATTTTTTTGTCTAAGACTGTATCTACAACACATGTTGCACGCATAAGAACCAGAAGAATTAAAAAAACATAATTAGTTTATGACAGCAACGTTAACGATAGCGTTCGAAGTATTCATTGTATTGTATAAGTGTGAGTCAATGCCTTCCAGTGCCAACTCAAGGAAGACAAGGATACACAGTCTAGCTTCAATATTATAAATATTCGAATTCGTATCTCCCCCTTCGAGAATATGAATCTCTCGGAACAATATTCAATCATTTCGTTCCTTTTTCCAAGACTGCAACCTTCTCTAGGTCTCCTCCAAAGGTAAGTATGTGGGTCCGACTCCTGACCCAGTACAAAAATATTCATAATTTCATTTCAAGCCCTATCACGTGCACACCGGCCTGCTAGTGAAAATTAACGTGTATTTTTAATGTCTGTTCACGAGTTGCCAACAATTTCTGGTCAAACATGCACACGTCTTACTGTTGGTGAGTAAGCAATTGATTCTTAACCTATATTCGTGGACGATAAAGAAGAAGGATAGCAGTGCGGTTCGATTGTCGCTCAGGCACAAAAATTAGTATCTTCATTTTAGATTCAAATGGCCGTGCGGTTCTGGCGCTGCAGTCCGGAACCGCGGGACTGCTACGGTCGCAGGTTCGAATCCTGCCTTGGGCATGGGTGTGTGTGATGTCCTTAGGTTAGTTAGGTTTAAGTAGTTCTAAGTTCTAGGGGACTTATGACCTAAGATGTTGAGTCCCATAGTGCTCAGAGCCATTTGAACCATTTTTTTAGATTCAAACACCTAGCAGCTGGTAAGAAAAACCGATGCTTAACATTTGATTTTCTTAGTTAACAATCCAATTACGTGTTGGGTTCGTACATCTGTCACAGAACTTCACATCATGCATTTCATCTTTAATGCATACACACTTTGTTCCTTCTGAATGGAGGTATATCAGACATCTTTCGTGGTTAGTTACCAGGGATGAAAGGGTCTTGATAGAAGTCCCGGGTTATTACAAAAACTGTCGTCTTTTAATTTCAAGTTTAGATTTGGTTACTGATTGATGTTGTTGTGGTCTTCAGTCCTGAGACTGGTTTGATGCAGCTCTCCATGCTACTCTATCCTGTGCAAGCTTCTTCATCTCCCAGTACCTACTGCAACCTACATCCTTCTGAATCTGCTTAGTGTATTGATCTCTTGGTCTCCCTCTACGATTTTTACCCTCCACGCTGCCCTCCAATGCTAAATTTGTGATCCCTTGATGCCTCAAAACATGTCCTACCAACCGATCCCTTCTTCTAGTCAAGTTGTGCCACAAACTTCTCTTCTCCCCAATCCTATTCAATACCTCCTCATTAGTTACGTGATCTACCCACCTTATCTTCAGCATTCTTCTGTAGCACCACATTTCGAAAGCTTCTATTCTCTTCTTGTCCAAACTGGTTATCGTCCATGTTTCACTTCCATACATGGCTACACTCCATACAAATACTTTCAGAAACGACTTCCTGACACTTAAATCTATACTCGATGTTAACAAATTTCTCTTCTTCAGAAACGATTTCCTTGCCATTGCCAGTCTACATTTTATATCCTCTCTACTTCGACCATCATCAGTTATTTTACTCCCTAAATAGCAAAACTCCTTTACTACTTTAAGTGTCTCATTTCCTAACCTAATCCCCTCAGCATCACCTGATTTAATTTGACTACATTCCATTATCCTCGTTTTACTTTTGTTGATGTTCATCTTATATCCTCCTTTCAAGACACTGTCCATTCCGTTCAACTGCTCTTCCAAGTCCTTTGCTGTCTCTGACAGAATTACAATGTCATCGGCGAACCTCAAAGTTTTTACTTCTTCTCCATGAATTTTAATACCTACTCCGAATTTTTCTTTTGTTTCCTTTACTGCTTGCTCAATATACAGATTGAATAACACCGGGGAGAGGCTACAACCCTGTCTCACTCCTTTCCCAACCACTGCTTCCCTTTCATGCCCCTCGACTCTTGTAACTGCCATCTGGTTTCTGTACAAATTGTAAATAGGCTTTCGCTCCCTGTATTTTACCCCTGCCACCTTCAGAATTTGAAAGAGAGTGTTCCAGTTAACGTTGTCAAAAGCTTTCTCTAAGTCTACAAATGCTAGAAATGTAGGTTTTCCTTTTCTTAATCTTTCTTCTAAGATAAGTCGTAAGGTTAGTATTGCCTCACGTGTTCCAACATTTCTACGGAATCCAAACTGATCTTCCCCGAGGTCCGCTTCTACCAGTTTTTCCATTCGTCTGTAAAGAATTGGAGTTAGTATTTTGCAGCTGTGACTTATTAAACTGATAGTTCGGTAATTTTCACATCTGTCAACACCTGCTTTCTTTGGGATTGGAATTATTATATTCTTCTTGAAGTCTGTGGGTATTTCGCCTGTCTCATACTTCTTGCTCACCAGATGGTAGAGTTTTGTCATGACTGGCTCTCCCAAGGCCATCAGTAGTTCTAATGGAATGTTGTCTACTCCCGGGGCCTTGTTTCGACTCAGGTCTTTCAGCGCTCTGTCAAACTCTTCACGCAGTATCTTATCTCCCATTTCATCTTCATCTACATCCTCTTCCATTTCCATAATATTGTCCTCAAGTACATCGCCCTTGTATAAACCCTCTATATACTCCTTCCACCTTTCTGCCTTCCCTTCTTTGCTTAGAACTGGGTTGCCATCTGAGCTCTTGATATTCATACAAGTGGTTCTCTTCTCTCCAAAGGTCTCTTTAATTTTCCTGTAGGCAGTATCTATCTTACCCCTGATATTGGCGAAAATTTCGATAATTCATGACTCTTCACGGCTAGTCAGCAATATGATATGATTAGATTAGATGAGATTAATAATTTTTCCATAGATCATGAATAGGACATTTCGTAATGATGTGGAATGTATTATTTTATTGAAAGATTTATTTACATACCGGTATTCAATTTCTTTACAAAATTTTTTTACTGTCTCTCTCATACTTTTTTATTTTTATTTCTGTCTGTCTGTCTGTCTGTCTCTCTCTCTCTCTCTCTCTCTCTCTCTCTCTCTCTCTCGCTCTCTCTCTCACACACACACACACTTACATACACACACACACACACACACACACACACACACACACACACATACATTTTTATTTTTTGGTGTGCTCGACTATCAGCGAGGCACGAAAACGTCAGTAAATGAGTTTCTTAGTTTTGAGAATAGTTACGAAAGAAATATAAAAACAACTATGAGAGTTACTGATTTATGATGCTTGGTTCGCAGTCAGTTCTGAGTATTATTAGTAACTACGCTGTAATCCCTAAACCTGGTTACAGAAATGCAAATCAAACCTATTACGTATTCCAGGCCGTAGCAGCCGCGTCTTTGAGAGGCCCGGTATGGTCACTTCCCAGTCCGCTATAGGATCACATCGGTTCGTCTTCTTCCTGCTAGTATTGTAACTGAGATTTGGCAACAAGGCAAGGTATATTTGGCAACTCTGTGATCGATGAGTTACTTCCTGGTGTGCACGGAATTAAGCCTCAAAGTTCACTTGATTTTTCCTGTCATTTTTCTATTGAAAAATCTGAGTTATTATCGGTTGAGGTGTAACAAAAGGTGTAAATTCACGCTTTTCAGCCCAGGAAAGTCGTTGCATGTGGAAATCGCAACTAAACTCGTCCTTTAAATAGCAGTTTACTAGCTCTAGCCACTATTGGCCTCGTAAGAGACAGCACGATACATACCTCTTTGCTAGCCCTGTGGTGACGTGTTGACCGCTGAAAAATCGACTGTTATGGTTCGTGGTTCCATTCTCGCTGAACGTAACGTTTTTATCCTTTCTGTGAAAAAGCTACAAGCAGTCAGATCAAACATCGATAAGGAAATCGCAAGAAAATACTTTCAATGGTGAAAAACTTACAATGCTGCACAACAGGTAACGCCTCGTTCCGCTGCTGACAAGTATATTTTGGGTCTCTAGGAATACAAACTTTATTTATGAAATGCCATATTTGCATACCTGTTGAGTATGACACAGCCTACCAATTAAACACAGACCCAATATAAATCTAAGTGAGTAGTATTTTACTAATTCGTGCCGATAGATACACTCTTGTGTACAGATACTCAGTTTTATCAATGACACTTTCGACGTAAGGTTACATAAGGTTATCGTGGGTAGTTTTACTTCATTTCTTATAATGCAGTGCACAATTTTCGTAAGGTTTCGTTTAGCGTTGTTAAAACAATACTAAACATCAGTGAGAAATTAATCATCAACGATATATGCGAATTCCCTGATGTTCTCTATGACAATCTCACAATGCACAAGCAGTTTATTGATTACAAGCATGTAGAAAACATGTTCTGAGTAAAAGCTGTCAAACAAGGTTTGAAGAAGAATAAAATGCCACTACCAGACAACAGCTAATGTAGAAAATACTTTTCTGACTATTTTGGCACGATGTGCTCTCCCCATACATAATACAAAAGCTTCGAGATGCATCACCTGCCTGGCCGTCTATTAAACCTGAAATGAACAAAATGTCGCAGAAGTTAGCACATTTTCCACCTGCGGCTATTTTGGGTAAGTGAAAGGGAAGGGAATTATGTTGAAAGTTCCATTAAATTGGTAACTTCAGCAGACAGCAGAATTGCGTTGTAAAAAATGTAGCAGCGAATGCAATGAAATTCACGACGTCTTATCTATGGTGCGCGACACTTACCGCGACGCTACTATCTGTCATCCAGCTAGAGCGCCTCCAGAAGTCGCCAACAGTTCTTCCAGAACTTCCGCATTCCACAGTGCTGTGATACAATCCATATGGCCGGATCTAGACTTCTGAGAGACAGACAGTAGCCGCTTTTCTTTTCCACTACAGGACGTTTTCAACAAACAGATAGCGCAATAGAGTAGCTCAACTGGAAAGGAACACTTCCTATTTAAATTTCTGCATCCTACACTGTTGGAAGTTCTGTGTAGGTGGCAGTTAGGTGATTTTATTTCGGTGATTACAGAATAGAGTCGAATGTATGCACTGGGTAGCTGAGGCAGCTAGTTCATGGGGATTCGTTCAACCAAGTAAATGAATGTATTGAACACTCTGCAAACCACTACAGGGAGCCTGTGTGTCAGAATTCTTATCGAGTGTGCCGCAGCGATGTTCTGACAGAAAATGAGTCAAACAGAAGAGGCGTTGGTGGTCTGTTGGATTGGTGTGAGGTTCGTATGATGATGGTCTGGGCTCGTTTCCAACTTCTGCCGATGATTTTTAATAGGGAGAGAGAGATTCTAATCTCTTCTGGCTACGCCAAGTGAAGAAAGTATAATGGCAGTGTGGTCCGAAATTCACATTAAACATGATATTCCTTCTCTACCACGTAAACGTAAGGTTGAACCACAATAAAGTCAGGAGTAGCGAAATGTGGGAACTCTATCACCAGTAACCTTTCTTATACTAGTTATTTATTTCTAGTAACGCAACAAACGCTATGTAGGATCACAGGACCCTTATTTCATCTTTTATTTGATCTTCTGTATGTCGATAAAATTGGTTCTGACCTTGGAATGTAACTCAGACCGCCCTTAACGCGGAATTTGATCCCTTCTTGACAATACAGCTCGACTAGAATTTGTTGTTTGTTCGAAACTGCAGATTCCTCAACATCTCCACATATTGCTCGTGAATGGGTTCGAGTGCTGGCCTGGCACTAAAGTTTTCATTATGTATTATCAAGCTCTAGCATGAGAACACCTGTCTGCTGGTGGATAATAATTTTGATTTTTAAAGCATTTTCATTCGTTGTCAACACTAACGCTATCTGCCGGTTTTGACTCCAAGTGAGACACAGGATTATTTGAGATATCACTGTAAGTTCAAGGATGTTTTTCCGAGCTGCTGGTGGAGAAAAATTCGGTAGCTGACGTCTCTTTGTGTGTGGTCAACAATGGTATGTGTGTGGTTCGATTCCCAGTCAGCACTGAACTCTTCGTCATATTATTCCTAGTTCAAACATGCTCACATGTCGCTGCTTAAGTAACAAACCCATATTTAACGTTCGTTTTCTCTACAATATAACAGCGATAGTTTCCGTGTTGGAGTCCTGGGAAGCAAAAATTTAATGTTTCGTCTCGTCATTTCAGTTAAAATATCTAGCTACTGCCGAGAAAATCCGATATGTCACAGTTGATTGTGCTTCGATAACAATCCGATTAGGTTCTGGGTTCGAATCCCTGTCCAACACCTTTACCTCACGGCATTTCAAGTACGTTACCTGTGAAGAAGCAGTATTTAACATCTCTCGTAGTTCGTTAACAGGGACATTAGATGCTGGGTAGGAATTCGCGTCCGTTAAAAACGTTTACGTTATGTAATTTCAAGTTGATATTTGCTAATTGATACTGTCTAAAATCGAGATATATCACTCTCTGTATGCCTAGTCAGGGATGACTGTTAAATTCCGCCAGTCACAAAATATTAGTCGGCATGACCTGGGTTTGAATCCATATGCAGAACGAGACGGTTCGTCGTGTCATTTGAAGTTCATACATATTCTCAACAAGCTTCTCGGGAATAATTTAAATTTTTTATGTCATTTTGTGTTAAATAACAAGTGCGGTATGTTACTTTGAAGAAGAAATCACGAATACGACGAACTTACTAGGTGCATTACCTATCTGACGCAATAATGAGAGTAGTAACATTTCAGGTATGTCATTTATTGCAATAAATGTGAGCTTACAAGCCCTAAGGACAGTCATATCTGTGATAAGGTGTTCCCTGATATTTATAGTATCGTGGTATTACTTTACATTTTGAGTTATTGCGTTACAGAGCCGAGTTTTCTAGGGGTGACTTGTTGGAGCCATTTTCAATAGTGAAACGACTGTACCAAGGAGCGGTTAGAGGACCTGCTAGACAGCTGCGTTATGTGGGTTGCATGCGAATCAGGCGAAATGCAATTCAGGTCATTCGGATACTTTGTCAGCTGACATGAAACAATTCATTCCATTCTTGCTTCCTCACTAACCATTGACGTCATGGTGCTTTCTGCTATTGTCACTTCTTGTACAATTGTAATTGCCTTCCTGACTCTTTTGCTTAGCGGACTGAGTCGTTTGGTACGAGGCTTTTTCACCGAAATTAGATGAGTTTGTTAACAATGCAAAGAAAGCTATCGTTGCCGCGAATATTGTAAAATAAGGTAGTAATAACATACAGTCGGGGTGTGGAATGTCAGAAACTTGAACGTGGTAGGGAAACTAAAAAATCTGAAAAGGGAAATGCAGAGGCTCAATCTAGATATAGTAGGGGTCAGTGAAGTGAAGTGGAAGGAAGACAAGGATTTCTGGTCAGATGAGTATCGGGTAATATCAACAGCAGCAGAAAATGGTATAACAGGTGTAGGATTCGTTATGAATAGGAAGGTAGGGCAGAGGGTGTGTTACTGTGAACAGTTTAGTGACCAGGTTGTTCTAATCAGAATCGACAGCAGACCAACACCGACAACGATAGTTCAGGTATACATGCCGACGTTGCAAGCTGAAGATGAACAGATAGAGAAAGTGTATGAGGATATTGAAAGGGTAATACAGTGTGTAAAGGGGGACGAAAATCTAATAGTCATGGGCGACTGGAATGCAGTTGTAGGGGAAGGAGTAGAAGAAAAGGTTACAGGAGAATATGGGCTTGGGACTAGGAATGAAAGAGGAGAAAGATTAATTGAGTTCTGTAACAAGTTTCAGCTGGTAATAGCGAATACCCTGTTCAAGAATAACAAGCGGAGGAGGTATACCTGGAAAAGGCCGGGAGATACGGGAAGATTTCAATTAGATTACATCATGGTCAGACAGAGATTCCGAAATCAGATACTGGCTCTATGGTCATCAGTCCCCTAGAACTTAGAACTACTTAAACCTAACTAACCTAAGGACGACACACAACACCCAGTCATCACGAGGCAGAGAAAATCCCTGACCCCGCCAGGAATCGAACCCGGGAGCTCGGGCCCGGGAAGCGAGAACGCTACCGCACGACCACGAGCTGAGGACAATCAGATACTGGATTGTAAGGCGTACCCAGGAGCAGATACAGACTCAGATCATAATATAGTAGTGATGAAGAATAGGCTGAAGTTCAAAACATTAGTCAGGAAGAATCAGTACGCAAAGAAGTGGGATACGGAAGTACTAAGGTGAAAGGTTATCAATGATACGATTCGCTGATGATATTGCTATCCTGAGTGAAAGTGAAGAAGAATTAAATGATCTGCTGAACGGAATGAACAGTTTAATGAGTACACAGTATGGTTTGAGAGTAAATCGGAGGAAGACGAAGGTAATGAGAAGTAGTAGCAATGAGAACAGCGAGAAACTTAACATCAGGATTGATGGTCACGAAGTCAATGAAGTTAAGGAATTCTGCTACCTAGGCAGTAGAATAACCAATGACGGACGGAGCAAGGAGGACATCAAAAGCAGACTCGCTATGGCAAAAAAAGGCATTTCTGGCCAAGAAAAGTATACTAATATCAAATACCGGCCTTAATTTGAGGAAGAAATTTCTGAGGATGTACGTCTGGAGTACAGCATTGTATGGTAGTGAAACATGGATTGTGGGAAAACCGGAACGGAAGAGAATCGAAGCATTTGAGATGTGGTGCTATAGACGAATATTGAAAATTAGGTGGACTGATAAGGTATGGAATGAGGAGGTTCTACGCAGAATCGGAGAGGAAAGGAAAATGTGGAAAACACTGATAAGGAGAAGGGACAGGATGATAGGACATCTGCTAAGACATGAGGGAATGACTTCCATGTTACTAGAGGGAGCTGTAGAGGGCAAAAACTGTAGAGGAAGACAGATATTGGAATATGTCAAGCAAATAATTGAGGACGTCGGTTGCAAGTGCTACTCTGAGATGAAGAGGTTAGCACAGGAAAGGAATTCGTGGCGGGCCGCATCAAACCAGTCAGTAGACTGATGACAAAAAAAAAAAAAAACAGACAGTAGACCAAAGTAGAACATGTAAGAGGGTGAGACGCACGTTAGAACATTTTTCAGACGTTCGCCTGTAGCTTGCCCTGTAATATAAGTTTAACGTATTTTGGCCGGCCGGGGTGGCCGAGTGGTTCTAGGCTCTACAGTCTGGAACCGCGCGACCTCTATGGTTGCAGGTTCGAATCCTGCCTCGGGAATGGGCGTGTGTGATGTCCTTAGGTTAGTTAGGTTTAAGTAATTCTAAGTTCTAGGGGACTGATGACCTCAGATGGGACTTAAGTGCTCAGAGCCATTTGAACCATTTGCTGTATGGCAAAGAGTTACGAACGTTGCCCTGCTTTTGCAGTAGTGGCACTCTTCGCGTGCTCTACATTACGGTTGCGACAAGCAGTCTTAGTCGGACTTAGTCCCAAAGTGCTCAGAGCCATTTGAACCATTTAACGTATTTTGTTGTTTCAGTTTGAAATGATAGCATTCTCTTTATGTGTTTCCTAGTCTCTTTTTTTTAACTATACCGGAACAGTAAGGTTTTTTTAAATTTGAGAAACTGTTCCAAGGTACCAAATGGGCAGGTAACTTGGAACAAATATTTTACTCAAATTTAGAAGAATTACGAGCGAGAAAATCTTTTAAATGCTGCATTTAATAGTTATGTGTTACATTATTACTTTACAAAACGGTGATGATCAGTAAATGAAATCATATTAAGAAGACATTGTGTCGAAATCCCATTAGAAGGTAAAAATGTTTTGAATCGGCAGCTGCTGGCAATTAATGCAATTTTACGTGTCCAGGACAGGGAAGAAATACAGAGAAGATCGTTAGGACATTAAGCAAACTCAGTTTAACTACTCCCATCACTTGTTCCAAGGTAGAGACCTTCCGTTTCTAGGTATGGGATGGTGCAAGACTTACGAAATGTAGCTTAACTGTCTACGCGATACGTAACTAGGTTTTTTAAAAAAATAGAGAACTTTTTTCAGCATAAACCTCTGTAACTGGAGAATTAAAAATACCTTCGAAATAATTTTAACGTTCAAGTCTGCACTTACCTATGTAGAACTCGCAATATTTGATGACTCTGCACAGAACTTAATCTCACGTCCCGCAATAACAAAATATCTTTCCATTAGGTGAGCGGCTAGCCTCCTGACAAGACTTCACAAACAATTTTCACTTGGCCGCTATGTATATGTGTAGGCAATGGTTTGCAGCGGGGCCGTTGAGACCACAGGATATATACTTTATTTTCTGATCGGCCACTAAATATAAGTTATATACCAATACGTTCTGCTCACTTGAGAAGAGAACACTACTAGGCTTTGCCAATATCACAAATTACAAAGCATCGAACCAATTCAGTTAATTGATCTTCATGTCCGTACTGAATGACCACCCAAAGCAGGAGTGTAAATTTCCCAGTAACCTTTATCAAATGACAACCTTATTACAGAAGGTAGTCTTTTCACAGTGTCGCATGCGTCTCATAATAAAACTCAATTTAGAATCCAGAGCTCAATTCAGAATCACTACAGCCTGTGGCATAAGGCCAATGTACGCTGAGATTACAAAGGTCACGGGATAGCGATTTGTGCACATACAGATTGTGGTAGTACTACGTACACAAGGTACAAACGGGCAGTATCTTGGTGGAGCTATCATTTGCACTCCGAAGTGATTATGGCCGCAAGACAGGAATTAACAGGCCTTGAACGCGGAATGGCAGTTGGAGCTAGGTGCATGGGACATTCCGTTCTGTAAATTGTTAGGCAATTCAATATTCCGAGATCCATAGAATCAAGAGTGTGCTGAGGATATCAAGTTTCAGGCGTTACATCTCACTGCAGACAACAAAGTGGCCAACGTCCTTCACATAACGACCGAGAGCAACGGCGTTAGCGCAGAGTTGTCGGTGTTGACAGACAAGCAACACTGGGTGAAATAACCACAGATATCAATGTGCGACGTACGATGAACGTCACCGCCAGGACAGTGCGGATAAATACGGCGTTAATTGACTATGGCAGAAGATGACTGACATGAGTACCTTTGACAACAGCATGACGTCGCCTGCAGCACCTCTCCTGGGCTCCTGACTGTATTGGTTAGACCCTAGACAACTGGAAAAACCGTAGCCCGGTCAGATGAGTCCCAGTTTCAGTTTGTAAGAACTGACGATCTGAGGGTAGGGCTCGAGTATGGTACAGATCCTAGGAACCCATCTACCCAATTTGTCAACAAGGGTTGTGCAAGCTGATGGTGCCTCCATAATGGTGTGGGTTGTGTTTACATGGAATGGACTGGGTCATCTGGTTGAAATAACCCGATCATTCACTGGAAATCGTTATGATCAGCTACCTGGAGATCATTTGTTGCCATTCATGGACTTCATGTTCCAGGAAAACGGTGGAATTTAAAAGGATGACGACGGGTCATGTCACCGGGACAAAATTGGTTGAAGAACATTCTGGACAATTCGAGTGAATGATTTGGCCAGCCAGATCGCCCGAAATGAATTCCATCGAACATTCATGTGACATAATCGAAAGGTCAGTTCTTGTACAAAACCCTCACCGGCAACACTTTCGTAATCTCACACAGGCTACCGAAGCAGCATGGCTCATTATTTCTGCAGAGGGTTTTCAACGTCTTTGTGAGTCCATGCTACGTCGAGTTGCTCCAGTACTTCGAGAAAAAGGAGGTCCGACAACATATTCGGAGGTATCCCATGACTGTTTGTACCTCGAACTATAATTGCTCCTACTTCTTATTCCTGATCGGAAGAAGAGGGTAAAATATTCAAACAGCAAATAAAATTGGCAGTAAGCTTACTAATGTAATCGTGTCGTGGATACATACACGAGAGACACAGTATTATCAAATGTCCCCGCGTCTTAGTGCTACAGAACCAACTCAGTATCGCCCTAGAATCCATTAATTGAAATCAATGTCCAGGAGCCGAGCAATCGTGTTTACTGAGCCATGCACTTTCCGACATGACAAGAAAAGGTTACATGAAACTTAATTCCTATAAAGTAACACACCCCACAGCGTCTGCTATTATCGAAATCACTTTAGTAAACAGAAACGACATACCGTCTAAATTAATCGTCGATGGAGTATGTTTTACGAGGTGCATTCAAGTTCTAAGGCCTCCGGTTTTTTTTCTCATTAACTACTCACCCGAAATCGATGAAACTGGCGTTACTTCTCGACGTAATCGCCCTGCAGAAGTACACTTTTTCACAACGCTGACGCCATGATGCCATGGCAGCGGCGAAGGCTTCTTTAGGAGTCTATTTTGACCACTGGAAAATCACTGAGGCAATAGCAGCACGGCTGGTGAATGTGCGGCCAGGGAGAGTGTCTTTCACTGTTGGAAAAAGCCAAAAGTCACTAGGAGGCATGTCAGGTGAGTAGGGAGCATGAGGAATCACTTCAAAGTTGTTATCACGAAGAAACTGTTGCGCAACGTTAGCTCGATGTGCGGGTGCGTGGCCTTGGTGAAACAGCACACGCGCAGCCCTTCCCGGACGTTTTTGTTGCAGTGCAGGAAGGAATTTGTTCTTCAAAACATTTTCGTAGGATGCACCTGTTACCGTACCGTAGTGCCCTTTGGAACGCAATGGGTAAGGATTACGTCCTCGCTGTCCCAGAACATGGACACCATCATTTTTTCAGCACTGGCGGTTACCCGAAATTTTTTTGGTGGCGGTGAATCTGTGTCCTTCCATTGAGCTGACTGGCGCTTTGTTTCTGGATTGAAAAATGGCATCCACGTCTCATCCATTGTCACAACCGCCGAAAGTAAAGTCCCATACATGCTGTCGTTGCACGTTAACATTGCTTGGCAACGTGCCACACGGACAGCCATGTGGTCGTCCGTCAGCATTCGTGGCACCCACCTGGATGACACTTTTCGCATTTTCAAGTCGTCATGCAGGATTGTGTGCACAGAACCCACAGAAATGCCAACTCTGGAGGCGATCTGTTCAACAGTCATTCGGCGATCCCCCAAAACAGTTCTCTTCACTTTCTCGTTCATGCCGTCAGACCGGCTTGTTCGAGCCCGAGGTTGTTTCGGTTTGTTGTCACACAATGTTCTGCCTTCATTAAACTGTCGCACCCACGAACGCACTTTCGACGCATCCATAACTCCATCACCACATGTGTCCTTCAACTGTCGATGAATTTCAATTGGTTTCACACCACGCAAATTCAGAAAACGAATGATTGCACGCTGTTTAAGTAAGGCAAACGTTGCCATTTTAAGTATTTAAAACAGTTCTCATTCTCGCCGCTGGCGGTAAAATTCCATCTGTCGTACGGTGCTGCCATCTCTGGGACGTATTGACAATGAACGCGGCCTCATTTTAAAACAATGCGCATGTTTCTATCTCTTTCCAGTCCGGAGAAAAAAAATCGGAGGCCTTAGAACTTGAATGCACCTCGTAAGTATGCACAAATTTTTTTTCTTCTGGCAGTTCAGTAGTCAGACTCGACGTCCATGAATTTCCAACAAATGAAACCCATTCAGTCCTGGCATTAATCCAAATTTTGTTGACATCAAGAAACTGAACACCCGACAGAGCTATCATCAAACTCTGAGTCCACTACTGCACCTATCCGTTGGACAAACTAGCCAACGACAGGCGACAACAACCGCATTCTCTACTCAGTACTCAATCACCACTTCTCCCATTCCAGGCCCAGCACTCCGCAACGACTCACAGGTGGCGCATGCGACATGGTAACAATGCATGTGTCGTTAGCGCCACACAGTATAAAAAGCTGGAAACTGCTTATAGTAGTCTCTAGTGTGCGTCTCTTCATTTGACTCGGTAACTAGACTGAAACATCGACCAGAAAAATTATGAATTCCTAGGTACGATGTCCTCCAGGTACGCTCCTTAAAGAAAATCTTGTGCCAATTTGTAATACGTAAAATGTGGTGTAATAAGGTATGATTATGATAACCATATTCTTCAAATGTTCAAAGATACGCCTTATTTTATGTCAATAACCTATAATATCTAGAGCTTTGCTACTACTGCACAATAATCACCAGTACTCGTAAATAGTATCATTATTTTCCGTTCACAACTGCTTATGTTTCATTTTTGTGCGATGAACCAGACACTGGGGTTGCAGGGCCCCGACAGTGCAGGGCCCGTAATACACTGACGGAAAATAATCGTAACACCAAAAAATAATTAATGTAGGGTAGTGTAAGTTCGGAAATATATTTGTCTAGGTGTTTAACATTGCAGGATCACAGGGCAACTTAAGTCCGAGATAAGCCATTTCAAATGTGAAATGCTGGTACGTTAATAGCTTGTGTAACCGCCAGAATGTTGAATGCAAAGGTGCATGCATTGTTTTATACAGTTGGTGCGACGTCAGTTTGTTGCTACTGTTGCACATAGTCGGCCAACACAGGGCGGTTAATGCTGGTTGTGGAAGACGGCGAAGTTATAGTCTGATGGTGTCCCATGTGTGCTCTATTGGAGAAAGATCTGGTGATCGAGCAGGACAAGGCAACATGTCGACAGTGTGTAAGGCATTTTGGATTACAATAGCGTTATGCAGGGAGCGTTATCCTGTTGCAATACACCGCTTGGGACGCTGTCCTTCAACGGCAGCACAACAGGTCGAATCGCCAGATTGACGTACAAACTTGCATTCACGGCGCGTGGGTGACAGCCAAAGTGTTCCTGCTGTCATACAAAATTAAAGCCCAGATCATAAATCCAGCTGTACGTCCAGTGTGTCTAGCACTTAGACAGGTTTTTTGCAGGCCTTCAACTAACCACCTTCCAACCAACAAACGATCATCATTGTCACCGATGAAACACATCATATCCCACGCTGTCCTCCAATGAGCTCTCGCTCGACACCACTGAAGGCGCAAATCGCTGTGGCTTGGGATCATTGGAATGCACGCTACATGGCGTCTATCACGGAATTGTCCACGAAGTAACTCATTAGTAACGGTTCGTTGTTCACTGTGGTGCCAACTGGTGCTCAAATTTCTAGTGAAGAGGCAGTATGACACATCAGAGCCTTATGCCGAAAACGATAGTCTTCCCTGTCGGTAGCACCATATGCCATCCGGTGCTCTCTCTTCTTACCACCTTACACTCTGCTGACCACCGCTGCCAGCAATCATGTACAGTGGCTACATTTTCGGCAAGTCTTTCTGTAGTGTCGCAGAGAGAACATCCAGCTTGACGTAGCCCTATTACACGACTCTGGTGAAACTTAGTGACGTATTGATAATTGCTTCTTTTTTCATCTTAAGGCATTCTTGACTAATATCAACTCATCCTGTCCAGTGTCAAGGGTAGCTAACGCTCACGACCATCACAGTTTTTATTTACAGCAAACCTGGTTTGCATGCTCTTAGTGGCTCTACTAGCGCCACTCTTACGCGACTGGCGCGAAATTTTAACAGACATCACCTTTCCGACGTAGAAACACGCCTAACAACTCTCGTGTATGTCGTACAACTCCTTCTTGATATTGCGATTCTTTTTCCGTCACTGTATGTTGCTACATGGTCCACATAGGTGACCCGTCTCTGTGTGCATTGTTGCCGTATACATTATCAAAGCGGTTGTTCCATTCTGATTCAAGAAAAGGAACTAGGTAATGTACACACTCCACTTTCACAGGGCTCTGCGTCACATAGTCTCTAGTGCAGTGCTATTGTACTGTGGCCGCGGATGCCAATGTGTACCAGACCTTCAGAAGTACTTGCAAACAAAAATTTAGTCACTTAACTTTATGTTTTCAAGAAGATATTGAAAACTCTATTTAATTAATTGTTCTTCATACACTATTAGCATCATCAGATCTGCCAAAACGATACAATATTTAGTGCCAAAATGTGAGACACGGGGGAGGGGAGGAGGGTACACTTGTAAAGAACTATTGCATTACGGAGTGTTCTCTCATCTGTACAATTTAAGAGATTCTGTGACGGGTTTTCAGGAAGAAGTTGAACATATCAGTTTCAAATATAGTGGCTTAAATAAATCTGTTTCTGATTTATCTCTAGGAGATGGCGACAGATTTTATACGACAGTTCTGCTTTTCCAACGAAGCAAACACAGTGGATGGATCTTCCGTAATTATATGATGAACGCCAGTTTTAGCATATACACTCCTGGAAATGGAAAAAAGAACACATTGACACCGGTGTGTCAGACCCACCATACTTGCTCTGGACACTGCGAGAGGGCTGTACAAGCAATGATCACACGCACTGCACAGCGGACACACCAGGAACCGCGGTGTTGGCCGTCGAATGGTGCTAGCTGCGCAATATTTGTGCACCGCCGCCGTCAGTGTCAGCCAGTTTGCCGTGGCATACGGAGCTCCATCGCAGTCTTTAACACTGGTAGCATGCCGCGACAGCGTGGACGTGAACCGTATGTGCAGTTGACGGACTTTGAGCGAGGGCGTATGGTGGGCATGCGGGAGGCCGGGTGGACGTACCGCCGAATTGCTCAACACGTGGGGCGTGAGGTCTCCACAGTACATCGATGTTGTCGCCAGTGGTCGGCGGAAGGTGCACGTGCCCGTCGACCTGGGACCGGACCGCAGCGACGCACGGATGCACGCCAAGACCGTAGGATCCTACGCAGTGCCGTAGGGGACCGCACCGCCACTTCCCAGCAAATTAGGGACACTGTTGCTCCTGGGGTATCGGCGAGGACCATTCGCAACCGTCTCCATGAAGCTGGGCTACGGTCCCGCACACCATTAGGCCGTCTTCCGCTCACGCCCCAACATCGTGCAGCCCGCCTCCAGTGGTGTCGCGACAGGCGTGAATGGAGGGACGAATGGAGACGTGTCGTCTTCAGCGATGAGAGTCGCTTCTGCCTTGGTGCCAATGATGGTCGTATGCGTGTTTGGCGCCGTGCAGGTGAGCGCCACAATCAGGACTGCATACGACCGAGGCACACAGGGCCAACACCCGGCATCATGGTGTGGGGAGCGATCTCCTACACTGGCCGTACACCACTGGTGATCGTCGAGGGGACACTGAATAGTGCACGGTACATCCAAACCGTCATCGAACCCATCGTTCTACCATTCCTAGACCGGCAAGGGAACTTGCTTTTCCAACAGGACAATGCACGTCCGCATGTATCCCGTGCCACCCAACGTGCTCTAGAAGGTGTAAGTCAACTACCCTGGCCAGCAAGATCTCCGGATCTGTCCCCCATTGAGCATGTTTGGGACTGGATGAAGCGTCGTCTCACGCGGTCTGCACGTCCAGCACGAACGCTGGTCCAACTGAGGCGCCAGGTGGAAATGGCATGGCAAGCCGTTCCACAGGACTACATCCAGCATCTCTACGATCGTCTCCATGGGAGAATAGCAGCCTGCATTGCTGCGAAAGGTGGATATACACTGTACTAGTGCCGACATTGTGCATGCTCTGTTGCCTGTGTCTATGTGCCTGTGGGTCTGTCAGTGTGATCATGTGATGTATCTGATCCCAGGAATGTGTCAATAAAGTTTCCCCTTCCTGGGACAATGAATTCACGGTGTTCTTATTTCAATTTCCAGGAGTGTAGTATAGTTATTATCCAGCTAAACATTACACTTACAGTACACATTATACGCAAATTAGTACTGGTGATTTCTGTTTTGATTCTTTTTATTGTTTCCGACGATAAAAATTCGGAGATTTTTCTGGCATATATTCCGTTTATTTTGGAATAAGATACCCGTGATGCCTGGTAGTTCATTTTACAGAATAATTTCAATTCATTTGAATTCTTCACATAATTCCTCTTTCTATCTGCACTACACTTATGATTTGTGAACAGCGCAAACACCGATGATACATGCCTTTTGTCTTGTTACGAAACGATTACGTTCCGTTCTCACGATAATTGTTCCAAAATACTCAGAAAATATCCCTCTATCATTTTCCAAATTTTATCGTGTAAGTTCGGATTCACATTGAATTCCGTATTGAAGGGTTTCCACATTGCCATTTCTCAGATGTTATTTGCAGTACAGCAGACAAGTGATTTCGAAATTCTACTCCCATGTCCTGCTCTCATTTCTTCAGAGCGGCTTAAATGAAAGCCGAGTTTAGTTCAATTACAAGACAGACGGAAATGCACAGATGCACTCAGTAACATGTGTAGGAGGGAAATCAGTCGCGGAATTATATGTGTAGTGAAAGGCCACTGATTGCCGTCATTCCTTGACCACCCTTGCCCACATCCCCCATCCACATTCCCCACTGCTTTCCCAATAAAACCGACGTCGGCTCTGAAGGATATCCGCCGGCTCCCCTGCGCAGATGGCAACCAGCTACCCACAATACTTGCCCACTCGGTTCGCCGCTACGCACAGTACCCGGACTAGGCACTCGGTTTGCCGCGCCGGTGCTTTGGCGACGGGAGCTCTTTAAACTGTCGTAGGTTCGGCCGTCGTAATTACGGGCCCTTTGCAGGCCGGAGGGCTCAATTTACCAGCACCACTGCTGGAGGTGGCTGTTTCAATTGCAGAAACAAAGAAAACCGCCGGCAGAGAGGAAGAAAGGATGTTAGCGGGAGAGAAGATGCATGCCAGCCCGCCCGCTTTGTTTAGGCTTATCTGTTTAACGTCCCTTCTCCGTAACTGGCCCCATTCGTTTCCTTTGTAGTCCTTTCGTCTTTTTAATCTGCGTAGAACTGCCTTTGTTGCTTACAGCCATTCTCGAGCCCTCAGTCAGGAAGTTCTTCCCTTGCGTTCCATCCACCTGTCCTGTTCCTAAATTTGTTTTGAAGACTTTGACTCTACGAGTATACAGTCAGAGGGCTTTCGCTATGATCGTATCGCTGTATTGCTGTAATATCCACAATCTGATACCTCTCCTTACGTCGATATTGCAATGTCTGTGTTGTTCAGAATTAAAATGTAATGTTCCTTCTTACATTCTAGCATGTCCGAAGGAACAGGCACAGCCGCGACTACAGTCGTTACGAAATACATGAAATGTATTCGCAGTGGCCATTATGGACAACATCGGCTATATATGGAATGACGACAGTGAAAACGACGACACTGAAAGTTTGTGACAGACCGGGACTTGAATGCAAATTTCCCGCACACCGAAATCTGTCGTGACCACTGTGGAGCATTCTCGAATAGCCTAACGCCAAGGCGACAGATAGCGATAAGGGGTGAGTCCGGGTTCTATTCCTGGTCCGCCATAAATTTTCATTTTGGTTAGTCCATTATACAGCTGATGGTTCTCCATAATTGTGTATACATCTCATGTAGTTCGCAACGGCTGCAGTTGTCACAGAGGACGTTCCTTCGGACATTCACGCATCTCTGAAGCTTCATTGCATCGTAATTCCAGACAACACAGGCAGTGTAATATCATATTTATTCGTCAACATCGGGCAAGCTACTTGCAATTAAAATGTCCCCACTGTACGGGAATATACATAATACATATACGAGTGTGTTTTGTAAACATTAGGTTGACGACATGTGGAAATTACGGTCTGCCGTAGAGTACACTCGGACAGCCTAATAGTAAGGCGCAACCTGCGTCAAGCTGGAAATATGGGTTCGAGTCCCGGTCCATTATACAGCCGATGGTTGTCCATATTCGCACCTGCGAATACATTATATGTGTCACATCACATTCTTCAGTCTTATTACGTAGAGCTCTCATAAGCTATAAAGGAATGTAGCTTCATGGATTTAGTGTCATAGTTTTACACACATTCTTAGCTGAGGTTCCTGACAATAGTGCGACTGACAAGGGAAGCGGAAAGAGAACAGAAGGCTAATCTAAGGTCCAGGCTTTGAATCCCCCTTTGAAAAACTTTTTATTTATTTTTTTCAGTTTTACGTTACTTACACTATATATAAAATTAAATAATGCTCAATACATTGTGCTTACTCATATTTTCATAAAAGGCATGAAGAGGAAAGGCAAAGGAAAAGTTGGGATTGCAAATAAATTTCCAGGAAGGGATTGTAAGACGTACACGAGAACTTTGTAACAAAATTAGATAGTTTTATTATTTTACAGTTGATGGTTTACAAATGCTGGAGTGATATTCACTCTACAAACGCGGGTAGCGGTAAGTTTTTCGCCATTTTCAGACGATATAAATGCTGCATTTTTACAGTTATACGCTTGTTTAAAGTTTCTATTGAAAAAAAAACTTTGTTTACGTTCATGAACTGGTTTCTGTACGCACAGTTTGGTAGCAAACCAAGCGTAACGCATCATTTCGCCAAATACTGGCAAGTATATCTGTTCATGTACAATGGAAAGTATACTTTATGCAGCCTTCTCGATATGTGATTTCTTTTTCGTGATCGATAAGAGCAGTTTTGAAGTTTTTTGATCGAATTCTTTACATGAAGTCTTTTAAGCTTTAATTTCATCTCCTTTTTGGAGACTTATTTGCAAACTCATCGGGGACGCTGTAAGTAAAATTCTGCCTTCCAATTCTTTTGCTATCGCAAATGTTCGTTTGTATTTTCTTTTCGTGCCCTTTATGAAAACATTAATAACCACAATATAATGAGCATTGTTCGTAATATTTGCAGTGTAAGCCCAAAAGAAAAACTTAGAATAGTTTCTGCGTCAGGACACTCTGATTACCATTCTGTACTCTTACACTGCGCACACCGCTGCTGGGAAACTGCTCTAAGTAACTGCTGCCCCTCTCTCGACCCGCGCCAAAAATGATATTTTTTTAAACCTTTGGAAATTTGGATCTCCGACAACTACAGAGCCTTGCATATACCCAAACTTCGCACGAAATCGCTGGTGACAAAAAGGCTCAGTCCACGTGTGAGCTAGATGAAGAGGTAACTGAAGTTATAATGACCAGAACGTATCGGGAAAGTTAACGAATGCCACATCTGTGTGTCAGTCAATGTATTGTGTTACATGTCAAATACAGCCCACAGAACCCCATCAAGTCAAGATACACAGAATTAATCCGAATAACATCGAAAGTATTCCAAAAGGTCTTAGGGGATATTTTCTGAGTATGGGCTTCGGTGGCTCATAAGAGTTACTTTGTTTGATTTATTTTCTCCATTTCTCTTCGTATCTGCATTGCATTTACCATATCTGTAAACAGTGCAAATCTTAACGGTATGTGATAGGTGTCTCAGTCGGGAACAGACGTATTCCACGGTACTTGCTGCAAGCAACATTGAAGCTCAATTTGTTCTCCTCCCCTCGAACTTCGATTTAGTATTGCTTATTTCTGTCCACGGAATTTTTTTCTGGCAGTGTTTCGCACGCCAACAGTTACACTTTCCACTTCATAAAGTTTATCGCGAATATGACGTATTACTAAGCTATTTTTTAAAATTTGTCTCGATCACAAAGAATTTCAACAGAATTACCGATTTCGTCTATACAGTGGCCCTCGCCACAATCTACAATAAATGTGGCATACGTTTTTATTACTCACATATAGCCGAGAAAACTTGAAAGAAATGCACTTTTAAATGGACCTTCATTTAATTTCCTTTTATAAGGATCTATGCTCATGCTTGCACCAGTAACCTGTACGATCACTTTTTATCCTATACATATCCGGTTAAAGCACGCATGGCAGGTTTGACATATATTTCTATATAATTCTACGTGGTTATAACGTTGCAGTGCAGCAGAATGACAGATATATTTGTGTTTATATGTCGTGGCCTTCGTTTTTAATCCCTTATTGTAGTAGAAAATAACGCTTTTAGTTTTCTTTTTTATTTTCTTTCTACTGTAGATTCTGAAGACGGCAGTTGCAAGGCCGAAACAGGTAATTTTATTCAAAAAAAGACTTTGAGATCAATACAATTAAATAAAAAATTGGGTACACCGTATGACTGCGGTCCACATTGTCGGTTCTTTCAAATTTTATTCAGGTATGTAACTAACTAGCCAAATATAGGTGATCGAGAATTATTTAGTTTTGAGGATTCGAACAAGTTATTTCCATATTGAGCACGATATATTTGGGTTTCGACAACGACTAAAGACACTGAGGCAGCAGTTACTCGCCAAATAATAAGGCATCGTTTACTATCGTCCCTTGCTATCAGGTTAATCACGCTTTAGTTGTTAAGAAAAGTCACCCTTTCTGTCGACTAGTGGCAGCTGCTGCGTTGGCAACTGCGGCAAGGCTTTTGGAAGTTCTGAGGTCGGTTCGCAATCCTGAGAACCTCACCGGGAGGGATGCTTAACTGGCACCTGGTCTGTTTCGCGGGTTGTCTCCGACCCTGCGGTGTTGACCAACAGTCTGAGGCTGGAAACTTTCAGGTACCAGCCAAACAGCGCAGGGAGTAGACGTGGGCAGTTCACCTAGATAGCTAGCTACCTGCCTAGAAATCCCTCGCCACTGTTCATACAACTCACAGTTTCCAGCATTGCACAATGGCGATGTTGTCAGAAGCAGCTGATTTAAAAATACAAAAGACGGTATATTTCGATTATTTCATTTCATAGTGTCATTTTCCTTAATTTATCACGCCAAGCTAACGTTTTTCGAGTCCAAAAGCGTGTAATGCGGATTTCCGGTGGCATGAACTCAAGAACATCTCGCAGTCCTATTAAAGAACTGGAATTACTGACCATTTCTTCCCATTATGTAAATTCCCTGATGAAATTTGTTATTAATATTACATCTCTTTCCCAATTTACTTTAATTTTTGTCTCACATTAATAAGATAAAGTATTCTGCGGGAAACAGTTTTCAATTTTAATACGAAGACATTCGTTTTGTTCAAGTGACTTCAGTCTCATTGACAACCATAAGAAACTATAAGTCGTAGGAAAAGCATAATACATAGTTTTTGATGTACTTAAGCATGTTACAGCGACGCAACCACGCTCTCTTGGGTCCACTGTACCGATGCTTTTGTTTCTTTTTTATACATTCGTTACGATAATCATATTCCCCATTAGTGAACGTGCATCGGTTTAGTGAATTAAAATCACTCTTAGCAGTGGTGCATCAAAAAAATTTGTGTCAGTGAAATGATTTTCCAAAAACATTTAACACTTGTTACATCAAGAATTGGATGTGTTTATCGAATACGTTATATCGATGATGTCTTTGGACAGTATTCCATTCGATGAAGTCTTCCCATTGTGCTTAAGTTAGTGTATTGTGTACATGGTACCATCAAGTAAGTCAAATTATAGACTGTTGTTAGCATATTCTATAACTTCTCTCTCAGTTCGACTATGTAATGAATAAAGAAAGAATAACAAATTGAATTACTTACCATGCTTTCTTTGCTGTTCGCCTGAAAGCCACAAACTTTATCATATTCTACTTATTACATCAAAAGGGCATCAGAAATATAAATATGTGGCCACATTATAATGTCAGGAACCAACGCAATTATGTGATTATAGATGTGTACATAAAAACTGGAGACCAGTTATTATGAAAGACTATATTGGACTTGCGTTAAGTTTTGGAAGGCGACAGGTGACTCATTTACCACACTGACAGCAATCACTAGCAAATATACCACTTGCCTATCTGCCACATGTATCTGCTAAATTGATTTTGCTCTTTAATTGTGTCTGTTATTGATAGTCTGCATTAAAGGTTATCACAGTTATCAAAATCTAAATGAACGTGAATGCTGAAACAGTATTAATGAAATGGTGGTCCTGCCATTATTTCTGTCAATGGTTGAAGTGTGATTAATATATATATCAACATGGGATTCATCTTTTATAAAAGCTATGATACATGTTTATTGGTTAAAAATTGGACAAAGATACATGTTAAGCATGATGACAAAAAGAAAGCAGGATCTGATAGCAGCAAAAATGTTGAACAATATGTTAACAACCCTGTGTGGCTACTGGCTAGCAAAGACGATGGTTCGTCTGATTCAGTTATTTACTCGGGCTGAAAATTTGAATAACGAAACATGAAAATATCTAAACTGTGTTGACCTTGATGGATTTAATCTACACAGACGTTATACTATGTTGGTGCCGCTGAGAACAAATGGCGATAATGTGATCTTGTTTGCCCTAACAAGCCCGAGCAGCAATACAATACCCCTTTTCTCGATATGACACCCTGTCTCGATTGGTGGTCATGGTTCAAGCATCAGCAGAGATTTGCAGTACGTGTAGTTCTCTATCAGAGGCATGAGATGTGAAAAGTCGCAGCTGGTGATCCGTTAGACAGATTGCAATTACTCTCTAACAGAACCCTTAAATCTCGGCAGATTCCAGTGTGTGACACTCCCATTCACCAGCCATACCATGGGCCAATCTGACTCACTTATACAGCAGCACTCACAAGGAGATCAAACATCAGAGCAGCTGACCCGTCAGAGATGACTGAGTTATAAACTGTCGATGCAACTAAGTTCTCACCAGAGGCTCTAAAATTAAGACCAGTGCTGGTGCAAGTTCATGCCCAGAACGAGCGTCCCTAGTGCAATCCAAACATAACAAAAGTCAAGACCAGAATCCTCACCAGACTGGAGCGTGAATCCAAAGGCACACTCCAGAATCTGAAGATCAAGTTTCTCCTCCCTTCACCACCCACAAAACCTTGGTAAACTCCCCAAAAGCACTCCTGCAACTGCTAACCTAAGGGTTTCGTGCCAATAACAAGACTCCATGAGTTCCATGTCTCTCCTGCTCATCTTCTCTACTCATTGGCCAGTCCTAATCAAAGTTAATAAGATTCTCGTCTTTTCAGGACGAGTGTCAATCCCAGACTCTCAAACTCTCACAGAGAGAGAGAAAGACATTATGGTCCTGACTTGTATTTTTTCTTTTTCCATGGCCACTACAAGCAGCATCTTATTTTGAGTTTCCATATAGATACAAAGCGTACAATACATCTGAATGGACTGAATGTCTGAGGGGCCCCAGGTAAACTAAGAGAAGTTCTTTTTTATCGCTACAAAGATCATTTCAGAGCACCATAAATGTTGCATTCCTTCTAAAACAGTTTTTAAGGCGTGAGGCTTCCTAAAAATCTCTGCAGGCCAAGGGACGACACAAGCTAACAGCTACGTTGATAACTTATGATCCATGGTAAACATGGAAACTCGTGAATTTTTACTGTTGCCATCCCTGTTCAGATGATGGTTCAGATGGCTCTAAGCACTATGGGACTTGACATCTGAGGTCATGAGTCCCCTAAACTTAGAACTACTTAAAACTAACTAACCTAAGCACATCACACACATCCTTGTCCGAGGTAGGATTCTAACGTGCGACCGTAGAAGCAGCGTGGTTCTGGGAAGAAGCGCCTAGAACCGCTCGGCCACAGCGGTCGGCATCCCTGTTCACAAAGAACGTTTACGACGCTGTCGTAAGGCACTGACTGGGCGATCTAGATTTCTCTCAGGTCCTGCCCCTGCTGTGGCAAGAAGTGCCCAACAGGTAGGTCCAGGTATTCCGTTTCTGCACCTCTTTGACCGAATGCATTGTCTGTACATTGCGGGAGAAATTCTTGGGCCAGCATTCTGTCCCCAGTAATTGCTTTCAGATGGTTCTTTCCCTAATAGCTGCACATTGCTTTCAAGCCCCAAACGTCCACTGCAAGATTTACGGTTAAATGACTAAAGTGCTTGCCCAACTCCAGGAAAATACTATTCGCAAGAGAGCCATCATAAAGATACCACATGCATTAACAACGTATATGCTTCCATCAGTGCCTGCTCCTGTTGATACCTTCTAGTTGTCTCGCTAACACGATGTTATGGGGGAAAAACTGATATTAAATTTTGGTTTTGAGTATAGAGAATGGTGAGAGAGTGACTCGTCCTCTCTGACTGCCCCACACCTTGATTGATTTCTGCATGTGTAGTGTCGCACTTCAAAATGTCATACTATGAAACAGAACAAAGGAAATCAACAAATAGTATTGAGGTCCCACAAAGATCACATGAGTGTTGGGGCCGATTTGGCCAATCTTGACAAACAGAAGGAAATATCCTAACTTGATCTCGTTCACCTCGGGGGTCACTCGCTCACACAAAGTTGCATGCCTGCAAGATACATTGGCAAACAATGCAGAGTGTAGTGCGACTCATGTGAACCCAAGGGTCGTTGCCACACCCCAACCTTCTGATGGACAACTACTAAGCAGTTAAAAGGCGATGCAGCAGTACACAGTGATTTATTTCTACTCAATCATACACAAGGTTTCAGTCATCCTTGATACGTAAATGGACAATAATCATAACTTAAGAAACATTCTCATTCTCAAAATCTAAACTAGTAAATAACCTATGTCATCTGTTGCGCTTATTTCCTAGGGCAGTGTAATATTGTTTCTTCTACCTCCAATACGTTTGGCAACCACTCTCCTTCAGTTACTCAACCAACACTTCACAAAGTATGTACCCTACATTAGCTGTAAAAAATTACTTTCACAAGAAAATATACTGTATTACATGAATGTCTGAAACGGGAATCATCCTACTGCTCCCTCCACAAGGATCCCTGGGGAAACATGTTACATTTATAAACACTCACTGATAGAATATGGCACTAAACACACACAAATGCTCTCTGGACTGGGTGAAGCATCAAGGTGCAGCAAGGTTGCACCAGAGTGAGGGGCGCCCTTCACTCAGCACTTGACGTAGGAGCATCAGCAGTCTGGGCCCCTGAGCTCAGTTCAGTCAACGTGCAGAGGCTATCAAGCCACAGAAAGGTGTCAGTTAATAAAAAGCACCGTCACTTACGACGAATTTCTATACAATCCTGAGACTGATTTTCAAGCGCAGGCGGTGAAAGCGCTGATACGATAATGTAACTACCACGCACCTCACTTGAACACGTTCCTCAAGGAGTGTTACCATTAGCTAATAAATGACTATACAAATACATCAATTTCAAAAATTCTATAAATGAATAACGTAGACCACATTACACAATATCATCGAGAATTTGCTAATTCCGTGATGATCTACGTACAAACTGATTCTAACATAACTGAACTACTACAAACACCTGTTCTGTAAATAGTTTCACATGACAGATATGGTGAATAACCAGAGATTTCCTCGACTTCCAGGTTTAGTGTCATTGTGTTTATGTGAGCGATCCTACGGATTCGGACAGGTCCACTGTACACATGGTAGAATTTTTGGCACAACTGTTTCTGCTTGTTAGACAGACAGAAACTTTTAACCAAAACGTATTTACCAAAGCATAATTCTCTTACGCATGCCTTTTTATTCTAGATCTCCTTCCTTTCCACTCCCGCCTCACGCAACCTCCTGAGTGCCAGGTCAACAAATTCCTCATGTTGCTCTCGGGTTCTCGGGGGGAAGTCTACGACTTCACGGGTTAGATCTCTGAGTTGCCTGTTCTTGAGAACAGTCATGATGCTGTCTTAGTGACTCCATTGTGGCAACATGTTCATAACGCCCTGGAAGTTGCATAGGAAAACATCCCAGGTAGGATGGCAAAGCGTTTCCAGGCTGTTCATTATTTTTTCTGATGAGGACGACTGGGGATGCCGTATGGATGCGTATATTGGTTTAATCCTGTGTTCCCTTAAAAAGCTTTCCATTTCTCTGACCGGAACTGGGATAGATTGTCGGATATAATCCTATCTAAATGGCTACCTGGGTGAGGAAATCTTTGGAGAAGGCTCAGTACAATGTCTTTGTTGTTGCCTTTTTCAAGGGGTTAAGGTGACATACATGGATGTCAGCACCACTAATACCAGGACCATTAAATCGATTGCAGCGAGATATTTTAGTTTGGTTGGGGTGCAGAAGTGCCGGCATTGTCGTCATAGGATACTTTGATTACTGACAGGCTTCGTACACCACCAAAACCTTCCGAATTTGTTGCCCATATTTTTAAAGTGGCACAGTGCACTTATTTCAAGTAGCATTTCCTGGTTCCAAAATGTACATAGCTAAGATGAGTGTGCCAGATAACATTGTTCACAAGTTCATTTGGAATGCAAACATCTCAGGGCGCTCCTTCACCTTCACTGCGAAAGAACAAGATTCCCTTCAACAATGGATAGCATTGCCTGAGCTCAGTTTCCGTCCTGTCCTTTAACATTCTTTCAAAGCAAGCAGGCCTGGGTTCTTGTCTTGCTTCGTGCTGATGTCCTTCCATGGTGATTTAATTCTCAAACGCCACCTTTTTAATATCATGCAGGCGTGAAGAATTTGACAAAGCAATACAAGACTGAGTCGAAACAAGGCCCCAGGAGTAGACAACATTCGAATAGAGCTACTGATAGCCTTGGGAGAGCCGGCTTTCACAAAACTCTTCCATCTATTGAGTAAGATGTATGAGACATGCCGGCCGGAGTGGCCGAGCGGTTCTAAGCGCTTCAGTCTAGAACCGCACGATCGCTACGGTCGCAGGTTCGAATCCTGCCTCGGGCATGGATGTGTGTGTGATGTCCTTAGGTTAGTTAGGTTTAAGTAGTTCTAGGTTCTTGGGGACTGATGACCTTATCTGTTAAGACCCGTAGTGCTCAGAGCCATTTTTTGAGCAGTTGAAGGTAATTGGCAGTGTCTTGAAAGGAGGGTGTAAGATGAACGTCAACAAAAGTTCAAAATTAGGGACAGCCCTAGGTGTCGGCAGAAAAACATCCACGTTTTCAAGTAAAGTTTCTTCCAGGTCTTCCTTGTAATTCATTGAAATGTTTTCTAAATTCTCTGAAATGTTAGCAGTCGTATTGAGCACCTCCCTACGAGTTTGTTGATCTTACTGCGCGGTGCGACAACACTCATCACGCCAAAATTGATTACTATCTTCCTCCCGTCTTGTGTTGTAGTTTAAGTTGAGGCATTCGCCAGAAATTTGTGCCCGTATTGAGTGATCAGCAAATGTACATTTCTTGGCAACATCTTTTTGCAATGTGAGCTCTCCTTTTCACGTCGATTGCGGCCAGATGTTTGTTCAGGAAATCCATGAGATTTCGGTAGCTCAGATGGTAGAGCACTTGCCCGCGAAAGGCAAAGGTCCCGAGTTCGAGTCTCGGTCGGGCACACAGTTTTAATCTGCCAGGAAGTTTCAAATCCATGAGAATATTATTTCAATTGCCAGCGAAGGGACGACCAGAAATTTTGTTTACAAAGGTCACTTGAACGCCAACCAGGTTTGAATCTGCACCTCCGTGTGCTTTCCTCTCATTGCGCCAGTGAGTGCTGGCTATGGGTAATTTGCAGTGCATCTCTTGTACGGAGACTCCGAGACGGCCGTTACGTGGCTTCCATCGTCCACAGTTCCGGTGAGGTATGTTGCCTAGGGTGACGTGAATAATAGCATGTAGGTCCGGTCGTCTTATAACTTTTTTTCCTCGTGCAAAAGTACTCTTGTATCTTTATATTCTAGCATGTTGATGTTCCTCGTTCCGATTGTTCCTGCGATCTAATTTTGAGGTGTCCGCAGCAGCTGAGTGTTGGTTTCTAACTAAGCTTCTGCTTCGTTTCCCCTGTGACGGGTTGGATTGCCTAATATGGATACCATGATTTTGTTGGTTTTCTTGCTGCCATTGGCTGTTGTTCTCCCAGTTGTTACTTTGCTGCTGTGGTTCTCCAGTCTCCCGCTGGAACTGGTTTGGTCTTCGTTGTTCTCTCCAGTTACCTTTTTACCGTTCGTTGTAACTGCTTCGTCTACCTCTGTTCTCCGACGGTGGCTGGTTGTTCCCTCTATAGTCCGAATTGTTGTTATTTACCTGTGGTCGATAATTTCCTCCATTTCGTGCGTTGTCGTTCCTTGCTGACGAACCTCGCCAACTGCAGTCATTGTTTCTCTTTATGTCTCTCACGTTTTGTATCTCTTTGACCCAGTATAATTCGCGTAGCGCGCTCTCGAAGGATTCAATAGAATCGTTGCACCTTCCCATGAGGAGATGTTGGTATTTCAGTTGTAATTTAACGTAACAGTGCGTCGCAATTCTCTTGTACTGTATGGGTGGCCCGAAAACCGATTCTTCTTAATTAGCGACTACGGAATCCTGTCGCTTCTAGATCTTTGCCCAGCACAGTCTCCTGCTTGATTCTTCCTTGCATGTCTCGCAACCATTATGTGTTGTGGAACGCGTCCTTATGTGAGCGACAGCTCTCAGCAAACACTGCGCATATGTTCAGCAATCAGTCCCTCTAAAAGTTCGCAGGTAAGTTCAGGCTTCTATTTCAGCGGCCACAATTTCGGTGTCACTTTATCGTACTGGGCTATCCAATTTTTTGGATGTAATGTATTGTTATTCTCTTTGTAAGTTCGGAAATTTCTACTAGATAAGAAATATTTGTGGTCCATTGGTTCGACATTTGCTACGAACGAATTTTCTCTCATATCTGCAGCACGGGTCTCTATTAATCGGTGTCCAAACGATCCTCGTGCATTGTTAATACGACCTTTTGTGTCGTCAGACTCATGGAGTAATGTCACCTTTCTGCGGAGAGTGCACAATTGTATTCTGGTTCGATTTCTGCCATATTTTGCGTCTTCGACGACGCGCGCTCTGACGTGCGCCCTAGCGCTGGGGGTGTATTCCCCTGCGCCATTTGTCTTTTTGCTGGTGAAGTAGCCCCAAGCTGCGCATCGAAATTTCGTAATATATACTCTTCTCTCCTTCCCTGATCATTGGGAAATGCTGCCGTTGCAGACTGTGATTCTAACTCCACAACCCGCTGATGTGCTTGCTGTTTTGCTGTGCTGTGATTCGAGTCTGCTCTTCTTTCACCTATGATATTTCTACCTGTTTGCTCTCGATCTGCACTTCACGTTTTCGCTAATTTTTTCTTACGTTTCCTGGACGATCCTTCTTTCACGTATTTGGAGCGTGCCGAGAAACGTTTTTGTTTTGCACATCTCGGTTTTGGCCTCTTTTACTTGTTCTTGCGTGCACCTTGGGCTATTAATCTTACCGTCCTGACTTCGTGTTTTGCCTCGTTCGCGGCCTCTCGCGTCTCAGTTAATGTCTCCTTCAAGCTTCTTATCTCTTATTTAATACCCGAAACTTTCTTCTTAACCTGATCTATACTTTCAACAAACTGTTCTGCTACCTTTCGTATCTGCTTCGTCTCCTTAGTGATTATGACCCTCATCCTTGTCTCTCTCCTACCACTTCTTCTCCGCTTCCTGCCTCTTCTTCTCCGCTTCCTTCATAAATCGCATGAGGGCCTCAAATTGAGATCCTCTGCTAATATCTCCAGGACTAGACGAATGCGATTCCATCGCTCTGTGACGTTTTGTTCGTGAGTCTGATCAGGTACTCTCACTAACGATACGTCTTGCCATGCCTCGGCGATGTGCTGCGGTTTCACCTTTGCTTTCTTTGTCTGACTGAAGTACCTCGACATAATCAGGAAATTCGGCGTTCGTCATATCCACAAGGTCAGCTACTACACGCGTCTGAGAATTCTCCACAACTTTCTCCTACTCAATGCTACCGGTCTGACACTGATCCATTTGTGATGAGATTCGAACATGCTCACTTCTTTGGAGCAAACATGCCTTGCTTCTTGTGAGCATGGACTCAATTTTCTACTCCTGAGAAATTTAAATTGCTCCTCCCAGCAATGCCACACAATTCTACTCCGAAGTTTGCTCATGCAAGCCACTAACACTAAATCCCTGATAACGGGCATCAAATAAAAACAAACCTAATCTACAATAAATGCAACAACCACAGATAAACTGCCATCCCAGGCGTTCTCTGTCAGGATCAATGAACAAGCGGCACAGATATCACAACAACAAACAAATGAAAAGTAGAAACCAACATCACAAACAAAATTTACAGATCATCAAGATACTTAGTGCCAGCAATTGTTATGATTACGTGAAGTTAATTTGCTACAGAGCACCAACTGAATTTCAACATGTGAAGAAAGAACTCTACGAACGGAAATCGCATCTGACGGTTACAGAAGGTACCCTCGATTAAGGATCCTTACAGCGGTCGCCAAACTGCAAGACTACACTGGAAGGCGACAGGTGACTCTGAGTCACCGATCTGCCAATCGTTACTTTAACCTGTAAAGTCTCGACTGGACTACCTGCCCCGTGCATCTGCTAAATGGATTTTGACCTTTAACTGAGTCTATTGTTGACAATCTGCATTAGAGGTTATTTTAATTATTAGAATCTAAGTGACCTTGAAAGTTGAAGTAGTATTAATGAAATGGTGGGCCGGCCGCTATGGCCGAGCGGTTCTAGGCGCTTCAGTCCGGAACCGCACTACTGGTACGGTGGCAGGTTCGAATCCTGCCTCGGGCATGGATGTGTGTGATGTCCCTAGGATAGTTACGTTTAAGTAGTTCTAAACCTAGGGGACTGGTGACCTCAGATGTTAAGTCCCATAGTGCTTGAAGCCATTTATTTTTTTTATAATGGAATGGTGGTCCTGCCATTATATCTGTCAACTATTGATGGGTGATTAATACATCGATATCGATCTTTGATAAAAGCTATGTCACACGTTTATTGATTGAAAACTGGGCAAAGATACATATTAAGGGCGATGACAAAAATAAAACATGATCTGATGGCAGCACAAATATTCAACAAGCAGTTGGCTCTGTGCGGCGGATGATTGACAAAGACTATGGTTTGTCTGACTGAACTATTTACTCAGGCTCAAAATATGGATAACGCAATATGAAATTATCTAACACTGAGTAGTCCTTGATGGATATATTTCGCACAGAAGTTACACTACGTTAATGCAGCTGAGAAAAATTGGCGAGACTGTTATCCTGTTTGCCCTAACTAACCAGAACTGAAAGCAATACCTCTTTTCTTGATATGCAGTAGAGTCTCAGGTGACGATCGTGGTTCAGCCGTCTGCAGAGCAGTGGAGCAGTGATGTGCAAAACCTCTAATTCCCTGTCACAGATGCGATATGTGCAAAACCGCAGCTGGCAATCTGTTAGACGCATCCCACTTACTGTCTAACAGAGCCCTAAAATATCGCCATATTTCAGCGTATGAAATTCCCGTTCGCCAGTCATACCACGGACCAGTCTGACTCACTTGTACAGCAGTGCACACAAGAAGGTCAAAAGTCAGAACGGCTGACTTGTCACGATTAAGATTCTCCTCCGCACAGTGAGTTGTCTGAGATGACTGAGGTCTACACTGTCGGTACAACAAAGTCCTCACTACAGGCTCCAAAGTCAAGACCAGTGTTAGTGTGAACTCATGTCCAGGACAAGTGCCCCCCTAGTGCACTCCAGTCATAACAAAAGTCAAGACCAGAGTCCTCTCCAGACCGGAGTCTGAATCCAGAGACCAACACAGAGTATGAGGTGGAAGACCAAATTTCTCCTCCGCTCACTTCCATAAAATCTGTCTAAACTCCACAAAAGCACTCCTGCAACTGCCCCCACGATGGTTTCATGCCAATTACAAGACTCCACAAGCTCCACGTCTCCCCTGTTCGTCCGCTCTACACATCAGCCAGACCTACTCAAAGTTAAGATGTTCTTCTCTTTTCAAAAGAAGCGGCCAATCCCTGACGCTCAGATTCCCGCGCAGAGTGGAGGAGACGTTGCACTACCGAGCTTTTTTTTTCCGCAGCCACTACAGTCAACATGTTATTTTGTGTTTCCATACAGCTCTAAAGGGAACAACACATTTGTCATGGAGATAGTTATCTGAATGGCCTTAAATTATCGCAAGTCTGAGGAGCTCCAGATAAACTAAGAGAAGTGCTTTTGTGTCCCAACATAGACCACTTCAGATCCGCCATAAATCTGGCATTCCCCCTTCATTCGTTTTGAAGAACTGAGGCTTCATCACCTGACAACCCTCTCGGCAGCGTCTGGTCCACGGTGACCATGGAAACTCGCCAACTTTTACGGTCACCATGCGTATTTACAGAGGGCGTATACGAAGCTGTTACAATGCGTTGACTGGGTGACGTAGATTTCTCTCAGGCCCTCAGCCCCAGCTGTGGCAAGAGGCGCCTAACAGAAAGGTTCAGGTATGCTGTTTTCTCGCCTCATCGACCGAATGCATTGTCTGCACACAGTGGGAGAAATACTTGGGTCCAGCATTCTGTCCCCAGTAAGTGCTTCGAGACATTCTTTTCCCCAAATGTCCACTGCAAGATTTAATATTGGATAAACAAGCTGCCTGCAGAACTACAGAAAAATACTATTTGAAGGAGAGCCACCATAAACATCCCACAAGCATTAACAATGTACATGCTTCCGTCAATGGCTGCTTCTGCTGATAGCTTCCTATTGTCTCACAAGCTCGATGTCTTGGGTGAAAAAGCAACATTAAATTATACCTCTGAATATGGAGAATAGTGAGATAGTGACTTTCAAGTTCAGATTTCTGCTACCTAGGACACAAAATTACTCCATGGAGGCTGAAGCAATGAGACAAGGAAAAATTATTAGCACAGTAAAGAAAGCATTCCTCACCAAGATTAATTTCGCGGAGTGGTCGTGCGGTTCTAGGCGCTAGAGTCTGGAGCCGAGCGACCTCTGCGGTCGCAGGTTCGAATGCTGCCTCGGGCATGGATGTGTGTGATGTCTTTAGGTTAGTTAGGTTTAATTAGTTCTAAGTTATAGGCGACTGATGACCTCAGAAGTTAAGTCCCATAGTGCTCAGAGCCATCTGAACCAACCTCACCAAGAGAGTTCGTTACGTATTCCATAGATTATTTGAACGTTTCTTTTATCGCAACGATGTGGAATGAGTCAATTTACAGGTTACGTATACATGATTAGTATTAACATTAATGAACGCATTATCTTTTTTTATCCTACTCATGCAACAACACTTAAAAACAAGGACTTTTTTTCACTGGTTACCATTTTTAAGTAGAAACTCCTCAATGGAAAAATAAGAGTTTTCCAGAGGAAATTATTTTAAGTTTTATTTAAAACTTGCTTTCCTTCCTGTCACATATTTTATGTCATTGGGAAAATGACCGAATATTTTTGTTTCTGCATATTGAACTCTGTTCTGAGCCACTGACTTTTTATTAGTGATTTATATAGGTCATTTTTTCCTGTAGTGTTGTATGTATTGTTTTTCTCAAACTGTGATGGATTATTTACGACGAATTTCATAAGCAAAGATATGTATTGTGATGGCGCAGTTAAAATAGCTAGCTAATTCGAGAGGTATCTAAAGACATCGGTGGGTGAAAACCACATATTTTTATTACTGATAGATTTTGTGCAGCCAGTACTTTCTAAGTGATGAGTTACCCCAGAAGGTTATTCCATGTCATAGAAGCCCAGCAATATGGTTCTTTCAGGTAAAGTTCTTCACACTATGTACACTCAAGGATTTGGAGCATTCTTCCCTATTTACTGAGTCCTGTTCATGTGTTACATCAATTGTTTGTATAACTCTGTACAGAACTGAATATAATGATGTTTTTTTTTCAAAATTAAGACGGAGTCCATTTTCTGAGAACCATTTTATAAGTCTTTCGAAAATACCATTCTGCATTTTGTTCCTTAAGTATGATTGAAAACAGCTGTGTAAAGTCATGAATTCCATGTTCCAAGAGAATAAAATACTCTACACAGTCAAACGTCTTGGAAAAATCACAAATAATATCAACTAGCGTTGTTTTATTGCTTAAGGTTGGTACCATTTTATGTGTGAATGTATATCTAGCATTATCAGTCGAGCAGACCTTCTGCAATGCAAACCGTGATATGCTAAGTAAATTGTTTCCACTTAAGTATGAGATTATTCTTAGGTACATTACTTTTATTCTTGGGTACATCATTTCTTCGAATGTTTTCGAAAAACATATCACTAAGGAAACTGTAAGACAATTGTGTAACTCTGTCTGTTCATGAGGCCGGATAACCAGACGTACGAATTTGCAGTCAGTGTGCGTGAGACAACCAAGCTTTACACAACAAAAGTCGCAAATGGCGGTGGTTTGGGGTCATCGGAATACACAGTACAGGGTGTCTGGCTCGGGGCTGCCCTTGAAGTAACTGATTTTAAACTGTTCCATGCGTCGCTGTGGCTCAAATTGCCGCTCAAATTACTGCTGCAGTCGCAGCACGGTGCGCCAGATCCATACGCCATACGCGATGGTCTTACCTCTCGGTAGTGCCACGTTTCCGTCCAAAGCCCTGTCTTCTTACGCCCGCACATTCTATCGACAAACGCTGCCAGTAATCATGTACAATGGCTACGTTGCTATCAAGTTTTCATGCAGTATCTCAAAAGAAACATCTAGCTTGTTGTAATTCTATTACGCGACCCCTTTCAAACACAGTGAGGTCAAGATAACGGAGTCTTTGTAGCCTTAAAGACCTTTTTCACCATATCCCATCACGAGGGTAACTAACGCTCACGACCGTTACAGTATGCATTTAAAGCAAAAATGATTTGCATCCTCATACGACTGGTGTGAAATCTGAATAGACATCATCTTTCAGATGAAGAAACACAACTACCAACTTTCCTATATGTCGCACGTTTCCTTCTTGGTTTTGCTTTCTTTCCGTCAGTGTAACAGAGTAACAGAGGAAGACGTAAGACAGAAATTTGTATGGAAGACAGATATTGGAGTATATCAGACAAATAATTGAACCGTTATGCGTAAAAATTTCCATCACGCACAGCAGCAAGGAGCGTAATGCATGCAGACAACTTGTGAACCACCTAATCTCTTGGTCAGTACCCATAAACTTACATCATGACCTTTTTTCTTTACTCAAAGCACGTGTTAATGATCCTGTACCAGAAAATTTTAGTGCTAACGTTATGGGCTGTCCTTAAAGATAATCGCTCTCCGCCATAACTAGTGCGCAGTTTATAAGCTGGGACGTTAAATGTGAGAATAGTGCATGAAACAAGAGCGGGCGCAGCGGCGCGCTATTCAGCATCCACAACAAAGAGCGGCGCACACCCTGGGGCGCTGAAAGCCGACCGTAATGTGGCGTCGGCGATGACCGCCGCCAGGAGCCCGCCACACAAACGCTGGCCGCGATCGATGCTCATTTAGCAGACCGCGGGCCGCCACAAAAGAACAACAAACGCCGATTTACCGACGTGCGCTGCAGTGGCGGCGTGCCTAGGGGATGGACACTGCCGCGCGACCGGCGAATATGGCAACCGTGATAGGCTGCAGCCAGTTGGGGAGAGCAGGCTGCGGTCGTTATGACACTCGAGTTAAGCACGCATGTTATGACCAGATAATTAAAAATACAGCAGCAAAACCGGAATAGCTGTGGCTCGCCGCAGAGCGGTTGTGGGTTCCATGTGCGCCGAGATTGTGGCTGCTTATCGCAGGCAACTTTTGCAACCCATAAAACACTTTGTTCGTTGAAATCGTTGATTGGAAAAGTAAAACACACTGCATGCCACTGTACAGTTCACCGCACCAGTACCAGTATCAGGATTCAAGTCAAGCCGCCATCCACCCTCAAGGTACGCGTGGTTTCACTAAATCACTCGTAAACTGCACAGGAGATGCTGATTTCATTCCCAACTCCATGTTTCCTTTCTACTCCTACATCTATATCTACGTCAATATTCCACATTCCAGCTTGTGGTGTGTGGCAGAGGGTACTTTTTTACCACTGTCACTTACCACCTTTTCTGTTCCAGTCGCGAAGAGTTAGTGGGGGCAAGCCTGTGGGAACAACCCTGTTTGTGAAGGTACAAGGAATATTCGAAAAGTAAGGAAGCGAAAATTCGATGAAGCTTTCCGCAGATGTGTTGGGAAGTGTCTCTAGTATCCCCGTAGATGGGTCACGTCGCTCTTCTCAGTTCTGAGCGCACAGTGAGCGGAAACAGATGCCTAGAAAGTAGTGTCTCCCACGAAGTACTGGTGCCTGCCGAGAGATTTCGCCTGATTTCACGCAACCCTGCGTAACATCATGCATTTACTTCTTCATGACAATCCTCGGCCACATAATGCAGGAGCGGTGGGCACGCTTTTCATCACCCACCATACTTGGCTCCTTCTGATTTTCATCTCTGCTGAAATGAACCACCGGCGATGAAATCAACATTTTGGCACAGACAACTAGCTGTAGTCCGAAGTAGAAAATTGTCGGAAAGCACAGGCGGCTGCCTTCTATGACGAGTGTATTGGAAAGTTAGTATAACGCTACAGCAGATTCGAAGGCGAAATGGCGACTCTGTAGAGAAGTAGCTGGAAGTTGTAGCTAACGGTTGCAAATAAAACACTTTTGATTTTTCACTGTTGTTCCATTTCCGCGACCGATCGTTCCTTACTTCCGAATGGCCCTCTTATCTAATTTAATCCATCTCTTAATCTCTTCTGATCACGAAGTTCGTTTCATACTTACGAATAGACCGAGAGAAAATGCCTGTATGTAAGATTCGGCTTGCACCATTACATCTGCTGTGTGGTTCACATTGCCCGTACAAGGTACATACGGCGGACAAACCATAAATACAGCCTACCTCGATCAATAACAGGATTTGACTTAAGTCGCATTTCTTCCAAACATTCTGCCGTTACCACATTTAAGCGCCGTAAACAAGACTGTTTCATTTTCGGAAGCCCTTAAGTGACGTTCTACTATCCTAACTAAATGTTTCCGAATGTCTTCGTTTTCTTATGTCACACCAACTTGCAGAGGTCTGCGTGGATGTGGCTGTGGATATCTATAATAACATTGGTTCTGCCTTATAAAAACTTGTGCCGATGTCGATAACCGCATTAATAATTATTTCGTCGTTAAATGTTAAAGGACAGTGAAGTTTTGCGTTAAAGGCGTTGAGACTAATGGTTATTACTATTTGTGTCATTATTATTAACAATTATTGACGGAATTTCGCTTTATCGACTTGAGTTTGAACTATGCTAGAGACGCGTTGTAGAATCTGCGGTAGCTAAGGATTGCAAAACAGGCATCTTCCTGACTTTGCGCACAGTCCCATGTACATGTGGTTTCGTGTGGCAGCAGGTAAAATCTTAGAGTTGTTTGCTTGCTCTGTAATTTTGTAAACTGAAAATTTTGGTAGCCTTGTGCGATTTTTAGATACTACAGCCATTTACTAGCGGCTTGAAAACTATTTGTGTGGATAGCTAGAAAGCGACGGAGAACGTACTGTACCTAGTATTCGTTCCACAGGTCCTCTTCTCAGCTCGCCTTAACTGAAATAAAAAGTTCTAATTCTCAAAGAATAATGCAAAGGAGTCAGTCTACTGTTGTTTAACGAAACATTATATTATGATAAGCATTCACTTGCACAAGAATAAGTATGGAAATCGTTGAAGCTTGTCTAGCGTATACAGCACTCGAAACAATTGAGAGACGACTTCTGCAGTCTGTTTCCTTTTACATGTAGGTAGTTGCTAGCGCTTAGAAAAGGAGAATAATCTCGGAGACTTGTCATGCAATTTTCTACACCGATGGAAAAATATCGCAGCACCAAGAAGGAATTTGCGACATGAACGAAAGTTGGTAGGTCCGTTTCTAGTTTGAAATGTTATGTCTATTCCAGTTTTGCGCCATTCGCTTAGGAGTGGTGTTAGTAAATGAGGATGCTAATCATGTTTGCTTTAAATGCACGCTGTAACGGTCGTTAGCTTTAGGTACCTTTGAGAAACGGCGTGGTGAGTTGATGTTAGTCAAGAATGCCTGTAAGGTGACGAAGACGTCTTCGTCAACACCTCACTCAGTTTACGCTATGTTATGTAATGAAACTACGAGAAGGTGGATGTTCCTTCTGCGACATTCCAGAAGAACTTGGCAGGAGAGTAGCCACAGTACGTGATAGCTGGGAATGGGGGTCGCGAGGATGTACGGTCGAAAGATAGACTGGGCTCTGGAGAATAACGCGGCACTACCGAGAGGTAAGATAATAGAGTTCCGCGTACGGCATCGGTGTGTCCCAATGTCTCCACAGCAGGAATCTGTGCAGCAGTTGGCACGACAGTGATACAACTAAATGTTACAAACGCCCAGATAGAAGTTTTGTACCATGCATTCCACTGAGCCCAAAACACGACCACTTCCGACTTCAGTGGTGTCAAGCGAGAGCTCATTGGAAGATCTTCCTCAGTTGAATTGATGGCCGTGTTGTGGTTAGAAGGAGGTTCGTTGAGCGCCCTCAACCAACTAGTGGGCCTGGTTAACACGCTGGAACTACACCTGCAGTTATGGCTTGGGATGCGATTTTGTATACCAGGAGCACTGTCGTGGTTATACCACGCACCTTGACTGCAAATCTGAACGGCAATCTGGTGATGCGACTTGTTATTCTGCCAGTCAGGAACAGCATTCCTGGGAGCGTTTCCCAATAGGATAACGCCCAACCATATACCGCTTTTCGAATCCAACATGCTCTACAGAGTGTCGACATCTGTACGGCCTTGGCTGCTTGATCACCAGAGCTGTCTCCAATCGAGCACATATGGGACTTCATCGGGCGACAACTCCATAGTCATCCAGAACCAGCATTAACTGGTCCTGTATTGACTAACCACGCTCAACAGGCATGGAACTCTATCCCACACACTAACATCCACCACCTGCACAACATATTGCACGCACTTTTGCACTCTTCTGTAGATGACATCGGTTATTTATATACCAGCATTTCATACACTACTGGCCATTAAAGTTGCTACACCACGAAGATGACGTGCTACAGACGCGAAATTTAACCGACAGGAAGAAGATGCTGTGATATGCAAATGAGTAACTTTTCAGAGCATTCACGCAAGGCTAGCGCCGGTGGTGACACCTACAACGTGCTGACACGAGGAAAGTTTCCAACCGATTGCTCTTACACAAACAGCAGTTGACCGTCGTTGCCTGGTGAAACGTTGTTGTGATGCCTCGTGTAAGGAGGGGAAATGTGTACCATCACGTTTCCGACTTTGAAAAGGTCGGATTGTAGCCTATCGCAATTGCGGTTTATTGTATCGCGACATTGCTGCAGGCGTCAGTCGAGATCCAATGACTGTTAGCAGAATGTGGAATCGGTGGGTTCAGGAGGGTAACACGGAACGCCGTGCTGGATCCCAACGGCCTCGTATCACTAGCAGTCGAGGCGACAGTCATCTTAGTCGCATGGCTGTAACGGATCGTGCAGCCACGTCTCGATCCCAGAGTCAACAGATTGGGACGTTTGCAAGACAACATCCATCTGCACGAACAGTTCAACGACGTTTGCAGCAGCATGGACTATCAGCTCGGAGACCATGGCTACGGTTACCCTTGATGTTGCATTACAGACAGGAGCGCCTGCGATGGTGTTCTCAACGACGAACCTGAGTGCACGAATGGCTAAACGTCATTTTTTCGGAATAATCCGGGTTCTGTTTACAGCATCATGATGGTCGCATCCGTGTTTGGCGACATCGCGGTGAAATCACATTGGAAGCGTGCATTCCCCATCGCAATATTGGCGTATCACCCTGCGTGATGGTATGGGGTTCCATTGGTTACACATCTCGGTCACCTTTTGTTCGCATTGACGGCACTTTGAACAGTGGACGTTACATTTCAGATGTGTTACGGCCCGTGGCTCTATCCTTCATTGGATCCCTGCGAAACCCTACATTTCAGCAGGATAACGCACGACCGCATGTTGCAGGTCCTGTACGGGCCTTTCTGGATACAGAAAATGTTCGACTCCTGCCCTGGCCAGCACATTCTCCAGATATCTCACCAACTGAAAACGTCTGGCCAATGGTGGCCGAGCAACTGGCTCGTCACAATATGCCTGTCACTACTCTTGATGAATTGTGGTATCGTGTTGAAGCTGTATGGGCAGCTGTACCTGTACACGCCATCCAAGCTCTGTTTGACTCAATGCCCAGGCGTATCAGGGCCGTTATTACGGCCAGAGGTGGTTGTTCTGGGTACTGATTTCTCAGCATCTATGCACCCAAATTGCGTGAAAATGTAATCACATGTCAGTTCTAGTACAATATATTTGTCCAATGAATACCCGTTTATCATCTGCATTGCTTCTTGGTGTAGCAATTTTAATGGCCAGTAGTATATATGCAGTGGCTTATCTCGCTCTTGCTTTAACTGTGATCTGGCAGTGTTAATCACTTAAATATTTTAACCACACAAATGCATTCCCGAAATTTCAATACTCTACATTAATCATTTCTTGGTGTTGCGACTTTTTTCTGTCAGTGTATAATATAGCGGGCGGCACACAAAGCAGAACGTGGTTACCAACTGCGGGGTTTCCAGATATTTTCAAACTCGAATATGTTCTCTTTTAGGCAGTTTCACAAGTTGTACGAGATGTTGTTCAAACGAAACACAATAATTTCAGCTTTTATTAGCGCCAAGCAAGGCATATGTGGACATGAACAGCTTCACACTAGAGCGTATCACATTTCCGTTTGACTGACAACCATCGAATACCCTCTTACGTGCAGACACCTCGTTATTTATATATGCTCAGCCTAGGCATCTAAGGGAACGATTGCTTCGAAACTGCTTCTAGCACTCGCAGCAGCATCCAGCCAGCATCCTTTATGTGTAGAAAATTATTCATAACGTTGCTAGTTCAAGACTAATAACGCTCCCAACTTTCCTGTACGTGTTTCTGTTCTCTATTTATGTTCTGTTAAATTCTTAGCCAGATAGCTCTTAACTTTGAACTCGTTTTACAGAATACGAGTACAAAATTTTGGTTTCTCCTTAATGCTACAAAAATGTGATGAGGTATCTTCCTGGAAATTTCCATCATGTGTTTTTATGATAAACTGAATCCAAATCCAGAAGCTAAACTCGGTAACGTTAATATTATGCACGTATAATATTACGAAAAATGTTGAATAATTCAAAAAATAAGATTTTAGCTTCCTGTAAACTCTACAATGATAAAAAAATTAGAAGTTTCTAGCTTTAATACTGTATGCCTCTTAGAATTTTACAAAAAGTGGATTTTTGAAGTACCAACTAACCATTGGCATTTTGAGACTCACAGTGTTTAACATTTTCACAGTCTTCCGTACTGATATTAAAACATTGAAGTTTTACTTAAGTATATGGCGTAATCTCATTGATAGCGGCTCACAGCACACGCTCTGCCGCTCTCTTGGACTGTCCTTGACAGAGCGACTGGAAGCGAAATCAATATTTTACTCGCCACACTAGCATGGGCTTGTTTCCCTAGAGATTCCACCATACCGTCAGTTGCCTTACAACAGAATAATCCTTGTCTAATTTACATGAACAGGGATTACTTACGTAATTATCGAAAACTACCACAAAACAATGTAACGCTATTCTAGCACACTTCATCCGTTTCAGTTTTCACTTACTTTTGTGTACCACGAAAGTCATTTTTAATGGTCGGAATAAAATCAATATTTTGTAGGTGCGGGCTAGACAAAGCTTCCCTGATTAGTTATCAGGACGTCGCGTAGTGAGTCTCTAACAAATAACGTGTTAAGTAGCTGTACCTTTTTCTGTGCAGTTCTATCAAAGCTGATTCGTTGTGGTAACTTTGTAAATAGCTTTCTATGATTTAGTTTACAAACTGCAACGGCTAAACTTTTCACACTAATCAAGGCCATTAAAGCATGGTCTTTTCTGAATATACACACATCAGAAAAAGTTTCGCATCACCCCGGTTCCCAGAACTCCTGATGATAGACGTTGAATGTGGATATATTGTATCACAGACGCAGTCTCTTTGACTGTTCAGTCATTAAGCCCCCCAAAAATGTAAACAATCATGCAAGAGCAGCGCCTATTAGACAGAGAGGGTCCGACAGCCGACCAGCTCCAGTCATTCCACCAGGAAGGAGGAACACACCTCGTGTTGTTTGTAGTTCAACCATGTCCAGACGGTCAATACCGCTGTTCGATCGAGTCCGCATTGTTATTTTGTGCCAGAAAAAGCTCTCAACAAGGGGAGTGTCCAGGCGTCTCGGAGTGAACCAAAGTGATGTTGCTCAGACATAGAGGAGATGCGGAGAGACAGGAACAGCATATAGGCGAGGCATTCGTCCTCATGGACGACAGTTCCCGCCCGCATCGTGCACACCTTGTGAATGACTTCCTGCAGGATAATGACATCGCTCCACTAGTGTGGCCAACATATTCTCCAGATATGAACCTTATCTAACATGCTTGGGATGGATTGGAAACGGCTGTTTATGGACGACGTGACCCACCAATCGCTCTGAGGGATCTACGTCGAATCGCCGTTAAGGAGTGGGACAATCTGGACCAACAGTGCCTTGATGGACTTGTGGATAGTATGCCACGACGAATACAGGCATGGTACGAATACAGGCATGCTAGTGGGTATTAGAGGTAGCAGTGTGTACAGCAATCTGGACCACCACCTCTGAAAGTCTCGCTGTATGGTGGTACAACATGCAATGCATGGTTTTCATTAGCAATAATAAGGGCGGAAAAGATGTTTATCTTGATCTCTATTCCAATTTTCTGTACAGGTTCCGGAACTCTCGGAATCGAGTTGATCCAAAACTTTTTTTGATGTGTGTACTTTTATCCAGAGAGTGATTTTGGTAACTGGACTCGGTGCCTGTAGTTAATCTTTCCTTTTGAGTTCTTATGGTGATATTTCTATACCAATTTTCATCCCTAACACGTATTTCTCTAGTTATTACAGATAAGTCAAATATCAGTTCTCATAGATTCAGCTATAAAATGTTTTACTGTAAATAAATATTTTCATAAAAATGTTCATCCCCTATTTTCCACCTTTAAGGATTGAATTTCCAAAAGCATTGAAACACACTTTTTTTAAAATTTCAAACTCGGAACTCAAATCCAAGTTTTCATAGATTTAATTTGGAAGATTCAATCATAATGAAATACTTACGTTACAACCTTCATCACCCATTTCACCCCCTTAGGGGCTGAATTTCCAAAAACACTGAAACACGGATTTTCATATTTCCAATCGAGAAACCAAATACAAATTTTAGTGGGTTGAGTTTTAAAAATCTTTTCACAATCAAATGTTTTCATAAAACTTTTCATCCTCTACTTTGTCCCCTTAGGGTTTGAATTACCAAAACCACCCAAAACTGTATTCTCTTTATCTATAACTGAGAAGCCAAATACCACTATTCACAGATGTAGCTTTAAAAGTGCTCTGGTACTTCTGTAATATCGATTTATGTTGAAAAAGAAATTCACTCACTTATGGAGTGAATTTCCAGAAATCATGAAACACACAATTTTTTTATTTGTTACTGAGAAACCAAACGCCAATTTTCGTAATTCTGACTTCAAAATTGCCCTAATTCTGACATATTTTTACCCTTTGGGGATAGAATTTAGAAAAATCCGTTCTTAAGATATTCCTTCTACTCTCTCCAAATTTCAAATTTCCATCCAATAATTATTAAAGAAACAACTTTCGCTTCGATTATAGCACCGGGCTAGTCGTAGATTTTAACATAAAAGCTACCAATGCATTGGTTACTCAGTCATGACAACATCCGAACATAGATATGTATACAAGGTGTCACAGGAGGAATGTACGTTATTCAAGGATAGACAGCAATAATCATTTGAAGTAAAAAGGCTAGTAAACTTTGGAATTAAAATGCGTAATTTAAGAGCTATGAGTACCTGGACTTTTCACTACTGTGAAACACATCTCTTCCACTAAACAAATAAATAAAGCGCTTGAAGTACTCACTTGAGAGCGTACTTTTACTGGACCTTTTTTCCTTGCTTTTTTTTACGTATTACCAACTCTCAAAATATGCCAATAAAAGAGCTAACAGTAGACGAGATTTGTTTTAATCGAAGATGAAGAACCCGTAGCTCTTGAGGTATACATTTTGCAGCCCATGTTTATTAGACTTTCTTGCATCGAATTATCGTTCCAGTCACATCCCTGAATATTGACCATTCCTTTTGGGACACAGTGTACCTTCATAACTTCCAAACCAAACACGTACTGGAAAAAAGCATATATAAAAGTAGACTGACCGAAGTATGATGAAACATGCAAACTACACTCCAAATGCCATCGAAAATAGGGGTAGGATAATTAGAGGTAATTATAAAATACAGGGTGAATTACCTAAAACTTGCATCGCTAAGGTTTCGGAAATGCAAAGTGCTGTTGATGGCCGGCCGCTGTGGCCAAGTGGTACCACGATGCTGCTACGGTCGCAAGTTCGAATCCTGCTTCGGGAATGGATGTGTGTGATGTCCTTAGGTTAGTTAGGTTGAAGTATTTCTAAGTTGTAGGGGACTGATGACCTCAGATGTTAGGTCCCATAGCGCTCAGAGGCATTTGAACCATTTTTTGTTGCACGAGTGTAGTGCGAGTCGTTTATGAGATATCGTATTTTGAAAATTTTCCACAACGACACTTGCTTGTCCCATTCAACCTACGTCGTTATGTTTGGTTACAGTGTACTTGTGTTTTCCTTGACTGCATTGCGACTTGCTAGTCAGTTCGTGTGTGACAGTCCAGGCAGTAGATCGTGAGTGTATATGGGATTTACCAATACAAAAAAAAGCCGAAATGCTCCTGGTGTATGGAAAATGCAGGAAGAATGCGGTTCGTCCTTGTAGGGTACGTACACACCGACTGTTTTGTTGAAGCGGTAGCTCACGGACTTTGGTGCACCCAGCGGCAAAGCTGGACAGACGAATGGCAACTTGTCGTTTCAGATCAATTCCCGTCTGCGCAAGGCCTCACGATGGGCATACCTATGTGGAAGCTGTGAAGAGAACTAATGTTGACAGATTACAATCGTTACTGTTATATGGACGAAGCAACAGGCATATTGGTCTGAGGTGCTATCTCATCTTCTGTTTGCCTTCCAGTAATTTGAACAGTAGCAGTTAGGCCTCTGAGGTGTTAAAGCCGGTGGTGGTAGTCTATCTGGATGGTCTCCGTGAATTATCTTTCAACAAGATAACACAAAACCGTCTCTGCTGTCCCGACGTATCTTGATAGTCAGACTTTTCGACTGTTACGCTGGAAAGTACGTTCTTCAGTTGTCATATCTGCTGAAATAATTTTGTCGTCGAATGAAAACAGGCTGATGCCTCAGGTATGGATGATGATGCTGAGTAAATTCTTAAGAATACCAAACAGTTAAGGTCATCAGTCTCCTACTGAACCCCTGAGACAGAAGCAGTGTCGACAGTTTGTGAAAAGATTAAATTCGTGGTAGCCAGCCCGGTATTCACCTAGTGAGTTGTGGGGAAACAGCCCAAAAACCACATCCTGGCTAGCGGGCACACGGAACACTCCTTGTTAATCCACCAAGTGGATCCGATCTGGGGTCGGCAAACCTCCCCGTCGTGCATGTGGTCGCATTAATACCTGCTACCCGGGCGCGTACCATTTGCTACCATCGATAAACTATGGCATAGAATTGAAGCAATTAGTATTGATATACAAGTCACCCAAGCTCACTTCCATTCTTTATTTTTCAGCTGAGTTAAGGCCACTGTTCCCGCTAGAGGTAGAAGCCCGCTTACTGAATTTTGCTCTTTGTATAGTCCGAAATACGTGTAAATATGCGGACCAGTCACACTAATTATACTACCGGTCAAAAGTCTTAATTACGACCTTGTGCAGCGCGGACGCGCAGCAGGGGAGTCATTGAGGTTCTGGAAGTTACCGACAGGCATGTGGAGCCCTGCCAATTCCAGTGCCGTGCTAGTTTGTGATAGAATTCTCGGTTGAACATCCATGGCGCGGATAGCTCAATCAAAGTTGTTCCACAGATTGTCGATTGGGGATGTTTGGTGTTAGGGAAGTACTATAAATTCTTACTGTTGCTCTTCGAACTGTGTATGTACACTGTGGGATTAGTCCTGCTGGTAGATGCCACGACGCTGAGGAAAGAGCGAACTATATGGCGCATGGAGATGGCCCCAACCACAGATTATACTTTTGTTGATACTTGTCCCTCCCAAAATGTCAAAATCATTCAGAGAATGCAGTGAATAGTTTTCTCATACCACAAAGCTCCCACCTCAGGCCTGGATCCTTCCGATGATTGTTGCAGGACCGTGTATGCCAGCGACCATGTGTCCAATGGAGCACAAAATGTGATTCATCTGAAAAGGCCACCTGTCAACAATCATTGGACGCCCGGCTGCAATACTGCCGTGTAAATTCCAGCCCTTGGCGCCAATGAAGCAGTTATCACGTGTGCGTGAATCAGGCACCCGATACAGAGGTCCATACGCAGCAAGTAGTTGAGGAGACTCTGTTGGTAGTCTCTCGGGGTCATTCACGGTATACTTTAACCACGGCAGCACGTAAACAGTTTAACTTATCCGTTTCGAAAATGCTTCCACCATTGGTCCGAGAGCCAATGATCACGCCCTTTTGAACGTGAGGTAAATCGTCCAGTTTACGACAATGACTGCATTGTTTTCCGCATTCTCCTGACGCGCTTTACATAACCTCAGTTGCTAGTGCTAACACCTGCTGTCTTTCAGTAGTTACTGTACGTTGATGTCGAGCGCAGGTGACGGTCACAGTAATGTGATTGCGTCATGTATAATCATTTTTCCTATTGTAATCAATAAGCACAAATAGTAAAATTTCGTTATTTGTTACGCGTGTGTTGCGATTTTTGTGGCCAGTAGCGTATGACACAAGAGCTGTTTTGCACCTACTATAACCATGAAAGCTGAAAGCTCTAAAAGATTCTCATGATTTCTTTCAGTGAGAAAGATGGTAATAAAATACGAACTCTGTCCTGAAGTTTTCTTATCTGGCCTACCAGTAAACCACGATTCTTTGAAACATCGACTCCTAGATGCAGAACTGCTTCAAATGGCTGGTTAATATCCAAATAAGTCTATGCTTTAAGAATTAGATGTTAAGTACGTAAACGAGAAAACGTTTCAGATCGTTTGAAACTATGTTTTGCGATTGTTGGCAGTAACTACGTGCTCTCATTATCGAACGCTTGATGTGTACAGTCTGGGTAAATTGCGCTCCATTTTAAGCTAAAGCTACTTTCTCACGCATCGCAATGTTTACGACGTCGCATCTCCTGAAATGTGTATCGTTCGATGATATAATTTTGCAAGCTTACTCAATGGTATATTTGGATACTGAAGCTGGAGTATTAGTGCATGAGCAACGAAAATATAAGCGACAAACCTTTTTCCTTTTATATTTCTTTGGGAGGAGTCAACGAAAAAAGTTTGGTAAGGGTTTGAAAAATTGTGTGTACAGCTTGATGATTGTCGCCAAGTGCTGTAATTGTCCAGTATCTTGTGAATAATATAATTATACACAGTTTCTAACTGTAATACTTGTCTTACTGCTTTAAGCCGTTACTCTTAATGAGCAGATTATGACAACATTTTAAATATTTCAAACTAAATCAATAAATATATTGACGTAAAATATAGCTACACCAAAAATTAGTTAACATACAGTAATGACATTCTGGAATTCATTTATCTAGGTAATTGAAACATTGAACGATGAAAGGTTAATGTAAGCGCGAGGTAATCCACTGAAAATGGGAAATACTGGTGCATTAATAACCGGTGTCACCGACAGAATGTTGCATGCAAGAGTGCAAACGTGCGTGCATTATGTTGTACAGGTGGCGGATGTTAGTTTGTGGGATAGAGTTCCATGCCTGTTGAAAGTGGTCTGTCAATACCAGAACAATTAATGGTGGTTCTGGATGACTATGGAGTTGTCTTCCGATGAAGTTCCATATGTGCTCGACTGGAGACAGATGTGGTGATCGAGCAGGACAAATATGTCGACACACTGCAGAGTATGCTGGATTCTAGCAGAGGTATGGTTCAAATGTCTCTGAGCACTATGGGACTTAACTTCTGAGGTCATCAGTCCCCTAACTTCTGAGGTCATCAGTCCCCTAAAACTTAGAACTACTTAAACTTAACTGACCTAAGATCATTCCTGAAAAAGACAGGCCGCAGACGATGGAAGAACTTGTTCAAAATTTTAATGGTGTAAAAGTGTTGTCTTCCATTGATCTCAGATCCAGCTTTTATCAGATCGAACTTCATCCAGAATGTAGAAAATACACAGCTTTACTTTGTTTCGGCGATTGCTATCAATTTCGGAAACCTCCTTTTGGTTTGAACATTTCTTCGGCAGCATTCATTCGCGGGCTAAATTCCATATTACCTGAGTTCTTAAAACGTCACATCACCTTATATGTGGATGATATTCTAATAGCAGAAGCCTCATGGGAACAACATAATCGCATCCTCAACAGTTTGTTACGTATTTTTGCAGAATCTGGAATTACAGTTAACTTGGAAAAATCTGATTTCGGTAGGTCAAAGGTGAGGTTTTTGGGACGTATTATTTCTTCTGAAGGCATTCAGCCGGATCCTGAAAAGTTAGAAGCAATCAGATCCATTCCAGTTCCATCCACAAAAAGACAACTCCGCAGTTTTCTGGGTCTCGTAAATTTTTACCGTCGTTTTCTGAATTATCAAATTCTAGTTACACCAAAACTTTGTTCTCTCACTGGAAAAAATACTGTTTGGAACTGGGACGAACGAGCACAGTTGGAATTCAATTCTTTGAAAGAATCGCTACTTAACGCACCAATAGTAGCTCATCCACATCTCTCACAAGATTTTTGCCTTATCACGGATTCTTCTAAAGTCGGTCTTGGTGCCCACTTATTTCAAGAAGCCATAGAAAATGACACTACTATTCAGAAAACCATTGCTTTTGCTAGCCGAGTGCTAACAAAATTTGAAAAAAATTATTCCGTTACTGAATTAGAAGCTTTAGCTATCGTTTGGGCATTTAACAAATTCCGTTTCTTTCTTTCTGGTAAGCACGTAAAAGTATACAGTGATCATCGTGCATTACAATTTCTTATGACTTCAAAATTAAATCATGACAGGTTAAAACGTTGGGCATTGTTTCTGCAAGAATTCCGCTTCACAATAGTCTACATTCCCGGCAAGGAGAACATTGTTGCGGACGCACTGTCACGCGCACCGGCTGGGCTTGAGAAAAGTAACACAGAAGGCAACCTCGAGAAAAATTTCAGTATTCTTTACATTCAGAAAGTCGCCTATGAAAACTTCATCACCACATCTTTAAAGGACATTGCTCATGAACAAGATAAAGATCCGATTTGGAAAGACATCAAAAGTAAATGGCATGAAAAGCTGCACACTCAGATTCGGCATTATTATCTGGTTAGAAACAACATACTCTTCAAACGCTGCACTGTTGATGACAAGCTATGGGTACTTTGCATTCCAGACGATTTTGTTAATAAGCTCATTTGGTACATTCATTTCAGCTACGCACATTTTGGTCCACGAAAATGTTATCATATTCTTCGAACGACTTGTTATTTTAACAATATGGAAAAGAGAATTAGAAGAGTCTAGTCTATTTGTAAACTTTGTCAAAAGGCGAAACCATCTACTATCTCACATCGTGCTCCGTTGTTTCCTATCATTCCTTCTAAATTAAAAGAATTTGCTGCTGTTGATCTCTTGGGACCCCTCATCACAACATCGAATGGATTTTCATACGTTCTAGTCGCTGTTGAACTTACTTCAAAATTTGTGTCTTTCACTCCGTTACGCAAAGCCACTGGACGGTCTGTATCCAACGCCTTTGTTAAAAATTTCTTACGTGAAGTTGGACACGTTAGTAAAGTCATTTCCGATAACGGACCGCAATTCAGATCTGCTGTTTGGTCACGCATGCTTCGGAATCATAAAATCAAACCTGTTTTTATTTCATTGTACTCACCACATTGTAACCCGTCTGAACGGATTATGAAAGAAATCAATAAGCTTTGTAGACTTTATTGTCATAGAAAGCATCAGCATTGGGACAGATATTTACACTTATTTCAAAACGTGCTGAATGAAATGCCTCACGACTCCACTGCTTTACCACCTACTCTTGTACTAAAGAATGAAGAACTACCGAACACAATCAGAGAGCTTGTACCTTTTCCGAATACACATAAACTTCGACACAAAGACATAATTGATTTAACTATTAAAAATATAAAATCTGCAGCAGACAAAAGGAGAAAACTACACGACAAAGCAAATGCAAAGAAATTATATATTGGTCAGAAAGTTCTCATTAAAGCTCATTCATTATCACATAAGAAGAAACACTTGAGTCACAAATTCTTTGTAGTTTACAATGGACCTTACAGAATCCGACGTATACAATATGATAATTGCGTTGAAGCTGAAACTCTGTGTACTAGGAAGAGTAAAGGTTTACACCACATTTCACATGTAAAACCGTTTATTGAAAGATAATCTGCTTTTTAACTTTGTCTTTGCCATAAAACGTTTCACTTCACATTTCTAGTATGCTTTCTCAGACTGAAGAAATTGTTAACATGCAACAATGTTTGAAGTTAAATATCCAGTCTAGAACCTAGGGAACATTTTTAAACAGAAATTACGAATGCATTGTTATAGTGAACAGACGACACAGTGTTGTATTTGTACATTCTTGCTTGTTAATTGCACGATTACGTAACGACTATCAGGCTTACATACTTAGGACATATACTGGTACTGCTAATGATATTTTAATGCAACATTTTGGTTTACTTGAAAATACATTCTGGATTTAAAGTACTTTCTGTGAGATACCAGATGACATAGTGGTTAGTTTATTTGACAACTACACGATTTTATCACGACGCTACTAATGAGTGACAATTTACAACTTTGCTTTTGCGGTGTATCTGTTTTATATCTGCACAGTTTTTCTGAATTATTCTGGAAAGTAAAACATGTTTTAGTAATAACTTTTGTGGTATAGCTACAATGAGACAGCCTTTTCCGTAACACAACAATACGTTACAGCACAGTACTTCCTTCATCATGGCAACAAGCATAATAACTAAGATATTTATACGCAAAGCAATTCACTTTGTTTATTACGAGGTAAGTACATTGACTTCAGCAGAACTTTGCTTACAGAGGACGATAACTACGACACTTCCACAGAATTATCTTACAACAAGACGCACACTTAGCGCTACAGGACACGCATTTGAGTGATTAACTTAGTACTTGAACCATTTATTTTTCAAGATTTTTGAATTACACAGGTTTTCCGTGATACATTTCATTCCATTGCTGTAATCTGTAACACCTGAGGGTATAATTACATTAATCCTCAGGGGGTACACGCCTACTTTGTGTACCATGTGTTTGGCAAGCGCAAGGAGCCCTAGCTAATATGGTATTTGCTTATACAACTTTACACATCGGTACCATATTTCTCTAACACGCAAATTACACAGCTATTTGATCATTTAACTGAGAGATAAACATTTTTTTTACTACATCAGTGGCACATGTTTACGCAATTACACAGTTGGGTAACTTCACACTTATGAAATTATATTTCGTCTGTACTTTGTGAACTGTTCGTATTTTTTCAGACCCATTGTGATATTATGAGAACTTTGAATGATACATTTGGTATGGGATCACGATTTTTAAAGTACGTTTGAGGCAGATGACACTTTTGACATGAGCAGAGAATTTTTTTAATTATTGGAGGAAGCTACGACGATTTTGTGAGTTGACTGAGGTGTTATAATGTTATTTTTACGACGACGATGTGTATTATGCTGTTGAGGTATGTTTATGATCAATAAGCTGATGCTATATGAGGAATTTGATTATGCTATGTATTTATTATGATGAAATATGAAGTGTCATCGCAAGATTGACGTGTTGACGAATATATATATGTGTAATAAGATAAGGAGTAATGAATAGTGGTTAGGGGCTGACTTGTGAAAAAGGATGTGGGAAACCAAGAATCGTACTTTAAGAGTTATGAAATGTGTGTAAATGCGTGAATGTATCACAATGCCGGCGAAAATTTTCTGGACACTGTTATATTCATAAGATTTTGTTTCTACACATTTGCAATGCAAATTCTCGAACCGTGAAATATTGTATATGAGACTGTCACTGTAGCGGAAACTGCTGTCGTAAATATTTCTGTAAGAAAGTTAAGTGACCACCTGTACGTAATGTGTCATAGGCACCCAGCTGTGTCAGATGCCTGGAGAAAAAGCCATTAGTGTATGCCTTTTCAGAGGCACAGGTAGAAAAAGAAAAAGGGGAGGCCATTATCCTCGCTATTGACATTCCTTTGTAGAAAGCATCGCAAATACGACACACTCAAACTTGAATACATATGATTACACTGTGGAGCTCTTAATTTATGATATTTACTGAAATGCCTAATGAAATAATGAGAAACATTTTACATTTATTGTCTTTCTAGTTGAGAGGTTCTTTTGCCTTTGGAGACGACATTTGCCCACTGAATGGCGTTTCATGCATTGCTCTATATAGGCTACATATATTAGCTCATTTCGTTTAGTATCTAGTTTCTAGCTGCACTGCAGCATTGGTTAAAATAAAATTTAATAGATGTACTAATATAAATATTTTATGCCTACAGATCCAGTAAAAAATAACTTTATAATGGATGTACTCCAAAAAAAATGAGGGAGTACAAAAAGACATTTCCCTTCACAGGAATTGCATAAATAATTTTTTTACGATATGGTAACTTATCTGCTAGCGTAAGTTTTTGTGATGCATCACTCTAGTGTTAAGATGTGACATAGGTATTAAACATGGCCATTTTTACTGTAATATTTTTTCTGCTTGAGCTTTGTCATGATTAGATATAAGTTATAGCATTTGCTGCTGCTGTTTGCCAGGCATAGTGTTACTGAATTTGACTTTGTATTACGTTGTTAAGCCAGTTTTACTACGGATTTATTATTATTTTTTTTTTTTTGTTTGCTGCACAGTCCCTTATATTAGTTGTAATATTGCAATTGCTTTTCCAATTTGAATTTTTTTGTCATTGCTGTTCGTGTTAATTGTTTTGTGCTGCTCCATTGCCTCGTCCCTTAGTTTAGCATCTGAGCTCAGTAGATTTAAGTTAGCTTAAGAGGGGGTAGGCTATATAAGAAACTAACTATGATGGATTGGAAGAAATGCATTGAGAAGCTATAATAAAATGGTTTTGCCAAAAAAGTTGTGTACAGTGAAGAAAAACTATTTTTGAAAGAGGATATGAACAGAATACAGAAAGCATGCTTGGATAGGATTTTTTTTGGTGGAAACAACTGTTGAAATAAGAAAAAAAAGATCTATGGAATGAAGTTTTGGGTTGGACTGCAGTACCAAATGTTACACTGAAAACGAACCCTGTCCTTTCCTTTTGTGTTATCCCACTATGTGTTTGTGTACCCTTGTGTATTTGTTTTCTTCCTGTCTCTGTGTACTGTTTCATAGAATTTTTTTTCTCTTCTAATACTAAGCTACATTCACTATGATGAGGAATACTGTTATCCTCAAATATAACTGGCATTAATAATATGTTATTTACTTTGTAAAGATGTTTAGACATTATTTATTCTGTTTTGTTTTAATGCTCATGTGTGAAGTTCATTTTCAAAATTTATTCTGATCTTTTATGTATCTACTTATCACATAATTCCTGTAACACTGATGTATATGTTTATTTCTATTATTTTGTAAAGCCTGTATTACTACAAATGTTTATTATTATGTTTTTAATGATGTATTTTGTACCTTTGTAATTGTATTCTTATGTTATAAAATTGTAATTGACACCAGTTCATCATATTATTAACTTGTAAGTTACATTTCACTGCACACGTTTCTGTTGGTCATAGTATATGGACAATATGTGAGAAGTAGGGACTGTTAGTGTTTGCACGTGTGTTGATAATTCAGCAAGGGACTGGTTAACAGCATTGCTAATTCTAAGGACAATTCCAAAAACTTTGTGAGTGCACAAGTGGTGGTTATGGACTTGCTATATTATCTGCAAGACTCTTTAATGGTGATTGTGCACCTGCACAGTCACAACAGATGGCTGCTGGCCATCTCTACGAGGACTACAGTGGGTCTGCATCTTTGATGACCCACCAATACCATACTCTCTACCAGGACTACAGTAGTCTGCTCTGTAATGACCTACCTACCAATATTCTTCAAAACTTCGAATGACTCTGCTGTGGGTTTGCTCTGTTGTGGCCCATTACCTGTCTGCATGTCAAGAGTCAACACTGTCTTTCCGTTGGAAGGACAACACTACTTCTTCAAGACTGCATGGAAATCCACTACTTCCCTGTGCATTTTCTTTTACTGCTCAGACTTTGAGAAAAACATTGCAGTTTTACTATGATGAATGATCAGGACTGTCTTTATGGACTGTGAGAAAATTTTAGCTTTTGACTAACATTGTATCAATAAGTGTGTGCATTTGATAGCTTTGTTATTGTAACTATGATAAATTTTTAAATCTGTATTGGCCACTGCCCAAAACAATTTGTAAAATTATATGTGGGGAGCATGGGGGCTATGTAAGTAGGCTGTTTATGTTTTCTTATTGGCAACGTTATGTAGCGCTCTGTATGAAAATCACTGGCTGTGCTGTGTACAGTCTGTGGCTAGTTTGCATTGTTGTCTGCCATTGTAGTGTTGGGCAGCGGCAGCTGTATGTGAACAGCGCGTAGCGTTACGCAGTTGGAGGTGAGCCGCCAGCAGTGGTGGATGTGAGGAGAGAGATGGCGGAGTTTTGAAATTTGTAATACTGGATATCATGAACTGCTATATACATTATAACTTTTGAACACTATTGAGGTAAATACATTGTTTGTTCTCTATTAAAATTTTTCATTTGCTAACCATGCCTATCAGTAGTTAGTGCCTTCCGTCGTTTTAATCTGTTATTTAGCTGGCAGTAGTGGCACTCGCTGTATTGCTGTAGCTTGAGTAACGAAGATTTTTGTGAGGTAAGTGATTTGTGAAAGGTATAGGTTAATGTTAGTCAGGGCCATTCTTTTGTAGGGATTTTTGAAAGTCAGATTGCGTTGCGCTAAAAAATTGTGTGTCAGTTTAAGCACAGTATTGTATAATTGTTCAAAGGGGACGTTTCATACTTCTAACGAACACACGGCCATCACTGTCACTGAGACACAACCAGCTTTTATAAGAAAACACAACAGACGTCCATTCTGCTGTCGAATAAGTTTTCTCTTGACACATTTGAAGTCGCAAATAGTGGTGGTTTAGGATCAGTGTGTTGTGGCGTAACAAGCTTGCTACGCCACACTGGGAAGGGAGCCGAAAGGCACGCATACACACACGCCGACTGGCGTCAAGTCTGGAACAGGATACGTTATGACTGCTATAAAGAAAATACGTAGCTTTGGAATATACTTAACTTTTAATCACTCCTTGTGGTACATCTCTCTTGACTATACAAATGAGACTCGTAAGATACATGCACTGTTACAATTGGCGCCTTGCTAGGTCGTAGCCATGGACTTAGCAGAAGGCTATTTTAACTGTCTCTCGGCAAATGAGAGGAAAGGCTTCGTCCGTATAGTCGCTAGCAATGTCGTCCGTACAACTGGGGCGAGTGCTATATCATATCTCGAGACCTGCCTTGTGGTGGCGCTAGGTCTGCGATCACACAGTGGCGACACGCGGGTCTGACATGTACTAAATGGACCGCGGCCGATTTAAGCTACCACCTAGCAAGTGTGGTGTCTGGCGGTGACACCACACAGTGGAATGGATGTTTCAGGGAGTCTGGCTCTGGCTGTCCTTAAGAAACCGACTTGTAACAGTTCATAGTGTCCCTGTGGTGGCAACTACTATTCAGATTTCTGCTGCAGATGCAGTACTGGTGCGTGAGAGACCATACGACGAACACGAGATCTTTCCTCTCGGTAGTGCCACGTGACCTTCCGGAGCCCTGTCTCCTTGCCACCGGGCACTCTCGTGACCACCGCTGCCAGCAATCATGTGCTTTGGCTACATTCCTGCCAAGTCTTTCTACGATATCGCAGAAAAAACGTATAGCTTCTTGTAGCCCTGTTACACGAACCTCCTTCAAACTCAGTGAAGTCAAGATAATAGCGTCGTTTTGGCCTTAAAGCCTTCTTGACTAACACTCACTTACCAAGTCCAATCTCAAAGGTAACTAACGTTCATGACCGTTACAGGTTTATTTAAAGCAAACCTGATACGCTTCCTCATAATGGCGCCACTAGAGCCACTCTTATGTGTCTGGCCAGAATTGTGAACAGAAACCACCTCTTAGATGTAGAAAGACGCATACCAACTTTACTTTATGTCGCACAACTCCTGCTTGGTGTTGCGATTTTTTTCCGTCATTGTATTATCATCCCTCAAAGCATGTACCTTTCCTCCTGAAACTCATATAAGTGATAAACGTTTTTCCTTTTGTCATTGTGTCAGAAGTGTCAATGAGAAAAACCATTGTAAAGGTTTAACGTTATGTGTACAGTTTGATGGAAGTCGCTAAGTGCTCTCATTCTCCAGTAATGGATGAGTACGGTCTGTGTAATTTACTCGCCGTGACTTAACCCTGCCTCAAGACATGGATACAGCTTCTAACTGTAATGCCTGTATTGGTGGATTAAACATTTAGTCTTGATGAGTAGATTATTATAACATCTTAAATCTTTAAATTCAATGAATAATTATTTGAAATATTGGAAATCAAATTTCTTTTGCACCCAGAAGCCATTGGATAGGTAACCTGCTACTGGGGCTGACTCACGTAAGTCGTTAATATAGCGCCAATGCTGCTCTGCTGACAGAAAAATATTTTCCTTTTTATGTTACGTAATATACCACTCAACGTCATACAGATGTAACTAAAAGGGCACAACTGTTCTTCTGTTACAGTTGCTGCGTCTCCATTGGCAGCTGGAGTGCCAGTAGCTGTAGCCTACCCTGTGACACTGGTACCACGGCAACAGCTAGCAGGCGAGCAGACATCACCAGGGGTGGCCAAGCTCTAATGCTGGCAGGAGCCGCCGCGCCGCCGGACATGCTACTTCCAGCAGGACAACGCACCCCTGCCGCCATCGCAGTCGCCCCATCCGCCCACGGCTCCCGGACCACGCGGCCGGAACGCGTCATGTAAATCCGCACCAGCGCTCTGTCGTTGTAGCATGTAACGCGCCGAGTCGCTTGCAGGTAGCCACGAGTAGAGGTAGACTCATAGATCGCGCCGCGCGTCCCGCACCTCAGAGTAGACAACCGCGTCGCCGTAGGCAGTGAAGTGCGAAGCAAGTGTCGCCGCTTTCCTGTCGCAAGTGCACAGTACACTACAAGAGAGTTTGCTTGCTAGGCATAGAGTCACTTTTAAGAGAAGCTACAGGCTCGTTTAGAAACTGCTGAGCAGGCCATCTCTCCCAATGAACTAACAGATACCATTAATTACAAAGTATCGCCTGCTACGTACCAACAGAGTAATCATATTCAGAAGAAATTTATCTGCTTGTCGTTGGGAAATCAGAACAGGTGCTAGCAGCAGGTTCTTGAATTGCTTGCATATGTCTGGATCGCACTAGACAATCTACATACAAACGGCATTCATAAAATAATAGTTTATGTTTATATTGGGCTGCAGGCATCTGATACGCGTCAAACTAGAAAGTATCTGAGGCAGTTTAAGCCTGTCTCTACAGCTGAAGAAGAGAGTATCTTTCAAAAGTGCTCTTTGGTTTGTGTAGGACCACATCAACTTTGAAATTAGTGTCGCCAGCGAAGGACAAGTTCGTATTTTGAAGTAAAACATCAGCTCCTGAAGTTGTCCAGACGCTTCTCAGGAAAGGTGCTTGGTAGTTAGCAGTACGTGACAGTTAAAGGATCCGGCAGTTGAACACGAAAATCGTCGACTGCTCCCCAGAGATTCCTTACCAGCTACTGAATCACCAGTCCAACGAGTGAGTAACTGTCGAGCCACAGAGTGGACATCAACCAGACTTACCAGCTGAACATCAGTGAGCTTCTTGATCAGAAATTCACGCCATCTCAACAAGTGTCTCTGACCTTAGACAGATACCAAGCAAAACTGCGAACTGGACATTCAACCACTTGACCAGCTCCTGAGTTCTCAAGAAGAGAAAGAAATCCCTGACTCCCTGATAGTGTATCAAGTATTATACACTTGTGACACCTGCTCTCCAGTTCAACCCCAGTGCGAAAAGGTATAAAGCCTCTTGACTCATAGTTAGGTGAGAGCAGCAACCAATCGGCAGGATGAGCTTCTTCAACTCGCTGCAGCAGTACGTGACGAGCAGTGTGGCCAACCTGAGCCTGTCGCCCAAGCGCTTCACGCGCGGCGGCTCGGGCAGCTCCACCGAGGGCGAGCAGGCTCCAGCCGCCGCTCCGCCGCCATCCCCACGCAGTTCCAGTGCCGGAAATGTGCAGCACGGCTTTCCCAAGGTAAGCACCACTTGCTAATCACATTTCACACGTGGCAAGCGAAACACGCTGAGGTCCATTGAAGCACAAAGTGAAGCAAAGAAACAGGAACTTTAAAATGTATTGCGTGTATAAACTTCTCCTCCTCTTACTATATTTAGAATGCTCATTTAGCAGCTGAAAATTTAAAGAAGGCCACCGGAAATTATGTACTTGGGGGTGAAGAAGTTACGTACTGATGAAGAAGTGAAGTTTGAAAGCAGTGGCAGTGTGCATATAGCTAATCCAATGATACCGTTTATATCTTTCGGTGTACAGGGTGGCAAAATGCAGAGTATTAGCTTCTGATAACAGTCACGTTGGTTAAGCTACACCTCTAGCTAAATAGTTTCTCCATGTTCTGTTACGTAACATTTTCCTACACAGTCTGTGTAATCTCACTAAATAGCTACACCCAGATTGAAGACAGGCATCTGACTAAGTCGATTCTCACGTTTGTGCACGGGAAAGTTCTTCCGAAAATTTTCTAAGTTATTCGCACAGAGAGAGCAACTTTATCAATCCGTGACTACAGACTTCCGAAATACACACCGGCACGTAGGAGAGCTCGAAACTCGCAACCTGCACCCCACCAGGGCTACCAACTGACTCCTCTACTTCCCAGATCGTAACCACTCCAACAAACTATTCCCATTGTGAAATATATTCGCAAATTGCGAGTGCGACCCTACATCATCAGTGTGGCTTAAGACAAACACACACAAATTTGTTAAATGGCTCTGAGCACTATGGGACTTAACATCTAGGGTCATCAGTCCCCTAGACTTAGAACTACTTAAACCTAACTAACCTAAGGACATAACCCACATCCATGCCCAAGGCAGGATTCGAACCTGCGACCGTAGCAGCAGCGCGGTTCCAGACTGAGGCGCCTAGAACCGCTCGGCCACAAATGCCGGCTTAAAAATTTGTAACCGACCGGGACTAGACACAGGATTTTCCGCTTATCCCGATTAGTCGCCTTAACCACTTCGGATATCCGTGCACGTCTCCTGGACCGGTTCAAATTTGCATACGTCCTATAGCGCCCACCCACCGTGCCGACCGGTGTGGCCGTGCGGTTCTAGGCGCTTCAGTCTGGAACCGCGTGACCGCTACGGTCGCAGGTTCGAATCCTGCCTCGATCATGGATGTGTGTGATGTCCTTACGTTAGTTAGGTTTAAGCAGTTCTAAGTTCTAGTGGACTGATGACCACAGATGTTAAGTCCCATAGTGCTCAGAGCCATCACCCACCGTCCCTGTGTTTCCCGCATAGGGAGGACAATGTTCTTCTCATCAATTTGCCTCACTTTGGCATGAAATATAGTTAGTGCAGAGTCTGTATTTGACAGTGTTTGTATAATTCGATTGAAATGTCATTCACGAATGGATAAGGTGACCGCCCACGGTAAGTGGAAAACCCGATTAGCGTCCCAGTCCGCCACAAATTTTCATGTGTCTGTGGTAAACCATATAGCACATGCAATATCGTATTCGTAATTTGCAGACACATTTCATAATTTATTACGGCTCTAGATGGTCAGCAGTGTCTGTTCCTTAAGATATGCATGCATCTCTGAAGGACATTTGCATTGAACTATACGAACACCATCAAACACAGACACTGCACTAACTGTTAATGATTTTAACGTGCAGGCCTTTAGGCCAGGCCAAGCAGCCTCCAGAGGAGAAAGAAGGTATTTCGATTGGACATTTCATGTTAACGTTTACAGTAGGGGCTACTGGCTGCCAACACTTTCAGTAGTTTTTAGCTATGGATTCTTCCGTAGCTTCTTGATAGAACATTTCCATATTGAGTGTTGAATAACACTTAGGCGGTTTTTTGTTCTACTGACTTTTATTTGTATGAACTAGTTTTCCGCTTATCAGGCCCTCTTAAAATATCTACTGGCTATTGTTTACAAGGAGCTTGTGTTCTTGCGAAACAAACATTCTGGACTAAGACAAAACGCACTTAAATATCATCTTTAGTTGTGGCATTGTCTTTGGAATCGTCAAACGGGTCTTTTGACTTTTTGTTCTGTAAAACAGTTCTATAACATAACAAATCACATTTTATGGTTTGTCAATACCATGAATGGCAACAATCAGAATTATTTAAAATACATATTATAACAAAATTACAGTTATTCTTTTGGTATTTGTTGTGACCAGTTGACTGGACACAAATTGTTGTTTGTACAACAGCGATGTTTTTTTGGGGGGTTACATTTTATTATTAGAAAAATTGTGCATTAATAAATACCAACTATTACATTACTGTGTCTGTTGTTGTGGGCTTTCTGTAAATTTTGAAAGTATGCAGCCTTCAATTCCATGGCGCATCCCCTCACATCCATACCAATGCCAAAACAAAATTTACAAACAGAAGTAGAAGTAGTAGTATTGCGTATAACAATGGCTATAGCCCTGAATTAGTTGACAAAATCCTGCACAAGAAACATAGAAGGTAAATCTTGTCCTACATTTATGCCCCCTCTGCAATAACAACCACACCAGAAACCAACCTGTATCTAGGTAAGCTATCAGACAAACTAACCAAAACACTGAAATCCCAAACCTATAAAACATAAATTTATGTAAAAGGCACTACAGCTAATCTCCTATTCAACAGCAAGGACAAAACTGATAAACTAAGCAACAATGGGGTCTACAAAATAACTTGCACTGACTGCAATAAAATGTACATTGGTCAAACGGCCCGGGCCATACCAACAAGGTGGACTGAACATGAACGCAGCTGGAGATTAAATAAATCAGACCCCACCTTTGCTGAACATGTGCTCAAAGAAGGACACAAATACCTAAGACTCACAGAAGTGCAACATATAGCCAACAAAGGCAGAAAACTCAGCCTACTAGGAGCATTTGAAATTAACAAACACATAGACCTAAATCCCCAGCTGGTTCTAAATGACCAATTGGAACTGAGCACATCACCACTCTTAAACTTTATACAATACAGTAAACCTGCTACTAACCACAAAGTGTCCCAATAGTAAACAAATTCACTCCCCAATGTAATGTAATATGCCTTATGTGTTTACATTCCTAACTATAACTCAACTGTAACACAGAAATATTTGGTATTTATTAACGAACAATTTTTCTAATAACAAAATGTAACCCCCAAAAAAAGCGTCGCTGTTGGTACTGACAAATCATAAAATGTGATTTATTATGTTAATGAACAGTTTTACAGAACAAAAAGTCAAAAGTCCCGTTTGACAATTCCGAAGACAATACCACAACTAAAGATCGTATGTTAGTGTATTTTATCTTAGTCCAGAATGTTTGGTTCGCAAGAACACATGCTCCTTGTAAACAACAGCCAGCAGATATCTGAAGATGGCCTAATAAGCCGAAAGCTAGTTCATACAAATAAAAGTCAGTAGAACAAAAAACCGCCTAGTATTATTCAAGTTTCAGTAGTTTCTTCTCAGACGGTATTAAGCCATGCGGTGGAAACCACTCTTCTTTGAAAAGCACCTTGTCGGGTCAGACTATCTCACTGTAGCCCGATTAGAGGAGCCCCGCCCTATTACTCCAGGCTGGAGAACAGCCGCAGTCCCGCGGAAACCGGAAGACCGGGGCTTCCGTTCAATTTAACGACCAGCATTCGCCGACGAGCTAGACCAGGAAATATCGCTGTTTGTCACATAGTTTCAACCCAACAATACTTCAGTACGCATTCGCCCTGATAATTGTCTTTAGAACACTAGTTTCATCTGGTTATCATCATTCTGGAATATTTTCCAGGAAATTAACTTAATCTTAAATCAAATACAGTTTCGGACAAGTACTATCTCTTATCGTGCGTGAGCTGTTATTAAACTCTTGAGCAACTAAACTACTCGCATGTTTCGTTCATAGTTTCTCCTTCCATTACTTCTCGCAATATATTATAATACACTTTTCCTTTTTGGACAAGTCACATAAATTTAAAACTTAACCACATTCGTTTGACTATTTCCTAAAAGAGATGGCAGATCCGCCGGCAAGTCAGCTGGGCGTCGCTGGACAGAAAATAAACCTGGACGCCACAAGCACCACACACTGAAGGGTCCTCTCGCCGGAGCAGGAAGCCATGCGCCATAGGACTGTGTCCTATCCGAAGCCGAGTGAGGAGAACCTCGTCCCTTCTATAGGGCTGGGAGGAAGAGCACCACACTTGCATTGTGGGCTTGACTAAATGCCTCAAGTGTAAGAAGAATAATATTCTCTATACCTCTTTTCACTCAGTATTCATTCTAGCTCCCATCGCGCCACGCTTCCATTCCTGCTCTTCGGCTCTTTTCCCTCAGACTCGAACTGAATATTTAAAACCACACTTGCACTCATATAGAAAAACTTGTCTCCCAAAGATCTTGTCACGCTAGTCGACATGGTAATTTTACTCATGGCAGCCATTTGAAACTGGCAGCGTTGTATTGCAGGCACCAGGCAACGTTTGTTTAATAATCTTCTTTAGGTAGCGTTCCACAGGTAATAGGAAATACGTTTTTATGTATACCGCTACAAAGCTGCTAAAATTTTTATTATTCTGGTGGATGTAATGTTTTTCTGCTAGAAAACAAAATCTATTGATTAGGTATCTCCGCTGATTCTTATCTGTGCAGGCGATCCCTATCAGAAATGATAAAATATTTTAGATCCTAAAATATCAGAAAAAACAGGAAATGATTAAGCAATAATACAGGACAGTATAGAAGACTTCCAGTTTGCAGTACATCGGCTAAAACAAATATTTACAAAACTGATTGCATTCGACGAGGGCTTCAGAGGACGCATGCTTAGCGAACAGACGGTAACCACAGACCTGCGAGCAGTGTGCACTATACTCGCACCTTAGTCTCAGGAAGTGCAGTGGAGAGTCGTGTTGAGTGCTATGTAAAGGAGAAAATCGACCCTGAGGAGAATATTGCAAAAATATATAGTGTCTTAATATCCCCTGTCGTCTTGCAGCCAAATTAGTTCAAGCAGCAGATCATCACATATTGGCTACTGAAAGTTTTATTTTGCCACTCAGTTGTGCTACGAGTCCGGATTTTTTCCCAACACGATAAAACAGTAAATTCCATAAGAAATTTTCATTTTCTACACGTTTTCAGTGACGCTAAGTGTTCTGGCGTAGCAAGACAGCCACGCCACGGAAGTAGCCGAAAGGCACGCGTTTAGTTAACGCAGGCAAGAGATAGGTCTGTAACAGGATACGTAATGAATGCTATAAAGAAAAGTACGTAGCTTCGGGAATACTTAACTTTAATCCATCCTTGTTGTATACATCGCTCTTGACGATACAAGTGAGACTCTTTAGATACAAGCTATGTAAGGCTAATGGCGCCTTGATAGGTCGTAGCCATGGACTTAGCTGAAGGCTATTCTAACTATCTGCTCGGCAAAGGAGCGAGGCTTCGTCAGTGTAGTCGCTAGCTGCGTCGTCCGTACAACTGGGGCGAGTGCTAGTCCGTATCTCGAGACCTGCCTTGTGGTGGCGCTCGGTCTGCGATCACACAGTGGCGACACTCGGGTCCGACATGTACTAATGGACCGTGGCCGATTTAAAACCACCACCTAGCAAGTGTGGTGTCTGGCGGTGACACCACACTAAGAATGTCGCATTTTGAAACTACGAAATTCTTAACACTGTAGATTAAAGTTGCGAAGACCTTGCTGAGTTACCGCTGCTACTATTAGATGGTAACGCTGTCAAAACTGACGCTCCCGCTACGTCACAGTTCTCCCGTGTTGTCGCATCACGTGGTGCGCTCGCATCTTTTTGACTCCCCGCGACACCGCAACAGCTCTGCTCGCGACAAAGAGCCTGAGCAGATGCTAGTGTTCACGCTCAGAATCAGCAAGTTGTTAGACCCTACATTAAACGAAAGCCATAGCTTTTCGAGGCGAACACCCAGTACCGTCGAAACAGCAATTAACAACAAAGTAACTGTAGAGATATGGTAGTTTAAATATCAGGTCTGCGACACGAGTTGTGGTTATGAGAAAAGATGCACAAATTTCAATTAAGTGGAACGATTTACTGGCCATCTGGGATCAGTTCGAAGCAGGACTCATCACGGAAGACAATTATACTCCAGTCAGTGAGATTCCAGACTGAATGCGTGACTGAAGACGTGTCTGAAGACGCCGGGGTCAGTGGAGGGGTTCCAACCCGCCGTAAGGCCCCGCAACCAGGATTGAGATCTGGACCTTTGGTTATGGTCCTCGGCACCCTTAGAGCACAGCAATACGTCGACGATATTCATCGCCCCATTTGTTGCCCTTCATGGGAAGCCGCCCTGGACTTACATTTCGGCACGATAATGCCTGATCCCACAGAGGGAGTGTTTCTACTGATAGTCTTCGTACTTGCCAAAGTCTACTTCGGCCAGCACACACGCCAGCTGTCTCCCAACGAGAACTTTTGGAACAATATGGGTAGGGTCCTACAGCAATCTCAGGGAGCTAAATGGACAGAATTTGGCCCTATGTCCCAATGGATGACACGAAGTAACTCTGTGAATGCCAAGCCGAATAAGTGCTTGCATAAAGGCCAAAGGTGGACCATCGCGTTTTTGGCTTGTTCAATTTGTGAAGCACTTTCTCTTGAATAAATCATCCAATTTTTATGAAATTGTAATCGTTTGTTTGTCTGTACACGTAAATCACATCTACGGATGTCTATCCCATTCGGATGATTCCATCGTGGTTTATTTAGAAGAATTACTAGAACTTAATTTACAAAATTCTGTATTAAAACTTCACACATTATTTTAAAAATATCGAATATAAATATTCAGGCGTGAAATACTAGATACTTATGGATACAATTTTCTTTTGAATTTTTCTTTATTTAAACAAAGACTTCGATATCGATGGTATCATAAGATTCCTAACATAGCACTGGCTTTATTACAACTATGGCGGACTGTAAGTCCAAATGGAATTAATTTTAAATTATTTATTAGAACTTACATGATGACGCTCTCCTAGTTTTGATAAATATCAGACTGGTACTTCGTAATGTAACGGCAGATGTTAAATGCACTTGCCGAGAAACTCAGTCTGTATGCTCATGAACAAATAAACTTTCACGTACACTAGCTTTCGTATTTCTGTCTGGGATACATCGTTCCAGAATTCAATTAAAATCAGTTTCCAAACAATATCCTCATTTTCGCCCAAGGTGTACAGAATGTTTCCCTTGATTGTAAGATAAATGAAGAAACTTGAAATCTCTCCCAAATATTCTCAACGTGGATCTCTTTTGCTCCATTACCACCTCGCCTAGTATCTGGCTGAAAAGTGCCAGATTATTCATAGCAGCAAGCCGTCCTAAGTCTCGGAATAGATAATTAGAAGAATTAAAAATAGAAGCATTTGCATTTATGGTGTAACACCTTCCATTTCTGTCACTGTGTGATGGAGCAGAAAGTATTTTAGAACATATTTTCTGAGAAAGAAGTGTGTATGTGCGTGTGTGTGTGAGTGTGTGTGTGTGTGTGTGTGTGTGTGTGTGTGTGTGTGTGTGTGTGTGAGAGAGAGAGAGAGAGAGAGAGAGAGAAGGAAGAGGGGGAAGTCCAGACGGATTCAAATGGTATTTTTATACAAAGAACTTAGAAAGTTATTAAGAAGTGAAAAGATTGAAATCTTCTGCATGAGTATAAACTGACTTCGTGATCTATGCAATCCTGTATTTTCTGTTTTTCTAAGAGTAATAGTTGTTTCAGACAGACGTGTGTGTTATATGTTGATAAAAAAGTAAGCCCACAGATGTGGAATGGGCAAATAATATTGTGTATTCGTACGACAAATCTTATTTTTAAAGTTCACGTATGAAGATGAAGTGGAATACAAACTATTCTTACAGGTAATAAGCAGCAGTAATTAACTTTATGGCCTCCACTACTGCCTCATGTATACAGTTTATGGCTAAAGCGAGAACCATACCAGTGTAAGGTATATTTATTTTGTCAGTTTCTAGGTGATTGCATCATATTATTCACTGTAAATAATAGTTCTGCAATAAAACGGGTACTACAGAAGAACAATTTCAGCTATGACAGATCTGAAAATCACAGTAACCATCCAACAGACCATCTCAATATGCATAAAGTTATTCTAGCTTTATTTCACATCTGCAGAATTTTTGTCCCTGCTATATAAAGATATGGATAATAACATAACGTCACATCGAAAAGTGTAAGTTCTAACTCTATTTTGCATGCAGACTGAAGTAACACACTGAGTCAGCTCTTCACATATTTCTTACCCCACCATGAACTAATATTTTTAATCCTTGTATCTGTTGATGAACGAATGTTTAAGAATGTTCTAAAACGTTTGTTACGAATATGCATAGTTATCTGGCCTTCGCTTATTCGTCAGTTACGATTGGGAACAACCCCTGTGCTCAGACTTCTCTCTCTCTCTCTCTCTCTCTCTCTCTCTCTCTCTCTCTCTCTTTCTCTCTGAGGTTGCGTTGGGTTGTTTGCGGGAGGAGACCAAACAGCGAGGTCATCGGCCTTTCGGATTACGGACGGATGGAGAAGGAAGCCGGCCGTGCCCTTTCAAAGAATCCATCCCGGCATTTGCCTGGAGCGATTTAGGGAAATCACGGAAAACCAAAATTAGGATGGCCGAAAGCGGGATAGAACCGTCGTTCTCCCGAATGCGAGTCCAATGTGCTAACAACTGCGCCACCTCGCTCGGTTGCTCAGACTTCGAAATGGATTTTTTTTAGGTACATGCAAGGAAATTAGATGAAGAATTTTGGAGAATTTGTTCTGTAGTAACGAGTGTAGTAATAGTCACGTAACAATGATTAAACTTACCAGTGTATTTATACGCTTTAACATGCATTCAGTTTCGGACAGCCAAATACGCTCCCCGGATTGTGAGCAGGAGGGGTGGAAAGCGGCACATCAGTGAGACAGGAATTAAATTCAAGCGGCGTTCTAGTTTCCGTTCGCAACAGCTTCATTTAGCACACAAAAGCACGCGTCCAGGTAGGTAACGAACTTCAGCTGACTTCGTCGGATGAGCTGCAAACAATAGACAGCTAAATAACGTCATCGCGGTCCTTTACACGTGGTTTTCTCTCTGAAACTACATTTCAGTCATTTGCAAAGCACCATCATTTGCCAGACTGATTAATCAGTTCTAGTTGGAACTGATGGAGTTTCTTTTTCAGTGAGCTTTAAAACATGGAGATGTCGAAAGTGAGTCGACTGATCGTACGCGTAAGAGAATATTCTCATCTACAGCCAAAGTTTGGACTATAAATTACTAAAATTCTGTGTATTTTGTAACGTTAAGTCTGTAGAAAAGAAAACTGAAAGTCTGTTAGGTTACACAGGATTTTTCCACCAAGAAAAAGAGTTCGATTGAGTAAAATGGTGTCAGATGTTCGAAATTCACAGTCAGATATATGTAAACTGTAGAGAAAGAAGGGTAATGCACAAATACGCTGGAACCAAGAAGGAAAAATAAAAACGAAGACCAAAAAGAGCTCCGATTAGACGCCAGCTACGTAGACAGGTTAAAAGACGCCCACTGTTTCTTGATTATCCAAAACATCTCTGATATAGGCAACAAGCGCTTGTATCTTAGGACACCAACCAACAGGACCTAGAGGAAGGGCTGGGGAAAACTGTTGAACATCATTTGTTGCCAAGTACTCTTTACTGGTAAAACGATTTCTGATTCAACAATAATTTAAGTTACTATTGGTTTTTCCGTCTTAACATTATTGCAATTTAATTAAAAAGAATATTACAACAGATGCGTTTCGCTTTTATTTATGAAGCGTCTTTAGTGGTTATTCTGAAAATCTTCCCCAGCAGCTGTTAAAATCAGTTGTAATTGGTTTTCCATTTTAATTTTATTGCAATTTAATTAAAGATGGCCATCAAACGATTATGGACGATTGGTCAGGCATTTCCAAGTGGCCTCTCATGAGGTTTAAAAGAATACATCTCAACCGGGATAAATCTGTCCAACATAATGTTTAATAGCATTTGCAGATAAAATAATGTTATACTATATTGATGTTTATGTTAAATCTAAAATAACCAAAAATATACAAACACATGTATCCAATTTGCAGAATAACCACGGAAGATGCTTTATAAATAAAAGAGAAACAGGTCTAATCTAAAATTCTCTTTAATTAAATTGCAGTAAGCTTAAGACGAAAAAACAATAATAGCTGATTTTAACAGCTGCTGCTGCGGGAACATTAAATATTAATAATTTACATTGAAAGTCGTGCCAAAGCACACCATAACCTAAAAATTACAATAGAGTAAGAGGTTGAAACCTCACCAGACAGCTGCAAACAAATGTTTATTAACCCTTGACCCTTTCGATTTTTGTAAAAATATCTTCTTCAGAAGCAATGACCTTATTACATCACGTAATGGCACAATAGATTAGATTAAGCCATGGTCAAGGGCTAATAAATCTTTATTTGCAATTGGTTGGCTGATTTTTCAACCTCTTCAGTTTTTTTTTTTTTTTTTTTTTTTTTTTTTTTTTTTTTTTTTTTTTTTTTTGTCATCAGCCTACTGATGCGGCCCGCCACGAATTCCTTTCCTATTGCTAACCTCTTCATCTCAGAGTAGCACTTGCAACCTATGTCCTCAATTATTTTCTTGACGTATTCCAATCTCTGTCTTTCTCTACAGTTTTTGCCCTCTACAGCTCCCTCTAGTAACATGGAAGTCATTCCCTCATGTCTTAGCAGATGTCCTATCATCCTGTCCCTTCTCCTTATCAGTGTTTTCCACATATTCCTTTCCTCTCCGATTCTGCGTAGAACCTCCTCATTCCTTAACCTATCAGTCCACCTAATTTTCAACATTCGTCTATAGCACCACATATCAAATGCTTCGATTCTCTTCTGTTCCGGTTTTCCCACAGTCCATGTTTCACTACCATACAATGCTGTACTCCAGACGTACATCCTCAGAAATTTCTTCTTCAAATTAAGGCCGGTATTTGATATTAGTAGACTTTTCTTGGCCAGAAATGCCATTTTTGCCATAGCGAGTCTGCTTTTAATGTCCTCCTTGCTCCGTCCGTCATTGGTTATTTTACTGCCTAGGTAGCAGAATTCCTTAACTTCATCGACTTCGTGACAATCAATCTTGATGTTAAGTTTCTCGCTGTTCTCATTTCTACTTCAGATTTACACAATTACTATTCCGCAGCCATGTTTAAGGTTTTACAATAAAGTAATAACGCCGCCACACGTCAGGTCAGGGCACAAACCCGTAGACGAAACAACAGACCCCAGACGTAGATCACGGGACCTAGTTCCCCGGAGACAAGAAGCCGAGAGAGGGTAGGTAGCGCACTACAACATATGCAGCATAGCTCGATTAAGCAGTAAACAGGTGAAATTAAACCTAAGTCTTTGTCTCGGCTCTAAAGGGAATCCAACAACAAATATTAAGTTAAGATTAAAGTGACGCTGAATGTTAACTCGCCTCGCGGTGCTGCTTAATGTTAATAGGTTTGAGCGAGGTACATACTTAAACCCGGAATTGCTACCGTCCAAGGATAAAAATTATTAGTATCTCAAGTATAGATAAACATCACCCCAACCTTAACGAATGCAGAAGTAGCCTTCAAGTAAGTGTCCATAAAACAAGGTATACAAATGGACCTTTATTAGCTTAATGATCAAACCAGAAGCTTCCAGAACATAAACTGTCCCCATGGGATTATTTTTAACGCTGTTTTACATATAAGTTAACAGAGGAAAGCATCATATAAGAAATTCCACTTATTTTTCCTAAAGGTTGTTGTGGTATATGAGGAAGAAAAATGTACTGGCAGCAAGAAACTAATTAGTGTCGCTAAATAAAGTGAATCCCTTTTCTTAAGAGCAACATAGTGATAAAATGTGACTTAGAATCGGGCACAAAACTCTAGGCCTTAAAATTGAATTAACAAAACGAAATTTGCACTTCACTTAAATTGGGAGCCCAAAATATTTTTTAAAATACATTTGCTCTAGCCATAAGCCACTTTATCGATGGGACAGAGTTGAGCACGTGCCACATGCTTTTCAAAATCAAGTTGAATGGGGAATGAAGGAGGACAGCACAAATAAAACAATCGAAAAACCAGGAGGAAAGGCAGGACCAGGTGGTTTCAGACACAACCAATAGCAGGCAAAGGAGACAAATATCACCAGAGCATGCAAATGACCAACATAAACATAAGAAGCGGAACAGGACTCTTTCGTCGACCAAGGAACCCGAACAAGCGTTTTATTCAGTGCCCAGAAAAATCCTGTGGTGAAGGTGTTCCGGTCGTCTGGTGCGGAAGGGGGCAAGAGCGATGGCCTTGGCCAAATTGCGACAAACTCTCCGGAAGGAAACCGGGTACAGCACGAACAAGTACAGCCAGAACAGGAGAGGCTAGCCCAGCACAGCACGTCAACAGCCCCTCCGTCCTGCACAGAGAACGCCAACCGCCAACGCTCACACCAGAAAAACGGTGCTCCAGCAATGCTGACCATCCACTTCTTCTCTTCCGCCAGAGGGAGTTTCAAAGGCCCTCTGACTGGCAAAGAGCATGCCGAACTTGCCAGGCGCGAGCTATTGACCTCGGCGCTCGACTCATTCTCAATATCGGAAGTTGATATTTTGGTGGGACGATCTTTTGCCCTATAACACGGAGTTTCATATCCGGGAGCTTGCTATTGAATAGATATAATACACTCTAACCCCCGATGAGTTCCAAATCGATTTAAGTCCCAGAGATAGTAATTGGTGTCAGTTCTATGTCCTATCGCCAAGGAGACGGGAATCGAAATACCGATCAGGGATTGAACTCTACTAAATGCTTCGTAGTATCTTTCTCTTACAGGGTGCATGATATTAGTTATCACATAAGGAGGGATGAAGTAGTGATGTGCACGTTAGGGAAAATTGTAACTAACTAAATTGACGTTTACAGAATTCTTATTCAGGAAGTGGAGCGTAATCTTGGACTTCATAAAGCATGTAACACGTATAAAATCTTGACGCAATGCATTCGTATGAGCAAATTGTATTAATCATCATAATTGTCATTATTCAGGAGGAATTGGGCTGTGTCAAGTACATAACATCGACGCACATGTTAATCGCACATTTTTACTAGATTCCTGAGCAAAGGATGTTGGAAGCGGAAGCTTGCGATCGGCTCGAAGCATATTGACTGCTGAGACTGGCCGGTGTGGCCGTGCGGTTCTAGGCGCTTCAGTCTGGAGCCGCGTGACCGCTTCTGTCGCAGGTTCGAATCCTGCCTCGGGCATGGATCTGTGTGATGTCCTTAGGTTAGTTAGGTTTAAGGAGTTCTAAGTTCTAGGGGACTGATGACCACAGATGTTAAGTCCCATAGTGCTCAGAGCCATTTGAACCATTTTTTGACTGCTGAGATAAGCCCCTCCTCCTTTTCCCAGAGCAGCCAGCTTGTATCTTATAAAAGAAACGAACATGTAACGGATTAATGCGTCGCAGAAGGGACACCAAAGTTCATGGACAGTCGCTAGAATGACCAGCTCAATTTTACAAGTAATATCAACAATCATTAATAAGAATAACAACGAAGACGCATCAACACTACATTCACAACCGCTACTTATTGTCGCTGTGCACAGTGCTATTACGTGCCTAAGGTTGGCAACGAGTGTAAACATTTCGGAGCGGCACATAGTCAGTCGACTTCTATCGATCACAGCCCACGTATAAGTCTGCCCTCTGTATGCTCACCCGCAAAGACTCAAACATTCACAGAGCAACCGAAGATAAAGTTCACCATTCTGTAGCAGAACTTGAGTTTACAAAACTGGCTTGTCCCTAGCAGCAGAAAGAAATACGAAACGAATTGGAAACACCTTGCTATCATGGCCGAGGAAAGAGCAAGTAGGGCCCCGTTAGAATTTAGTTGAAGGATAGAAAAATTGACACTCGTGATATCGCCGGAATGTTTCCAACAAATAACTTTAATCATTTTTCTTTCCTTTGGAACCACAGTCCTAGGAAACTTACGGATGATATCAACGCCATTTGGCTGTATAATATTCTTTATTACACGATACAGGTTTCGGTAATAGACCAGTTCAAAGTGTAACAACTGGAATAAATGAGTACACAATAAAAGTACAGATAGCAGAAAAGTAGAACAAAAATGTAATCAATGCATAGATTAAATGATTTGTTTCTTTATTTTCACCACAAAAATGATCTAACTTGAACTTGGACGCATGAGTTGTTAAGCTAATTGTGCGATAATTTTCGCACTTGTCAGTTCTTGCAGTCATCGGAATTGTGTGGATGATTTTTTTCCAATAATCAGATGGTATGTCGCCAGTCTCATACATTCTACACACCAACGTGAGCAGTCGTTTTGTTGCCACTTCTCCCAATGATTTTAGAAATTCCTTATTTGGTCTTAACTCTTCCAAATCTCTCTTAAATTCTGATTCTACTATTGAATCCCCTATCCCTTCTAAATCGACTCTTAATTCTTCTTCTATCACATCAGATGAATCTTTTCCCTCGTAGAGGCCTTCACTGTACTATTTCCACTTATATGCTCCCTCCTCTGCACTTAACAGCGGAATTCCCGTTGCACTCTTAATGTTACCACAATTGCTTCTACACTCCTGGAAATGGAAAAAAGAACACATTGACACCGGTGTGTCAGACCCACCATACTTGCTCCCGACACTGCGAGAGGGCTGTACAAGCAATGATCACACGCACGGCACAGCGGACACACCAGGAACCGCGGTGTTGGCCGTCGAATGGCGCTAGCTGCGCAGCATTTGTGCACCGCCGCCGTCAGTGTCAGCCGGTTTGCCGTGGCATACGGAGCTCCATCGCAGTCTTTAACACTGGTAGCATGCCGCGACAGCGTGGACGTGAACCGTATGTGCAGTTGACGGACTTTGAGCGAGGGCGTATAGTGGGCATGCGGGAGGCCGGGTGGACGTACCGCCGAATTGCTCAACACGTGGGGCGTGAGGTCTCCACAGTACATCGATGTTGTCGCCAGTGGTCGGCGGAAGGTGCACGTGCCCGTCGACCTGGGACCGGACCGCAGCGACGCACGGATGCACGCCAAGACCGTAGGATCCTACGCAGTGCCGTAGGGGACCGCACCGCCACTTCCCAGCAAATTAGGGACACTGTTGCTCCTGGGGTATCGGCGAGGACCATTCGCAACCGTCTCCATGAAGCTGCGCTACGGTCCCACACACCGTTAGGCCGTCTTCCGCTCACGCCCCAACATCGTGCAGCCCGCCTCCAGTGGTGTCGGGACAGGCGTGAATGGAGGGACGAATGGAGACGTGTCGTCTTCAGCGATGGGAGTCTCTTCTGCCTTGGTGCCAATGATGGTCGTATGCGTGTTTGGCGCCGTGCAGGTGAGCGCCACAATCAGGACTGCATACGACCGAGGCACACAGGGCCAACACCCGGCATCATGGTGTGGGGAGCGATCTCCTACACTGGCCGTACACCACTGGTGATCGTCGAGGGGACACTGAATAGTGCACGGTACATCCAAACCGTCATCGAACCCATCGTTCTACCATTCCTAGACCGGCAAGGGAACTTGCTGTTCCAACAGGACAATGCACGTCCGCATGTATCCCGTGCCACCCAACGTGCTCTAGAAGGTGTAAGTCAACTACCCTGGCCAGCAAGATCTCCGGATCTGTCCGCCATTGAGCATGTTTGGGACTGGATGAAGCGTCGTCTCACGCGGTCTGCACGTCCAGCACGAACGCTGGTCCAACTGAGGCGCCAGGTGGAAATGGCATGGCAAGCCGTTCCACAGGACTACAGCCAGCATCTCTACGATCGTCTCCATGGGAGAATAGCAGCCTGCATTGCTGCGAAAGGTGGATATACACTGTACTAGTGCCGACATTGTGCATGCTCTGTTGCCTGTGTCTATGTGCCTGTGGTTCTGTCAGTGTGATCATGTGATGTATCTGACTCCAGGAATGTGTCAATAAAGTTTCCCCTTCCTGGGACAATGAATTCAAGGTGTTCTTATTTCAATTTCCAGGAGTGTATTTTCACCGAAGGTTTTTTGGCTTTGCTATATGCTGAGTCAGGTCTTCCAATAGCCATTTCTTTTAGGATTTCTTCACATTTTTCATGCAGTCATTTCGTCCTAGCTTCCCTGCACTTTCTACTTATTTAATTCCTCATCGACTTGTACTTCTGTATTCCTGAATTTCCCTGAACATATTTGTACTTCTTTCTTTTGTCTATTACCTGAAGTACGTCTTCTGTTACCCATGGTTTCCTCTCAGTTACCTTCTTTGTACCTACATTATCTTTCCTACTTGTGTGATTGCCCTTTTTAAAGAAGTCATTTCCTAGTCAATTGTAATGCCTACTGAGCTAACCCTTATTGCTGTATCTATAGCCTTAGGGAACTTCAAGTGTATCTCGCCATTCCTTAGTACTTCTGCCTCGTTCATCATTACAACCGTCTTAGCAAAATGTATGTTTGGTACATGGTGCATAATGTAAAATAAATGGTTATAAACGTCGTTATAGGTTACAACCATCTTTATATATCTTTAAAGGTTCTCATGAAAGATCAAGTATTCAAAATGACAGTAGAGAAAGAATGGTGGAGCCATAGTGGGAAAGGGTAAATTGCAGATACGAGTTAACAGAAATGAATCTAAGGAAGGGATAGAGAAGGGCTGGAGGGTTGTGGGTAGTGAGGGAGTGAAGGGCCGTGTAATGCTGTAGTCTAAGTTGGTGGAGAAGAAAAGGGGGAGAAAGAGGAAGCTAGTGTACACAGTGTTCACACTATTACTCAGATACCCAGTCTGTAATGCAATATTATTTATGTGTTGAAGATAAAATATAAGCCTCTTACTGTATAAGCGTTAACACATATAGTAAATGTACTATGGTTTGGTCATCTGTTTTATTTCACAACCTTATACCGTTCATAGGTCACGAAAGTCGCCAGCTAATTAACATGTCACCAAAATGTTCTCACTGTTACCTACGAAACATCAGGTTTATGTCACCGATGATATATTTTGACGACGAAGTCACATTAATTATAATGTATAAATAAGAAAGCAAATAATTTAATCTATACCTTAGTTACATTTTTGTTCTACTTATCAGCTATTTGTATTTTTATTATGTATTCATTTATTCCTGTTGTGACACTTGAAATTGGCTTAACATGTCGTAAAGTCAAATGTAGGTTATATATCTTCGTAAATGATTAAGATTACAGAGAGTTACTAACTCCAATAATTTGAGCTAACTCTCACGTCCAAATTCGCCATCTGACTACAAGAGCAGTACGTCATACTCACTACCGATCACATCAGTGTCTCCTCTACGACTGTACAAAATTCAACTTGCCTGAGCTCCATGCACATAACCGAAAAGCGTTGGAGGGAACGAATTGTCCAATCGGTAAGACGCTTCTCCAGTCAGAATTCCAGGGAGATGAGGTATGTTTACGCGTCCTAAAAATTTTTCACTGGTTCCAACTCTAAAAATAGATCACGTCGATGGAGAGTTCAATGTGAAGTGACGCTCCGTGGTTGTCTGCCAGCATAAATATGGTCGCAGCCCACGGATACGGTGCAACGTACTTGAAGCCACGTGATATTTGTGCCTGGTGGACATAGTTGGGTGCAAGAGCATTTGAAAAGTACATGTTGGTACAAAGGCCGGAAAGACTATCATACAATCCGAACGGAGCAGCAAACAGTAAACAAAGTCCCTACACATGAAAAAGGAGGGAGGGGGGAGGGGAGGAGGAAATTATACGCTACGCCCTATGCCGCGAACGTAGCGGGCATCTTGAAAGCCGCCATCTTGGATTCAACTCAAAAATTTCCTATGGGAATGTGGTAAAGTGTATGAGACAGAGACTTTCACCAGAAAATCGATGTCGTTGTTATTTTGAATATAGCTTCATTCATTCTCGAGTTACAGCCAGTCATGTGTGGCGGCAGTGATATGTTCGGCAGTGTGAGTGTTACATATCTAAAAGGCATCAAGCCGACGTTATATATCTCCGAGAGAACATCAGCAGCCGCAGAAATCATTCGAAATGTTTTCTATTATGTCGGAGTGTTAATGCTATCCTAAAAACCCAGTCTTGATGAACTTTGACCAACAGATCGGGCTGAATTTGACGGCACGCGTTGACAATGAGCTGCTTAAGATGAACCAGATCCCGTACTTTCACGACGTAAAGCAGTGCTTTGACGTGACCACACAGGTAGAAATCCGAAGGAGTTAAATCTGGTGAACCTGGTGGCATCCCTATAGTCAATCAACTTCTGAGGAATCTGCATATACAGGTAAGCCCGCACACTGCACCCGTAATGCGGTGGGGCTCCATTGTGATCAAGGATTTCAGGAAATGTCCTCTTCTTCGTTAACAGCGAAGGAAACACCTCTTCACCCAACAACCTCAGATAACAGTTGGCTGTTAATGAACCTTCAGTAAAAAACGGTTCCACCAATTGCTTACAGCATACACCACACCAGACCATCACCTTTCGCGAGCCGATCGCTTTAGATCCATCAGTCCAGTGAGGATTTGTGTTCGACCAATATCTGTGATTCTCCTTGTCCACCTCGCCACAGATAAAGAAATTGGCTTCATCACTGAAGTGTACATGATAGGAAAAACGAGCGTTTATCTGCAGTTGCTGGTCACGCATTCTGTAAATTGTACCTGATAATCTGGGTCATACTCATTCAGGTATTGGAGCTGGTGAATTTTGTATGGGAGTCATTTGAGCTGCGATAAAATTCACAGAACTGAGATACGGCTGTCTCCACATCCGTTGCGGACTCCCACTATATGATGCCAGCACAGGCGTTGCTGTTGCTTCACCGGTGGCAGATTTTGAACTTTCAGTTTACCTGCGACGGAACCTGTTGCCCAGAATTTGGTCAAACGTTTGCCAACTGCCCTGTGAGGAATGGGTTGTCTGGTCGGTTGGTGACTGTAGAAATCCTCACCAATGACCTGTGTGCTACGTTCTCCTGATGCCAAGCTGATTTCGATCAATTCTTCCTGTGTTAATGACATTTTCGTAACCCGTAAATGAGGAAACAACGGTTAAAACGTGAGCATGAGTACATGTTACCTAACATTTGAACATTAACATTACAATCATGATATTTGCACTTTGCGCTGTTTGATACTCCAATTGCTACCTTTCCGTACCTAATACTCACACCGCCGAGAGTTACACTGCTGCCACACATCACTGGCTATAAATCGAGAGTGAATAAAGTTATGTTCAAAATAACAATGTCATCGTCTTTCTGGTGAAATTCTCATCTCTCTGATACACATTACTACTGGAAATTTTCGAGTTTGAATCCAGTATAGCGGCTTTCAAAATGGCCGCCATGTTGGCGAAATAGCCTATAAGCCTCCCCCCCCCCCCTCCTCTTCCTCATGTTGAGAGACTTCGTTTTACTGTTTGTTGCTCCGTTTTGATTTTATGAGGGTTTTTCCAAAATTTTGGAACACTCTGTATACATGTTGCACCTAGTGGGCGTATATGTGTGTGGGAGCAGCTGAAGAGTAGGAATATTGCGCCAAGAGGGTTTATATGCATGGGGGAGCACTTGGGGTGGGGAGTGTGACAAGGAGAGAGGACTAGCATGGAGTCATAGCACGTCAGTAACGACACATCCAACGCGGTGGGACATGAAAAAGTGCTAGAAAAAGAGACATGAGCTTTCTCCGTGGGATCAGGAAGATGCTCGACTGTTCAGGTCACTTTACGATGGCGGGGAACGTCAGGTGAAATGGTATGGACAACGATAGCACGTTGATGGGTTTGGCTGGAAGATCTATAAATGATGAAGTACAGACCCCTCTATGGAGCACGGATGTACTACGGAACTGTTGCAACGCAAGAAGAGGTGGGTGGTAGCGTTACTATCTGGAGCACATGGACCATGGAGCAGCCTAGTGAAAGGCGGCTGGGTCACCTCGAAGCTATGGTAACACTCTCTGCTGCGTGCCACGCAATGGAAATAAATTCCTGTAACTACATCCAAGCCAATGTTGATACCGGAAAGAAAACTGGAAAGATACGCACCACATTGTGGAAGAAAAGCTGACAGGTCCTGTCTGGCTGGCGAGTATCACAAAGTTTCACAAAAAAGCTCGTTGCTAATTAAGTTTGATAAGACGTTTGGAAGTATCGCTGAAGACAGGGATGAAATCGTGGTGAAATTCGCAGAGTTATCGATAATTGTGTTTACGTAGCTTAAAATCCGTCGCCAACTGGTATGAGATGAAAAAAGTTAAACCGTCGCCAGGAACTGGGATGAAACTCGAAACTATCATCAGTGGTGAAACCAAAAAGAAGTTTCCGCCAGGAACTGGTATGAAATTGATTGCCGTCAGCAATGCTGGTCCAAAACATGAGCATTTTACCCTCATTGCCAATCGATGCGACAAAACATTGAATGGTGCTGCTGTAGCCAGTGAAATGCGTTTATTCTTGTCGTCAGCTGTTACGAACAACATTTGGATGATGTGGACAGAACTGGTGCCTTGGCCACTGTGACTGACAAGTTTATTGAAGACCAACTTCAAACCTCATTTTCTCCTTCTTTGAAGCTCAGTTACACACGCACCATGGATAGTTTCCAGGCACGTCCCTGTGTTAAAGTGGATGCGAAGCATTAAGACCAGTGTGTGTCAGCCATGGAAGACTCAGTCACAGTTAATGTCTCAAATAGTGCCCTAACTGCCTCTGATTGCACGAACGCCACAACGCGAAATAATATGAAAATCCTGGAGGTCAGCTGTGGCAAAGGCCAAGTCTTGGTGTGGCATGACGACGACTGCTGACAGCTACACATAGAGTCGAAGGCGACGATCCGAGGTATGGTAGACTAGCTGAGAACAGGCCGCTGAAGTTTGCAGGAGTAATTCTAATCAATAGACCACTGTAGTGGTAGACGTAAATTCCAGAGAACTCCATGTTAAGTGCCGTTCCATAGTTTTGTGACCACATAAATATTGTTACGATGCACAAATACGTTGTGACGTACTTGCTGATACGCGACACACGGAGATGAAATAGTGCCGCGATAGCAGCACCACGGTCGTGAATGCGTACACTACTGTCTGCATGCTCGTCGCCTAGGCGTCTGCCGTAAGCTCTGTAGGCAGCAGAACAGCCTGTTTATTTGCCGGCTGGATTATATTTTACTAAGACGTGTGGCAAGTGCTGTTCAGTTGCGGAGGTGGAAGCTGCCCGCAGTGTAAGACGCCCGATACTTGGCAACAGGTGTGTAGCGGGTTGCTGTCGTGTAGGCGCTTAGCTGGAAAGACAGCAGAGTGCATGTACTTCCCTGGGGTGGAGAGGTTGGCACGGGAGAGTAATTCGTGGCTGGCTGCATCAAACCAGAAGGCTGATAAGTGCAAAGGTAAGACAGACTGATGAAGCCCACTTGCAGCCGTATATGTAGAGCTACTACAGATTGGGTACACTTATGTACATAAAGGGCACCCAAAAATTCAGTGCCCATACTGACAGATACGATAGCAGAGACGACAACAACAAATTTCTTTAAGCAACCAGGTGTCGAAAGCACATATTTTCTGGCTACAGAGTGTGTTGCAGGTTACTATTTATGACTGAGAATGATATAATGTTAAATTTGTTTCAGTCCCTTACTGTTCTGGCAAATGTTACTATTAATGTGCGGAATGACCATCATTAACTTCAGACCATAGCCGATATCGACTTAGTAGGGCGTTGCTTAAAGGCTGTTCGATAGAGAGCGGACAGGTGAAAATCGGAGGGTGCAAGATGAGGTGAGTAAGATGGGTGTGGAATAATTTCCTAACCCAAGTCCTGTGCCTAGCACACTGACGGCGGATGTTACCGTGAAGCAGCATCACTCAGTCTTTCTTATCGTTGTTCTTGTACTGCTTCTGCAAGAAGTCTCAGTTGTTGACAACAGATGTCAGCAATAATGGTTACACCTCGGGGAAGCAATTCGTACAACACCATACCGTCGCTGTTCCACGAGATGCATAGCGTTCTCTTTTGTGGAAGCATGCAGGATACTGTACCGGGAGTTGCTGCTTTGTTTGGGCTCAACGATTCCTTTATTTTCCTTACGTTAACTTTTGCCAAATTATGGAACAGCGCACCTGTCTTATCACTACTGACTGTTTTGTGTTTACTAGCGTACAAGTATGGTGTACTTTACGCATTTATTTTTGTTCACCGTTATCACTCACGTCAGAGCTATAGCCCCCACTGAAAGTGACGAGTTTTACTAATTGTTTGAAAGATACTTCCTAAAAACAAAATCGTTATAAGTTCCATAGCCACATTTCCGTTTCTTCTTAGCACATTCTATCTTCAATTGAAAAGATGTAAGAGTGTTCCTGGTAGTGAAAATAGCGCCATCGCAATCAAGCTAATGCAGAAGGAACGACCGCAAATCTAGATTGGTATTAAATACTTAAGAAAAGGTGAGGACAACTTGAATGTCAATATAATGTGCCACCTCATTATTTCCTAAATACAGCTAGCATGGAAATTACGGAGAATATTTTGACATTGTGATGTTTTTGCATATATTCTCCGAATCTATTACAGAGATCAATATAACAGCTGTAGAATGCTTTTGTAAACCTTTGTAGATAACAATAAATCCATTCACGCCAGCCATATTCACGATCAGAAGCTTAGATGAATGAAATGACATGTGAAAACAGAATGTTGGAACTGATTCTCTTCCTGTATGGAGAAGAGAGGCAAGTATTTTCATAAGGGGCAATCGAAACAGATGGAAAAAAGTAAGTAAACTGTTTTTCATTTCAAAGATGATCGTCATAACTGTAAACATATTTATCTCACTATGAGAGAAGACGGTAAATGCTGTCATGGAAAAATGTTTGTGCTTGCGTATGGAACGATTATTTTATTCAGACGTGCACCCCTTCGACCGAAGCAAATCGTCAACAACGAACATCTTTCTTTAGAGCTGCAAAAATACGAAAATCGTAATTTGAAAGATCGGAACTTAATTGAGGCTATGTACGTGCTTTGCAACAAAATTTCTCCAGCGTGGACAAAACAACTTTGGCAACATGTGGGCGGGCCCTATCCCGCAACAGAATGATTCGTTCGTCAATATTCGCGGGTGTTTGGACTTGATGGCGCGCTTCATTTTTTTTTTCAAAGTGTCAAAGTACAGTTGTGCTTTAGTTGTATCGCCGTGTCCCAGAAAGTCAATGATGAGTGGAACGTTGAAGACAAAGAAAAAGGTCATCATGGCTGTCCTGGAGCGGGCGTGCTTGCTGTTTCGACTGCACACTGTAGAAGTACTGTTGGGTAGCCTTGACACATCCTCCATACAGCCACGCTCTCTCCTCATGCAGTTTGCATGTTACTGGAGCCCTGAAGAGAGACGGTCGTGGCCGACGATTTCCTTCGAACGAAGAGGTGCATGCGAGGATACACTCATGGTTCATTTTCCCTTGAAGGCATTGATTGTCTTGTCTCACAGTGAGATAAATGTATTAATAGTTAAGGTGATAACTTTTGAAATAATAAACAGTTTATTGTTTTGCTTTCCATCAGTCTCGTTTTCAGTAGATTGCGCCACATAGATTACTAGCGAACTCGACAATGCTTCACAATTGCTAAATACGTACAGGAATTGAACGTGCATCCTAATCTCCTATCTCCCCTCTCTTTGTCATTCTCTTCCTCCCACACTCGTTTTCCATTTCCTCCCCACCTATCTCTCTGCTCATCATCTCCTACACCCCTCTATGTGTCCATTTCCTCACTACCTCTCTGTCGATCTATTTCTGTCTATTTCTCCCTCTGTTTGTTCTTAATTGTTATTGCCAATAAAACCTTGATGAGAACTGAAGTCGTTTAAAATGAATGGATAAACCGCTTGCGGTCATTGGTATAGGGGATATGAGAAACCGCTTCTGCTGCTGAATCTGGGAGGATAGTAGCTTCAAAGACAGGATTTTTCATAGTTTTAAACTGCAGGTGGATGGGATTACGAAGTTACGGACGATTCTGATTCTAGTGTAGTATTTTAATTACAAGCCAATAATCCATAAATACTACTTCCCTGTTTTCTGTTAAAACCTAACAGTCAGGAGGAAAAGGAAACAGCACATATCTGTGTATACAATTTTTGTTTAAAATCGTATGAAAGAAGTAATAGTATACAGGGAGATTCAGCTACCCCTATGGGTGGGTTTTATGCAAACGATAACGCCTTCAAACATCATACGCAATATTTTCATAGTCTCCTCCCTACGTGCAAACAGAAAAATGAACAGAAATTTCTTTAGTAAATTTAACGTAGCTAAATATTTTACAGGGATTCATTTTCGCTAGAGACCATAGTTTTCGTATTATTCAGGAAAAACGCACAAAAGCGACCGTCAAATGCGTTTTTTTAATAACTCCAAAACCGTCACCTCCAGCGAAAACGTGTCCTAGTACAAAATTTAACTGCATTCAATTGCTTACAAAGAGGCCCTGTTTATTTCTTCTGCAAAGCTAATAGTTTACTTCCGGTAACTGAGAAAATATGAAAATCTTGTGCGTGTTTCTTGTAGGCATTGCTGGTTGCATAAAACCCATCTGCAGGAGCAGCTGAATCACACTATACATGGGAGAAACAATTGGTCTAATGGTTAAAATGCCCTATTATCTTAGCTAATACTGACTGTGATGAAGAAAATGAAATTACACCATTTTACAGGACAGCATTTTATTTGTCACAGTCGGTTGTAACAGAATGCCCGAACATCGTTCTGTAGAAAACTATATATAGCTTATTCCCAGTTTTTGAGATATTTCAATAGCTTCAGTTAAATACCCTGTATATTCACATACCATATAAAATATTCATCTAAACGTAACATGTACAAATTTCAAGTAAATCGGTAATGAGCTTTTCGACATTTTCCTCACAACGTTTCCTCTTTACGTTACATGGTATATATTTATACATTACAAACATTGAAAGTGTAGCCTATGTCGGTCTGAACGTTTACTGGAGTATCGCGTAAAATTTTGAAGTAAACCAATCAAGAACTTTCGAAATTTTATAGGAATGAGGAGGTTCTACGAAGAATCGGAGAAGAAAGGAATATGTGGAAAACACTGATGAGGAGAAGGGATAGGATGATAGGACCTCTGTTAAGACATGAGGGAATGATTTCCATGGTACTAGAGGGAGCTGTAGAGGACAAAATCTGTAGAGGAAGACAGAGATTGGAATACATCCAGAAAATAATTAAGGACGTAGGTTGCAAGTACTACTCTGAAATGAAGAGGTTAGCACAGGAGAGGAATTCGTGGTGGGCTGCATCAAAGAAGACTTATGACAATATATATAATGTGTAGCCTATTTCTTCGTTCTCTTTGTCGACCTCATCTTCTTGCCTCTCTCTGTCCATCACTTCCTCCCCTCTCCGTCCATCTCTTTTTCACTCTCTTTGTCTCCACTTCCTCCTCCTCCCCCCTCTCTGTCCATCTTCTCCTTCTCCGACAGCTTCCACCTCCCCTCCCCTCTCTGTCCACCTCCTCTTGCCCCCTCTCTCTAATCTTGATCCTTTTTTATTGTTATGGCCAACAATACCTTCATTGGGAATTGAAGTCAGTTACAAAAATGTTCAGATGTGTGTGAAATCTTATGGGACTTAACTGCTAAGATCATCAGTCCCTAAACTTACACACTAATTAACCTAAATTATCCTAAGGACAAACACACACATCCAATGCTGAGGGAGGACTCGAACCTCCGCCGGGACCAGCCGCACAGTCCATGACTGCAGCCCTTAGACCGCACGGCTAATCCCGCGCGGCGAAGTCACTTAATGGGCAAATCTGTTGGCATCATTAGTATATGGGGTAATATTTATAGCCAGTATGCACCCAAATATTTATTAGAGTATCACGTAAGAATCTGAAGTAAATCGGTCAAGAAATATTCAAAATTTTTGCTAGCAAGGTTTCCTCTTCATACGTTATTATACATGTATTTATTTATGGCAAAAATTTTCCTATGTCCGGCTGAGCAATCTCTTGTTGCTGGATCTGTGAGGACAGTAGCCTCAGTGACAGCATTTTCGATGTTCTTGCAACCGGGGATGGTTGAAAGGTTTCAATCAACACATTCCGTAGTAGTATTCTATACATAATCCGATAAGCTATTAATACAGCTTTCCTGTTTCCTGTTAAAACCAACTGCGAGGACCAAAACAGAATATCACACAGATGTACACAACATTTTTGTTTAAAATTATATGTATAAGGAGGAAGAATATATATTGGAGAAACAATTTGTCTAATAGTTTGAACGCCATGCTACCGTAGTTAAAACTGACGGCGAGGAAGAAAACGAAACTGGACATTTCTTACGTCAGCATAGCACAACACAGAATTTTCTTTCTCGTTGTCTGTTTTAACAGAAAAAACATGTTTACAAAAGTATATAGCGTAGTAAATCAGTCTAGAACTTTTCGAAAGTTTTGCTAACAATTTTCCCCTCTATTTAGCATCTATATATTTACATGCCGTAGTTATTTAAAAAAAGTAACCTGTGTTCACACGAACGGTTACTAGAGTATCGTATAAAAATTTGAAGTAAATCAGTCAAGAAATTTTCGAGATTTTTGTTAATAACGCTAAACACCGACTTGTGTTTATAAAAGAGAAAGAACTTTTACAGGTCCATGATGAGTACCGGTCACTATATGTAGAAGGTACTAAAGAGATTTTAATACTGTTCTTAATGCGTCTATTCATATAGATAATGACTACAATGTACAGCCTAAACAAGCAAGAAAGTATCTAGTCAAGGAGGCAGCCTAGAGCAAAATTCAACAAACAAGATAGTGAGGACGTTTGTAAGAAAGAGAATGCGATGGTGAACGAAATAAATCGTGAAACAAGGGTGCGCGCGCCTGTGTGTGTGTGTGTGTGTGTGTGTGTGTGAGAGAGAGAGAGAGAGAGAGAGAGAGAGAGAGAGAGAGAGAGAGAGAGAGAGAGAATGGAAGGAGGAATAAGAAATAAAGAAAAAGAAAGAGAGAGAAAATGAGAGAGGAATAGAAAAAAGAGATGGAATGAACTTATTTGCTCACGAAAACTGAAGGACAGTTCCCTATGAAGAACCCTCTACAGTCTGCATTCTCCGCGGAGAAACAAAGAAACCTTCGGCACATTCCTCTTCAGTGACTTAGCGCTCCTTGGCCTACGCTTGTGCCTGGAGATGCTGACGAATCTGAATTTCTGCTACAAGAGGCGACGTCACTCAGGAAGAATTTATTTGCGCTGTCCAATTTCCTCGGAGAAAAGTGGTCTGACGGGAACGTTGATGCTGATTTTCGCCTCCATAAATTCCTAGCGCAGGCTATTAAATCATTTTAGCCGTCATAAATCTTAAGCAGGAGCTTGGAAAATTCCGTGTCTTCCGTAATGTAGATCCGCCAGCAAATTCTGCGACCCAGTCTGACATTCTGTGCCTGAAAATGAATCAGACGCCATGGCGGTGATAAAAAGAAATGGTTAATGTGTCAACGCATCTTTTAATTCACGTTTATGGCTTGCAAGACTTTGTCAGTCACCTTAAATCACAGATTAAAACTGAATCTCGCAGCGGGACCAGAATGAGGATTCTTACTTTCGCAGACGGTGACGTTCCAAATCAGCATCCGCAAATTACTCAGTGCATTAATCTTTCATTCTCGACCTCCTGCAGCTAATTTCGGCCTGCAGATCTCAGATAACTCTTCTCTTATACAAAGACAGCTGTAATAAAGTACTTATCTTTCTATAACAGAGAAATAGAAGTAAGGTGTTTTTATTTCCCAAGTCGTAGTTTGTAAACTACATTTCTTCTTGTAGAATTATATTTACTTCCTGTCCTCACAAACAAATTCCCGTACATTGGCACCAACCAAATGAGCGCTGGGAAACTAAAAAATAAAATTAAATGCTGTAACTGGAGATGATTTGAGGAGCTTAGGTACTGAAGGTGAATGGAAGGAAATAGCCCAACACAGGTACAGATGACGAAAATACGTTGCTGCGCTAATGGACTCTCGAGTATGGTATGACCAGTGAGTGAGTGAGTGAACTGGAGAAAAAGAATAAAAGGAGCTGTACAGCTAGTGCTCCAACAAGAAAATTGTTTTGCTGCTATTGAAACGTTTGTAATCCACTGATGGAAAATTCTTTGAGGGTGTTACGTTTAGGGTAGACAGAAATGGAAACGTTAATAAATGCCATTTTGTAAAGTATATTTTTTAAATACCGTTAGGGAATAGCAAGAAAAGTTCATATGATTCGTCGAACTGGAAAACGCATTGTAAGATGTCAAATGGTGGAAGATGTTCGAAATGCTAAAAAAAATACGGGCAAGCTATAGGAAAAAAGAGTATTATACAGGGTGTCCATGATTAAAGCTCCAATTTCATAACGCTGTAGAAAGAGAACCACTGCCCAGAAGGACTTATAATTTGAAGAGCTTATTGTTAACGTTAGAGAAAATGTCATGGAACAAAAAAATTCAATAAAAATTTTATTGACAGATGTCGCTGTAAGCGTCTTAGCCTAAATAGGGTCAGCTACAAATGACGTACGAATGCAATTCGATGGCTGTTGTTTGAGATGCGCATTGTACCATCTGTACTGTTCAGAGTGCGTGACTACACATGTTCGGCAGTTAACACCTGTAGCATTGTTAGTTGGGTAGGCCAATCCACCACGGCTAGGTCATACCGCATCGGATGTGAAAAATCGGTTTTCAATTGTTCTGAGGCCAAAAACCGCATAAAACGCTAAATTGCATCGGTTCTTGTCCTGGGGCCAAAAAACACATAAAAAGAAAAGTGGCATGTGTTTCTAACTGTAGTGATACTGGAGCAATACATTTTCAATATGTTGCCCACCGTTTTGTACCACAAGTTCAAATCACGAAACAGCATATTCCACAACAGATTGCAGGGTTCAGAATGCGTTGCGCAACAGGTGCCTTCAGTTCAGCTACGTTCGTAACTGGAGCACTGAACACGACATCTTTCAGCTAACCCCACAACCACAAGTCATACGGATTGAGGTCGGGTAATCGGGACGACTAGGCTGTAGGGAAACGACGTTGATAATTCTAGCATTTTCGAAATGTCTGTGTAGCAGAGGCTTCATTGGCTATGCGATGTGCGGAGGAGCGCCATCTTACACAAAAATGATCCTGCTCACACAACCACGCTGTTGAATGGCTGGAATGACGTTGGTGCGCAAAAGGATCTCACAGAGTTTACGAGTGATAGTACAGATAACTGAACCTGCAGGACTCATGTGTTCGAAAAAATAAGGCCATCAATCCGCACCACACAGTCAGCTTCGCCTTCGCCGGTACCGGTTGATGTGTGTGCGCGGATTTTCCGTTGCCAATTTCCTGCTATTTTACATATTGGCATGTCCTTTGAGATGAAAATGGGCTTCGTCTGTCCTAAGAATGATTCATGACGGTTCATCACTGTCCACTTCCATGCAAACTCCAGAGCAAACGTTCGTCTTGCTGGCAGGTCTGCAGGAAGCAATTCCTAAACAAGGTCGATTTTGTATGGATAGCAATCCTAGATTTTCGTAGGATTTCGTGCACCGGGCTCGCAGGCATGTGAAACATTCGGGCAATTCTGCGTGTACTGCTCTTTTACATACCGCCGCTCAACCCCTCCAGCAATGCTGTGGCCACATCTTCAACAGATACTGGATCAAACACATTCCTTCCTATGCCACTTGGCACCTCAAAAGAACATGTCTTTTCGAATTTTGTACTCATTTTCTCGAGGCCTTAGCAGACATCGGACCAAACCTTTTTTCATGCCGTTAAGTGTCTGGATCTTTTGCATGGCTACTGGCGCGCACTCACCGTTCCTGTAAAAGAGCTTTACCAGCAGCGCGCGATCCTTCATGAAGACATTCATGTTGGGCGTCTCGGACACGCTTATGTTGGTATGCAAATTTTGACGCTTACAGTGGGAGCTATTGGTCTAATTTTTATTTTATTTTTCGATGACGTTTCCACCTGCTTCAAAGTATCTGTTCAAATTTGACGTCGTTCTGAGCAGTGGTTCCCTTTCTACGACGTTTTGTAACTGTAACTTTAATTATAGACACTCTGTTGTGTGATAGGTATAAGAACCAAGAGGGAACAATGAGACTGGAAGACAAAGAACGAAGTGCACGGATTAAAAAGGGTCTAAGAGATGGCAATGCTATCCTCGGTGAAAGTAAAGGAGAAGTACAGGACCTGTTGAATGGACAAGCAGTCTAATGAGTATAGAGAATAGATTGAGAATAAAACGGAGAAAGACAAAAGCAATGAGTAACAACAGGGACGGGAATAGCAAGAAACATAACAACAATATTGGAATCATGAAGTAGTCGAAGGGAAGAAGCTCGGCTACCTCTGAAGCAAAATAACCGACGATGGGCGAAACAAGGAGGACGTAAAGACCAGACTAGCACAGGCAAAGAGAGCATTCCTGGCCAAGAGAAAACTACTAGTATCAAACATAGGCCATAATCTGAGGTAAAAGTTCCTGAGAATCTACATTTGGAGCACAGTGTTGTATGACAATTAAAAAACATTGACTGTGTGAAAACCGGAACAAAAGAGAATCGAAGAATTTGGGATGTGGTGCTACAGAAGAACGTTGAAAATTAAGTGGACTAAAGAGATAAGAAATTATGAGGCTCTTGACAAAGTCGGCGAGGAAAGAAATATATAGAAAACATTGACAAGAAGAAGGGACAGGGTGATATCTGTTAAGGCATCATGGGATAATTTCGACAATACTAGAGGGAAATGTAGAGGGCAAAAACCCCTTAGAGAAAGGCAGATATTTGAACAAATCCAGCAAATAATTGTGGACATAAGTTGCAAGTGCTATCTGAGACGAAAAGTTTCGTGGCGGACTACATCAAACCAGACAAAAAGCTGAAGACAAAAAAATCTTAACTGAAATTTTTTTGGTTTAAATTTGTAAATTCTTTCGCACTTCAACACAGGTAACAGCGTTTGAATGTGAGTTAAGAAGGCCTCTCCCTAATCTGATGCAGTCATCCACAATATCTTCTCCTGAGGTAATCCATTGATCTCAGGTTTGCACTTACACAATGTCATCAGTTCTTTGTTGTATGTCCTCCAGTCTCAGCCAATCCCCATTTCTTTCATTTGCTTTCGAATATCATGAAAACTCGTCCCTGAAGTCTTGGAACACGCTCTGTCAATCCGTTCTGACGCCAATTCCACTAAGAATCTCCTCGTTGCTTTTATTTTTAGCAGCTAAATTTCTTCATACTTCTGTAACAAATCATTTCAAATGTTTCTCTTCTTCGCCGACTTATAATTCTATGGACCAGAAGCACATTCTTAAAAAAATGTTTTCGAAAATTAAGACTTATGGTTCATATGGGCTACAAACGCGATATTCACACGCGTTGCTTTAGTGAATACAGTCATTATTATACTTATTATTAATATTATTACTATTAATTCGTGTTCATTTATTGAGTACAACTATTATTACTGCTACTTTTGCTGTTATATCTACAACTTCCCTGTATTTCGCACGCCTGTGAGATGTAAAACCACATACACCGGTTGGTTACAGTTTGCGGCTTCAATGGAACAGCGTCTGCAGTTGCTGAGCCCACATGTTCTTAAACAGAATCAAAATTTTATTTGGGTACAACTATATAGCAGAACTGTGTTCTTTTATGGTTCCTCATGAAAAGATAATAAACATGGTGATATTAAATCGCTTTTCACATTAATGTATCCCCAATATACACAAGTATGCCCTTGCTGTTATATACCTAGCTCCAAATGGGAATAATACTTCGCCTTTCACCCTCAGACTAATTCAGAAACTTTTTTATACTTCTTACATTGGTTTCCATTGGCTTCTCCATCCTAATTTCGTTAATAAATATTGTTTATTCCTCCTTTACGATGTTTTTCGCCCCAAGGGCAAAGCGTTACCTTAACTACAATCTACCACTCCGTTCTAATATTTCAATTCTCTGAGTGTCCTCGAGATTTGCAAATGTGATAGAATACATTGACAGAAATATATAGAAAGTTTTTTTTTTTTTTTTTAAATATAGATTGGGAAGGGATGGGGATTTGATGGGGCCCACCAGGAATTTCTATCCTATGTCAGCTTCTTCATCTCAGAGTAGTACTGCAACCTAAATTCCGAATTTACTTGTTACATACATTCCATTTCTGTTTTACGACACATGTTCTGCCTTCTACATCTCCCTCAAGTACCATCAAATTACAGTGCAAATTGTCTATGCGTCCTACACCCCTGCCCATTTATCTTCTCAGTGCTTTCCACACTTTCAATTACTAAACGAATCTGTGGGCAACCTCCTCATTATCAGCCCCAGTTACCCTGAACATCAGTCTATAGCACCCCATATTTAACGCTTCAATTCTATTCTTTCCTGATTTTTTTCCAGTCAACGATTCACTTCCATATAATGTTGCGCTGTAAATGTACATTCTCACAATTTTCTTCCTCAAGCTAATGTGATGCTATTGGAATTCTTTTGACCGGAAATGCATTCCTTGCCTGCACTCGTCTGCTGTTTTGTCCACCTTTCTTCGTCGGCCATGTGTTACTTTGCTTTCAATATGGCAGAATTCTTCCAGTTTATCTACTTCGTTTTCCTCAATTTTGATTTTAATTTTACAGCAAATCTCTTTTCTGTCTCGTGTTTGCCTCAACCATAATGCCTGCTAGTTAGATCGTTCATACCTAACAGCAAGCTCAATAATTGTTCTTCACATTGACTGAGTATAGCAATGTTGTTAGCCATACAATTTCAAATCAAATCGTCAGATGCGCTGAAACGTTTGGTTTTATCACTCATCCGGTATATAAGTAATGAGTGCGTATATATACATATGAATGTGGTACAGAGATTTTATATATCGCTATAATCATCTTTGGTAGTGCCAAATGTGTAAAGTATTTCAGTAATGTTGCATTAATTACGCAGAAAAGCCCATTGAAAGTGCCGAATGCAGTGCTGAACATGTGCGCACTGAGAGCTAGAGGAATCCTCGAGAACAGCCATAAAGTATATTTCATAAGAGAAGCTTTGGCTCATGCGACAACTTGTATGGATTAAATTATGAAAGAATTAGACAAGATTAGATTAAGGCCTGTCGAAATCAAGATAGCTTTTGTGAACAGTTTTCTTGATCTCACTGGATGTACTTACAATAGTTTACCGATTTCTACATTTGGGTCATCATCATGACCATCAGTACCTCCAACAGTCCCCTAGCGCCCATCTTGATCACTTGAAGTAAGGAGTAGCTGGCGTTCGGCGACTGTTCACAGCGCTACAATTGCAGCACGGTACGGGTTCTAATGAAGACTAATAAGAGATGAAACCTGTAAAATGATGTGGATCGGTCCGGTGCGACCAAGAAAACTGCGAATGAAACAGCAGTTTCTAATGTCGGTCACGTGATTAAATTAACAAATTGTGTACTCTGCTGATTCATGCACGCACGAACACAGGCAATGAGTCGCTTTAAATCCTGAAGACTACAGTTCTAGCTGTTGTATATATTCAGATAATGAGAACTGAGACAGCAAAAAAATCTGTCTTGAAACGACAAAAATTACGATCGCACTGTATAGTGCAGTGTTTGTGTTGTAGGTACACATATTGAGAGGGAGAAATGATCCAGGAGTCACAATGCAGACCTGGTGAATAATACGAAGGAAACAGTACATCTACGGCCGCATCAGCGTCAGAATGGTATGTAGATAAGAAACTTCGTGTGGCACGTGCTATTTTCAGAAAGAGATATTGAGTACAATACCCCAGCGTGTATTCACTGATGAGCCAAAGAATTATGAGTACGCACCTAATAACATAGCGGTACACCTTCAGAACTCAATAAAGTAACGATTTTGCCTGGCTTGGATTCGACACGTCGTGCATGTGCTTCAGGAGATTCGCGGTACCAGAAGTCTACGCACTGGTCACGCATTTCCCGTCAATTATGCGGATTTGATGGCCAAAACGCCAGTATGTGTTCATTATCAAGTTCCTCAAATCACTGTAGTACGCTTCTGGCCTTGTGGCATGGACAAATATCCAGCTGAAAGACGTCGGGGAAGACATAAACCAATGCGGGACGTTGGGTGGTCCACAGGAATCATGACTCTTTCGGTTACTTTCACAAATTCCGTGGAAGCTCATGTGAATGCCTCATATCACAATACTGAACCCATCCGCCAGCATCCATAATGTTACGCATGTCTCCAGCAGACGCGACCATTGATCTGCTTTAAAAAGAAACATGATTCATGCTACAAAACGACCTGTTTCCATTTAGCAGCGACACGATCCAATCTCTGTTATTCCATATTCATTGTAGTCGTAATTGGCAATGTCGTTGAGTCAACATGGAAATACACAGAATTCGTCTGCTGCGGAGGCCCTCGCTTAACCATATGCACTGAACGGTGTGATCCGAAGCAGTTGTAACTGCACCAGCGTTCTACTTTGCCGCTTATCCTGCTTTACAAAGCAGGAATCCTCCGATCCTCACGTTCTTCAGTGATTTGTAGACGTATAGCGTCATGTCGGCCACTCGTGGACTGCATCATCCTTCAACCACTTTCCAGATATTCTCACGATGGCCGTGCATGAGCAACCAACCAACTTCACCGTTCCCAAGGTACTCGTTCCCATGCGTCGGATCACAACAATTTGCTCTCTGTAAAAGTTACTTATGTCAGTGAATTCCCCATTTGTGGCCCATTACATCAGCAGAATGATTTCCAGTTCGTCTGTGCTCCTCTTACAAGCTTTGTTTACCGAGTAACGTACCCGCAACGCCAGCAATGTTACAGTCAGTTTCGCGGCGGGCAGTGATCACAATGTTTTGGCTCGTTAGTGTCTGTCTGTCCTTTACATATGTCCATTTCTGTTCCAGCAGCCAGCAAAGTAGAGTCGTCCTCTAAATGAGGACTCAGTTTCAGCCCTTTCCTTGAATTATTCCTCAATTTGGGGTGATCTCACAAAATTCTAGACATCATGTCTCACTCTGTCATTATCTCTGGACAAGATCAGCATCTGAAACGATTTGCACATGCATATGCGAAACAAATATCAAGAGTTGCTCTATTTAACGAACACCACGTCATCAAACACTTCTTCATCTGTCCACATGAAGAACGACTGGACAAATTTTCGTATCAAGAGTTCATCGAAAATATCGGTTCCAACAGAAAATCATTCAAAGCAGTAAACTGTTTCACTGACTCTTTCAGAGTTTTGTGCATGGAATATCAGTTATTTCATTATCGCGGGGTGGCTGTCCTTAGGAGTATCTCTCCACTTCCATTCCTGCTAGTATCCTTCGAAATGGAGTGATAGCTTAATCCCCACATATTTTCTTAGACTTTCAGGCATCATTTCTCTCTGTCCCCTGTAATCATATAAAGCTGATAGTTTCAAGTAATAGGTTAACTTCTGGGCCAAGGTATTCAGCCTTCAATGTTTAAAGGAAATATTAGCCCTTCTCAATAGGTATTAACTCAGCCAGGTTGGAGCACAGAGCGGTCTTGATATACACCATCCAGTCACATAAATATGACAACCGCTATATTCGATGTCAACTTGTAGTAACCACTCACAGACGGCAAGTGGAAGCACTAGCAATGTAGGGTACATAAAGGGTATTGGAGGGGGGGGGGGGGGGACGTGGAAGCAGTGCTGCTGTTTACACTTGTAGCTGGGATTCACAGTCACAAAAATTTTTTGAAGGACATCATTTTACACCAGTGACTGTTATAAGTTTTTATTACACACTATTGCAATTTCGGCCTTAGGCCATTATCAAGTGATATTAAAGCCGTAATATCACTTGATAATGGTCTAAGTCCGAAATTGCAACAGCGTCTAATAAGAACTTATAACAGTCACTGGGGTAAAATGATGTCCTTCAAAAAGTGCAGCTGTTGTCGTAATGCGGAAACGGAGCGATTTATAAGGCGTCCACTTATGAATGATCATCGGCTTTCGGGCCAAGAGTGGAAGCATTTCCGAAAGGTCTAAGTTTGTAAGCTGTTCGCCTGCCACCGTGGTTAATGTATACCCTCTATTGGAAAACGGCGCTATTCGAAACACGCGCCGAGGCAACAGTTTTGCACCATGGGTCATCGATGACAAAGGTGAAAGACGGCTGCGGAGATGTATACAGCTAATAGACGTGCACTGTTGAGCAACTGATCGCCCAGGTGAACCAAGGGGCTATCAACCGTGTCTCCTCAACAACCGATCTGAGAACGTTGCTGTGTATGGGATTCCGCATCTTGTTCGCGCACCCATGCTGACTGCTGTTTATCGGCGATGAAGGATGGAATTTGCACGCCAGTACCACAACAGGACGTCCACCGACTAGCGAAATGTGGTCTTTTTATGACAGACGGTCGTTGGCGTGTGTGGCGTGAAACGTCTGAAAGCAGGCATCCTTCGCCGGAAGGGTCCAGATCGAAGTAGGGAGCGTTAAGGTCTCGGGGTTGCTTTTATGGCATTTCAAGGGTGACCTCGTCATTGTCGAAGGCAAACAAGATGAAGTTTGCATCTATGCTTGGGAATCACATATACCAGTACAGGCAGTTTGTCCTACCACAGCACGATGGCTTCCACGAGGAAGACGTAACAAAGCTAGCAGTGTAGGTGCGTGGTTCGAAGAGCACCAGGAGGAGCCGCTATGGCCGAGCGGTTCTCGGCGCTTCAGCCTGGAACCGCGCTGCTGGTACGGTCGCAGGTTTGAATCCTGCCTCGGGCATGGATGTGTGTGATGTCCTTAGTTTAGTTAGGTTTAAGTAGTTCTAAGTTCTAGGGGACTGACGACCTCAGATGTTAAGTCCCCTAGTGCTAGAGCCATTTGAACCATTTTGAGAACCAGAATGAGTTTGCAGTGCTCACCTAGCCGCTAAACTCCACATATTTGAATCCAGTCGAGAATCTGTGGGATCAATTTGAGCGGGCTGTTATATTTAACGATGTCAAGAGAAATACTGATACCAAACAGTTCCGCAAATAAAAAGATCAAAGAAAACGTAAGACTGGATTTGCACAGGGGTACAAAAATACAAATCTGTTCTGTTAACCGCTACGCTACCGCCTCACTCTGTTACACAATGAGAAAGCATACGGAAGCTAATGAGTGTCGGTACTTAAGCGAAAATAGATATCGCTTCATTTTAACCTTCTTTCATTCTGCAAGGTTTCGTCTGTGCCGAAGAACAACTGTTGGTGGGTTTCCCTTGTGAGTGCACACGAGCGGAATGTTCGCGGAACATCAGCTACGCTGTTAAGTTTTGAGGAACTCCCGCGTTTAAAGTTCTGAGAAGCTTTCACTTGAAATCGTGTCGGAATCAGTGAATTGTCAACATCGTAATTGAATTTATAGATTCCAGAAACATCTAAATGTCACGTCCATTCAATTAAGCGAATATCGTTGTAGCCCCTGAACAATGACACACGTGGAAAGTCTGCTAGTCAAAGCGGAACATTTTGTCAGTAACAATTTTGATTTTCCACACTCTGTACCGTCTATTGCGTCCTTATGTTCCTACCTAACATTGGAATGCTGAGTGGGTTTGCGCTTAGACAAATATTTATCGTTGGCACACACGATTATCTCAGTTTATGCCAATATAGGCACATCGCCTATTTCAGGCCTAGCACAGAACCACGCGGGATACCAGACACCATTTCTGTCCGAAATAACATGTTCGTCGCAACTAACAGAGAGCTGTCCAGCCCACTCCGCACACACGCATACGCATAAGGGCGCACGAACACACACACACACACACTCACACACACACACACACACACACACACACACACACACACACACACCGGAACGGGCCAGTTACGTAGGTACTCAAACAGTGATGCGTACCGTGTATAGATAACACGCAACTCTGGTAGTATGATCCCGCTGAAGTGCGTGCGTGATTGTATAAAGTTCGCTGACTGGAGATCAATTTTGACCTTATTTCAGTAAATAAATCCAATTCACGAACTGGCTTTGTTGTGTAAGAATACATTTGTGTCAATTGAACTAAATTTGCAGGAAACGCATTTGGCAGCACCGCGAAATCATCTGTCGACACAATTATCACATACTGACTGCAGATATTAATTGTATATCCCAGATAGACGACATTGCAAAGTTGCTGTTGACACAGAATATGCTAATAAGATACTAATTACATATTCCTACAGTACTGAATTTCGACCTATCTCTTCCGACCTTCAGGGACTGGTAAACGAAATATAAATGATACGAGTAATGAGTATACATAATAATTGCTCTCATAAGAAGTTCCAGAAACACCTCGTAATCAAGCTGAAAAAGTTTAAATGAATTTGACTTAGCGACACATTAAGAAAAGAAAGTGGTAATTATTTGCTGCGCACTGTTGGACTGCGGGCTTTCGAAAGAGCAAATATATAGGGTTAGACAGCAGTCAGTAATGAATGAACATCTTTTATGAAAATGCTCTCTAATCTTGAACAGCAGTAGCTGAAAATTTCATATTACATTCTACACGTTGTTCACGGGAGGCCACACATTTGAGTATCCAATGCTCACATCGTGCCTGAACTCTTATGACAGTTGTAGGCACGTTATGAACCAAAATACTAATTGTAAACCAAAATACTGATACATCTAAGTCCTTCAGCAATGAAATTGATGCAAATGCATGTGACATTAGCAAATTTGAGAATTGAACTAAATTTGCAGGAAACGCATTTGGCAGCACCGCGAAATCATCTGTCGACACAATTATCACTGACTGCAGATATTAATTGTATATCCCAGATAGACGACATTTTTTATCGAAAATGATTTATTGCTGAATATCATCTATGACCAGCACAACAACGCAAAGAAATGAAAAAAAAATCAATGTTAAGATAACTATAGCCAACAATGAAAATGCGTAAAAAGAAGGCGCTGTCGACTTTTATCCACGAAACATGCGGAAAAATCATTACCAGAAAAGTTTCAAAATTTGTTGTGATAACATAAAGGAAATGACTAAGAAGTCATTCGCAAATGTGAAGGTATATAGAATTAATGACGCTGCATCTGACAGAACACAATCACCAGGCATTTATCGTTAGGTGACGCGGGTGATTTGACAACTAACACAAACAGAACATCGACCATTACGGCGAGTCGAGTTTTACTTATCTGCCAACCATGGTGAATACTTACATATTATATATCATTGGCCATGGATTTAGGTGGCCTTTAGTTGGACGAAAGTCTCAACAGTTCACTGTTTTTAAAGCCATTCTTACTAAACGAAAGAGAAATTGTTAATACAAAGAGTGGAAGAGACATGCATTTGCATCAATTTCATTGCTGAAGGACTTAGATGTATCAGTATTTTGGTTTACAATTAGTATTTTGGTTCATAACGTGCCTACAACTGTCATAAGAGTTCAGGCACGATGTGAGCATTGGGTACTCAAATGTGTGGCCTCCCGTGAACAACGTGTAGAATGTAATTTGAAATTTTCAGCTACTGCTGTTCAAGATTAGAGAGCATTTTCATAAAAGATGTTCATTCATTACTGACTGCTGTCTAACCCTATATATTTGCTCTTTCGAAAGCCCGCAGTCCAACAGTGCGCAGCAAATAATTACCACTTTCTTTTCTTAATGTGTCGCTAAGTCAAATTCATTTAAACTTTTTTAGCTTGATTACGAGGTGTTTCTGGAACTTCTTATGAGAGCAATTATTATGTATACTCATTACTCGTATCATTTATATTTCGTTTACCAGTCCCTAAAGGTCGGAAGAGATAGGTCGAAATTCAGTACTGTAGGAATATGTAATTAGTATCTTATTAGCATATTCTGTGTCAACAGCAACTACTTCCTTCGTTATTCTATTTGTACAGAACAAAAATTCTTTATTTTGTAGTGTCGCAACATTGTGAACTGACGACTGCCATTGAACATGACTTGATCGATGGAATTCTGCTAATTAAAATTGTTCTCAGTTTGTGGAGAAATAATCCATGGTTAAAATTAATGGTTAAGTTAATGGGTACACATATAATTCGTCCCTTCCCGAAGCTAGTCTCTTGACGCTCTCATATTTCTGTCGTTTTTAATCTTATCTGTAAACTATCGTCTCATTTGTGCAGGTCTGCTTTTTCCGCTCCATCATTCCTTCGATCTGAGTAGGAACAGAAATGAATACTGACTTGAGTGGCTAAACATGTTGTTCCTTCTAGCAGTGACTATTTTGAGTAGGCTCCTTGTCTGTCCTTTTCTTCTCCGCAAATCCTCGTTTGAGACTATAAGGCCATCTTATTGCATCAGCAGATCATCTCTTGAGTTTGTAGTACACTTAAGGCAGAAAAATAATAATAATTGTAACAAACATTGGTTTATGGTGTTTAGGATGAATCCGCTGCATCATTAGTAACTACGCTCCATGCTATAAACTTATTCATTGACATGAGAATAAAACTCATTAATCTGTTACATCCTCTAATGAACACCACGGCATCAGGCACCGCTGTATTTATGAAAGATGAGCTTCCCAAGTGCGAGCTGCAGGCTTTCAAATATGATGAAATGATGTGGTGTGATGGCCCTCAACTACGTACACTCAGACTCAGAGATGAAATATTAAAAGTTTTGGTTGGTTTCGTTGTCTAGATGCTGGTATACATAGTTGCCGCATTGCAAGCCAAATACTGCTGAGACTACAGTATACAATATTAATATACACATGGATCGAATGGTCAAAGGTTCCTATCACTCGGAAATTGCGAATGTAAGGTAGAAATTTATAAATGAAAGATTGCAAAAACTGGTTCAAATGCTTCTGAGCACTATGGGACTTAAGATCTGTGATCATCAGTCCCCTAGATTCTTAGAATTACTTAAACCTAATTAACCTAAGGACATCACACACATCCATGCCCGAGGCAGGATTCGAACTTGCGACCATAGCAGTCCAGCGGTTCCAGACTGAAGATGAAAGGTTGAAATTAAATAAAATCTGCAGGTACTATCTTAATGACTTTAAATGATGAGTACAACAGTAGAATTACTTTTCAGAATGTGGTATATTTCTGCAAAACACTTACTGGTGTCGATGGTCCAGCAACTAAATAAAATATAAGTCGAATAACAGGGAAACAATAGATATTCACTTCTAAGTGCATACTATGTTGCTAGTGCAGAAGCCACAGAGATCTCACAAGTACAGAAGTCGGCACTACGAAATGTTTCTATCTCCCACAAACACACGCAAACTGCTCCACTGCAAGTCTTTCCCGTAACTGTAAGTCCGTCGCGCCATGACGTCCAGCACTTTCCGTGTCCTGTCGTACTCCACCTCGCGCCACCCTGTCCAGAAACGAGCGCTGTGATTGGCTAGAGCGCTCCCTCCATGTCTCCAAGCCAACGTGCACTCACAAACATATTGAAACACATACAAAATACTCGATTTACATTTAAATACTTGAAATTAAATAAATATTCCAACGACTGGACCATAAACACGCTCGAACATAAATTATTAAATACATTAACAAATTAAATAAACATATATCAAAGGAATAGCAAGCAAAAGTAGGCATGTAGCCTAATGTCTCTGCGCTTTCTAAAACACAGCAAATATTTGACCAATTCCTTCATGAATAGTATACATCCGATACAAACAAAGACATAGACGAATAAATATATTTATAAGCATGCTGCTACCGTTCTTTCGTGTAACTGTGGAGTACTTATGGCCTGACGCGATCGATAGTAATCGGCCACTTTCACCTCCAATAAATCATGTACTATTCAAGTTAAATGCCTGTAATTTATACCAATTTAGATTTACACTAATAGCTTTATAAAGACACGTAGATCGACGAAATAGGATAAACCATTTGGATTTTAGAAATTCGTTGCAGTATGTTACTTGTATAATTTACAGTCAGATACTAAACTTTAAACTAATAAAGATATTGAAAAGTGCAAATAATAGTAATGTACATGTTTCTTTTTGAGGTATCATGATTCATCTGGCTACTTCTAATTTCCATACGAACTGTGAAATGTCTGCCATTAAGGTTTCACAAAGTCCGCCATCTTTGGCTCTCCTGGCATAGAAAGCTCCTTCATCGACACAAGGCACTGTCCTCGTCGCAGCGTCAACATGGAATTCCCAGCCACGTGGCTGGACCCCTCTTGCTTCGGCCAGCGTCCACCACCACGTGGTCGGCCTGCCGAGCGGCCAGTGCGGCCACGCCAACTCCGAACTTACAATATTTCAAGAACGCCACAATTCGCCCGTTACCTCACACAAGGCTCACATTGTCGGTGGAAATATTTTATTTGCTGGTAATATAATTGAAGCTTCAAAGTAACATTGATTATATTGCTCTACTCTGTGGCTGTCAAGCTATTTCCTGTATGGCACAGAACTATTCTGCCAAATTCACTTGACATCTTCTTGTCATTTCCATTGAATAATCTGAGTGACTTTCCCTTAAGTTGTGACATCGGGTTACCAGTTTATGGTTTTGAGTCCAGGAAGGTCATTCCACAAAAAGCTGCCACTAATCTCTTCTTTTATGATTTGATTTATTTCACCTAGCCACCACTGGGACAATAAGGGAGAGACAATGTCTCAGTTCTTCACTAGCTCAGAGGTGGTCATGCTGTAAAGTGAATACTGTAGTTGCTCTGAGTGACAACCCTGAAGCCACAGTAACTAAGCTGCGAGCATTCAGACCTAAAATCAGTAAGGAAATCTTAAGAGAATTTCTCCATCGTAAGTTTTCTCGCTACTTCCAGTATCCTGGAGCGTAGGGCCAAAAAAATTTGTGATACTGCACACTTAATAATATTGTTTTCTCCTACCGCTAAAACAATCTTTGTTTTCTCTGAATGTACCATTTGATTTATGAAATAGCTTATTTTCATATTACTTGAGCGTGAGTAATGTCTCACTAATTTTTGCCGATTTTGCCATGCTAATATGACACGTAGTTCATGATGCATTGAAATAAAGTTTCGTTGTAAGGTTATCGTGATATGTTGTAAATCATTTTTATTAGAATTTTGCACATTTAATATCGTTTTTACATTACTTTAATAAACACAACAGTAAATATAAGTTATATATTAATCAAATACACATTATCTAAAACGTTCTGACAATGCTCAGGTAATCAAAATATCCACGGGTGTGCTGCCGGTCTATAGTGTCCAACGGGCACAATATTTCGGCGATCATACATGTCGCCATCATCAGGTGAACTGACGGACTGAGCTCCTGTGAACGTGCCGGCACGGAGATCCGTACGCTATGGCTGCTCAGAGGGAACTGGGTTCGGTCGCGGCGGCGGCCGATTTAAATACCCTCCGCCCGCGGCGCGCTCCCTCCGCCGTCCGCGCCCCCAGCCACGGTCGCGCGGTGGAACAGATTGCGACGGCGTCTGAGATGACGTCGGTGTGATGGCTCTGTCCGCCGTGGTCGTCACAACTATACGTTTGCTCGACTTACTCTTGATTAACCCAATCTCTGGTTCCCAAGCCTTGCTAAGATTATAGCCACAGTCACGGTTTAGGTCGTCATTGGTGGAATTTCGATGGCCTCTCTAACAACGCTCTCCCAGTATCTCGACGTCTGTACCAGAATCCTCGTGCGGTCATACTCCATGGCGTGATTGGTCAGACGATGCGTACCGTCGAGGATCGATGCCGTGAACACCAGAGGCACATTCGACTGATGTATCCGAGCAAGTCGGCCGTCGCTGAACATTGTTTGTCGGAAAATCACGCCTTGGAGTATGAACGCACGAGGATTCTGGTACAGACGTCGAGATACTGGGACAGCGTTGTTAGAGAGGCCATCGAAGTTCCACCAATGACGACCTCATAAATCGTGACTGTGGCTATAATCTTAGCAAGGCTTGGGAACCAGAGATTGGGTTAATCAAGAGTAAGTCGAGCAAACGTATAGTTGTGACGTCCACGGCGGACAGAGCCATCACACCGACGTCATCTCAGACGCCGTCGCAATCTGTTCCACCGCGCGACCGTGGCTGGGGGCGCGGACGGCGGAGGGAGCGCGCCGCGGGCGGAGGGTATTTAAATCGGCCGCCGCCGCGACCGAACCCAGTTCCCTCTGAGCAGCCATAGCGTACGGATCTCCGTGCCGGCACGTTCACAGGAGCTCAGTCCGTCAGTTCACCTGATGATGGCGACATGTATGATCGCCGAAATATTGTGCCCGTTGGACACTATAGACCGGCAGCACACCCGTGGATATTTTGATTATCAAATACGCCGGGAGAAACTCAAGAATCACAAATGCTAAGGTCGTTTACCACTCCCATGTTTGCCGGCCGAAGTGGCCGAGCGGTTCTGGGCGCTTCAGTCGGGAGCCGCGCGACCGCTACGGTCGCAGGTTCGAATCCTGCCTCGGGCATGGATGTGTGTGATGTCCTTAGGTTAGTTCGGTTTAAGTAGTTCTAAGTTCTAGGGGACTTATGACTTCAGCAGTTGAGTCCCATAGTGCTCAGAGCCATTTGAACAATTTGGACTCCCATGTTTGTAGAAAACTACTCGTTCTGAATTAAAATGTCTCCAAGCCAGCCAGGTTTGAAGTACATTTTCGTCCTTAAATATATTTTCTTGACAGATGTCTGATAAGAAATGCTGAAGTTAAACATTTGAGGGCCCAAGATAAGAAGAATAAATGTGTGAGGAAAAACATCCAATTCAAACTCTTGGATAGTTCTGCTTTTTGGTAGTTTCCTTTTTACAATGTGATCGAAAGGTGTTTCAGCTGTCGGCAACAGAAGCCAGTTCAGTAGATACGCACCCGTGGAGAATAGTTCGTACTGTACAGCAGTCTTTTTGAGCCACCAGATGCAAAGTAAAATGTTCACACTGCCCCTTGATTGAATATGTGTCTCTCGCTAATGCTCAATCATTAATTTCTTTTTAAGAAAAGAAAGGCTTCATAATTCGTCAGCAGTAATAATATTTCATAAGAGTTCTAAATGAGCGAACGGAAGATGTTCAAGTTAATATTCATTACAGTCATTCCTTTGATTTCTGTTGCTGTGGCTCTGAGCATGCACTATTCCTGTATCAGACTTCTGAACTTTTCCTGTTGAATGGAAACCTCGGACGAACGTTATAGTTCATCACATAGGTCAATTATTGAGACTTAATGAGTGTGCAATATCATTCATACCTGAACGATCTTTCTTGAAATAAGAAAACCCTTCCGTGACATGCTTTACCCGAAAGCGGTCACTCACGCACAGTGCAAAAGACTCAAGCTGCCACTGGTGCCTTCAACTTTTTTTTAACCCAAAACGATCAATGAGTCGTAAATTTAATACTAGAATTTAAAATAAGGAAATGACAATTGGTAAATCCATTCACAGCAACTTACGCGTGATGTGTTACTGCACGATTATCACTTGGTTCAAATGTGATCAAGGAGCGCCACGCCGCGATCACCTGGTCGGACGGCACCTGACGTCATGTATGTGGCCGCTGGCCACTGCAGTGCAAGGCAACTCTCGACAAAATACTGATCTTCTTTCAGGCACGAGCTCTTTGACGGAGATGTTTGTGGAAGTTTTCGCTATTATTAGTGGGCTGCGAAGTGCTGCAAATTATCGTAGAGGTTCAATCCTTGATACCTTGAGTAGGAAGTTGAATTGCGGTTTATAAAATAAAGGATGCACTCGAACTCGCGACGTTGTGTCTACAATGCACGACGTTTACCAGTAGGCCACGAGCTGTTGCAGCATTCTAACAGCTCTTCCAGATGATAACACTTCTTCTAGAAATTTCCACATCTTGCAGTGTTGCCACATAGAGTTTAAGGACCGACTTGGGGATGGCCGGTTGTATTAGCGCCGTAAGGGGATTGCTCTGTTTGAAACCATGCAACATAAGTGTCTTTCGTTATTTTTTCAAGTAATATAAAGAGTGGTGCTAAGAATGGTGATACAGTTTTATTCCTCATACTTTTGACTTTAAGAAATCATTTTTGTGTCCATACCGGACGCTCCCTGTAACCTCTGCACCAGGCGGAACAATCTCTTGCAACCGCAACATTGGTCATCGGCGGAAAATCCTGACGCCCTCCTGTTGGTCGTGTTACAAAATAATTTTGTATAAATCATTTTCAATATATTTTCTATCAGCATGCATAGGATAATTAAAAAATATAAAGTTCTACCCAATACTGTGTCGAAGCAAATGCCATTTTATTTGTTCACAAAATCGAGACCTAAGCGTACCACCAATAGACTTTTGAAGATACTCAAATCAGCTATGGGTGTTGACGGAAAATTCAATTTAGAATACTGGCATCATATTCTGATCGTGGTCGTGGTGGTCCTGCAGGCCATTTTGATAGCTTCTGTCATCAGCTGCTCTGCTCGGTCGATACCCTATCCGTCCGCTGCAGAAATTGTTGCTAACTGGTCCCTTCTCAAGTTCGAGAACGTTAATGATTTTCATAATGCCCGTTAGGCCGTCGTTGAAATTATACGGTGACACAATGGCCGCAGTGTCGACTATTTTCTTCCAGCAGGGTATGGTTTTCGGAGACTTTTTTTTCGCAAAGTGCCTTGTTACTCAATAATGGCGTTTATGGCGAACTTGGTATGAACACAACAATACAATAGAAATACGAAAGAACAGTTTCAGCCAAACAAAGTGTTTTTTTTTTCATTTTCAAAGAGAACTACCCCATTATGTGAACAACGCTCTCTCTGTGGCGGCCGGTCGGTGGCCTAGTTTTAGGTGCAACTTTTTACCTGAAGATCAATTGTGCTAGATTTGCTCCTTAGATATGTATAAATATGTCTTTTTCCTCTCTATCGAGCTTCTTCTCACACTTCTTCATTAAGATTTGATTCCTCTGGTCAAGCTGCTTTTCTAACTCTTGTATTGCTTTGAACCATACTTCATTAATCGTACTCTCATTGCGACTGGTTTCTGACAATTCCTTCATTGCACCACTTTACATAGCCAAAAGCTTTCTTTAGGTAGATATGTCCTATGAACGTGTCTTGATTTTTCGCAGTTCTTGCTTCAAATATCAAACACAATGTCAGAACTGCCCCCTCTAGTGCCTTTACTATTCCATTTTCCTGTATATTATTCTTGTCGCTTATATGATACTTGAGCTCTTAAGCAGTTTGTGCGATAGTTCTCGCAATTATCGGCGTTTGTTATCTTCGGAATTGTGTGGATGATGCTTTTCTGAAATTATACACAGCTCTATATCCGTTTGGTTGCCGTTTCCCCAAATGATTTTAGAAATTCCGATGAAATGTTATCTGTCTCTGCTAATGTATTTGATCTCAAGCCTTCGAAAGCTCTTTTAAATTCTGATACAAAAGAATACAGAAATAAAATCCAATGGTGACATTGCCATTTTCAGTGAAAATGTATTTGAATTGCAGGACCTCTTGATTGAAATTAACGATCAAATGCACACAGAGTAGTAGTTGAAATAAATACAAAATTAATGGACAGCAGCGGGAACTAGATTAGCGATAGGATTAACTACAGAACTTTTGACTACAGAGTAGACGAAAAGAAGGAATTGTACTATCTCGAAACTAAAATATCGCATGACTGACTAAGAAAACAATATACAATAAGCAGACTAGCAAAGGAAAAGACGCTATTCCTTGTTAAAAGATGTCTGCTAGCAATAAATGTAGTTTAAACATAGCATTATACAGACAACGGTTTGCAAATAACTGTTAGGTGCAATGACCTAGATTTCGACACCTACTGAGGGTCTCTCAATCAAAGTGAACCTTTCGATAAACAGTAAAATTACATTGCGAAAAGGCAATGGTCAGAAATTGCAGCAGCTATGCTCAAGTCGAAAATTTCTGACCATTGCCTTTCGCAATGTAGTTTTACGGTTTATCAATGGGTCAGTTCTGATGAAGACATCATTAGTAGTGTCGAAACCTATTTCAGAGCACCTAACAGTTAAGAGCAACCGGTTGGTTGCATAAACCTATGCTGAAGATAGCATACGGTTGATGAATAACAGCCATGTTTAAAACTGTAATAAATATAGGTCTTACATTTAGAAGCAAATCTGAAAAGGTAAGTTTGGAGATAGCATTGGATGTATGTGATTCATTTATTCGGGAAAAGAAAGGAATCGTAGTGTTTCATGTGTGCTCCTTTCAAAGAATTATGGAGTTTCGTAAGATAATGAGGTTGTCTGCAGAATTGCCAAGGAAAGAAATGTGTAGGAAAAACTGCCAAGAAGAAGAGACAAGATGAGATGATATCAGGGAATAAATTCTTTGGAGTTAAAGTGATCAATAGACGGTAAAACCTGTAGAAGTGGAGAGAGTTTGTAATATATTTTGCATTCAATAAACAATTGGAAAAGTTGTATAAAAATAACAAAAACATCGACAAACTTTGTTGCACTTTTGTTATTTTTTGGTGGTGTCCTAGATCTATTATCAGGATGAGGCCGGCAGGCCTGCCTCGCGAACGGAAAGCTGGGAATCACTGAAACAAGATCTGGGTAGCGCTGTAGATTTGTACCAACGTGAAGCAGCAGAGTGTGATTAGATTTCTGTTAGCAGAAGGGCTGAAAGCAATCGGAGTACACCATCGGGTAACAGTGCAATATGGTGTAAGATATTCAAGTAGAACACAAGTGTACAAGTGTGTAGGTAACTTCAAAATGGGGTATAACAAATGCTGAAGATTCGCTACACCCATGACGCTCTGTCCTTGCAGTCACCGAGAACGACATTGAGGGAGTTAATGAGTTGATACGAGAAAACATGCGTATTAAGATGAGTGATATTGCGCCTACGATTAATGTTAGTGTCAGATTAATCAACCGTATTGTTCATGAGACTGATGTTCTAAAATGTGAGTGCGATATGGGCTAGAAAACTTTTGACATCGAAAATAAAGGGAAGTATGGATTTGTGCAGGTAGACCTGTAGTTCTACATCTACATCCATACTCCGCAAGCCACCTGACGGTGTGTGGCGGAGGGTACCATGAGTACCTCTATCGGTTCTCCCTTCTATTCCAGTCTCGTATTGTTCGTGGAAAGAAGGATTGTCGGTATGCTTCTGTGTGGGCTCTAATCTCTCTGATTTTATCCTCATGGTCTCTTCGCAAGATATACGTAGAAGGGAGCAATATACTGCTTGACTCCTCGGTGAAGGTATGTTCTCGAAACTTCAACAAAAGCCCGTATCGAGCTACTAAGCGTCTCTCCTGCAGTCTTCCACTGGAGTTTATCTATCATCTCCGTAACGCTTTCGCGATTACTAAATGATCCTGTAACGAAGCGCACTGCTCTCCGTTGGATCTTCTCTATCTCTTCTATCAGCCCTATCTGGTACGGATTCCACACTGCTGAGCAGTATTCAAGCAGTGGGCGAACAAGCGTACTGTAACCTACTTCCTTTGTTTTCGGATTGCATTTCCTTAGGATTCTTCCAATGAATCTCAGTCTGGCATCTGCTTTACCGACGATCAACTTTATATGATCATTCCATTTTAAATCACTCCTAATGCGTACTCCCAGATAATTTATGGAATTAACTGCTTCCAGTTGCTGACCTGCTATTTTGTAGCTAAATGATAAGGGATCTATCTTTCTATATATTCGCAGCACATTACACTTGTCTACATTGAGATTCAATTGCCATTCCTTGCACCATGCGTCAATTCGCTGCAGATCCTCCTGCATTTCAGTACAATTTTCCATTGTTACAACCTCTCGATACACCACAGCATCATCTGCAAAAAGCCTCAGTGAACTTCCGATGTCATCCACAAGGTCACTTATGTATATTGTGAATATACACCTGCTTGCCACCCCCTCTTCCCCGTATTCCGCACATCTCGTATCTTCAGATCATTATAGTTTTAACCCGTCGAAAGAAGCTCGTAGAGGCTCAAGTTTCGGTTTTGAAGTCCTGGCATCAGTGTCTGACTGCTTACGCACACGATACCAAGGATTTTTTGCACGTGGAATTGATAGTTTATGACTGGAGAGACAACATCCCGTTTACAGGTAGTCTGCGTAAACAAGTATAGATGTTGGCCACTGATGCATCGCATATAAGGATGGTGTTAACCCCTTCAGTATCAGCGAAGGCCTGAAGATGATGCTCTGAAGCACCGAAACTGGCCGCAATAAAATAAATAACATCATAAGGACGGCTGTAGGTGTTTAAATTTTTATACCATGGCTCAGGACACAAAGTGCTGGGATGTATCAAACCAGTCAGAAGACGGCGAACAGAGCAAAAAATATTCAACACTCGGTCAAAACTGGCGTAAGGCTATGAAGCTATTCCGGATATGTTTAAGGTGGTCGCGTGTCGCATTACATCGCTGTTCATTTTGTTACGGCCAGCCCCTATAATTTTTTCAGTAGTTCGTCACTGTGAAAATGGGCATGTGACATGGAAACGTTTGTCAGGAAGCTAGCATACACAGCAGCCCGCAGCTTTGAGGCAAGGGCAGCATCGGCTAGGCTGCGCTGCTATCGATCACAGACAGACATCGCGTCCCATTGCAACTCGTTCGCTGTCCTCTGCTCCCTCCCGCCACCCCCTCCCTCCTCCTCCCCCCCCCCCCCACACACACACACGCCGACGTGCTGTTCGGTTCCTTTCGATCTCCGCGCGATGAGTGGGCGACGCCGCTGTGCCTCGGGCAACGTCCAATCTGCGCCGATTGCTCTTCCTCTGGTAGCCAGCGATGTGGCACGCGGTGTGTATGTGTGTGCCGGTGTGTGTATGTGGGTGGGTGCGGAGGGGCCTTGGACGAGGGTGGCGGGAGGGAGGGATGAGGTGGGAGGCAATGCTCACAAAGCTACAGTCGTGCCTCTAGCCGTTACTGAAGCCCGCTCACGCAGTGTGGCGGAAACGATCTACCAGAGACTCTGAAATCCTTCTTTACAACAGCAACAATAACAAAAAAGGAAAAACAGAGGCAATAACATCTCCAGAAGGCGTAAAACTATTGCCGTTCTGCAAAGTATCGGAAATGTTGGATTCACACTGTCTCATCGATTTGTCGAGAGCCACCCCCGTATGCAGTACCGCTTATATTGAAATCTTTTCTCGTGCTGCCTGGTGTTATCACAAGCACTCGACATAGCAGCCACCATTTTTTTCTCCGTCTATCTCAGAGCTGTTCTCGAAATTGAAGGACATTCATACTAATAGCTTCGCTCGTCATTGTTTTCGTAATTATTTTTTGGTCGGTCCCCCTTACGCCAGAACGTTACCCTTGGACTAAGAAGTATTGTGAGTAGTTTCCTTCATATATACATGTTACTAGGGATATAGGCAGTAATAATGTGCTAATTAGTATCTTAATATGTACCCACTTCAATATTTTTTTTTTTTGTAAGATAAACATAAATGGTTTGCTTGTGCCATTCTTACTTGAAGGTACTAACCAACTTAAAACATACTACTTCTAACAGCTACAATTAGTAGTCTGAATCAGAATTTACTTCAGTTTGAAAGTAATAAAAATGGCTCTAAGCACTATGGGACTTAACAGCTGAGGTCATCAGCCCCCTAGACTTAGAACTACTTAAACCTAACTAACCTAAGGACATCACACACATCCATGCCCGACGCAGGATTCGAACCTGCGACCGTAGCTGCAGCGCAGTTCCGGACTGAAACGCCTACAACCGCTCGGCCACAGCGGCTGGCTTTAAACTAACAATAGCCGGCCGCGGTGGTCTAGCGGTTCTAGGCGCTCAGTGCGGAACCGCGCGACTGCTACAGTCGCAGGTTCGAATCCTGCCTCGGGCATGGATGTGTGTGGTGTCCTTAGGTTAGTTAGGTTGAAGTAGTTCTAAGGTTCTAGGGGACTGATGACCACAGATGTTAAGTCCCATAGTGCTCAGAGCCATTTGAACCATTTTTGAAACTAATAATTATATTTATTATGAGTAGTATGTTTTTAGGTTGATTAGTGCCTCCATATAAGAATGACAGAAGTAAATCGTTAACGTTTATCTTACACTGATCTATACTGACAAGCATATATATATATATATATATATATATATATATATATATATATATATATATAATCAGAATGAAATTCATTGGCCAGCTCAATAACTTCTTCACAGAAACTATAATCCAATGACATATACAAATATGTGCATATTGTATGTAATAATCACTCACACAAATTGATATTTTATAGTTACCACACGAAATTTGTACAATTTTGAACATTTCATCGCATTATATTTCTACAAATAAGATATTGACATCTCCTAATCCATTATTGAGCTTCTGAAGATGATAGATTAACCTGCTTAAAGAAGTGAGGCGAAACAATTGTGCAACTGACGACTCAAATTAATACCGAAAGACATACCATAGCTGCTAAGAAAATAGCAGCTACGAATAAAATAATTTTTACGATTTTCGATTCTTTCCCTTTAAGAGACCATGTAAAGTGGAGCCAATCACAGCTTCAGTTACGTTTCATCTTTTCTTCCTTTGCACCTGTCCTTGTTTGAGTCATCAGTTCGATGCGGCACGCTGCGAATTTCTCTCTTGTGCAAACCTCTTCATCTCCGGATGGCACTTGCAACCTTCGTTACTTGTTGGAAGCATTCGGAGAGGACAGAGGTGCGGATAAGGTTGAGGATAAACTCCTGCCCGGAATCAACAATAATCAACGGTATTAGAATGCAGAAAACAATACTAACTTTTCGATTGAAGACACAAAATGTTTATTCACAGGACAAATGGAAATGAGCGTTTGGTGTCACTGGCCGGGCGGCCCCTTGAGGGGCAGGTTCGTCCGCCTTGGTGCAGATCTTATTACATTCGACACCACATTGGGCGACCTGCGCGCCGGATGGGGGTGAAACGATGATGAAGACAGCACGATACGCAGTCCCTGAGCGGAGGAAATCCCAGACCCTGCCGAGAATCGTACCCGGGCCAGTAGGACGGCAATCCGTCACGCTGACCACTCAGCTATCGCGGCGGACATTCACAGGACATGTAACCAAAAACGTATCGTGATGATCTCTCTATTGTCAAGAGATACAGAATCGCTGGGAGGACACTGCCGATACCTCTGTCTTTATCAGGGGAATTCCCATTGCACCCTTGAAGTTAACGCTCTTGCTTATAATTTTATCGACGGTTGTTTTGACTTTTCTATATGCCGAAACAGTTCTTCCTACGGCAATTTGTTTTACAATTTCTTCGCTTTCTATTTGCAGTCGTTTCACACTCGCTTCTCTGAAAATTCTGTTTATTTCATTAGCATGTGTTTTATATTGCTATATTTCTGTCTTTCCATGAATTATTTTGTTCTTTCTTCTTCCCTCGATCGATCTGAAGTCTTCTTCTGTTACCCATCAGTTTTCATTATTTAACTTCCTCATACTTCAAATTCTTCACATCATTCTTCAGAACTTTATTATCCCAATTATTTTCACTTTTATATCCAGACGATTTTCTTATTCCTCGTCCGAACAAACCTTAGAGGGTCTTATGGTACCGACCGACCGCCGTGTAATCCTCAGTCGACAGGTGCCACTGCATATGGAAGGACATGTGGTCACCATACCTGTCTCCCGGCCATTGCCAGTTTTCGTGACCGGGGCAGCTACTTCTCAGTCAGACAGCTCCTCAGCTGGCCCCACAAGAGCTCGGAAGACTCTGAAGATCACTCATCCAAGCGCTAGCCTCGTCCGACAGCGCTTAACTTCCGTGATTTGACGAGAACCGGTGTTACCAATGTGGCAAGACCGTTACCACATTTCAGTCTACTGTTCATCATTGTTAAATTGGGATCTGATTCTGTATGTACTCCTCTGCACGTCTTACAATCCTGTATCTGGTTTCAGTATCTCTGACCATGACTGCATCTAGCTGAAATCTTCCCGTATTTTACGGGCTTCGTCATCAGTATAGCTGCTCCTCCTGCGATTTTTAACTTTATAGTCACTTTTACCATCTGAACTTTATTGCAGAACTAATTTAGTCTCTCTCTTCTCTCATTCCTGTTATTAAGCCCAATTCCCGTAATTCCTTTCCAATACCCTCATATACTTTTTCTATACCTCCATATTCTGCTTGCGACGTTGTCATGTATTCATCAACCATAGTAGTCGTCTTTGGTTTTCTGTCGAATCTGATGAGGAGAACCTTACGACTGAGCTGTTCCCAGTACCTCTCTCTCTATTCTTCCTTCCTGTTAATAGCAAATCCTACTCCAGTTATACCGTTTTCCGCTGCTGTTGGTATTCTGTCGCCGTTGCTGATTCAGAATATAAGCAGTTTCCGGTATCGAATCCTGGACACAGCACCTTTTGATTACAAGCCAATGCGGCTAACCCTTCCTTGTTTTACGGAATATAATTAGAGTTTATTTGCATTTATTCTCATAGATACTTATGAAGCACCAACGACGTACACTTCCTGACACTCTATTGGGGTATTGATAGTTACGGGCTTACGTGTCAAACCTTAGCTACAGGTACTAGTTACACGTAAGTATTATTTCTATTTTTAAGGAAGATTGTAAATAAAATTAAATGACAAATCTTGCATAATCTCTAACACCTTGCATACTTCTCTTCAGAAGTATCAATGATTCATATTTCATCCTCTTATTATTTCCCGAGGTCTTCAGTGTGAATGATGATATTTGTTTCATCATGGATCAAGCATAGTACTGAATAAATATACCTTAGAATCCTCACAGAAAATGTTGGATGTTAATAAAATAGAAGATAGATCGGCTGCATGAACTGGTTGTGTATCTACTACTAACTGAAATTGCTGTATACCATATTGTCTGACCGCTTCAACCATCCACTCTCTAAATACAAATTTCATTTTTGACAGTAATACATTAACTGATTAAAACAAATGTTCAAACTTAGATTTACTATTTCAAACGTAACTAGCAGTACGTTTTATAATTATTTTTCATATAATCATAGAAGCAATTACTAAAATGACTCTCTCATTTGATTTCAAGGGATTGTAAAATTAGTACATTTTCGAAAAAGTATAATGGTTTACTCTTTGTTCTTCTTGGAAATATTTTTTGAGGTAAAGAATGGCTTCATGTTCTCTGAGCCTTTTAACAATGTATACGCTTTTATTTGCCGTTTATTAGTTGGGCTGCCGCTCCCCGATTTTTCACATGACTTACGATCACTCTCAAGTGTATCACTCGCATATCACCGTTTTATTTCACATTTTATTCATCTTTCGATTGGTCTATTTTTCTTGTGCTTTTTTATTTTCATAAGGTACTTAGTAGTCTTTGCTTTAGTCGTTCTTCAGATAGCTGGCCAATTTCTTCGGGGGCTACGTCATCTTCTGGAAAAAGCTCGTAGGTTTCTCCAGCTGGGCCCTTGAAGCAATCCCTCACTAAATGTCCATAAGTAGCGCAGTAGTCCATGCTGTTTTTAACTCTACTTCAACTCCGAGAACAAAGATCAAATAACTTTATTTTCATTTCGTATGGACGAATTTGAACTTCTTTTGGATCTAAATCCTTCCTGTGCCCCAATCCCCTACTATCATTGACGATGAATTTTTCTTTTCTGTTATACGAACAGCTCTGTACCATATTCTTTCTCCACGCCGCAACAAATCATTTACGTTATCTATTACAGTTTCTGAAATTTGGCTATGATTTATTGGCCTACTGGCAGAACATATTGGTTTAGTAACAAATGTTTCGTAGTTAGGAACCGAACGCACTTCACTCAATATATGGGGACTCACGTTTACTGTTTATTTAAGACCAGCGAATGTGCTGTAGATTTGGAGATAAGGAACCTTTTTATTAGCTAGTACACTATGCTGATGGGAGAAATTAGAAATTAGTCAGATAAGGGATACAAGGTGGATAGCAGGTCGTTCAACATTTTGAAGCGGGTGCTAGACATTTTGAAGAGCTTAGGTACATGCGATACTTATATCGGTGAGCACCTAGTATCTGCATAGCAACTGTATGATTTATTTTTCACATTCAGAAAATTAGCAGTTTTGTTTTATTGTAGACATTATTTTTGATGAGTTAGAGATGGGAATCGTGCCATACATTGTACGTCAACTTTCCTGGCGCTTCAAAGACATTTAAATGAAAATATCTTGACATACCGGAGCTTTTCTCCTTGGTAATGTTAGCACCCATATCATGTAATATAAAGCATTGTGTCATGTAAAGTAACATGATGTCATTCCCCCCCCCCCCCCTCCAGGAACATCGTAAACATGATGTCATACCGCTGCCCCCCTTCCAGGAACAAATCCATCTTCCCAAATATTTTCCCCCCACCCATACGATACTCTGTGGAGCCTATAATTTACTGTAGCTGGAGAATTTTCTAGACTTTGGACACTTTGGAGACTTCAGCCTATAAATTGGCAAGACGTATCAACACTACGCAGCTTAGAGAACTCACTGCGCTAGAGAAATAGGATTAACTCGTAAAAAACCAGAAATATGTCAAGATGTTTTGATTTAAATGTATTTGAAACTTCTAGGTAATTCGAAAAGGTTGTTCCCTTCCTTTATATCGGTAACTTCAACTCAGAGAAGAAAGATCAAATAACTTTCTTTTCATTTCGTCTAGGCGAATTTGAACTCCAGTACATATTCGCTTTTTTTATGCTATGATAGGAACGTGTTTCATTTTGGTTCCCAGCTTATACTCAACCATAATTTTGACATTATACTTCCATAGCTTTGCAACCGGTGCGACGACTCATCTGGTATAGGTCTTTTTTATTGTTCTCAAACCATGTAGCTTATATCGCGAGAACGGATAAAGCTTTTACAAAACAACAGGGCGACCATTAATTAAATGATATTTATCTACCTTCTTACCAAATCTGAACCAATTCGCTCAAGTGTGAAACATATAAATGGCGCACGTAAAGAAAGATTCACAAAAGAACACGTTTTTTTCACCTAAAACCCGGTTGAAGCTCGATTTTTGAAATCAAGTTTTCAGTTTTGTAGTGAGAACGCATTTTCTATTTATTTGAATCGCTTTAAACCGTTTACGTGCATTTAGTTCAGGTAAGAATGATTTTTATATGCTACATTTGCCTCGACTTTGAAACCATCGCATATTGATAACGGATAAAGATTATTACGTGAGAAATATTTCGTTTTTACTTTATCCATTTATCTACTATCAAAGTTTGAACCGATTCGAATAAGTTTAAAGTACAGAATTGTTTTGTTTTTTGCGAGTAAATTCCGAATGGTGTACTAACAAAAACTGCCATTAGCTGTGCACTAATTTCAGCCATATTAACATCTCTTGCAAAATGAGTTAATTGATTCGCTCAATTTGCCTTGGTGCCAGACCGATTCGTCGTTCAAACGTTGCTTATTACACTGGGGTACAGACACGTAGATATGCAGTCGGCGGTAGTTTCGCGTCCACACGATGCAAAAGGAAATGCATTAGCAGAGCTGTCAATTGTACTCACAAAGGACCCTCCCCATCGCACCCCCCTCAGATTTAGTTATAAGTTGGCACAGTGGATAGGCCTTGAAAAACTGAACACAGATCAATCGAGAAAACAGGAAGAAGTTGTGTGGAACTATGAAAAAATAAGCAAAATATACAAACTGAGTAGACCATGCGCAAGATAGGCAACATCAAGTATAGTGTGAACTCAAGAGTGCCGTGGTTCCGTGGTTAGCGTGAGCAGCTGCGGAAGAAAAGGTCCTTGGTTCAAGTCTTCCCTCAAGTGAAATGTTTACTTTCTTTATTTTCGCAAAGTTATGATCTGTCCGTTCGCTCATTGACGTCACTGTTCACTGTAATAAGTTTAATGTCTGTGTTTTGCGACCGCATTTGATCGCAAGGTCATAGTAGAACCGATTCCTCCGCAGGAAAACACGTCTGAAATATTCTATAGGACAGTGGTGACGGCATGTGCGTCACATGACAGGAATATATTGTCGACCCACCTAACTTGTACACTTGGCGAATGTGTAAAAAGATTCTTCTACCTTGCCCGATTTAGGTTTTCTTGTAGATTCATACTACGGCGCAGTTACCTCGCATCGGACGGACGAACGAACAGATAATAATTGTCTGAAAATAAAAAAAAAATTACTTTTCACTCGAGGGAAGACCAAGGACCTTTAGTTCCGCAACTGCTCAGGCTAACCACGGGACCACGGCGCTCCTCAGCTCACCCTTTCCTTGATGTTGCCTATCTTGCGCATGGACTACTCAGTTTGCATATTTTGGTTATTTTTTTCATAGTTCAGCACAACTTCTTCCTGTTTTCTCGATTGATCTGTGTTCAGTTTTTCAAGGCATATCCACTGTGCCAACTTATAACTAAATCTGAGGGGGTTGCGATGGGGAGGTTCCCTTGTCAGGTGATTTTTGTGTAAACGTGTTCGACGTAATTACAGCCGCACGGCGGATATTAACAGACTTTTCACACGAAATGATAGTTGGAGCTAGACGCATCGGACATTCTATTTCGGACACCGTTAGAGAATTCGGTATTCCGAGATCCACAGTGTCAAGAGCGTGCCGAGAATACCAAATTTCAAGGATTACCCCTCACTACGGACAGTGCAGTGTCGTTTGCGTAGGGTTGTCAGTGCTAACAGACAAGAAGCAGCTCGTGAAATAACCGCAGAAATCAACGTGGGACGTACGACTAACGTATCCGTTTGGACAGTGCAGCGAGATTTGGCGTTAATGGGCTATGGCAGCAGGCGACCGTCGCGAGTGGCTTTGCTATCAGTACACCACCTTCAGCGCCTCTCCTGCGCTCGTGACCATATCGGTTAGGCCCTAGACCGCTGAAAAACCTTGGTCTGGTCAGATGAATCCCCATTTCAGTTGGTAAGAGAATCCCAATTTCAGTTGGTAAGACGTAAAGGGCCGAAGTAGTCAACAACATGGTTCCTCGGTAATGGTGGGACTGCATTTACATGGAGAGGACTGGGTCCTCTGTTCCAACTGAATCGGTCATAGATTGGAAGCTGTTACGTTCGGCTACCTGGAAACCATTTTCAGTCATTCATATGTCTTATTACACAAAACTAAATTTCACTGTGCGTTACGTCAGTCAAAAGGAAGGAAATATTGTAAAATTAGTCTTTTTTTTTTTTTTAATCCTATGGGACTTAACTGCTAAGGTCATCAGTCCCTAAGCTTACACACTACTTAACCGAAATTATCCTAAGGACAAACATACACACCTATGCCAGAGGGAGGACTCGAACCTCCGTCGGAACCAGCCGCACAGTCCACGACTGCAGCTCCCAGACCGCTCGGCTAATTCCGCGCGGCAAAATTAGTCTAATAAAGTAGAGGACATATATCTAAAATTAAAAGCAGGAAAAAGATGGGACAAAGGTACATATTAACAGACTCGTAGTGAATAGAGCAATGTAGTACATAATTGAAATAAACACGGCTATCAACTTTTAATAAGTAAAAAGCGTAAAGAAGTCGGTGAGTGTAACTGCACTACGACACTTGAACAGAAAAACTCTTTTACATTATCGTTTGTGTATGTCAAAATTTGACTGGAGGTTAAATGTTGACAAAGCGCTCACGGTTATATAAAATTAGACATTAGGCAAATGATAATAAAAAAAGCAATCTACATCAGATTTACATAGGCATATATACATTATTTATGATTGCTATGTATGTCAATGAGAAGTACAGATAAAAAGGAGGATGTGGGAAGGGATAACGATAGCAGTCGATAAATAAGGTTACTGAACAAAATAGTAGTTACCACCTCAAAAGAGCACAATGGTGGCTTTGGAGCGTTGTAGATGGAGCAGAAATGGTGCCTGGGGGCGTTGTGCCGCTCCACAGCTCGTATAAGTAGTGCGTATGCGACAGTCGGTTGTATGGAATCAGCCAAGTAACGTCGTAGGCGACGATATGTCACAAACGGTGCGTTTGGACATGCTAAGGTAAGGCCAGTAGCAATAATTCCTTTAAAAAATTTTAAAAAATAAATTAAAAGTAAAAGCTTTTGGTTTAAATTTATCTTCCTTTAGTGTATGTTAAAATCCTTATTCTACGTTCCGTTTCGTTGTTAAATCTTTGCTAACTATCTCAGAATTCATAAATTATAGTCAAATTGCGGCGCGGCACGTTACTTTTTACCGTCCTGCCAGTGTCCAGCAATGTTCATTTGTCTAGCTAAAAGCTGTAGTAGAAAATACTAGACCACTACTGTCTATTGCAGGTCGCAACATACACAGAATTGACTGGTAAACGGGATGTGGCTAGCTACTAAAATAAAAGTTTTAACTTGGCAATGTAAATTTTCAGGTGTATTTTTACGATAAAGATCACAGTTAATACTGCCAAGTCCGTACTAAGTGGTAATACCTGTTCCAGTCTTAGATCGCACAACACGCCACGCGGCTTTAACTAACAGTCAAAAGCAATAATTTTGATATTCCGTCCGAAATTCCACACGATTTCCACTATACCATTCACTTAAATACACTTTGTACTACTTCGCGAAATCGTAATTAGCATTTTTCCGCAATTTTACAGTACTTTCGTCGGAGCTGCTTTCAATGAGATGTTACTAGTTCGAACCCTCAGCCCCGACCCCCGTAGATCACACCAAAGGCTTTGTTCCCAGCATAGATTGGCGCGAGCCTGAATTTTTCTGATTGGCTGATATCACAAACAGTAAACACCCAGGTTGCAGTATTATCCCGCGCTAACCCGCGCTTTACTTCAATGACCAATCATACTAAAACATTTCTTTCTAAGGCAATTGCTAAATAAATAAATTTAGAAAAGTATCAAATATTAAATTACTCCTTCTGAAATTACCGATTAATTTGTGTTCTACTCACAATTTATTATTACCATAAACTGACCGCACATTTAATTATGGTAAGTCTCCTGTATAGTTTAACTGGTACTTCGTGAATAAACAAAACAATTTTCATTTACTTCTGTTCTTCTTCACTCATACAACACCCACACATATAAAACAATTATAATTATGCAAATACATTGAATATTAATCAAACATAACTTTACAACATTGTTTTGACTACGACTGCTAGCACTGTCCGTCAGCTGCTGACCTCTGCCTCCTACTAGTACAACTACGTGCTGCTCTGTAACTCAGGTCCATCTCAGCTGGTGACATCTGTCGATGGCTCATGCCTATAACGATATCGTCCTAACAAGTGACAGGAGCGATGCGAAGGCGCTGCGCTTCAAGATCACGTTGTTGTTCATTCATGGGTCAAATTTCATACAATGGGGAATACCTTCAGAGCCTTATCACCAGCGTCATAACTACACTCCTGGAAATTGAAATAAGAACACCGTGAATTCATTGTCCCAGGAAGGGGAAACTTTATTGACACATTCCTGGGGTCCGATACATCACATGATCACACTGACAGAACCACAGGCACATCGACACAGGCAACAGAGCATGCACAATGTCGGCACTAGTACAGTGTATATCCACCTTTCGCAGCAATGCAGGCTGCTATTCTCCCATGGAGACGATCGTAGAGATGCTGGATGTAGTCCTGTGGAACGGCTTGCCATGCCATTTCCACCTGGCGCCTCAGTTGGACCAGCGTTCGTGCTGGACGTGCGGACCGCGTGAGATGACGCTTCATCCAGTCCCAAACATGCTCAATGGGGGACAGATCCGGAGATCTTGCTGGCCAGGGTAGTTGACTTACACCTTCTAGAGCACGTTGGGTGGCACGGGATACATGCGGACGTGCATTGTCCTGTTGCAACAGCAAGTTCCCTTGCCGGTCTAGGAATAGTAGAACGATGGGTTCGATGACGGTTTGGATGTACCGTGCACTATTCAGTGTCCCCTCGACGATCACCAGTGGTGTACGGCCAGTGTAGGAGATCGCTCCCCACACCATGATGCCGGGTGTTGGCCCTGTGTGCCTCGGTCGTATGCAGTCCTGATTGTGGCGCTCACCTGCACGGCGCCAAACACGCATACGACCATCATTGGCACCAAGGCAGAAGCGACTCTCATCGCTGAAGACGACACGTCTCCATTCGTCCCTCCATTCACGCCTGTCGCGACACCACTGGAGGCGAGCTGCACGATGTTGGGGCGTGAGCGGAAGACGGCCTAACGGTGTGCGGGACCGTAGCCCAGCTTCATGGAGACGGTTGCGAATGGTCCTCGCCGATACCCCAGGAGCAACAGTGTCCCTAATTTGCTGGGAAGTGGCGGTGCGGTCCCCTACGGCACTGCGTAGGATCCTACGGTCTTGGCGTGCATCCGTGCGTCGCTGCGGTCCGGTCCCAGGTCGACGGGCACGTGCACCTTCCGCCGACCACTGGCGACAACATCGATGTACTGTGGAGACCTCACGCCCCACGTGTTGAGCAATTCGGCGGTACGTCCACCCGGCCTCCCGCACGCCCACTATACGCCCTCGCTCAAAATCCGTCAACTGCACATACGGTTCACGTCCACGCTGTCGCGGCATGCTACCAGTGTTAAAGACTGCGATGGAGCTCCGTATGCCACGGCAGACTGGCTGACACTGACACGGCGGTGCACAAATGCTGCGCAGCTAGCGCCATTCGACGGCCAACACCGCGGCTCCTGGTGTGTCCGCTGTGCCGTGCGTGTGATCATTGCTTGTACAGCCCTCTCGCAGTGTCCGGAGCAAGTATGGTTGGTCTGACACACCGGTGTCAATGTGTTCTTTTTTCCATTTCCAGGAGTGTATATTTGCACTCACGTTAAATTGTGACAGGTAGTAGCTGCTTTCGTGTCGAAGAATCTTTCTCTCTCTCCCATTTGATACCATTATCAAGGCTAGAGCAATCTTACACGGTGATGGCTCTAGGAAGTGAATAATTATTTTTCCGCTCTGGTCAACATAAATGCCTTGAGAGATTCAGCAACTGTTTAGTTAGTTAAAATTCTCATTGTGCCGCCTCAGTTGGACTTTTGTAATTAGATTACATGTTATGATCACACTGGATCGTCTTCAGATCTAAGTAGTCTGATAAGTGGTTCTGAGTAGGCAAGACGGGTTGCTGACGCAACAATTTTGATCTGAAGATGGACCAGTGTGATCGAAACATGTAATGTAATTAAAGATGTGCAACAGAAACAGAACAATAAGTGAAAATGGTCTTTATTTTTCCGATGTGCTTGGCTTCGATTTACAGTTATTTTCTACATACTAATAGAAGTCACGGTGGATGTTTCCTTACAGTTGACTTGCTTTTCGCTGATATCTGCTTTTCATGTGATCAAACAAGAGGCAGTTTCAGAATTTATATGCGTGGATTATCCTCGTTGTCGGGCGAGCAGCGTAGCAAGGTACGAGCGACCGTGCGCTGATCCCGCGTTGCAGCCGCTGCCACTTTTCGGATTACGTAGGCGGTCGCGCCGCCCCTCCCCTCCCCTCCTCTCCCCACCCCACCCCTCCCCATTCCCTCCCCACCCCTCCCGTGCTGGCGGTCGCCGGATTACCTGCCGGCCGTTATTCGCGGAAACGGGAGCTGGGGCAGAAATCGCGCTCGGGCGCCCATCAAGTTAACACTCGCCGCCTCGGATGGCAGGCCGACGCTCGCGCTGCAGCAGGCGGCTACAGCGGACGAGGTGTTACTCCTGCCAAACGCTACGCCTACGCTGTCTGTGTCGGAGCGTGGAGCATGTAATCCAGGTCACTGCACCTGCCCGCCTTGTGCCAGTATACATACGAAAATGCTACTGATGTGCCGTTTTCACAGAATGGATTGGTAGTCGTGGGCTCGATTGTGATAACACTTAGAAAGTGTATTTTTTATTCAGGCATATGCTTTTTTAAATGGAAGAATGACTATTGACATTAAGACTAAAAGAAGAAAAAAATGGTTCAAATGGATCGGAGCACTATGGGACTCAACATCTAAGGTCATCAGTCCCCTAGAACTTAGAACTACTTAAACTAACCAAGGACATCACACACCCATGCCCGAGGCAGGATTCGAACCTGCGACCGTAGCGGTCGCGCGTATCTAGACTGAAGTGCCTGAAGCGGCTACACCGGCCGGCAAAAAAAGAGAAAATTAGAATGTCAGTGGTGTTCGATGCAGTATTCAAGTGCAAGTCGTTTACGAGATATCGTAATTTGAAAATTTCGCACACTGACACTTGCACAGTACCTGTGGTAGCTAACACTAAAGAACAACACAAGTGCATAAACTGGATATGTGGGTTCCGACCAGAAACGAGATAACTCACCATGACAGGCTGTGTTAAAAATGACCAGCGGCAGCGGCAATACACACTTCCAGTTTGGTATAGAACGAGTACTGGACACGTGCTAGAATTTCAGCAGAGATATCCGAGCAGGCTGCAGTAATATGACGTTGCAAATTATCGAGTGTATATAGCGCCTTTAAGCTTTCCCCACAGAAAAAAGTCTACAGGTGTCAAATCCGGGGAATGGCCCAGTCAAGGAAGGTATAGGTTCTCTGCGTCCAATCCAACGATTTGGAAACAATTCGTAAAGACATACATAGTACCTCGTGCACTATGCTCTGGAGAGCCATCATGTTGGTACCACACGTTCCTCCTAGTCTGCAGAGGAACGTCTTTGGCATCCGAGGTAGATGGTCTGTTGGGAGGCTGCAATACTTGTGAGCGTTCAAGGTTTCGTCTGTGAAAAACGGGCCTATGAGCAGATAGTTGATTACACCACACCACACGTTTACACTCCATAGACGCTGATGTTCCACCTGAAGAAGCCAAAAGGACTGTCAACAGATCAGTAGTGCATGACTGTTAAATGTGGCTTAATCACTAAACAAGATACGTGATACACCTGGAGTATCCTAAGGCATATGTAGAAAAGTTAACACAATTCTCATAATCTTTTCTATGCAGCTCTTGATAGAGAGAGACGTGATAGGGATGGAACCTATGTCGATGGAGAATGCATAGGTCGCTTGTCTGACTCACGCCACTTCCTCGTGCGATTATGCGGGATCTAAGGTGCGGATCAACTGCAACAGCGTCAAGAACATTAATTTCCTTCTCTTCTGTCGTCACTTATTTCTTCTGTTGCGTTGTCTAGTGTTATTTCACGTAACTAGTTGAGGAGATTGATAAATAATTGCCGAGATGATCGACTTCTATTAGGATACCTTGCCTACTCTCTCCATACATCATGAGCTTGTCGACTTTCTCTGCATTGGTAAATCCCATCGATCACACACGACCTATTGTTTGGAGTGTCACACAATAACTGAGCAGCAAGTCGCAGTGCACTTAAGGAACACACGAGAACACCGTAAGCAAACATAACAACACTGTACCTAGCAACTACGGAGGCTGAATGGCACAAACAAATGTAGGTGTGGAAACTTGTTAAAATACGGGTGCGAATTTCACTAGAATCCAGCAACAGACACCACTGACATTCTAATTTACGCTACTTTGTTGTTAAAATCTGTTTATTGACTAACAATACGAGCGCTGACTACTAATCGATTCTGTAGAAGCCGTACATCAATAGCACTTTCCATAAGAGCAATACCTACGGCGGAATTTTCAGGTTCTTCATCCTGTATAGACGAACGCAAGTCAAAAATTAAATACATATACGCGAACAGTCCATAATTCACACACAAGAGTCAGGCAAGAGGTTCACAGAAAACTCTCTATTCCTTGATTCTGCCTCTCTCGAGTAGCGCGTGTGATAAATGAAAACATATCTTTCTGTGCGAGCTCTGATTCCTGTTACTTTGTCACGATGGTCATTTCTCCCGATGTAAGTCGGCCTCAACAAAATATTCGCATTCAGATGAGAAACTTGGTGATCGAAATTTTGTGAAAAGATCATGCCACAATGGTTAATGCCCTTTTTCCACGGCAATTCGATTATCACATCCGTTACATTCTTTCCCTTTTTCACAACACAAAACGAGCATACCATACTTTCACTTTTTCGTTATCCTTAGTCAATCTTATTTCGTATGGACTCCATAATTCGCAGCAGAACTCCAGAAGATGGCAGACAAACATAGTAAAGGCAACCAATTCAGCAGATTTGTTGCATCTTCTGTATGTTCTACTAATATAACGTAGCCTTTGGTATCCATATGGTTTACCTAATAACACACGACATTTTTTGGTCGTTTCTTCAGTCTAGCTACTGATTTAAGGCTCACATGAAGGAATGCTCTCTAGACACTGTCATAGACAGTTTCCAACGTTTTCTACTGTTTCTGTTGCTATAATTTGTAAAGTTGTATTTTGTGTAGAATTTGTAAGTTCTACAGATTTAAGCGCTGTGTAATGTATTAAAGTTATTTGCAGTATATTTTTAATTCTGCAGGTACAGAATTTTATGATGAGTACAATGCTAGGTATTTTTAGAACTATTTGTACAACATGTTGGCAGTTAAGCAATACTTAATATGCAAATATGGCTCTACCTTGAGCAAATCCTATTTTCCTGGTACCCAAACTTGTTTAGTAGAAGTTTCTCCAGTTTCAGTGGCTTTACTTATTCTCCATGTCCGCCTCTGGTAGCTGAGTGGTCAGCGCGACGGAATGTCATACCTAACAGCCCGGGTTGGATTCCCGGCTGGGTCGGAGACTTTCTCCGCTCAGGGACTGGGTGTTGTGTTGTTCTTATCATCATCATCATTTCATCCCCATCGACACGCAAGTCGCAGAAGTGGCGTCAACTCGAAAGCCTTGCACGAGGCGAACGGTCTACCCGACGGGAATCCTAGCCACACGGCAGTTCCATTTATTCTCAATTAAATACCATATGAAGGATTAATGCATTATATTATATAACAGTTTTTGAGATTACAGGGTTTACATTAATATAAGTTCCAAAGGAAAATTAACAGGAAAATGTAAAGATATAGCTTAGTATTACATATTGGTGTTCACATGGCCGTCTGATATTTTCCGCACAGCTACAATTATTGCTTCCAGCATTTAATCTGCAACTAAAATGCGTTTTTCAATGTTTTGTTATACAAATTGCCCAGTTTTAGCAAGACCTCTTCACATAAACTTACAATAGAAGAAAATTAGTATCTTCAGAAAGCCATAGTGGAACGAAAATAAATAATGAACGAATAGCACTGCAAAGGAAACCAGTTCTCAGAAACATACACACACACACACACACACACACACACACACACACACACACACACACACACACACAGAGAGACAGAGAGAGAGAGAGAGAGAGAGAGAGAGAGAGAGAGAGAGAGAAGGAAACACCTGCAAAATTCAAAATTCCTGACAAGTGAACATCACACAAACAGCGAAATAGTGCATTTTAGGAATTTCCACTCAGCTGCCCTGTAGAAGCGTGACTACGTGACATCTACAAGAAGTAAATAAACACACTTACATACACATTCTGTCCTCATCCTCTCCTGCTGACTATTTCACAATATTCACATTCAACATATCCATCAATACGTTTTCCGAAAACTGGTACTATAATCTAAAAACAGCTAGTCACAGAATAAAATAGCGAATGTTTATTTACAATACAACATAACACTATACAATGACAGTTGCGATACAGAAAGGAGAAAAATACATCGATAATTTCATATTCCACCTAAAATTAGAAAAATTACACAACAATAAATAGATAAATGCATATTAATTGCAAATAATATAATTGAAGACAATAATTACAGTTGTGTTGCAAATTCAGACGGCTATGTTAACACCAATATGTAATACTAAGGTACATATTTACTTTTTCTTGTTAATGTCTGTGTTTCTATTTATATTAATGTGAACACTCTAACTTCAAAAATTGTTATGTATTTTAATGCATACTTTTTTGTATGTTATTTAACAGGGAATAAATTATCCCACTGATGGTGTAGAAACTACTCCAAAAGATATTTGGATACTAAAACAAGAAAAATTGTTTTTGCTCAAGGCGGAAACACATTTATTTATTATAGTATATTAGGAAGAACACACGGATAAGAAAAAAAGCTGCAAACACAAGATGATTCTCTTAACGATACTTCGTCGGTTGTGCACCATTTTGTATCTTGAAACAGAAGAATGCGTTTATCACAGGACATGTGATACTTCCAAATAAAGTTGTTCCTTTTATGTCCTAACAATTTTACCTATCTTGAAAATTAATTTTAGTTTCACTTACTGATATTGGTGTGAAGTAGATACATAATGTAACAGATAAGCTTTTAAATACAGTATTGACAAGACGTCTCGATTACAACTCTTTTAAATTTCACTTGAAACGACCATATTGTTCCTTTGAAACAACCTTAATTTTCCTGAATATTTTCTATAATATCCGAAAGAGACTACAGCACGTAAAAATTGAATGCCATAACCTAAAAATGGAGCAAGAAAATATATCATACTTCTATTCCAGGACTGGCTAGAGGCGAAAGTACCAAAATACAACACTCCCCTACTTATGTCGAGGCCTTCACACTTGTTATTGTTTATGGTCGACTGACACTTTTCGCACCATGCACCATGGCGCAACAATTCGTTTAATCTGATTATAACTTAATGAGACAGTACATATTTTTTTCTGATTTATTATAACAACAGTATAAAATATCCAGTGACATCGGTTTTCCACTTCCTCTTCTTCTTCCTTGCCCTTTCTTCTTGTCTGTGTGCGGTTGGAAATCTTGCAGATGTTAGTGATAGTGGCTGGATACCCCACCCGACACCACTAGGTCCCAACTTACCACCTCATTCCCCTTCCCCACCTGGACAAAATTCGTGTTCAAGTGTCAGAAGGTTTTCAAAGTGTTTGCAAAAAGTATATCTCTGGCGGCAGGCTCGTAACAGACCTATTTCTACTTCGTTGGATGTGGGAAACTGCCTAAGTCACATTCATGTTGACCTACTCACCACCTCTCGTCGTTAGTCCGTAGGGCGGATTCGACCCGCAGAGGGTATGCCGCTTAACATGAAGATTAACAACGGCCTCACAACCTAAGTGGGCCAAGAAAATGGTTAATCCGATATGTTTGGTGCGGGTAGTGTTAAGTGGACGCACTGTCATGCAAGAAACAACGCAGTTTCATGATACACCTCAACGTCCGTTTCGAATTCCAAGTTATAGTGTCCGTTGCACGCGTTCTCAGCAGAGAACGGTATGATAAAAACCTTTCACATTAATGTCCAAAGTCGGATTGATTTATTAGCGTATCGTAGTTTCAGATCACATGGAACATTCGTCACATCGATAAAAGAGACAGCTATACTGAAGTTTCTCATAACAAATGTTTTACGACAAAATATCTCTCTCACGTTGTAATTGCGTAATGAGAAAACGAAGTATCACGTTTGGATTAACTGGCTCGGTTAGAAATTCTATGACCGTGGAATTCAAAATTATAAGCGCACCAATTTCTGTTCACACTGGAAAATCGGACTTCGTCAGAATAAAACAATCAGGTTCTGTATAATAATTACCAATAATAATTATCTCACTGAGATGGTGACAATGGCGGCCGGATAGATCGCGACCAAGCCGGCTAATCCCAATCACAAAAACTCACCGCTTGATCCATGGCCATAGCTACTAAAACATGATGTTGACACCAAAATGAAGCAGCACAATGCACTGAATATCCTTACTTATTATTCAAGGAGATTTACATGGACAATACGCCCGTAAAGATATAAGCAAAAAAGAGATCATAAGAACATCTACTCTGAAAGGCCACCGCGAGGAAGCAGAAATGTCGCAACACGACGTGGCATGAACTCGACTAATGTCTGAAGTAATGCTGGAGGGAATTGACACCATGAACCCTGCAGGGCTGTCCATAAATCTGTAAGAGTACGGGTGGCGGGAGGGGGGGGGGGGGTCGCGGTGGAGATCACTTCTGAACCGCACGTTGCAAGGCATCCCAGATATGTTCAATAATGTTCATGTCTTGTGAGTTTGGTGGCTACCGGAAGCGTTTAAACTCAGAAGAGTGTTCCTCGAGCCACTGTCTAGCAATTCTGGACGTTTGGGGTGTCGCATTGGCCTGCTGGAAATGCCCATCGGAATGCGTAATGGATATGAATGGACGCAGGCGATCAGACATGATGCTTACGTACATCGACCTGCCAGAGTCGTATCTAGACATATCATGGGTCCCATATCACTCCAGCTGCACACGCTCTACACCATTACAGAGCCTCCACCAGCTTGAACAGTCCCCTGCTGACACACAAGGCTCACGGATTCATTAGGTGGTCTATATATATGTACACGTCCATCCGCTCGATACAATTTGAAAGGAGACTCATCCGACCACGCAACATGTTCCCAATCATCAAAAATCCACTCATGCCTTTGAGTGGTCCAGCCGAGGCTTAAAGCTTTGTGTCGAGCAAAAACGGTTCAAGTGGCTCTGAGCACTGTGGGACTTAACATCTGAGGTCATCAGTCCCCTAGAACTTAGAACTACTTAAACCTAGTTAACCTAAGGACATCACACACATCCATGCCCGAGGCAGGATTCGAACCTGCGGCCGTAGCGGTCGCGCAGTTCCAGACTGAAGCGCCTAGAACCGCTCGGCCACAACGGCCGGCCTGTGTCGTGCAACATCAAGTGTACGCGAGATGGGCCTTCGGCTCCGAAAGCCCATATCGATGATGTTTCGTTGAATGGTTCGTACTCTGACACTTGTTGATGTCTCAGCATTGAAATCTGCAGCAATTTGCGGAAGGGTTGCACTTCCGTCACAATGAACGATTCTCTTCAGTTGTCGTTGGACCCGTTCTTGCAGGATCTTTTTCCGGCCGCAACGATGTCGGAGGTTTGATGTTTTACCAGATTCCAGATATTCGAGGTACACTTGTGAAATGGTCGTACGGGAAAATCCCCACTTCATCAGTACCTCGGAGACGCTGTGTCTCATCGCTCTTGCGCCGACCATGACACCAGTTTCAAACTTACTTAAATCTTGATAACGTGTTATTGTAGCAGCAGTAAGCTATCTAACAACTGCGCCAGACACTTGCTGGAGGGAATTGACACCATGAACAATGCAGGGCTGTCCATAAATCTGTAAGAGTACGGGTGGTGGGAGGGGGGGGGGGGGGGCTCGCGGTGGAGATCACTTCTGAACCGCCCGTTGCAAGGCATCCCAGATATGTTCAATAATGTTCATGTCTTGTGAGTTTGGTGGCTACCGGAAGCCACTCTGACACTTGTTGATGTCTCAGCAAAAAACCCTGTATTTCAGCATATTTTTTGTCTTCAGTGCTCTGAGGATAGCACAGTACACTATATGCCTTTGAGTACCCCAGCTGGTGGACTAGTATTTCAGCACTAGCAACAGAGATGTCCAGTTAAGCAGTGAGGTGTTTGATTGTGATCCCTCGATCTCCTCGGATGAAAATGTCCGTGCCATACACAAAATCACGTCTCCGTCTAATGTACTTTCAGTTCGCTACTTCATCAACAGTTACCAATCGGTTATCCAATACCTGGCATAGGTAGTGGATGTGACTGGACGTACTACTCCTTTTCTAGTGCTTCAGTGTAACAAGAGAAGAATGAAACAATGACTTAGATTTTTCCTTTTACTCAAGGAGATAAAAATAAAATGGTGTTATCACGCTTCAAGTCCAAACACCCTCTGAGTTTTTTTTTGTCATAAAAGTAATGTTTTCTGTTCAATAAAGCATCATTGTCTATTCAGCATGGAAGGGGTGTTCAGTAAGCAATGCATTATTTTTTTTTCTAACGTAGGCTGACTTTACTCAGGATTCAAATACAGAATGTTATTTCCCAATCGTTTGGCTACAAAACCCTGTATTTCAGCATATTTTTTGTCTTCAGTGCTCTGAGGATAGCACAGTACACTTCCGAATAGATAGTTGCGTAATGAGGGAGGACATCAAACAGAACAAACCTGCAGAAACCCAGAAGTCCGTCGCCCTGACTTTATTGGCTGAGGGTAGGCTTTGAACACTTTACTCGGGGGAGAGGTTGTGTGGCGCCACTCCATGGATTGCCATTTTGTTTCCGGTTCGAGGTAATGAACCCAATTTCGTCACCTGCGACTATATTCCACAAAACATTGACACAATAAGCCTCCTAAGAGGCAAGCTGTTTTGCGTAGATGGTCCTTCGTTGCTCTTTATTGGTTTTTGTTAGGCGACAAGGAAATCCAGTGGGCACATGCCTTTGAGTACCCCAGCTGGTGGACTAGTATTTCAGCACTAGCAACAGAGATGTCCAGTTAAGCAGTGAGGTGTTTGATTGTGATCCCTCGATCTCCTCGGATGAAAATGTCCGTGCGTTCCAACAATACAAGAGTCATAGCTGTGTGGAGCCAGCAGACACGCGGGAGATCTTTCAGGTTTCAGCGATCTAGTTGCGATGATGACAGACGCCTCGCCCCAGGACTTACCGTGCTTTCGTTCCTGACACGTGCCCGTAGACATTCTACAAGCGCCTATGGACATCTTCGATGCTCTGGCTTCCCGCAAAAACTAACTCAATGAAAGCTCTCTGCTTGGAACGCATCTCCGTCAGAGACGCCATTTTGAAGCCTACGTATAGCACAGCCACCTATTAGAACTTCATGAAACTGTAGGGCCGAAGCGGGAATATTCCGCGATAACCTCACGACAAATTCCAAGTTTTTTCACCCGAAATTGGCGGAGAAAAAAGTATGTATTGCATCACTTATTGATCGCCCCCCGTATGTTATACAGGGTACAAAAAATCATTATGACGCTTCAGTACTTCAGCTCATTGTAAAGCATATCATTATAACGTTCACTTTTTACCGATGACCTCTTTTCCAGCTATTCTCCAGAACTGGCTCTGTGCGTCTAAAAAACAGTGAGGGTCGCTTTTCCTGCAGGGATTTTATCGTTAATTTCTTTTTTTTTTCTAAAACCGCGGAGTGCTTCCATTCCATGCTCTAGCGTTTCATCTCTGGCTCAACGTGAGTGACCCAGTTACTATCTCCAATGATTAATATCAATTCATTTCACCTTCACTACCTTGAAGGTCTAGAAGCTGCTGAAGAAGTTTTTCACGATTGCGCATGTGATCTTCATTGAAGTTTAAGGGACCAATGCATGCACAGACCTAACGAAAGGATTGCCATACACAAAATCACGTCTCCGTCTAATGTACTTTCAGTTCGCTACTTCATCAACAGTTACCAATCGGTTATTCAATACCTGGCATAGGTAGTGGATGTGACTGGACGTACTACTCCTTTTCTAGTGCTTCGTGCTTCTTCAGCAGTGTTTAGCCTATTCAGTCGACTGATAATCCGCCGTCGGAAAACGTCGACTCTGCATCGAGCTGAAGATATGGTTCAAATGGCTCTGAGCACTATGGGACTTAACTTATTTGGTCATCAGTTCACTAGAAATTAGAACTACTTAAACCTAACTAACCTAAGTACATCACACACATCCATGCCTGAGGCAAGATTTGAACCTGCGACCGTAGCGGTCGCGCGGTTCCAGACTGCAGCGCCAAGAACCGCGTGGCCACTGCGGCCGGCGAGCTGAAGATATTCTAGGGTTTTCGGCACCTGGTACGCCTTCAGATAACCAACAACGAATTACAGAAAGGCGAATGGTCCACTCACGTTTACTTACTGATGTTAGAACGCTGATCTGCTAGAAGCGAGTAGAGTGGTTGGCGATTGTACCAAGCCGTACTATCAAACTAAAGAGGATTACACTAAAAGTACCCATATTTATTGACATCCTTTTGAGGTGCACGTAAAATTTCAGATGAATTACTAGAACAAGGGTACGGTATTAGATTTTCTTTTATTTTGATGTAACAGTTTTTTTTCTTTTTGTGACTCCTTGCAGTGGGATGCTTCAGCGTAAATATCACTTCAAAATGCGCTGGCTTCGCTGGGTTTATCACATAATGGAAATTCCAAGCAAATTAAATTCCGTTCCTCGACGTTGTTTCCAAGACAAAGCGGTAAACTACATTTTCTATCACGTACCATGTTTACATTTGACTGCAAGCATAACAATATTGTTATAATATATTTATACAGACAACAGTCTTGAAAAATAGCCTCAAATTCGCCGTAAGTACCCGCTAATTGAAACATTCAAAGAAAGCTACAAATTATCAGTACAGAACCTCACAGCTAAATTACATTCTAATTGTATGGGCAGATGAGAAAATCACCCCGTGTAGAGCACTTTCAAGACACTTTGGTAATATAAGAAATTCATACGTATAGGCCAACTAAAATTATCCCCTGTCAATTCCAATACTAATCCACTTCCGATTATATTGACTGTCCTATCTGCCACTTGTTAAAATCCTGCGTACTTCTATTCGTTACGTAAACGACACAGGTAAGCATGTTTGTAAGAGAAATTGCCTAAATGTGTTCCACAGTGCCACTAGATCATTGCATGACCTCTATTACCGTACATATCTCTTTTGTAGCTCTGAAATGGAAAGAGATAAGCGGTGTTTTGATTTCAGTTACATTATACATTTCGTAATTGAAATTTATTTTGGTATCAGCACATATATCTGCAGAACATACGTGCTTCAACAGGAAGTCATTGGAATCGAATACTGTGTGCTACTTCTGATAGGGTACACTAGTTTGTTATTTTGAGTGAGTTAACAAATCAAATTCTGTAAATTGAGTCCAGTGCGAACAAACAATGAACAAATATTCGAATATAATACGTATTTAGCACAGCTACAATTAGTTTCGTGTTAACTTTCCAGTCTCATTTACATTTTTTAAGTAACATATTTTCATTTACGACTGTGTCAGCTCAAATTAAACTGTCAATTCCAATTAATCACTCTTGCACGGTGTACAGATTTATTGCTCTTCTTCCAGTTACAGTCTAGTTTCTACTTTGTTGTTTTCGTCCTTGCATTCTAGGAAATGTTATTACGTAGAAATATTCAAAATTTTGACTAAGTTTTTGCTATGCTTTTTTAAGAATGCCAGTTTACCTCTACGTACAATGACTTGCATTTACTTTTCAGTTTCACAAACTTTCCGTTTTTTTCTCATTTTAGGGCACATATTGTTGATAAACCCGTAAACACTCAATTTCCTTTACTTCCATTTGAGAACCGTTTTCGCAAAGCTTTACGGGAGACACATTTATTTAACTAACAAGCAATTTTACAGGGGTATTTTTTTTTTACAATTAACAAATTTAGTACAGTTCTGAATATGTCGTAAGATAGTCATTCCATATATACATAAAATCTGTGGTAGTTTATCAATTTGGGAACAGAAGAACAGTTTTCTTTTTTCCAGACTTGTTATATGCTCAGACTTGATCAGTGACACTTGAATATTAAACGCCCTTTTTTAACATTAAAGTCTGAAACTAATGCTTCTTTTTCCCTTCTACATAACTTCAGGGGACTCTTCTTTTCATAAATTCTCTGTGAGCTGTCATGAACTTCATATTCCTCACTATATATGTCATTGTAGAAAGTTACTGCATCCTCATGAATGATAAGGAAACGCACTGCTTTCATTACATACTTTTTCTTTTCTGCACTCAAATGGTTTATCTTGGGAATAATCACAGCACGTGTCATAGCTTTGAATGAAGGAATGTCCTTCAGAACATCACAACGTACTTCTGATCCAGAGAAATACGTCGGTTTAACAGCATATTTAATCTTATCATTGCTTCACCAGTAAGTTATTGCTTGTACATCCATCATTTAGAAGGACACGGTAGACTCCGATATTTATCCATAAAACCATATGAAGTTGTAGGAAAACCAGTCTTTTCCCGCACATCAGCACCTTTCAAAACCTCGATCGAATGTTCCTGTATTCACCAGGTGATATGATATCCACTCCACTGAATACATGAATCGATAGCACAAAACTATGTCCACGAAAAGTAAAATAGTGGGTATGTTCAAACAACACCGTAGTGCATTTCATACAATGTCTCAGCATACAGTGCATTTTCGAATTCTTGTTCTGGCTGTTGCTCAAGTCTGAAAGAAAGCTCACGTTTCAATACTCTCTTCCCAGTATCTCTAGTCCTCTCTTCCAGTCAATGTAGGAGAAAGTTTTGTAGTGGAGTTGCTATTTGATCTGCTCTTATTGATGTAATAAGGCCGACTCCTTTAGAAGGAGATATTTTTAGAAATATCGAAACCTAGCTCAAGGGCTAATAGACCTATGTTTTGCAACTGGTTATCTGATTTTTTTCAATCTTTTCAGAATTTCAAAGTTGCTGTTTCTCAGCCATGTTTAAGATTCCAGCTTCTGTTTCATACCACGCATGTAGAAAAACGTCATGAGTACCTTGTTTTGGTTCATGTAGCACAGCATTAAGTTAACAGAATCAGTTGTGTGTGAAAGACTTCTCCAGTAGAAAAGTTTGGTAGAGCTTAATTTTTACAATGTCTTCAAAGTATTTGTTCATGATGTGTGAAACTACCTTGCACGGATTTTATACAGGCACGTGTCAGCTTTACACTTCCTGGCATTCTTCGGTCTCTGCGACCTATATTTTTAGTTGGAGCTCTTTAGATACTCAACAGGTGTCAGTGTGAGGATTACCAAAGCCAAAATTAATAGTCTTATAAAACACTGTCTTAAATTTTGACATACAACAGCATTTATTAATCGCTTGTCTTTGTTGTTTGCAAAAACTTTCCCGCATAATATTTACATTTAATGCTGGATAAAATATGACCTACTCATTTTCCCTCTGCTGTAATGATACTCTCTACAGTTACACTTAAAAATGTGCTTTTTCACTTCTTGTGTCATAACTCTATCGGCTTGAGTTGCTCTTCAGCCGCATCTTCGTTATGTAGTGCTGTCCCATGTTCTTGATGGTGCTAAGCAATCCGGACTAACCGATCCGTCGATACACGTGATATTTTCTGATATGTATCAGCACAAACTGGTACGTGGGAGCCATCTCGAAGTTTTATCGTATATCTGATAGATACTCATTTAGAAGCCTTAGCTTCAGTGGGATGAACAACATATCTAGCTGGTGCTGAGATATCCACGTATGACAGAAGGAATGCAGCTCATTTTCCTTGCTCTTATCTCCTGAAGATTTTTGTGTAATAGGTTATTGAGATACCACAAGCCAGGATAAGAGAGTTTGCCTGCATGAGAAAGTCAGGAGTCAATGTCAGGTGCAGCATTTTGCTTTGAACATCGAGATGATTTTCAGATATGTCAATCTTGAACCTTTATCTTTCTTAAAGCCAAACTGATAGTCTAACAATCACTTTTCTTCCTCGTCCTTCTGTGTTTTATTCATACACTCCTGGAAATTGAAATAAGAACACCGTGAATTCATTGTCCCAGGAAGGGGAAACTTTATTGACACATTCCTAGGGTCAGATACATCACATGATCACACTGACAGAACCACAGGCACATAGACACAGGCAACAGAGCATGCACAATGTCGGCACTAGTACAGTGTATATCCACCTTTCGCAGCAATGCAGGCTGCTATTCTCCCATGGAGACGATCGTAGAGATGCTGGATGTAGTCCTGTGGAACGGCTTGCCATGCCATTTCCACCTGGCGCCTCAGTTGGACCAGCGTTCGTGCTGGACGTGCAGACCGCGTGAGACGACGCTTCATCCAGTCCCAAACATGCTCAATGGGGGACAGATCCGGAGATCTTGCTGGCCAGGGTAGTTGACTTACACCTTCTAGAGCACGTTGGGTGGCACGGGATACATGCGGACGTGCATTGTCCTGTTGGAACAGCAAGTTCCCTTGCCGGTCTAGGAATGGTAGAACGATGGGTTCGATGACGGTTTGGATGTACCGTGCACTATTCAGTGTCCCCTCGACGATCACCAGTGGTGTACGGCCAGTGTAGGAGATCGCTCCCCACACCATGATGCCGGGTGTTGGCCCTGTGTGCCTCGGTCGTATGCAGTCCTGATTGTGGCGCTCACCTGCACGGCGCCAAACACGCATACGACCATCATTGGCACCAAGGCAGAAGCGACTCTCATCGCTGAAGACGACACGTCTCCATTCGTCCCTCCATTCACGCCTGTCGCGACACCACTGGAGGCGGGCTGCACGATGTTGGGGCGTGAGCGGAAGACGGCCTAACGGTGTGCGGGACCGTAGCCCAGCTTCATGGAGACGGTTGCGAATGGTCCTCGCCGATACCCCAGGAGCAACAGTGTCCCTAATTTGCTGGGAAGTGGCGGTGCGGTCCCCTACGGCACTGCGTAGGATCCTACGGTCTTGGCGTGCATCCGTGCGTCGCTGCGGTCCGGTCCCAGGTCGACGGGCACGTGCACCTTCCGCCAACCACTGGCGACAACATCGATGTACTGTGGAGACCTCACGCCCCACGTGTTGAGCAATTCGGCGGTACGTCCACCCGGCCTCCCGCATGCCCACTATACGCCCTCGCTCAAAGTCCGTCAACTGCACATACGGTTCACGTCCACGCTGTCGCGGCATGCTACCAGTGTTAAAGACAGCGATGGAGCTCCGTATGCCACGGCAAACTGGCTGACACTGACGGCGGCGGTGCACAAATGCTGCGCAGCTAGCGCCATTCGACGGCCAACACCACGGTTCCTGGTGTGTCCGCTGTGCCGTGCGTGTGATCATTGCTTGTACAGCCCTCTCGCAGTGTCCGGAGCAAGTATGGTGGGTCTGACACACCGGTGTCAATGTGTTCTTTTTTCCATTTCCAGGAATGTATTAGTAACTTAAATAGGCTTTGAAGATAACACTCTGACTGTTGTCGCATTTATGTGGCCTTAATGCGACTTTTCCAAAGTTCATCTGCCCTCTAAATCGGCGCCTGTTTCTTTGTAAATTGGGTCAGCAAAGGACTCTTCTGTAGCTTGAAGGTCTCTTGGTTCACCAGTGGCATTACTGTTGCTCTCTTTATGTTGTTGTCCTAACTGTACAATTCTCCGAAAGTTATTTTGGCTTTATCAAATGGTGAATCTGCTCCTTCGACGACCATTTCCTTTCTGATTTCTTCACGTTACATCTGTATGCTTAGCTTCCCAGCACTTTTTATTGATTTTATTCCTAAGTGACTAGTTATCAACTTCAGTACGAAGACTGCCTTCATTGAGCTCTCTACCCTTGTTTATTTTGTGCAAGAACCTTCACTTCTATGTAACTAGTGCAACCTACATCCATCCTAATCCTTCACGGTCGTTATCTTCAAGTTTTACCCATCCTCTCCACCTCCTCCCCATAAATTCCTTCATTGAAAAATTAAAAATCCCTTGTTGCCTCGGAATGTGTCCTTTCATCAGATTTCTCCTTTTAGACAAGTTGTTCAAATGGTTCAAATGGCTCTGAGCACTATGGGACTTAACAGCTGAGGTCATCAGTCCTCTAGAAATTAGAACTACTTAAACCTAACTAACCTAAGGACATCACACACATCCATGCCCGAGGAAGGATTCACACCTGCGACAGTAGCTGTCGCGCAGTTCCAGAATGAAACGCCCAGAACCGCTCGGCCACACCGAGTGGCCAGAGAAGTTGTGCATAGATTTCTTTTCTCAACTCGCATTTTCGATTCAGCGCCTCCTAGTTGGTTATCTTATCTATCCATCTAATTTTCTACATTCTCCTGTAACACCATACTATAAAACCCTCTGATCTCAACGTGTCCGAACTGTTTACTGTGCACGTTTAACGTCATACAACGCCATTCTCTAGAAGAATAAATGTTCAAATGTGTATGAATTCCTAAGGGACCAGACTGCTGAGGTCATCGGTCTCTAGACATACACACTTAAACTAACTTATGCTAAGAACAACACACACACCCATGCCCGAGGGAGGACTCGAACCTCGGGTGGGAGGGGCCGCGCAGTTCGTGACACGGCGCCTCAGATCTGCGCTACTCCAGAAGAACATATCCAGAAAACGCTTCCTAATACTTACATTTATATTCGATATTAACATATCCCTCTTTTACAGAAATGTTTTTATTGCTAATGGCAGTCTGCGTTTTATATTATCTCTACTTCAGCAATCGCCAGTAAATTTGCTGCCCAAATAACTATATTCATTTACTACTTCTTGTGTCTCGTTTTCTAATCTAATTCCCTCACCCTCATGTTATTTAATTCGACGACATTCCATATGTATACACCGGTGTGCAAAACTGAACGACGAAAGTGACTTTCGCCTGTTCAATCACTGCCAAGTAACGTAACTCGATGAAACTTAGACCATACATAGAAAAAGCTGCAACTGTATAATAGAGAAGGTAATTTTCAGGAATACGTAATGAGACGAACAGACATGATACTTTTATTCAAAGACGATAATTACACTAAAGTCACCGCGATTTATGACTATCTGCTGGATATTACAAAAGGCAGGACATGGTTCTTAAAAGGGTGTATGATAACCACAGACGGCAATACATGTTCTGTAACGTGCCCCAAACCTCGCCGCAAGATTGGTCGGCACTTCTTGTGGCAGGGAGCCCCATTCCTCCACCAGTGCGCTTGAAAACTGCTGGAGGTTCGTTGGTGCAAGCGGACGCGCTGCAGTAGATTGTTCCAACGCATCCGAAAACTGCTAGATGGGATTTAAGTCGGTGGAACGGAAAAGCCAGTCCATTCGCCGAAAATCCTTTCGCATTGTCAGCCATATAAATCGATACATCCTTCAAAAACCGCACTTGAGAAGGGAGTACAGTGTCACAGTAACGTTGACTGGCGAATGTACCGTGTTCAAATATCTGGAACTCAATATGCCTAAGCAATATTATGTGTCCCACACCATAAAACGTCTACCACCAAAACTCTCACGTTCTACAACATTCCTGGGCGCATTACGTACCCTCATACAGGGGGAGGAGAAAACGTAATCCACTCAGGAACACTGTCGAACATGATCGTTATGGCGTTATTTCTTTTCAACATACTGTTAATTCTGTTAAACTGCTCTTCCAATGTCACCGGATAATCTCAAAGTTTTTATTGCTTCGTCTCGAATTTCCTCTCTGCAAAAATTATTCTTGATTTTCTTCAAACCTTGCTCAGTTTACAGATTGAATGACATCGCACAAATTCTCACTGTCTTCGCAGTTATTGCTTCCTAGTCATACTTTTTGGTACTTACAGCTGTAATCTGGTTGCTGTAGTAGTTGTAATTAACCTTTGTCCCCTGTACTTTATCCCTTATACCTCATACTTTCCAAGAAAGTTTTGCAGTCAGCAGTGTCAAAATATTTCTCTAAATCTGCAAATACTTTAAACGTTGATTTCCTTTTCACAAACTATTTTCTGAGAATTATTGTGCAATCAATATTGCCTTGTGTGTACTTACCCTTCTCGGGAACATAGAGATCGCCTTTTACCATTTTTTTTATTCTTCTGTGAATATTTAATTTCAGTATTTTGGAGCAATGAGTTACTGAGCAGATAGTTCGGCAGTATTCACGCCTGTTAGTAACTGAGTTCTTTGGAAAAGGAATTATTACATTCTTCTTACAGTCCGTGCGCATATCTCATACATCTTGCATGGATGCCTCTCTCATGAACCTCATTATTTCGGAGGGAATGCCATGTACTAAAGAGGTTCTTGTTTCTGCTTGGATCTATTGGTGCTCTGTAAAATTTTTCTCGTAGCATCTTATCTTTTACACAATCCGTATGAACACCCTCATCCTTCCCTGTAAAATTTTGTTGAAATTCATTTTTCTTATATAGGCTTTCTGCCTATTGCTTCCACCTTTATACCTTCTTCTCTTTGGTATTACTGGTTCGTCATTTGAGCTCTTGTTATTGGTGCAGCAGATCCTCTTTTCTCGAAAAGTCTAGTTTTCATGTAAACGGCATCATGTATTCCTCTAGTTATGCACGCTTCAGCATCCCTGCATTCGTTCTTTAGCAGTCTCTGTTTAGCCATGTAACTGCTTCTGTCAATTTCAGGTTTTTGCCTGCTTCATTTACTGCACATTTAAATTACTTTCTTTCACCAGTTGAATCCAACAGCCCTGAATTCAACATTTCTACTGAGCCATGTACCTTTTGCCTGTTTGATCAATGCCCTCATTATTTCTGCTGTCAGATATACTTATTTTTCTACTGTATTCCCTTCGTTGTAGCCAATCATTGCCTAATGTACGTTTTGAAACTCTCAGTGGCCCCAATTTTTTTCAATTTACTCCGATCCCATAGCCTTGATTTCATACCTTTCTGCAATTCATTCAGTTTTAATCTGCAGTTCGTAACCACTAAATTAAGGTAAGAGTCCACTATCTGCCACTGGAAATGTTTTTCAGTTTAAAATCTGCTTTCGAAAATATGTCTTTCCATGATATAACCCATGTTTTACTTTTCGCTGTCAACTATTACACTTACTAGTTTAAGAAACTAGTACTTTTTGTATGGTTCAGATTTTCTTTTTAATGTGACTCTATTCTGATATTCTTGTCATTGTAATGAAAATTCATATGCACATGAAACGTTGTTTAACTTAGGCGTCGAAAAGAATTTACCCTGATTAATTCAAATTCACAATCTTGTGCACCTACGACTCAGTCAACTGTCATTACCAGCTTCGTTATTCTGTTACACTTGTATCCAACAGACGTGCCCCTTTTATACATAACGTTCGCAACAGCACTTCTCGAGGCAACAGAGGCTTTCTCAACAGTAGCTCTTTAGGTATTTTGTGCTGAGTTCCTGTGTCTTAGGTTTATGCCCCATGGAGCTAACATTTATTCCATTGTATGTGTCGCTCACACGTGTGCAGCCAGGTGCAGTCTTTGATGAAATACGACATTTCGACAGCGTACCTTTCCGCCATCTTCAGATGTTACTTGCAGAGCGATCGACTTTGGTATACCCATGACGCTCACCTCCATTCCTCCGCTGATACCACGCAGTACGCCTCGCTGGTGGAGTACTGGGGAAGGGAAAGGAATGGGGATCTCAATCATCGGATGCTGGTTCCAACTTGAGTCCCTCAGTGCTTCTACATCCATCGTTGGTCGCTGTAACAGCTCTCAACCGACGTTGCGACCTCAGTTGGCTCAGCTCTGGGTCCCACGCTCTGCTGTGACTAAAGACTGTCCATACTGATCGTGTCTCAACGGTCTCCTTTAGGCTCTGAGCACTATGAGACTTAACTTCTATGGTCATCAGTCCCCTAGAACTTAGAACTACTTAAACCTAACTAACCTAAGGACATCACACAACACCCAGCCATCACGAGGCAGAGAAAATCCCTGACCCCGCCGGGAATCGAACCCGGGAACCCGGGCGTGGGAAGCGAGAACGCTACCACACGACCACGAGACGCGGGCAGGTCTCCTTTAGGACATAACACGAAAACCAAAAGGTTTATCTCAGCACTAACGGTTATTCATATTTCATGGACACCCTCATAGTTATGCAGTGTTCCGCAGCCGCAGATCTTGCGGGTCGGTTGAGCTCGGCGTGTCTCCTGTGTTCCTGGTGCCTTTCTTCAACTGTCTGCAAAGGCAGCCCGATATATGCCCCAGCACGTTTACGTGGAACAAAAAAGAAAAAAGACCCCCGATTTGCGGAGCCCAGTTCATCTAGTCCCTAGTAGTGATCGCGGTTTCGAAAAACGCATCGAGTCTCACGCCAAGCTAGGATTCTGCCGCTCATGTTCGATAATTGTCCGCCATATGGCAGGTCCTATTTGCCTGTATTTTCAGCCTGAAGGCACATCGAAATTGTCTCTCGCAGTGTCCCTCCATTAAGGTGTTAAAGTTCCGTTAGTAGGCCTTCTTCGCCAGGTAATGTACAGGACGTGTGGCGTACCAATACGCTGTGAGCGATGATGGCAGCTGGAAGCATATGAGTACAAATTGGAGTGGTGGGTGTACTGAACACACAGTCTCGCCTACCGCCGTCGACTTTTCGCTGGACCAAGACATCCAAATAGGGGAGCTCGCTGTTCACTTCCATCTCTGCGGTGAGTCTGATGCTGAGATGCAGAGAGGCAGAGAGCTGAGACGTTGGAGGAAATCTTCAAGCTATTCACGCCTTTCTGACCACGCAACCAATATACTATCAACATATCTGAAGAAGCAAGAGTGCTACTTCTCCAGCGCTTTCTCTTCAAAGCCTTTCAACAGCAGGTTCGTCCGGACCGTTAACGGAGATCATCGCGTGGCGACACCGTCCGTCTGTTCGCAATCTCATCAATCAGCTCAGAACGCAGATCACCACTCAAAACAGTTATGTTCTGGGATACATGATGTCATGCGATACCTTCAGTGGGCTACATAGATAATTTAAAATGTAATATATGGACAAGGAACCAAGATATTAGCATTTGCACGCTTTGGCAGGCACTCTGCTGGACAAGGCGATGTTCTACATCTACATCTACATCCATACTCCGCAAGCCACCTGACGGTGTGTGGCGGAGTGTACCCTGAGTACCTCTATCGGTTCTCCCTTCTATTCCAGTCTCGTATTGTTCGTGGGAAGAAGGATTGTCGGTATGCTTCTGTGTGGGCTCTAATCTCTCTGATTTTTATCCTCACGGTCTCTTCGCGAGATATTCGTAGGAGGGAGCAATATACTGCTTGACTCCTCGGTGAAGGTATGTTCTCGAAACTTTAACAAACGCCCGTACCGAGCTACTGAGCGTCTCTCCTGCAGAGTCTTCCACGGGAGTGTATCTATCATCTCCGTAACGCTTTCGCGATTACTAAATGATCCTGTAACGAAGCGCACTGCTCTCCGTTGGATCTTCTCTATCTCTTCTATCAACCCTATCTGGTACGGATCCCACACTGCTGAGCAGTATTCAAGCAGTAGGCGAACAAGCGTACTGTAACCTACTTCCTTTGTTTTCGGATTGCATTTCCTTAAGATGCTTCCAATGAATCTCAGCCTGGCATCTGCTTTACCGACGATCAACTTTATATGATCATTCCATTTTAAATCACTCCTAATGCGTACTCCCAGATAATTTATGGAATTAACTGCTTCCAGTTGCTATTTTGTAGCTAAATGATAAGGGATCTATCTTTCTGTGTATTCGCAGCACATTACACTTGTCTACATTGAGATTGAATTGCCATTCCCTGCACCATGCGTCAATTCGCTGCAGATCCTCCAGCATTTCAGTACAATTTTCCATTGTTACAACCTCTCGATACACCACAGCATCATCTTCAAAAAGCCTAAGTGAACTTCCGATGTCATCCACAAGGTCATTTATGTATATTGTGAATAGCAACGGACCTATGACACTCCCCTGCGGCACACCTGAAATCACTCTTACTTCGGAAGACTTCTCTCCATTGAGAATGACATGCTGCGTTCTGTTATCTAGGAACTCTTCAATCCAATCACACAATTGGTCTGATAGTCCATATGCTCTTGCTTTGTTCATTAAACGACTGTGGGGAACTCTATCGAACGCCTTGCGGAAGTCAAGAAACACGGCATCTACCTGTGAACCCGTGTCTATGGTTCTCTGAGTCTTGTGGACGAATAGCGCGAGCTGGGTTTCAAACGACCGTCTTTTTCGAAACCCATGTTGATTCCTACAGAGTAGATTTCTAGTCTCCAGAAAAGACATTATACTCGATAAAAGATAAAGTTTCGATTCCTTGCACAGACGACAGCTAAAATGCTCTGAGTGACGTATTTTTTGGACAGGCGCTGACTGGTCATGATCTAATAAAGGTTATAACAAAATGGTATGGCCAAACATAGAGGAACGTCCTCACTCAGAGAGGAATAAAATGTCTTGTTTGGATATGAGTCCGGTAACGCTTTATGTCCATGTTACAGCTCATTCTCCACTTCTTTTCATTCACTTTTCACATTAAAATATGGGAGCCTCACAGAAACAGAACGTACCAGTATTACACTACCGCCAAGAATCCTCAAGAAATTGTGCACTCCTGTTGTCAACAAAGATTTTCTGTCAACGTTTGGTCCGGCATTGTTGGTGACTGCTGGCGCTCATGTCCTTCCACCCACACTTAACGTGAAAACTTGCCGCGCTTTCTGAGAGACTAGTCTACAGAATAGTCCGCCTATTCTGCGAGAGCAGTGGTCGTCAAACTGCAGCCCGTGGGCCGTATGCAGCCCGAATGAACTATTCTTGCATCCCACAGTTCTTAGCTGTATTTGCATTCAGCAGCTAGGATCGGAGTCCAAAAATAGTTAGCTAACGTTAAGAGCTTCTTAAGAGTGTATTTTTCCTGCTTAATAACGAACAATAATACTTAGAGAGACAGATATGCTTAATTTTAATTGAACTGGTGAATTCGGCCGTGAGCTGAGTAAAATTGGCCGTTTGCTTCAGGGGCAGAGGTCCGGTATTGGTCCGATATTGCTGGTGACTGTTAGCGCCTCACGTTCTTCCACTCAGGCTCAATGTGAAAGCTTACCATGCTTTCCGAGAGAATAAGTATTCTGCTAGAGGTGTGATTATCACTGCGGAATTACGGGATTCGAGAGAGAGACTGTATAGTTTGTCCTCCATTACCGACAACTCACGGGCGTGCGCGACTCTTACCGCCCACCTACCATTGTAGAATTTTTGACACTGGCTTAACATGGTGACAGAGACCACGCAACTGTACTGTCACACCTGTAGACGGCTCATGTTGGTAACAATCTGATACAGACCACAATCAACACGAAGAGTTCCAGATGGTACCGACGTGTGCCATAGAATATTACTATTGATGACAAAGTTGGCGAGCGCTCTTCAAATGACAGACAGGTCAAAGTTCCACTTAAAATTATCCCATTGTAATTATCACTGGGTAAATATCGGAGCACAAACCGAGAAGTTAACCTAACGTGTTGCAAGATTTTAATTGCAAATACAGGCCTGCCGTCGTGGCCGTGCTGTTCTAGGCGCTCCAGTCTGGAACCGAGCGACCGCTACGGTCGCAGGTTCGAATCCTGCCTCGGGCATGGATGTGTGTGATGTCCTTAGGTTAGTTAGGTTTAATTAGTTCTAAGTTCTAGGCGACTGATGACCTCAGAAGTTAAGTCGCATAATGCTCAGAGCCATTTGAACCATTTTGTTTTGCAAATACAGTGCAGTTAATATTTATTATATTGCACTTGACGGTTAAGAGTGCGTGTTATCTGTATCATACTCGGCCAATCATTCGTTTCAGCCTAGCGTACGAACTATGGAGTTGCCATCTGCCCGACATGCGCCCAGTTACTATTGTCAGTGCGCCGTGACAGGTGGCAACGCAGTGCGTCCCTTTCGTGGGCTGGCAGGTAAAATGTAATTTCAATCGCACTGTAAAGAAAATGTTGTCCCACACGATAATGAAGGAGTCCGCATTTCGAAGACGTAGTATGGACTACATACACTTTGAATAGGTGCAAATGTGATCATAAAACCAAAAAAACTACATCACAGAACACACAATTATACATCTTTTATACATAAATTTACCAGTAAACAATAAATACTTCATTGGTTCACGGGCGCCTCGTCGGATAATGTTGTGGGAGCTGCACAATATTTCAAGGAGACAGTTGCTCATCATCTTCAGGTGCTTACTGACGTGTTGTTGTAACGGCTCGCCAAGATATAGGATAGCTGGCTATAAAAGTGCAGGGGCCAAGAAGTGATGCTATAAAGTCATCGTAGACTGATCGCAGAGAACGGCTACATCCATTGCCCGCTAATGGAGAAACGGGTCACGGTCTTCGCAGGCGCGACGCGGGAAAAGCGCGGCCACACATCGCCATCCAGCGCGCGCGTGGGTAGAGTGTCGGTGCCCAGTTCAAGTGTGGGAATTCCGATTGCCCGTCTTTGTTGATTCGAATTCGTTCGTCTGCGACCGACGATGCTTTAGTACCGCCGACGCTGTTTCCCATGCTTTGCTGAATTGACATCCCTTGTCTCTGTTAATCATGTCATTGTATGTAAGTCGACTGCTTCTTTAATGGTGGAGTCTGGTACTAAACAGCACAGGAAGAATAATACTCAGTATTTGCAATTGTGAGCTGTACCTGACTCCGTCGTCGAATCAGAAATGTACTGGAGGAATTGTAGTAGGCTTGCGAAAAGTTGGTCGGTCATCTCATGGACGAAGCTGGGTGCAGGGGCAAAGAGATTTGTCGTAGCAGGTCGTTGAGGGGGCTGCTTAGAGGAAAGATTTTCTTGTTTGTCTTCCGGTGCTGAAAATTCAAGTGCATTTGCATCTCGTATCGATCAGTTGCTATGGTATGAATTTGAAACTGTAGTAACATGGAGTGGTCGGTGTCCGTTATAGATACGGTCCGGTTCAGACGCGGTACGTACTCGTATATGTAACAACGATAACAACGAGTATCAGCTTTAAGGTTTTTGGAATACAACGCATCCCGCGCCCGGGTTCCCGGGTTCGATTCCTGGCGGGGTCAGGGATTTTCTCTGCCTCGTGATGACTGGGTGTTGTGTGATGTCCTTAGGTTAGTTAGGTTTAAGTATTTCTAAGTTCTAGGGGACTTATGACCATAGATGTTCAGTCCCATAGTGCTCAGAGCCATTTGAACCAATACAACGCAGTGAGCAGATGAAAAATGTCATTCAAAAAATTTTGTAAATATTTGTGATATTGCCTCCTACTGAATAACGAATTCAAATATAAGTACAATTACTGTTATTAATCAATTGATTATCCGCTCACACAGAAACCACAAAAACACATCGTCAGACGACTGCAGTGCCACATCCTTAGGGTCGCTGAGGGTAGCAGAAATCTGAAGAAGAGATCACCAGACACGAAGTGTTACGAATGATGCGGATTTTTAACGATCAGTACTTAGGGGTCAGCCGACAACTTTTTACACCCTTACTGCAGCTAGTCAATTTGGTGCTCATAACATACTAATTTATGCAGGTTACCAATTAGTAACATGATCTAAAGATTTGCATTTTGAAGTGCGATGTTAGTGTCGGCGGTTGGGCCAAAACGTTTGACGACTACTGTATGCCTAATGGGAAACAGGCACATGTTACCGCTGATGTAAGACAGTCCAAGACACTTGGGTCAAGTAGGGCCTGTACTTCAGCCTCCAATATCCCCTGTCATCAATAGGCAAAAGTTTCTAAGACTGCTAACAGACAGTAGATGGGAATCACATCAACTCAGCATCTTCTACAACTATAAAAGACTTACTCGATCCATCCTCAACTCTGTTCAGTACCGGGACACGGTCCTAATCTGCCAAGAAGTTTAAATAAGCCCACACTCCACTGCAGAGTGAAAATGTATTCTGGTAACTATCAATATACATAAAAAAAGCAAACACATATGGTATGTCGTACGGTTCAGTCTGAAAATGGCTCAACGATTCACAGCCGAAACACCACAAGAAGAGAAGTGGTTCGACTGCATTCTCAAACTTCATGAATCAATAAATAACAGTTGTATACCATTCATATTGTAAGAAAAACGTGTTAGACTAACTTCAAAGCAGGCGTCCGCCTTCCGTAAGAATGATTACGTAATTAGTAACTGTTTAAATGAGTCGAGAATGAAAGATTTTATTGCATGTGGAGAAACAAAACAGTATTTCGTGAAAGCACCTCAGATCTGGTAGTAACAAGAGTCGTATGACTGGCAATAGGTCTAACATTGAATGAGGAAGTAGGATTGCGGTTAGGCTTCTGTGAACAGAATAGTGAACGTATTATCGTAGAGAAAATACACACGAATCGAACATTCGTCACTGTTTGAAAAACGTGACGCTTTACCGCCAAAAGCTACTGATAAAAATTCCTTACTGAACAATCAGTTTCGGTCCAAGGACTATCATCATGTTCATCAAACATATACATCATACTAGGCCACATAAAATAAATGGCGTTAAATAATAACATCCATGAATTCGTCACTGTTGTCAAACAGTAATGTAAATTACGTCGTCAGTCATAAGAATGTGTCAAACAGTGCATCGATTCATATTACATAAACAGTCAGCATCGACGTCACGGCGGATTTTTACATACTGAAATACTGACGAATTCATGGGTTTTATTATTTGACGCAATTGATCGTCAGGATGAACAAACGTCCCGAGTTTTGTGTACCTTTCAGCATGAATTTGTAACAGCGAATAAATTACTGAACAGGGAGGTAAAAGAAAGTAACTTGATGGTTCAGTGTGAACTGATGTGAAAGTAACTGAAAACATTAAATACACTTGGATCTGATGTTCCGCAAAAAAGTCCGTTCATCTCTGGCAAAGTTTCACACTAATGGTTTTCGACACCAATACTCACAGAGTAAAGTACAGATTCATATTTGAGCCTTTACTGTGAAAGTGGTGTGAGTCCATTTGCAGTCTATAGTTGCGCCTCTCCTAACAAGATTTTCGGCGAACGCAAATGAGATTGAACGGCAGGTTGCAGGTCGCTCAGCCTTAATTGCCTGCAATTTATGCTACCAACATAATAAAGACTTATAACGTTCTACATATCAGCCAGGCGCAATGGACAGTAAATACAATCATTTTCTATGAACCATCAATGAGAGAGCTCTCTGAACAAAAGAGATATGGCATAATCTGTGGTTATTTTAGTAAAAGTCTAACTAAAAACGTAACTCCCTCCGAAAAGGCCTTGAAAGGCCCAATGGTACCGACCGGCAGCCGTGTCATCCTCAGCCCACAGGCGTCAACGGACGCGGATATGGAGGGGTACGTGGTCAGCACACCGTTCTCCCGGCCGCATGGCTGTTTACTAGACCGGAGCCGCTACTTTTCAGTCAAGAAGCTCCTCAGTTTGCCTCACAAGAGCTGAGTGCACCCCGCTTGCCAACAGCGCTCGGCAGAGCGGATGGTCACCCATCCAAGTGCTAGCCGAGCCCGACAGTGCTTAACTTCGGTGATCTGACGGGAGCCGGTGTTACCACTGCGGCAAGGCCGTTGGCTTAGTAAAGGTCAGTGCATTAAAACAGCAGCATCGAGAGTATGATTAAGATCGGCGACTCAAGCCGAGAAACAAGAAAAGCAGCGACACCAGATAAGTGAAGTATGAATACGCGCTCCGCCCTTCGGCGAGAAAAAATATTTGTCAGCACCGGCGTGAAGGTGTTAAATAAAAGTTCAGCTAATCATGTGCTCACGCAGACAACACAACACCACTTCGTCAGTCAATTGCAGGGTCACAACTTTGGAGGTCGCTGAGTGTGGCAGCCATCTGAAACAGAGGTCGACTCTAAGTGTTTCTAATGGTGCCGACTTTCAAACGCCAGTAGCTGGGAGACGGCGGCTAATACATCGCTATCTTACTGTACCTACTTTATTGGGGGGTCCTAACATATTAATTTATGTAGGTTACCAGTTATTAATAATAAGATTAGTACATATGCGGCTCCAAGTGCCTCCTCATAATATCCGTATTTATCCTTGCGCAAATAAGTTTGACTAACACTGTGCTAGAGCATGTGTCTTCACGAGTGGAACAAAACAGGTACTTCAAGCACAATAAACCTCCTATTCATTTCAGTAGGCTTCTAAATTCCGTGACAGATGAATAGGTAGAAATGGACTTGTTCCTTGGGCTCCATACTCACCGTTCCTAATAGCGCTATATTTTCCTTTCTTTGTGATGGCATTTGGAAGCTCTTGTGTACGGAACCCGAGTACATGATGTACAGTCTTCGTGCCCTTACTGTGGAAGGCTGCAGGGCTGTGCGACGGCGGATTGATGCGTGTGTTCCAGCTAACAGAGGGCATTTTGAACACTTAATTTAGGAAAGTGTTTCATGCTGAAGTGTTCTTTTCCTGAGTGTTTGCCATAATGAATGTGATTCTGAAGGAAAGTAGAAAATGAGGTCGACATGAAAATAAACCGTTTGTGGACCTATGTCCATACTACAGATTTTCTTTACCTACGTGTGAGGAATGTTTGCGTACATTTTGGACACACCTTTTTGTTACCTTCTGTATGTTTTCCTGCAGTTACAAGTAAACATTATTGTGCGACCTACAGAGAACGACGAACTGCTGCATACACAATTTGTTACGTCGGTGACTGGAGACACTGTACAGGTATGCTAGTTTTGAAGTACACTCAATGTGAAACGCTTCCGCGGCATGTAGGAACCAAACAGAAAATTTCCCAAAGCAAAGGAGAAAGAGAACCCTTGGTGAAATTTCCCCTTTTTTACAATTATACATGACTGTGCTTAAACTGACACACAATATTTTGTTAGCGCAACGCAATCTGACTTTCAAAATTCCCTACAAAAGAATGGCCCTGACTAACATTAAACTATACCTTTCACAAATCACTTACCTCACAAAAATCTTCGCTGCTCAAGCTACTGCAATACAGCGAGCGCCACTACTGCCAGCTAAATAAAAGATTCAAACTACTGAAGGCACTAACTACTGATAGGGATAGTTAGCAAATGAAAGATATTAATAGAGAACAAACAATGTATTTACCTTAATATCATCACAAGTCATAATATATATATCAGTTCATGACAAATTACAAAACTCCGCCATCTCTCTCCCCAAATCCACCACTGCTGGCGGCTCACCTCCAACTGCGCAACGCTACGCGCTGTTCACATCCAGCTGCCGCTGCCCAACACTACAATGGCAGACAACAATGCAAACTAGCCACAGACTGCACACAGCACAGCCAGTGATTTTCATACAGAGGTGGCGTTACCAATAAAAAAACCTAAACAGCCTACTTACATAGCCCCCATGCTCCCCACAAAAATTTTTAAAAATTGGATTGGGCAGTGGCCAATACAGATTTGAAAAAAAATTTTCATAATTACAATAACAAAGAAATCAAATGCACACACTTATTGATACAATGTTGGTCAAAAGCTAAAAATTTCTCACAGTCCATAAAGACAGTCCACATTGTTCATCACAGTAAAAATGCAGAGTTTTTCTCAAAGTCTGAGCAGTAAAAGAAAATGCACACAGAAGTAGTGGATTTCCGTGCAGTCTTGAAGAAGTAGTGTTGTCCTTCCAGCGGAAAAACAGTGCTGACTCTTGACATGCAGACAGGTAATGCTCCACAACAGAGCAAACCCACAGCAGAGACATTCGACGTTTTGAAGAATATTGGTAGGTAGGTCATCACAGAACAGACCCACTGTAGTCCTGGTAGAGATTACGGTATTGGTGGGCCACCAGAGGTGCAGACCCACTGCAGGCCTTGTAGAAATAATGGTACTGGTGAGTCAGCAAAGGTGTAGACCCACTGTAGTCCTTGTAGAGATAATGGTATTGGTGGGTCATCAAAGATGCAGACCCACCGTAGACCTTGTAGAGATAATGGTACTGGTGAGTCACCAAAGATGCAGACCCACTGTAGTCCTTGTAGAGATAGCCAGCAGCCATCTGTTGTGACTGTGCAGGTGCACAATCACCATTGAAGAGTCTTGCGGATAATATAGCAAGTCCATAACCACCACTTGTGCGCTCACAAAGTTTTTGGAATTGTCGTTAGAACCAGCAATGCTGTTATCCAGTCCCTTGCTGAATCAGTAACACACGTGCAAACACTATCAGTCCCTACTTCTCACATATTGTCCATATACTATGACCAACAGAAACGTGTGCAGTGAAATGTAACGTACAAGTTAATAGTAAGATGAACTGGTGTCAATTACAATTTTATAACATGAGAATACAATTACAAAGGTACAAAATACATCATTAAAGAACATAACAATACAGATAACATTTGTAGTAAAACAGGCGTTACAAAAGAATAGAAATAGACATATACGTCAGTGTTACAGGAATTATGACATGAGTACATACATAAAGGATCACAATAACTTTTGAAACATCAACTTCACACATGAGCATTGAACAGAACAGAATTAATAATGTCTAACATCTTTACAAAGTAAATAACATATTATTAATGCCAATTATATTCGAGGATAACAGTATTCCACATCATAGTGAATGTAGCTTAATATTAAAAGAAGAAAAAATTCTATGAAACTACACAGAGACAGGAAGAAAAATACACAAGGGTACACAAACATATAGTGGGATAACACCAATAGGAAAGGACAGGGTTCGTTGTCAGTGTAACATTTGGTACTGCAGTCCAACCCAAAACTTCATATATCTTTCCTCTTATTTCATCCTTTGTTCCCACCAAAAAAAATTCTATCTAAGCATGCTTTCTGTATTTATATGTTCACACATTTCTTGCCTCAACATTTATTTCCAAGAAAATTCTACCTAAACCTGTTTTCTGTACTTTTTTTGTATAACTTCTGAATGCATTTCTTCCTATTCATCGCAACTCATTCTCTTAGAGGCTACCCCCTCTTAAGCTAACTTAAATCTACTGAGCTCAGATGCGAAACTAAGGGACGAGGCAATGCAGCATCACATAACAAATTATCACAAACAGCAATGACAAAAAAATGCCAATTTGCAAAGCAAGCAGCAGCAAATCTAAATTAACAGATAAAATGCAAAATTACAACTAATATGAGCCAATGTGCAGCAACATGAAAAATCAATGAGTAGTAAAATTGGCTTAGCAGAGTAACACAAATTAAAGTTCAGTAGCACTATGCCTGGCAAACAGCAGCTTATAACTAAACATGACATAGCTCAAGAAGAAAAGATATTACAGTAAAAACAACAATGCAGATAAGGGAAGTGTATATTCACATCTTAATATCTATGTAATTAAAGTGGTGCACCACAACAACTGATTGTAAAAAGAAATATTACCATGTACTTGAAAAGAAAATTACGCGTTGCTGTTACTAGTCCCTTCTTATTGTTCTTTCCTTTCCAAGTGCTCCTTTTTTTTAAAGAATGTGGATTACAAAATTATCATTTAATAGATCTGTTGACAGAAAGTGTTCACATTAGCAAATGCATCTAAGTTTATTTTATAAAACTAATGCTGTAACACATCTGGAAAACAGGTATCAAATGAAATAAGCAATTACGCAAACCAAAGCATAAAAACATCATTCAAAAGCTATGTGGCATTTCGTAAGTTAGTAGAAATTCTCTCAACTCTCATAGAAAGACGCTTGTCATAATCAGGTGTGCAGATGTAAAAATATTTCTCGTCATTTCATTAGGCATTTCAGTAAATATCAGTAAGTACGATATGTTTCCAAGTAATCAGCGTGTCGGATTTGCGATGCTTTCTCTAAGGAATGACAATGGCCAGGATAATGGCCTCCCTTTTCTTTTTTTCTTCCTGTGCTCTGAAAGGCATGCGCTAATGGCTTTTTCTCCAGGCATCTGACACAGCTGGGTGCCCACGACGCATTACGTGCAGGTGGTCACTTACCTTTCTTACGGAAATCTTTACCGCTACAGTGACAGTCTCATATAAAAATATTTCACAGGTCAAGAATTTGCGTTACAAATCTGTAGAAACAAAATGCTATTGATATAACAGTGTCCAAAAAAATTTTCGTCTGCATTGTAAAACATTCACGAATATACACACACATTTCATAACTCTTAAAGTACGTTTCTTGGTTTCCAACATCCTTTTCATAAATCAGAGTCCTTAAACACTACTCATTATTCCTTACCTCATTATACATATACATATTCGTCGACACTTCTTCAATATTTCATCATGAGAAATACGTAGCATAATAAACATTCCTCAATAACATAATACACATCGTCGTCGTAATAATAACATCATAAAACTTCAGTCAAATCTCAAAATCGTCGTAACTTCCTCCAATAATTTCTAAGCCTAAAAAGAATTCTCTGCTCATTTAAATAGTGTCATCTACCTCAAACGTATTTTAAAAATCATGACCCCATACGAAATACATCATTCAAAGCTCTCATAGTATCACAATGGTTCCGAAAAAATATGAGCATTTCACAAAGTACAGACAAAATACAATTTCATAAGTGTGAAGTTAGCCAACTGTGTAATTGCGTAAACATCTGTCACTGACGTAGTAAAATAAATGTTTGTCTCTCTCAGTTAAATAATCAGATAGCTGTGTAATTTGTGTGTTAGAGAAATATGGTACCGATGTGTAAAGTTGTATAAGCAAATACCATATTAGCTAGGGTTCCTTGTGGTTGCCACACACATGGTACACAAAGTAAGCGTGTACCCCCCTGAGGATTAATGTAATTATACCCTCAGGAGTTACAGATTACACCAATGGAATGAAATATATCACGGAAAACTTTCTTTGTAATTCAAAAATCTTTAAAAATAAATATTTTAAGTATAAAATTGATCACTGAAATGCGTGTTCTGTAGCGCTAAATGTGCATCTTGTTGTAAGATAATCTCTGTGGAAGTGTCGTAGTTATTTTCCTCCGAAAGCTAAGTTCTGCAAAAGCCAATGTACTTACCTCATGATAAACAAAAGTGAAATGTTTTGCGTATAGATATCGTAGTTATTATGCTTATTGGCGTGATGAAGAAAGTACTGTACAGTAATGTATTGTTGTGCCACGAAAAAGGCTGTCTCATTGTTGCTATACCACAAAAGTTACTACTAAAACATGTTTTTCTTCCTAGAAGAATTCAGAAAACTGTGCAGATATAAAACAGATACACTGCAAAAGCAACATTGTAAATTTTCACTCATTAGCAGCGTCGTGATAAAACCGTGTAGCTGTCACATAAACTAACCTCTGTGTGATCTGGTATCTCTCAGAAAGCACTTTAAATTCAGAATGTATTTTCAAATAAACCAAAATGTTGCATTAAAATCTCATTAGCAGTACTGGTAAATGTTCTAAGTATGTGAGCCTTATAGTCATTACGTAGTCGTGCAACTAACAAGCAAGAATGTACAACTACAACACTGTGTCGTCTGTTCACTATAACAATGCATTCGTCATTTCTGTTTAAATAAGTTCTCTTGGTTCTTGATTGGATATTTAACTTCAAACATTGTTGTAAAGAGAACTTATTTAAACAGAAATGACGAATGCATTGTTATAGTAAACAGACGTCACAGTGTTATTGTGTGTGTACATTCTTGCTTGTTAGTTGCACGATTATGGAACGAATATAAGGCTTACATACTTAGAACATTTACCAGTACTGCTAATGGGATTTTAATGCAACATTTTGGTTTACTTGAAAATACATTCTGGGTTTAATGTACTTTCTGTGAGATACCAGACGACACAGTAGTTAGTTTAAGTGACAACTACACGGTTTTATCACGACGCTACTAATGAGTGACAATTTACAATGTTGCTTTTGCGGTGTATCTGTTTTATATCTGCACAGTTTTCTGAATTCTTCTGGAAAGAAAAACATGTTTTAGTAGTAACTTTTGTGGTATAGCAACAATGAGACAGCCTTTTTCGTGGCACAACATTACGTTACAGCACAGTACTTTCATCATCACAACAATAAGTGTAATAACTAAGATATCTCTACGCAAAGCATTTCACTTTTGTTTATCATGAGGTAAGTACATTGGCTTCTGCAGAACTTAGCTTTCGGAGGAAAATAACTACGATACTTCCACAGAGATTATCTTACAACAAGATGCACATTTAGCGCTACAGGACACGCATTTCAGTGATCAATTTTATACTTAGAACATTTATTTTTAAAGGTTTTTGAATTACAAAGAAAGTTTTCCGTGATATATTTCATTCCATTGGTGTAATCTGTAACACCTGAGGGTATAATTACATTAATCCTCAGGGGGGTACACGCTTACTTTGCGTACCATGTGTTTGGCAAGCACAAGGAACCCTAGCTAATATGGTATTTGCTTATACAACTTTACACATCGGTACTATATTTCTCTAACTCACAAATTACACAGCTATCTGATCATTTAACTGAGAGACACAAACATTTATTTTACTACATCAGTGACACATGTTTACGCAATTACACAGTTGGATAACTTCACACTTATGAAACTGTATTTTGTCTGTACTTTGTAAACTGTTCATATTTTTCGGAACCATTGTGATACTATGAGAGCTTTGAATGATGTATTTGGTATGAGATCATGATTTTTAAAGTACGTTTGAGGTAGATGACACTATTTAAATGAGCAGAGAATTCTTTTTAGGCTTAGAAATTATTGGAGGAAGTTACGACGATTTTGAGATTTGACTGAAGTGTTATGATGTTATTATTACGACGACGATGTGTATTATGTTGTTGAGGAATGTTTATTATGCTACGTATTTCTCACGATGAAATATTGAAGAAGTGTCGACGAATATGTATATGTACAATGAGGTAAGGAATAATGAGTAGTGTTTAGGGACTCTGATTTATGAAAAGGATGTTGGAAACCAAGAAACGTACTTTAAGAGTTATGAAATGCGTGACTGTATCACAATGCTGACCAATATTTTTTTTGGACACTTATATTTATAGGATTTTGTTTCTACAGATTTGCAACGCTAATTCTTGACCTGTGAAATATTTTTATAAGAGACTGCCATGGTAGCAGAAACTGCTGTCATAAATATTTCCGTACGAAAGTTAAGTGACCACCTGCACGTAATGCGTCGTGGGCACCCAGCTGTGTCAGACGCCTGGAGAAAAAGCCATTAGCGCATGCCTTTCAGAGCACAGGAAGAAAAAAAAAGGGAGGCCATTATCCTGGCCATTGTCATTCCTTTAGAGAAAGCATCGCAAATCCGACACGCTGATTACTTGGAAACATATCGTACTTTCTGATATTTACTGAAATGCCTAATGAAATGACGAGAAATATTTTTACATCTGCACACCTGATTATGACAAGCGTCTTTCTAAGAGAGTTGAGAGAATTTCTACTGACTTACGAAATGCCACATAGCTATTGAATGATGTTTTTATGCTTTGGTTTGCGTAATTGCTTATTTCATTTGATATCTGGTTTCCAGCTGTGTTGCAGCATTGCTTTTATAAAATAAAATTCATTTGCTAATGTGAACACTTTCTGTCAACAGATCTATTAAATAATTATTTTATGATCCACATTCTTTAAAAAAGGAGCACTTGGAAAGGAAAGAACAATAAGAAGGAACTAGTAACAGTAACACATAATTTTCTTTTCAAGTACATGGTAATATTTCTTTTTACAATCAGTTGTTGTGGTGCACCACTTTAATTACATAGATATTAAGATGTGAATATACATTTCCCTTATCTGCATTGTTGTTTTTACTGTAATATTTTTTCTGCTTGAGGTATGTCATGTTTAGATATAAGTTATTTCTGCTGCTATTTGCCAGGCATAGTGCTACTGAACTTTAATTTGTGTTACTCTGCTAAGCCAGATTTATTTTTTTGTTGCTGCACATTGGCTCATATTAGTTGTAATGTTACATTGCTTGGTAATTTAGATTTACAGTAGCTTGCTTTGCAATTTTCCAATTTTTTGGTCATTGCTGTTTGTGTTACTTATTTTGTGCTGCTGCATTGCCTCGTCCCTTAGTTTAGCATCTGAGCTCAGTAGATTTAAGTTAGCTCAAGATGGGGTAGCCTCTAAGAGAATGAGTTGCGATGAATTGGAAGAAATGCATTGAGAAAACAGGTTTAGGTAGGATTTTCTTGGAAATAAATGTTGAGGTAAGAAATGTGTGAACATATAAATACAGAAAGCATGCTTAGATAGAATTTTTTTGGTGGAAACAAAGGATGAAATAAGAGGAAAGATATATGAAGTTTTGGATTGGACTGCAGTACCAAATGTTACACTGAAAACGAACCCTACCCTTTCCTATTGGTGTTATCCCACTATGTGTTTGTGTACCCTTGTGTATTTGTTTTCTTCCTGTCTCTGTGTAGTTTCATAGAATTTTTTTCTCTTTTAATATTAAGCTACATTCACTATGATGAGGAATACTGTTATCCTCGAATATAATTGGCATTAATAATATGTTATTTACTTTGTAAAGATGTTAGACATTATTAATTCTGTTCTGTTCAATGCTCATGTGTGAAGTTGATGTTTCAAAAGTTATTGTGATCCTTTATGTATGTACTCATGTCATAATTCCACTGATGTATATGTTTATTTCTATTCTTTTGTAAAGCCTGTGTTACTACAGATGTTATCTGTATTGTTATGTTCTTTAATGATGTATTTTGTACCTTTGTAATTGTATTTTCATGTTGTAAATTTATAATTGTACAGACACCAGTTCTTCAAATTAAGTTACATTTCACTGCACACGTTTCTGTTCGTCATAGTATATGGACAATATGTGAGAAGTAGGGACTGTTCGTGTTTGCACGTGTGTTAATAATTCTGCAAGGGACTGGATAACAGCATTTCTGGTTCTAAGGACAATTCCAAAAACTTTGTGAGCGCACAAGTGGTGGTTATGGACTTGCTATATTATCCGCAAGACTCTTCAATGGTGATTGTGCACCTGCACAGTCACAACAGATGGCTGTTGGTTATCTCTACAAGGACTACAGTGGTCTACATCTTTGATGATCCATCAATATCATTATTTCTACAAGGACTGCAGTGGGTCTGCATCTTTGGTGGCCCACCAATACCGTAATCTCTACCAGGACTACAGTGGGTCTGTTCTGTGATGACCTACCTACCAATATTCTTCAAAACGTCGAATGACTCTGCTGTGGGTTTGCTCTGTTGTGGAGCATTACCTGTCTGCATGTCAAGAGTCAGCACTGTTTTTCCGTTGGAAGGACAACACTACTTCTTCAAGACTGCATGGAAATCCACTACTTCTGTGTGCATTTTCTTTTACTGCTCAGACTTTGAGAAAAACTCTGCATTTTTACTGTGATGAACAATGTGGACTGTCTTTATGGACTGTGAGAAATTTTTAGCTTTTGACCAACATTGTATCAATAAGTGTGTGCATTTGATTTCTTTGTTATTGTAATTATGAAAAAATTTTTTCAAATCTGTATTGGCCACTGCCCAATCCAATTTGTAAAAATTTTTGTGGGGAGCATGGGGGCTATGTAAGTAGGCCTATCGCCACCTCTGTATGAAAATCACTGGCTGTGCTGTGTGCAGTCTGTGGCTGCTTTGCATTGTTGTAATACTCGTCATTGTAGTGTTAGGCAGCTGGCTGTGAACAGCGCGTAGCGTTGCGCAGTTGGAGGTGAGCCGCCAGCAGTGGTGGATTTGGGGAGAGAGATGGCGGAGTTTTGTAATTTGTCATGAACTGATATATATATATTATGACTTGTGATGATATTAAGGTAAATACATTGTTTGTTCTCTATTAATATCTTTCATTTGCTAACTATCCCTATCAGTAGTTAGTGCCTTCAGTAGTTTGAATCTTTTATTTAGCTGGCAGTAGTGGCGCTCGCTGTATTGCAGTAGCTTGAGCAGCGAAGATTTTTGTGAGGTAAGTGATTTGTGAAAGGTATAGTTTAATGTTAGTCAGGGCCATTCTTTTGTAGGGAATTTTGAAAGTCAGATTGCGTTGCGCTAACAAAATATTGTGTGTCAGTTTAAGCACAGTCTTGTATAATTGTTTAAAGGGGACGTTTCTAAGGGGAAGTTTCATTGGTACAGTGGCGGGGATTGGTTGATAGAAATCTTCAACTCAGCCAATCGTTACGACGCTGACCGACGACCTCGTCTTACGGAAGGAGTCGAAAGGAAAACTAAGTCATTACGTGGACTGAGGGAATTCTACAATAAGATGTGGACTCCAGGAGGCTGAGGGAGAAACCTCGGAGTCGAACATCGGGTACGAACTGACGCCCGTCTCCAGACCAAGACGGCCACACAATACAGGCAAGCGGCCCAGCTCGGTCGACAACAGGTATAACGTTTTCTTACTGAATTGGAAACGAATAAACGACCATGTCGATAACTGTCATAACAGCAGCATTCTTCACGCAAGCCAAGCAACGTAATGTGCTTCCCAACTTTCGACCTAGTTCAAGCGACCATGAGAGCAATGGGCAGTGTTTAGGTAAGTTCATAGAGTTCCGCATCACAATCGGTAAGAGCCGTCACCCGCGTAGCATCACTTTGTTGTCCATCTACCTGCCCATCTGCAGTTATCAAGTAGAAATTTTTCTCAGATGTTGAAGTATACGGTTCTACGATTCCTTGGCAGTGCAAAAAATTTAAGCTTCTTAGTCGATGCAGTCAAAAGATAGAGTCCTTTATGTCACATATTTTGATACTCGCAAAATCACTCATCAGCACATACAGATGAAACATCAATATACATAATTGTTTCTACCGAACTCTGACTAGATAAAACATTATAAATGTATGTTTATACACTGACAGATCATGCGAAGTGAACAGCGTCTTCGTTCTGGTGGCAATGTGTTGTCCACAAAGCACTGATCACTGCATAATATCGCGATGGACAGCCGAATATTGTGTGGTCTATGACCTCCTGCGTGCAACAGTCACACAGAGACGAGTCAGTCAGTTGTTGCCGATAGAGGAGGCAGTTGCATTTTATTAATTGTGGCATTTTAATTTATTACACTTGTACCGCTCCTCTTTAGTTACGACTTCACATAACAATTAATCGATACGTCGCTTAAGTTTTTTCATAGGTGTCATATGATTTTACATTCAGTTTATTCTCTGTATGGCTGTTAAAGCTATCTGATGTTTTTATGGCACTTTATCGATGTATAGACAGTTTGACACTTCACTCCATAGGTATGAGAGTCTTATTTTCTGTGACGTTTGTGCTCATGTTCGTGTCCTTGCTTTGTATTTCGGCCTAAGTCTGAGTAGAACTTGCTGTATCATAGATGGAAAAACTTTTTCATTAGTATTTCTCAAACTGTATTCTTGTTTTCGCCACAGCTGTGTTCTGATGATGTTGTATCGAAACGCGTGATAATGAATAAATTAATTTGCGATCAAGAAATTTCCAAAATCGTATCCTGTATAGTCGTAATCATTTGTAGTCAAAGCGGAGCCGGAACATGCTGACCAGAAACTTTCTGTTGTGCGTACCAGAGGAGTACCAACGTTGTGTTGTCATGCTTGGTGGTATGGTTGCGTAACGTCTTCGCCTATTATTGTACCAAAAGGTACTGATTAAGCGCTGCACGTCGATCCGAATGTCCGTGTGAGAAACAGGCTCGCACGTCTTGGTCCCATGGTCGACGGTACTCTTAACGAGAGCTTCGACAATTTCATTGCCCCTGATACCGCCATGAACCTTTACCCACAAAATGTAATGGTGCTGAAGTTCTGTAGTTCTGTGTATAATTTAGTATACCACATAACTGTTGGTATTATTGACAACATGATTCCACTTGAGCAACAATTCTAATAGAGCGCCTCAGACTTATGATTTAGCGTCATCTACGTCGCCAGCACATTTAAATCCCACTAGTATTGCAGTTAGCTCCGGTGTAACTACTGAGAGTACCAGAGGGAGTTGATTACTATGGTGTGTCTATTCGTCATTATACGCTTCATCGCCATCTACAGTAGGTGGCCAATCTTTGTATTGAGAATGTGCATGTTCACATGCACTTAAAAAGTCCATTAGCTGTTTAGGAAATTACATAGAATATATATTACCCCTTTTTATGTCTCAGCTGAAATCTGCAGCCTAATTCCCTCCAAATCCCTTATAAACAATTTGATGTAGCTTTAAGTCTAGGTCTGGCGCTCAGGGCAGGTCGTTGTTGTGAGACGGCAGGTGATTTATGAGAAGCTAAGGTAACCTAAGCCCGTCGTCTATGGGTAGCGTCTTTGATTATAAATCAAAACGTCCTCGATCCCAGGATCGAAACCCGCCTCCGCTTAAAATTCGAATAACAATGAGCATTGGTGGCCGAAGAATTCCAGTATTACAAGTCACCCCCATTCTGCCGACGGCCTCGTCAAAGAGGACGGAGAAGCGGACAGAGGTTCAGCTTACTCTCTTGCCCTTGGGATGGGAAGTTGCCCTTAAAGGCGGAGGAATCAGCAGTGACCAACGGCATGAGGATGCAGAAGGAAATGGAAAAAACTGCATTAAATACACATAATGTGTATCCACAGGATATGTGGCCTGTAATTCAGAAAGGGTCATGATGATCTCTCCATTGGCAAAAGATTGCGGAATAGTCCCCCATTCGGGTCTCCGGGAGGGAACTACCAAAAGGGGAGGTGACATTCTTAACTCCAAAATCCCACAGAAGGTAAAAATTGCTTTCGTTGCTCCTCTGCCTTATCTGAAATCAAATCGATCTTCCCCAATATACGTATCCACTTTTCATTTTTAGTCTGCTTTTAACTCTATTAATATTTTAGACATGTTACATATGTTACTTTAAAATTCTCAAGTCTGAGGAATAAGACACATTTCAACAGATTTATGGTAGCTAAACATAATGTCATTTCTCTTGGTGTGTATGCGTTTGTATCTGAGGAGTTCAAACATTCTGCGCTACTTCCCAGGGTCGGACGCTTTTTCTACGTCACGAAGTCCTTTGAAACGGTATAGTTGGATTATACGATTGGTTGCTGTGAACTCAGATGGCGCTCGTTCTGTACGCAGGTGGTGCCGCCCCCCGGCACGGTTTCTTCGCGTCGGCGCACGCTGGAATGCGCCTCGGCGCTGCAGGTGGGGGCGGCGGGGGCTGTGCCGGGCGCGCTGGGTCTGCCCCCGGGGCACGCGCCGCGACGCCAGGGCTCGTTCCGGCGCCAGCAGCAGCAGCTGCAGCACCCTCGGCCGCCCCTCATGTTCTGCCGCCGCCGCCAGAGCTGGCCGGAGGTGGACCAGCAGGCCACGTCGGGGTAAGTCTCCCCACCGACAACGGCACCTGCTGCCAGCTCCTGAGCGCCCTAGTTCAACACGACAGTTACGGCGCAACCGCCAGCATAACAGAGTTGGCGTCTCGAAAAGTCGGCGGCAGAGGGTACTACGCCTCACCATTGTTAATTTATTAAGACGGCACTTACGCATGACATTTCTTCCAGAGCAGTCGAAATCAGTTCAGCGTCAAATGTTTACCTCACTTGTAGTATAGATTTACTGACACAAATGCTTCTGCAGAAATTATTGAAGTTTCTCTAACGGAAACGAATTAACTTAGCTTGTACTTCAACTAAAAGTGACACACAACTACATCTCACTAGTGATAAATGTACGCTGTCTGTTCAATAGTATCCTGATACCCCTGAGCAACGCAGAATGGACTACTAAATGTCATTAGAGGCGCGTACGTCAATATAAAAGAGGCAGGGACCTTTTTCTTTTTTTTTTAATTTCTTCGTGAGAAGAAATAGCAAAGGAACAGTTCGGTCAAAAAGGGCAGCGGTTTCAAACGTACTCTAATCATTGGTTGTCACATGAGTAACAAATCAATCGAGGATAATAGTTAAACTCTGCTACAGACGGACGAGGCGACAGATGATAAGGTAATAATGAAGCGGAAATGCCAAAAATCGAATGAAAACGGCGGAAGCAATCAATCGTGACTTCCATTACGTTACCAGCAGTCCAGTTAATGCAATGGCTCCATGTAGGCAGTTAAACAGAATGGTATGGACTGGCCGAGCAGTTCCTCGTAAGCCACGCGTTTTTCTAGTCAACGATAAGTGATGCTTTAGATTGTACAAAGGGTGACGTCACTGGAGAATGGATGGCTGGTAGCGAGTGATCTGAGTGATGTAGCCGGTGGCAATCCAATGGATTGGTTTGGTCTTGGGTCTGGTGAATGGATGGAGAAAGTTACCTGCAATCGTTTGCGGTGTCAACGTTTAAGTGCGGAAGAGGTGGCGTTTGGCGTATTTAGGATGTGGTTCCCGTATTGCGCTCAAGAAAACTTTAAATTCGAAAGGAAGATAAACACATTTTACAGCATAGTGCACGTCGTACAGCAGAGGAACTTATCGGCGACGACGACTGCTTGTACCAGCATGACAGAGCACCGTGTCATGAGGTAACGTCTCGGAGGCAAGGTTTTGTGGACAACTGGCCTGCCCACAGTCCCGCGCTGAACCCAGTGGAACACCTTGCTATGATAGAATGTCCACTTCTTGCTGGACTCCAACATCCGTTACTACCTTCTCTGGCTTCTGCTTTTGAGGAAAAATCGGATGCCGTTCCTTCACAGATGTTCAGATTCGTCATTGAAAGTGTCCCCAAGAGAGAGCACGCAGTCATAACGGCGAAGGGTGGACAAACCCCATATTAATATCCACTGATGTGTGTCCATATGCTGTTGATCAGATACTGTGTACACGTTATGGAAACCATGATATTCCAGTTGGCTGAAGAGGCAGAGTCATGGTTTTGAAAATAATTTTCCGTTAACCACATCGGTCATCTTCAGATTATAAAGATCATGCTACTGTGCAGTCCACTGCAGAAACCACATTGTGATTGCTAATAACATTTGACAATCTGGTTTCAGCTCTGGTATGATTGCCGAGTTTAGTCAGTTTGTTTGAAATTAGACGGGTCGTGCCAGACAAATTACTTTCATACACAGTTTTGTAGTGGTTCAACAAAGTGCCAGATTTCGTGGCACCGATAGGTAGTTACGTCTCAGTTCAATCTATCTCATAACCCATTTTTAATATTCTGTAGAAGCTACAGAATCTATCACCTAATAATATGAAAGCCATCATCATCATCGTTGCTTTTCTTTAACGATATTGCATCTCGGAATTGAAGTTGTCACAAATTTACAAATACAGTTAGGCAAATCTGAAAACGTGAAAAGAAATGTTCCAAATTCTAGTGTACCAGTTACTGTTAGTTAACAGAAAGAAAATAAACCAGCGAGCGCTAAATTTAATCAAAATAGCGTGCAAGTGTAAAACATAAAGAAGTGATTCCCCACAAGACGTCAGGTGAGCATTGATAAGAAATGTGTGCCCATAAACATCGGTCTGAGGTACGATCTTCAAGGATTTCTTCTTACAATCTTCCGTTTCACTCATGTACTTCAACGAATCACGTTCAGCGAAGTTGCCGACACCCTCCTTTGGCAATCTTTCACTATTGTTCTTCGCAGACCGCAGAGTCGAAGCAATGTGCATGTGAAATCTTTCACTGATTAAAGCTTTCGTGTAAGGATAATAATCGTACCATAGTGACCAACAAGGCAATGTGGCTACAGTTTATTCTTCAGTGAATCACGATCGTTATCAGCAATTAGGTCTGTTAACTATATAATCGGTTTTCCACTGTCTTGGGATAAACTAATATAAGAGACTTAATTTTTTACGTCGTAACACGTAGACAGTAACCTAGCTGCTTAGAACTGGTTTCATATTCAGCCGTGACGGTTTCTTGCGATCAGTAGAGTAATTATTTATTTCAGCATTAATGGAACACACGCGTCAGAAACGTACCACAGATTTTGCAATAATATAAAAATAATAGATGAGTTCGTAACTTTAGGTGATCTATGCTGGAATTAAATTAAAGATGGCTTGGATGTGTTACTATGAAATTGCCATTTTACAAAGTGTCAGCAGCTATTCCTAGGAGACCATGATGCAAAGCTACCATCCAACGGCATCTCGGAGGTGGTGGTGCCCCTTGTTATTTCATGAGGTGTTGCTCATTCCTCTACACTTGATGCCTAAATATTATATGTCTTGTTGCAAGCTGAAGAGGAGTAACTCTGCTATAAACGAGATTCCGGATTCGAGATGTTATTTCTCAGTGTACAAATTTTCACAAACTTTAGTGTAATATTATAATCGAGATGACGTAGCAAATAACACGTCCGATCACGAATGTGGTGTATTCTATTACCAATAGCAGATAAACTGATGCCAAACTGCAGAACGCTTTGTGGCAAAACAACGAACTGCTCGAGGAGAGCGTGCATCCAGCTTTTTATCCGCTGAAACGGTGGACGTCTGTGGTAACCGATGTCTCGTATTTCATAAAATGGACAACGTAGACCTAAGTTACCCAACGCACGAAGCATCCTTAACGCAGTGCAACAGACGCTTTGACCATATTTGCAACTACGCTCTCTGATCAAAACTTTCCGGACGGCTGTTAGTGAACATCAATATAAGGGGTGGCCATCCTTCGCCTTTATGATGGTAGAACTCTGATGATAACTTCAGTGAGGTGTCTGAATGTCTTTCAAGGAATAACAGCCGATTCCTTCTCAAGAACTAAAACCAAAGAAGATAGTGATGTTGGAAGTCGGGGTCTGGAGCGCAGTCGACATTCTAACTCATGCCAAAGGTGTTCCATTTGGTTCATGTCGAAGCGCTCGGCAGAACAACTTATTTCGAAAACGTTAACGTGTACAAGCCACTGCCTCCCAAACTCTGCTTCATGAAAAGGTGCATAATCATGCTTAAAGAAACGATCATCTCCAAACTATTCCTCCACGGTACGCAGTACACATTGCTGCAAAATGTGTTCATATCGTTCCGTAATAGTTGACCACACCCTAAAGACGAAAAAGACCACTATACGGTAACACCACATCCTGCGTTCTTTCCTCTTGGCGCCCTACACCTGATAGCAGGTAACGTTCTCCGGGTGTTCGTCAAACCCACACCGTTCGGTCGGATTGCTGCAGTCAGTAACGTGATCCAACATACCGAATCAATCGTTTCCAGTCATCCACACTCCAGTGGCGTCGCTATTTACTCCAGCTCAAGCATCGCTTAGCAGAAATATGTGCTTTACAAGAAGGTGCTGTACCATTGTAAGCCGTTCTTCCTATCTCCGTACACAGAGTAACTGTGCTAGACAGACTGCAGGTAGCATGGGTGATTCCTTCCTTTGATTTTATGAGACTTTTTTGCAACCATCCTCCGCAACGCTCGATGCTCAACTTTCTCTGTCCCTCAGTACAAGAGGTCCGTCTTGGTTTAGCTGTAGTTGTTTCTTCGAGTTTCCATTCCAGTAGCGTTACCAATAGTTGACTTTGGCTGCTTCAGAAGGGTTGAAATGCCCATGATAGATCTCTTATGCAGGTGACATCCAATGACATGTCCACGTTCGAAGTAACTGACCACTCCTCGCTGACGCTTTCTCTTGTTACTGTCCCTGTTTTGACTACACAGTACTCCGCTTCCTCATTTTACGCTGGCGGCTCCTCCTCTCGCGACACCTATTGCTAATTTACGCATTACTGTGTGGGGACACTTTTGGTCAGGTAATGTATGTAGTATGATTAATTAGACTTTGACGGTGAAGCTATTATTTTTAACCCCTAGGTTGTGGGAATAGAGTCTGAGAACTAAGGACTTTGAAGCTAAAAAGCTGCTGCCACATATTGACAGTTTGTTTCTCAAGAGGAGGAAATGAATACTTGTATTTTCCACAGGCACAATGTAATCTGCGCTTAAATCTAGTGGAAACAATATGGAATATCTGAAAGACTAGGCTTCTCGACACACTATCAAACATCCTCAAATTTGGGTCTCGAGAAGGAAATAATGACGCCATTGCGTTTCGTGCCGTTGCCATTCATAACTGCAGAAATTTGGTCATATAAAAATGCATGGAATCTGTTTCTCTACAGAGCGAAAATATACACGGTTCTCCTTTAACCTGTATAGATAGAAATGTGTGGAACAAGTTTGTCTAACAATTCTTTGAAAAACAATTGAACGCACTCAAGAAACACACTTAATGAGCTGCGTAGAAAAGTGTTGGTCTTGAAATTTAATTATTACCTCCACAAAATAAATTTACTTATCTCAATTTTTTGAGTAAGTACACAGACTGCGCCATTTTCATTTTATTTATTTATTTTTGCTCCCATCGCCGAAATTTTAACGAGTACGTGAACCTGTAGACGAACTAAAAATTGTTACTAAAACCAACAAACTACAGGGACCGATTACTAACTGGGAATGGAGGAAAGGAAAAAAATGTCCTATGAACATGTGTCGGGAAATTCATCGTTGCCACGGTAGATGGCGCTGACGAATGAAAGTTCCTCTGACCACGTGTCGTATGACACACACACACACACACCACACACACACACAGACACGACGTGCCGTGTGACTCACGCAGCGTACTGTAAGCAGCAGAATGGTCCGCTATTTACGTCGGGAACAAGTCGAGTCGGTGTTTGTGTACTGCCAGGCAGGTGGAAACGACCAAGAGGCAACACGGCTGTACCAAAGCAAGTAACCATACAGACACCAACCGCACCATACAACATTTCAAGCCCTTTATGGGGGTTTGTGTGATCATGGGTTCTTTCAGACAGAGGAACGTGCAGCGAGGCGGCGGACTCTGTGTACACCAGATGCAGAGGACCGGGTTCTACAGGATTCTGAGACGAACCCTGGTACAAGCTCCTTAAAAGTGACCTACCAACAAGGTGTAAGCCAAAGTACGACTACGTGTATGCTGCATGACAAACGCTACTATCACCATCACCTGCAGTTCAAGGATTATCAGCAGCGGATTTCCCTCTACGGGAAACATTTTGTTGATGGTTTTTCCACCGGGTATCAGAATTGTGTGATTTCTCCCACTATTTCTCTTTACCTACGAAGCAACCTTTACCGGAATTGGCATCATCAATACGCATAACTTTCATCTGTTAGCAACAGACAGTTCTCGGGGAATGGTTTAGTCGTCTCAGCGGCATCGTTCAACATCACTGTGTAGACAGGGATTAATGCAGACTACATATACTAGAAGGTTTAAGATAGATTATATAATGGTAAGACAGAGATTTAGGAACAAGATTTTAAATTGTAAGACATTTCCAGGGGCAGATGTGGACTCTGGCCACAATCTATTGGTTATGAACTGTAGATTAAAACTGAAGAAACTGAAAAAAGGTGGGTGCTGGAGAAACTGAAAGAACCAGAGGTTGTAAAGAGTTTCAGGAAGAGAATAAGGGAACAATTGACAGGAATGGGGGAAAGAAATACAGTATAACAAGAATTTGTTGCTTTGAGGAATGAAATAGTGAAGGCAGCGGAGGATCAAGTAGGTAAAAAGACGAGGGCTAGTAGAAATCCTTGGGTAACAGAAGAAATATTGAATTTAATTGATGAAAGGAGAAAATACAAAAATGCAGTAAGTGAATCGGGCAAAAACGAATACAAACGTCTCAAAAATAAGATCGACAGGAAATGCAAAATGGCTGAGCAGGGATGGCTAGAGGACAAATGTATGTAGAGGCTTATCTCACTAGGGGTAAGATGGATACTGCCTACAGGAAAATTAAAGAGAGCTTTGGAGAAAAGAGAACCACTTACATGAATATCAAGAGCTCAGATGGAAACCCAGTTGTAAGCAAAGAAGGGAAAGCAGAAAGGTGGAAGGAGTATATAGAGGTCTATACAGGGGCGATGTTCTTGAGGACAAAATTATGGAAATGGAAGAGGAGGTAGATGAAGCTGAAATGGGAGATACGATACTGCTTGAAAAGTTTGACAGAGCACTGAAAGACCTAAGTCGAAACAAGGCCCCGGGAGTAGACAACATTCCATTAGAACTACTGACAGCCTTGGGAGAGCCAGTCCTGACAAAATTCTACCATCTGGTGAGCAAGATGTATGAGACAGGGGGAATTTCCTCAGACTTCAAGAAGAATATAACAATTTCTATCCCAAAGAAAGCAGGTGTTGACAGATGTGAAAATCACCGAAATATCAGTTTAATAAGTCTCAGCTGCAAAATACTAACGCGAATTCTTTACAGACGAATGAAAAAATTGGTAGAAGCCGACCTCAGGGAAGATCAGTTTGGATTCCGTAGAAATGTTGGAACACGTGACGCAATACTTACCCTACGACTTATCTTAGAAGAAGATTAAGGAAAGGCAAACCTACGTTTCTAGCATTTCTAGACTTAGAGAAAACTTTTGACAATATTGACTGGAATATTCTCTTCCAAATTCTGAAGGTGCCAAGGGTAAAATACAGGGAGCGAAAGGCTATTTACAATTTGTACAGAAAGCAGGGGCATGAAAGGGACGCAGTGGTTGGGAAGGGAGTGAGACAGGGTTGTAGCCTCTCCCCGATGCTATTCAATCTGTATATTGAGCAAGCAGTAAAGGAAACAAAAGAAAAATTCGGAGTAGGTATTAAAATCCATGGAGAAGTAATAAAAACTTTGAGGTTGGCCGATGACATTGTAATTCTGTCAGAGGCTGCAAAGGACTTGGAAGAGCAGTTGTACAGAATGGACAGTGTCTTGAAAGGAGGATATAAGATGAACATCAACAAAAGCAAAACAAGGATAATGGAATGTGGTCGAATTAAGTCGGGTGATGCTGAGGGAATTAGATTAGGAAATGAGACACTTAAAGTAGTAAAGGAGTTTTGCTATTTGGGGAACAAAATAACTGATGATGGTCGAAGTAGAGAGGATATAAAATGAATACTGGCAATGGCAAGGAAAGCGTTTCTGAAGAAGAGAAATTTGTTAACATCGAGTATAGATTTAAGTGTCAGGAAGTCGTTTCTGAAAGTATTTGTATGGAGTGTAGCCATGTATGGAAGTGAAACATGGATGATAAATAGTTTGGACAAGAGGAGAATAGAAGCTTTCCAAATGTGGTGCTACAGAAGAATGCTGAAGATTAGATGGGTAGATCACATAACTAATGAGGAGATATATTGAATAGAATTGGGGAGAAGAGGAGTTTGTGGCACAACTTGACTAGGAGAAGGGATCCGTTGATAGGACTTGTTCTGAGTCATCAAGCGATCACCAATTTAGTACTGGAGGGCAGCGTGGAGAGTAAAAATCTTAGGGGGAGACCACGAGATGAATACACTAAGCAGATTCAGAAGGAAGTACTCTGCAGTACGTACTGGGGGATGAAGAGGCTTGCACAGGATAGAGTAGCATGGAGAGCTGCATCAAACCAGTCTCAGGACTGAAGACCACAACAACAACAACAACAACATATCTGGACCGCCTCCCTACACGCCTCGACGGAGGAACGTACCAGGATTTCCTGCGGAATGATCTGCTAGGGCTGCTGCTTGAGAATGTGCCTTTGGCAATACGACAAACTATGTGGTTTCTGTATGACGGAGTACCTCCCCACATCCGCGTTACAGTTCGCCAATACCTCAACAATATCATCCCTGGACTCTGGATTGGACGCGGAAGTCCCGTAGCGTGAAATGGCTCTGAGCACTATGGGACTTAACTTCTGAGGCCATCATTCCCCTAGAACTTAGAACTACTTAAACCTAACTAACCTAAGGACATCACACACATCCATGCCCGAGACAGGATTCGAACCTGCGACCGTAGCGGCCGCGTGGTTCCAGCCTCTGTAGCGCCTTTAACCGCTTGGCCACCACGGCCGGCCGTCCCGTAGCGTGGCCTGCTAGATTACCGGTCTTAATCCCCCTGTATTTTAACTGTTGGGTGCATCTGAAAAGCTTAGAGTATGCCGAACCAGTTCCTCATACGCAGACGTTTCAATAACGAATTCCTGGCGCCTATGACGCTATTCGGAGAGAGGCCGCAACGTGGGAAAGAGAGCGGCAATACACGATGCGACGTGTGAACGCGTGCATTGCATCTCAAATCTGTGTTTTGATGCAGCTCCTTACTATGTTCCGGCACCATCTTTTGTCGATGCAGACCAGCCATTTCCGGACACATGTTCATTAACACCTTTTCTCCTGCACTTCCACTTAGAATATGCCCCTGCAGTTTGTCGGATTCATTAATGTTCACCCTTTATACTGTCTATGAGTTTATATCCGAGCTGTGTGATTACCTAACAAAAATGTTCACGATGAGTTCTTCACTCCACGTCCTCGATGTGGTTCTGTATCTCCACTAATTTAAGAGCTGTGTCCTTTCCATGTCATTGACATGTTTCCCTGGTAGTGACATTGATTTCACAGTGTTTTCACGCTTTAGGTAGGTCTGTGGATGCTATTTCTGTGTAACACTTTTACACAGATTTCAGTGTGTAAGATCTCAGATGAGAAGTAATAAAACTCATTTTCTCTGCCTTCTGCTTAATGTATGCTTAGTGTGCTACAGTATCTTCAGATGAGCTGTCATTACCACAGTCACTTGCATCAATAAGTAAGACTCGAGGAAACATGAAACTAGAATGAGAAAAGTTTCCCCTCATACCAGAATATTTGTGTAGCAAAGGACTGTTTGCTGTTTATCTTAGGTACGTGATTCGAAGACTACGAAAAGTTGTGTGTTGCACCAAATGTATTCCTGGCTGCACATGTTTCGTGAATAGAGTGTAATCTCTTTCTGAGTTCGCGCACCATAAACACGCTGTTTGTACGTTGCAAATTTTAATCGATTCTACGTGCGTCCTCGCTCCAAACTAAACTACAATAACTTCAATATAATATTTCAGTTGTCATTGATAATAGTTATGATAGCTACTGCGTAAAAGTCTGCATTAAGGGAGCTTACACAATATTTAAAATTAAATATGCACCAAGTTCTGTTACTGATTGTCGCCAGTAAGAACCATAATGTAATATTCTTGTTCCAAATGTTATCTTCTCGTAAGATACATGATGGCTTTCCGTGATAATTGAATGTTATTACTCGTATTGATTGACTTTGTCTGTTGGGCTGCAAGAAAGACTGTAAATCATTATTAATTGTGACTGTGCGAATTTCGTAAAGCACCTCATAAACATACGCGGATAGCACGGAAATTATACGGTACCTCTCATCACAGGATGGATGGCAGGTGTGCTCAAATGAAAATGAAAACATCGAACAGAAGTACTTCTCCTCAAACAGGGCTATTTAGAGACTGTAGGTCGTATAGACACATCCATTGTTCTCTGATCCTTGCCACCCCGAAATAAGCCCACGATTCGTAATAATTGGTATAGTCAGATATGATGTACAACAGTATGTTAAATAAATCTGATCTACGAGGGCAGTTCAATAAGTAATGCAACACATTTTTTTTCTGAAACAGGGGTTGTTTTATTCAGCATTGAAATACACCAGGTTATTCCCCAATCTTTTAGCTACACAACACTATTTTTCAACGTAATCTCCATTCAATGCTACGGCCTTACGCCACCTTGAAATGAGGGCCTGTATGCCTTCACGGTACCATTCCACTGGTCGATGTCGGAGCCAACGTCGTACTGCATCAATAACTTCTTCATCATCCGCGTAGTGCCTCCCACGGATTGCGTCCTTCATTGGGCCAAACATATGGAAATCCGACGGTGCGAGATCGGGGCATGAGGAAGAACAGTCCATTGAAGTTTTGTGAGCTCCTCTCGGGTGCGAAGACTTGTGTGAGGTCTTGCGTTGTCATGAAGAAGGAGAAGTTCGTTCAGATTTTTGTGCCTACGAACACGCTGAAGTCGTTTCTTCAATTTCTGAAGAGTACCACAATACACTTCAGAGTTGATCGTTTGACCATGGGGAAGGACATCGAACAGAATAACCCCTTCAGCGTCCCAGAAGACTGTAACCATCACTTTACCAGCTGAGGGTATGGCTTTAAACTTTTTCTTGGTAGGGGAGTGGGTGTGACGCCACTCCATTGATTGCCGTTTTGTTTCAGGTTCGAATTGATGAACCCATGTTTCATCGCCTGTAACAATCTTTGACAAGAAATTGTCACCCTCAGCCACATGACGAGCAAGCAATTCCGCACAGATGGTTCTCCTTTGCTCTTTATGGTGTTCGGTTAGACAAAGAGGGACCCAGCGGGAACAAACCTTTGAATATCCCAACTGGTGAACAATTGTGACAGCACTACCAACAGAGATGTCAAGTTGAGCACTGAGTTGTTTGATGGTGATCCGTCGATCATCTCGAACGAGTGTGTTCGCACGCTCCGCCATTGCAGGAGTCACAGCTGTGCACGGCCGGCCCGCACGCGGGAGATCAGACAGTCTTGCTTGACCTTGCGGCGATGATGACACACGCTTTGCCCAACGACTCACCGTGCTTTTGTCCACTGCCAGATCACCGTAGACATTCTGCAAGCGCCTATGAATATCTGAGATGCCCTGGTTTTCCGCCAAAAGAAACTCGATCACTGCCCGTTGTTTGCAACGCACATCCGTTACAGACGCCATTTTAACAGCTCCGTACAGCGCTGCCACCTCTCGGAAGTCAATGAAACTATACGGGACGAAGCGGGAATGTTTGAAAATATTCCACAAGAAATTTCCGGTTTTTTCAACCAACATTGGCCAAGAAAAAAAATGTGTTGCATTACTTATTGAACTGCCCTCGTATATTTCTACGTAGTATGAACTCAAATCTCTAGTTCTGCACTTGCAAATCTTGAAGAATCAGTTCACAGTAAGGGATGATTTTACAAATTCGTCAATATTCTCAATACGGCGGCGTTTAACAACTAGTATTGTCGATAACAAAAATTACGTGACCGTCTCTACTACGATAATTGGTAAAGAAGTAACATAATTATATTTTCATAAAGACTAGTTTTGCAAAGAATAATTATATTTTTCTTTCCCATAGCGCCTAGCGCTCGCAGGCGTAGTACTCTCCACCGACTACAATCCTAGCGCTGCTTTGAACAGTTTTTACATTTCTTATCAGCTTCACAGGAGTGACAGTACAAAGGTAGAGTCCTCGGATACACTGAAACAAGAAATACCGCAGTTTCATCAGCGTTTATCGGCCTAGAAAACGTAGGATCAAGAACTGTTCTGCGGTTACGATCCATAGGAACAGTAGTAGTAGTAGTAGTAGTAGTAGAGGGTTTTTAGGGCGCACGACAGCAAGGTCTTCAGCGTCCGATCCACAGGAATAACCACTATGCAAGAGAAGTGAAACGTGGTGTTAACTGCTCCATGAAATGGAAAGGTTCTATCTACTGGGACTTCATGCCCTTCAAGCGCTTAGAGATAACGACCTTTCCGCCGAGTGCTTCTCCGCTATTGTCACGTGACAACTAACTGCCATGACCCAAATACCGAATTGGTTGTGCGGCAGAGGGAATCGAATCTGGGATATTTGTGAGGGGAATTACAGCTACAGCATTTGATTTACAGCCAGTGACAATCTAGTGAAATTCTGGTCAAGAAAAGTCTAGAGCTGTATGTACCACACAGATATTAAATTCGAGTATATGTGAGACTGTGTTTGTTAATACAAAGAGCAGGGAGATGAATACTAGACACTTGGAAAGAAACTAAGCATACTGTTTTTATTTCAAAAGTAGTCGCTCAACTGTCAATATTTTTATCCCATTGTGAGACAAAAAGGCCAATTCCTTCATGGAGAATAGTTTGCAGATGCCTACGAACCCACGATGGTACCCAGGCATGCATCTCTTCCTTCGAATCAATTTGATGGCAACGAAGTCTTTCTTCAGGGCTCCTAAAATGTGGAAAACGTATAGGGAGAGATTGGGACTGCATGGAGGATGTATAAGAACCTCCAAGCGAAACTTTTGCAGCGTACTCCAAACAACCGGCACAGCGGTACTTGGACACTTTGCAGCAAGTGAAGCGCACCATCTAGACCTAACGCTCAGGAATGTTTACGGATGGGATTATTCTGTTGCAGGACAATACCCACCCACGCGTCGCCATGGTCGTTTCAATTACGCTGTGATAGTTTTGTTAGGAAGCCTGTACATATTCTACATGCAGTTCCGGTCTCTCCCCATGTGATTGCCATAATTTTGGAAGCATGGCCGTCGATGTGCTTCGGACGAAATGGTTCAAATGGCTCTGAGCACTATGGGACTTAACATCTAAAGTCATCAGTCCCCTAGAACTTAGAACTACTTAAACCTAACTAACCTAAGGAAATCACACACACCCATGCCCAAGGCAGGATTCGAACCTGCGACCGTTGCGGTCACGCGGCTCCAGACTGTAGCGCCTAGAACCGCACGGCCACTCCGGCGCTTCGGACGAAGAGATGCACGTCTGGGTACGGTCATGTTTCCATGAAGCCATAGACAGTCATGTCTCAGTGAACGATTACTTTTGAAATGATAAACAGGATACTTACTTTATTTCCAACTGTCTCCGTTTCATTTGACTGCCCCTTTCATGCCCGCGGTGTAAAGTCGACATCGTGTCCGATGTGTGCAATTCTGGCCTGCTTATGCCGTTGCCGCTGCCGCGTGGCGTCTAGTATAGTCCACAATATCCCTGGAGCAGATGTGACTGCAATTGTGCTGATACTATCGCCATATAAAACGGCAGTAGTCGAACACTCTTGAGAAAAGGGGTATAAAATTGCATTCAGCGACACGTCTATCATCACGAGAGCAAATGGTTCATCGGGCAGTATAATAAAAGGAGCTATATAGATCAAAATATCTAATAACATCCTCAGTAACGATCGCAGCTGGCACCAAAATACGACGTGACCTTGTGAGTATGTTACGGTGGACACAGCTGACGCGGGACAAAGACTGTACCTTATATGGCGATAAATCGATTACCATTGACCTTCACGGACAAAATTTTGCACTTGTTCAGGGATATTTACAGAGCACTTTGGTTTAGGTGACCCGCGGTTTCCGAAGGTTGTTTAAAAAGGTCTTTCGTTGGCAGAAATGTGTTCATCGCTAGGGAGACTATGTTGACAAATAATTACGTTGACATAAAGAATAAAGACATAGCATTTTGATTTGTTCAGTATGTTTACCCAAATTCTTTGGCTTCTGAACAGTGAAAAATTCTGTAATGTGATCATTACCCAAACATACAACACAGTGTAAAGCAGCAACCCTTAGACAGACACAAAAGTTCTGTGACATGTTGGCTGGCACTAGTATTGCACTGTGGTGCCGCTCTTTGGTGCACATCGGCAAACTGCTATTTAGCACTGCTGGTAAGCAAATGCGAGATGGAACCGAGCAGTACTGAAAGCCGCCTTGAGCTCGAAGAGGAATGAGGGAATTGCAGTTGTTAACAGCAACTACTGCGGCTGAATACAATAAGTTTGTTTCTAAGCGAGATTGATATCTCTTACTGTCGCCATTTGCACCCTTTTGGACGTATTTTCGGTGGAAAACAAAAAGATAAATGGGGATAAGATACGAATCGAAACGTAACTATTTTGTAATGAGCCACTGGAGACCAAGGGCCCTGTATTCAAAACTACCCACCAAATATCACTGAACAATTTTGTCCGTCCAGTTTGGGATCACCCTAGATAATTTCTGAACCTCATATATACTAGAAGTTACTATCATATTCATATGTACCTGCTCGAATGAGGCCTAATTATGACGAATACTAATTTTTATACATTGCCATAGATCTTACCAGTGCAAGCTCTCTCTCTCTCTCTCTCTCTCTCTCTCTCTCTCTCTCTCTCTCTCTCTCTCCAGCCGCCCCAGGCGACGGATGAACTGTTTAAATTTTTCCAACGTGACATGACTAGTTATACAACACTAATTGGTTGTGATGTAAAATATGTAAGTGGGCTGTTTAGGCTTTTATATTGGTAACGCCACGTAGCGCTCTGTATGAAAATCACTGGATGTGCTGTGTGCAGTCTGTGGCTGGTTAGCATTGTTGTAATATGCTATTGTAGTGTTGGGCAGTTGCCTGTTAACAGCGCGCAGCGTTGCGCAGATGGAGGTGAGCCGCCAGCAGTGGCGGATGTGGGGAGAGAAATGGCGGAGTTTTGAGAGCGGATGATCTGGACGTGTGTCCATCAGAGACAGTAAATTTGTAAGACCGGATGTCATATATTATGACTTTTGAACACTATTAAGGTAAATACATTGTCTGTTCTCTATCAAAATCTTTCATTTGCTAACTATGCCTATCAGTAGTTAGTGACTTCAGTAGTTAGAATCTTTTATTTAGCTGGCAGTATTGGCGCTCGCTGTATTGCAGTAGTTTGAGTAACTAAGTTTTTTGTGAGGTAAGTAATTCATGAAAGGTATAGGTTATTGTTAGTCAGGGCCATTCTTTTGTAGGGATTATTGATAGTCAGATTGCGTTGCGCTAAAAATATTGTGTGTCAGTTTAGTCTTGATCAGAATAGGCAAAGAGCGAAATGTCTGAGTACGTTCAGTTCTGCTCAGCTGTTTGAAAAGCAAATAATGTAAGAGGTATATCAGCTCAGTAATTCACTAATTTTTCTAAGGGGACGTTACAAATAATATGGCGTTTTCCAATTCTTTCAGTGTAAAGTAATGTGCGGGGGCGTGCTGAGAATTAATTCCCCCGAATTTTTCTAGTGAAAACTCTCGAAGCTCTTTAAATAACTCAATCGTTACTAACATTCTACATTTTTATTATTCAGGTCTACATATCTGCAGCCATCTGCCGCTAGAGGGCTCGAAATTGTTGCGTATAACATAATTATGTCGGTGAGTGAGAAACAGCGTACTGTAAGCGATCTTCAAATTCTAAGCGTTCGCCCACAGATTTAAATCCGACGCCTTGGATTCACTGTCGTCGATCATCATCCACACGCACCGGACATTCCCGTTTGATGTCCATCTGCTTCTAAAGCTTAAAGTGAGGACTTCACTATGATAGTGATGAAGCGATGCAAGCAGAGGGAACGTTGTGTTTCCATCAACAAAGTAAAAAATTGTACTGTGACGATGTCACCAATGTGGACTTTGGTTGGGAGAAATGTCTTCATCGCCATGGTGACTATATTGACAAATAAATACATACACGTGAAGAATAAAGACGCAGAATAATAGTAACCCTTGTTTTATTAAAAAAAACTTAAAGAGTTTTCACGTAAAAGCTTCTGAGGCATCACTTTTCAGTACGCCTTCGTACATCATGTCCTGAGTGGCGTCCGGCACAAGTATTTTGTTTGGTAGAATCAGTAACTCTATACGTAGCTGCTTAAACTGTGCTGTTTATCCACGCTGACCGGCAATAACTGTCGGTCATCGTCACCTTTTAATGCTGCCCAAATGGGTTTCCGATGCCATTAACATCTGCTGAAGCCAAATGAGTAATTAAGGGCGCCTGAATTGGTACAAACGTGTTCCATCTCGTTTGCTCTGTTGCCATCCAAAAAATAAAAGGCCCTCGAAGCGACTCGCGTACATTTTAATAATCCCGCAATCATTTCGACTTTTCACGAGTAGCGCTCGTTTCCAGAGATATTGACGCCGGCTTTTACCAAAGTGGGCGCTATCGACCGACAGATTAACATAGCTCTGAATGCCATTATTTTAATGGATGTTTCAAGTCCGACTGCCAACTGTGAAATGAACCGGAAACAGCACCGCAGCAGTGCGCCGCATAATATAGTTGCTGATTTTTAACCGCTAATGTACATTTGCGCTATGACGTAATATCCTCAAATAGCATTACAAACAAATATTGGTTTGCATTAATTATATGATTAGTGGTGACTACAGCCACTTCATTAGCGAAACGTACACATAAAGTGTACTAGGTCCGGTGCAATAAAATATCTAAAGATAGCTTAAACTATTCATTTAAGACAATCCCTCGTTGCATCGTCTCCCTTTCAAAGGTGTGACAAAAGACGTTCTCTGTGAGTTATCTTGGGTTAAGATTTTCATTTATTTCAGTTCAGCAATACCCAAGATTTCAATGGTTCTTCAGGAGCAATCTGATTTTTTTCAGTTGTATTTGTTTCTCAGTGAAGTCTTTTTTTGTTATCAATACCACTGATTAAATATTGTAGTTTTCACTGAAATGTTTTTCTTATTTAAGGTTGTATTGTAAAAGGAACATTTACGTCTTTAAGCTAAAAAATACTCACTCTTCTCTCATTGCTGTTACCCAAAACCCATTTTACTTTTCCGCTTGATATCAGTGAAATACGTCTCGAATTTATATTGTACCTTATAGCATTGTTACCCAAGACATACAAAGATATTCGGATGAGATTTTTTACAAGGGATTGTAGCTGGACTGGTTACAGACAAACGAGAACCAAGAGCAGGAGTGAAGTACACACAGGCGACTGTCCTTCGTCTACAGGGATGAATCGAAAGTGATGGATGTGGGTAACTCGGCGTTTTATGCCCGTAGTTACGGACTAATCGAATATCAAATGAAACTATATGGTTCCAGACACCTTTTAGCGACGAATGAAAATTCCTATCGATACGGAAGTGCTATCCCAATACAGTTGGAGAGCCTCTGCAGTGCTGTTTGACTTTACGCGGAACATCAAGTCGGCTAAGGTGTGAATGGAAAGATGAAATGGTGAGGCAGGCGTGCTAGAGTAGACCGTGCAGTTATGCAAAGCCACTGCGCCAGGGAGGCGTAGGGTCAGCTCGTCTGGTCTAGTGAGCAGAACGCGCGGGTTCGAATCCTGACCTCGCAATAAGTTTTCATTCATCACCTCTGTCTGCATAATCGATTATTCAGTCTGCCAGGCAAATCATAGGTTTTCCTAGCGGAAAATATTGAGATTTTGATGGCCATTAAATGCTGCCAAAACCTGTCTTCCAACAAGTGATTAACATTCTCCAATTGGTTAAGTTTTCTGTAGTCTGTATCTAATGCCCGGTGATGCACGAGGACAAATAAATAATTTTCTAATCTACTACAAATTTGTTAATCAATGCAGGGCGAAAGTGTTCGATTGAGTAAAAGTAGAGGCTGGTATCGACACGAATGAACGAACTGACGAACTCACTAAAGAGACTATTCGCAAACTTTTCCAGAATTTAATCTAGGAAAGAGCTGCCTGAGCGGCAGCAAGAATGGCACCTTACATCTTGTTTTGTGGGCAGACATTATACTGACAGCGAGCGTAAAGTAACAACACAACCATGATTCTATTTTTGTAGTTGCCGTAGAAAAGGAATATGCAGTTTACTACGATGAGATTCAGCCATGACTGTTACCCAACCCATGTACACAAGATTAATTAGTGAGATTTTCCCACCTGTGTCTACGATAATAGTTCATCGGGAAATATTGACCAAATTATTTTTGCTGGCAAACAGAAGAGTAGAATCATTTCTACGCATTCTGAAAAAGATTTAAGTTCCTCAGCCAAATGTTGTTAAATATCTTTTATGTACTAACAACCCATAAATATACGGTATTAATTTTGGCTATGTTTTTGAAGCGGATATTCAGTTGTGACTCTACAGGGCGATCGGAAACAGTCTAAAACGCTTGTAAGGATGTTGTGGGGTAAGTTTTGCCGAGAAATTATTGTTAAGATAAAAATTCGATACGTTGCACCGTTTTTTGGTTAATTAGCATTGAAGTCAGACAATCGGATGGTTGTGCTCGCAAATTCAAGCGGCTCTACACGTACTGTTAGAGTCAGATGTTCTCAGAATATAGATAATGCCCCACAAGACTGCTCAGTGTTTGGCTTGGGTTCTATCCTTAATACCTTCCGATGTCCAATTCTTGTGTTGCTGTCTTGTTGGGGTTTAAGAAACAAAATGGAGGACACAGTTGGCAACACACTCTCTGTTTGTGCGAACAACAGCCTGATTGGCTAACTTCCATGCTGATTGACTACAGATAACATTTATTTCTCAGCATAATCCATCTTGCAACACCCTTACAAGCTCTTCAGACTGTTTCTGACCACCCTTTACTGTGATAAGGATTGTATTCGTTTATTTGTGATTGACTACGAGTATAACTGTGTCACGTTAAATTAAGATAACTTAGGTGTATTTTATGTGTTAACATTCGAGAGCTTTATGTGGTGCTAATGTAGATTGTTTGTGGCTAATGCTTTACTGAACAAAGATAAATAAAAGAATAATTCAGAGAGCCCGCAGTCGTCAACAGAGTATTCAACTGATCCAAACTATATGCTTCACAGCGATACGCGAAGTAGTGGTTGAGCTTCGTCAGCTCATTCGAACGATCGTGATGTAGCAGTGGATATCTGCCATGGGGATTGAGTGGGTTGCGGTTGACGGTTTTGCAGCATAGGTATTTCGACTGGAGGTGGTCCTGAGTGGTTTTATCAACAGCCCGTAGTAAATTTAAAAAAATAAATACATAAAAAGTGGACTGGAACTGATGGGACGTGGGCTGGGAGCTGGACTGAGAGTGTGGGTTGGAATGCCAATGTTTCAAGCGCTTACTGGAAGGATTTCCGTTACGCAAATCTGGCTGTGCTTAAGGCAGGAGAAAGTGCAGATGAGTATGGTTGCTGTGAATGCTGAGGGGCAGTTGTGGTGGGACGAGATTATCTTCTACGCGGAAGAAAGTGAAATGGTAGTTGTACTTTCCCTTATCGACCAGGCGCGGACAAAATTTCTGTGGGCGTATTGTTGTGTCTTTGGCTCAAAATATACCACTGCCACTCACTTCCTGGCCTGACTGTTGGAAGGAATCTGCTATGATTTGAATCGTGTAGCAGTTTAATCTCATAGGTCCGAAATGTTCTAGTTATCGTTTCTGCCACCCAAAGTCTCTCCTTCTGTCACATCATGGAAAACATGGTTACAGGAACCGTTAGTTCACTTTTCAAACAGTTAATCTGGGTACTTCTAACGACTACGTTTATGAAACAATCGCACCATCTGCTAGATGCAAAGGCTTCATTTAGACACGACAAATAAAACGAAGTACTCGGAGTACCACGGCTTCTTTCTCATAAGAAATTGAAAGAGAGAGAATGAAAACATTTTACTATAACGAAAACAAATAAGAAGCTGAAATTACTATGATCAACAATTTATATTACTTCTTAATTTTGTTGAGTGCAGTACATTAAGAACCAGGGGGAACACGTCATCTCGAGCTCACTTGTGTCGGCGCCTCTGTAGCCTACGAACCTCTCGGCGAGTTCAGCTTACGCAACGATACGTGAGTGAGCCGTTGACAGCCGTACAGGGCATCCCGGGTGTAGTGAAACCTCGCAGCACCGGTCCCGACTCAAAGAGAGACCGCACCTACTCAATGTACCGATTTCATCTAAGTTAACAGTATATGCAAGACTTGGCAGAAAAAGGTGACACAAATGGGAACTCCACATGGCCAAGCGGTTAGAACAAAACAGCATTTTTGGCCTACGAAGGGTGAGGCATCAGCCGTTTTATGTTAAACGTAGATGTGAAACAGTGGTTCGCGCAACAGAAAAAAAAAAACAATAATCCGATGGTTGGTGGGTCGAGTACTTACACAGAAACTCTTTCATTTTCGATTTTTACGTTACTTACACTGCAATTAAACCGAAATAATGCTCACTATATTCCATTTATTAATATTTACATGAACTGCATGAAAAGACAACCAAGGAAATTTTTGAACTGAGAATTCAGAAAACGGTGGATGTTCACGTCTCAAAATACGGAAATGTCATCATTACTGCATCAGGGAAACTTACAACTGCATTACCAAAAAGTTTTTGACTGATCTTATAAAGCCCTGCGTGCCAGAGAACAAATTTATCCGGCTAAATCACTCGTAGCGAGGACAGAAAAATCCACTATTGTATGATGACATATTTCAAAATCGAGGTGGACTGCCATTGTACAGTTTTAAAGTGATTCCCTATAAATCCATTCCGCTAGTGCAGCCCCACGGCGTCTGTTTTTATCGCCAGGTAAAGAGAGAGCGAAAGAAATTAGACCCTAGAAGACTGCATAAAAGCACATTCAGCTGTACATGACTAACTCCCCTCATCAATATTTGACGAAATGATGCATCACGCGCGGTTTGCTGCCAAACTGTGCGATGAAAAAACCTTTTATGAAAGTAACCCACTGTTTTTATGTCTATAGAAACTTTAAAACAACCAAGTAATAGTAAAAATGTGACGTTTATAACATCTGAAAGACGGTGAGAAAATTGTTTTTTTTTCTGTTTTTATGGTGTAAGTCTCTCCGGCACGTAATTCATCAAATGTGTAATAACAATGGGACCCAACTTTGTATTAGAACATCTCGTGTACGCCTTACGATCCTTCCTAGAGATTTGTTCGGAATCCCAAATTTTCCTTTGCCTTTCACTTTTATGCCTTATAAGAAAGTATTAATAAATACAATACTTTGCTAATTATTTTCAGCGCACGTAAAAACTGTACAAAAATTTCCGCGTAGGGCCTCTATACAACGACCGTCAAATTACCATTCTATTCTCTTTCCGCTATGCCAACCGCTGCTCCACCGCTACGAAAAAATAAAATGCCTCGTTCCTCGCCCAACCTGCACCAAAAATGCTATATTTTTCTAAACGCTGAGCCATGTGAAGGTCCCAATTGTGTCGCTTTTACTCCTGGTCTAGCGCTTTATATACCGTAAATTAAGACGAAATCAATGATGACGACTAGGCACAGTCCCCCTGTGAGCTAAGTGGAACAGCCCTTCCGAGGTGGGCTACCATGCCTGTGTCACAATTTTACAAATATAAGTAATCTAAAAGGCGAATAATATTTGTTGTACAGCTATTGATTACTGATTTTCTTGGTCTGTTTGCTTGTTGTAACATATCAAATTTCCTTGCAACACATCTCAGGGTTGAAATAAATACCTTGTAAAATTTTTAAATTATTTTTTGTGGGCTACCAGGCTTTACCATTCTCGAGCTCTTGCATATCTTGCCCCAACAATTAATTAACTGGGTCCGTGGATTGCAACCATGTGTTGCTGCTAGTGCAAGTGTGCTGGGCCGAAAACCCAGAAGTCTGTGGGTTGAAACCACACTTTGCTGCCATATTGTACACAGCTGATTAATTGTTGGGCTACGTAAACAACAGCTTGGGAGTAGTAAGGTCTGGTAGCTCGGGAAACAAATTTAAAATTTTCGCAAGGTATTTATTTTAAGCCAGAGATGCGTTGCAAGTAAATTTGATATGTTACAACAAACAAATAGTGCAACAGATAAAATTACATGCCTTTTGAAAATTTAAAGGAAAATGATAATGAGTTCACTTTTATTTACACGAAATCTGATCTGGCAGAACAATAAGAGAAAAATGCCTCAACTTCCTTTAACTAAACTTGAGCCCCAGTTGAATCAAAATTTATACTGACTGAATTAGGATGCAAAAAATAATATTACTGTGCCGAAAAAGTGAAGTAACGTGAAGATAAAAAAATGCTTACCTCTTTTGTTACAACGATTACAGGTAATAAACTAACAGTTGGCAAATATAAGATACGTATTTTACAACGTATAAATTCTGTGAGTATATATCCTTTCGGGCGAAAATCACACTCGACAGAACGGATACAAATAGATTATTCCGCCGCCTCACGAGCTGGCAAAACACAGTACGGAAAACAGCAGAGTGATACTTATGAACAACAGTGAGCACTGTTCTTGACACCAGAACACACCAATTACAATAACAGAAATGCAGTCAAATTCTTCGTAACATAGCAATTGGCACCAAGTGGTTATAACATCAGCTGAATCATTGTAGTTGGTACAACTGAATGAACTCTAGAACGAAATTTTGAAAAAGCAGTTCAACGGACGGAAGACTATGAACAGAAAACATAATTGAAAGTACGTAAGTGTAGCTTGAGTTTGTTTTAGATGAAACAATAATACCAACAGCTCATAGAGAAGGTTCAGATCAATTAACTGTGACTACAACTGCCGTGTGGCTATAATCGGAGCAGGGCATGGAGAAAACTAGATATCAGGGGGCACAGTTTTCAATGTTTTCAAACGCAAGTCCTCACCAGTAACGACGACTGGCGTGCACTCGCTCTGATCCAGTTGCAGTCATGGCATTTAACATGGACGTTATGCCAGCAACGAATCAACTACAAAACGATGCAGGGCGTATATAGCAGAAAATACTTTTTTCTCAAGACTGCACACCCGCGTAGTGCTCCACTAGCAACGCTGAATGGTTGCGCTTGCGCTGCTGTGTCCTTACGGATAGTTACAGCAGAGCAAGTGTAACCAGACTGTCGGAGCCTCCTCCTGGCGACTCACACACCTCTCCAGTAGGCTCGGCCGCACTGCCTTCCGTAGTCACAGACAAAGCTCGGGAGGTACGCTACCGGAAGATCTTTCGCACGACGAGATCGATTACTTTGATACAACGGAATCGATACGAGCCGACCACGGCTCAACTTCAGTTCTGGTACAAGCATTACAGAAACGCGTGAACATTGACTGCTGATGACTGTTCCAGTCGGCTGTCAACTGGAATCATATCAGAAGGCGAGAGATCTGATTCTGTGAGATCGTAGACGGACTCTCCTAAATTTCTGTAGGACCTTGGGAAAAGTAATAGTGTACGCGAATGAGGTCTGTCAGAAGGACTGAAATGTCAAGGATTGTGGTGAAGTTTGCGTCACTAGTATCTGGGTGTTGGATAATGCTGCTTCAAGACGCTCACAAGCAACCTCACGTGAAACGTTGGCTGTGGCCATATATATAAAATCCCTGTGTGATGCAGCATAGTTTGTGTTGAGAAATAACTGTTAAGAGAGCAATACGATGCGGTACGCCAATTCCGAGTTAATTAGCACTGAAGTTCCAATTAGTACGTTGTGAGAGCGAAGTCAAGCGGCCGGCCAAATACAATTAATGTCAGTTGTTCTCATAGCGTAGACGATAGCAGAGGAGACTGCTAAGCCTTTGGCTCGGGTTCGATCCTTACCACCGTCTACCGTCCCACGTCCAACTTCTTTATCGTTCTCTTGTTCGGTTTTAGGAAACCAAACGGAAGACACGTTTGGCGACAGCTCCTTTGACGGGGCTCTCTAATTCGAACTCGCAACAACCTGATGGCTAACGTCAGTGTTTATTAACTTGGAAACGGTGCAAAGTATCTAATATTTTTTTGAATAACATCTATTTCTGAGCACAAACTACCCTGCAATACCCTTACAAACTTTTCAGACTGTTTCTGACCACCCTTTACATTATAGACAGAACTGTTGATTAAGAGTTTGTCCATTGTGGTCAGACGATCAGTATATAGTTCTACTGCGACTTTCTATGCCGTTTGAGGAAGAACACAAGGGCAAAATGGTCAACGGAAATGGCGTATGAGCTACTGGATACTCCGGCGTGACGATCACAAACGGTGTGCAGACAAGAATTTGTGATTACAAACAAGATGACCATTGTTCCCCACTCACTAGACTTGCCTCAAAGTGACTTTCCCTCTTCCCATGGATTAAAATCTAGTAGAAGAAGAAAAGCTTTGATATGCTGGAAGGAATTCAAGCGTAATTACAGACGAAAGTAAACACCCTAATAAAGAAAGACTTTCAGATACTACATTTACATCCGTATATGAACTAAACAATTTGCAAACCTTCGCGAAGTACATGGTAGGGGATACTTTCTGTTGTATCATTAATTTGGGCTTTTGTCGGTTCCATTCGTTTGTGGAACACGGGAAGAATGGTTGGTTAGATGCCTCTGTGCTAGCTATAATTAGTCTAATTTGTCTTCACTGCGTCTACGAAATTGGAGTACATTCCTAGATTCCTAGAAGTCGCTTCTACAAATTTACTAAGCAGGCTTTCACGGTATGGTTCCGTTTACCTCCAGGCATCGGCCATTTTAGTCTGTTCAGCGTCTCCACGACGCTTCCCCAGAGGTCAACCAAAGAGTAATCATTTGTGCTGACTATCCTTGTATACGTTGAATATCCTCTGTAGATCTACTTGATACGGGTTCCACAGACTTAAGTAGTGAAGATCAGTTGAAATTCTCTAGTTTTCTACCACTCAAACGAAGTCTGTCACTTGCGTTACCCACCAATTGGTCTACGTGATCATTCCCTTTCATATCCCTACAAAGTGTTAAATTCAGTTAGTTGTGCAGGTTGACTGATTCCAGTTATGACTCACTGATATTGTACTCGTAATATACTACGTTTTCTAGTATTTGACATAAATTTACGACTCTGAACAGTTTAAACAAATTGTCAAACTTTGTATCGCTTAGAAATCTTATCGAGGTCTGGCTAAATATTTGTGCAGATTTGTGAGACAGTACTGCATTATAGATAACTGTATCATCTGTGAAAAATTTTCACTTATTAATTATGTTGCCCGCAGCGTCATTAATATACAACATGAACGGCAAGGTGTAATGGAACTGAACAGTTCTCCTGTCTCTCTCTCTCTCCTCTCGCAAAATACGATATTTACATCAAATTTTTCATATTATCCAACGGAACTCTTTTTTATCTAGAAACCAAAGTCACATAAAAAACACAAGATTTATTACCAAATACTGTCATTACAGAAGATTCAAAATCTCGGATTTTACAAGGATTTCGATAAATCTCGGCCATGTTCATTAAAAAGGAATTATCCTATCATTCATCCAGAGTGAATTACGGTAATTACGCGAAAATGAAATTTTAGCCCCACCCTTCCCGATTGCGTTTCTATTACCTTAACCACAGTGCAATCTTGTTGGCGTATACTTTCACGAAAACACAAATGGTTTGTTGTGTGAATATGAAAAGGTAAGAGGTAAATGTTTAACCAGAAAAATCGAGAGATTCGTCATTGCGTCATTTGTCCGAATCTTCTCACGCTATGAAAGTCAGGCATTCAGTGTGGAAATCTATGTTCTTTGACGGCTTGGGGAAATATAATACTCCTATTGACATTTCTCAATGGTGGACCGCCAAATTCCATCGTGGTTCGTTGAAGGAAAGCATCTGCAGTTAATATTCAGTCATGCCGACAGTGAAATCGAAAAGAAGCGTTATAATGAGGTGGCCGGTGGTTTTGCGTACTAAGATAACCGTTTGTGACAGCTCAGTGGCGAACTTGAAACAGGAATTTAGTTCTTTTTGACCAGCTGTAATTCTTTGATTCCAGTATTTTAGAAACGAAAAGCTAGAAATACTATTGTCTGTACTCAGCCTTTATTGGATCGCAGTGGCGTTGCTGGCTCGTGTAACCAAGGTTTGTGGCTTTCCTCTGGAATGGGTGTCGTTTTCAGAAAGATGTGGAAAATATTTCACACTAATGAGATGACAAAAGGGGGCAAAAAAATTTTCTCACAAATGTGATCGAAAGGCAAAAAGACCGATTGAAAATAATGGCTCTAGCGCGTTCACTAAACTAACAGCTATTTCCCTTCGTGTTAGTGGAGTAGGAGCCCGGAATGAGCCCGAAGCTAGAAATCTAGAACCTGAGTTGAGAGTTACTAGAGTGGAATTTGGGACTCCGCTCTTACGAAATGCAGATTCTTCAACATGCACTCTATCACTGACACTAGTTTCCCTCAAATGCTGCTTCACAGGAACTCTAAAGACGACCTACCAAGCGATATGTGAGTAGGTCCTCAGATTCGGCTGCTTAAATTCTGTGCACCGGCGAACTTGACCTACCACGTCGTCTACAGCCAGTTCCGTTAGAAGTGCAAACTTAACTTTCCGGCGAAATCAGTTTTTCTGATGTAGGTGAAATCAAGAGTTCGCCCACAACAGTATACAGAGTTCTTGGCCTAATGCTTTTAAGTTACTTCCGCAGTTCTAACAACAGGCAACAGTTAATGTACAGCCAGGACGGCGACGCTACATTGGTAAATAACTTCGTTGGGTTTCCTCTTACGAGAAAGTAACGAAAGTAAATTTATGAATTTAGACTTAACGGCGAAGCAGCGAACAAGCCTCACGGCCTGATAGATGTGATTCCTCCATTTTTATGCTAGAAGGCAGAAGCCGACTGTTCTGCAACAGCAGAGGAATCCGCTTGAGTGTTTTTCCTTCCGCTTCTTTCCTTTTACTCACGTCAGTGGCGAATAGTCCGATCTCCAGTAAACATCTGTTCTTCTTAGTGCGAGGGAGATAATCTTGACATGAGTTTTACACCCACCAATTTTAACGAAAGTATTATCATATTCAACAAAATGTGCAAGAATTATAAGCATTTTTTAACGAAACTTCCCTGTATGTGGAAAGTAGTAAGTCTTGTTGAGCCTGTCGCATTAGCACCAGTCTGCGTCTTTTGCTCAAGCTTGGAGGGACAACCAGCTCTGCAGACAAAAACACTAAACCCGTATTTCATTTTCGGCGATTATTTTCAGAATGTCAATTTGAAAGAAATCAAAATGAGAAGAGGAGTCAATGAAGAAAACTGCCGTTGCAATACTGCCTGGAAAATTTACCATCAGGAAAGCAACACGGCACATTGCTGAAGCTTTAACCTCAATTGGAGAATATGTTGCTGCCCTCAAAGGAGAAAAAGTACAGAAATTGTAGTCAATGGAGCAGGTTTAAAGACGCTTTACTATCAGTATGAAGTCCGTCCCCGGTAGCTGAGTCGTGTTAGTCTGCCTTCGGCAGGGCAACAGAGCGGACGCGTACGTGTTGACTTCGTGTGGAGCGCGAGCTCGCCTTGTTTACATTCTGACGGCCGTTGCTTAAGTGCCGGCTTACCTTGAACGATCCATGGCGAACCGTTACCGTAAATCAACACTCCGATTTACTTTCTGCAACGATTATGCCCGACCCAAAGCACTCGAGGTGGAGCGTTTTCTGCGAGAGGAAGTGAAGATCCCGGCGACCGATATTATCGGCATACATTTGTCCATCGTGAGCAGCACGGTCTATGTGAAAATCATTAACGACGCGGCGTGCGAACGCATATTACGTGAGACCAAACAGGGGCTCCGCATCTGTCATGCTGATGACAATGTGGGGGAGGTAACCGTCGACCACGTAGACTTAGGTATGCGAACGATACGCATTTTCGAACTGCCATTCGAACTTCCTGCTGAGGAAGTCATCGCGGCACTTCGCCCATACGGCACAGTCCATGGCCACACTGCGCAGAAGTGGACACAGTTTCGGACGTATCCTGTCCTAAACGGGGTCCGACAGGTCACCATTGATCTCCGAAGACACGTCCCGTCCTACTTACAGATCGGCGGATGCCGTGCAATAATTATATACGACGGCCAGCCTCGGACCTACTCGGGTGCGGCAAAGAAGGCCACCTTAGATCCGAATGCCTACAACGGCGTGTTACGCAACTTCCAGCTGCCGAACAACCACCCACGTCGCAACCTACAGTGCTACCGGTGACCTATGCCGCTGCTCGAGCGTCTCCTACCGCTTTGCAACGTCGCCCGGTCACCACAAACGATGCCACCAACGAGCCCGACCAGACACCGACGGAGACCGCCTCGGACGGCCCACCGCCTCTGCCGGCCACCGACGCCGCTCCGAAGATGCCGGCGCAACCAGACGCTGACCCTGACCTCGGAAACACGATGGAGATCGACTCGCTCATCGTTCTTACAGCGACCTTTCTGCCAGAACGACGCGACTCTCTTCCGTCGTCGGACACGGAGGGTCGCACAAGGAAACAACGTTCTCCGAAACGTCGCAAGCGAAGACGTCGCACAGTTTCCGGCCAAGAGGAGACGTTGCAAGTCGAGGAGGACGCAACCGCCGACCAGCACGAGGCCTCAGAACCCGCTACTGCTGACGAAGACGTTATGAGCGCGGAGACATCCAGCGGTGTGCCTGCGCCCCGTGCTGACGCTGAACTAAACCATGACCGTATCACTGGCAACACTACACCACGCACAATTACACCATCTTCTGCAGACAAAATGGAAGATATACCAATGTCCGCTTCCACGGCGTGGCACGAGGAAGAGGTCCGAGACGCAGGACCCGTTACGGGACCCTCCGCCGTAACGGCCGCACCACTAATCATACTCTCCCCAGACTCCCCTGCGGGCCAGCGGGATAACGTTCCGCTGCGACGCCCACACCCTTGCGCGGATAGCGGAGTGGACCAGCCACCAGCAATCCGACACCAGGCCTACCGGATAGCAACCATCAACACCAACAACATCCGTTCCAGGGTGAAAATCCGCCTTATGCAGGAGATTTTCTGGGCTTCGGATATTTCGCCCATCTGCAGGAAGTTCACTTGGCTAGTCTCCCGGATATCAATGGCTATACCGCCCATGCCTCCGCGAGTGATCCTATGGGCCGCGGAGTGGCCATCTACGTCCACCACGGGATTTCTGTGACCGATGTCGCCTTCCTTCCATCAGCTCGGGGCATGGCACTCACCGCCGTGGGGACACGCATCATTAATGTCTACGCTCCCTCAGGCACCGACCGACGGCATGAAAGAGCCCAGTTTTATTCCGAGGAAATCGCTCCCCTGCTTTTAGAGCGTTATGACCATTGCCTACTAGGAGATGATTTTAACTGCGTTCTGCATCATAAAGATCAGATTCCCCACTATGTTACAAGCCAGGAACTACGTATAGTGGTGCGAGACCTCCTGCTTCACGATACCTGGGAAGTTCAACACGGCGACCTTTCTGGCCATACCTTTCTTACTAGTCATTCCGCAAGCCGACTAGGCAGGATATATGTCTCACAAACTCTTAGATCTGCGATACGGGGCGCCGAACGCTGGCCGCTGGCATTTTCCGACCATTGGGCTTACATCTGTGCGGTCTTCCTTCCGCGCAGCCGTGCGCCATGGAAACTCAATACTTCCCACTTGCATGACCTGGCGTGTCGCCAACAAGTCACTGACACGTGGACAGCCTGCGAACGACGCCTTCCCTGCTACCACTCGACATTGACATGGTGGTTGGACTGCGCCAAGCAGGCGATCCGGAGGACACTAATGAGATACGGGAAGGACATGGCCGACTGGCATCGTACCACTGTTGACTTCTATTATGCGATTCTCCGAGATCTGGACGCTCAACCGCCAACCCCGGACAACCAGTTGGAACGGCAAAGAACTAAGGCGAAGATAATTGCGCTGGCCCGCCGGAAACTGCAAGAAGTCGTGATACGGACGCGGCACCACGATCATGCGGATTTAGAAATTCCATCCATGCATCATATAGTGTCCGACGAACGACGGCGTCGTCGGCAGATCATCACCACTCTGACCACGCCTCATGGAACGCAGGTGACCACTCAGAATGACATCGTCCACGCATTCGTCGAGCACTACCGTCGTACTTATAAAGAAGACGCTGAAACTGCAGCAGAAGACTCCATTTTGCATTACGTCACGCGCACCCTCTCCCACACGGAGGCGGATGCTTTGTCAGTGGCGGTCACGCTAGACGAACGCAATCGCCAAGGGTGCTGTCAACAGATCGCCCGGCATTGACGGCTTACCGATTGAGTTTTACCGTACCTTTCGGGACCTCATGGCACCACGGTGGACGACTGTGTATAAAGAACTGATGACATCTGACCAAGCAATCCACCCGCCTTTGCTGAGGGCATCATCATACCAGTCCACAAACCAGCCCGTGGTCCGATGGTCACAAGTTACAGACCGCTCACCCTACTGAATGCCGATTACAAGATTTTCGCGCGCTTACTGGCAATGCGGCTCCGAGCAACACTCCCTCATATCCTCTCGCCAGAGCAAACGACACCTGGCGGACCGGTTAACATACAGACTGCCACAGGGGAATGTCGCGACTTAATTGCGATAGCGGCGGTCTGCAGACTCCGTGCAGCGGTCGTCGCTTTAGACTTCGACAGCGCCTTCGATAAAGTGCGTCATCCTTTCCTGTTTTCGGTGGCGGCCCGAATGGGCATCCCCCCTCCGTTTCTCGACGTCATCCGGCGTCTTTACGACAGTGCCAGTTCACGTGTACGAGTCAATGGACGTTTAGCATGGCCGGTACCTATCTGCCGTTCGATACGGCAGGGGTGCCCCCTCTCTACCCTCCTGTATGCCATTACCCTTGAGGCCCTTATTGGTGGCTTGACGACCAAGCTCTCTGGCCTCACCCTACGCCAACACACTTTTCGCTGTCGGGCATATGCTGATGACCTCCTCCTCCTCATTCGCTCCGGCTCTGAGATTCGGGAAGTCCTCGAATTGAATACCCGTTATGGGGCTGCCGCTGACAGAGCCATGAATGTCGCCAAATCTTCTGCAATGCACATTGGACGAGGCCTCCAGGAGGGTGAAGTGGCGCCCCTGCCGCTTGTGCGGACTTTCCGGTACCTGGGTATTACCTTTACCCCCACGGTCACACGCACAGCGGCAACGAATTTCCGTCGCCTGTTACACGTCATCCGCAACGTCGTCCGCCAAAACCTCTTGCGCCGCCAGGACACACTTCAACGGGTTGAGTTTCTTAATCTATATGTGGCATCAAAATTGGTTCACATCGCGCAAGTTCTCCCTCTGCCAACTGCAATTGGGCGCAACCTTCAGGCGGCTTTTGGCTATTATCACATGGCTGGTTCAATGTTTAAAGTCCGTTATGAGACACTTACCCTGCCCTCACGGTATGGTGGCGTCGGGCTCGTCAATGTCCGTATGCGAGCTGCCGTCTTGTACATGAGTACCATGAGAAAACAGTAGCTGAGCCAGGGTACATCTCTAACACACAGCTTGCTTGAGGTCCTCCTACCTGCTTCCACCTCACCACCGGTGTCTGACGGCCATATCGTGCCTCATTTGTCTCATATTTCGACCTTTTTCGTCGACTACAGTTACATACATACCAGTCTCCCAGATACACGCCCATCTAGGACTAAGGATTTTTACAGCCTGTTGCTGCGCTGTGTTCCGCGGAATGTGATGGAGACCAAACATCCCTCCATCCATTGTCCCATAGTGTGGACTACCGTCCACCAGCCCTTCCTCCCTACGAACGTCCGGGCACTGTGGTGTCACATAGTCAACAGGAAATTTGCCACGAAGCAGCGCCTTAACAACATTGGCTTGTCAGAATCCCCTCTTTGTCTCCTTTGCCAGCAACTGGGCACTGATGAACACCGTCTGACATGCGCCTCATCGCAAGATGTATGGCGCTTCGTGCAGCAAATCATTGCCTGCTATCTCCGGGTGCCACCAGACAAAATCGAACCTCGAATGTTTCTATACCCCGAGGACCGAAATTTTCTCGCCGCAAATGTCATGCTATTACGTGGGTCAAAGGGTGGGCCGTCGCTTATCTCTTTCATGAGGGACCTAAATCCCGCCTCGACTTCTGGACCTATTTACGAACAGCCCATGCAGCTCTAGAAAACATGCCACGTTACCGAATGTTGCTAACTATCTTCGAGCGGTCTTTGTTATACCTCCACTGAGTTGGGGGGTGCCTGGCTCAGAGGGCACCCTCCCCTCCAACCCCGGCGGTAACAGTTTCCACCGCCTACGATCTATTCTACTTCTGACCTCCGCGGATGGGAGAGCGCGTCGCATATTGCGCGGATTTTATTTCTTTTTGCTTTTCCTTTTTCCTTTCTTTTTCTTTAACCAGAATTTATATTTATTTTCTCTTTCGCCGATGTGTTCATATAATTTCATGATATTAGTGAATATTACAAAAACACATGCAAAAAAATAAATAAATATATAAATAACAACGCCTTCCACTACTGTTGATTCCTGTGTCTCGCATTTCCCTAAGCACCACAGGCTCGGTGGTGGTGAGGAGGACACTGTGGCCAGGCCTCGGGTTTCGACCCCTGCCCGCTTTGTCGTCAGCGCGACAGAACGTCACTCCTAAGGGCCCGGGTTCGATTCCCGGCTGGATCGGAGATTTTTCTCCTGTCAGGGAATGGGTGTTGTGTTTTCTCCTGATCATCATCATCATTTCATTCCCATCGACCCGAAAGTCGTCGAAATCAATTCGAAAGACTTGCACCCGGCGAACGGTCTACCTCGATGGGAGGCCCTAGTGACACATTATTTACATTTATCAGCCTAAAGACAGGCTAATCAAACGTCTTAAATATTTAGACTACCATTTTTTGACACTGAACTAAAGATAAAATAGTTTATGACTTCACAGAACTTTAATGTTGCCATATCAGTTCAGCAAGGACAAGAAACTGCAGGCAGTAAATTTTTCCTGGGTTTAGTGAAGCGACATTACGAGTTTTCCTTACGGTTTGCACAATCTACCAATCTTCAAAGAGCACTAGGTTTCAAGAGAGAGCAATGAATTATTTTTAAGGTGTATAACAGCATTAATATTACTGTTTTATTTAAATTTTTGTTAACATTTGCCATGTTTTGTTCTCACGCAGTGTGCCCAGTGTTGCAGTTATTTGGAACATACCAGTTTAAACATTTTTCATAAAATTTAACTAATAATTTGAAAAACCACCTCTTTCCTATCAATTCCTGAGATATTTTGGTGTTAACGTCCGTGCATTATGGAACAGTTTTATTGTAATTCGTTCTGCGGCTCGTAAAAGAGTGCAAAGAAGCTTATGTGCCCGTCACTGGGCAACTTCCACCATATTACGGACGAGGAGCTCTCGGCTTTTCATTACGACGGCAGAGTTCAGATATTGCGACGTGTTGAAGAGTGCCACACCCTCCACCTTCTGGCAAAGTGTCGAGTTATTGTCGATTGCTGTATAGGGCGCTGCCACCTCCACCTGACTTTGGGCGTCTGGATGATAATAAGAAAATCAATAGAAATAAGATTTCACGAGAATTTCGTCAGTAGGAAGGAAAATCATCACGAAGATTCGGCGATTTTAAGCTGAAAGCGTGCCCAATAGCGGCCAGCATGCAAAGTGCATCAGGTTGTCTACGCAGACATCTGACTCGGGTTCACATCCAAACAGCCGCCTCTCCCCGCCCCCTCCCTCCCCCCGCCCAATCGGTCAAGCCATTACTCCTGTAACCCCATCACCCACCCCATCATTGTACGTGACTGTGGGCCACGGGCACGTTAAGCTCTCAAGATGGTGCAACACTCGTAGGAACGTCTTATTTTAATACTGTCACCCGATAGGAAAACCTAACGCTTTTAATCTACATAAAATTGTTCTCACACTCGATTCGATTCTGCTGAATATTACGTTTGCGTAAAAGTAGAAAGGTAGTTACAGCTTAAATCGTTTCATATACTTTCACACATTATTAGTACCCGCTCCCGTTGTAATTCCTTAGCTGTGTCGCCAGTATGCCTTGCCAATGACGCCAGCGACATCACATTTGAATAGTTATTGAAAGTGGTGGAGGCTGCCCGACTACTCGCAAATCAATCTCTCTGAATAGCATAAAAGATCTTCGTAAGAAAAATTCTTACGTATTTTACCGGTTCCTATCCTGCATAATGTCGCAGTTACGTTTGGACATTAATGCTGTCCCTGCATTTCATCCCACAAATCTAATACGATATTTGTGAAGGATTTTATAAATTTATGTTTCATTATATGGTACTGTGTTTTGCAAATTTTTCACAAGTTGGAATAATGATGTGTCATTAACTCTCCATGTGTAGAATTGTATAGTTATATTTCTTACCTCCGTAATTATTTCGTAGCCTGTTTCATAAGTGGGTCTCCCAACGTGTGAGGGGCTTCAATAAGTAATGCAACACATTTTTTCTCGGCCAATTAGGGTAGAAGAAAATGCAGATTTTGCTGTGGGACATCGCGGAATATTCCAGGTTGAGCCTCTATAGGTTCATCAAGTTCCAATTAGTGGGGACCTTCAAAGCAGCTTCTGTAATGCAGGTGCGTTCCAAGCAGAGAGGTATCATTGAGTTTCTGTTAGTGAAAAACTAGAGTTCGCAGATGCCTACAGGCGCTTGGAGAATGTCTACGGAGGCCTGGCAGTGACCAAAAGCATGGTGAGTCGTTGGGCGAGGCGTCGGTCATCATTGCAACGAGGTTGCGCTAACCTGCTCGACCTCCCACGTGCCGGCCGGCCGTACACAGCTTTGATTCCCGCAATGTTCGAACTTGCGGGAACTCGAGGTGGTGATGGAGCACGATCAAACACCTCGTTGCACAACTGGACGCCTACGTGGGTAGTGCTCACACATTTGTCCAACAGTTGGGGAACACAAAGGTGTGTGCTCGCTGGGTTCCTCGCCGCCTAAATGAAGCCAATAAAGAGCAACGAAAGACTGTATGCAGCTGCTTGCTCATTACGAGCCTGATAGTAACTATTTTTCATCGAACATCGTCACAGGCGATAAAGCATATGTTCATCACATCAAACTGGAATCAAACCGGCAATGTATGGAGTGGCACCAAGAGTTGGAGTATAGAAAGGTACATGCCTGCTGGGTTCCTTGCCACTTAACAGAAGAACAAGAAGAGCTAGGAAGAACCATCTACGCGGAATCGCTTGCGCTTTACGAGCCTCATCGTGACAATATTTTGTTGAACATCGTCATAGATGATGAAACATGGTCTCATAACGATTAACCGGAAAAAACATCAATTCATGGAATGTCGCCACACCATCTCTCCTCCAAAGAAAAAGTTCAAAGCCGCACCCTCAGGCGCTAACATCTTGGGACGGTCGTCTGAGACTCTGAAAAGGTTATTCTGTTCGATGTCCTCCCTCATTGAGCAACAATTTTGAAGTGTGTTGTGTAACACTTACGACACTGAAGAAACGACTTCTGCATTTTCGTCGCTACAAAAACGCTAACTAACTCCTCCTCCTCCTCCATGATAAGGCAAGGCCTCACACAGGTCTGCGCACGCGAAAGCATCTCACAAATCTTCATTCGATTGTTCTACCTCATCCACGCTACAGCCCGGATCTCATATCTTCTATCTTTTGCCGTGTGCGGCTCGCGTTGATGCCGTTCATACCTTGGCATCTCGTAATAGCGATAGTGGCGTCTCGTTTTCTTATTGTGTTCACTGGCGACACTACGTTTACTCGCCTTGTCTGTCCGTGAGTGGCAGCAGCAGCGCTCATCGATTGCGCGTACTGTGGTACCATCTTTGGAGCGGCCTCTAGTATTTCCTGGTCGTCGTGTGTCGAGTTAGTGGAGTTCGGAGACGGAGCAGCAGTGAGATGCGGGCAGCCAGCACTCGCCCGACCGCTGGTGACACACATGCACTGCCCCACAGATGGATGTGGTCGCGAGAGTGCACGACCACGTCAAGGACCAGATTCAGAGAGTTTTAGTTGAATGGTGTGTGTGTGTGTGTGTGTGTGTGTGTGTGTGTGTGTGTGTGTGTGTGTCCGCCCGTCAAAGTGTCCTCATGGGAATAAGTTGTCAGTCGACGATTTATACTGGGATCTTTCCCGCGCCTGACTTGAGTGGGGACGACCGTTGGTTGGTCGTTCGGTCGGTCGTCGCAGAGGACGACGTGCATGTAGTCTTCCGACCGTTTTTGGCTTCTCTGTGTTTGTGCTGACTCACAATACGTCCGTGTTGTTTCACAGTGACTCGTTTTAGTATTGTGAGTTGTTGGTGGAATTGTTTTCCTCGATCCGTGTGTATCTTGTGGTTTTGAATGAGCAGTTATTTTAATGCTGTCTGAGTACTGGATTTGGTGAGGGGTTGCCAACGGACATCAGTCGGTTGGGGAGCAGCAGCAAGAGGGCATGCTGCCAGTGCTGGATCGAGGAGGGGTAGCTGCGAGAGCGACGACTTCGTTGCACAACGAACCCTGGTCGCTTAAGTTGAGTGAAGAGTTAACTGCTAATGGAACCTCGACTATTCTAAGATCTCGCCTTTGGCTGGCGGGTTGTTGCTCTCGGGGCCGCTGAGCCTGGCGGCAACGAGTGAAGTGTTTCGAGGCTGTGAAATATTGCAGCCGTCTTCCTCTGTTTGTTATTTGTCATTGAATTCAGTATTATTGTTATTAGTGAATTGCAACCAGCGGTATTTTCTGCCTTGTGGCGGCTACGCCTCAGTTACCGGCCGTGGAGGTTAACCTACTTTTCCGGCAGTGTACCTTTCCTCGTCGTGTTGATGTTGTCCGACACGGCGTGTAGTTCGACAGCCTCTTGTACTGTACTGTGCATATTTTCTGGGAGGCATACCTTTCTTCTAGTGTTTTCTTCGGCCTTGCGTGTTTCCTGAAGACGTAGTGCTGTCTGTCTCTCCGCCCTTGCCTAAAAATATTCCATCGTTGTACCGGTAATCGGACGTGATGCGGATTGCTTAGTCGGTCGGTCGGCGCTTAAGCTGCCCCTAGTTTGAGTAGCCGTCCTATTACGTGACTACAACTCTTGGCTGCCTGTCTCACCTTACCTCATGTTTGAGTTACCTTCCCAGGCGGACCCTTGGAACACTTGCTGAGAACCGCTTTTCCTGATTCCTTGGATTGTGGTGTTTGTCTTAAGGATATTTGTAATTTTCTGATTATTGTTGGTGTGGCCTTAATCCGAGTAATAATTTCACTTCTTCGTGACAAGGCCTACAGCCGTGTTACAGTTGTTTGAAAAGGAAGTATTTATCTCAATATATGCTATTTGGAACTGTTCTTGTCACTTCTAAATTATTCTTTCAGCCGTTTGTTGTTTGAGGTTATTGTTGATGGCATTCGGCACCAAAATTGTGGGATTTTTTTCTGTGATAAAGCCTTCAGCCGTCATACAGTGAATTGTGTTTTTCTTAAGAGATTGTTTTAAAATTTTAATTTCTTTAAATAAAGTTGACGTATTTGTTTTGCAACAGAGACTAACTGATTACGGCACCGTCCACAATCGTAACCTTATCCTGCTCCATCCTGAAAAGCCTGCTTTCACGTCTGTTTGCCCCAAGTACGTGGATGACTGGATGTTATTGCTAGTACAAAACGTTGGCTCCGACATCGACCAGGCCCTCCCTGTAAGGTGCTGTAAGGCCGTCCCGTTCAACGGAGATTATGTTGAAAAGATTTTGTAGGCAAATAATATGGTGGGTAGTAAAATGGCGTATTGAAATACTGAATAAAATCAACTTGCTTTCAGAAAAAATGTGATTCCTTACTTATTGAACGCCCCTAGTATTTTTGCGCTATACATTATTGTAAGGAAATCGATTTAGGCTTCTAGAAGCGCAAAGAAGAATATTAAAACGACTACTGCTTGAGAAAATAAACATTTAAAAAAATAATAGGATGTACGCACTGTAATTAAAATTTTGAAGCCATCTTCACTTTTGTCAAGAATGAGGCGGATAGAAAATAATGCGGAACTTGAAACGGCAGCGGTAAGCTGATCAGGATCTACGGGCTGATGAGCAATCAACAGAAAAGTTCTCTGTGTGAGAGGTATTGCAAGTGTGAAGTTGCTCAGATGAGTGAGCAGCACGACTATGTAACATGTGATAAGGAAAGGAATAATAGTGACGATGACTTACAGAGTGTTACAGAAATTGGAATATGTAGAACAGAATACCGAAGGTGTTGACAGCACTGTCTACTTAACCATGAATTTCATCACACATGGTGGCAATAAATGTATACTTCTGGCCATATAACTTACAACAACTGGAAAGATAACGAATAACAAAACTTCACAGTACGGTAGAAAGAAGACGAGATAAAATGTATAGGTGAGTTAGAGGTATACAGGATGCTAAATTTTGGGCACCCTGGGAGCAACAATGGCTGTAGCCCGGTTTGCCACAACGTAAGCAACGGCGTCTCACAAGGTCACGACAACTGCTGGCGAATGAAATGCTTGCAAAAACTGACATAGTGTTCTTGGAGAATAAATCTGCAATCACTGTTTTTCAAACAGATCTGTTATGCCTCTAAACTGTATTAATTTATTTTAGAAAGTCCGACTTCGGTTCAACGTATTTTGAATGTATTGTTTACAAGAGTAACTTGTGCAACTATCCGTAAAATTTACATCCCACGTCACGTAATAAAATACTTGAGCTCCTTCCCTTCAGAGCCTCCATGCGTGATCACGTCATCGTGATTCCGAGCGCAGGAATGAGACTCCTCTGAAAAATACGGTGTGGTGTCACTCCTGTGACCATTTTCGTGGTTGGGCGCACCATTGTCAGAATGAAAGTATGATGTAATAATTTCTGTTTATTTCTTAATCTCTAACTCGGAATTTGACTATGTACAACTTTTTAAACTAGAAGAACGTGTTAGAAAGTACTGCCTCCAACTTTTTACGTGAAAACTTTCAAATATATTTAAATAAGAAATACGTTTTTAACATTCTGCATTTGCATTTTTCGTGTCTACATATTTGCAGCTCTCTGCCGATAGTGTGTAATATGGTGGTGTGAACAGAACTATATCGGTGCGTGGAAATAAATGCGTGCTGTAATCGAGATACGAATTGAAAGAGTTCGTCCACACATGGAGAACGCTGTCCTTTAGCTTGAAGGTGCCAGACCATATACGACCGCTGCGACGTTCGCAACAATACGACACCTTGGGTCCACTGTCATCGATCGTCCTCCAGACAGTCACCACTTGGCCCCATCCGACGTTCATCTGCTTCCAGAATTTAAAGAGCACTTTCGAGGACGTCGCTTTCATAGTGATTAAGCGATACCAGCAGAAATGAGGTTGTGACTCCAACAATAAACACATTCTTCAGTGAAATTTGGAAGGAATTTAGTCGTCGCCAGGGTGACTATGTTCAGAAATAAAGATGTAGAAGGTTAATCAAGTCTCTTTTTTAAGTTTTGGTGTTTTCTTACAAAAAATTGCGATGCATCAGTTTTCTGCACGCCCTCGCATAAACATTAGAATTTGAGTCTGAAAAAAAAATTTTTATAAGTGGCATGGTTGAATACAATAATAAATCTGATGTTGTGTTTGATTTAACTTCACAAGATTATTGCTTTTTAAATTATTTCAAGTAAAATCAAGTTATGAAAGCACTACGCCTCTATTATTCATATACCGATAAGTGTTAGTGCCTGTACGTATACAGGCTGTTCCACTTGAAATCGACGGAAAATGAGAATGCTGACTTCGTACTTTTCAAAATCACAAGCAATTTTACATGGGTCAATTAGTGTAAAAGAAAACAACTTGCACAAAGTAATCTCATAAATGTTTACTAGCTTTCGAGTTAAAATTTGGTAAAATTTGCATTATTTTCCAAAGGCAAAAATTTTTCTGCAGTGTAACTTAAGAACCTTATTTCAGATTTCTGTGAACTACGATCCATTTTGAAGCTGAATGTTTGTTGTTGACGAGAATATACAGGGTGTCCCAGCTATCTTGTCCACCCAAAATATCTCTGGAACAATAACAGCTATTGGAAAACGACTTTTACCGGTATCAACGTAGAGCTGGGGCCCATGAATGTACGAATTTGGAAACATTCTAAAACGAAAGCATATGTGTTTTTTAACACAAACTTATGTTTTTTTAAATGGACCTCCTATATTTTTTCTTCAGCAATCCATAGCATGACAAACCACATGCACAATGGCGTTGATTGCATCGCAATATTTCCATTACATCCCGAGATATTGAGACGCAAAGTTGACGCGAAGTGAACGCATTATTGTGGCCAAGACAGACACAAAGCCCACGCCTACTACAGTAGTACAAGTTTATATGCCAACTAGCTCTGCAGATGATGAAGAAATAGATGAAATGTATGATGAGATAAAAGAAATTATTCAGGTAGTGAAGGGAGACGAAAATTTAATAGTCATGGGTGACTGGAATTCGTCAGTAGGAAAAGGGAGAGAAGGAAACATAGTAGGTGAATATGGATTGGGGGGGAAGAAATGAAAGAGGAAGCCGTCTGGTAGAATTTTGCACAGAGCATAACTTAATCATAGCTAACACTTGGTTCAAGAATCATAAAAGAAGGTTGTATACATGGAAGAATCCTGGAGATACTAAAAGATATCGGATAGATTATATAATGGTAAGACAGAGATTTAGGAACCATGTTTTAAATTGTAAGACATTTCCAGGGGCAGATGTGGACCACAATCTATTGGTTATGAACTGTAGATTAAAACTGAAGAAACTACAAAAAGGTGCTAATTTAAGGAGATGGGACCTGGATAAAGTGACTAAACCAGAGGTTGTACAGAGTTTCAGGGAGAGCATAAGGGAACAATTGACAGGAACGGGGCAAAGAAATACAGTAGAAGAAGAATGGGTAGCTTTGAGGGATGAAGTAGTGAAGGCAGCAGACGATCAAGTAGGTAAAAAGACGAGGGCTAATAGAAATCCTTGGGTAACAGAAGAAATATTGAATTTAATTGATGAAAGGAGAAAATATAAAAATGCAGTAAACGAATCAGGCAGAAATGAATACAAATGTCTCAAAAATGAGATCGACAGGAAGTGCAAAATGGCTAAGCAGGGATGGCTAGAAGACAAATGTAAGGATGTAGAGGCTTATCTCACTAGGGGTAAGATAGATACTGCCTACAGGAAAATTAAAGAGACCTTTGGAGAGAAGAGAGCCACTTGTATGAATATCAAGAGCTCAGATGGAAACCCAATTCTAAGCAAAGAAGGGAAGGCAGTAAGGTGGAAGGAGTATATAGAGGGTTTATACAAGGGCGATGTACTTGAGGACAATATTATGGAAATGGATGAGGTTGTAGATGAAGACGAAATGGGAGATAAGATACTGCGTGAAGAGTTTGACAGAGCACTGAAAGACCTGAGTCGAAACAAGGCCCCGGGAGTAGATAACATTCCATTAGAACTACTGACAGCCTTGGGAGAGCCAGTCATGACAAAACTCTACCATCTGGTGAGCAAGATGTATGAGACAGGCGAAATACCCTCACACTACAAGAAGAATACAATAATTCCAATCCCAAAGAAAGCAGGTGTTGACAGATGTGAAAATTACCGAACTATCAGTTTAATTAGTCACAGCTGCAAAATACTAACGCGAATTCTTTACAGACGAATGGAAAAACTAGTAGAAGCGGACCTCGGGGAAGATCAGTTTGGATTCCGTAGAAATGTTGGAACACGTGAGGCAATACTAACCTTACGACTTATCTTAGAAGAAAGATTAAGAAAAGGCAAACCTACGTTTCTAGCATTTGTAGACTTGGAGAAAGCTTTTGACAATGTTAACTGGAATAATCTCTTTCAAATTCTGAAGGTGGCAGGGGTAAAATACAGGGAGCGAAAGGCTATTTACAATTTTTACAGAAACCAGATGGCAGTTATAAGCGTGGAGGGGCATGAAAGGGAAGCAGTGGTTGGGAAGGGAGTGAGACAGGGTTGCAGCCTCTCCCTGATGTTATTCAATCTGTATATTGAGCAAGCAGTAAAGGAAACAAAATAAAAATTGGGAGTAGGTATTAAAATTCATGGAGAGGAAGTAAAAACTTTGAGGTTCGCCGATGACATTGTAATTCTGTCAGAGACAGCAAAAGACTTGGAAGAGCAGTTGAACGGAATGGACAGTGTCTTGAAAGGAGGATATAAGATGAACATCAACAAAAGCAAAACGAGGATAATGGAATGTAGTCAAATTAAATCGGGTGATGCTGAGGGAATTAGATTAGGAAATGAGACACTTAAAGTAGTAAAGGAGTTTTGCTATTTAGGGAGTAAAATAACTGATGATGGTCGAAGTAGAGAGGATATAAAATGTAGACTGGCAATGGCAAGGAAAGCGTTTCTGAAGAAGAGAAATTTGTTGACATCGAGTATAGATTTAAGCGTCAGGAAGACGTTTCTGAAAGTATTTGTATGGAGTGTAGCCATGTATGGAAGTGAAACATGGACGATAAATAGTTTGGAAAAGAAGAGAATAGAAGCTTTCGAAATGTGGTGCTACAGAAGAATGCTGAAGATTAGATGGGTAGATCACATAACTGATGAGGAGGTATTGAATAGAATTGGGTAGAAGAGAAGTTTGTGGCACAACTTGACAAAAAGAAGGGACCGGTTGGTAGGACAAGTTTTGAGGCATCAAGGGATCACAAATTTAGCATTGGAGGGCAGCGTGGAGGGTAAAAATCGTGGAGGGAGACCAAGAGATGAATACACTAAGCAGATTCAGAAGGATGTAGGTTGAGTAAGTACTGGGAGATGAAGAAGCTTGCACAGGATAGAGTAGAATGGAGAGCTGCATCAAACTAGTCTCAGGACTGAAGACCACAACAACAACAACAACAACAAGTTGACGCTTGAAACACCCGACATGCGCTGCTAGCGCACGTCCTGAGGCTCAGGCGTGAACCCTATGCTGCCTGTAATCGCGATGTGATTGTCATGTCTAATCACACCTCCATACTTATCAAGATGTCCGAAACGAATAATACGGTCTGCTGCGATTACGGGCAGCATGGGGTTCACGCCTGAGCCTCAGGACTTGCGCTAGAAGCGCATGTCGACTGTTTCAAGCGTCAACCTCGCGTCTTAATACCTCGGGATGTAATGGGAATATTGCGATGCAATCAACGTCATTGTGTATGTGCTTTGTCATGCTATGGATTGTTGAAGAAAAAATATAGGATGTCCATTTAAAAAAACATAAGTTTATGTTAAAAATCACATATTCTTTCGTTTTAGAATGTTTCCAAATATGTACATTCATGTGCCCAAGCCCTACATTGATACCGGTGAAAGTCGTTTTACAATAGCTGTTATTGTTCCAGAGATATTTTGGGTGGACAAGATAGCTGGGACACCCTGTATAACCATAACACAACTATAATTAACATATTTTTGTAAAACCTTGTATTCATGTGTAAAATATAAGCACAATTCTCTTAAAGATTAGACTTACATGGGCTTCAACATCTTTTTATTAAACACTGATTTAAGTTTTATGGAGCTTCTCGTGTGAAATGTCAGAAAAAATAATCGAACAATAAATATTTAGACTCACGCCGTTTATAGGTTGCGATGGCAAGCCACGAAACATAAACATCTGGAGACTGATAAAAGCGTCGTCATGATTCATGGATATTGACACTGTTTCTAATTTTTATTGTTTCTGCAACTCTCCACTGAAGATGCCAAGAAAAAGATTATTAATACATTTTTAAATGAAATGCTGAACAATATGGCATAATTTTGATTCTGCTTAAAACTGTTCATGTCGGAAAATTGTAAAACATGATGAAAATTACATTAAGTTTCATTTCTAAAAATATCATGTAAATACCACCTCAAACTGTGCAATATTACCTTCATTTTTAATTGGATTTGAGAATTGTACTTTGGATAGCTTCTGAGGTAGAACTGTCAGAGTCGCATGATTTTATTACATTACGTTAGCTTTGACGCTTAGAAATTGTTTATCACTGCTACGAGTTAGTAAATATACACACATAAAAATTTTGTATCTCCTCGGTTTCGAGGGTTCCGGAACCTGAACAGAAAATTGGAATAGAGATCAACATGAAGATCATTTCCGCCCTTTTTATTGCTCATGAAAACCACACATTGCATGTTGTACCACCATACAGCGAGACCTTCAGAAGTGGTTGTTCAGATTGCTGTACACACCGGTACCTGTAATACCCAGTACCACGTCCTCTTGCATTGATGCATGCCTGTATTCGTCGTGGCATACTATCCACAAGTTCATCAAAGCACTGTTGTTCCAGGTTGTCCCACTCCTCAACGGCGATTCGACGTAGATCCCTCAGAGTAGTTGGTGGGTCACGTCGTCCATAAAAAGCCCTTTTCAATCTGTTCCAGGCATTTTTGATCGGGTTCAAGTCTGGAGAACATGCTGGCCACTCTAGTCGAGCGATGTCTTCACCTTGAAGGAAGTCATTCACAAGATGTGCACGATAGGGGTGCGAATTGTCGTCCATGAAGACGAATGCCTCGCCAATTGTGCTACCGATGTGGTTGCACTATCAGTCGGAGGATGATATTCACTTATCGTACGGCCGTTACGGTGCCTTCCATGACTACCAGTGGCGTACGTCGGCCACACGTAATGCCACCTCAAACCAGCAGGAAACCTCCACCTTCTTTCACCCGCTGAACAGTGTGTCTAAGGCGTTCAGCCTGACCGGGTTGCCTTCAAACACGTCTCCGACGATTGTCTGGTTGAGAACGTGATGCAAATCCTGAACGGTCAGTTCGGCATGTTGTTGTGCCCATCTGTACCACGCTGCAGGTTTCCGTGGATGCAAAGATGGATCTCGCCATGAACGTAGGGAGTGAAGTTGCGCATCATTCACCTAATGCGCACAGTTTGAGTCGTAACACGATGTCCTGTGGCTGCACGAAAAACATTAATCAACACGGTGGAGCTGCCTCTCAGTGTTCCTCCGAGCCATAATCCTAAGGTAGCGGTCATTCACTGCAGTAGTAGCCCTTGGGCGGCCTGATCGAGGCATATCCATAGTTCCGGCATCTCTCTATCTCCTCCATATCCGAACAACATCACTTTGGCTCACTAAGAGACGCCTGGACACTTCCCTTGGTGAGAGCCCTTCCTATCACAAAGTAACAATGCGGACGTGATCGAACCGCGGTATTGACCGTCTGGTCATGGTTGCACTACAGACAACACGAGAAGTGTGCTTCCTTCCTGGAGGAATGATGGAACTGATCGGCTGTCGGACCTCCTCCGTCTAACAGGCGCTGCCCATGAATGGTTGTTTCATGGACTGTGCGGCTGGACCCGGCGGACGTTCTGAAACGTCCCCTTTCAACAATTCTGCATGACTGTGCTTAAACTGACACACAATGTTTTTAGCGCAACGCAATCTGACTTTCAAAATTCCCTACTAAAGAATGGCCCTGACTAACGTTAAACTATACCTTTCACAAATCACTTACCTCACAAAAATCTTCGCTGCTCAAGCTACTGCAATACAGCGAGCGCCACTACTGCCAGCTAAATAAAAGATTCAAACTACTGAAGGCACTAACTACTGATAGGGGTAGTTAGCAAATGAAAGATATTAATAGAGAACAAACAATGTATTTACCTTGATATCATCATATATAAATATAGCAGTTCATGAAAAATTACAAAACTCCGCCATCTCTCTCCCCACATCCACCACTGCTGGCGGCTCACCTCCAACTGCGCAACGCTACGCGCTGTTCACATCCAGCTGCCGCTGCCCAACACTACAATGGCAGACAACAATGCAAACTAGCCACAGACTGCACACAGCACAGCCAGTGATTTTTCATACAGAGGTGGCGTTACCAATAAAAAAACCTAAACAGCCTACTTACATAAAGAAAACATAAACAGCCTACTTACATAAAGAAAACATAAACAGCCTACTTACAATCTCTCTCCCCACATCCACCACTGCTGGCGGCTCACCTCCAACTGCGCAACGCTACGCGCTGTTCACAGCCAGCTGCCTAACACTACAATGGCGAGTATTACAACAATGCAAAGCAGCCACAGACTGCACACAGCACAGCCAGTGATTTTCATACAGAGGTGACGTTACCAATAAAAAAACCTAAACAGCCTACTTACATAAAGAAAACATAAACAGCCTACTTACATAAAGAAAACATAAACAGCCTACTTACAGTTCGAGTCCTCCATCGGGCATGGGTGTGTATGTTTGTCCTTAGGATAATTTAGGTTCAGTAGTGTGTAAGCTTAGGAACTGATGACCTTAGCAGTTAAGTCCCATAAGATTTCACACACATTTCAACATTTTTTGAATGGTTGTTTACATCTTGGGGCGGGTTTAGTGACATCTCTGAACAATCAAAGTGACTGTGTCTGTGATACAATATCCAAAGTCAACGTCTATCTTCAGGAGTTCTGCGAACCAGGGTGATGTAATACTTTTTTGAGGTGTGTATTAACTCAGTCTCTACTTTAGTTGAGAGAACATTGAAGACCCGAAAAAAAAGCATGTTTTCCTGCTGTCCGAAGTGAAATGGAACAGCCCGTAAAACGTAATAGTAAGTCGAATAATGGAGGATAAATGATTTTATAATTTACACTAAACGCTCAAAAAGGTACATTATTAATACTCGCGCAAATTAATCTTTGGAAATTGTCGATATCAGCGATTCTTATTGCACAATTTTCCGATTTGGTATTAATATGATACAACGTTGTGCCCCTCTATTGTAACCTGAAGGGAAGTCTCTACGATGGTTAGCATGCTGACAGGCCATGGCCCTCCAGAAGTCGTGAACACTGTTCGTGTGGTCATTTTCCCGCTGCAAGATAGCCCATTTCCTGAGTCAACGTACGTGGCGTGGCTGGACGCACCTGCACTGCCGGGTGGGAGACATAGCTGTCCCCTCAGGCGATAGACGTTCAGGACCTCTGACATTCCGCATGGCGTTGAATATAGCACTCCTGGAGCCATGAGAGTAGCAGGGCCCCGCATAATGTGAGCAGACTACAGCTCAACAACAAATTCCTGCCTACAGCCACTAGACTTTTTTCTACTCCAAAAGGCATATCTGTAAAACGATCTTTCAGAATCAATCAAAATTCAAATTCAGTTCCTGAATGAAGAACTTGTTGCGTAATCTTTACAAATACATATAACTCAGATGGAATTACTCCTAACTAGTTTTTGCGATAGCGCTGAGATGTTATTCATTTGTATATCCAAGAATGTAGCACTCTAGCTGGCAATTTGGCGCATGTGGCATGCATGTTTATGAGGTTGCAATTTTAAAATAACGACAATTTGTTGTAGGTTTGTGGAACGAGTTTTATGCCCTTACTTTATGACGTTTTTGGGGAACAAATATCTTCTCTTTCAAAATTAATGCGGATTCCGCAAACAGGTTTTGTGGAAACTCATCTCGCTCTTTTCTTAACGTGACATCAAGGACGCAGTAGACAAAGGTGCTCAGGTTGCTGCTGTTTTTGCTCACTTCCAGTAGTAATTCGACATAGGTCTCCACTGTCTGGTGAAAAAAATTGAATCTGCAGAGTATCTTAACAGATCTCTGTCGTTCGTAACGAAACAAAAGCGACAGATCTGAATGTAATTTTGGGAGTACCCCAGCAGCTGTTTCAGAATATAACTTATATTAATTATCTGCCTGAGAACATTGAGGTTATTCATCGACTATACTACTGTCTATAAGAGGCTATCGAAATCAAAAGATGGTAGTAAAGTATAAGTATACTTGCAGAGGATCGACTGTTCTCTCTGGGATAAAAAGTTAACTCACAATTTAAATATACATAATACTTTTGCTTATAGGTAGACTAGGGTATCCACTACTGCTCTATTACATAGTAGCGCCAAGTAATTGGAAACACTTACTACTGGAAAATACCTAAGTATAAACATCTAGAGCGACCTATAGCGGAGATATCGCATGAAAACGCTAATAGGAAAAGCAGAAGCCAGACGAAGATTCATTGGGAGAATGTTAAGGAAATGTAATTTATCCACGAAGACAGTGGCTTACACAACATTCGTTCGATTTACTCTTGAGTACTGATCACCAGTATGGGAATCTTGTGATGTGGAATTAACTGAAGAGATGTAGGGAATCCAGCGAGGAGCAGCACGATTCATCGCGGGTTCCTCTAATCGGCAGAAAAGGGTTACGGAAATGCTCCATAAACTAAGGAGGCAAACGTTACAAAAGAGGCTTTGTTCATCACGGGAAGGTTCTCTGTTGACATTCTGAGAGCTTTCATTCCGTCTCGCGAAAAGACTACGACCATATCATCAGGTATCATATGGAGATTTATCAGCAATCATTATTCCCACACAACGTCAGTGAATGGAAGAGGAAAAGGGGGGATAAGATAGCAGTGCCAGTTGTTTGCTTCCCAGGTGTCAGTTTATAAGGAAACTGGCAGTTTAATGATAATAAAATGAATATAGAGAACAACACTCTCCAGGTACAAAATAAATATTGAAATGTGTATGCTATATTACCAAAGTCGTTGAGAGCATTGTGTAGGCTAGAGTGGAATCAGTTACAGCTGATACCAAGAAATACACGTTATAAAATGCATCAGTGGTACGCTTGGACGTTGATCAAGCTTTCACAGAAGACCGTCTGCATGTTTTGCTATATGTATTGATTTAGTCCGCTCAAGATACACATAGCGCTTGACATATTGTCCATCGATCATTCACGTGCCGCTGATAAGGTCATTCGCTACTTGTTCCACGTAAACCAGACGTAATGTAGCGAACGGATCCATATTCTCCACATTCTGACACGTTAGTCGCCTTATTTTTAAAAACATTAATTGTAACTTTTGTTCTGCCTCATTTTGTAGTGTACTCCTTGAGTGATTTCTCTAAATTTTCGGTGTTACAAACAGAATTTTCCAGCAGCTCAAAACAATCAGAGCATGTCATCGAGCGACTAATATCACTCCTGGCGGTTGCGTCTAAGCCATTTACATTATTTAAAACGCTTTCCATTACATGCCGATGAATGTTAAACTTTCCTGTCATGCATTTTTCCTCAAACTGTCTCATGCGGTATATATAGTATCAATCAGGAGGCGATTCTTAAAAGATAGGAGCTCCACTGAAAAGTGTTACATCCAGGAAATACATAATTCTACTTAATTCTGTGGTACTTTACCTTGACGAAAATCAGGGACCAGCTTCGAACTCTATTTAGAGAATAGAATTTTTTTCGGTCAGTTTATGTGAATGGTATGGATTTTTCTAAACTGAAATGTAATCGAGAAAATACAGCTGCTACCAGCCACACTGTTTCTCAACCAACAGTTTATTTTCAGTAACTTTTTGGGACCTAGCCTGCTTTTATCATCGCACTCTCTCGACGAAATAGATTTACCAAACGAAGTATGCTTGTTGCAGTGTCCGGGGCCTAAGGTTCTTCGTTAAATGGAACGCCTCTCCATTTGTGTATCACCTTGAATACTTTTGTAATGTACTCACGCAGACTAAGAAAAACTGTAACGAAACGTCCAGCTTTTAATTGAATCTTCCATTGTATATTCCATTAATCTTTCTTGTCAACAGACTCTGGTCGGTGAATAGTACTCAAGAAGTGATACAGTGAGATTTGTTTTTAACTTTCTCTTTCGTGTATGAATTATACACTGCCTGATAAAAAAATCGAAACACTCAGAAGATGATGTCGGATGTCTGTGTAACTATGTACACATACACACCATCGACAGCTATGTAAAGCGATAGAGATACAATTCTGTGTGACAAGTATAACGGCAACCACAATCCATTGGTGTTGTTCGGGTTCGGTTTTGTTACCACGTTTCGTAGGATATTCTGTATGACGTGCGTGGACAGCCTCAGGTGTCTAGTGATTACCGTGAAGAATATGGAGATGTCACGTACTCTTAGAAACAGCGTTACCAGCACCTGACAAAGTCTGAAAGGGGCTTCTTCGTGGGCCTCCATTTGTCTCGCAAGGTCGAATACGGTAATATTCACATTTATCATTTATGGCTCACTCAGACGTGGCAGTGACAAAATGTTAGATCGAATGTCAAAGCGAAGCCAGGGACACTCATCATAGTGGTTCCGGTCGACGACATGTGACCACAATAAGGGTCACCAAGCACACCGTAACCCCTTCACATCTGCGCCCACCATCCAAGTCCATGTAGTGGACTCCCTGCTACATTCCGTGTCATTTTGCACCATTGTCCAGAGACTAGGAGCAACCAGACTAAACCAGACTAGGAAATTAGCGTCCCATGCATAGGCTGCCGATAGCACCACTAAACAAACGGTTGCGTTTCGAATGGTGCCGTTACCTGGAAGCACGGGCTGCTGAAGAACGGTGTAGAATTGTGTTCAGCTACGAATCTCAATTTTGCATTACACTCGATGACAATGTCAGTAATCACAGCAGAAACCTGGGGAGAGCTCCCAATGTTTCAACATTTTGGAGTTATACTGCGACATCTAGCTTCCTTGAAAATGGTGTTTAGGAGGCTGCGATACTTGTGAGCGTTCAGTGTTCCGTGTACGTAAAACAGGCTTATGAACTGATGGTTTGCTATCCCGTACCACATGTTTCGACTCCATGGATGCTGACGGCCCTCCTGACGAAGCCAACGGGAATTGTGAACACACCAATAGTGGATGTTTCGGCGGTTTAACTGGCCATGACTGGCAAATGTGGCTTCATCACTAAACAAGATACATGATACATCTGGAGGATCCTCTCTTAGCGCCCATGTACAGAAGTTAACACGATTCTGCAACAGTTTCCCTGTAACTCTTGGTTCAGGGATATGTGATACGGATGGGACCTCGATGTAGAATTCGTAGTAGTACACCTGTCTGGCATCACGATGTGGGGAGTCATCGGGTATGACATTAGGTCACAGACAATTGGTTTTACTTTTCTGTATGTTGAATCAGGTTTTCCGATTGCCATTTCTTTCCGATTTCTTCATATTTTTACTGCAGCCATTTCGTCTTGCCTTAACAGCACTTTTTGTTCTTTCTATCCTAAGGAGGATACTGCTGCAGTCTTGTCGTTATCTGAACATTTCGTACTTCTTCTTCCGTCGATAAATTGAAGTATTTTTGCTGTTATCCAAAATCTAATTGCAAACACAAGAGAAGTATCACAAGTGACTCCACGAGGAAAGCTTACAACTGCAAACCATGCAGTTTTTCTAATATTTAAAAAAAATGCATACAAAGAAAAGAACGACACCTTAATTGTGTACAGTATAAGATAAATAGTGCATTGCAACTCAAGCACATGATCGTCACTGACGGTAATAAATAAATAGTGTTTACAAAAAATCGTATTGAAATTACACGCGTAAAACACTGAGCAAATGTGGTTACTCGACATAATCTTGGTTGACGGTTACAGAAATTGTAATTACAAATAATTATGTGCTCATTACATTTGTCAAACTGTTAAATTCCTAGTTAGGATGGTTGTGAGTAATAAACGTCATCAGCGCCTTGTTCAAGTGCGAGGTCGTGATGATTTTCCTATAGAATGTATCCAAATGTGGCTCAAAAAATTCGCCTACAGTAAATGATGTGCTGGTTTTTTGATAATTCATGTTAATCAGCCATAGAAGTACAATATGATCCACAAAATGAATCATGAGTAATATAATATTATTCTCCGCCCTTGAAAATACAGTTAATTTTCGGTCCTAAGATGAATTCGTTAGCATCAGAAAGAATTGGGCCTCATTTATCATTGTCGTCATCATAATCCTTCACAACCCTCACATAAACTGCAGCAGACTTCGACACGGTAACTGACGCCAGGAGAGTCCGAAGGGACAAATTGGCATCTCTGGAGGTGGAGGCCGCCGAAGGAGCGGACAACAGAACCGAAAGGGCTGGCCCTCCCCGAGGACCAAGGAAGCTTATAGCCCTGCTGCAAGTCGGCGGCGTTCCCCAGGGATCATAACTCGGGCCGCACAAACAGTTTTCCCAGCGGCAGGAAAGCGGAAACGCTGCTCCGCGGCCGGATTGGAAGGGAGTGACGACGCAACTCTATTTCCAGCGACTGACGACCAAGTTGGTCGTTCGTCATACTGTCGAGGCATTCACCTCTGCTGTTCTTGGAGCCACGTGGCCACAATGGTCGTACTGTGACGAGAGAAGAATCCTAATTCCATCAGGATCTTTTCCCTCTCACAACGGACTGCAAGTCTGTCTGCGAAAGAATCCACTGTTACTTGGTACTAAAGCAAGTCCATGCTTATTATAAAAATGGATGTGCGTATGTGTTGTAAACATGTATGTATGCACGTATCATATTTCCTCCTAAACCAGCCGGCCGGTGTGGCCGTGCGGTTATAAGCGCGTCAGTTTGGAACCGCGTGACCGCTACGGTCCCAGGTTCGAATCCTGCCTCGGGCATGGATGTGTGTGATGTCGTTAGGTTTAAGTAGTTCTAAGTTCTAGGGGACTGATGACCTCAGTAGTTAAGTCCCATAGTGCTCAGAGCCATTTGAACCATTTGAACCTCCTAAACCACTGAACTGATTTCAACTGAACAACATAGACACTCCACTTCTTGTCTGGAAAGAATTCCTGTAGAGACAAGAAACATCTCCCTGCCAAAGTGGTATGGGTGGTCCTGAGAAAGGAGTGTAGTCCGCGGCGAGCGAATATTCATCCTTTATTCATCCAGTATTTAAGAATGACAGCGTTTACTATGTTGAAACAAACTTTACTCATATTTACAAACCTTTACGAAACTTTTTCACCCCGACATCCCCACAAAATTAGAAAAGGAAAAAAGTTTGTACCTCAATACATTTTCGTTATCCGCGCAGTAAAACTGCCGCATAGACATGACGTTTTAATTTATTACGTCTTTACTATAATTCTTTTCGCGACACATTTTGCAGACAGTGTACTTGCAAAAAGACGGGGCGTGAGTCGTGCTGCGGTAACACAGATGGTAGAGCAGTTGCCCGCGAAAGGCAAAGGTTCCGAGTTAGAGTATCGGCCCGGCACACAGTTTTAGTCTGTCAGGAAGTTTCATATCAGCGCACACTCCGCTGCAAAGTTAAAATCTCATTCTATAATACTTGGCTTGCAGGCGTGTGTGCACACTGCCTGACTGCTACGTAGTCAACACTGGGCAGTAAGCTGGTCGTTCAAAATGTTCAAATGTGTGTGAAATCTTATGGGACTTAACTGCTAAGGTCAGCAGTCCCTAAGCTTACACACTAATTAACCTAAATTATCCTAAGGACAAACACACACCCATGCTCGAGCGAGGACTCGAACCTCCGCCGGGACCAGCCGCACAGTCCACGACTGTAGCGCCCTAGAAAGCTGGTCGTATTGGAGAGGTAAGGACGACTGACGAGACATTTTCACCCGCAGCGACATCATGCTAAAATCAAGTAACATAGTCTCTTGCTTTGGTAATAGTCTCATTTTGGCGAGGAGTAGAGTCCAAAAGATCCTTCAGGTGTATCATGTACAACTGAAAGCAGTCTTCCGTGTCCTAAAACCGGATGGTGGAAAGAAAAGAGGATTACTGGTCAGTCATCAGTTCCCGATCGGTTAGGGACAATTGCAGAGACACAAGCTTGCAATAGTGGTAGGTTGATTGCTTGCATCAGTACCCAACACTATCACATAGCAATTACGGGCGGCGGGGATTTTGGGACTCGACAGCATGCTCGCAGCAGGAGACTCAAGGAACTCAGTATTTTCGATCAGACTCTCTACTACACTGCAGGATGGTTCTAAAAATTTCAAAAATCAATACATTCCGTTGGCTACACAACAGAAGTCAGTGTCTGAGCTAACAGAACTAGCAGGCACTAGCAGGCCTGTAGCACTGTTGTAGCACTCTAAACTGCGTAAACTCACTCACGTTTCGATTCTCAGGGGTATGGTTTCGATGCCTCTTCTACTGTGACGCCTTAGAACAACGTCTAGGTGGTGGATGAAATTACCAGTTAATTTTATGAAGTGAAATCTCTCCCCTGAGACAGCTGCCCAGAGCGTCCGCAATTCCGACGGTTCTAGCGTTATTGTTTACCTCCGGTAACCTAAACGTTAACATTTGCCTATTCTCTGCACTTCCTGTCATGGATTGCCGTAGCTGACTTTCAGCAGCCTTAAGCTTAATAATGGACAAGTCAATACGTCGTCGATTTTGTGATTAGTCATTGATGATTAGATACGGCAGGTATTTTTTTTACGGTTTATCTGCTTTTTCAAATATTTTCTATTGGATTAAGATCCGATGAACTAGCTAGGTTCTCGGCAGGCAGTAGACTGCTTGACAGTTCGTCAAACCAGCAACGTACATGTCAGTCTTCTAAGACTTCTGCTATCATCTCGGAATAGAGTATTGTCAGCAGCATACTCATCAACGCCTGATCGCCAATGATTTTGGATAACGTTATGGTCCATGCCCACGGTAACATGAGTAGCTAGGATCAGCTCAGAGTAAGACAAATCACCCAAAACATCCCACAACCAAAAATCACCCAATACGCCCCACAACCAGTTCCATCCTGAACTACACACTCCACACAACAGAACTGGAACGCCTCATTTGGCCGTCACTTCATTAGACACTGCGCATCATTCGGGAAGAGGCGTTATTGCTATCCGTCGGACCACACATCACGCCTCCAGTCTGCTAGTGTCTAATTTCTGTGTTGTTTGGGGCACTGAAGACATGTGACTTCACGTGCTGCTCTGAGCAATACCCTTCTGCAAGGTACCCGGTTCAAAATGTCCAGTTCATCCAGTTCCATTCGCAATGTTCGCTCGAAACTCTGTAACGGGGCTGGTTTCCCTGACAGCAACAGTTCTGCCACCTTTGCAAGCGATGCTCATTGACAAAGGGCGACGTCTGTCTCCGGTCATTGTCGGTTAGGGTCTTTTACGATCACTCAACTTACGCCGTCTTACACTGCTGCTAGTGATATACAATTCGTTGCACACACTTTGCAGTCCGCGATTATACATCAACTTCATTCACGGTGTGGTCATGGGTTCTGCCAAACAAGATAGCTTCTTTTTGCATTCCGTCACCTTTTCAAGTTGATTCCTTCTACAGCGGTGATTCCATGAAACCAACTGACACATACATGCCACTTCATTACCATGACTTACATCATTGGTTGAGTGTCACGTGATGAAGAATCACATTAAGAAAACGTAGAACCATTATTTTATTCCGTTACTGTCTCCACATAGCCTCTTGAAGGTCGCCGCTTTCTGGAGCTGGGAGCTAAACATCGTCATTTTGCACCATTTTGTTCAGCTGTCGGGCTACAGTCACCTCGTATGGCCTTAAATCAATTTGGCAGTGCTGTAGATCAGTCGGATGCAGCTTTGCGTAATTACTCTCTGTGCTGATAGCAACCGACCTAAATTAACAGTCATCAATCGTAGCTGTCGCTGTTCTCTTACCCAACTGTTGCTTCAGCAAACACCGATGGTAGTGTGTTTTGGACTCACAGTTTCCCACGGGAACACATCAACACTGACGTTTGCTTCAGGTCCACTAAAAAGTTCCTATACAGAAATTAAAAGAGCTCGTAAAATAATTTAAAGAATATTTTAGCACATGTTATTCTCCCTGTTTTTTCAGTTCCTTTTCTCCGCAGTCGCGGTTATACAAGTTATATATAATAAATTCAGTCGTTTGCGACTGTAATGGATGGTAATTGTCTTTATAACACTTTCATTACAGTTGCAAAAGACGGCGTTTAACCTATATAAGTTGAATATATAAGCAACTGGAGAGTCTATTTACTAGTTCAGTATTCTGTTGCGAAGCAACAGCAAATTCTACACGTGGAGACACTGATACATCAAAGTTTATCACATGGCGTGTGCGACGCCCTTATCGTTGACCCACCATTGAAATTATATTAAGGCCTGTGCTTGTATCGAATGAAAGATTTACATCAAATCGCCATAAGCATTTGTACCGAAAGATCAATTCCAGTAAGTTACACATTGATTTTACGATAATATCCTTCTTTCATGTATTAAAGTATTGATTAGGTAAAAGTGAAAAATGTCCTTGTGTCGCCATCTTCCTATTCACTTTTATTGTTACTGGAAACGCTAAAATCACCAAAAAAGACACCTGCAACGTTAAATACAGGATATTGTACTTTTTAGAGATTCTTATCCATCAATCTAGCATTTAAACACGACGGAACATTGGATAAAGCACACTGTCACTTTCCAGCTCCACAGTCTTTCGTCCGCTTTGGTGCCGTTATACCATTCTCGTTTCAACATCTGTACTATATACCCGATATTAAATGGTAAAACACTCGTCTTGACGGTCAAGATATTTTCATTTGTCATTCTACCAACAAGTAAGATCACTTTTATGGGACGACTTGATTCCAAAACCGGCCAAACTGATGATGTTTAATAGCTATTTCATACGAATATTGACCTATGGTATTGAAACATGTACCGCCAAAAAAAGAGAATCATCACGGCTGCAAGCATCTGAGATGAAATTTCTTAGATTCACCTTCCAGAAGACCAAGCTGGACAAATTAAGGAATGAGGAGGTGAGGGTAGAAGTCGTAATAAAGACATCCCTATTAGATCGAATTGGTGCATCTAGACTTCGATGGTACGGGCATGTGATGAGATTAGAGCCAACTAGAACAGCCAAAATAAATTTGGAAAGACGGACGGATGTGAAAAGACCTTAAGGAAGACCTCTAACCCGATGGGTGGACTTGATTGAGGCTGATCTAGTGGCCAGAGGATCGATAGTGGATAACATTCTCCATGAACAGGTTTATTTGGACAGGACGAAGTGGAAGAGGCCCATTACCAATACCCGGGAAATTGGAACTGTTATATGATGATGATGATGATCATCATCATCATCATCATCAACATCTGACGACGTAATTCGAAAGAACGCCATCAGATCTGTGGCGTGAAACATTGGATATTAAGATAAAATATTAAAAGCAGTGCATTACAAGAAAGCAGGAACAGCGGAGAACTTATTTATCAAAATCAGTATACAGTATGTCGTGCCTTACTACTCCGTAACACTATCGGTGCCCAATTTACGCAGACAGTTCGACATCATATAATATAAACAATTTCAACAGTAGGTGGCATTAGTGAAAGTCATACCTAGGACGTCAGGCATAATCGTTACATGGTAAATGCTTGCTGAAGGCTACATACGTTATTTATATTCTATACAGAAGAAGAAAAAAAAAATAAGGGATGAAATTTGCCGCGCGGCCAGAGCTCTCTGACCTCTCAGGCGCTAGTCTCTCAGGACCTCTGACACGCTGCATTTCAGTCGAACTCTTTAAAAACAGTATATGGCGAAACAAAAATTATAATAGGCCTGTACAGGGTGAATCACGTAAAACTCGCACCGCAAGTATTGCGGAAATGGAAAGGGCTGTTGATGTGCTGTTTTCACAGAATGGGTTGATATTCAGGAGCTCGTCTAGTTAGACAATAAATATATTATTATAATACTTACAAAGTGTATTTTTTGTTCAGACATACACATTTTCAAATGGAAGAATCCATAGTGACATTAACAGACTAAAAATAGGATAAATTAGAATGCCAGCAGTGTTTGTTGCAGGATTCTATTCCGAGTCGTTTACGAGATATCGTAGTTTCAAAATATCGCAAACTCACACATGCACACTACCAGTGGTAGCACACGCTAAAGAACAACAGAATTGCATACACTAGTTATGTGGATTCTGACCAGTACCGAGGTAACTGATCATCACAGGTTGTACTCGACGACAATACACGCTTCCAGTCTGGTGTGGAACGACTACCTCACACGTGCTAGCATTTCAACGGAGACGTCCGAGCAGGATGCAGCAAATACGTCGTTGCGCATCACCAAGTGTAGGCGACGTGCCCTTGTAGACAGCGCATTTCAGCTTTCACTACAGGCGTCAAATGCGAGGAACGCGGCGCCAAAAGTACATGTCCCCTGCGTCCAATCCAACAGTTTGGAAAAAATTCGTGAAAACTTGGTGTAGTCCTTCGTGCACTGTGGGATGGACAGCCATCATGCTGGTATCAGAGGTTCCTCCTAGTCTCCAAAGGAACGTCGTCTAGCATACGTGGAAAAAGGGTATGTTAGGAGGCTACGATACTAGTGAGCGTTCAGTGTTCCTTCTATGTAAAAAAGGCCTTTGAGCTAATGGTTTACTATCTCACACCACACGTTTATACTCCATGGACGCTGACGTTCTTCCTGAGGAAGCCAATGGGAATTGTGACGAAGACCAGAAGTGCATGTTTCGGCGGTTTAACTGGCCATGATCGGTAAATATGGCTTTATCAATAAACAAGAGACAGGATTCATCTGGAGTATCCTGTCTTAGTACCCATGGACAGAAGTTAACACGATTCTCGTAACAGTTGCCATGCTGCTCTTGATCCAGAGAGATGTGATACGGATGGGACCTATGGCGCTGTACAATGCACTGGGCATTTGTCTAACACATGCCACTTTCCCGAGTGATTGAGTGGGAGCTATCGTACGGATCCACTGCAACAGCAGCAGGGACATTTTCCACTCTTCTGTCGTCGCTTATTTCCTTCTATTACTTTGTCTGGATGTTACACTACCACTTTAACGTTACTGTTGAAGAGGTTGATGTATAAATACCTAAATGGTTGACATCTCTTGCCATATACACCGTACAAGAAGGAACTGCATTCTTCCTACACTTTCAATATACCATGATGATGTCGGCTTTTTCTGCATTGGTAAATCCTGCTTGGACTGTCACAGTCTGACTGACAAGTCGCAGTGCACTCAACGCACACATAAGCACACTCTAAGCAAACATAATAACGTCGCACCTAGCAATTACGCAGCTTTAATGGGACAAACCAGTGTCGGCGTAGAAAGTTTTCCAAATACGACACCTCGTAAACGACTCGCGCTAGAATCTTGCAACAAGCACCACTGATATCCTAATTTACCCTACTTTTACCTTGTTAGTGTCAATACGCATTCTTCCATTTATAAAACGTATGTTTACGCAAAAAATAAACTTTCTAAATGTTATTACGATCTTTTGATTAGCTAACAATACTCCTATGAATTCTGTGGAAACCACACATCAATAGTTCTTTCCGTTTCCGCAGTATTTGCGGTGCAAGTTGTAGGTGATTCACCCTGTATATCAGTAAATATTAAAAATCTGGAAGGAGGCAGCATGAACCAACGATTACGAGAAAACACTGACGTTTATGGTCGAGTAACAAGTGACGTGACATCAAGCTATCAGTCATTGCAAACTACACTAAAAGACATCGACATCATCACCTAGAAATTTAATACCCTTTTCTTTCTACTATACCGTGTATGCAAAATTTCGTTATTTGCTGTCCTCCTTGGTTTTGCAGTTTTACCAGCAGTGTATTACGCCTATGTCACGGGTGGGCAAACGGCAGACTACCGGTCGAAACTTGCATGCGGGCTGAATCTGGCTCGCAACTGCTGAAGAAGAAATTCGTGGGAGAGAGAGCTAGAAGCTGGACCGTTTTGCGACACCTACAGTAGATCTTTGTAAGTCATACGCATTATTTGCTGGCGTAGCTTGTTGGGAAAGGAGTGCCATTCTTATATGAGCGTTACCCCATACACACAACGTCGAAGAGACTATAGTTTGGACTTTATTCGCTACGAACTGTTAATGTGTAAACCGAAGAGGCCGCCCATGAGTTTAAGTAAGTATGCGAATCAGTCGCGCGGGACACCAAAGGTCGTCCAAGCCTGGCCTACATCATCTATAATTTGTTTCACATATTTTAGTCTTGGTCTGGCTCTCCTATTCTTCATGGTGACAATACTGAAGTTCTTGTTGATTTGCTGGTATACAGGGTGCGAAACTTAATACCCAGAGCTGCTACCATACCATTCTGTAATCCTTGCGAATAGTGGTGAGCTAGTATCTCGACAACCCATGACCAGGGGTTTTGAATGCGTGAGTGACCTGGAAACAATCCTGGGCAGGAGAACAATATAACATCTTCTCTATCGAGGTAGGTCAGAACAGAATGGGCGACATGAAGTCCAGCATTATCTTGCTATGAATTGTAGCACTGTTATCGATATTACCTATAAGTGTCTAATCTAAGTTCTTTGTCTGTTTTTACTCCATGTGACTTCTGTATAACCATATTCTTTGATGTAACATCCAGGTAAATATTTTATTCTTTATTTATAGTAATTTACGTAATTATAATTAATCTGTGGATGTAATTCAAAAGTAGTACATCGTAAGAGAACGGAAATGTTAAAAATTTATTCGTAATACTGGTTCATGCATAGGGAAAATAGGTTTGTAATCACGTAAAACTTGGAGGAAGTCCTTTCGCAACGTAGCTGGCTAGGCGGGAATAGAAAAGGTGGACCTGGCGATCAAACTGCAAGGCTCCTGTGTGGTAAGATTCAGTCGGCGCCTAGCAGGAAAATTATGCGCCTCTTGCGAACTGAAAGAGGCGAGAAGAGCTGCAAGATTATATAATACAGCCTCGAATGCGGGGTAATTTGGCTTATTATTCATAGCATACCTTAGGTAGCTCTACACTAAGAAAATCCGGCGCTAAAACGGGAATTTTCAGAGATTGTTATACAGGAAAAGCCATGGATACTTTTTCGAATACCACAGGAGATTGATGCTGTCACCACCTTCATGTCAAAATATCAGTTGAGTACTGTATAACTGCATACACCAATTATGTGGTTTCTGTTGCAATAACAAGTTTCTGTTCCGCAAACGTTGTGCTGAGTCACCGTATTTTATCCATCGGTGTTTAGGTAGACGGAGTCCAATCCCAGTTGCTATGATAATTAGAAGTACCCTATTTCACTGAACTGAAAAACAGTAATTTTCCGTAATAAAAGTTAATAAACTTTGTGGAGTTGTAAAGAACGTAGTTATTTAGTGAGCGTAAGTTTTGAAATTCTCCACTTAATCTTCTTAAAAGGAAAGTCAAAGTTTCATCAAAGTACAGTTAATAAGAGAAGACTGAAAGCATTCAGTTTAAACATTCTTCTTATTGGGATAACTGCCTTTATTATTTCATGTCTTATGTGGTTAACGGTGTGTCTAATATTGGGTTGTGGCTAAAATGTTCAGGTGTGACCCGAGTCTAGTGATTAATTAGTTTCTTGGTACAGATGCTAATAGTTGACACCGAATTAAATTTAATATTACAATAACGGTACTCAAGAAGTACAACTTCCATTATTATAACTTGTATATACTACAACAAGCAAATAGCTACAATTATTCAAACTGTGTAAGATTCAGGTATCACATGTACCATCTGAGCTAAATAGTATAATGAAATGAATGTTCCTTCAAAATACAAATAGTAGCCACTACAAAAGAGAAAATTACTTGATAACTATTTCAGTGGCAGTAATTACCTATAGTTAAACTGAAAGAAGAACCCCTTGCCCAAGTTAGTAGTGCTCCACCATTAGTAATCATTTACATATTATGATCATTAGCTTCCTAGTGTAATGCACTGATTGTGTTATTGAGAGCCAGTGTCTGCCTAAACGTATTAATACTACTCCTGTCAAATCACTGATTCATTGCTTTCTAAACTGCGTTATTGCCTTGTATCTTATCAGGAAAACAGAGTTCAATTATCAAGTAAAGTTAATCCCAACAGCTAACTTTCTTAGTGAACCACTTGGTTCAACTTTGCCTAATTAGGCTGGTGGCCGTTTCTTTTTACGTAATTACAGTTTGTTTGGTTACTAGTAGACCTATCGTTCGATTCCAGATTGTTGTGCTATCGCTTTCTTTCTATATGAATCTGTAGAGATGTAAAAATAGTCCGATACCTTTCCATTACTCACGACTACAGTCAAATAAGTATCCTTTCGGTGTATTGGTACTAGCCGGTAGTGCTATAGACGTAATGTAAGTGTCGACGACAGGGCGCAGCCACCAGCAGTAATAGGTCGGAAGTATAGCCGCAGATGTCCAAATTACAGGCTATGCTATTCACCGGTGCCAGTGCTGTGTAACCTGTTGAATTCAATACCTCTACGTCAGCTGTTGGCAACATCAGTTCTCTGCGGAGTCTCCACATACCGATAAATCCGCCTTGATACTGCTCACAGAACCAGGAGTCGTCTGATTGGTTGGTTGGTTTAAAGATTGAAGGGACCAAACTACAAAGGTCATCGGTCCCTTGTTTCATAAAAACACAGAGCACAGTGAAACTATCCACCAGTCAGGTGAAGCACTAAAAGAAAAATTCCGGGGGAAGAAAAGCCCCATAGTCCATTGTAAGACAACACGGAAAACAGAGCACAGCAACAAAATCAACATAGAGAACAAAGGCAGAAGGAATTAAAACTGCACAGCAGAGGACTGTGGCTGGCTGATCACGAAAATAATAGGATGAGCCAGCCACTCTGCAACACGTTAAAACCTCCAGCCTGAAAGGTTAGGGTGGAGTCGAAGCACAACACAAAACTAATTAGAAGAGACAGCTCAAAAGAGGGTGAAGAAAAAAAAATTTAAATGGACCTATAAAAGCCGCTTGCGCGAATAAAACTTAAAAAGTTTCCTTCGGGCGGGCTGCTCTTCTCTCTGCTGGATCCTCAGGGAGTCACATCAGACATAGCCGTGCTACCAGTAGGTGTTCGTTCAGACGTCGTCGTTCTCTTTTGTTTGTTGAGCAGGAAAGTGAAGAGCAGTAAAAACGGTTCCTTAGAAATTATTGATCAGCAAGGTCTCGTGACTGATGCAGAGGGAGAAACATCGCTAGAAGTTACGAGAAGAGCAATATCAAGACTTGCTCTTTCCTACGAAGCGAGTAGAGAGGAGTCTACGGAAGATCAGTGGAAAAAAAAAGCCGTTAATAGGAGACAGCCTTTGTGAATATATCTTGGAGACAAAGTAGCTGCTTCAGCTACTTTTAATCTATTTATTGTCAGATCACAACCGGGTTCATGGCACTCGAAACCACATCCCCAGGTGACACGTAACTAAGTTAGAAGAGCTAAGCTGCCATTCGTTGTCGGACCAAAATAATATATCGATATATGGCGGTACGTTAGTGAACTAAAATCAGTTTGAGATAGGCATCTATACACAAACTCGTCGCTGGAGACACAACGCCCAGAACATGGCAAGTATTTCACAGTATGCAGTCTCGTTCCATGTTCTGGGAATGCGCATAGAGCGGCGTTGTGTCTCCATAAACCATTTTGGACTTGGTTCCCTACGTCCGATTCATTTTGGTTCACTGACACACCAGCATTTAGCGGATTCTTAGTTTAGTTTGACAACGAATGTTGGGTTTTACATTCCGGGCTTCGTTACTTTTATGATCCAGTTAAACGTCACCTAAAGATGTGGTTTTCAATGCCACGAAACCGGTTGTCATCTGATAACAGAAAGATGAAATGCAGCTGAAGTGAATTTTTAATCCCCAAGATAATATGTCACAGGTATGTTTGCCTTCCTGCCTTTCTGTTTGTGAGTACAGCTGGAGCGGCGGGGTCGGACTATCAGTGACATGTTCCCCTGGGACATTGCAGTGGCTCCTGATGTGTCCAGGAATGTGGCGTTGGATGCTGAGACAGCGCCACTCTGAGGGTCTATACAGGGTGTTACAAAAAGGTACGGCCAAACTTTCAGGAAACATTCCTCACACACAAAGAAAGAAGATATGTCACGTGGACATGTGTCCGGAAACGCTTACTTTCCATGTTAGAGGTCATTTTATTAGTTCTCTTCAATTCACATTAATCATAGAATGGAAACACACAGCAACAGAACGTGCCAGCGTGACTTCAAACAATTTGTTACAGGAAATGTTCAAAATGTCCTCTGTTAGCGAGGATACATGCATCCACCCTCCGTTGCATGGAATCCCTGATGCGCTGATGCAGCCCTGGAGAATGGCGTATTGTATCACAGCCGTCCACAATACGAGCACGAAGAGTCTCTACATTTGGTACCGGGGTTGCGTAGACAAGAGCTTTCAAATGCCCCCATAAATGAAAGTCAAGAGGGTTGAGGTCAGGAGAGCGTGGAGGCCATGGAATTGGTCCGCCTCTACCAATCCATCGATCACCGAATCTGTTGTTGAGAAGCGTATGAACACTTCGACTGAAATGTGCAGGAGCTCCATCGTGCATGAACCACATGTGTCGTACTTGTAAAGGCACATGTTCTAGCAGCACAGGTAGAGTATCCCGTGTGAAATCATGGCGGTGTATCGAGGAAGTACAGTACATAATGACGAAACTAAAATTAGCTCTAACATGGAAATTAAGCGTTTCCGGACAGATGTCCATATAACATCTTTTCTTTATTTGTGTGTGAGGAATGTTTCCTGAAAGTCTGGCCGTACCTTTTTGTAACACCCTGTACATGCCTAAATACTTGTACAGTTACAAGTGGTGTTATACAGTCTGCATCAGTTAGCAACACTACTCCGGGTTTAGTTTCGTTGAAGCAATGAATATAAAATGTTTATGTGGGTACTTCTCTTGCTGCTGAGAAATCCATTTCCTGACTCATAGCACTTGACGTCGATGTAAGAATGTAGATAACATTATTCGTACTTAGTATGGCTGCGCAGTAACACCAAACATTTGCATATCCAAGGATGTGAAACACCTGATGCCAATTTGGTGTTTGTTGTATGCCGCCTTCATGGTTCTGCAATTTCAGTGACCAGCTGAGTAGTTACGTACAGATGAAAATATCAGCACGAGACAGAGGAAGGATGCTGACGAGGTCAAACCAAATGAAAAATAACGCTGTGGGAGACAGCACGGTGTTCGTACAGAAGAAAGTGAGACGCACGGGCTACTGGAGCTGTGTAAACACCCCTCAGTTTCCTCTTACATCAACCTCCGGCCTGAGAGATTTGGCAGCCCGTCTGGTTGCAGCTGGAAATACTGACACCGCTTCTGCCTGTCTTGAGGGGGAGGCTGCAACAGGACTCCCCCTCCCCCCTCCCCTCCCGACACCTTTGCCCCCAGGCAAGGCCGGCGCCCTCGGCTCGGCCCGGCGGAAATCGAGCGGCGGCGCTAAGCGGCTTTGGACTGTGAGGCGCGCCTCAACCGCAGGTAGCGGCCAATCCCTCAGCAACAGCAGCTGCCGGACAAGGCGGTCGCTATCCGGGAACACCGGCAATTCCAGGGGGCCGTTGTGCTCCATTAACACAACAGGTCCAGCTCCAACACTTCAGTCGGAAACGATCGGCATGTTGGGTATGAAATTAACGCTATCGTATCTCCGAGCATGAAAGCTTCTTCAGAAATCGGGTTTTGCATTAATACCGTGAAGCTAAACCAAACTACACAGTGCGACATTTATGCAAATCTCCAGTAGTGAAAGCTGTAGGGACATGAAATGGAGTGATCAAAGATGGGTATTCGTCCATAAAATTGGTGGCAGTCTCCATTGACAGACATCTAGGAAACCGCAGTCTACAAGAGACACTACTTACAACCGACTTCTGCAATCAATTATAGAATTTTGGTCAAGTGTGTGGGACCCGTACCAAATAGGACTAATAGATTACATCGAACGCATAGAAATAAGGACAGCATGAATGGTCACAGGTTTGTCTGGCCCTTCAGACAGCGTCACGGAGATTATGAAATATCTAAAGTGGTAAACCCCTCAACTGGGCGGAGATTATCCATTTAATGCCTTCTAAAGAATATTACTTTACTTTTCAAGTTAAATAAACTATCACTGAGTGTCTGTCATATAGCGGAGAGTAGAGTATGCTCGCTCGATTGAGCAGGTAATGCTTGGCGTGTAAAAAAATTCGAAATTGTTAATAGGAATAATACGATTAAACTCGTCACTCAGTGCAGACTGTCGATATAGCCGCACGATTAATTTCCAATACGAATCATGCCAGAAAATTTTAACAATGAAAAGACAGGTTGTATGCTAATTCAAGTATAACTACGCGGACACTGTAACACAGGGATAACATGCACCATAAGCCAGTGTAGACGTCTCTTGATGTCTTCACTTATAGTCCATAAATCTGGACGTCTGAGTAATCATAACGCCAATCTTCTTGTCCAAGTTTACACAGAGCTCGACTACATCATTCCTTCGTAAGATTATGGATGTTGAACAAAAGACTAGCAGCAGATAGTGCAATATGCATTGGATTCAAAAGATCGCTACAGTACAGACTCCAAGAACTCTGATGTACAGAAAACTGGTGACTCGTAGCACAACATGATATATTACACTACTTAGTAAGTTACAAGAACCAACTTTAAGTTATGAATTCAGAAAAATACGAAAACCGTATAAATTGCCCCATGGTGGTCGCCAAGACAAGATTAAACTAATTACATCGAGCACATAGACATTTAAGAAATCATTATTCCCATGCTCCAATCTTGGAAGTAGAGAACTCCTAATAACTGGTACAAGGTGATGTACCCTCTCCCATTATCCCCTTATAGTATGTTGAATTTAGATGTAGATGTGTCACTGTAGCTCCTGCATTTTTCCAGTATCATTTACTAACCCCCAATTAGGTCGTCACCCTGCTCTTTTTCCATGTCTTGGAATACAGTGAACAAGTATCTTCGCCCGTTTACCACCTATTCCCTTCTCTACATGTCTCACAGTCCTCAAATTTATTTTCTTTGCTATCCCTATTTGCGTCAAGTATACTTCTCACTGCCAGAATGTAATATTTGTGATGTACACTGATTCTTACCTTTACCTTTCTGGCAGATACGATACTTAGTCATTTTAAATTAATTTCAGTTTACCAAGAGTACTGCAGATCACTGTTATTTTTTGCTTATTGCCTTTCCATTTCCAGTATCAAACTGCCTATTATAAATACTCCTTTACTAATATAACTTGATTGTTAATTAGTATAACTTTCACTTGTATACCTTGATTGTTTGCTTTTAAGGTAGGTGTACTTAATCTGAATGATTACCTGCTACCAATACTTCACTTCTGCTAAATGTGAAAATGCAGGAACTCCGATCGTAAAACTTCTTTCAAAATCCAAAAACATCCCTTAAGTGATGTACACCCCCATTTTGTTCCCACAAAGAAACACATTTCAACAGTTAAAACCCACTGTTTAAATTTATAACTATCAGTATTTAGGTCACATGGCATGTCGTGTTGGGAGGAAAGACACGAGATCAGTACATAAATGACTATAAATACATTCAGTCAAAAAACGAATATTATTGAAGGGAGCTAGAAAACAACGCTATTTAACGACGCTTGTTTTATACGAGGGTTGCCCAGAAAGTAAGCTTCGATCGGTCGCGAAATGTAAACCACAGTGAAAAACAGAAACATTTTATTTGCAACAATTAGGGACACCTTCCACCTACTTCCCTACATAGTCGCCGCTCCAACTTAGAATTTTGTCATAGTGTTGTATCAACATTCCAATATCCTCGTCATAGAAAGCAGCCGCCTGTGCTTTCGGCCAATTACCTGTACTGGTCTGCAATTCGTTGTCTGTGGAAAAATTTTGTCTTCATAACCAGAGGTTCTTGTGAGCAGAGATGAGACTCAGGGGGAGCAGATTACGTACTGTATTGTGGGTGACCAAACACTTCTCATCGGAAACGCTGCAGGAACGTCTTCATTGCACCTGCAGCGTGCAGCCGAGAATTGTCATGAAGAAGGAACTGTTCGACAGTTGTGTTATGTGGGCTGCATGACACAGGCGAAATCTCTAACCAGGCTCTCATATCTGACGGGAGACCCTATTCCATATGCATCTTTACGTGCTCACTGTTCACTCAACACTGAAAAGAGCGACGCGACACGGTCGTCGGGCATACTAAAGACACTACCCAACACATCTGTCCAAAGTTTTACCGGATTTTCGCAGTGGTTTCGATTTACCGACCGATCGGACTTGCTTTCGGAACGATCCTCGTATTCTAGGCTTCGGTGGGCTAAGCAGTATCCGTGTACGAGTTTTAAACCTCGGCGATGAGTGGTTATATTGGTATTGCTCTTCAGTCTCTCTGAAACGTACACGTATGCTGTTGCTTACCGAGGTCAATGCACTGGCGTGGCCAAATGCCAGATATTTCTAAGCAATGGAGTTACAAAGACAAAAGCACATCAAAAGAAACTAAGCATTTTTGGTGTGCTGCCGTGCAAGTTTTTAAATGAGATGCAGTAAGTATTTTGTGCACGTTTTTACAGATATCAGTAAGCACACCCTGCCCCATGTCACGTCTTCTACACTCAGTTCCTCACTACTCCTTAAATAGTGACGTAATTTATGGACCGCATATTATAGGTAATGTAGCTGATAAGTCTAAGATTTTACTCACGTTTATTTGTTCTGAAGTAATACTGGAGTTGTATGGACAATCAAACAACGTGAGTACTTCCCGTTAAAAAGTGTTTCGACGATTTTGTATCCTTCTTGCGATTTTCGTAATTTTTCTTTTCTCCAGACTGCACTGTAATCGAGATTATTGCCTGTAATGTATCAAGGTGTAACTACTCCAGACAGAAAGCTCCTTTCATTTCAGTACACCTATTCCATGCTTACCACGTGTACTGCAATGAAAGGCTGCCTTTTCCTTACGCTTAGCATACTGCAGCGGGAGCTGCTCTAGACTACGTATCTTCGGCGATGACTCGACCTACATTCCATTCTCCAGTTTGCAGTAATAAATAGTAAAAGTAAAGCATATACTAAGAGTGTGATACACACTTATCTCACGCAAAATCCCTGACTGTGATAGGACGGAGCTTGTGTGGCTCAATATTGCTACGGGCGATCTCTGATGTCGAAAGGAAGGGATTGTGGAATAAATGTTGCGTTTACGTCAAGGTCACTCGAGGCAGTGCTGGAGTTTGACGAGGTGTTTATCAAGCAACTATCTCCATTTTCGCCCTAAACTATTTAGGGAAACCACAAAGATTTCTATAAGTTCGGTAAATTTTTCCATTTTATAGTTAAATTAAACTGATACATCTGTGAAGACGTACACTGTTTCAATTGATATCTTCATAATAAAAAGAAAGGAAATTAGAGCTCGCACTGAAAGACATAGGTATTATTTCTTTTCCGCTCGCCGCGCGGGATTAGCCTAGCGGTCTCAGGCGCTGCAGTCACGGACTGTGCGTCTGGTCCCGGCGGAGGTTCGAATCCTCCTTCGGGCATGGGTGTGTGTGTTTGTCCTTAGGATAATTTAGGTTAAGTAGTGTGTAAGCTTAGGAACTGATGACCTTAGCAGTTTAGTCCCATAAAATTTCACACACATTTGAACATTTTCTTTTCCGCGCGCTGTTTGAGAGTGGAATAGCAGAGAATTATTGTGAAGGTGATTTGATTAACGCTCTGCCAGGAACCTGAGTGTGCTTTGCAGAGTAGCGATGTAGATTTAGAGACATACCTGCACTCTCGGTAAAGTCGATAAAATCTATCTAAGAGTGCGGTGCCACAACGCCACCTAGGGAGTCATAAGATTAGACTCGTACTATGAACATTACGTGTTTACTGCCTGCCCAGAGAAGTGTTCCTCATTTCCGGCAGCCACTAAAGAAGCTTAAGCCCGCTGTGATGATGGTGCCGCGTACCGAACGAGTGTAAGATGCACTCGTAAAATTTCCCCTCGGCAAGTGGTCGCGCAATATCCCCGCCTAGCAGGAAGGTCAATCCAGTGAAATACGTGTCAGATTTCGACTACGATTTTCATAATTTGATGGAAACGACAGGCAAAATATGTAGTAGTACGGAACGAAGCATCTTTCTTTGAATATTTTTAACAACTTCGTAACTTTTCAAACCCTTTATAAACCACTTTCATGGATCGTTGAAACTACGCTACTAGGAAAGTTTGCACACTAACGGTGTAGCCATCGACGTGCTGGTAGCCGATTGTAACGACGACTAGCGGATGGGAAAACGCGCAGGTCATTCCCTTTCTCATGATTGGTCGTAGGACCGATGCACATAATTAGAGGCCTATATCGCTGATGTCAATCTGTTGCAGAATTAGGGAACACGTTTTATGCTCAATAATTATGGCGCTTTTGGAGAACGAAAATCTCCTCTGTAAAAGTCAGCATGGATTCCGCAAATAGAGATCTTGCGAAACCCAGCTCGCGCAGTACCTTCATGAAACCCATAGCGCTGTAGATAATGTCGCTCTGGTTGATGCCCTGTTCGTTGGCTTGAGACAGGCATTTGACACCGAATCCCACTGGCTTTTAACGATAAAGTACGAGATTATCGAGAGTCGGATTAGATTTGCGACTGGATTCAGGGGTCTCTCGCAGACAGAACTCAACACATCGCTCTTAACGTAACAAAATCGATAGATGTAAAGGTAATTTACGGAGTACCCCAAGGAAGAGTGATAAGCCGCTTACTGTTAACAATGTATACTACTGATCTAGAAGAAAGCGTCGGAAACTCTTTAAAGTTTTTACCAGACGATGTGGTTGACTATAAGAATGTAGCAACGCCAGAAGACAGTACCAATCTGTAGAGGGTTGATGAATGGTGCTGGCTCTGGTAGTTGACTCTGAACATAAATAGATGTATCATATTGCACATACTTAAGAAAAGAAAGCTACTGCTGTACAACTACGCTATTGATGACAAATTGCTGGAAACATTAACCACTGTAAAATGTCTGGGAGTAACTATCCAGAGCGACTGAAAGTGGAATGCCCACATGAAACAAATAATAGGAGAGGTAGGTGTCACACTGAGATTCGTAGGACGAAGCTTAAGGAAATGTAACTCATCCAAGGCTTACAACGTTCTTTCTCGACCGCTTCTTGAGTATGGTTCATCAGTCTGCGGTGCTTACCAGATAGGACTGATAGAAGTGACAGAGAAGACGATCCAGCGAAGAGCGGAGCATTTAGTCACTGGATTGTTTAGTCAGCGCGAGAGCGTTAGAGTTACTCAACTAACTCCAGTGTGAGACGCTAGAAGAGAATCTTCGTGCATTGCGGAGAAAATTACTACTGAAATTTATAGAGCACTTTCCACGAAAAATCGGACAACATATTATTTCCTTCCACACGCATCTCGGTATTTACCGCTAGACCGCGGGTGTAGATACTACACAGGAACTCTTACAAAGATAAGGCTTTCTCCAGAACCTGTCACAGCTAGCAGTGTTGCCAGATTGTGCAGATAGCCGGCCTTAATAAATTATCCCCGGGGAGATCTTGTGTGTGGCATGCAGCGATCCGCGCAGACGTTACCTCTATGGCGGCCGGCTGCGGGCCAGGTTGTATGTAAAAGAGTGTACCTTCTGTGTGCTTAGACTGATATTTTCTGAACTGTTTATGATGTTAACTAATTTTAAAGGTTCTCACACTAACTTTGGATTGTGCTCAATTGTTGAAACTACACGCAGGTGTGTGTGTGTGTGTGTGTGTGTGTGTGTGTGTGTGTGTGTGTGTGTGTGCGCGCGCTAATTTTAGGACCAGTAATAGAGTATTTAGTGGTGCATACCAACCCACCATCTCGAAAAATTATTCTAATTGCAAGACATCTCTGCTCCCTAAGAATGAGATGAGGATGGGGATGTGAAAGATACGCACAGCTCCTGATCACATGGAGCACGTAGTAACCTGAATATGAACGTGAAATGAGTGCATGAAATCGGAGGGATTGGAATGTCGGAAATGACAGACTTGATGACATTTCACCCTTGAAGGTGGGAACAATCAACGGTAGTGGCGAGTGCACAGTTTTCGTAACTGCTAAAATAGTTCCTCTTTAATATATAGATTATTATTACTAGAGCTCTGTAGAGTTTTTCGATATAAAAAGGGGAGTGTCTTATAAACCAATTTTGTTTACAAACAATTGTGTGTATATAGTAAACTCTACTATATAATTTAGAGCACATGTAGAAAACGTGGTCTGCTAAAATAATATAAACACTTGTAAAAAGAGGTGAAAATTTTAATGTGTTTTTGATTCTCTTCCGGGATAAATTACGGTTTATATCGAACGTGGGATGCACAAATACAAGTTATGTCTAACAGTCGGAGGAATAAAGGAGTGCATGCGCATCCCTGCAGATAGATTTGATAATTGAAAAAGTGTTGTTATCACAAATCTATTATGTAATTTGTTCTTCGAAATATACCACAAAGATTCTATTACATTGCGACCTGGGATCTGAGGACATACACATTCCCGAGATTTCTTAGACAAAAGCACGCTATAAAACAGTCTCTAAATGTGTACGATTTGTGCATAAGTCCATCTCTCTTTCACTAATTGCATGAATGAAGAACAAATGCAATAAGTACAATTCGCATGAACAGGAAAGGTACGCCAAAACTTGAAGCAAAACTACATAGAGGTGAGATGGAATTTAGATAAACACGCATTACGATGGTTTTCGACTGACAAAAGAGACTTACACGTGTTAACGACATGTAATACAGCTGCAACGAAATCAGCTGTGAAAAGGGACCGGCAAACTATTACCGAATAATTTAAATCAAAATGTGTGTTTGATTCCAACTAGTCAACCAGTGCAGTGGACAAATGCGATATGCTATTAATTTTTAATTCTTAACAAAACGGAATGCGTTCGCTAAACACTGAGATGGAAAAAAGCTCTTTTTTTTCGCTCCTTAGATATATGCGTGCTAAGTTCCAACGTTACTTACTTCATACCGGGAAGAATAATTCAGTAGGCGAATTTCATCTCAGTCTCATTCGTGAGATTTTAGGGACATACACCACTAAAGGGAAACATTAAAGGATCGGCGATCAGACGGTGAAAATCCATTGCGGCTTCGAGAAAGGCATTTTCAAAGCACCGTTGAATCGTCAGTAAAACACGGACATGCAAGGAGATTCAGCATGAACAAATACCAAAAGCCATCGCGTTACTGCAGTAAACAATGTTGTACCTTGTTTTGAAATATATCACATAAAGAAACTTCCCGAAACGCATTTCTTTGTAATCTTCTCTAGTTTTAGAAACATTATGTAATAAAATCCAGCCGGCCGGGGTGGCCGAGCGGTCCTAGGCTCTACAGTCTGGAACCGCGCGACCGCTACGGTCGCAGGTTTTAATCCTGCCTCGGGCATGGACGTGTGTGATGTCCTTAGGTTAGTTAGGTTTAAGTAGTTCTGTTCTAGGGGACTGATGACCTCAGAAGTTAAGTCCCTTAGTGTTCAGAGCCATTTGTATTAAAATCCACATTGCTGCAACAGTAGTTTAATGAGGTATGTATTATGATGGATCCGTATCGGGAGGATGGACGCCTTCATGCCATCTGCGAAAGTTACACAATATTTTTAATTTTATTGTTGTATTGTCTAATTTTGTTTTAGGATATACAAATTTGCCATTTACGTCCATATATCATCAGTGGTCGCCGTCAAACTGTATTCTATCACAACGTATTGGAGATTTAACAGCCTTATTGCTATAAGAGGTTTTGGGGTTTTCTGCTGTTGTTAGTCGTCGTTGCTGTAATTTTTATAATTTGATTGCTTACCGTCAGATATCATAGACTGACAGTAGTGAGAATCGGCCGAAGATGCTGTGTGGTTAACAGCTACTATTGTGTGTTGATGTCATCATTTTGGGCTGTATGTATTATATTCGTAATCGATGTGTCTCTGGTTAGTTGTTTGTGTCTATCATCTATCTTCGGTTAGTGATTTCATAAAACTTTGTATAATGTTTATATTTTAAATCCGTGTTTTGATTTAAAATGTATTCTGGGAGTTGTATTGTGTGTATGTAGATTTCTGTCTCTTCAAGTACTTTCATTGTTTAATCTTTAGGTTATATATGTAAAATTTCCATAGCTAACTCCATTCGTTTTGCGTTGTGGTTATCGTTCTGTAAGTGGATGAAGAATGTGGATGGATTATTTTCGCTCATTATGGTGTGCTCTCGATATTCTGAAGTTTTTCCACGTCTGTCTCATGTAAAATTTATTGCAAGTCTGATATCCGATTCAGTATGCTCGGGTGTTTGTGTATGCTGGTAATTTTTGTTTTTTTACCTGGCCTGGTTAGAAGGTATGTATGGTGGTAGTATGTATGTATGTGTGTATGTTGGTTTAGCTTTTTTGTGTTTCCCTGGACAGTTTTATGTCCGTGTTAATTTTTGGTTGCATAAGCGTAGTTTTCCTTTTGCATATTTGCAATACTACCTCTGGGTTCGAACCATTTTGTAGTGCTACTTATCCTAATGTATGGAGTTCTTTTTGTACAGAAGCTTGGTTTAGTGGCAGTTTTTGTGTTCTGTCGATCATGGGTTGGAAGTATGTGTGTTTTGTGCCTCTGGTAGCATGGATTAGCATATATGATGTTGATGATGTTGACAGTTGTTGTGTGCTTTCTATAAATTTCGGAAGTACGTGAATTGTTGTTTTTAGCGACTGTGAAGTCCAGAAATTAACTGATTTGTTCGTTTCTGTTTTCATGGTGAAGGGCATTTTAGGACGTGGTTTATGTGTTGCTTGATGTCCTGTGGTTCCCTGGTGTTGTTAATCGCCCTTGCTTGTAATTTTTATAAGTCGAGGTTTTATCGTCAGATTTGACAGATTAACAGTTGTGTCAGTTGGACAGAGATGCTGTGTGGTTATAGTTGCTATTGTGTGTTGGTGTTGTCATTTCTGGCTGTATGTACAGGGTGTTTCAAAAATGACCGGTATATTTGAAACGGCAATAAAAACTAAACGAGCAGCGATAGAATTACACCGTTTGTTGCAATATGCTTGGGACAACAGTACATTTTCAGGCGGACAAACTTTCGAAATTACAGTAGTTACAATTTTCAACAACAGATGGCGCTGCAAGTGATGTGAAAGATATAGAAGACAACGCAGTCTGTGGGTGCGCCATTCTGTACGTCGTCTTTCTGCTGTAAGCGTGTGCTGTTCACAACGTGGAAGTGTGCTGTAGACAACATGGTTTATTCCTTAGAACAGAGGATTTTTCTGGTGTTGGAATTCCACCGCCTAGAACACAGTGTTGTTGCAACAAGACGAAGTTTTCAACGGAGGTTTAATGTAACCAAAGGACCGAAAAGCGATACATCTACATCTACATCTACATCTACATCTACATCTACATCTATACTCCGCGAGCCACCTTACGGTGTGTGGCGGAGGGTACTTATTGTACCACTATCTGATCCCCCCTTCCCTGTTCCATTCACGAATTGTGCGTGGGAAGAACGACTGCTTGTAAGTCTCCGTATTTGCTCTAATTTCTCGGATCTTTTCGTTGTGATCATTACGCAAGATATATGTGGGCGGTAGTAATATGTTGCCCATCTCTTCCCGGAATGTGCTCTCTCGTAATTTCGATAATAAACCTCTCCGTATTGCGTAACGCCTTTCTTGAAGTGTCCGCCACTGGAGCTTGTTCAGCATCTCCGTAACGCTCTCGCGCTGACTAAATGTCCCCATGACGAATCGCGCTGCTTTTCGCTGGATCATGTCTATCTCTTCTATTAATCCAACCTGGTAAGGGTCCCATACTGATGAGCAATACTCAAGAATCGGACGAACAAGCGTTTTGTAAGCTACTTCTTTCGTCGATGAGTCACATTTTCTTAGAATTCTTCCTATGAATCTCAACCTGGCGCCTGCTTTTCCCACTATTTGTTTTATGTGATCATTCCACTTCAGATCGCTCCGGATAGTAACTCCTAAGTATTTTACGGTCGTTACCGCTTCCAATGATTTACCACCTATGGCATAATCGTACTGGAATGGATTTCTGCCCCTATGTATGCGCATTATATTACATTTATCTACGTTTAGGGAAAGCTGCCAGCTGTCGCACCATGCATTAATCCTCTGCAGGTCCTCCTGGAGTACGTACGAGTCTTCTGATGTTGCTACTTTCTTGTAGACAACCGTGTCATCTGCAAATAGCCTCACGGAGCTACCGATGTTGTCAACTAAGTCATTTATGTATATTGTAAACAATAAAGGTCCTATCACGCTTCCCTGCGGTACTCCCGAAATTACCTCTACATCTGCAGATTTTGAACCGTTAAGAATGACATGTTGTGTTCTTTCTTCTAGGAAATCCTGAATCCAATCACAAACCTGGTCCGATATTCCGTAAGCTCGTATTTTTTTCACTAAACGTAAGTGCGGAACCGTATCAAATGCCTTCCTGAAGTCCAGGAATACGGCATCAATCTGCTCGCCAGTGTCTACGGCACTGTGAATTTCTTGGGCAAATAGGGCGAGCTGAGTTTCACATGATCTCTGTTTGCGGAATCCGTGTTGGTTATGATGAAGGAGATTTGTATTATCTAAGAACGTCATAATACGAGAACACAAAACATGTTCCATTATTCTACAACAGATTGACGTAAGCGAAATAGGCCTATAATTATTCGCATCTGATTTATGACCCTTCTTGAAAATGGGAACGACCTGCGCTTTCTTCCAGTCGCTAGGTACTTTACGTTCTTCCAGCGATCTACGATAAATTGCTGATAGAAAGGGGGCAAGTTCTTTAGCATAATCACTGTAGAATCTTAAGGGTATCTCGTCTGGTCCGGATGCTTTTCCGCTACTAAGTGATAGCAGTTGTTTTTCAATTCCGATATCGTTTATTTCAATATTTTCCATTTTGGCGTCCGTGCGACGGCTGAAGTCAGGGACCGTGTTACAATTTTCCGCAGTGAAACAGTTTCGGAACACTGAATTCAGTATTTCTGCCTTTCTTCGGTCGTCCTCTGTTTCGGTGCCATCGTGGTCAACGAGTGACTGAATAGGGGATTTAGATCCGCTTACCGATTTTACATATGACCAAAACTTTTTAGGGTTCTTGTTTAGATTGTTTGCTAATGTTTTATGTTCGAATTCGTTGAATGCTTCTCTCATTGCTCTCTTTACGCTCTTTTTCGCTTCGTTCAGCGTTTCCTTATCAGCTATGATTCGACTACTCTTAAACCTATGATGAAGCTTTCTTTGTTTCCGTAGTACCTTTCGTACATGATTGTTATACCACGGTGGATCTTTCCCCTCGCTTTGGACCTTAGTCGGTACGAACTTATCTAAGGCGTACTGGACGATGTTTCCGAATTTTTTCCATTTTTGTTCCACATCCTCTTCCTCAGAAATGAACGTTTGATGGTGGTCACTCAGATATTCTGCGATTTGTGCCCTATCACTCTTGTTAAGCAAATATATTTTCCTTCCTTTCTTGGCATTTCTTATTACACTTGTAGTCATTGATGCAACCACTGACTTATGATCACTGATACCCTCTTCTACATTCACGGAGTCGAAAAGTTCCGGTCTATTTGTTGCTATGAGGTCTAAAACGTTAGCTTCACGAGTTGGTTCTCTAACTATCTGCTCGAAGTAATTCTCGGACAAGGCAGTCAGGATAATGTCACAAGAGTCTCTGTCCCTGGCTCCAGTTCTGATTGTGTGACTATCCCATTCTATACCTGGTAGATTGAAGTCTCCCCCTATTACAATAGTATGATCACGAAACTTCTTCACGACGTTCTGCAGGTTCTCTCTGAGGCGCTCAACTACTACGGTTGCTGATGCAGGTGGTCTATAGAAGCATCCGACTATCATATCTGACCCACCTTTGATACTTAACTTAACCCAGATTATTTCACATTCGCATTCGCTAATAACTTCACTGGATATTATTGAATTCTTTACTGCTATAAATACTCCTCCACCATTGGCGTTTATCCTATCCTTGCGGTATATATTCCATTCTGTGTCTAGGATTTCGTTACTGTTCACTTCCGGTTTTAACCAACTTTCCGTTCCTAATACTATATGCGCACTATTTCCTTCAATAAGAGATACTAATTCAGGAACCTTGCCCTGGATACTCCAGCAGTTTACCAATATTACGTTGACTTTTCCTGTTTTTGGTCTCTGAGGACGGACGTTCTTTATCAACGATGATAATGTCCTCTCTGGTAAGCCATCAGGTATTTTATCGTTTCGCCCAAGGGGGGATCTGTTTGAAAAATTTCAACGGACTGGGAACGTGACGGATGAACGTGCTGGAAAGGTAGGGCGACCGCGTACGGCAACCACACAGGGCAACGCGCAGCTAGTGCAGCAGGTGATCCAACAGCGGCCTCGGGTTTCCGTTCGCCGTGTTGCAGCTGCGGTCCAAATGACGCCAACGTCCACGTATCGTCTCATGCGCCAGAGTTTACACCTCTATCCATACAAAATTCAAACGCGGCAACCCTTCAGCGCTGCTACCATTGCTGCACGAGAGACATTCGCTAACGATATAGTGCACAGGATTGATGACGGCGATATGCATGTGGGCAGCATTTGGTTTACTGACGAAGCTTATTTTTAACTGGACGGCTTCGTCAATAAACAGAACTGGCGCATATGGGGAACCGAAAAGCCCCATGTTGCAGTCCCATCGTCCCTGCATCCTCAAAAAGTACTGGTCTGGGCCGCCATTTCTTCCAAAGGAATCATTGGCCCATTTTTCAGATCCGAAACGATTACTGCATCACGTTATCTGGAAATTCTTCGTGAATTTGTGGCGGTACAAACTGCCTTAGACGACACTGCGAACACCTCGTGGTTTATGCAAGATGGTGCCCGGCCACATCGCACGGCCGACGTCTTTAATTTCCTGAATGAATATTTCGATGATCGTGTGATTACTTTGGGCTGTCCGAAACATACAGGAGGCGGCGTGGATTGGCCTCCCTATTCGCCAGACATGAACCCCTGTGACTTCTTTCTGTGGGGACACTTGAAAGACCAGGTGTACCACCAGAATCCAGAAACAATTGAACAGCTGAAGCAGTACATCTCATCTGCATGTGAAGCCATTCCGCCAGACACGTTGTCAAAGGTTTCGGGTAATTTCATTCAGAGACTACGCCATATTATTGCTACGCATGGTGGATATGTGGAAAATATCGTACTATAGAGTTTCCCAGACTGCAGCGCCATCTGTTGTTGAAAATTGTAACTACTGTAATTTCGAAAGTTTGTCTGCCTGAAAATGTACTGTTGTCCCAAGCATATTGCAACAAACGGTGTATTTCTATCGCTGCTCGTTTAGTTTTTATTGCCGTTTCAAATATACCGGTCATTTTTGCAACACCCTGTATGATCTTTGTAATCGATGAGCCTGTGGGTAGTTATTCGTGTCTATTAGTTACCTTTGGTTAGTAATTCAATAAAATCGGATGTGAAATTTATATTCGTCCATAAGGAGAAGCGTATCGTCCACGTTTTAGGAACTTCTACGATAGCGAATATTCAAAGAATAATCTATTTCAAGAACTTATTTTTGGAAAATACAGGAGCGCCTGCGGTAAGAACGATTCCGCGCAGCAGGCGCTGCAGTGCTCAGCGCCGTTTCGTATCCAGCACTGCCGTGTGCAGCCTCACGACCGCACGCGCGCATGCGCAGTGTTATGCCGCACTCAGTGAAAGGCTTAATGGGACTTCAACTGACCAGAAACATGAAAGCAAATTATATATCATGCGAAGCCAATCTCTTTGCTGATGTTTCTGTATGACAGGTATCTTTAATGTGTGTTTGTGTGTGTGTTGAACTCATATATTAATCAGTGAATGCGTAATGAAATAAGTAATACTGTGAAATTGCGGAAGTGGCGAGCAAACAGTGCTGAGCACTAGCAGGCCAGGGGTGATCTGAGCTGAACACAGGGCGTGCGGTCGGAAGGCCGACGGCGACAGGACTGTGCCGTGGCGCAGACAGGCTCCCGCCGCGGGCACGAGTACTAATTAAGAGCCAGCTTCCGTGGCGCGCGTTCTGCGAGCAGCAGGGTGTGTCGTGTCGTGTCGAGTCGAGTCGTCTGCCGACGGCAGCGCCGCTCCGCGCCGCGGCGCAAGTTAGCAGTCGCGGGCAACTTGATTAGCGCCGGGAGGCGGTCCTCGGGTGCAAGTACGTGTAGCTCGCTACCTGGCCCGTAGCTCGCGAGAACTCTGTCTAAAGCGTCCTCCACCTAAGCGCTGGAGCGATCAACAAGTCGCTGACGCAGCAGCCGCGCTGGAGACGAGCTTCGCCTGCGGCGCAATCAGAAATTTCGCCACGGCGGGCTAAGTGAACGGTGAACATGCACCACTAATTGACGCCTGTTTCACTTGACCACTGTCGGGCCCGTCGCAAGCATTACATCTTTAGCATATACGCGCAGGTATAGACTGACGCTTTCGTAGTATTCGCCACAAATTTGTTGGCCTGGGCATCATACAGGGTGTAATGGGTATAAGTGCACATGTTTCTATTTTTGACTGAGGACGGTGTACTGAACAACGTTACGTCAGTATTTACTTCATTTGCAAACTAATGGTTATAGATATTAGGAGTAGTCTTTTTCAGGTTTGTTGCTACCTCCAAGTATTTGTGGCAAGATTAAGTCATTAATGTTTATTTCCCCTGGGCATCAGGCCAGGTGTTGAAGGGTGTATGCATGGAAGTAAAACGGTTGTTCTATACTGACAGGCGAAGTCCACTTACTGCCACGCTGGAAACATTCGGTCGTAAACTTGCGTCGTGCTTGTAGAAATACTGTCCGACACAGAGAATAAAATACCAACACACACATGTGTACATATTAAGGCACCACGTATAAAAATATCTCCACTCATACTTGTTACACCATGTTTAAAAAGAACGTTATGACCTCTTGTGTGACTGCATCATTGGAACACAATACGGGATAGATTCTACATGGGTGGAATTCGCTATGTCCTTGGCACGTTTGGAGATGCTTGCCACCTATCCGACGCCCAATAGAGTCCCACACATATTCTGTCGGATTTACACTGAGGTGACAAAAATCGTGGCTCGGAGGACAGGACTGGCCGCCGTGGTGCAGATCATTACATTCGACGCCACTTTGGGCGACCTGCGCGCCGGATGGGAATGAACGACTGCAAATGGTCACGAAATAGTCGAGCATAATTTTTTCCACTCGGGGATAGGTTCAGTTCACCAGAGGACCCAGTCAATTCCACGTAAATATAGTCAGCGCCATTACGGAGGTACCACCAGCTTGCACTGTACGTTTTTGGAAACTTGTGCCCGTGGCTTCATGGGGTCTGCGCCACGCTACCATCAGCTCTTACCAACTGAAATCGGCCAAGCCACGGTTGTCCAACCGCTTAGGGACCAACCGATATGGTCACAACCCCAGGAGAGGTGCCGCAGCCGATGTCGCATTGTTAGTAAAGACACTTGTGTCGGTCGTCTTCTCCCATAGCCCATTTAACGCCACGTTAAGCCGCACTGCCCAAACGGATACTTTGTCGTACGTCCCACATTAATTTCCGCTGTTACTTCAAGGAGCATTGCTCGCCTGTTAGCACAGATAATACAATGCAAACGCAGTTGCTCTCGGTCGTTAAGTGAAGACCGTCGGTCACTGCGTGTCCGTGGTGCCTGAAATTCGGTATTCTCGGCACACTATTGGCACTACAGATGTCGGAATATGGAATTCCATAATGATTTCCGAACTGGAATGTCCCATGCGTGTAACTCCAGTTATCATTCCGTGTTCAGAGTCTGTTCATTCCTGTTGTGCGGCCATAATCACATCAGTAACCGTTTCACATAAATCACCGAAGTAAAAACTACAGCTCCACCAATGGAATGCTCATTTATACATTGTATACGCGATACTACTGGCACTGGTATATATGCATATTGCAATCTCATGACTTTCATCATCTCAGTGTGAATCAGGCGGATTTGATGGCCAAGACATTAACTTCACGATCACCTTCTTCACACCACTGAAGCCTGATTATGGTCTTTTTAAACAGATAGTTGTCCTGTTGGAAGATTATTACCACACATCACACGGAAGCCCAGGTAAATGTTTCCTGTAGCATAATTTGCCCCCACTGACCTGAGTCTGAGCCGCAATGCATGTTCCGATTAGCAGTTCTCCTGGATGACGGTATAACCATATACGACAACCGGCCTGGGGTTACAAGAACCGTGATTCATCTGGCCAGGCGACACTTTAGTTTACCTACGGTTCAAACTCGATGATTCCGTGCACACTGCAAACGTAACTGTGATGACATTGGGTAAACGTGTGAACGCGTAAAAGAGTCCGATGTGCTGCTCTTGTTCAACTGTATACTCTTATAATATAGCTTATAAATATGAGAGAGTACTAAAAAGTGATGCCTCTGAGGTTTTTATTTTGCTCTCTATACCGGTTGACGTATTATACATCATGCATATCACGCGGTCGACTTCCGGCCCACTGACGTTACAAGGCTCCGAATCGTAGCGCGTAACATGGCGGTGTGTAACGTAAACTATGTCAGTCCTATAACTGAGATTCTAACGGCAGAAAACATCCACACGTGTGGCACCCTCTCGTTCATCATGACAATCCCAGACCATACTCGCACTATACGACATCTGCCGCCTCAGGTTCCCTGTCATTGATCACCGCCACAGTATTTTTATCTGTTTTGTTTCCAAAACTTAAAAACGTCTTCGCGGACTTCACTTATATGGTGATGAAGCGGTACAAGCAGAGGAGAGGTTATCGCTCCGTCAACGAAGTCAAACATTCTGCAGTGACGATATCAACAAACTTGTGTCTCTTTGGCTGAAATGTATTTGTCATCAGGCTGACTATGTTGAGAAATAAGTATTAGACATGAAGAATGAAGAGGTAGAGTCTTAATAACGCTTGTTTTATTTAAAAGCTTTTAAGAGCTTTCATACATAAATTCGGAGGTATTACTTTTCAGCACGCTCTAGTAGTATACTCAGTTGTATTTGAAAGTAAAATAGGCCGAAATTGAAAAGAATTTTGAACTAAAGGTAGCGGGTGCTTTCAACCACGTGGCACACGATATAATTTCTGACTAAAAGGTTTTAATGCACATATTATTGACTATGAAACATCTGGTAATTACTCTCAAGAATGTGAACGGGCTTCACTAGATTATTTATTAAAACAAGGCACAATACAATATGTGGATAGTATATGCCTATACACAGATCTACCAGCGTCAATACGAGTCCGATTATAAGAAAATAGTTCGCAGAATAATGGCAGATAATTCCTTTTACAATTTACGCTAAGGCCGAAAGAAAGGAGTCGGCGGACAACCATTTTCAAACTCTCTGCGACTGCTCTACTTCATGATCCCCAACTTTGAATGTAAGTTTATTGCTAATCTCATTTCTGCTAGGCCTCGTAAATTTTACCCTCCTTCGATTTACTCCAAACCCATTTCGTGTACTCATCAGACTGTCAATTCCATTCAGCATATCCTGTAATTACCACATTTACTGTGGATAGCAAAGTCTTCAGGGAATCTTATCTCTGGCAAACTGTCGCCCTGAATTTTAATCCAAGTCTAGAAACTTACTTTTATTCCGGTCATTGTTCTTTCGATGTATAGGTTGAAGAGTATGTCCTTTTTAACTAGGACACTTAGTTCTTGGTTTTCTTTTCTTGGATGTACCCGTATCCATCAGTCTTCTGACTTGTTTCGTGCGTCCCGTTACGAGCTTCTCTCCTACGCCAACCTCTTCATCTCAGAGTAGCACTTGCAACCTACGTCCTCAATTATTTGCAGAATGTATTCCAATCTCTACCTTCCTCTACCTCGGGGAAGATCGGTTTGGATTCCGTAGAAACACTGGAACACGTGAGGCAATACTGACCTTACGACTTATCTTAGAAGAAAGATTAAGGAAAGGCAAACCTACGTTTCTAGCATTTGTAGACTTAGAGAAAGCTTTTGACAATGTTGACTGGAATACTCTCTTTCAAATTCTAAAGGTGGCAGGGGTAAAATACAGGGAGCGAAAGGCTATTTACAATTTGTACAGAAACCAGATGGCAGTTATAAGAGTCGAGGGACATGAAAGGGAAGCAGTGGTTGGGAAGGGAGTGAGACAGGATTGTAGCCTCTCCCCGATGTTATTCAATCTGTATATTGAGCAAGCAGTAAAGGAAACAAAAGAAAAATTAGGAGTAGGTATTAAAAATCCATGGAGAAGAAATAAAAACTATGAGGTTCGCCGATGACATTGTAATTCTGTCAGAGACAGCAAAGGACTTGGAAGAGCAGTTGAATGGAATGGATAGTGTCTTGAAAGGAGGATGTAAGATGAACATCAACAAAAGCAAAACGAGGATAATGGAATGTAGTCGAATTAAGTCGGGTGATGCTGAGGGAATTAGATTAGGGAATGACACACTTAAAGTAGTAAAGGAGTTTTGCTATTTGGGGAGCAAAATAACTGATGATGGTCGAAGTAGAGAGGATATAAAATGTAGACTGGCAATGGCAAGGAAAATGTTTCTGAAGAACAGAAATTTGTTGACATCCAGTATAGATTTAAGTGTCAGGAAGTCATTTCTGAAAGTATTTGTATGGAGTGTAGCCATGTATGGAAGTGAAACATGGACGATAAATAGTTTGGACAAGAAGAGAATAGAAGCTTTTGAAATGTGGTGCTACAGAAGAATGCTGAAGATTAGATGGGTGGATCACATAACTAATGAGGAAGTATTGAATAGGATTGGGGAGAAGAGAATTTTGTGGCACAACTTGACCAGAAGAAAGGATCGATTGGTAGGACATGTTCTGAGGCATCAAGGGATCTCCAATTTAGTATTGGAGGGCAGCGTGGAGGGTAAAAATCGTAGAGGGAGACCAAGAGATGAATACACTAAGCAGATTCAGAAGGATGTAGGTTGCAGTAGGTACTGGGAGATGAAGAGGCTTGCACAGGATAGAGTAGCATGGAGAGCTGCATCAAACCAGTCTCAGGACTGAAGACCACAACAACAACAACAACAACAACCTTCCTCTACATTTTTTACCCTTACAGCTCACTCTAGTACTATGGGAGCTATTCTCTGATACCTTAACAGATGTCGTATCAACATACCCCTTTTTTTGTCAGCGATTTCCACATATTTCTTTCCCCTCCGATTTTACGCAGAGCCTCTTCATTTCTTAGTTACCAGTCCACCTAACCTTCGACATTTGTACATCTCAAATTCTTCGATTCTCTTCAGTTTCGGTTTCCCCATAGTCCATGTTTCACTACCATTGCATGATGTGCCCCAAATGTACATTCTCAGAAATTTCCTCCTCAAATTAAGACCTATGTTTGATACTAGTAGACTGCTCTCGCCAAGGAATGCCCTTTTTGCAGGTGCTAGTCTGCTTCTGATGTCCTCCTTGCCCCGTCCGTCATTGCTTATTTTGCTGCCTAGGTAGTAGAGTTTCTTAATTTCATGTACTTCGTGACCATCAATCCCGACGTTAAGTTTCTCGCTGTTCTCATTTCGGCTATTTATGATTATTTTCGTCATTCTTCGATACCCCCTCTATCTATTTACTGTACTCATTAGACTCAGCAGATCATGTAATTCTTCTTCACTTTTACTCAAGACAGCAATGTCATCAGCGAATTGTATCATTGATATCCTTTCACCTTGAATTTTAATCCAATTCCTGAAATTTTCTTTTATTTCCATAATTGCTTCCTCGATGTATAGATCGAACAGTGGGGGCGAAAGACTACATCCCTCTCTCTTGTACATATTGTGTGTTACCCGTCTCTCCCTTCAGCTTATTTCTATTTTCCTCATAATTTTGAATCTTGCACCATTTGGCATTGTCGAACGTTTTTCCAGGTCGGTAAATCTTACGAGCGTCTCTTTATTGCCGTCCGCTCCGGCCGAGCGGTTCCAGGCGCTTCAGTCCGGAACCGCGCGACTGCTACGGTCGCAGGTTCGAATCCAGCCTCGGGCGTGGATGTGTGTGATGTCCTTAGGTTGGTTAGGTTTACATAGGGGACTGATGACCTCAGATGTTAAGTCCCATAGTGCTCAAAGCCATTTGAACCATTTTTTTTTGTCTTGATTTTTCTTCAGACGAGTTTCCGTTATCAACTGCAATGTCAGAATTGCCTCTTACTTCCTTTACCTTTCCTAAAGCCAAACTGATCGTCATCTAACACATTCTTAATTTTCTTTCCAATTCTACTGTACATTATTCTTGTCAGCAACTTGGATGCATGTGCTGTTGAGCTCATTGTGCGATAATTCTCCCACTTGTCAGCTCTTGCATTCCTCAGAATTGTGTGGATGGTATTATTCCGGAAATCAGATAGTATATCGCCAGACTCATATATTATACGCACCAACGTCAATAGCCGTTTTGCTGCCATATCCCCCAAAGATTTTAGAAAATCTGACGGGATGTAATTCATACCTTCTGCCGTATTTGATCTACAATCTTCCAAAGCTCTTTTAAATTATGATTCTAATATTGGATTCCCTGTCTCTTCTAAATCGACTCCTGTTTCGTCTTCTGTCAGATCAGACCATTCAACCCCCTCATAGAGGCCTACAATGCACTCCTTCCTCCTGTCCGCTCTCTCCTCTGCATTTAAGGATGGAGTTCTCGTTGCGCTCTTAATGTTACCACACTTGATTTTAATTTCACCGGAGGTTAATTCGACTCTCTTATGCACTGAGCCAGTCCTTCCGACAATTATTTATTTTTTGAGTTCTTCACATTTTTCATCCATCCATTTCGTCTTAGTTTCCATGCACTTACCATTAACTTCATTCCTCAATGACTCGTATTTCTGTATTCCTGGATTTCACTCAACGTTTTGTACTTCCTTCTTTCATCGATAAACTGAAGTATTTCTTCTGTGATTCATGGTTTCTTCGTACCTGTGTTTTTATTTCCAACTTCTGTGATTTCCATTTTTAGAGATAACCATTCCTCCCAACTGTGCTGCCACTGATCTCTTCCTCATTGCAGTATCTATGGCCTCAGAGAACTTTAAGCGTATCTGGTCATTCCTTGGTATTTCCGTATCCCATTTCTTTGCGTATTGATTCTTCCTGACTAATTCTCTTAAGCTTCAGCCCACTCTTCATTACTCCTACGTCGTGATCTGAGTCTATAACTGCTCCTGGGTACGCCTTACAATCCAGTATCTGATTTCGAAATCTCTGTCTGGCCATGATGAAAGTTAACTGAAATCTTCCGTATCTCCTGGCGTTTTCCAAGTACACTTCCTTCTCCTGTGATCCTGGAACAGAGTACTCGCTGTTACAAGCTGAAATTTATTGCAGAACTCAATTAGTCTTTCTCCTCTCTCTTTCCGAAATACACGTCCATACTCTACAGCAACCCTTTCTTCTACTCCCTCCAATATAACCGCATTCCAGTCACCCACAACTACTATATTTTCATCTTCCTTTACGTACTGCATTACTCTTTCAATATCCTCATCTACTTTCTCTCTCTCTTCATCTCCAGCTTGTGGCGTCGGCATATACACGTGAACTATCATGGTCAGTGCTGGTTTATTGTCGATTCTGATGAGAACAATCCTATCACTAGAGCTTACTTATATTTTCTCAAACTTTCAGACATCTCCCACCATTTTACATTGTCGACCACTCTTTCCTGGTCCACAAATCCTAAGAACTCGTCTTGTTTCTTTCACATGTCTTGCTTCCATTATCAATCGGAACGTGAGAACTGCCTCTCTGGAGCCTTTACCTTTCCTAAAGATGTGGCTCTGTCACCTCAAAACTAGTTGGATCTTAAAGATTTATCATACAGTTGAAGCAGTCGTATTCTTCATGGTACAGTTGTAAACGCCCACAATACAAAATTTGCTGCAAAAAATTAGAGCTAATACAGATGTTTACCGATAATCGTTCTTCACACTCGCCATCCGCAGGTGGGACGGATTAGAGGGCATCAGGTAGTAGTACGAAAAGTTCCTCCACCACTCACCTTAAGGTAGCTTGAGGGATATAACGAAGATATAGATAGGCAGAGTCTTATAGAAACATAATTCATCCGTGACAGAAATGGCTTGGCTTACAAAACTCTTGTTCGAACCGTTCTTGTGTATCGATCATCATATTAGGATCCTTGAAAGATAAAAATTTCTGTAGGTCGCTGTGGCCGAGCAGTTCTAGGCGCTTCAGTCTAGAACCGCGCGACCGCTACGGTTGCAGTTTCGAATACTGCCTCGGGCATGGATGCCTGTGATGTCCTTACATTAGTTAGGTTTAAGTAGTTCTAAGTTGTAGGGGACTGATGACCTCAGATGTTGTGTCCCATAGTGCTCAGAGCCATTTGAACCATAAGATTTCTGACTAAGAGCACTGTGTTCATTTACCGGCTCGTTCAGTCGATGGAACACCGTTACACAGCTGCTCAGCAAACTGCAGTGGCGAACGCTACAACGGAGTTACGGTGTATCACGGAGAGGTTTACTGTAGGAACACAGAGGGCTTATGACCTAAGAAGACTGGACAACATATTACATACATGCGATCACTCACCACAAGGAGGCTTACTGAGGACAGAATCAAAAGACTGATACTGCAGCTGAGTGTGTGTGTGTGTGTGTGTGTGTGTGTGTGTGTGTGTGTGTGTGTGTGTGTGTGTTTTGTGAGACACAGGTACCGACAAGCTCAGAGTTGTGTCGTCAGATCTCAGTAGTTGCGTGAATTGCTGAGCGGATAAGGACGCGGTTCACGGATGCTAATGTTCCGTGTTTGCGTCCCTGTCCTGCACACAGAAACCTCACATATATTGTTTCATATCCAAAATGTAATATATCAACAGCGCCTGTTGTGTACAGACTGTAAACTTGTGCTAATGACATGCGAGGTGTGTGAGACAAGAAGAAACAATCAAAAGTAGTGCAGAATGGAATACGTATAATATCTTTCGGTTTTAGTGTTTGAAAGGCAAGGGAACGGTAGCATGAATACGTATAGTATCTTTCGGTTTTAGTGTTTGAAAGGCAAGGGAACGGTAACATATAAAATGGTGAAATGGCCATCAGCAGAAACGAACAGCATATGGTTTACGTGCACTCTACAGAAATGAAAAAAAAAAAGAAAAAAAAAACAGTCGTCTGTGAAAGAGATTCATTTATGTGCTAGTGAACGAAATAATTGAGTTTCATTTAAAAGGCCGGCGCGGCAGAATGGCAGTTGTTTTATTGCCAGCTGACCTGACAGGTGCAACAAGGCGAGCGTGAAGTGAGCGTTAACCGAGAGCTGTTGGGCGGCTGCAAATCTGAGTATTTCTGCCTTGCTGTGGTCACTGGAGTGCGGCAGTGCTGGGTTGGGGCGGCCAGTAGACGTGAATGACGTCAAAACGCGAGCGGGAGGCAATGCCGCGAGCCCTCTGCGTCAGTGGTGTCTCATCTCTGGGAACGCAGGCTGACTGAAGAGGCCTGAGCTATTTGTTTAGAGACGGGGAACTGAACCCACATTGACCAGTTTCAGTTAATAGGTTTACATATTCTCCTTGCTGGCGTCATATCCTCTGGCTTATCAGGCTATCTAAAGTTTGTTTTCTAGAACCAAGTGACCTGTTGACTGCGGTAAACACATACAATGGATGCCATACTTAAATAATTTAATAGTCTCAAAAATATGAAATTTAACGCAATTGTTATTGTCAACAAGAAAAATAAATTTGGTTTGCGGATCTACAGAATTTATTAAACTGTAATGAAATGTTTTAAAGAAACAATTTGGATAATTAACAAATAAGCCTAGGTTTACAGATTTGAACGAATAATATTACAACGGAAAACTCCAGGCGCAGATTTCTGTCCATGACATATAAGGTACCCTAAAATGTATAAGTATAAACAGTATTTCTGGCGTGCTTCACTAGTTAGGAATGTAAAAATATAGCAAAGAGGTCTAGGGAAAGGTAGTATACAAGCCGAGGAACAAATGTGCGGCGACGTACAACAGCATGGCCGTGTTCATTGCTTAACTTCCAATTTCTACCCAAAGACCCCCCTCCCACCCCAATCAGCATTAGAGTCCGCAAGCCGATGACAGTGTCGTTGCTTAAGAAACCGTACAGCATGACCACTGGAGAATACATATTACCAGGGAGTCCACGAAAGCCGACCACTGTAGTTTTGTTTCCCGCATACGTTAGTCAAGAAGGGTTGCCTCTTCACTGCTGCCCAGAGGGCAAATGCACGTACAGGCGAAACTCCAGCGAGCTTTGTCACCATCTACCTGCATTTTCGTCCTGGTTTTGCTCTGAGGAAGGTCGCGTGGCCGACTGTTTGTAGTTCGAGTCAGGTCTTATAGTCGAACAGGTAACAAATGCAATGGACTCCCAAGAAGACTATACCGATATGATCTTGATCTATGAGGAGACGCACCGCAATGCAGCTGAAGCCCGAAGGTTGTATTCACAACGTTTTCCAACGCGAGGTCTACCTACTGAGCATGTTTTTAGACGCACAGAGACGCGTTTGAGAAGCGTTTCGAGGTACAACGTGTCGTTGAAAGACCAATCTGCGACGCACCCGATGTTGCCCGGAATGTTATAGAATACTTTGGTGCACATCCAATGCATGGCAAGCTTGGCTTCAATGAAAATAACGCGTGTGTACAATGTAGTATAAACTAAAGTGTTATCGTGCTATTGTATTTAGATACAGTATTATTTGTAACTATAATAATAATAATATGTCATTATTGTTAATATTATGAAAGTCATTAGATCTCGCCCAGTAATTTCTCATCATAGCTGGGACAAAGAAGAGCTGCTCCGGACTTGTGAGTAAAGCAGTTATAAAGATCTGCCAATCTATAACACAAGTTTAAAAGAACATAATTTATGATATTCATTGTTCTGTATGAGAGCATTTATCTTATACTGCCAATTATGAAGCACGAATTTATGCATCATCTGTTGTTAATACAATAGATATCACATGCTAATACGTCTTGAAACAGATAATTGTTTAGGGCCAATCATCCTTCTACACAGACACCTTTCTCGAGTCTAGGAATCGACCCGGCACCCCTCGTACAGCAAGTTTTATAGCGACGAACTATAGGACCAGTTATAGCTGTAAAGCGTTTGTTTTCAAGCGCTAATCTTACGGTTAGCAAGGTCTCTTCCCTCTTGATGTGGAGTCCCCTTTATTGTTCTGCTTAGGCAAACCGTTCGGTGTGTGTGTCATCCAGGGCTAACCAAGATCAACTGAGGGCGGCGTGCAGGGGCCACCTGCCGCTGTGTCTTACACGAGGAACAGTCAATGTTAGGGCTAAGACAGGAACCAATCACTCTAAGCAAAAACGTCTAGTACGCATGGGCTCTGAAACGCATACCCTACGACCTTTTGAGCAGTTTTTCAGTAAGATTTGTTTCACACTACAGAAGATGAACAGCTTCTCATAGGTTTTATGGTATAGCTTTAGAGCCCATGTTTACTAGACTTTTTTGCTTCGAATGATTGTTCCTGTCACATCCCTGGATATTGTCTACTCCTGCTAGGACAGCCTATATTTTGGCCACACTGGTAACCCCCCAGTTCACCAGTTTCAGACTTTCAGTTCCTGCCCAACTGGTCAACCGTCGCTCTCGGCCTGGTTACACTCCTCATGCTACTGGTGGATGCTCACTGCACTGCACTCTTCGCGTCGTGCTGTCCTGATGACTGATTAGTCTCAGTAACACCAGGCGGTGCGCCACAGGGTAAAAAGAATGTAGGATTCGAAATGTATTACATTCCCTTTTCAAAGAAAGATTGATAAGACGCAGTATCGTGTGCACTACATCTCAAAACCACTCAAATTCTGCAGCATTCTTCCGTCTATCAACATAAATAAATACAACATACTGAGAAAGCCCCCCAGCAACCAGTTGTCCTTGGATTAAACGACTGTTGGTCTGTCGCACAGCCATTAAATATTTATAAGCAGTGCAAGCAGCGATTTACAGCGAAATCACGATGGGGAGATGAAAAATAAAGCCTCCGAATTTTTTTTGAGAAAAATCTTAAAGCTTTTCGTATAAGACAAACATTATTAATATTCTACAACTTAATTCTTCATTCTTCATGTTTACATATCTTTCTTTCAACACAGTCATCCTAGCCACGAACACATTTCTCCCAACTACAGACCAGTTTGTTGATAGCGTCACTGTAAAAATCTCTGCTTGCACCACTTCATCGCTGTCAGAGTAAAGCCCCCAGAGGTGTTCTTGAAGTTTTGGAAACAGGTTAAAATGGGATGGGACCAAGTTGGGTCCGTATGGAGGAAGATCGATGACATGACAGTCCCTTCACTGTGCAATTCTTAGTGGTAGTACTACTTATGACAGCACTCCTAATGCTTGGTTATGAAACAGTTTTCCGAAATGGCTTCACCAAAGATGACGAAGTAAATTTTGATAATTCCAATCGAGAACAACTGCAAACACGAGTAACTTAGAAGTAGCTTAAAGCACTTAATAAAGGCAAATCTTCCTGTACAGATAGCATACCAATAAGGTGCCTTTCTGAGTATGCTGATACAACCGCCCGCTCGACGAAAGATCCGTATCAAAAAACTGGAAAGTTGCACAGGTCACACCAATATTCGAGAAAGTAAATAGGAGTACTCCACTGAATTGCAGACCCGTGTTACTGATGTCGATCTGCAGTATGATTTTGGAACATATAACGTGTTTGAACATCATGACTTACCTCCAAATTAACTGTGTACTGGCATACTGTCAGTATGCATTCAGATAAAATCGTTCCTGTGACACAATGGCACTTTATTCAAACAAAGTAATAAGTGCTATCGACAAGGGGTTTCAATTTGATACCATATTTCTATATTTCCAGAAGGCTTTTGACAGCGTCCTCGCAAAAGACCTCTAATCATATTGTTTACCTTTGAACTATGCTTCAGTTGCGTGGCTGGATCCGCGGTTTCCTCTCAGAAAGGTCACAGTACTTAGTAATCGACCAAAAATCATAGAGTAAAACAGAGGTGATATCCGGAGTTCCCCAAGCATTTAGATGATCTGAGCAGCGCTCTCAGATTGTTTGCAGATGATGCTCTCACATAACGTCTAATAAAGTCATCAGAAGATAAAAACAAATTGCAAAATGACTTAGGCACGATGTCTGTATGGTGCGAAACGTGACAATGGTCTTTCATAAGTAAAACTATGAGGAAATCCACATAAGTACAAAAAGAAACCCGTTGAATTTCAGTTAGATGGTACTTCACACAAATTTAAAGGCTGTGAATTCAATTAAATACCTAACAGTTACAATTACAAACAACTTAAGCTGGAACGTTCACATAGTTTTGTGTCGAAAGCAAACAAAAGACTACGTATTATTGGTAGAAAACTTAGAAGATAGAAAGGGTCTACTAAATAGGCTTCCTGCACTAAGCTTGTTCGTCTTCTCCCAGAGTAATGATGTGATGTATGCGATCGTTACCAGATAGGATCGACGGAGGACATCGAAAAAGTCCAGAGAAGAGCAGCTCGTTTCGCACTATCGCGAAACAGCGGAGCTAGTGTCACAGATATGATAAGCGAGCTCGGATGGCAATTATTAAAACAAAGTCGTTTCTTGTTGTGGCGAGATCTTTTCACGAAATTGCAGTCACCAACTTTCCCCCCTATATGTGAAAACATTTTACTGCCGCGAATCTATATAAAGAGAAATGATCATCATAATAAATCCGAACTTGTACGGTAAGATTTAAGTGTTCATTTTTTCCACGCACTGTTAGAGAGTGTAACGGTAGAGAAATAGTCTGAATGTAGTTCGAAGAACCCTCTTCCACGTAAATTGCAGAGAAGTCTCTTGGATGTAGATGTAGACAATGAACCCAAGATTGCAGATGTCGTAGTGCGCCTGTGTGAGCTGACACTGCCACTCTGTAGGGATGGCAGGCTGCACGTGTGGACGAACTCTTCGAATTCGAAACCCGATTACAGCACGCCGTTTCTCATGCGCCGTCATAGTTGCTTTACACACTGTCGCGTTAAACACTAAAATTCGAGTCCTCCAGAACCCGGGGAGTGCAGATATGTAGATATGAAGAATAAAGACGCACATGGTAAAAACATTTGTTTTATTTTAAAACCTTGAACAGTTTTCACATAAAAAAACTCGGAGGCATTACTTTTCGGCACTCCCTCGTGCATTAAAGTACGCAGTTTCTTGGCACATTAAAACCGAGACTCGATCTCTGGACACTTGCCTTTTGTAGCAAGCTACCCAAGCACGACTTCACAGTATTCAGCGAACCCTGAAATACTAGCACTCCTGGAAGACACGCTGTTGAGTTGGCTCAGCCACAGTGCACACTCCAGTGCAGTGAGAAATTCATTCTCGAATCATCTGACAGGCTGTGCTAGGTCACGTTTCCGCAGTATCGTTTCTTCCAGAAGTTCCAGTCCTGCAAGTTCCGCAGATGAAATTCTGTGATGTTTTGATGGGAGGAGACCAGGTACTGGGGAAGTAGAGCTGGAACAGCTCGGTAGGTAGGAACCGTGAAAGGCAAAAGTCCCGATGTCGAGTGTCGGTCCGACTCAGTTTTAATCTACCACGAAATTTCTTGTCAGTGCATACCCCGTCATAGAGCGAATATTTTATTTTGAAATACATAAAAATATTTACAGAATAAGTATTAGGAGATTTAACGAAATGTATTTCACCTATGAGTCTGGTATGTTACAAAATATTCATTTCCCACATTCTTCAATCTTGTGATTAGTTTAGACCAGCTACCGCCATACATAACGCTGGTCTATTTTGTGAGCGCGAAAGTGTCACGGAAAGTGGCAGACGATACACATTCCAGACGAGCCGACACGTACGCTTGTCAAGCCGTTGATTTTTTTTTTGCCTACAGTCTGTAAATGTTGCAGAAAATGAAGGAAATTGTACTCGATCACGAAGTACACGTCATCACTCACTGTATGACGGCTTCTGCAGTGTAGATATACAAGTAGAAAGAAGCCACTGCTATCGATGCCCGTTGTAAACGGCATAACTTGGTAATGAATATCCTACGAAAGAATACGCCCATAGCCCACTCTGCGTTTCGACAGACACTGGATTCAGAACTGAAAAAATATGAATCGAAGCGTTTGAAATGCAGTATTAAAAAAAAGAAACCTGAAAGCTAATCGCGAGTGGACAGATATGAAATGAGATGGTGTTCGGTGGAAAAGGAAGTTATGTGAAAAACACTAACTATAAGAGGCACAGCGGTAGGAAAAGTGTGACGATATGAGGAAGCCGAAGAAAACAAAACCCGTAGGGGAAGACAGAGATTGAAATATATTCAACAAATAACGAGGAACGTTGGATGTAAGTCCTACTATGAGCTGAAGAGAGTTGTTGTGGACCGCAGTAAACAATTCAGAAGACCTATGAAACCAAAGAAAAATAATTATTGATTTTACTCTAATTAATAAGGAAGCTATCTCTGCACTGCACCATATAAACTTACTAGAACAGGTGGTTACTTAAGATCTGGACTTGTTTGCTTAGCATTGGATAAATCAGAGAGTACTCAAATGTTATTGTCCTTCTTGTTCTGGAATCTCGCCGCGTCCAGCCGTAATGGTATTCTCCAAAAGAATAACATCTCATTCCATGGTGACAGTACCTGCAATGGAGCTATATTTCAAAATGTGGATATTCGCATTCATGGAAGCCAACTTCCACCGCCTCGCCACTCGGGATACGACAAAGTAGATTAATGTTATTGACTAATCATTATTGGACACGGATGTATTAATCAAGTCATTACACAACAAGTTTGTCATACACAGACCATGTTCTGGGATATTGTGACCTTTTAATGATATTTCTGGAGGTGTTGGATTGTGAGGCGATGCTCAGTAGTGGTTATCAGTTGTAACATATCTGACTATGATGTTATAATGTCCCTTAAGACGATCTGTTTGTGACTTAAACTGGCTGTATAATGAATTGATTATTACAGCTATGTGCAAGCAAGGTTTTTCAAGAATTTTTACAATCTGTAAATCATCGGCTCCTCAAAACAGGGTTGCTTAGTTTTAATTATGAAAAAAATTGTTGCTGCATTAATTTTTTTCGCGACAGGTGGTGCCGTAATGCACCCCGGGCTGTAGTTCATCCTTAATTTAAACAGGTGTGCTGCTTCGTACAAGTGAAGAAGGATAACTGTATCTACAAAGCACATTGAGGCCGGGAGATTGCAAAAATCGATTAGCGGAGGTGGTGCACCCGTACGCAGCAGTCAATAACTGAATTAAAAGGTTATTTCGATATGAAAAATGTGCGGAAGCAATTTCCTTCCGAAAATGTCACCTACTTCCATCTTTTCCTTGTGAAAGCTTCGACTCACTACTGACAAAAATTTTCGAATACCATTCTAATTGGAGCCAAGACACTGCTCTCAGCACCTGGAGAAGACGATTGGGTCGGTCTTCGAAATATCGAGCGGGAAGAAGCGCGAACAGCTGAGCGTGTTGATGACCGCGGTCAGCAGTCTTCAGGCTGCTGCCTCGGAGTGTAGCGGCAGTAGGGCAGATGTTACAGGCTTCACCCACTGTCCCTGCTGTCGAGACATTTTCGCGGGTACTGGGCGCGGTAGGGCCACCCTCTCCCCAATGGGACTGGCGGGTTCAGCGGCGTTCGCGGCGCACGAGGCGAAGGGTAAATGTGGAGGCTGGCCGTGTGGCATCGCCCACTCTGCCCGTTAGTGGATATGTGGCTGCTCCTTCAGCAAGGTCCGAGCAGGCACGCGGGGGGAGGGGTTTATTAGTTATTGGGAGCTTCAACGTTAGGCGGGTGATGGAGCCCCTTAGGGAAATAGCGGAAAGGTCGGGGAAGAAGGCCAGTGTTCACTCTGTCTGCTTGCCGGGGGTCTCATCCGAGATGTGGAGGAGGCCCTACCGGCGGCGATAGAGAGCACTGGGTGCACCCGACTGCAAATTGTTGCTCATATCGGCACGAATGACTCCTGCCGTCTGGGTTCAGAGGTCATCCTCAGTTCGTACAGGCGGTTGGCGGAATTGGTGAAGGCGGAAAGCCTCGCTCGCGGGGTGGAATCAGAGATAACTATTTGTATTATCGTACCCAGAACCGATCGCGGTCCTCTGGTTTGGAGCCGAGTGGAAGGCTTAAACCAGAGGCTCAGACGATTCTGCGGGGATCTGGGGTGCCAGTTTCTCGACTCCGCCATCGGTTGGAGAAATGTAGGGTCCCTCTGAATAGGTCAGACGTGCACTACACGCCGGAAACGGCTACAAGGGTAGCGGAGTACGTGTGGAGTGCACCTAGGGGTTTTTTTGGTTAGAGAATTCCCTCCCTAGGCCCGACAAGATGCCTCCTGAGACGCGGCAAGGTAGTAGTAGGCAAAATCCAACAGGGAATAACAATTGCTAATAGTAAACTGCAGGAGCGTCTATAGAAAGGTCCCAGAACTGCTCTCATTAATAAACGGTCACAACGCCCATATAGTACTAGGGACAGAAAGTTGGATGAAACCAGATGTAAACAGTAATGAAATCCTAAACTCAGATTGGAATGTATACAGCAGGGACAGGCTGGACAGTGAAAGGGGAAGCGTGTTTATAGCGATTAGAAGTGCAAAGCAAATTGACGGAGATCCGAAATGTGGAATGATTTGGGTGAAGGTCACGGTTAAAGCAGGCTCACACATGGTAACTGGATGTCTCTATAGGCCCCCTGGCTCAGCAGCTGTTGTGGCTGAGCACCTGAAGGATAATTTGGAAAATATTTCGAGTAGATTTCCGCACCATGTTATAGTTCTGGGTGGAGATTTTAATTTGCCGGATATAGACTGGGAGACTCAAACGTTCATAACGGGTGGCAGGGACAAAGAATCCAGTGAAATTTTTTTAAATGCTTTATCCGAAAACTACCTTGGGCAGTTAAACAGAGAACCGACTCGTGGCGATAACATATTAGACCTTCTGGTGACAAACAGACCCGAACTATTTGAAACAGTTAACGCAGAACAGGGAATCAGCGATCATAAAGCGGTTGCGGCATCGATGATTTCAGTGACAAAAGGCAGATTGCAGAGTACCTGACGGCTCAACACAAAAGTTTTGTCTCAAGTACAGATAGTGTTGAGGATCAGTGGACAAAGTTCAAAACCATCGTACAATATGCGTTAGATGAGTATGTGCCAAGCAAGATCGTAAGAGATGGAAAAGAGCCACCGTGGTACAACAACCGAGTTAGAAAACTGCTGCGGAAGAAAAGGGAACTTCACAGTAAACATAAATAAAGCCAAAGCCTTGCAGACAAACAAAAATTACGCGAAGCGAAATGTAGTGTGAGGAGGGCTATGCGAGAGGCGTTCAATGAATTCGAAAGTAAGTTTCAATGTACTCACTTGGCAGAAAATACTAAGAAATTTTGGTCTTATGTCAAAGCAGTAGGTGGATCAAAACAAAATGTCCAGTCTCTCTGTGACCAAAATGGTACTGAAACGGAGGATGACAGACTAAAGGCCGAAATACTAAATGTCTTTTTCAAAAGCTGTTTCACAAAGGAAGACTGCACTGTAGTTCCTTCTCTAGATTGTCGTACAGATGACAAAATGTTAGATATAGAAATAGACGATAGAGGGATAGAGAAACAATTACAATCGGTCAAAAGAGGAAAGGCCGCTGGACCTGATGGGATACCAGTTCGATTTCACACAGAGTACGCGAAGGAACTTGCCCCCCTTCTTGCAGTGGTGTACCGTACGTATCTAGAAGAGCGTAGCGTTCCAAAGGATTGGAAAAGGGCACAGGTCATCCCCGTTTTCAAGAAGGGACGTCGAACAGATGTGCAGAACTATAGATCTTTATCTCTAACGTCGATCAGTTGTAGAATTTTGGAACACGTATTATGTTCGAGTATAATGACTTTTCTGGATACTAGAAATCTACTCTGTAGAAATCAGCATGGGTTTCGAAAAAGACGGCCGTGTGAAACCCAGCTCGCGATATACGTCCACGAGACTCAGAGGGCCATAGACACGGGTTCACAGGTAGATGCCGTGTTTCTTGACTTCCGCAAGGCGTTCGATACAGTTCCCCACAGTCATTTAATGAACAAAGTAAGAGCATATGGACTATCAGACCAATTGTGTGATTGGATTGAAGAGTTCCTAGATAACAGAGCGCAGCATGTCATTCTCAATGGAGAAAAGTCTTCCGAAGTGAGAGTGATTTCAGGTGTGCCGCAGGGGAGTGTCATAGGACCGTTGCTATTCACAATATACATAAATGACCTTGTGAATGACATCGGAAGTTCACTGACGCTTTTTGCAGATGATGCTGTGGTGTATCGAGAGGTTGTAACAATGGAAAATTGTACTGAAATACAGGAGGATCTGCAGCGAATTGACGCACGGTGCATGGATTGGCACTTGAATTTCTATGTAGACAAGTGTATTGTGCTGCGAATACATAGAAAGATAGATCCCTTATCATTTAGCTACAAAATAGCAGGTCAGCAACTGGAAGCAGTTAATTCCATAAATTATCTGGGAGTACGCATTAGCAGTGATTTAAAATGGAATGATCATATAAAGTTGATCGTCAGTAAAGCAGATGCCAGACAGATTCATTGGATGAATCCTAAGGAAATGCAATCCGAAAACAAAGTAAGTAGGTTACAGTACGCTTGTTCGCCCACTGCTTGAATACTGCTCAGCAAGGTGGGATCCGTGCCAGATAGGGTTGACAGAAGAGATAGAGAAGATTCAACGGAGAGCAGCGCGCTTCGTTACAGGATCATTTAGTAATCGCGAAAGCGTTACGGAGATGATAAACTCCAGTGGAAGACTCTGCAGGAGAGACGCTCAGTAGCTCGGTACGGGCTTTTGTTAAAGTTTCGAGAACATACCTTCACCGAAGAGTCAAGCAGTATATTGCTCCCTCCTACGTATATCTCGTGAAGAGACCATGAGGATAAAATCAGAGAGATTAGAGCCCACACAGAAGCATACCGACAATCCTTCTTTCCACGAACAATACGAGACTGGAATAGAAGGGAGAACCGATAGAGGTACTCAGGGTACCCTCCGCCACTCACCGTCAGGTGGCTTGCGGAGTATGGATGTAGATGTAGATGTAGATCACACCTGGCCTGAGCACGTGAAAAGACTCCATTAAAAAAAATGCCGAGCAAACCAAAGACATCACAAGAGAAATACATAATTTATTTACTACTTATGGAGAAAGCAAAATAGAACGAATGCAACGGCTGTGTAAAGGGGCTCAATACATTTCCTTGAAATTATTGTTCGACGTGTTTCTTGGTATATATTTCCTTGAGAAAATTTATGTCGATGATCCGAAGTGTTTCAGTGACGCTTTTCCCAATCTTTTATTTCTCAGCAGTGTTGAAAATATACGTCACTAGCTTTGTCAAGAAAAACCGATCTGAATTTTGGTTTCACCATTGTTAAATTCGATCATTTCTAGTTCCTTATTTTGTCATAGAGGCTTTGGAACACTTTCAAACATTCGCCTCTAGCCAGCCCTGTAAAACAAAGTCACCATATTTTCTTACAGCATTTTGAAATGATAACATCCACCTTATGTGTGCTGCAGTCTTTTCCTGAAATTGCAAAAATTACTCCGGAAAAATAGGGTGTTTCCAGATGTGAGAAACTGTTACATGGTATAATATGGTCAGGTACTAGGGAAAAATACTCAAATTTGAAAGCGTTGTAATCGAGAAAATCTCGTCAATATTGTATTTCATAGCGCATGAATTACTTTATTACCCTACTACACGCCAATAATCTGTAAGTGAAATCAGATTAAGTGTTATCAAAAACCAATTACAAGTTAAAAACATTTCAAATAAAAACTATTGGCCACTGACAAATTTTAACTTTAAAAACAAGGAAAATTGTTAATATGTTAGAGAAACTCAGTTCACTTCTAAATATCATGTGTTCTATGCTAGTAAATCTTCTGTTTCAAGTATTAAATAGCACACAACCGACGAAGCATGGCTTAACCGTCACACACTATGCAAGCAGTTTTAAAAACGTATAGTATTATCCAGACCACAGAACTGTGTAAGTGAAGAATTAAAAGTAGTCTCTAAATAACATAAACGTGTTGTACAGCGCTTACATTTGTATAATTCTAATATTTACAAACGCTGCACGAAACATAACCTACTGTCTCGCAATAGAAAGAGTAGAAAATTCCTGGAACTCTTTATGGTCGTTTCTAATGCAGATTCGTAAATTATACTGAAACACTGTCCAAAAACTGTTCCGAGGTACGCTGCCCTCCTCGTACAACGCTCTCCCCTACGACACTGTCAATTCACGTGGTGTGACGCCGTCAAAAGTCCAAACAACAACGTTTTGGACTGCACACCGCTGCGAGATGTGCAAGGAGAGAGTCAACGAGATTCTGGAAGGTACCGACACAGATGTTAAGGCACGCCGACTCCGGTGCCGTGTCCAGCTGCGTTAGATTTCTCGGTTGAGGATCCATGGCGCATACAGGCCTATCCAGGTGGTCCCACAGATTCTCAATTTGGTTTAAATTCGGGGAGTTTGGTGGCCAGGCAAGTACGATGAACTCGTCCCGGCACATTTCGAGTCATGCACGTTCTCTGCGACCTGTGGGACATTTTGAATTGTTCTGCTGGAAGTTATCATCTTGCCGAGAAAAATAAACTGCATGTTGGGTTGGACACGGTGCCCAACGATATATGCATACTTTCGTCGATCCATTGTGCCTTCCAGAAAGACGAAATCACAGGGGGAACGCCAGGAAAGCATTTCTCAGACCGTAACGCTCTCTCCTCCGGCCTGGAACTTTCGATTATTGTTGCAGGTTGTTTGCTTACAGACGATCGACGTCTTACGCGCCAACGGCCATCAGTTCCATGGGACTGAAAAATGATGCGTCTTAGAAGGCCACCAGTCGCCAGTCAACAGACGTCCAGTTGCACTATTTGCGCGCAACTTTAGGCTTCATCGCCGATGAACAGCAGTGGTAAGTTCCTGTGGGACAAAACTGCTGAGATCATCGGTCCCTAGGCTTACACACTACTTAATCTAACAAAACTAACTTACGCTAAGGACAACACACACACCCATGCCCGAGGGAGGACTCGAACCTTAGACTGAGGATGCCGCGCAGAACTATGGGAGGCCGCCTAACACCACGCGGCAGCACCGAGCGGCGATAAACAGCAGTCAACAAGAACGAGACACCTGCTGCGGAGGCTCATACGCAGCAACGTTCGCTAAACGGCCGTTGAGGAGACACTGTTCGTAGTCCCTTGGTTTATTTGGGCGTCAGCTGCTCAATAGTTGTGCGTGTATTTGTCTGTTCACAACTCAACACCCGTTGTTCGATCACATCATCTACGGCCTGTGGTGCACCAAAGTTGCCTCTGCACCTGTTACGAATATTGACATTTCGTCATGCGCGGTTCACTTGAACCCCGGCGGCACGGGAATGGTTTTCAAACTTAGTCATTTCAGAAATGCTGCCGCTCTTGAAGCTTACTGACAGATTAAAACTGTGTGCCGGACCGAGACTCGAACTCGGGTCCAGAGTTGGAGTTTCGGTCCGGCACACAGTTTCAATCCGCCAGGAAGTTTCATATCATCGCACACTCCAATGCAGAGTGAAAATTTCATTCCGGAAACTTCCCCCAGGCCGTGGCTAAGCCATGTCTCCGCAACATCCTTTCTTTCAGGAGTGCTAGTTCTGCAAGGTTCGAAGGAGAGCTTCTGTAAAGTTTGGAAGGAAGGAGGCTAGGTACTGCCAGAAGTAAAGCTGTGAGGACGGGGCGTGAGTCGTGCTTGGGTAGCTCAGTTGGTAGAGCACTTACCCGCGAAAGCCAAAGGTCCCGAGTTCGAGTGTCGGTCCGGCACACAGTTTTAATCTGCCAGGAAGTTTCATATTAGCGCACACTCCGCTGCAGAGTGAAAATCTCATTCTGGCTACCACCCTTGTCTCAAGCGCTAAGGAGCATGCCTTTTTGGACGTCAGATAAATCTCTCCGTTTCTGCATTACGATAACGACTGCACTGTTTTTCCGCGCCCCCTTGACGTGCTTTATATACACTCCACCAGCTAGACCTGCCACCTGCCGTCTGTGAGTTCTTATTTCACGTTGACGTCGAACATAGGGGGTGGTCACATGAATGTGACTGTGCCGTGCATATTGCGACTATTAAAAAGGTGGAAGGTATCTTTTGACCTAATTTTCACTGATCAGTATTGAACCAAGCAAAGTGTATGTGTTAACGTTCCGTCCTGTGCGAACACGCGAGCGCTTGATGATGTCCTTTTCCATTCCGTTCCAATGACGTCCAGTGCGAACTGACCACAATGCGACAATTTGATGAATTATATGCACTTTCGAAGGATTTCATCGAGTAATTGAAGGCTCGAAATTGTTATTCTGCTGTACACCGGTGCTGTCGACGCTATCATCGTTCAAAGGTGGTGGCAACGGATGGAGGAAGATCATTACATACAACGGGTACAGCGGACACGAACACTAGCAGAAGGCACCGACAAGGGCCAGCAACCACAACTTCCAGTATTACTAGCGTTAGGCAAGAGGTGACGACCTGTTCAGAGCATTCTGTATATCTGTCAGCACAGTTGGTCGATAGCTGCTAGACCCTGAAGTAATTGCGTGCCGACCGTTGCGGCGACTGCTGTGTGCAGCACACTACCCCTGCCACAGAAACAGCGCTGTCACGAGCAACGACCACGGTGCCACGCAGAACGTCCTTAGTGGCAAGCCCCGTGTTTCTCTTGGTGGCGACGATCTACGTATCTGTGTTTGGAGGCAACGCAGACGGCGCCGACGTCGATAGTCTGCCGTCGCATTTCAAGCGTCCTGATGCCGTTGTGTACAGCGAGGGTTCGTTTGATGGACAGCCGTTATGTTTCATTATAGCCACTTTGACAATCCGACGGTACGTTAATAACGTCCTGCAACTGATGGCTCTGCCTTTTGTGAAGGCTCAAGCCGATGTTATATCTGAATAGGACAACGCATCGCTATCTTTCCGCCCGACTGGTGACTAATTCTGTGCGTCCGAATTTACCACCAAAGCCGGCAACAGCTGAAGAGTCACATATCGATCTGTCAACTACTAAAGGTGCAATTCAAAGATGTATTATGTGAGATCCCTACACGAAAATTTTCTGCTATTTTTTTCATAGATATCATTGTTGTATAAGTTTTAAATTGGAACAGAAAAAGTTTTGCGAAACATCTGTATGGAAGTGCAGATTATGTTCTTTGAGCTTTTCCGACTTTCGGTAAATCTGAATGATGTCACTGCGTGAACTGCTGTCTTCATTCCAGAATGATATAAAAATCAATGTTTCACTATCAGCGAAGGGTGGCCATACCCTGCAAAAGGGGGCCGCGGCCTCTCCTATCTCTAAGTGGGGGAAAAAGATTTGGCGTACTAGGGTGTTTTAGGTTTGAGAAAATTATTTGAAAGTCGTTATTACGTAGACTTCTAACATGGTCGGAAATGGAAATGTTATTGGTTACTTAAAAGTAGCCATTCGCCTTTGAAAATTTACTGACGGAGAAAAAATCGTAACACCAATAAGGAATCGTGCGACATAATGGAAAGATAGCATGCTTTTGTCTACACCTGAAAGATGATGCCTGTTCAGATTTCGCCCCAGTCGCAAAAGAGTGGTGCGCGAACCGCCACTATGAGGAGTCAAATCATGTTTGCTTTACATACACGCTGGAACGGTCGTGAAGAGTAGTAAACTTTGAGATTGGATGTGGTGAGTTAGTGTTAGTCAAGAAGAAGAAAAATACGCCATCATCAACATTTTACTGAGAATGAACGTAATTGAGCTACGAGAAGCTGGATGTCCCTTCCGCGACACTGCATAAAGACCTGGTAGGAATGTAGCCACTGTACGTGATTGCTAGCAGCAGTGGTCACGAGAAAGTACGATCGCAAAAAGACCAAGCTCTGGACGGCCAAGTATCACTACCGAGAGGAAAGACCATGGTGTTCGGCGCATAGCTCTGGTGCACATACTGCATTTGCAACAGCAATTTGAGTAGCAGCTGACACCATAGTGATACAGCGAGCTGTTACAAGTCTGTTAAAGGACAACTCCAAGCCAGAAGCCCTGTAGCGTGCACTCCACTGATCCCAAACCAGTGTCATTTCCGACTTCATGGTGTTCGAAAAATTGGAAATTTATGGTTAAGTCTTATGGGACCAAACTGCTGAGGTCATCGATCCCTAAACTTACACACTACTTAATCTAACTTAAACTAAGTTACGCTACGGACAACACACACACCCATGCCCGAGGGAGGAATTGAACTTCCGACGGCGGAGGCCGCGCAGACCGTGACAAGGCGCCTGAGACGGCTCGGCTGCCCAGCGGCGTCAGTGGTGTTACACGAGAACTCACTGGAGAACAAGATAGAAGTCTGTTGTGTTTTCTGAAGAAATCTGGTTCTGGATTGGTGCCAGTGAGGGCCGCGTGTTCGTTAGGAGCCCAGTTGAGGACCTGCACCAAACCTGTCTGCATGCTATACAATCTGGACCTATACCTGGCGTTATCGTCCGGGGTGCGATTTCGTATGACGGTGGGAACGCTCTGGTCACTATCTCACGCACCCTGACTGCAAATTTATAGGTCTACCTTGTGATTCTACCAGTTGTGCTGTAATTTATGAACAGTATTCCAGCTGTTCCAGCAGGTAACGCTCACTCATTTATTGCTCTTGTAACCCAACTTACTTCACAAAGTGTCGGCATATTCTCTTGGCCTACTCGATAACCAGATCTTCTCTGAGTACATGTGGAACATCATCGGACAACAACTCCACTGTCATCAACAAACAGCATCAAGCGTCCATGTTCCGAGTGAGCAATTGCAACACACATCGAAGTCCGCCCCACAAACTGACGTCCTGCACCTGACCATACAATTTATGCACGTTTAAATGCTTGGTTTTAATATTCTGGTGGCTACGCCAGTAATAAATGAACCAGTATTTCACATTTGCAATGGCTCATCTCATGCTTACATTAACCTGTAAAGTTACAATGTTAATCAGTTAAACGTGTTAGCTAGACAAATATATTTCCGAAATTCCATTAGTCTATATTAACAACTTTATGTTGGAACTTTTTCCGCAAGTCTATTACAAATACTTCATGGCCCCAGATCCATCCCAGCCCTCTACAAACAATCGCAGGGCGCTCTTGTTATCAACCACTATGTCTAAAGAAAAAATTATTTCCATGCTTCTTAGATCGATACGAATGTTCGTATGCACATTCCATGCATGTAGGTCATATGCCAACAGGTTTGGTACCTATCTTACACAGTTGTTGACGATTCGGTTTATCACTGTTTTCCCAGAATTGCTGTGGAAGATCTAGACCTAAATGACTAAGTATGACAATAAGATAAAGCACGGATACAAGAGTAGTTTGAACGTTCTGGAAGATGTCATATAGTCCATGTTGTGTTGGCTGAAGAGCCAACACCGTGTTGCTAGTGGAGGCCGAAATGCACGCGTTTTATCTCACGTAGGCTGGCGTGAGGAGGGATGAACTATACTGACGTGAGGTCTGGAACATGACAAGGAATGAGAATTCAGAAAGCGGACGTAATTAGTTTGATACTTGACTTTAATCCATTAATGATGAACGTCGCTCTTGACGGTACATGATTCACAATATTATCTGTTCAGAATACATAGTAATTATAGTAACTGAATATGGCGCCTTGCTACGTCGTAGCAAATGATGTAGCTGAAGGCTACGCTAGCAAAGTCGGCTGTACAACTGGGCGAGTGCTAGGGAGTCCCTCTAGACCTGCCGTGTGGCGGCGCTCGGTCTGCAGTCACTGATAGTGGCGACACGCGGGTCCGACGTATACTAACGGACCGCTGCTGATTTAAAGGCTACCACCTAGCAAGTGTGGTGTCTGGCGGTGACACCACAGTCCAAGCATTTAGAACAGTAAAATAGCGATATGAAATGAACAGATAAATCCGTAGTAATGAAAGCGAATGATAGACTTAATATGTTGGAAGGGTTGTACGAAGTGTAGGATATTTTTAAAAGTAACGCCAAATATGAGTTTGGAGTCATTATCACATAGGAACGACACCAAACATCAAACGAATTGAGAGATGCGCTGCTATTGTCGTCACAAACCGGAATAGTCCGTGTGTCCGCTTAAATTTCGGCATTATCTTTTAACACAACGGACTGTTAAGAAAGAAGAAAGTTCTAACAAAGTAATATGTGGAAAACACTAACTACACTACTGTTTGGAAAAAAATGAAACACCAAAACCGAGAGACGTGATCGCCATGAAATTTATTCCATCGATTAGGTACATGGCACTACACAAATTATTAGCATTACAGACATGTGCATGCATTGTAACTGTGGAAATTCAGTTCGGAATAGTATTGGATGTCGTGGCATGGCATTAAATAGCCCCTGAATATTATACTGTGGAATACTCTGCCACGCGGTTTGTTGGCGCGTCCATGAAGCAAGTAAACAAGTTGCCGACCGCCCATATCACGGATATGTTCGATGGGTGACATGTCAGGGGAATGGGCAACCCAGGGAACCAGTGGTGCCCGTCGTTCTTTGAAGAAGGCTTGCGTGTTCCTCGCCACTTGCTGCCGGGGGTTGTCCTGCTGAAATATGGCAAGTGGAGCGGCCTGCAGCGGAGGTAGTGCCTCGGGCTGTAAGACCTCCCTGAAGTAGCAGTAGCTATTCAGACTGCTCTGTAGATGTAGGAGGCGAGATCGCGAATTATAGGCAATGGGACCCCAAATCATCAGGCTTAGCGTTTGTCGGCTATGCTGCACAATAACACAGCCTGCACAACTGCGGTCAGCGCGGCGGTGCCGAATGGGTACCGGTATGCAGCCATCATTGTAGGACTCACCCGATAACTCTAAATTTTGCCCCTCAGCTCTCCAGTCTCAGCGTTCACGTACCCATCGCAGTCTGAGGAGTTGGTGTATTCTGGTCAATGAAAACCGACCCATTGGTATGCCTGCCACCACTAGAAGAAGGTATCGAACCGCCGACTAAGAAATTTCCACATTGCAGTGCTTCAGTATCGCGCCAACACTGTGGAAGAACTATTCCGACCGCTATGACCAAGCGGGCGAGATGGTGGTCATCTCGCGCTGTGGTCACACTGTGTCGTCCAATACGCTGTCGGTGCCGTGTACGGCCCTCTTCTCTCCACTGGTTCCACATACGTCTCACTGTTGAAGCAGCGTGTCGCGGAACGATAGACCCTCATCCCGGAGACCAATCGCTCTACCCCGTGCGAACATATTCAAGTGCCGATATTCCACCCTGTGACGTCGGCGAGCCACAGGGGCACTTGGTTACACGTTTCCGCTTCGATTACGGCTAAACACAGACTGAGCATTGCGTAACGCTGACCTAACCGGTGACATAAAAGAGGACGCTTTTGGGCCTACGTGTACGCTACCAGTTATTATGATTCCGCTGTTCTAAACGTTCTCTTATCGTGGCGTGTTGCAGACCATTGTTTATGGGTGTTTTGTAGACAGTAGTGTCGAAGGAACAGGACGACAGAATGCGTGTTAAGACAACACGGGATAGTGAAGTAAACCGTAGAGGACAGAAACTCTAGAGGAAGATAGAGTCGAAAATATCCACTATTCAGGACGCCTGGTGTAAGTGTTACTCTGAGACGAAGAGTTTTTTACAGTAGATGAAGTCATGGCGGATTGCATTGTACCAAAGAAACGACTGGTGAAGGAAAATCCATACGAATGAATAACAGACATCATAAGGGAACTTAAATGGGAAGCGTCGAGGAATATCAAGTAATGTCGTGGCCTCCATCGTACACCTCATGATGAGGCGATAGGAAATGTCGAAGAATTGAAGGTGCTGGTTGCTTTAGTGGAGAAATTTAACTTCATCACTTATTAATAGAAATAAAAACTGAACTTTGAACTTCACTGCAAGAGCGAGTACATGCTGGCTGATTACAGCAGTTGCATCTAGAAATATATTTGCTACATTTGGCTGAATATCAAAATAATTTTTAATCTTGCAAATGACATCAAAATGTATGGCTGTAAACTCTCATGCATAATATATTAAAATAACAAATAAGAAACTTAGACACATTATCAAACCACAATGATATAGGAAAGACGATAAACTGAGTGCTAATGGCCAATATTAAAATTCAAAATATTGGAACAAATATTTGAGCAAAATACTTAAAACGAAATTATTAACTGGGAAGTGTGTACACAGTCTGACAGAACAGCATACAGAGTGTGTTCAGAAACAGTCTTAAATCCTAGTGAGGGAATTGCCGGGTAGGCTGTACTGAAAAAGAATTGTTACGAAAACAATAGTTACGTTGTGCTTTTTCTGAGTTAATTGGCATTGAACTTAGCTAATCAAGCCGTTACACGCAAAAATTTAAATGACCCACCAGAGACGATGTCACCAGATGTGATCTTCATTTTCTTCCCTACAACCGAAAAAGACAACGATACGAGAACTGGACACGGGACGGTAGCAACGATTCAACCCGACCAAAGCGCCGAGCATTTCCGTGCGCTATCATTTACGCTGAGAGAACAACTGACACTAATTGTATATGGCGGACCGCATGAATTTGCGCGCAAAATGGCCTAATTAGCTAAGTTCAATGATAATTAACTTTGAAACGGCGCAGGGTATGAAATTTTTTCTTAACAATTGTTTCTCAGCACAACCCACTCTGCGAAATCCCTAAAAAAATTTCAGTTTCGGACCACTCTGTATTCGTAACTATCTGACATCATCTATTAACCATATGCGGACACAGTACGTGTATGCTGCGATACAGCTGCGGAAAACAATATTATCGTAAGAAATAGTTTGTGCTTACTATACCACAAATTTGCTATCTACATAACAACGCAATCATAAATATTTTTCCTTTTACAGAATATAATATTAGACCAGGATCTCCTCCTTTCATAAAGTAGAACTCTGGCAATTTTTAAGCTGCTCCTCTCATGCCATACATATGTAAAATATGGAACAAATGCAATTAACTTCTTATTTGATCTCGTGCCTATAACAGGCGAAATTAGTAATGGTCATGAATGCCAACAAACATTTTCATGTGGTAATCCCTATTCGACCAAATCCTAACAGCTTAGTTGATAGAATTTCAAATGAACACAAAAGTTGTATCCATTATCAGAGAGAGACTGAGCATAACGTTACCCACAGGATTAAATATCTGGGACTTCAGAGATGTACAAACTGCCATGCAGTGATACGCACGAAAATATCTGTTACAGCTACTGTTTCAATGAATTATGAGAACATATTCATTAAAAATTATTTCATCATCTGGAGCCATGTCGTGCAAAAGAATCATCTTAAGTAATCTTATCTCTTCCTGATAACTTAAGAAAAGAGCATACTACAGCAGAATTTTACTCAAGAATGTACATGGCGTATACGTAATATCACTTTAAACACATCTAAATCCTTGCATACTTCGGCGCAAATGGCGCACTAAATCTTACCTCTTCACAGGAAACTCTAGATAAGAACCTACGTGGTATTTGTGCCCCAGATAACTTCAGAACATACAAATCTTATGTCTCAGTAAAGCTTGCTAGTTATTTACGGCACTTAAAAACATGATTACAGACAGAAATACACTGCAGCCGACAATTCAAAAACAGGAGTGGACGAGAACGAAACTTGACGTGTCATAACTGTCCCCCCCCCCCCCTACTTACACCAAAGAGCATCGAACTGACATGCACAATTTGAGAAGACACTATCTCACGTGCGGTATGTAACTCCAACACAACTACTCGAACAACACGAACATGATATAGAATACAGCTAAACATAAAAAAACACATCTCCGGACGAAGCAGAATGACCGACGGCACACGTCGCTCACACACATGATCGACCTGTAGCGGTCTCAGCTGAGCAGAATGCTAACGTCCACCGGGCGCCGTTCGCCAGACATTCACAGCAGGGAGAAAATGGCAATCCGACAGTTTCCAACCGTTGCTGGTGAACCCACATTGTCCCTGTGGGTGCGGTATTTGGTTAATGGCATCAGCATGATAAACGAACAATACGCACTGTATGATTGCAGCTCAGGGCTGCCCTAGAGATTCAGATGTCACGGCAACAACTTCAGTACACAGGCGAAATTGTTTTCCTTGACCTTATGGTTTTATTTATCCAACTTGGTTACCCGCGTCATTTAACTGTGACATGTCCGAAAGAACAGACACTACGCATTCATATAATGTAATTGTGACTTCGCATATCCGGCACAAATTTAATATCATCATTTTGGAAATAAAAACGTTTGTCCAAACTACTGCACTCTCGTTATTTGACAAATCATTTCGTCCCTTGTGTATACTGATGTATTCATTTTCAAGTAATTCATTCTTATCCTATAGCAAACAGTACCATTGCATGCCGTAACTCATGTCAGGAACATCATATTCCAAATCTGAGCGTACTAATGTGTCTGATGCTGTACGTCCAACCAGCAGTAGCGTCCAATTGAATATCATTCCAACTAACGTCTTAACACACGGTTTATTTAAAAAAAAATAGATAAAAAAAAGTACAAGTCGCAATAAATTATAAATTTGTTCGTGACAAGCAGCAATCGATACATCGATACTACACGTGGCGCCGTGCACTAACTCCTCGCCTCATCTACAGCCTCTCGTTTGAGTAATGGTCTTATAGAACTAAATCGGTTACATAAATTAAAAATTAATAATACGTTGTGGCTTATATCAAATTTGTTCACTGGTTTATTAATTCAGTAATTTAATACACTAAATGCATCTGTGAACAACGTGGACTTTTGCGAATAACGCCACCTCTCGTTGTGTTATGGGCTGACTTGATGCAACCCCTCATGCTAGTCTACCCTGTGCAAGGACTCGGTTGAATTTGAATCTGTATACCATATTCAAACCTTTGTCTCCATATTCACTATTCCTTGATTCCTCAACCTACTCTTTAGTTAAATAGTTTCTTCCTGTTTGGGTGAAATGATTTTGACAAGGACTGGGAAGGCAGCTGTTTAGAGTATCACGCTTAGGAGAAGTATTGAAAAATGTGTGCTTGGAAGCAGTTTGAAGGAAGGTGTGCGGAAGAACTTTCTGGCCCCACTTAGCAAGAAACAGCTTTTAAAAACGACACACGCATCACCGACGCAATACTTTTGAAGCTGACCTGTATACATGGTACAATAAATGTATCTTGCATAACAGAATTGACAGCTTACAGTGTTTCTTTATCCCTTTTTCAATTAACTGCATCGCATTTAATTACCTAAAATACTCATCCAATATTCAACAATCTTCTGATGAACCTCATATCATAAGCTTCTGTTCCCTTCTTGTCTTAACTGTTGATCGTCCACCTTCCACTTACAGAAAACTAATTTCAGAAGAGAGATCCTAACATTTACATTTTTCATTCCTTTTTATTATTTTCTTATCTTTTTCACAGAACCTTTTCTTCATATTTTCTTTTATCGTCTCCACTTCAACCATCGTTAATTTGTTGACGATAGACTTTTTTCATCTACTGACTTATAAACTGAAGTCCGGAATCAGTTACTATATCATCTATGCCTCAGCGGTGTAGAATCATATAAATTAAAACTTTGGAAGGTATGGATATAATTCGCTACTAACACTCCCTGCCGTGGCAACCATATCGTTCCTCGTCCGGTATTTGAACTGATGGCGCAATATTTTTCTTTCTTTCTTTTTCCTTTTTCCTTACTCACTTCATAATAAACTATAAAAGTAATATACGACGACTTTCATCCCACACTTTTATGTGATTTGTTCTTTTTTGTAGTGTGTTTGTATAATTAAAACAGATCTTTACGTAAGTGTTTGCGCTTTCGTGATTTGATTAATTTTCATAACGAACTTGATTTACACTTAAGATTTATGAGGAGTGTTATCTCTACTTATTAATAATCTAATTTTTCTCGAGTATATTTAGCATCTGAGAGAGTCATACTTCAACTCATGAATATTATTGCGAATTTCTTGCTCAGATGATGTGATAATTCCAGTAACTGAAACGTTAAAAAGAACATTTGGGTGTAATGGCAGGTCGAGCCCAGACTTCGAAGTGGATGGATATTTTAAGCGATTTAAGCGGTTTTATTTGAAAATAGTTTATATGTGCAACGTTGTGAATTGGAGTGGTGTTTAATTAGGAGTCAACGCAGGTGTGACATACCATGTAAGTGGCACTGACGTGATATTCGCTGTATTTACAGATATTGCATATGATGTTTCTGACATGTGCTATGGTATGGAATGTGATTGATTGTCACAGAATAGTATGAAGCTGAAGCTTGAGCAGAATGCGAGAGGAAAGATACGGTGAAATACCGAAAGTGTTGTCATTTAGACGCTTCTACATGACTGTAACTTCCAAAAATATAAAGACTGTTACTTTACGCCTGCTTCAGATGTTCATCTCTTAAATTCTGTGCACAATAATTCTAGGCACGTTTGATATGTAACATTGTGTTGTGGCAGCTAGTTTTACAATCGCCGCACAGCAAACGCAGCGCCCACATCAGGACCTGGTCGGGCCATAAAGGCGCCACTATCTTTGGCGTGTTTATGCACGACGTCCATCAGATAGTGTCGCGTGTCCGATTCGCCGGCAGAGTGGCTTTTACTCTACTCGCTTTGCTGTGACAGTGGCGAATCGATGGCCTGTTGATAGGGCTTTGTGTTGCGTTCTACACAATTTGCATAAACTGTCGGCGAAAGCCGCGTAACCTTTCCGGAGATTAGCCAACAGGAAGTTAGCGTAACTTTGTTTTAAGCACGCCAGGCTTCACTAACACCACATATGTTTTTAGTTTTCTTTTACTACGGGGCATAGTTATAAAGTGTCAGTTCCCACAAAAAAAATATCACAACCTCCAGTGCGAGACACTTCTAACGATAGAAAGCTTGGCATAAGCTTTGGTTGTAAAAGGTTGCGTTTTGGTTGTTCGGGACACGTTTCACGTCGGAAATCACCACGACATTATTCTGAAAATACCTGTCACAGACAAGCAAGGAGAAAGAACTCACTGGAGACCATTCATAAAAGGAGAATATAGGAATTGGTGGAGGGTCTAAAATTTGATATCCGAAAGAAGAAACATGTGTAATTGTGTGCCATTCAGAATGATCAAGACCATTGTCGCAGAGCAAAGCGACTTTCTTGCCTAGCTTCCTGTGACGCTTGATCCGGACAAGCTCTGATAGCCTTGTCAGTTGATTTCGGTTGTATTGTCCCGCGACGGTTTTGTCCCTCACGAGATAATCTACTAGCACTATGCCTTGGTAGTCCCGGAAACCACTCAGTATAAACTTGGGTGATAATTGGAATTTCTTCCCCTTTCTCGGGGGTTTGAATACAAATGTTTCCTTTCTTAATTCTATTCCTGCAGAAGCCAATGACGAAAGTGTTCTGGGGTTAGCAAGGAGGACTGCTGGTAAATTGACTCCCTCCGAGTACAACCCTCAACAATGATCAGTACTGCAGTTCACTGCGCCATCTCGAACGACGCATTCAACAAAGCCACAGGGCAAATGGGCCAGGGATTTCTGCTCCAACACGACAATGCGCTGCCACAAGCCAGTTGCCTGGCCATTGCCACCATGTCCAAACTAGGGTTTGCTGTGCTGCCACATCTTTGCTATTCCACAGATCTGGCACCTAGCAACTATACCCTACAAGATGCAATGAAAGAGGTCAAGTGGAGTAAGAAGTTTACCACATATGACGAACCTGACGGAGTTGTTCACCAGTGGCGCTGGGATACCCCCAAAGAACGGTTTGCTACGCAAGTACAGAGGCTGCCGGAATGATGTTAAAAGCGAATAGACACGGCGGAAATCAATGCTCTGTAAATGTTTTCTGCGAACACAAAAACGTTGTAGTGACAATCATTCTTGAACATCTATCTTCATGGTATGAATAAGTTGAACAATTGTGTGTATAAGGTATCAAGCGAATTTTCGGCTTTTTCAGTTGTTGTAAAGTCACTCGGCAGAGATATGTCAAAATAAGTGATAAAGACTCATAAGAGTACTATTTGGCAACCTATAGTTAAAGTACACACTTTGTAACGTCGCGACTCAATACACAATAGCATTTATTGCACTACTTTGCAATACTGCTCGTAACTTTGGAGTCGTTGGCGGAGACAGAAACAGCCGCTTATATCTTAGCGTGACTCATTCGCACCCGTCTCTGACCTAGCCGTGGAAGTGGTACCTGTGTCAATTCAAGCGACAGCATATTCAAGTCCCTAAGGATCTAAATAAACTATATTAAATGTTATTCAGTTTAGTTGAATGTCAATATACTGACCTTTGTCATTAAAAAGAAGATTGTGTAAAAATGTCAGCTTTCTAGCTGCACACTTTCAGAGTTAGAGAAAATTATCTAAAACACCCCAAACCGACGCTTTTAAGATTAAAGTCAGTTCGGATTCATAATAGTTTGTCTTTTAGTCTCATGTGGGATCAGTACTGAAGCTCATAGCACGTTAGGTCAATTTTTTTAAGGTTTCATAATTAAAATCGTTAACTATTTGACATTTTTCGTAACACAAAATTCAGAAAAGATCAGTACTTATTTAATGTGTTGTTGTGTGAGTAAATGACAATGAGTGAGATTGTGCATGTGGGACATACGAAAAAATTCAATATTATCTCATGTTACACCATCAGGTAATTGTGTCGTGGGAAAGTTTTTTTTTACCCACATTGCTGATGACGTTTGTCTAAGTTTACTTGCTTCTGTAAGGAGGCAGCCAGAATAGCCGTTTGCAGAGTAATAAGTTTCTAATTTATTTCAATTTTAGTATATCTTTCGTTTCGTTTTGTTAAACATATTAATATTTACGTCTTGAAATGACGTAAATGCAACTGGGAATAGTGATTAGCGAGGGACAGTTTTTGCGCGAGAATAATTTCGAAGGATAGTTCTGATTGCTTGGTCATTTTGATCAACCAATCAGATTTAAGCATTTCCAGTGCTCTGTCAAGTAGTTATAGGCCCTGGAAGGAACGGGAGGGAGTCAGTCGTTGGATAGCTATCGGACGTGCAGGTCACGTTGGACGTGTCCGTCTACGTTATGAGTAAAATGAAGAAGTTACTGGTATTACCGTGAAAGCAGTTGCATTTATGGACGGATTGTGGAAGTTTTAGCTTTGTGAAGAGTTAGTACTGTATGTTAACCGGGGACCTAGAAACGACGGAGAGGCTCCGTCCCCGTCGCAGCCACAGTGGTCCACAACCCCACGACGACTACCGCAGTCCACTTCACCCCTCCACCGCCCCACACCGAACCCAGAGTGATTGTGCGGTTCGGCCCCGGTGGACCCCCCAGGGAACGTCTCACACCAGACGAGTGTAACCCCTATGTTTGCGTGTAGAGTAATGGTGGTGTACGCGTACGTGGAAAACTTGTTTGCGCAGCAATCGCCGGCATAGTGTAAATGAAGCGGAATAAGGGGAACCAGCCCGCATTCGCCGAGGCAGTTGGAAAACAGCCTAAAAAACATCCACCGAACCTCGACACAAATCCACTGGGCGGTTTCGTGCCGGGGACCAGGCGCTCCTTCCCGCCCGGAAAGCCGTGCGTTAGACCGCACGGCCAACCGGGCGGGCTTGTGAAGTGTTTAGTTGGAAAGATAAACGCGTGTGAACTTTCGGCCTTTGTAGAATTCTGCGTGGCATTTCATATTCAACTATGAAGTAGTTGTCGAGCAGTTTCTTAATTAGAAATACATTGAAAAAAAACGACCGAATGTGAAACTCATATATTGTAGCAGAGCATCGACTATGGATCACGTAATAATTCGGGTCGGACTTTTAAGTACATTTCTGGCTGTCTTAGGTGTATACTGGGTTGTATGAACTTTGAGATGTGGACATTGATATCAGTCGTTTAAATAAATACGGTCTGATGGCTAATTCTTTAATCTTGAACCTAAACAAATAAAGAACTTGTTGTGGAATTTTGACATTTTTCTAAAAGAATGAAGCAATCGCCCTCCACACGAAAATCGTTATAGGATATTACAGGACAGCTTGCTACCAGAGTTCAGGCGGACATTGCAAACGAAAGTATTGCCGATGTTTTTCTTCAATGCTGCTTTTAACATCATCTCATGCGAGCTCTACGTGCAGTACAGATCAACAGCTGTGGCAGCGAGCATAGAGTCCATCCCCATATGAGCGCCTCCCTCGTTCACGCCATTCGTGCTTAGCGCTCCTCAGTCTTCCCGGCGTCGTCAAACTGCGTTGTGCGCTCCATTTCAGTCGTCACCAGCAGCCCAATTGAGTTCCGCTGGGCTAGCGTACACGCCGCAACACTCCCCCTTCGTTCAGTCCTGCGCCGTACCCGGCCGGAGCAGGCACCTAAAATCCGTTACGTAACCCTGCTGGGATACAGCGAGGAGGACGGGCGGGCAAAATTCAATTTTTACGCCACTCGGCTACTGTAGTAGACCCTGCCCCCACTCTTGCCGCTCCTTCCCGACTCCCAAGTGGTGCGCCAGTATTTGTGGTTTGCATGCGATATCGAGCTTCAAACCGGCGCCCGAGTCACGGCCCCCAGGGGACTTCGCCTGACTTGCATGCAACCTGCAGCGCAAGATACGTCCAGCTCAGTATAAAGAAGGGCCCTCCAGAACGCAAAGCGACCAGCAGTTTTGTGCACACCAGTTTTTGAACCCGCGTGTAAAGCGCCTGGGACGATTAGTGGTGATTCAAATTGTCAGCACCAACACACAATACAGTAAGTAAATATAGTATTTCCGAGCGACTGTTTGCGGAAAGACGTTATTCGGGGTTGAATGAATAAGATGTTCAATTTATACTTAATTGATAGGGAGGACGATGACTTTGACTTTAGGGAAGGTAAAGACACCAGAGAGACAATTCACACATTGCGGCTACTAATGGAAGCAAGATTAAAGAAAAATAAAGATACGTTCGTAGCATTTGTCGACCTGGAAAAAGCGTTCGACAAATGGTGCAAGATATTCGAAATTCTCAGGAAGACGGGTGTAACCAATAGGGGTTGACTGTAATATAAAATGTGTACAAAAACCAAAAGAGAACAACAAGACTGAAAGAGAAAGAAGGAAGTGCTCGGATTTAAAACGTTGTAAGACAGGGTGTAGTCTTTAGCCCCTATTGTTCAATCTGTATATTGAAGAAGCAATGATGCAAAATAAAATAATCGTTCTAGAGTGGAATTAAAATTAGAGGTGAATTTGGTATCAATGATAAGATTCTCTGATGACACAGCAATCCCAGTCAAAGTGAAGACGAATTACAGGGCGTGCTGAGTGGAATGAACAATCTAATGAGTACAGTATATAGATTGATAGTGAATTGAAGAAAGAAAAAAGTAATGAGAAGTAACAGAAATGGGAACAGTGAGAAACTTAACATCAGGATCGATGGTCACGACGTAGATGACGTTAAGGAATTATGTTACATCGGCAGCAAAATTACGGGCAGCGCCAGAACATCAAAATCAGCAGACTAGCCCTGGCAAAAGGGCATTTCCGACCAAGGGAAGACTACCAGTATCAAACATACGTTTCATTTTGAGAAAGAAATTTCTATGAACGTGAGTTTTTTAGCACAGCATTGTACAGTAGTGAAACATGGACTGTGGGAAAACCGGAGCAGAAGAGAATAGAGCGTTCGAGATGTGATGCTACAGAGAAATGTTGAAAATTATGTGGAGTGATAATTTAAGGAATGAGGAGGTTCTCTGCAGAATCGGAGAGGAAAGGAATATGTGGAAAACACTGACAAGATGAAGCGACAAGATGATAGGAGGAGATCTGTTGAGATATGATGGAATAACGTAGGTTTCAATTGCACTCTGAAATGGAAATGTTGGCGTAGGAGAGGAATTCGTGACGGACCGTATCAAACCAGTCAGAAGACTAAAACAAAAAAAAGAGAGAGAGAGAGAGATAGAGAGAGAGAGGGGACAAATCAATGTAACCACTTCTCTTTCTGCTACACGTTACTGGCCTTTCATCTTATATTGTTTTTTTTTTTTTTTTTTGTTAAAAATGAAACTCCTCCAGCTGCACTTAAGGTTTTATATTTATTTGGCTACTAGTTTCGACTTTGCGTCAACGCCATCTTCAGGCCTGTACACTTAGATGAAATCAATTGTGTGTGGCTCAGTACTAGAAGGCCGCGGTAAGACCAACACGTGCTCCACATGGATCCATGTGTTGGTCTCACCGCGGGCTTCTAGTAATGAACCACACACAATTGATTTCATCAAAGTGTACGGAAGTGAAGATGGCGTTGACGCAACGTCGAAACTAGTAGCCAAATAAATATAAAATCTTAAGTACAGATCCATGTGGAGCACGTGTTGATCTCACCGCGGACTTCTAGTACTTAGCCATACACAATTGATTTCACCAAAGTGTAGGGGCCTGAAGATGGCGTTGTTTATTAGATCTTAAGTACAGCTGGAGGAGTTTCATTTTTAACAAAAATTATACCAGCTGTGTCCCACCTTCATCCAATTTAAATATGGATGTACGAAGATGATATATCGTTTATTGGTTGTCGTCTTCAACTTTCCATCTTCTACTGTTTATTGTGGTCGTCAGTCCGAAACATGGTTTGACACAGCTCTACACGCTGTATTAGTATGTGCAATCATATTCATCTCTTCACTTACATCTATTTTATCCTACTTATTGCACTGAACACCTGGTTTCCTTCTACTACTTTTACCCCCAACACTTCACTCCACTAACGAACTAACGATTCCATAATGCCTCAGATTGTAGTCTAACAAATCATCACCATTTTTATTCAAGATGTGCCATCAGTTTCATTTCTTCTCATTTAGATTCTGTATCTCTTTATCATAAAACATATCTATCTAACCTTCAACACTTTTATGTAGCTTGCATTTCCATAACCTTGTATTCTCTCTTCGCCTGAAACGTTTATTTTCTACATTTCACTTCCATGCCAAGCTACAGTCTCGACAAATACCTTCAGAAAACACTTACAGATATTAAAGTGAACATTCAATTTTAACTGATTTCGCTTTTTCCAGACATACTTACAAGCTTTTTATGGTACTGACAGTCTGTACTTTTTACTTTCTCCACAGCGACCGTCGTTAGTTACTCTGGTGCACAAATAGCAAAACTAATATTACTGTAAGGTTGTAGGCTTCCATGGCCATTGTCAGTTTCAATAGAAATTACTGTTGGTATTAGGCTAAGTTGTTGTGGAGAGCACCGAGAAAACTAAAACGCCGACTTACTGACCGACTTTGAAGCCGTCCCCTTGAGGGCGACTAACTCACTTAGCTAGCAACAGACTAACAACAGCCTCACAGAACATTAACACTCTTACAAAATTGGCTTTGAAGAGCAAGCAAGTCACAATTCGAAAATAAAGGAAACTCTAGGAACAAAAATGAATTTCAAAATATTGAAAGGAGCAAAGTATGAAGTCAAAAAATATTTGGTCGCTTCCATTATGACCTGAAGGTGCTAGAAGATAATGAATGTCTTAAAAACAAATTGAAATTATTTTCCCTAGATAATTTCTGCCAATCCAGAAATTAATTTCTGAATAAAAAATATCAACATGTGGTTGTTTTACTTTCAGAAATTAATTTCTAAATAAACAATAATCATATGTGATGGAATTACTTTTATAAAATTGTTTTCTATCTCCACACTGAAGTACAAAATTTAATTGAGCAGTGCTGTCCCCGGCTTATGCTTTGGTTTAAACCTTGACTGTTCCTATGCGTTTGGTTCCCCACGGTTATTGAGGTTATTCCGTGGTTCTTCCTCTTTCTATGTGTGGTAGCAGCGTTGTGTATCGATATTCGCACCTTGTACTATCTTTTGTCTGGTGCTGACAGTTTCTGGCTAGCCTGTGTGCGGCAGTCGGTCGGTTGGTGTGGATCAGCCAAGAAATCTCTGTGCGGCGCAGTGGGCCGAGCCCGCTGGCGGTCTCTACGCAGTGTCGAAGTGTGTGCGAACTATTCCGATTGCTATGAGGTTCGTGGCTCACCGACCCGGGACATCAGAGTTGATTGGTGATTTGATCACCAAAGCCAGTCTGTTCACATTGTGCCGTTGGTTTTCATGGTTGGCTGTCGGGGGTATTCCTGTGAGCAACAGCGAGAGTTGGAGTTGGCGAAAGTTTGGCCACCATCCCGTGGAGTTTAACTGTATTTTGGTTATTTGAAGTCCAAGTGCAACAGCGGAATTTTCTGCCTTGTGGCCGTTAGCGTTCCGGTTACCTGCCCTGGCCGCTGACGTAAAATTCAGGCAGTTTGCTTTCCTCACCGTGTTGTCGCGGTGCAACTCGTGTGTGTAGTCTTGAAAGCTTACGCATACTTGGTTATGGGCGGCACGGCTTTTACGTTTTGGCTTTGGAGTTCCTTGTGTACTGGTCGGGTGGAAAGCAAGTCGTCTTGTCGGTGGGTCCGTTGACTCTACCTTGGTTGGGTTGCCGGAGAATCGGATATAATTGGGCCGACTACCTGTCTCCCCTAAGCAAACGTTAATATTTCAACTGCCGACCTATCCCCGGAAACTTCTGAGTGCCGCTGGCTGTACTGCCTTTTCTTATTGGTGTTTGGGTGTGTATTTTAATGAATCGTAGCCGATGATTTGAATTTGTATGCTTTTAGTTGGGTTTTAAAGAATGGGCCTTCAGCCGCTTTATAATTCAAAGTACCTTACTTGTCAAGTCTTGCATTGTTTGGGTCTTCAGCTTTGTTTAAAATATTTTTTTTGATAAAGCTTTCGGCCTTTTGCCTTTTGAAAATTCATTGTAGTCGTGTTTTTCAATTATGGGCCTTCAGCCGCCCCAAATTAAAATTCCTTACTTACTAAGTCTCAGATTGCTTGGGCCTTCAGCCTCATTTTAAAAAAAATATTTAAGGATAAGGCCTTGGGCTTTCTGCCTTGTAAAAATGTATTGTAGTTGTGTTTTGAATCATGGGCCTTCAGCCGTTTTAAAATTTAATGAGGTTGTGCCCTTGAGCTATAAGATTGTGTGACATATTCAGTCGATAGTTAAGCTCGGAAATTTGTGCTGTAATGTTTGGGCAACTAAATAAAGTTATATGTGTTCGAGTGTAACTGACAGCCGCTCATTTTTGGCCCCTTTCCACAATTCCAACTACCTGATCTGTCCTGGGGACTCAACCAGGCGTTTCACTAGTTACATAAATTTGTATTCAGACAAAATTTCTTTATTTGTAAAAGTACTGACGCATAGTAGTTAGTTTTAATCAGATCCACATAGCTGCAAGTAATTAAACTAAAATGAACAATAAATTGGTGTTAGAGTACTACCACTCCCTTACATTATGTTTACATTGCGTTTTAATTCAGTAGGTGGCGTCGTGTTTTGAGAATGATTTGGATATCTTCAGTTGCTTAAAATGCTTACAGCTGATTACAAAGCTAGGAACGTAAACTATATCGAACGTTCCAACGTTATGTTTTTATGGCGAAGCTGAGGCCAAAGTCTCTTTCTGTCAGTTTTTTGTCGTAACTGTTATTAAGTCATGCAACCATGTACAGTCAAGTACGTCGAGTCTCATTCATTACAGGTTTGCATATCACAGCTTCCTCGCCTATACTGTTCTTCGTCTGTTTCATGTTTCGTATTGGTAAGACTACACTAAAGGATATTATCCAGCAGTTCACCTCTCAAATTGCAGAGTTACACTGCTCAAAAACATAATTTTCCAATACAGTTGTATATTTACGTTAATTACATGGTAAATTTGCTTTTGTGAACCTCAGATATGTCTGCGTTAATTTTAGATCTGTTATGCAACTTTTCAACAGTTTCTAATCCACTTGTCGGATAGCTCGAAAAACCGTAGAACATAATTAAAACTTGTCTCTGTCTATTAATTTAAAACATGAAGGTATACTACATCACATGTAAATACTTCACGGTAATCGCGGACTTTGATTTTAATGACTTTGACCTTATCACTACGATCACAATAAATTGTGACCAAAGATACTGTTGTGACATCGAAGTAGAAAGATAAATAAACCCTTCGGCCTTCAGGTTCTAATAAATACATTTGCCAGCGAGATATTTATAATCCGAACTCCACATTCCGAGCTACTATCAGTTCATGGTAGAGATATGAATCAAGCTGTTAATAGTGTTTTAAAAACACCAATATTTCACTATAGTTGGTCAGAGCCCGAGCAAAGAGCACATATTAAGATCACTATTCACATCTGTGGGGTCTTTCCCACTCGTTGTTTATTGGTTGCCTACAGGATGTTACGTTCTCGGAATGCTATACAACAATTCAAACAAATAACATTAGTAGTTTTATTTCTAGAAAGCAAAGTGACAATACTTAACTTTATTACGTCAAATGTCGCTAGCGAGAGGCGACATTAAAACAGTACATTTCTTGCTACACAACGAATTCAAGGAAACACTTGATACGGACGACGACAATCTGACAGTATAGCACTAATCACGATGCAGACTGTGGATGATCTGAGCGGCTGAGGCTAGCAGGACCGTCTCTGTTATTCAAGTGCCGGCTCCGGTGGCCGAGCGGTTCTAGGCGCTTCAGTCCGGAACCGCGCGACTGCTACAGTCGCAGGTTCGAATCCTGCCTCGGGCATGGATGTGTGTGATGTCTTTAGGTTGGTTAGGTTTAAGTAGTTCTAAGTTCTAGGGGACTGATGACCTCAGATGTTGAGTCCCATAGTGCTCAGAGCCATTTCGTTATTCAAGTCTTGCAACCATTGGCCGCCGTTTCCTTACAGCCTTCTCTGCTCTTGCGCTCCGCCTCTTCGTTCCGGCGTTTGTGGTTACACCAGAACAACATCAACAGTTGAAGACGCTACATTATCAAAATATAACTCCTGAAGTTCACGGACAGAATCCTCAAAAGTACTTTCTATTTAACTTCTTTATAACAGAGTAATTGAAGTTATGAAGCATTACAATACTAATGAGCTAATATAAATTACAATCAAAGAGGTCAGTTTTAACAATTGCCGGAAAAGTAAGACCGACCACAGTAAAGTAAATTTCCCAACAGAAAGGTTCACTATAAAACTTCATATACTATCCATGATATATTAATATGTTCGGGCAGGTTGACGAACACGTGTATCTTGTCTATATAAGTATTAAAAACTAAAAGTAAACCTTTATATTTATTATCGAAATTATGCGCATGCAAGTGCAACAATCTCGCAGATAACGCAGCAGAATTCAAAATCTGAAATTAGTGTACAATGTAAACATTTATCGGTAAAACATTCGTGAGCTTATCGCTGAAAATCAATGTATTTCATCGATTCAGGAGTTAGAATTGGTCTTTTATTCCCTACTTGTGGAACTCTTATTCTGGTACGTAAAATGACACACTGATGTTTCTTCGATGTTGTGATTCAAAGCAGGTACTGGAGGTGTGCACTAATGACGAACGACTGAAAAAATTGAAATTTTATGTCAGACGGGTCCAAACTACTGTCCACGCATTTCATAGACAAAACTCCTTCCTAACTGAGCGGTCCTCAAGCTCTGATGTAATTAGGGCTTCGACTTGTTACAGCTGTTCTCTTTATATTCAAAGGTATGCGTATAACGCTGACACTGCAGAAGTCTCGTCCCAGTACGACTTTTCAACCAGTACTGAAGTTAATGGAACTGAATAGAGAACTACTACGTCAGTTAACACGAAAAACATGCGTAACTTAATAATACTTACAGTTTAATTTTTTAAAATTTCATTTTTGCCCATTACTAGACCGTTAACGACATGAACAACAGTTAGATGGACAGGGAAATGAGACGTGAGACACCATTCAGCATTTATGGAATAACAGACTTGGTTGTGACACACACATCCAAATCGTGTGCTGGCGATATAATTGAAATTTCCATCGAGGTAAAAAATGTATTGCAGCTGGAGCTTTTTTCGAACAATGCATTTAATAACAGTTGAGAAGACCAATCAGTAATTTGAAAGCGCCTACGCTGTTTTATTTCAACGGCTATAAATAACTAAAAACGGCGGAACACTCAGATTGCCTTTAAAACTGATTATCGACTGAAATAAATAAAAATGCCAGGTCCTCAGTCGACTTTTATATATGAGATTGCAGTGTCTCTCATCAGAACGACAAGGTAAAATGGCAGTTATAAATAAGGAACTTTAATCGTAAATCGTGACATTGGTACGTGGAATATTTCGAGCTCTCACAGACATTATAAAGTTTCGTTTCACCCACTGCAGAAAATTTACAAGGCGCATCTCATTTACGTTCATCAATGATGAACAAATTGTTATTCGTACATTCTCTTTTCTTCTAAACTGATGGCTATGAGAATTGGTCGAGAGATAGTGTGATTAAGGCTTAGGGCATGAAAAGGAGCTTTGGAGTACATTGTCCATAAACAGCTGATCTAATGCCTTAGTGCGCTGGTCCCTTTCTTTTCTACCTGTATATGTGAGCTACTTCATCTCTCTTACATTCTTATAGTTATCACTTGTTTTGCGACGACATCCCGCGGCATACAACACCTAAACTAAGTACACCAGGCGCGCAGTCCGGAACCGCGGGACTGCTACGGTCGCAGGTTCGAATCCTGCCTCGGGCATGGATCTGTGTGATGTTCTTAGGTTAGTTAGGTTTAAGTAGTTCTAAGTTCTAGGGGACTGATGACCACAGAAGTTAAGTCCCATAGTGCTCGGAGCCATTTGAACCATTTAAGTACACCACTTTTTCTTGGAAGGAGATACAGGCAGAAGTGAGTAGGTCGTGAGTCATGCGTGGTTAGATCAGTCGGTAAGAGCATTGTCTACGAAAATTCTTAGTTCGAGCCCATGTCCGGCATACAGTTTCAGCTTACCAGGAAGTTACAAAGTATCGCCCACTTCTTTGCAGAGTGAACGACTAACTTCATAAGTGATAACTTTTGTTCACAATCAAGATAGACGCGGAACCTGCACCTAAAATTTATCTGCAAAGAAGTAATGTACTGTAATTCTTATTCCGTAGCCAAGGTTTAACACTGGACATTTTCTTTTACCAGCAAAAGGTCCTGGCGTAAACTTGGACAATAAAATAAGGCAGAACAGTGTGTCACAGCATATGCGTACTTCTCTATCATCACATTATAACTCTCTTCCTTTTGTTCAATTCCGAAACAATACCTAGCACATTTTCTATATCTTTCTTGATTTCCTTGTCTCTACCTGTTCCCGTTTTTTCTATTATTCTTTCACTATTTTTTCTGACAAATTATCGTAATTATCACGCTTCTCTGGACCAGTTAGATTCTTTCCCAGAGTTTATTCGTTCCGAAGTCACGCTATTCTTTATTATTACAAAATTATTACTCTGAATTTTTGCTGTACTGAGCTAAATCAAAGTAGTTGAATTTCACTGGATTAATAATTGGACTAAGTTTTGTTTCATTTACTTATGTTCATTGCTATTACAACTGCATATTACTACATACAACTCTTGCACCATACACGCTGCAAAGTTAACTGTACTGATTACCTCCAAGGAAGCCAGATTACAAGTAAACGAGGCCTGTATGTGGTCTCACCTACATCTACATCTACGTGATTACTCTGCTATTCACAATAAAGTGCCTGGCAGAGCGTTCAATGAACCACCTTCAAGCTGTCTCTCTACCGTTCCACTCTCGAACTGCTCGCGGGAAAAACGAGCACTTAAATTTTTCGGTGTGAGCCCTGATTTCTCTTATTTTATCGTGATGATCATTTGTCCTATGTAGGTGGGTGCCAACAGACTGTTTTCGCTATCGGAGGAGGAAACTGGTGTTCGAAATTTTATGAGAAGATCCCGTCGGAACGAAAAACGCCTTTGTTTAAGTGATTGACACTCCAATTCACGTATCATGTTTGAGGCACTATCTCCCTTATTTCGCGATAGTACAAAACGAGCCGCCGTCCTTTCAACTTTTTCGATGTCATCCGTCTGTCCCACCTGATGCGGATCCCACACCGCACAGCAGTACTCCAGAATAGCGTGGACAAGTGTGGTGTAAGCAGTGTCTTTAGTAGACCTGTTGCACCTTCTAAGTGTTCTGCCAATGAACAGCAGTCTTTGGTTTGCTCTACCCACAACAAGTCAAAAAATGTGAAATAACAGGTAAGAAATTAAGGAAAAATGATGCCGGTAGTTATCTGTACAGGATGATAGAAAATTACTGCCCCCAAGCGGCATCGTTTGCTTCCTTAGAACATCGGAAACTGAAAACGTACGATACAAAATTTCATCAATACTAACTAAGTTTTGCTAACAAAGGATTATGACAGTTTTAAACACATGAACTACGGTGACTGTTACAAGTTGGTGAAGAAAGTTTTTAATTCTGAATATCATTCATGCGAAGCGAATTCATTCACTACTGGCTACTCCTAAATGATTTCATGTTATGTGAATACAGTTTATTCTTTGTGAACCGAGTCAGCCAAATACTGTAATTGCAAAGGCACAGTAAAACGTCTGATATATAATGAAGGTTGTCCTTAAAAAAGTACTATTTATTACCAAAAATATATATTCAATAGGAATTTGAATAAAATTAAGCATTCGGTTACATTTCGTGAATGTATTGAAGTCGTTTTACATCATTATTCGATATTGTTGACCTTCGAGAGCTTGGTGGAAGGGGTAGCTGGATATTCGCGAGCCTGTAATCAGAACTTTTATGCTACAGTGTGTAATGGGACAGCCTCCTCAAAAACTACTTTTTTTGTATATACAAATAACCGATACCATGTATACTGTCGATTCTTGTATAGGTGAACATTCTCGGCTGTTTCACTGAAGGAATTTCATTTATCTTGTATAAGATGTATTATATATCAAGTTAAAATATATAAAAAGAAATTAATTTGTTACAATCGATGTTTACGGTTAAAACTACTCTTCTTTTAGAAATATTTGAAATCAGAAATTCTGTCATACTTAAAATGCATGTTAACTGCACAATCTAACAGGAATTACTAAATTTATTTCTAGACTCATTTATAAAATAATGATACAACTTGAAGATTCTTCTTTTGTCAAGAAAGTTTGTAAACTATTTTGCTTTGTAAACTCTTTGGAATACTGTGAGTACCGCATAATGTAAGGAGTTGTGGGCATGCGTGTGATGGAGACAGACGTATTTATGTATGTACAAATGTATTTTGGAATATTAAGTGGAAATTTGAAAAACGGTGTGATATTTAATAATGTGACAAAGAATAAAATTCAAGAAATATAGAGGCAAATCTTCATCAGTTATTTAGCCATCAGGAGCCCACAACGTTAAATCAAAATTTCAGCCGCAAGAATGTACCCTTAGACGGAAGACTTGGAGAAGGTGAAGAACAGTAAAAAGTTTTTCTTTTGTATATGTTAGGCTTCTCGAAGCTTTTGAAACTAACGAAGACACTAAGAGAACTTTAATAGTGATGTGTGGGAGGGTAAGATTACAGGTGGAGAGCGGAAATTAGATTGGCAGTGCGTTTCTTGACTTCTGGAAAACTGCTGATACTGTTTACCTACCGTTGCTAACAAAATATCTGATAACCGGATAGAGCACTACACTATTAAAACAAAAGTATCTGGACATCACCATCAATGCGGCGTCGGCCATTAGATGTCATAGGAAGGGAATCCTGCAGTATAGAAGGAGGCGGAAAGTACTGCGTTGTCAGCAGAGAAGCAAGACAGCAGAATGGGTCGGTCACGAAAGCTCAGTGACTTCAAACGTAAGTTAGTGACTGGACGTCACCTGAGTAGCAAATCTGGCAGGGATGGTACCGACTGGTCGACTGTTGTGACTGTGAAGTGGAAATGCGAAGGAACAGCCACAGCTAAACCAACACCAGGAAGACCTCACGTACTGACGGACAGGGATCGCGGAGCATTGAGGAAGATGGCTGCATAAAATTGTATGAAATAAGCGGAAGTGAGTTCCAAAGTGCTATGAGCAATCTAGCTAGCACAATGAATGTGGGTAGGGCTTTACTAGGCAAGCGGTAGAATGGTCGAGCAGCTCCTCATAAGCCACACCTTTCTGTAGGAAAGCTAAGCGACGCTGAAAGTGGTGTAAACAGCAACGATACTTAACAGTTGCTGATTGGAAGCGAGTGATTTGTAGTAATAAATCAGACATTGCCCTGTGGCAGTGCTACGGAATAGTTTGGCTTTGGCGAATTGCTTGTTATTACGTGTAGTGCCAACAATAAAGTGCGGAAGAGGCATTGTTAAAATATGGGGATGTTTCTCGTGGTTAGGTTATAGTTCCCTTACTGTACTTAAGAAACCAGTTAACGCGAAAGGATAGGATCGCGTTTTACAGAACCGTGTACTGCCTACAGTAGAGGAGACGACTATCATTACGATGTACCCTGTCATAAAGCAGCATATGTGAGACAAAACATTCCTGCGCAGAGCATTTACCTGATCCCAGTGGACTAGTTGTAACGTCGAATTCATTGCAGAACCCAAAGCCCAAGATCACTACTGTCTACTACCGTCTCTGGTTACGTGTCTTGAGGGAGAATATGCTGACATTCGTCCACAGACATTTAGATACCTCACTGAAAGTGCGGCCAGCAGCGTTCAAGATGTCATAAATCTCACATTAATGTCCACTAATAGGTGTCCTGATACCTTTTATCAGAGACTGAATATTTGTTAGCGAACAGAACCAGGCCGGCCACTGTGGCCGAGCGGTTTTAGGCGCTTCAGTCTGGAACCGCACGACCGCTACGGTCGCAGGTTCGAATCCTGCCTCGGGCATGGATGTGTGTGATGTCCTTAGGTTAGTTAGGTTTAAATATTTCTAAGTTCTAGGGGACTGATGGCAGATGTTGAGTCCCATAGTGCTCAGAGCCATTTGAACCATTTGAACAGAACCAAATACGTGAATCTCAATGGGGAACCCTGGAAAAACGGTAAGTAACGCTTGGCGTGTCTCTTGGATCTGAGGTGGTACCGCTGTTGTTCACATTGTGTTTAACCGACATGTCATAGAAATTTCATTCCTCCTCTCTGAGGCTACATGCATCTGACGAAGCTCTAGACAGGGAGATTAGGTCATTATAAAGTTGTTACGACATGCAGGGAGACTTCATGGTGATCAGCGTAGCTGACTGTCTACATACACAAATGTAACATAATCCGTGCAAAACTGAAGAACGTAATCTGATAACATCTTACTACATTATTAGCAATCAATTTACAGTCATGCACAATCCTTACGTACTTTGGGGTATCGATCTACAATCATTTAAGACGGACGGTAGCATCAATATAGCCATCGTGAACCCTTACAAAAGCGTAATTCTCCTACAAAGGAGTTCATTACAAAACTATCGTTGGAAAATCCTGGAGCAATTCTGGACCAATTTTTAGCAAGGTAGAATTACGAAATAAATGATTCACAGAAAGCCTACGAACGTCGACATGGGTATGTTTAATTGGCTCAGTAATGCCACAAAAACTTTTAACGAACTGCTATAAAGAAGGCTTTGTGCTCGCATGCTACTCCACTCCCCAAATTCTGACAGCACAGAGTTTGTGAGGGATATTACATTCATGAATTTTAAAGCCCAATACAACTAAAGGGACACTTTTCCGAAACCCCGTAACTGTCTCCGACTGTGGCGCATAAGTTTGAAATTTGGTTGAAAGGAGCCTACAACGTTCTGCTGAAATGGTGCAAAAGCGTGGTGCACTGCGACGTCACGTTCTGGCTCGGCGAAGCTTCAAACACCAAGCAATCGATCTATACGAAGAAAAGGTCATAATTAGAAATTCAAGTGAGATGTAAGATGGGTCACTTTGACAAAGGATTCGACTACAATTTTGCCCAACGCCATTGTCGGCGTATCACAGGGTGTGAAAACCGTCAAATCCCTCTTATCCACATTTCACGCCTTCGTTTGACGTCTCTGCGATGGAGGTCAGAATTGCGACACCCAGCGTTGAAATAACTTGTTTTTCTGATAGGTTGCTGAAGAAAACATTTTAGACACACCACCGATCAGAATCGACACGAAAAGGCCTCAAGAGGTGGCATAAAGGACATCAATGAAACCGCCAATTCCTTTGGGGCAATGATTTTCACTTATTTCGCGCTCTAGAATGACATTTTGCCGTCTGATGTAACAGGACGGAATTTTTGATAACCTCTGACATTGCTGAGTCCCCTGGACGATTTATAGCTTCTCTACGGACAAATCCTAGCTGTGGCCCCACTGAACGTGATCTAACCGATCTGAATTGTAGCGCGATTGCAATTTTTGTTCTTCTGTAGATGGTGGAAGCACTAAAGGCCGTTTAAAACAATTCGACAAAATTTCAACGTGATTCGAAGCGGAAAACGGTGTTTATGCATTTTTTATCGCTCCCTCCAGTGAGGTATGCATGCGGGGATGCGGCTTTGACACGGACAGGAGTGAAATGGCAAAGGATATCTCTAAGCGACCCACTTCAGTCTTCTTCCTTTTTTCTTTCTTAGATCATCAATCTTCTAACTGGTTTGAATGCGGCCCGCCACGAATTCCTCTCCTGTGCCAGCCTCTTCATCTCAGTGTATCACTTGCAACCCACGTCCTCAATTATATGCTGGATGTATTCCAGTCTCTGTCTTTCTCTACAGTTTTTGCCCGCTACAGCTCCCTCTAGTACCATGGATGTCATTCCCTGATGTCTCAACAGATGTCGTATCAACCCGTCCCTTTTCCTTGGCAGCGTTTCCACATATTTCTTTCGTCTCCAATTCTGCACAGAACCTCCTCATTCCTTACATTAACAATCCACCTAACTTTCAACATTCATCTGTAGCACCACATATCAAATCCTTCGATTCTCTTCCGGTTTTCCCACAGTCCACGTTTCACTTACATACAATGCTGTGTATCAGAAATTTCTTCCTCAAACTAAGGCCTTTTATTTGGTACTAGTACACTGCTCCTGCCCAGGAATGCCCCTTTTTCCAGTGCTAGTCTGCTTTCGATGTTCTCCTTGCTCCGTCCATCATGGGGTGTCTTGCTGCCTATTTAGTAGAATTACTTAACCTCATCTTCTTCGTGACCATCAGTCCTGATGTTAAGTTTCTGATTTCTGCTACTTCTCATTACTTTCGTTTCTTTGATTTACTCTCAATCCATATTCTTTAGTCATTAGATCGTTCATTCCATGCAGCATATCATGTAATTCTTCTTCACATTCACTCAGAATAGCAATTTTATCAGGGAATCTATCACTTATATCCCTTCACCTTGAATTTTAATTCCACTCATGAAACTTTCTTCTATTTCCATCATTGCTTCTTCGATGTACAGACTGAAAAGTTGGAGCGAAAGACTACGTCCCTGTCTGACACCCTTTTCAATCCGAGCACTTCGTTCTTAGTCGTCCATTATTATTCTTCCCTCTAGGCTCTTGTACATATTGTATATTAATTGTCTCTCCCTAATGCCTACCCCCATTTTTCTCATAATTTCGAACATTTTGCGCCATTTTACGTTGTCGAACGCTTTTTCTAAGGAAGACAGATCTTATGAACACGTCTTGATTTTTCTTTAGGCTTGGTTCCATTGTCAACCACAACCGAAGAATTGCCAATTTTTCCTAAAGCCAAACTGATCCTTATCTAACGTATCCTCAAATTTCTTTTCCATTCTACTGTATATTATTCTTGTTAGGAACTTGTAGGCATGAGCTGTTAAACTGATTGTGCGCTAATTCTCTCACTTGTCAGCTCTTGCAGTCTTTGATATGATACTTTTCTGAAAATCGGACGGTATGTCGCCAGATACACATTCTACACACCAATCAATAGTCATTTTGTTTTCACTTCCTCTAACGATCTTAGAAATTCTGATGGAATGATAAATGTCGCTTCTGCCCTACTTGATCTTACCACTCCAAAGATCTTTGTAATTCTGATTCTAATACTCGATGCCACATCTCTTCTAAATCGACCCCTGTTTCTTCTTCTAGCACATCAGACAAATCTTCCCTCTCATAGAGGCCGTCAATGTAGCCTTTCCATGTATCCGCTCTCTTCTTTGCATTTAACAGTGCAATTCTCCCCCTGCGGGTCCGGGGATTAGAATAGGCCCGAGGTATTCCTGCCTGTCGTAAGAGGCGACTAAACGGAGTCTCAAACGTTTCGGCCTTAATGTGAAGGCCCCCTACAGGGTTTGATCCCTCTCTTTCAAAATTTTCTGTTAGTGCGTACCATTTGGGGAAGGACGCCTTACGTGGTGTATTATATATCCCTCTTGCCCTAAGATCTGGCACAACTGATATTGTCATGGAGTTGGCCTTACACCGTGCTTCCAGCCCCATCAGCTGCTGTGTGTTCCGGGCAGCATACATGCCCTCCATTATGAACTGCCATCTTTGCCCTCCTGACACATATGGATATTCGACACCCGACATCCAGCACGGTAGCCAGTCCGTTGTGGTGGGGTCGTCATGTACCCTCTTGGTGGTAGCCCCCTGACTACACAGGGATCGCACTGCTGATGCCTGAGCTGCTACCTCCCCACGTATGCTGAGCAGTAGATGCCTATCCCTCTGGGGCATCGGGAATCCCGGCAAAGGCCATCCTGCCAGGTGGTCTTTGCTGTGGGTGAGTGGCGCCCGTGGGGAGAGCCCCTGGTCGGAGTGGGTGGCATCAGGGCGGATGACCCGCAATGAAGCGTGATACATCATCTCTCGCTGGTGGGCCTCCACCATCAGTCTCTAAGCGATCGAGGTTTAACCTCAACGGCAAGAAATACGAACCACGATCATTTCCCTCCCTGGCCACTCAATGGGAGGAACGTATGGCAAAAGAAGGCAGTGGAGAATATTCACCCCGGTTCCTTGTGTGTACGCGAGTTGATGGGGAATCGTTTATGTCAACCAAGCCCCAGTTTTTTGTGCAGCATTTAGAGGACAAGTTCGGGGAGGTGGAGGGCTTGTCCAAAATGTGCTCTGGTTCAGTACTCATCAAAACAGCATCCTCTGCCCAATCACGGAGGTTGCTCAATTGTGACAAGTTGGGGGATGTTTCCGTTAGCATCACGCCACATAAGAGTCTCAACATGGTCCAGGGTATTATATTCTACAGGGATCTTCTTCTGCAGTCCGACGATGAACTACGTGCCAACCTAGAACGGCGAGGTGTTCACTTCGTCCGGCGCATCCATCGGGGTCCAAGGGATAATCAGGTAGCCACCGGTGCCTTCATCTTGGCCTTCGAAGGTGATGTTTTACCCGAAAAGGTCAAGGTGATGGTTTACCGTTGTGATGTGAAGCCATATATCCCTCCTCCGATGCGGTGTTTTAAATGTTGGAAGTTCGGGCACATGTCATCTCGCTGTACTTCCGGCATCACATGTCGAGATTGTGGACGTCCTACGCATCCCAATACTCCATGTGCTCCACCTCCCATCTGTGTTAACTGCGGAGAACACCATTCCCCCTGCTCACCGGACTGTCGTATCTTCCAGAAGGAAGGGAAGATAATGGAATATAAGACCCTGGACTGCCTGACCTAAACCGAGGCAAGGCGGAAAAATGAGCGGCTACATCCTGTGCCTATGACGTCTACCTATGCCACTGCTGCAACACCTGTGCTCACTCCATCAGTTTCGCGACTTCCAGCCGGATCGATGAGTGGTACACCTCCTCCTGCCCCCTTGCCAGTGGGGGGCTCTACCCACCAGGTTGCTCCTGCGCCACCTACCTCAGGAGCAACGTCATCCCCCCTATCAGGGACGTCCGTCCTGCTTCTAAGCTGGAGAAGTGTCCAACTTCTTCGGCTTCTCACGCTCGCAAGGGGTCCCTTGGGTCCCTCCCTTCCCAGGTTTCCACCAGTGGGAAGGCTGACGACCGAAAGTGGCGTAAGTGCCCTCAATCAGGTGGTCGAAGGGCTTCATGATCCTCCTCAGTCCCGGAGACTGAATCGGTGAAGCCCTCCCAACCAGTTAAACCATGAGAAATCCAAGAAGAAGAGCTCTAAGCCCAAGGAAATCGCGGTGGCAGCCACCCCACCGCAACCTTCCAGCTCTGCATCTGAGGACGAGGTGGAGAGTCTAGCGTCCGCTGAGGATCTCGATCTCGCTGGTCCCTCAGACGCCATGGATAGCACTAGCATGGATGCTCAATCGGAGGCAGCAGGTGACCCAGCGGCGTAATCTGCATTCCCAGTCCCGTCATGCCTTTCACAGACATGGAAAATACCATCCTCCTGTGGAACTGCAGCGGTTTCTTCCACCATCTCGCTGAGCTGCGGCAGCTTATCAGCCTTCACCCTTTCTTCTGCATTGCTCTTCAGGAAACTTGGTTTCCAGCAATGCGAACCTCCGCCCTCCGAGGCTATCAGGGTTATTATAAGAACCGAGCAGCTTATGAAAGGGTGTCTGGTGGCGTCTGCATGTATGTCCTTAACTCTCTTACAGCGAGTCAGTCCCTCTACAAACAGCTTTAGAGGCTGTCGCTGTTAGGGTGTGGACGCCACAGGCTATTACCGTCTGCAGTCTTTACCTTCCACCAGATGGTGATGTCGTGCAGCATGAGCTGGCTGCACTGCTAGCCCAATTGCTGTCACCTTTCTTCTTACTGGGCGACTTCAACGCCCATAACCCTCTGTGGGGTGGGTCAGTGGCAACAGGTCGAGGCGCCACCATTGAGCATTTATTGGAACAGCTCGATCTTTCACTCTTAAATGATGGTTCCTTCACACACTTCAGTGTGGCGCACGGCACGTACTCCGCCATCGACCTTTCGATCTGTAGCCCTCGCCTCTTACCGTCTGTCCAATGGAGTGTGCATGACGACCTGTGTGGCAATGACCACTTTCTGATCCTTCTGTCACTGCCACAACGTCACTCTTCTGGGCGCCCCAGCATATGGGCTATGAATAAGGCTGACTGGGATTTGTTTAAGCGCCACTGCCGCTATTGAGCCTCTCTCTAGTGATGACATTGATGCGGTGGTTCAATCGATCACCACCGGCATCGTTACTGCCGCCGAATCTGCCATTCCCCGTTCTTCTGGGTCCCCTCGGCGGATGGTTGTGCCTTGATGGTCGCCTGAGATCGCTGAAGCGATTAAAGATCGCCGGCGGGCGCTTCAGTGTCACAAGCGACATCCCTCCATAGACCACCTTATCGCCTTCAAACGGCTGCGTGCGCGGGCCCGCCTCCTTATCCGCCAAGGCAAGAAGGAGTGCTGGGAGCGGTATGTGTCCACCATTGGCCTCCATGTCACTCCATCGCAGGTCTGGGCCAAGATTCGACGCGTCTACGGCTATCGGACCCATGCCAGCGTCCCTGCGCTCTCACTGAATGGAGCAGTTTGTACTGACTCCGACGTCATTGCAAACCGCTTAGCAGAGCATTTTGCTATGAGTTTCGCTTCTGCGAATTACCCCCAGGCCTTCCGCTCCATTAAAGAGCGGATGGAACGTCGGAGCCTTTCTTTTCGCACAAACACTTCTGAATCCTACAATGCTCCATTTAGTGAGTGGGAATTTCACAGTGCACTTGCCGCTTGCCCTGATACCGCTCCCGGGCCCGATCGCATCCACTGTCAGATGCTGAAACACCTTTCAGTGGACTGCAAGCGACGCCTCCTCGACCTTTACAACCGTCTCTGGGTCGAGGGTGAGTTTCCATCGCAATGGCGGGAGAGCATTGTCATCCCCGTTTTGAAACCGGGCAAGAGCCCTTTGGAGGTGGACAGCTACCGCCCCATTAGCCTCACCAACGTTCTTTGCAAGCTTCTCGAACGGATGGTGAGCCGGCGCTTGAATTGGGTACTGGAGTCTCTGGGCCTTCTGGCTCCGTCTCAGGGTGGGTTCCGTAAAGGCCGCTCCGCCGCCGACAATCTGGTGAGCCTGGAGTCGGCCATCCGTACTGCCTTCGCCCGCCGTCAGCACCTGGTCGCTGTCTTTTTCGACATGCGGAAGGCGTACGATACAACATGGCGTCATCACATCCTTTCTACGCTTCATGGATGGGGTCTTCGGGGCCCTCTGCCGATTTTTATCCGCAATTTCCTGTCGTATCGTACCTTTCACGTGCAAGTCGCAGCCTCATATAGTACCTCCCACGTCGAGGAGAACGGCGTGCTGCAGGGTTCTGTTTTAAGTGTCTGCCTGTTTTTAACAGCCATTAACGGGCTCGCTGCGGCCGTGGGAAATTCTGTCTCCGCTTCCCTGTATGCTGACGACTTCTGCCTTTACTACAGCTCTACTGGCATTGCAGCTGTTGAACGTCAGTTACAGGGCGCTATCCGCAAGGTGCAGTCTTGGGCTGTAGCTCATGGGTTCCAGTTTTCGGCAGCCAAGACCTGCGTTATGCATTTCTGCCGGCGACGTGCTGTCTACCCGGAGCCGCAGCTTTCTTTTAACGGCGAACTTCTTTCAGTGGTGGAATCACACAGGTTTTTGGGGGTGGTTTTCGATGCCCGGTTGACTTGGCTGCCTCATATCCGGCAGCTCAAACAGGCGTGTTGGCGGCATCTCAATGCTCTGCGATGTTTGAGCCACACCCGCTGGGGCGCCGACCGATCTACCCTGCTCCGGCTCTACCAGGCGTTAATCCAGTCTCGTCTGGATTATGGGAGCCTGGCTTATGGCTCAGCTTCCCCATCTGCATTGCGGGTGCTGGACCCAATACTCCATAGCGGGATACGCCTTGCCACTTGTGCTTTCCGCACCAGCCCTGTGGACAGCATACTAGTGGAGGCAGGAGTCCCTCCACTGCGGTTACGACGCCAACAATTACTGGCTGCTTATGCTGCCCATGTTTTTAGCTTACCCGGGCATCCAAATTACCGTGTCCTGTTCCCGCAGTCAGTCGTCCATCTGGCAGACCGTCGGCCCCGGTCGGGTTGTCCGATCGCCGTACGCGTCAAGGAGCTTCTCTCCAGGCTTGGGTTTTTCCCTGTTCCACCTCCTTTCCGGGCACCTCTGCGTACACCCCCGTGGTGTGCTCCTCGCCCTTGCCTTCGGTTCGACTTGGCACAGGGCTCGAAGGACTCAGTCCCTCCAGAGGCCTTCCGCCGCCGCTTTTATTCCATCCTGGCCACGTATCAGGGCTCTGGAATTGTTTACACTGACGGTTCGATGGTTGCTGGTCGTGTCGTGTATGCGCTAACTCTAGGGGACCATTCCGAACAACGTTCCTTGCCGGATGGCTGCAGCGTTTACACTGCTGAGCTGGTCGCCATCTTTCGTGCCCTAGAGTATATCCGCTCCTGCTCAGGTGAGTCCTTCGTCATCTGTAGCGATTCCCTGAGCGGTTTACGAGCTCTCGACCAGTGTTTTCCTCGTTCTCGTCTGGTGATGGCTATCCATGAGTCCCTGCATACTCTTGCGCGTTGCGGCCGCTCTGTGGTCTTTGTGTGGACCCCCGGTCACGTCGGTATCCCGGGCAATGAGCGTGTTGACCGCCTGGCCAAACAGGCCACCAGTGAACCCACCCTGGACTTTGGCCTCCCGGAGACTGATTTGCGGGCAGTCTTCCGCCGCGCAGTTCTTCGCTTTGGGACACTGAATGGCGCAATCTGCCCACGCCGAACAAACTCCGTTCTCTCAAGGCGACGACGCGTGTGTGGCAGTCATCTATGCGAGCCACTCGCAGAGATTCAGTTGTTCTTTGTCTGCTCCGCATTGGCCACACCCGACTGTCTCACAGTTATTTATTGCGTCGTGAGGACCCGCCTCTCTGTCGCTGTGGGACGGTTTTGACGGTGGTGCACATTTTATTAACTTGTCCGCTTTTAACTTTGCTCAGGCAGACATTTGCGCTGCCTGATACGCTCCCTGCCCTTTTACTAGATGACTCTGCCATGGTGGACTTAGTTTTGCGTTTTATTCGGGCAGGGGTTTTTTATAGTTTAATCTGTGTGTTTATGTTTTTTAGTGTTGATTCTGGCTTTTAGCCTCTGATTTTAAACTGAGTTTTTAATGTGTTCTTGATGGTTGGCTTTTCCTCTTTTTTTCTCTATGGACGCCCAACCACCGTCACACTCTGTGTGTTTTAATTTGTTTTGTCTGATCTCTGTCGGAGTCTTTCTCGTCCTGTGTCGTCTGACGTCTTTCCTGCTGTTCGTTTCTTTTTTTTTTTAATTCTCTGTGGGCAGTTTTAATTTTTTGGAAAAAGGGACCGATGACCATCGCAGTCTGGTCCCTTTAATCCCACAAACCAACCTAACAGGGCAATTCCCGTTGGGCTCTTAGTGTTGCTTTTAATTTCACCGAAGGTTATTTTACCTTTCCTGTATGTTGAGCCAGTCCTTCCGACAATCATTTCTTTTTCGATTTCTTCACATTTTTCTTGCGGCCATTTTGTCTTAGTTTCCCTGCACTCTGTTACAGAAAAACATTTTAAAGTGCCCATCAAAAGTGCGCAGGTGGCCTTAGAGGGGGCTTTTGGCGTTTTGTTTATGTCAGCGTTGCACCCCACCATGGTCAAGCCACAGGAGGGCATGAAACAGGAGCGTTGAATAACCCTTTCCGTCTCAGGTCTCGTTCAAATTCGTCGAATGGTTTTGAACGATCGTTAGTGATCCCACCGTGTCTACCAGAGGAAAACCTGCGATCGCACTACACTCCAAAGGCGTCAAGTCAGGTTCAGTGAGATTGCAGCTTCACGATGTCCTTAGAGTAGGGTTGATTCGTCCGGAAGGGGGGAGGTTGGGGAGGGCAGCAGTGACGAGTAAAGTCGAGAACGTCGTCTTCTCGCTCTGCGAACTTACGTTTTCACCCTGTTGCTTATCACGCTGCGAACTGTCGTTTTCGACCGCAAGATGTGTGGGAAACAACGACCCAGTGGGATGTGTGGTTTCGTTGACGTCTTTTATGCCACCGCCTGAGAACTCCTTGTGTCGATTGTTAACGGAGGTGTGTCTTAACTGTTTTCATCTCGACCACCCATAAGTCAATAGCGTGACTTCAACCGTGTATGACACGTTTCTGACTCCATCGCAGAGCATCAAACGTAGGGGCGAAATGTTTGTAACAGCACGTTGACGATCTTCCCATCGTATGATACGTCCACTGTGGCGGAGCACAATTGTGGTGAATTTTGTTGCCAATGTGACATCAATAGCCAACCTCACATGAACTTCTGAGCTGAAGCCATTTCTTTCTCATGTCGACGCTTTGCTGTTTGAAGCGTTGCCCAGCCTGAGGGTGGCGTTGCAGTGCGCCATGCTTTTGAATCATTACAGAGGAAGGCTGCAGACATCTTTGAGGCAAATTTCTGTTTTCCGCTTCACAACAGCAAACAATTATGAGATTTAAAAAAGTGATCCCTTTAACTGTACTGCGCAATATATGTTTTGCTATGTGAGATATTCAGATGTACACAGTATGATACCGAGTGTTCTTCCTATTGTGCACCATCGGCAAAAGGAGCAGAAAAGCCGGAAGAGAAGAGGAAAGGTGGAGGATACGGGAGGGTTTGGAGTGGGAGGCGGGAGTGGGTTGTTTCCATATACTACGTACTACCTGACTCACTGCATGTTTGGTTTCGTGGGGTACGGATGTAGACACATATTTGGTGAAAGATAGTCGAAATGCTACTATAGGTCCTTCATTTTACAAGGTGAGCTTACAGTATTGAACCGTGTGGCAGACGTTAAATAAGTCACTGTTCATTACTAATAAAATCAGTTTCTGGAGCTGTGTTACGAGTATGAACTTCCCCAAGTTCCAGGTCTTGAGATTTTTAGATTCTAACGCTCATAAAGCTTATCAAGAACGCTCTCAACTGTTTCAGGTGATAATGCTGTAATACTGTCACAAGATAGATTCCGTCTTGCCCACTTCGCTTGCTTCATTTAGGACAAACGACTGCGACCTTTGTTACAAGTCATCTTCCGATCCATACGCCTAATTGCTTCAAAGTGCAGGTCGCTACTTGGGTGCTGGATTTACGCCAAAGCATTAGAGTGAGTGAAATTCCGTATTTTCAAGAAGAAATATGTATTTTCTGCTATTATTTCACTTTTGATATAAATGTTGCATAAAGTAGCATCTTGCGAAGTCCTGCTTACGTTTATCTGCGACCTGGTTACCAAGTGGGATTAGGAAACCATGCACTAGCCGTGTGTGCTGGAACAGTATTTGTGACTGGATTATTCTGACATAAGACTTTATATTACTTTAACTTTTCCGCCTTCCGTACAGCTAACTGTGTTTATGGCATCCCTGTCTGACCTATGTAATTAACATGTTTAGGCGTATTATTTACTTCATAGCAGTATCGTGAGTGACTAATTAGTTCATCACCTCACTTTACGGCGTGGCTGGCATATCTGGAGAAACCGAAAACACGGCGGGAAACAATATTCACACGTTCTCGGTTTGCTGATTTCTCATCTGTCCATTGTCCGTTGTTTGTAAATTAACTTTCTGAACTCGACAAGATTCCGCTGGTGAAAGAGAGCAGACCATTGATAACTTTAATCGTAAATTGTTGAACGCGAAAATTCTCTCCTGTACTGAAGAATCTGTTTCTTTATTTGCGTGGGAAACCATCCCGGAATGGTGTGCTAAGCCTTAAAATACGATTGGGAAATAGTGTACCTCACATTGCACGTTATTGCTTGTGTTTCATATATATATATATATATATATATATATATATATCACAATCAGCAAATAAAACGAAACATCCACAGAGGGCCGTACAAGGTTTCCAAAATAAGTGTGTGTGTAATCACAAAGATTACAATCTACTTTTCCTTGCAACAGCATGATTTACAATTTCAGTGTGTGATGAATCTTTCACAAATTATCAATGATGGGTTCGTATTGATTCAAATGTCTCTGAGCACTATGGGACTTAACTACTGAGGTCATCAGTCCCCTAGAACTCAGAACCAAACTAACCGAAGGACATCACACACATCCATGCCCGAGGCAGGATTCGAACCTGTGACCGTAGCGGTCTCGTGGTTCCAGACTGTAGTGCCTAGAACCGCTCGACCACCCCGGCCGGCGGGTTCATATTATCTGATGTACAACATAGTACTTCACTACACTCAAGTCGGTAAATTCGCACCGCTTATCGAACACTTTCTCCGTGGCTGGTGACTGCGGCTTATTCGTTCGCCTCAACGTTCGCTGTATACGTCAAAGATTATCTGTATACTTGGACAAGAGACGCTAGTTGCAGAACGAAGAGTAATGGAGAACGTATTCTGTGGTATCACCGCTAGACACCACACTTGCTAGGGGGTAGCCTTTAAATCGGCCGCGGTCCGTTAGTATACGTCGGACCGGCGTGTCGCCACTGTCAGTGATTGCAGACCGAGCGCCGCCACACGGCAGGTCTAGAGAGACTTCCTAGCACTCGCCCCAGTTGTACAGCCGACTTTGCTAGCGATGGTTCACTGACAAAATACGCTCTCATTTGCCGAGACGATAGTTAGCATAGCCTTCAGCTACGTCATTTGCTACGACCTAGCAAGGCGCCATTTCCAGTTACTATTGATGCTGTAAAACATGAACCGTCAAGAGCGATGTTCACCAATTATGGATTAAGTATTCCAGCAGCTACGTACATTTTTTGCTAGTCTCATTTCCTTGGCCTGTTCCAGACCTCACGCCAGCCTGCGTGAGCTAAAACGCGTGCCTTTCGGCTTCCTCTCATAGTGGGTTGGCTGTCTTGCCAATCCACAACATATTCATACAAGGCGACAGGTTGAGATGTACAAGGGAAGAAAACAGGACGTCCACAAAATACATAAATTTAATCAATTACTTCCTTTACTATGGCCTCTACAGACAACAGTATTAGTGGGCCACAGAAGGCTGTTTCGTATGTCATTCACAACGTACGTTCAGCTTCACTCGTCAGCGCTGTACACTAAATTGTCATAACAAGGGGACAAAACTAATCGAAGGACAGCGAAACGTTCCTCATTGTGAACAGTAGCAAGAATAGCTGGCCTAAAACGCCAGACGGGACAAAGGCGAAAAGTACCCGGCCCGAATGGCATCGATTCGCGTCATTGCCAAAGAATAACAGACTTTAACGAGCGGAGAACTGGCTCCAGTACTGAATATTTCATACTCCATTTGTCGATTCCTTCGCTGGTAAAATTTCTTCTTTCTCGGAAGGCGTTAGGCTGCAACATGAGTGAAAGCAGTTCAAAAATCGCTGTGTAATATAGGACGTATTTTAAAGTATTTTGATTTGATTTAATACACCTTTATATAATTCTTTTAATTATTTACATTTCCTTGGTGATGATATAACTCTGCAAAAATTACAGCGACTCGCAATTTATATTTTCACTAACTTACATGAAACTTGTTCGTTTATCATCATACAGACTATGAAATACTAACTGCAATTCACTGTACAGTTTATATTCTCAGAAGGTAAGAACTACGCGTTTGACACATTGGCATTCATCTAGTTTAGTTACCGCTTCTAGTATTGTGGCTGTTCCCAAGTGCCGGCCGCTGTGGCCTAGCGGCTCTAGGCTCTTCAGTCTGAAACCGCGCGAATGCTACGGTCGTAGGTTCAAATCCTGCCTCGGGCATGGATGTGTGTGATGTCCTTAGGTTAGTTAGGTTTAAGTTGTTCTAAGTTCTGGGGGACTGATGACCTCAGATGTTAAGTACCATAGTGTTCAGAGCCATTTGAACCATTTCTGCCCAAATAGTAATAAATGTAACGATTCACATTTCGCAGATGCAACTGCATTTGAAAACGATCATAGGCCGATATCGGGTAATAATTTAATATGTGATGTAGCGAAGTTCACCCGCATAAAAATTACGATGGAGTAAGATTTTGTTTTAGCATTTCGAAACAACCAGAAACTTTCAGGAAAGACTAAATCACATTTAAGGTGTTTTGAAGGCGGAGAAGACAGTTGATGAGTTGTGGAACCATCACGAGGGACCACAGAGGAAGCGGAGGAGCAAGGAGTGGAAACATACACATTGGTCTACAAAAACGGTCAAAGATAGAGCTTCTTCAGGTAACAATCTGGAAGATCTAGATTTGATTAATTACAGTCCTGAAAGTGAAACAATGAATAGTGATAGTTACTGTGAATTACTGCGAGATCCGAAACCCAAAATTAAGACGAAGAACGGAAAGCTTTTAAAAGGTTCCGCCCTCACACAGCTGGGAGAACAATCCAGTCCATCGAAAATCTTTTGTTTTCAGCTGCTGGAACAGCCACCGTGCAGGTACTTCACTACCTCCGAGCGATTCTCACATTTGTGCTCCGATAAAGAGGCATCTGTGTGACTTCCAAGATTATTGGTTGCCGAGGTTGTGGATGCGCGTCACAAAGCCTTCCACGCCATAGCAAGGTGGGTTTTCAAGAGCTGGACCAAGTGTGCGTAGGGGCTGTCGGAGATTAAGATTATACAGAGCAGTCCTGTTGCTTACAACTTCGTTTTTCTAAGAGAAAAAAAAAGGAATAGTGCTCGGTTCAAGTTTGCTTTTCCTTTTAGTTCTACATTTGTGTAGCACTAGTACAGCAACGGGATGCGTATTTGAAACGACTATGAAGTGTATCGCTACAGATGCCTTGACTAAAACGATTTTACCTCGGCGGGTGTGCCACAGGGGAGTGTCGCGGGACCGTTGCAATTCACAATGTATATGGGTGAACTTGTGAATAACATCGGAGGTTCGCTGAGGCTTTTTGCGGATGACGCTGTAGTATATCGAGAGGTTGTAACAATGGAAAATTGTACTGAAATGCAGGAGGATCTGCAACGAATTGACGCATGGTGCAGGGAATGGCAATTGAATCTCAATGTAGACAAGTGTAATGCGCTGCGAATACATAGAAATAAAGATCTTTTATCATTTAGCTACAATATAACAGGTCAGCAACTGGAAGCAGTTAATTCCATAAATTATCTGGGTAATATATACTAGGATGGTATCTGTTCTTTCGGACTTGTCCGAAAGAACAGATACCATCTTAGTATATATATTTAGTTAAGGCTCACCGGCCACTTGACCATCTTCTTCTGTGCGAATGCACAAACAGTGCCCGAACTCTTACGGGAATAGGCAACGCGCCGCGAGTAATGAGTATGATGGGCGGGGGCACTACGAATATAGTGTGGGACAATACGTTGAGAATGTGGGTCTCGCGGGAGGCGTGCCACAGAGAAATCCCTACAGTCGCGCTATCCTCTGTGGCCTCGGTGGCTCAGACGGATAGAGCGTCTGCCATGCAAGCAGGAGATCCCAGGTTCGAGTCCCGGTAGGGGCACACATTTTCATCTGTCCCCGTTGACGTATGTCAACGCCTGTAAGCAGCTAAGGGTGTTCATTTCATTGTAATAAAATGTAATGACCTTATAAAGTTAATCGTCGGTAAAGCAGATGCCAGACTGAGATTCATTGCAAGAATCCTAAGGAAATGCAGTCCGAAAACAAAGGAAGTAGGTTACAGTACACTTGTTCGCCTACTGCTTGAATACTGCTCACCGGTGTGGGATCCGTACCAGATAGGGTTGATAGCAGCACGCTTCATTACAGGATCATTTAGTAATTGCGAAAGCGTTACGGAGATGATAGAGAAACTCCAATGGAAGACTCTGCAGGAGAGACGCTCAGTAGCTCGGTACGGACTTTTGTTGAAGTTTCGGGAACATACTTTCACCGAGGAGTCAAGCAGTATGTTGCTCCCTCCTACGTACACCTCGCGAAGAGATCATGAGGATAAAATCAGAGAGATTAGAGCCCACACAGAGGCATACCGCCAATCTTTCCTTCCACGAACAATACGAGACTGGAATAGAAGGGAAAACCAATAGAGGTACTCAAGGTACCCACCGCCACACACCGTCAGGTGGCTTGTAGAAATTAGGATAAAACCCCAAACTTTCGATGACCATCTCCATCATCGTCATCACGAGCTGTTTGTTAGCCCCTGGCGGTGACGAAGGAGGCAGTCATTGAAAGCTTGGGATTTTATGCGAATTTTAGGCGGCAACTTAACGGAGACCTTTTAATCTAGCCTTGTGATTCGTTTCATCTTAAATTTGTGGCTTTTCATTAATTTATGGCTTTGGTTGCACAGAATCTGCGCAAACAGTGAAATCCCACAAGTGTTTCCTGTAATCGTTCCCTGCTCTCTCTCCAGCTGACGATGCTGCCGCGGCGGGCGCCAAGTCCCCGCTAACGAGCGCTAAAGCGGTGGGTCGCAGGTGGTCGCTTCCGGCCGGTCGATACGGGCGGGCCAACACTTTGCGCCCACCGCACGCCCCATGCGTAACGATCGCGCAGTTGTCCAGTTCGGTCCCTGCTCTAAGTCTCCCCAGGCCAAATATACAACAAAGGCCACCTGGTTTCCCGCCGAGCTCCCGGTAGGAAAAGACTGGCCACAAGCTTTCCCACATAACCAAGGCTCAATACACTTTTGCTAAACCTTGTGGTTGTTAATTCCTCTATTCGTCATGCTGTAATCTATTTGCTGAGGACTGTTTGTCGCCAAGAGGTCTAGAATGTTTTCGCACTCATTTACATGCACTTCCTGCTAGCTTAGAAGCCCATACGGAGTGTAAATTGTAGCAAAGGTAGTCTAGATGTATTGGCGGCAAACAATCCTGAGCATGAGCAAATTGAGAAAGAAGGGGGGGGGGGGGAGGCACCTCCCTGGAATATGGAGCACAGAGGTTTTACTCAAGTACTGAATGGATAACCATTGATTCTCTAGAATGTGGTAAGATTTTTGCGTCACCTATAAAATTTAGTTCTTAAGGCGTGAAATAACAATTCTACATCCTTGCCTAAACTAACTGTTTAAAATAATTATCATTATCAACATGCCGAAAGTATTTTCAAGTTCCACCGTTTGGTTGAACAACTACGTGAGTCGGGTACCTATTCGAAGAGAGGTTAAATTGTCCTTGAACATTTCAGCAACTATAATATTTGAGTGTGCCAGTGAGGAACGCGGGAACGATGGGTGTCTGAAGTTCTCTAAGGCTTTGGATACTGCTGTAATCATTTCCACAATAGGCAACGTAGTCCAACAGGAAAACGCGTCATTGAAAGGGCAATCACAGAATTTTGAGGCAAGTATAGATAGAAAGAAGGCAACTACGAAGGACCTTGAGTAACAGAAGCTATTCTACAATTGATTGATGAAAGAGAAAACACAATAATTTTCAGGAAAAGGTAGGTACCTAAGTCACTTAGGAATAAAATATATAGGAAGATCAGGGAAACTAAGGAGAAATGGATGCGGGAAAACTGTGAAGCATCCGGAAAAACTGATCGTCAGAAGACCTTATTCAGGGTAATAGGAAAAATAAGACCGAAAGAGCAAGAACCAAGTGCTCGGATTACAAACAGTTGTATCAAAATAACACTTTAAGGAGGTAGCGGACTCAAAAATTGTACTTAATTTGAGGAAAAAATTTCTTAGAATGTAAGTTTCCAGCACAGCATTGTTGGCAAGTAGAGCATGGTTTGCATGGAAAAAGGAGAAGAAGAGAATCGAGAATCATAGATGGTTCTATACATGCGCCTTCGTAGATGAGTGGTGAGCATGACAGACTGTAATGCAGGGGCCCGGGTTCGTCTCGCGGCCATGTTGAACATAATATCCGCTCGAGGACTGGGCGTTATGTTGTCCTCATCGTCATTTCATCATCTTCGCGCAAGGAGCCGAAGTGGCGTTAAATAAATGACTTGCAGTAGGCGACCGAAGAACCCCAGATTGGGTCTCCCAGCCAAAAATGCCATACTTTTATTTCATTTCATATGGTGCTATAGAATAATGTTTATAATTAGTGGTACTGATAAACTATGAACTTTTATATGACGCTGAACAATCCCAAACACCTCTGCCCGCATCTCGTGGTCGTGCGGTAGCGTTCTCGCTTCCCACGCCCGGGTTCCCGGGTTCGATTCCCGGCGGGGTCAGGGATTTTCTCTGCCTCGTGATGGCTGGGTGTTGTGTGCTGTCCTTAGGTTAGTTAGGTTTAAGTAGTTCTAAGTTCTAGGGGACTTATGACCACAGCAGTTGAGTCCCATAGTGCTCAGAACCAACCCAAACACCTCTGTTATAATATATACCTATTCCTTATTATTTTTGCCAGTTTCTTGCTTTCAACGTTTTTTGTTATATACAAAAGCTTACAGTGCACAAGGATCATTTAACAGTGTGATTACGGATTTTAGTAATACAAAATATTCTTCATCACTGCAGAGAGTGTTACAGGAAAGGTACACTCCTAATTTCAGGGCACGAACCACACACAAACACTCACACAAGAGTAAAATTATTTGCGGGGACTTATATCGAGAAATGCTCCATTTTCATGTTTGAACAAGTTTTTACAACTCTTCATAGTACACAAACATCACTTGGATTGGATACGCAACCTCGCACAATATGAGCAGGAAGACTCCCAGACTATCGTACAACGTAGAACGTGGAAAACACAGAACTGGTCCGCCTGTTCCTATCCATTCGCTACGGGGAATGTTATTTTTAAACCAACGGTTCCTCAGACTGAAAGGAGGGAGAGATCCCATTAGGTCTACATCGTGAATGAAGTAAATTTTTATCGCGTTAGTAACGGCAAAACTCTATAATTTTCATTTTATTTATTTGTGTTTTCTAGAGCCTTACTGGTTCGATGCACCTCGCTACGATTTTCATTCCTATGCCAACCATCTCAGAACCAAACGTCCTCGACTACAGATTGGATATATCCCAGTCTTTTCCATCACCATAGCTGAGCGATCAGCGCACACTAGAGAAATAGTGACTACAGCAAATAAATGAAAATACCCGAAAAGGTGAGGGGAAAGATTAAATACTGAGATGAATATACCTTAAAAGTCAAGCTTCTCTGTTTACCTGCGGTGTTTAGCACCTCCTCCCTTAACACACTGTCAAACATAAGACTTAATATACGTTAACACCCGTGGACGCTTTGTTACCTTAACAGAAAATTACGTGACCTTCGGCCGCCAACAGACCAAAACTCCTTTCACTTGCCCGTGAATGCAGCAAGTACCGTTCCGGGTTATCGCTGCAAACATTGCGTCTCTCCGTTTTGCGATGTTCCAGATGGAACTCCCAATCTCTTATTTCGAACTAATTATTCTCTGTGATGTCTCTCTGCAGTCCACTTTCGCTATCCACGCTCGAGACCACCAGCACCGCACTAAACCTTGAATGCCCACCTTTCCTTAACGCCGCCGTCAGCCCAAAACACTTTTCGCTTCATACTCTTTCAACTATTTGTCTCACCAAAATACATAAAACCGAGCTCCCAGTGCAGTGTACACTCCTCGTCCAACGCCCCCCCCCCCCCCCCCCCAACAACTCCCGTACTAAGTCCACCTAGGACATAGGTGAGTTTTTGATATACCCGTAGTCCGGAAACCACAAATATTACTTTACAGAAGCAAATTAACACTTTGTAGCGACATCCGAATCAACGAAGACAAAAATGTGTCGTTTGGGGAGAAAAAATTCGTGTAGTGGCAGATTTTTGTACAGTAGTAGCGGAGAGTGTCATGAACAACGTGAAGAGCGAGCAAACGATTCGATAAGTGAGCGTTCACATAAAACTTTCCTGTTATGTGTACAATGCCTGAGAAGTGCTTCATTTCAATTTGTCGGTGAACTATGTATATGGGAAAGGGATTGGACTGGCAAATAAAGTATCATGCTGGTTTCTCTCGTTGACAGCATATTGTAAAGCCATTTAACCATGTTGTAGTCACTTGTTGCTGAATGAATGAATGACCGGAAAGTTACTGAACTTCTCTCACTATTAACTATGTTAGTGGTAGACTCCATAAAACTGCTGGCACTTGTAGAGACTGGGTCAGGGATTTTCTCTGCCTCGTGATGACTGGATGTTGTGTGATGTCCTTAGGTTAGTTAGGTTTAAGTAGTTCTAAGTTATAGGGGACTGATGACCATAGATGTTAAGTCCCATAGTGCTCAGAGCCATTTGAACCATTTTGAGCTTGTAGAGAGGACAGCAGTGAGTGGAGTCGCTTATCGCACATCCACAGTACATCTTGCAAGGCAAGTGTCACTATGTCTGAAGGAATAGGATTAGAGTTCCGCTCTTCCAAAATTACAGTTCGGCGTTTTTGGTACAGTATATACAAAACGTAGTAAAACGTAGAATTACCGGTGCTATTGGTAGCATTGGTGGGGAAAGAAACATAAATGAATGTGTGAAAGAGAACCTGGAAACCGACGACTTCTCTTTGGTTTGCACTTAAACAGAACAACACATCATTCAGTATTAGTCGATTATGTATTTAATGTCCTTACAACATATTAATTGCATTTTATAAGTAATAGGAATCAGTTAATCGTGTAACTTCTGCGCTTCTATATAACCATAAACCATTACTTTCGATGCGTGTGTAGATCACACGCACAAACATAAAAAAATCTATGTAATTATGTTGTTATTTTGTGCTCAATAGAACGTTCTTCGACATGATCAAAGACAAGAGTTTCCTTTTATTACTGCTATGTGGGAAAGTTGTTTATGAATAACAGTTCGACGAAGTACGGAAGTAATGTTTGATGTGCCTTTGTGTTATTGTGGTCCTTCTAAGACTTTTTTACAAGGAAATTGCATTTTCTAGCGCTCTATGTTAAATCTGTATTTCTTTATTTTTGCTACAACATCCTTCTGTTCAAGTTACAAGTCAGTATTAAAATGTAATCTAACACTGACAATTTAAATTTTGCTATAAATAGCGTTTATTTTTAAGTAACAGACAGGAATATAATACCGGGTGAGCTATAGGGAAATACGAGAATTATACAATATGTACAAGAACCAAGATGGATGAATAAGACTGCAACACCAAGAACGAAGTGCTCGGACTTAAGAGTGTCAGACAGCCTTTCGCCTTTACTGTTCAATCCAGACATCGAAAAAGCAATGGCGGAAATAAAAAAAGGTCCAAGAGAGGCATTAATGTCCAAGGTGAAGAGATATCAGTGATAAGATTCACTGACCCCGTTGCTATCCTGAGTGAAAGTGAAGAAGTCTTACAGGATCGGTTGAACGGAATGAACAGTCCAGTGAATACAAAACACATATTGAGACTAAATCGGAAAAGACAAAAGTTATGAGAAGTAGAAGAAATGAGTACAGCGAGAAATTTAACATCAGAACTGAGGATCACGAAGTAGACGCAGTTACGGTATTCTGCTACCCAGGCAGCATAATAACCCATGATAGGCGGAGGAAGGAGGACATAAAAAGCAGACTGTCATTGACGAAAAGGACGTATCTGGCCACGAGAAGTGTAGTAGTATCAAAAATAGGCCTTAATATCAGTAAGAAGTTTCTGAGAATGTACGTTTGGAGCAAAGTATTGTATGACAGTGGTAAATGGATTGTGGGAAAATCTAAATAGAAGAGAATCGAGTCCTTTGAGATGTGGTCTACAGAAGAATGTCGAAAATTGATCGTAGGTAAGGAATGTGTATGTTCTCGGCGGAATCGGCAACGAAAGTAAAATATGGAAAACACTAACAAGAAGAAGGAACAGGAAATGGCGTCTTTCTAGAAGTAGCGGTAAAGGGTAAAAACTGTAGAGGAGTACATCCAGCAAATAATTGATGACGTAGGTTGCAATTGCTGCTCTCAGATGAAGAGACTGGCACGGAGGAGGGATTCGTGGCGCGTCGCAGCAAACCAGGCAGAGGACCGATGAGTCATTTCTTTTTCGATTTCTTCATATTTTTGCTGCAGTCATTTAGCTTTGGCTGCCCCGTGCTACCATTTTTGTACTTTGTCCTTTCGTCAAACTTAAGAAGTATTTCTCTTGTCGCCCAATTTTTCTTAGCAGGCATCTTCCGGTACCTGTTTGTGACGCTCCAACATCTATCATTGACTGCGTTTTTCATAGTTCTCCATTCCATTTTCGCTGAACTGCCTGCTATGATGTTCCTTATCACAATATCCACATCCGTAGCGAACTAAAAACGATTCTCATCGTTCCTTAGTACACCGGTATCCCAATTTCTTCCGCGACGTTTCTTCAGTACGGTTCTCTTAAACTTCCGTCTACTCTTCATCATTAATATGTCATGTTCTGTGACTATATACCCTCCAGTGTGTGCCTTCCAGTACAAGATCTGATTTCGGAACCTCTGTCTGACCCAGATTTAATTCAGCTGGAATCTTGCTGTGCCTCCGGGTCTTTTCTAAGTGTACCTCTTCCTTTTCTGAGTCTCGATCAGAGTATTCGCTATTACTATCTGAAATTTATTACACAATCCAATTAGTCTTTCTCCTTCCTCACTCGTACTGCCTAGACCATATACTTCCGTAATAATTTCTTATATTCATTATTAGATTTTCATCTCCCTTCGCATACTGAATTAACCGCTCACTATTCCCATGTACTTTATTTCTTCTTTTTTCTGCCTGCGATTTTGTCATATATATCTGAACTATTGTTGCTGGCGTAAGTTTGCTATCGAATCTAATGAGAACTACCCCATCAGTGAAGTGTTCACATTATCCCATTCTATGTCCTTTCCCTATTCGCAACGAATCGTGCACCCGTTATATCATTTTTTGCTGCTGTTCATATTACCCTATATTCCTCTGACCAGAAATCTCACTGTACCTAGGTTGAGCCTTTGTATTTCCTTTTTCATATTTTCTAGCTTTCCTACTACGTTGAAACTCCTTCATTCCATTTTCTGACTCTTATATGGTTATCCCGTTTTTGGCATTTCGTACTTTTCCCATCATCACCTCCTTATTGGCGGTCCCCTCCCGGAGATCCGAATCGGGCACTACTCCAGAAACTTTTGGCAATCGAGAGATCATCATGATACTTTTTCAATTACAGGACACATGTCCTGCGGAAACACATTCTGTGTCTTTAATGCAGTGGGCTCCATTGCCTTTTGCATTCTAATGCCGTTGATCATTGCTGATCCTTCCGCCTTTTTGGGTCAGTTTCCCGCCTCAAGGACAAAAGAGTTCCCTGAACCTCTTCCGTCCTCACTGACAAGGCCGTTAGCAGACCGAGGATGACTTCTTATGCCGAAAAGTTTCGGTTGTCACAACTCGTGAATTTTATTCGAAAGTGAAGCAGCGGCTGGGCTATAACCCGGGAACAGTGAACTTTGATTACTATCTAAATGTGCTGTTCTGGACCACGGCAGACATAGTACGCTTAAAAGTGTACTTGTTTGAAAGTGTACAGATTAATGTCGAATAATTGTTCGCTGTTAGAAGGTTACAGGCATTGCTGATCTTCTCCTTTTACCCAACTCGTGAGAGCAGGGCTGGCTGTTTTAGTCAAAGACCACATGTAACGCCGGAAATGCATATCCTCCTATTTCCATCTATTGCACTGCAAATTTTTTTTTCCTTATTTTGCTACCTGAAGATATGACATTTATGTGTATTTATATATTGTAATTGTTTTACTATTTGTATATATATATTTATGCATTTATGTCGATGTATAGTTGGTTTGTTTTATAAATATTATTTGTATTTTTACGCTGGGTCTTGCCTAGGGAAAACTATGCTATAGAACGAATACATCGATAGGTCGTGTGGAGAACCAAAGTGTTTAGGATCTTTGGTAGTGTGAACTCGGCCGTGTGGAGCGCGGGCAGAGGAGAGTCTGGCTGGAGTAGTGCAGTGGAGCAGGTGTGTTGTGTGACGCTCCCGCGAGTTGCCGCGCTTTCGGGGTTTGGCAGCATGTAATTGCGCTTGAATTGCTATGATAGGTTCTGACACGGTGTCGCGGACGGGAAGCATTAGCTGGCGCACATCAAGAGCCCGTTTCGCCTGGTGACCGTGTCGAGAAGAAGGCGCGCCAACATCCAGCTTCTGCAACAGCGACGGCCGACAACGAGTGACTGTCGTCACCTGCTCGACCGACGAGTGCAAACCTTCAATCAACGAACAAGGAAGACTGGAAGCACGTAAAGTTTTAGAACTGTATGGCAGACCTCAGCTTTTAAAATTGTTGCATCAGCAAATTACAGCAACTTAGCATGAATCTTTGTTGCTCATTGTCCCAATTGCATTACCAAGCAGGGTCCCTTCTTTTTCCGAAATGAACCCGAGTGTTGTTGAAATTCAGACGCCAGCGTTGAAGTAATATCATTCCATTTCACTGCTTTAATTTCAAAGTTCAATTAATGTATTCATAACTGGCTACAGTATTTAGATTACGCAAGCACAAATTAAGAGTGCGAGTTTTGTTACCATATTTTAGCTTACCTGTGACTGCAGCTCGGCTTGGTACGTACTAAATGTTACTTTTGTTAATTGTTCAGAATAATTTAATTCAATTTCAAAGTTAAATCTCTTATTTCTAAATTGCGTAGATTCAAGTAGCTTTTGAAATGATTGTTGAGGTAGTCCAAGACTAACCTTATTTTATTGAATTTCGTAGTGCTTCAGAAACAAAGTTCACTATTAATTTCAGTCACTAAATTAACTTTCAGTTTTCCGGTTTTATTCATTCTTTTGCTAAACTAAGTCAGAGTGTAGCGAAATTTATTACTTCTGACAAACTTTCAGTTTTCACACAACACGTGTCAACCTACAGTTGCCACGCTGATAGTGCTAATTATATGTGTAATAACCTTTCTTTTTCAGTTATTGTAGTAATTGTCCTTAGGACTGGCGACCGTAATTTCCCCAAATCTCAAATATCTAGTTACCGCTTGTTAATTGTTAACGTAACGGCCACCCATTTACTTTTTTTATTAATTTTATTACCCTTTTCTCAAAATTAATTTCCACCAATTTCATTTGCATTTTTCCTTTCATTTAGATGTAACCCTTTCCTTCCTCTTTACCGACAGATTAACTTCAGTGACGATTGCTTTTTCCCAATTTCCATTAGGTACACGCGGTTTAATTTTTCACTGTCATTAAGGTCGATAAGTGAGGGGGAGGTTACCTACAGAAGGCTGGAAGTGGGTAAAGGAAATAATTTTTTTTTTTTCGCACGCAGGAGGAGACCGTGTTGTTTAAGATCCAGTCCATTATAGTGTCGCGATTATTTTCTATCAGTTATCAGCCAAGGTGGTAGTGGGGCAGTGCGTTCCAATTAGGAATGGATTAGAGATACTTACCAGTCCGATATTTACCTGACAACGAAGGGAAACGACAATTATTCTCCACTGTTGTAGATAAAAATTTAAATTCCATTTATCCGGCCTGCGTGTTGTATGTGTGTCTTTGTTACCGTTGGGACTGATATGATTGTGTGCTTCACATTGAAAAAACCTGAGTAGTTGGCTTTACGATAATGGGCATTGCGACCCGTGCGTGATGTCAGCGTGGTGTTTTCATCGCAGATACTTCAGTCGTGAGTTTTTCGAGTGTCAAAGGAAGCCACAATGTTTGGAGTGGCTCTGCCGACCGTTTTGTAATCAGAACATCGGCAACTGGATTTTTTTTATCTTTTTACTTTCACAATGTTCCTTCTACAACGTTACTGCACCAAGCTATTAAATTATTGCATTATTTTATGAAATTCAGGTCTTTTAACCTTTTTGTATCTTTTTGGTGAGGCATACCAATGGATCCTTTTAATTTCAAATAAAACATTCACCATTTCCTCCTTCAGCTTTTTTTTTATCAGAAAGTATGCGTTAGTGATGTTTTTGATTTACTGACTTTAGCTTCCTGTGTGAATCGTCGACAGCATTTGTGGTGCTGTGCCGCTAGTTAAAACGGTCCACATTTCAGTTGGTGTACCAGAATTTTCCATCCACTGGTTGGCGATACAGTCTGCGAATTTCCAGACATTTTCTCCACTGGGCATTTCCTCCATTACTACCATCCACGCTTCTTCGTCGGTGTCTGAGGAAAGATGTCATTGCAACACACACGTAGCAGAACACCGGGCTTTTTGTGTATCGCTGTAGTACTCCGTTAGGCCCAGTTCTTGTGTTTTCTTCCATAGACATTGGTTGAAGTAATAATTTCTGCCGAAGGAAGTGATTCAGGAACATTTTTTCCATATCTTTAACAGTAGCCATTTCAAGTTCTAACACTTCAGTTTTCGGTGACCACCTAGGCATCTTATTTCAAAAATAAATTTTTATTTTTGGCTCGGAGCAAAACAAACGGGAGATCTCTTCGTGATTCCATTGTCAACGCTTAAGGAGTAGAGTTATTTGAATTGTTTCAAACACCTGTTAAATGTCCTGTTCATGAGAAGAGATCCATTTTCACACAAGATATTTTTCCGCTTCTTCTCAACTAAACACCAGGATTCTTTCGTCAGCAACAGACCCATTGTCAGTTTTCAATAAACTATTACCTTCAGTTAATTTCAAAATACCTTCATTCAGCTGAATCTCTGAACTATTGCCAGGGTTCTGAGTCGTCCGAATAGCTTCAGTTTTTGCTCTACGTAATGCGGTCCTGGAGTTCTCTTTTTGTGGCAAATTTGAGAGGAAATCTAAAACGGTATCTCTTCCTCCTTAAAAATATGGAGGACAATCACTTTTCTTCGTGGAGTTCTTCCCTGTTCCTTAATCGGAATATGTGCTTCGTCAGGTGGGCAAAAAATGTTACTGTTCAACCATGATTCTGCCATTTGCAGTTTTTAAACGGTTTCTGAACTTATCTTGATCATTTACTCACGTTTTCTGTGCACCGAATATAGATGACCTTCCCTGAGAAAACACGGGTTGCATTTCGTTTCTATAATTATTTCCTTTACTCACAGTGTATACAGGGTGTAAATTTTAAGTTGACAATCCAAAATAACTCGAAAAATAAGCTTCACACGAAAAAATATATAGAATTCAAAGTTGATTATTTTCGAGAGGGACAGCTGCTGGTGCTAAAATTTGCCCGCAACCCCACCCCCTGGGGCTACAAATGTTGACAGACGAAACTTATCCGAATCTGCGGAAAAAATTAATGTGTGGGTCAGCATTTGTAAAACCCTAATTCCTCTCTCTCCAACCCAACCCTATGGGGATAACGGGAGAGTTCTAGTTTTAGCGAACCAAAATTTACGAAGTAAATAAGCATTCTTTATTCATCCGTAACCATTTTCCACGCTAAAATGAAAACATGGATTTTCTTGAATTACAGCGCCAGCTATCAAGAATCAAAACAAATGTTTCAGACAAAATGTACGTAGTTTTTATGTATAACCTGATTCTGCAATAAAAAATGGGGATTCCCATTTGAAATTTTAAAGTTGCCTCCCGCCCTCCCGCCCCACCCCTACGGTGCTGGGGTTGCGGGCTAATTTTAGCACAAGCAGATGTATACCTCGAAAATAATCAACTTTGGATTCTACACATCATTTTGAGTGAAGCTTATTTTTCGGGTTTTTCTGGTTCGTCAACTTAAAATTTACACCCAGTATAACTCAAGTAGCTTAGGCCTGCGAAAATACGAAGGCTATTTTTTTTCTACATACGACTGGTCGCGAAATTAAAAACTGCAGTGGAAATCAGATGAAGCTTTGCGCAGATGTGTGGCGCAATGTGTCTATATGTCCGTCAATTCTGTCACCTTGCACTTTTCAGTTCTGAGCGTACAATACACTCTCCCGCCCAAGGTGAAGTGTGTGCTGTCGTCATTCTCTCAGGATATCCCCTGATTTCATTCATGCAGCTCACGTTACATAACTGTCGGGCGTTTCCATCTCCATGACAATGCTCGGCCGCACACTGAAGGATCCTCATCGATGCTCGCTTCTTTGGAAAGCGTTTGACCACCCACCACACAGCCTGGACGTGGCTCTGATTTTCATTTCTTCGCTCACATGAACCGCTGGGTAACCGGTTAGTATTTTGGCACGCACATAGAGCTTCAGACCAGTATAGGAAATTGGTGAAAAGTACAAGTGGCTACCTCGTATGACGAGGATATCGGAGAGTCGGTGCCACCATACGACAGTAATTTTAAGTTGTAGTGGCACCTATGTAGACAGGTACATGGAATGTGTTATTAAACGTTGCAAATAAAGCATTTGTGATGTTCATGATTGTTTCTACATTCACGACGATTTTCATTTCGTAACAGATCGGAGATGGGTTTGCCTAATGACACGGACTCCGTCGGCCCCAAGCCCCTTGCTAAATGCACTGCTGTCATGATCACCACAATAAAAACGTCCATGTATCTAAATCCTTTCTGGTTACACATACTACCTGCGAGAGATCAATATAGTGTATATCAGCATTCTCTGATGTCTAATGGATACAAAAGATGAGCTTAGTAGCTGCGTCACTTAGTTGTTGCTCTACGTGATTACTCGAAGTCGTCTAGAGTTGGACATTTTTACACTGAAGCGGCTGTAATAAAGGAGACATTTTGCAATGTCGTAAAATACCCTTCCGTTTACAGTTTCAATTACTTGGAAGCCTACTACGTAAATTTAATTATCCTTAGAGTTGGGTATTTTTAGAGAAACATATTTTCCAAAACTGTGTACTGACAGAGGTAGTCAGCTATTCATTCCATTCTGCTGGAAAATGACCGGTAGTAATTCCGTTACAATTCTTTCGGCTTGTGGAAATAAAACACGACGCCATTTACGAGAACATAGTAAGATTTTTTTTTCCATCCCACTGAGTTAACTCGCGGGAAACTCGAGTCACAGCGGTAATGTATCACAAACAACGGCAACAGGAAGCAGCCTGATAAATGAATTGAGAGGAATTTTTCCACCCTGCTTTGTGCTCGCCGTGCTGTTTAAAATGCAGAAATTGGATCGGCATACCCCCGTCTCGTGTAGCAGCCGTGCCTCTTATTGCTGACTGCGGGTGGCTATTCATGCGGGGATGATGGATGAGATGTCAATGGAGCGACTGCCACCGAATTGATGGAAACGAAATATTCTGTCGGCCCGTCGTCTCAATACAGCAGCGGTGCAGCGCGGCAGACGTGGGCTGGTGTGCGGCGCGCGCGGAATGCGGAGCCGAGCGGATGTAATTTGTGTTCACTGGCGCCAGAGTACAAGCTACAGGTGCGTCCCTACCAAATGAACTCTCGTGTCTGTTTATCGCTAGAATAGATAGTAATACGTGTAACAGAGTGACAGCACTAAAACAGTAACTTTTCCGTCATGGTATCACATGCAGAGGGGTACAAAGAAATGTAGACACTCTTTGATAGTTAATATCTTTGGAACAAAAAGACATAACTTTTCAATTTCACGCCATAGTGTAGTCCATTGTTTTCTCAGCAGATGACCGTCCAGCAATCAATGAAGTAAGATTGTGAAACGTCCCCTTTGAACAATTATACATGACACAATATTTTTAGGGCAACGCAATCTGACTTTCAATAATCCCTACAAAAGAGTGGCCCTGACTAACATTAACCTATACCTTTCACAAATCACTTACCTCACAAAAATCTTCGTTACTCGAACTACTGCAATACAGCGAGCGCCACTACTGCCAGCTAAATAAAAGATTCAAACTACGGAAGGCACTAACTACTGATAGGCATAGTTAGCAAATGGAAGATTTTAATAGAGAACAAACAATGTATTTACCTTAATAGTGTTGAAAAATCATAATATACATAGCAGTTCATGACATCCAGTCTTACAAATTTCAAAACTCCGCCATTTCTCTCCCCACATCCACCACTGCTGGCGGCTCACCTCCAACTGCGCAACGCTACGCGCTGTTCACATCCAGCTGCCCAACACTACAATGGCAGAAAACGATGCAAACTAGCCACAGACTGCACACAGCACAGCCAGTGATTTTTCATACAGAGCGCTACGTGGCGTTACCAATAAGAAAACCTAAACAGCCTACTTACAATTGTCGTTTGAGCAACGCAAGGCCGTATTGAAGTGGTAATGGAAGTATTAAAACATGATGAAAGTAAAACGCTAATGACGTAATTTGTATGGAACTCACCTACAAACACATACAACAATTTATCGTATTCGTAATGAATCTGACGTCGACTGTACTGTCCAGGATGTGCATAAGGAGAGGTTTGGCCAACCAAAAAACCATCAACAAGTCCATCTTCCAGCGCTGCTGTGCAGCAACATTTTACTAGGTCACCTGAAAAATCTGTGAAGCGCAGGGTAGGTGAGAGCTGGTTTAGCCGATCAAGCATACGAAGAATTCTGTAGGCGGCAAAGTGGAAAGTTTACATTCCATGATCTCTGCACGCTACGAACGAGGATGTTTTGGAACGAATGATGACGTTCCGCGAGTTGTATCAAAGCATGCTTCAAAAAAATGGCTCAGCACTATGGGACTTAACTGCTAAGGTCATCAGTCCCCTAGAACTTAGAATTACTTAAACCTAACTAACCTAAGGACATCACACACATCCATGCCCGATGCAGGATTCGAACCTGCGACCGCAGGAGCAATTTTTTTTATCATACACAGTGAAGCAAACATAAACGTTTTATTATTTAGTAAGCGATTTTCGTGGCCATCTGAGTACGTTTCATAATCTACCTTGGGTGCTACGTACTTGAACACAGAAATTTTTTAATTCTGTCTACCGACTCAAGAACTTTTCCGAAAGTTTAACAAGGGTTCCGTGCCTCCGTGGGTAAAAATGGTATACTTATGGGTCGCTTTGATGCCCGGATGTCTGTCTGACTGTTAAAATATCCTTTTTATCATGAACGGGTAGACGCATCAAGCTGAAATTTACGTTAACTACACTCCTGGAAATTGAAATAAGAACACCGTGAATTCATTGTCCCAGGAAGGGGAAACTTTATTGACACATTCCTGGGGTCAGATACATCACATGATCACACTGACAGAACCACAGGCACATAGACACAGGCAACAGAGCATGCACAATGTCGGCACTAGTACAGTGTATATCCACCTTTCGCAGCAATGCAGGCTGCTATTCTCCCATGGAGACGATCGTAGAGATGCTGGATGTAGTCCTGTGGAACGGCTTGCCATGCCATTTCCACCTGGCGCCTCAGTTGGACCAGCGTTCGTGCTGGACGTGCAGACCGGGTGAGACGACGCTTCATCCAGTCCCAAACATGCTCAATGGGGGACAGATCCGGAGATGTTGCTGGCCAGGGTAATTGACTTACACCTTCTAGAGCACGTTGGGTGGCACGGGATACATGCGGACGTGCATTGTCCTGTTGGAACAGCAAGTTCCCTTGCCGGTCTAGGAATGGTAGAACGATGGGTTCGATGACGGTTTGGATGTACCGTGCACTATTCAGTGTCCCCTCGACGATCACCAGTGGTGTACGGCCAGTGTAGGAGATCGCTCCCCACACCATGATGCCGGGTGTTGGCCCTGTGTGCCTCGGCCGTATGCAGTCCTGATTGTGGCGCTCACCTGCACGGCGCCAAACACGCATACGACCATCATTGGCACCAAGGCAGAAGCGACTCTCATCGCTGAAGACGACACGTCTCCATTCGTCCCTCCATTCACGCCTGTCGCGACACCACTGGAGGCGGGCTGCACGATGTTGGGGCGTGAGCGGAAGACGGCCTAACGGTGTGCGGGACCGTAGCCCAGCTTCATGGAGACGGTTGCGAATGGTCCTCGCCGATACCCCAGGAGCAACAGTGTCCCTAATTTGCTGGGAAGTGGCGGTGCGGTCCCCTACGGCACTGCGTAGGATCCTACGGTCTTGGCGTGCATCCGTGCGTCGCTGCGGTCCGGTCCCAGGTCGACGGGCACGTGCACCTTCCGCCGACCACTGGCGACAACATCGATGTACTGTGGAGATCTCACGCCCCACGTATTGAGCAATTCGGCGGTACGTCCACCCGGCCTCCCGCATGCCCACTATACGCCCTCGCTCAAAGTCCGTCAACTGCACATACGGTTCACGTCCACGCTGTCGCGGCATGCTACCAGTGTTAAAGACTGCGATGGAGCTCCGTATGCCACGGCAAACTGGCTGACACTGACGGCGGCGGTGCACAAATGCTGCGCAGCTAGCGCCATTCGACGGCCAACACCGCGGTTCCTGGTGTGTCGGCTGTGCCGTGCGTGTGATCATTGCTTGTACAGCCCTCTCGCACTGTCCGGAGCAAGTATGGTGGGTCTGACACACCGGTGTCAATGTGTTCTTTTTTCCATTTCCAGGAGTGTATTTAGGCCTATGGTGCCTAGGCGGTGTAAAAAGACAAGCTTCTAAATCAAAGCAGTCAAAAGATAAGGCCGTTTGTGTTATATTTTTTGATACTCGCAAACCCACTCATCATCATATGGATGGTACTTCCTGTTAATCTACGTGGGGGATTTGGAAAATAAGTTTCCCCTGTCGACTATGGTCAGAGTTGTGTGTGAAAGGAAAAAAAAAGAGAAAGAGACATTAAAGATAAGACATATCTTTATTTTTCTACATAATTTCCAAGTGGATTGAGACATTTGTTATACCGCTTTAGAAGCTTCAAAAAGCCTTGCTGGAAAAAAATCAGGGCGTTGCATAAGGAAGAAGGGTTGAACGGCTTGTTTGACGTCAGTATTGCTGCCAAAGCGCCTTCCACCGAGAGTCTTCTTCAAAGCAGGAAACAGATGGAAGTCAGTTGGTGCGAGATCCGGACTGTAAGTCGGATGGTGTAGGCGTTCCCAAACAAGAACTACAATATGGTTTTGCGTTGCCGTCGCAGTGTGTAGTCTCGCATCCTCATCCAACAGCAGAAAGCCAGATCTGAGAAAGCCAGGCTGCTTTTTCCAAATCACCTCTTTCAATTTCGACAGAGTGACACAGTACCGCGCAGCATTGATGGCTGCATCCTCTAGAAAGTCCAATATCGAAACTACTTTGATGTCCCAGAAAACGATGAGTGGCACTTTACCTGCAGACGGAGTGCTTTTAAACTTCTTTCGAATAGGTGATGACGGATGTTTCCACTCCATGGATGCGGGCTTTGATTCGGGCGTGTAATGGTGGACCCACGTTTTATACCTCGTCACAATCCGAAACAGAAGGTCACCGCCAGATTCATGGTAACGCACGAGCTGTTCCAGGCTGAACGCCATGCGTTGTTCCATGTGTGTCGGGGTTAGTTGGCGGGGCACGCATCGTGCTGACACCTTCCTGTATCGAAGAATATCGCGGAAGATCGTGTGAGCACGCTCATGTCCGATTCTAAGTTCTGGCGCTACTCCATAGACGGTTATACGCCGCTTTGCTTTAATCATATCATCCACCTTCCTGACATTTGCATCTGTAGTGGCCGTCCTCGTCCGTCCAGGTCTCGGTATGTCCTGCACTTTCTGACGTCCATCACTGAATTGCTGGCACCATCTCCGCACCACTTGCCTCGACATCACACCTGACTCATACACCTCAACCAGGTGGTTATGAATTTTTGTGCCTGATACTCCACGTGCCCATTCATAGCGGATAAAAGCTCTCACTTCCGCCTTTGACCGCGAGTCCAAACCTCCGCTTTGCGCAGGCACTGCGGGAGCACCATGTGCTTGATCGCGTTCGACCTCTACCCAATGGTGTATCGGTGTCTTGCACGTGCGCGTTCACCTGCCGTGTTGTCTTTCGCCCGTATCGCTTAATTCTGCTCACTGTCGACAGGGGAAACTTTTTTTCCAAGTCCCCCTAGTACAATGTTGAAATTTGACAAAAAGGAAAGTTTCACGTTGAACAAGGAAAAAAGATCCAAAAACTGTAAATAGTGATTATATCACACGAGAAATTGTTTTTATCTTTTCTTATCTGACTCTATTCATCCCTCTGTTAAGACTCATTTTTCTCAAGAACGGGTAGACCTATCAAGTTTGGTCGGTTCGTTAATTGTGGGGAGGGGCCAAACAGCGAGCTCGTCGGCGCCATCGGATTACGGAAGGATGGAGAAGGAAGTCGGCCTTGCCCTTTCAAAGGAACCATCCCGGCATTTGACTGAAGCGATTTAGGGAAATCACAAGAACCTAAATCAGGACGGCCGGACGCTGGTCTGAACCGTTATCCTTCCGAAAGCGAGTCCAGTGTGCTAACCACTGAACCACCTGCTCGATATCAAGTTGAAATCCGTCACATAACTTGATCTACAGGTCCTTGGCCGTGTAATAAATGTAATCTTCTAAGTCAATGGAACCAAAAGCTATGGTCATTTAGATCACGTATTTTGATTCACGCAAACTCACTCGTCAAAAGTAAAAATTTGGCAAGAAGAAAGGTTTCACAGTACACGTAAAGGAAAAACCCGAAAATCGTTAGTTTATAATCGTATCAGACGAAAAAGTAGCCGGTCGGGGTGGCCGAGCGGTTCTAGGCGCTGCAGTCTGGAACCGTGCTACCGATACGGTGGAAGGTTCGAGTCCTGCCTCGGGCATGGATGTGTGTGATGCCCGTAGGTTAGTTAGGATTAGTAGTTCTGAGTTCTAGGGGGCTGATGACCTGAGAAGTTAAGTCCCGTAGTGCTCAGAGCCATTTGAACCATTTTTTAAAAGTACTTATTTTGTTATTTGTTATTCGACGACAAACTTGAAATCAAAACAATCAGTAGTTGAGGATCGCACTGGTAAAAGTGAGACATCAGGCAACGAATGACTTTACTGTTCATATGATGCGTTTCGGAATTTATCCATCATCAGATATTCTGGAGCGATTATTTGTTGATGAATAAATTACGAAACGCGTCATACTAGCAGTTAATTCATTCCTTGCCAGATGTTTGACTTTTACCTTTTCGACCAAATATGCCTGAATCCAGAACTTTTGATTATTACAATAATGGTCGCCTGCCTCCTGCATGATTTTGTATTACATTTATATTATTGAAGCTAGAACATTCTCGGAAAATGGTTCAAATGGCTCTAAGCACAATGGGGTGTAACATCTGAGGTTATCAGTCCCCTAGACTTAGAACTACGTAAACCTAACTAACCTAAGGACATCACACATCCACGCCTGAAGCAGGAATCGGACCTGCGACCGTAGCAGCAGGGCGGTTCCGGGCTGAAGCGCCGAGAACCGCTCTTCCACAGCAGCCGGCCATTCTCGGAAATCTTAGAATCCCTGAGACAGACATCCTGCCAGTATCAATGTCGATAATACGCTAAAAGGGTCGGAATTATCGATTCCCAGAATGGGTAAACTATTTATATACATAATTAAGTTTGTATGCAACATTCAGTGTGCGAGTACTATTGGCACCTAGCCATTCTTCTTTTTTTTTTGTGTTACCATGCCATCAGCAACGCCACTGCGTTGTGGCCTTCAGTCCGAAGATTGGTTTGATGCAGCACTACACGCTAGTCTATCACGTGCAAACCTCTAAATCAGTGCACAATGACTGCAACCTATATACGCTTTAACCTGCTTACTGTAGTCAGGCCTTGATTTTACTCTAAACTTTTTACCCCTAACACCTCCCTCCATTACCAGATTTACTATTCTGTATTCCCTTGTGTCCTAATAAGCGATCCCCTCTTTCAGTTAATTCCATTCACAACGTCTTCGTTAGATACTGATCTATTATTCTGTATCCCTCTGTAGCTCCACATTGAAAAATCTTCGTATTTGCTGTTAGCTTACAAATTAATTAATTATTTTCTACCAGTTTCGATCGTAGCGACTATCTTCACAGGAAGACTACATAAGCAAACGCAGATGAACAACGTACACAAAGGATAAAACAAATAAATTGTCAAGTTGATCAAGGTAAGCATGTGTAACTATTTAAAGAAAAGCTGTACATTACATGGATATTTAATATAACTTTCCATTGAATAAAATGAAAACCCTCAGAGTCATAAAATGTTTAGAGAACCACACATAACGGACTATGATTTCGATACCACCACAAAACTGACTTCACTGTCATCAAATAGAACGATCATTAAGGTGGTAACAAGAGGAATGTCTTCTACTTATACTAGTACATCCAAGAACATACGCTTATATGAGAAATCTAGGTACCTTTGAGTAATTGGTTTATGTTATATACAAAGATACATATTGTCAACCATAAATAAAATATAGACTGTAAAGGTATGTCTCTAAGAGAACATAATAGTTAATTGCATCATTTACCACGAGATGCAATTCATTTGTGCTGCCTTATATTAGAAAAATCAAACGTGACATTTGAATCTACAAACGGTAATTACATATAATAGGCGATCTTTAGCAGATTTTTTGCACTGCGCCATTTCATATGGTTAAGATATGTCTTCGTGCTGTTAACGACATAGAATCAATGTAAATATTATGTTCCTCTGGAGGTGTACCTTCGTACTCTCCATTTTAAAGTTGGTTGACAATAAACATCACTGTACACAATACAAATCGATTGCTAAAAGATGATCTTCTTATTGTAAGGTATCTGGACTTCCTATATACACATAAGCCCTTTGATGTACTCGTATCAACAGATGTCAGTTCTCATGGTACAACATTAATTCTCGTTCTGTTTAACTGTAGAGAAGTCAGCATTGTGCTGGTATCGAAATTGTGGTTCTGTAGACAATTTATGACACAGATGATTTTCAGTTTATCCAGTCGATGTTTAATTGAAAATCTATCTAACGTACAGCTCCTTTGTAAGTACTTCTATACGTTTAGCTTGATCAACTGGAAAATTTATTTGTTTATCCTGTTAGTCTGGTTTTTGGAAATTTGTGGTAAGGACTATGGGACCAAACTGCTGAGTTCATCGGTCCCTAGGCTTACGCACTACTTAATCTAACTTAAACTAACTCACGCTAAGTACAAAACGCACACCCATGTCCGAGGGAGGACTCGAAACTCCGACGGGGGCAACCGCGTGAACCGTGACAAGGCGCCATGACCGCACGGCTCCCCCGCATGGCTTTAGTCTGGTTTCTGATAATACAGTCTTCCTGCAAAGATGGTCAATACGATCGAAAGCGATAGAAAATAAATAATAAATTTTTACAGCTGATGGCAAACATGCAACTCTTCAAATTTCTGACTGCTGTTTGTAGTCATTTTATTACTGTTAGTCAGAAGCTACACATACTAATCGTCGAGGAGGATTCGCAGTGATTCTAAGGGAAAGCCGTAGGCAGTTTAATGGATTACGTAAAGATGGCACTTCCATGCGACTATGTGTCAGTCATTTGCTTGGCTACATGTTCTTCTTAGCAGCGTTTCATCGTATGTGAATATATATTCTTTTGTATTTATTATAACTGATTTTCATTCCCACATTGCGTCTTGCAATAAAAATATTATTCCCGTCACTCTTGACCACCACTAAAAACAAAGAGCGCAATATCTGCGATTCTGAAGTGGTTCTGGCATGTTACACCAGAAATCACCCCTTCTCTTTAGAAATCCAAACACTTCCACCAGGGCTGTTGAGAGTACCTATTTCTGATGACGATGATATTTGGTTTGTGGGGCGCTCAATTGGGTGGTTATCAGCGGCAGTACGAAGTCCCAGTCCTCTCACAGCCCAGTCTCGCCACTTCCCTGAATGACGTTGAAGTGATGAGGACAGCACAAACAGCCAGTTCCCGGGCGGAGGAGATCCCCGACCCGGGAATCGAATCCGGGTCCCCGTGATGCAGAGGCAGCAACGCTACCCACTAGACCACGAGTTGCCTAATGGCAGCTATAACACTGATGTCTATATTCTTCAATATACAAACACAGGTTTATCACCGTCTTATTCCTCAAGTTTTCGATATAAATTTTATTTGTCTAGATCGCCACTTTATAAAATCTTATGATTGGTTTCGATTGTGCTGTCAATTATCTTCACATCTCAAGTAAACAGTATTCATAAATTCTACCTACTTACAATACGTTTAATACAAAAAGTCATAGAGAAATTGGCATAAAGTATTGTTGCAGAGTGTAACACATCAAATGATGGTCATTCAAGTACTGAGCCATTAAAAAGACCGAGTGCTCTGTGATGTTTCTGTTTAAAATGAAGACAAACGCACATATGCCAGAGGGTACAACTATATGCATAATTACATTCTGTAATTAAATTAATCACACTACATCTCTCGTATTCTTTCTCAAGAGCTCGTAGATCAGCTGTTGATGAAACTGAGACAAAAGCTTTCTCGAAATCTACGAACACCAGGAATAACTTCATACACAGTGCTCTGTTGTATAATATAGTTTTTTAGGTGCAAATGGTTCGTTACATTGCATCCAGATGCAGGTCAAACTTGACTATTCCGTTGATTAACATCGAATGTTTTTCTTGCATTTCCTGATGGCTTTAGTGAATAACTTGTACATTTTAAAAGGTGAACGGACAGGTCTAGAGCATTTCTCCTTAATTATTTTTATATTGCTAATCTACTATTTTGTAATGTGTGCCTGCAGTATTGCTCCAATTTTAATAAGTCACTTTATTTCACAGCGATCCCTTTAAATGGTTTCAGAAATTTGTTGTCCTTTATTTTTGTCTTGATTTCTACTGAAATGCCATAATCTCAAGACAAATTTCCTTCACTCATACGACGAAAACCTTTGCACATCTTCAATTATTTCCGAAATGTAATTTTTACCATTAATACATCTACATCTACATAAACACATCCGTAAGCTACCATATGTTGCATGGCTATGGTTATTTTATATCACTATTAGCGATTAGTCATTCCCTTGCCTGTTCGACTGGCAAATAGAGCGCGGGAAAAATGATTGTCTATATGCTTCAGTACGAGTCTTAATTTCTCTTGTTTTCACGCTCCTCAGGTAAAATGTGCGTTGGCGGAAGTTTATTCTGCAGTCAGCTTCAACTGCCGTTTCTCTAAATTTCCACAGTAGCGTTTTGTCATGACAGCATCGTCTTCCCTCAAGCGATTCCACCTTGATTTCACGAAGCGTCTCCGCAATACTCGCGTCTTGATCGAACCTACCGGCTGGTAGCTAATTTTCAGCAAGCCTCTGAACTGCTCCGATGTCTTCCATTAATCGGATCTAGTGGGTTCAGAGGCAAGATAATATAGCGTGTAGAGCTATATCAAACCATGCTTCGGAATGAAGACCATAACAAACAGTATAAACTGGAAGGCCAATTACGCGTTGCAGGAACCGAAGTGGCTACATAATTGAACCCTGTGCAACACAGGTAGTAACTTGTTTTCACTCAACATAAAAAAATACCACGACTTACCTAACTCGACAACTCTCTCTCTCTCTCTCTCTCTCTCTCTCTCTCTCTCTCTCTCTCTCTCTCTCTCTGTCAGTCATCAGTCTTCTGACTGGTTTGATGCTGCCTGGTACGAATTTCTCTTCTATGACAATCTTTTCATTTGAGTGCAATTGCAACCTACGTCATCAGTTATCTGCTGGATGTATTCCAATCGCCGGTCACTGTGGCTGAGCGGATCTAGGCGCTTCAGTCCGGTGACGCGCTGCTGCTACGGTCTCAGGTTCGAATCCTGCCACGGGCATGGATATGTTTGTTGTCCATAGGTTAGTTATGTATAAGTAGTTCTATGTCTAGGGGACTGATGACCTCAGATGTTAAGCCCAATAGCGCTTAGAGACATTTGCACCATTTGTATTCCAGTCTCTGCCTTCCATTGCAGTTTCTGCCTCTACATCTCCCTCTAATACCATGGAAGTCATCCTGTGGTGTGTTAACACATGCCCTACCATCCTGTCCCTTCTTCTCATCAGGTTTTTTCCGTACATTACTTTCCTCGCCGATTCCGCAGAGACCCTCCTCATTCCTTACTTTAACAATCGACCTAATTTCCAACATTAGTCTGTGGCACCACATCTCAAATGCTTCGATTCTCTTTTGTTCCAGTTTTCTCACAGTCCATATTCCACTACAATACAATGCTGTACTCGAGACGTACATTCTCCGAAATTCTTTTTTCTCAAATTAACGTATGTATTTGATGCTAGTAGACTTCCCTCGGCTAGAAATGCCGTATTTCCCAGTGGTAGTGTGCTCTTGATGTCCTCCTTGCTTGGTCCAACATGGGTTTTTTGCTGCCTAGGTAGCTGAATTCCTTAACTTCATCCTCTTCATAATCAGCAATCCCGATGTCAAGTTTCTCGCTGCTTTCATTTCTGTTACTTTCTTCAGTTTACTCTCCGTCCTTATTCTGTACTCATTAGACAGTTCATTCCATTCAGCAGATCCTGTCGCGCGGGGTAGCAGCGCGGTCAGGGGCGCCTTGTCACGCGGGCCGCGCGGCTCCCACCGTCGGACGTTCGAGTGCTCCCTCGAGCATGGGTGTGTGTGTTGTCCTTATCGTCAGTTAGTTAGATAAAGTAGTGCGTAAGCCTAAGGACCGATGACCTCAGCAGTTTGGTCCCGTAAGACCTTACCACAAATTTTCAGCAGATCCTGTAACTGTTCCTCACTTTCACCGAGGATAGCAATGTCATCGACGAATCTTATCACTGATATCCCTTCGCATTGAATTCTAATTCCACTTTTCAACCCTTCCTTCATATGCACCATTGCTACTTCGATATACATATTGAACAGCAGATACGAAAGACTACATCCCGTCCAACACTATTTGTAGATGACCTATATTTACGAAAATTTCCCCAATAAACTGAAGTCTACCAACACATCGGCTCGTTTCACAACCTTACGTCTAGATATTTAATTGATGTGACTATTAAGCTGCACGTTACTAGAGCTGTATTCGAATATCCGAAATTAATTTCTCTGCTCATCTGCATTAGCTTCCATTTTTCTATATTCACAGCAACCTCCCAGTGATAAACGCAACTTGATATTTTGTATACATCATCGTGCCTCCTCCTACAATCATTCAATGACGACTTCTTCCCTCACACCACAGTGCTTTAAGAAAAAAACAACAGATTGCTGCACTCCCTGTCCGTCAGATCATGTATGTAGAGTCGTGCTCAAAAGTATCCGACCGACCTGAATTGCATTTCGCCTGATTCGCATGCAACCGGCATAACGCAGCTGTCTAGCAGGTCGCCTAATCGCTCCCTGGTACAGTCGTTTGACTATTGAAAATGGTTCCAACAAGTCACCACTAAAAAACACTGCTCTGTATCGCAGTAGCGCAAGATGTAAAGTAATACCACGATGCTACAAATATCAGGGAACACCTTATCACAGATAAGACTGTCCTTAAGGCTTGTAAGTTCACATTTATTACAAAAATGACATACCTGAAATGTTACCACTCTCATTATTACGTCAGTTAGGTAATGCACGTAGTAAGTTCACCGTATTAATGATTTCCTCTTCAAAGTAACATACCGTACTTATTATTTAACACAAAATGACATTAAAAATTTAAGTTTTTCACGAGCAGATAGTTGAGAATATGTATGAACTTCAAGTGACACGACGAACCGTCTCGTTCTGCGTATGGATTAAAACACAGGTCAGGCAGACTAAGCAAAGATTTCGTGACTGACGGAAACTAACAGTCATTCCTGATTAGGCATACATATACCTCGATTTCAGACAGTATCAGTTAGCAAATGTCAACATTCAATTACATAACGCAAACATTTTTAACAGACGCGAATTCCTACCTATAAACGAACTCCTAGAGATGTTACATATTGCTTCTTCACAAGTAACGAACTAGATATACCGTGAGGTAAAGCTTTGTGTTGGACAGGGATTCGAACCCAGAACCGAATCGGATTGATATCGAAGCACAGTCAACTGTGACATATCGGATTTCGCGGCAGTAGCTAGATGTTTTAACTGAAATGACGAGACGAAACATTAATTTTTTCCTTCCAAGGACTCCAACCCGGCACCTATCGCTGTTGTATTCTAGAGAAAACGAACGTTAAATATCGGTTTGTTGCACCAGCAGCGTCATGTGAGTACGTTTGAACTATAAATAATATGAGGAAGAGTTTAGTGCTCACTGGCAATAGAGCCCCACACATATCGTTGTTGACTACACACAAAGATACGTCGGCTACCGAATTTTTCTCCACCGGCTGCTCGGAATAACATCTTCAACTTACAGTCATCTCGCAAATAGTTCTGTGCCTCACTGGGAGTTAAAAACGTCAGATATCGTTAGTGTTGACAACGAATGAAAATACATTAAAAATCAAAATTATTATCCACCAGCAATTAGGTGTTCTCATGCTAGAACTTGATAATACTTAATGAAATCTTTAGTGCCGGGCCAGGATTCGAACCCATTCAAGCGTAATATGTGGAGATGTAGAGGAATCTTCAGTTTTGAACAAGCAGCAAATTGTAGCCGAGCTGTATTGTTACGAAGGGATCAAATTCCGCGTTGAGGGCTGTCTGAGTTGCATTCCCAGTTTAGAACCAATTTTATCGACATACAGAAGCTCAGATTATAAATGGAATAAGTATCCTGTGACCATACATAGCGTTTGTATCGTCACTAGAAATAAATAACTAGTATATGAAAGGTTCCTGGTGATAGAATTTCTACATGTCGACACTCCAGACAGACCATAGCTACAAGAACCTACCATCAGTCCACCAGACCACCAAATCTTCTTCTCGCTGACTCATTTTTCTATCGTAACGCTGTTGCGCCACACTGGATGAGAATTCTGACACACAGGCTCCCTGTGGTAATTTGCAGCATGTTCAGTAAATTCATTTACTTGGTTGACCGAATCACCATGAACTAGCTGCCTCGGCTACCAAGTGCATACATTCGACTCTATTTTGTAATCACAGAAATAAAATCACGTAACTGCCACCTACACAGAACTACCAACAGTGTAGGATGCAAAAATTTAAATAGGTAGAGTTCCTTTCCACTTGAGCTATTCTATTGCGCTATCTGTTTGTAGAAAACGTCGTTCAGTGCAAAAGAAAAGCTGTAACTGTTTGTCTCTCAGAAGTCAAGACCCGGCCATGTGCATTATCTCACACCGATGTGGAATGCAGAAGTTCTGGAAGAACTGTTGTTCAACTCTGGAGCTGCGTTAGCTACGTGTCAGCTAGTAGCGTAATAGTAAGTGTCGCGCAATGTAGCTGAGATGTCGCGAGTTCGAATACATTCACTGCAACATTTTTTTAAAACGCAATTCTGCTGTCTGCTGAAGCTACCAATCTAATGCCACTTTGAACACAATTCCCTTCACTTCTCAACCCAAAGTTGTCGCATGTGGAAAAAGGTCTAACTTCTGCGACATTGTGTTCTTTTCAGGTTTAATAGACAGCCAGGCAGCAGATGCATCTCCAAGATGTGTAGGGAGAGCGCATCGTGCAATAATATGTCAGAAAAGTATTTTCTACATTAGCTGTCGTGTGATAGTGGCATTTTATTCTTCTTCAAACCTTGTTTGACAGCTTTAACTCAGAACAAGTTTTCTACATGCGTGTAATCAATAAACTTAATGTGCATTGTCAGACTGTTACAAATAACATCAGAGAATTCGTATATATCGTTGATGATTAATTTATCTCTCATGTTTACTATTGTTTTAACAACACTAAAGGAAACCTGACGAAAAATTTGCACCATATTATAAGAAATAAAATAAAACTACCCACGGTAACCTTAAGACGAAAGTCTGTTTTTATAACTGAGTATCTGTAGACAAGTGTGCCTCTGTCGACACGAATTAGTAAAATACTAGTTACTTCGATTTTGATTGGGTCTGTGTTTAATTGGTATGCTGTGTCATACTCAAGAGGTATGCAAATGTGGCATTTCATAAGTATAGTTATGTATTCCCAGAAACCCAAAATTTGCTTGTCAGCAGCGGAAAGAGGCGTTACCTGTTATGCAGCATTGTAAGTTCTTCACCGTTGCACTATGAGCCGAAAGTATTTTCTTGAGATTTCCTTATTGATGTTTGATCTGACTGCTTATAGCTCTTTCACAGAAGGGATAAAAATGTTACAGTCAGTAAGACGAACCGCGGACCATAACAGACGCATTTTCACAGGTCAGCACGTTACCACAGCACTGGCGAAGAGGCATGTGTCTAAGCTGCCTCATACAAGGCCAATAGTGGCTAGAACTCGTAAACCGCTATTTAAAGGACGTGATTAGTTGCCATTTCCACCTGCAACGACTTTCCTGGGCTGAAAACCGTAAATTTACAATCTTTTGTTACACCTCAAGCGATAATAACTCAGATTATTCAATGGAAATGACAGGTAAAATCAAGTGAACTTTGAGGCTTAATTCCGTGCACACCAGGAAGTAACTCGTCGATCACAGAGTTGCCAAACACACGTTGCCTTGTTGCCAAATCTCAGTTACAGTACCAGCAGGAAGAAGACGAACCGATGTGATATCTGCAGCGGGCTGGGAAGTGACCATAGCTGGTGTCTCCAAGTCGCGGCTGCTACGTCCTGGCATACGTAATGCGTCTGATTCGCATTTAGGCTTAGGGACTGAAGCGTAGTTACTAATAATACTCAGAACTGGCTGCACACTAAGCATCATAAATCAGTAACTCTCAGTTGGATTTGTATTTCTTCCGTAAGTGTACTCAAAACTAAGAAACTCATTCACAGACGTTTTTGTGCCTTGCCGAGAGTCGAGCACAACAAACACATAAAAATAAAAAAAGAATGTGTGTGTGTGTGTGTGTGTGTGTGTGTGTGTGTGTGTGTGTGTGTCAGAGAGAGAGAGAGAAATAAAAAAGAATGAGAGAGAGAGTGCAAAAAATTGTTGTAAAGAAATTGAATCATGTATGTAAAGAAATCTATCATTAAAATGACACGTTCCACATTATTACGAAATGTCGTATTCATGATCTATGGAACAATAATTAATCTAATGTAATCTAATCTAATGACTTCATATTGATGACTAACCATGTTGTTGTTGTTGTTGTGGTCTGCAGTCCTGAGACTGGTTTGATGCAGCTCTCCATGCTACTGTATCCTGTGCAAGCTTCTTCATCTCCCAGTACCTACTGCAATCTACATTCTTCTGAATCTGCTTAGTGTATTCATCTCTTGGTCTCCCTCTACGATTTTTACCCTCCACGCTGCCCTCCAATACTAAATTGGTGATCCCTTGATGCCTCAGAACATGTCCTACCAACCGATCCCGTCTTCTGGTCAAGTTGTGCCACAAACTTCTCTTCTCCCCAATCCTATTCAATACTTCCTCATTTGTTATGTGATCTACCCATCTAATCTTCAGCATTCTTCTGTAGCACCACATTTCGAATGCTTCTATTCTCTTCTTGTCCAAACTATTTATCCTCTATGTTTCACTTCCATACATGGCTACACTCCATACAAATGCTTTCAGAAATGACTTCCTGACACTTAAATCTATACTCGATGTTAACAAATTTATCTTCTTCAGAAAAGCTTTCCTTGCCATTGCCAGTCTACATTTTATATCCTCTCTACTTCGACCATCATCAGCTATTTTGCTCCCCAAATGGCAAAACTCCTTTACTACTTTAAGTGTCTCATTTCCTAATCTGATTCCCTCAGCATCACCCGACTTAATTCGACTACATTCCATTATCTTCGTTTTGCTTTTGTTGATGTTCATCTTATATCCTCCTTTCGAGACACTGTCCATTTCGTTCAACTGCTCTTCCAAGTCCTTTGCTGTCTCTGACAGAATTACAATGTCATCGGCGAACGTCAAAGTTTTTATTTGTTCTCCATGGATTTTGATACCTACTCCGAATTTTTCTTTTGTTTCCTTTACTGCTTGCTCAATATACAGATTGAATAACATCGGGGAGAGGCTACAACCCTGTCATACTCCCTTCCCAACCACTGCTTCCCTTTCATACCCCTCGACTCTTATAACTGCCATCTGGTTTCTGTATAAATTGTAAATAGCCTTTCGCTCCCTGTATTTTACCCCTGCCACCTTTAGAATTAGAAAGAGAGTATTCCAGTCAACATTGTCAAAAGCTTTCTCTAAGTCTACAAATCCTAGAAACGTAGGTTTGCCTTTCCTTAATCTTTCTTCTAAGATAAGTCGTAAGGTCAGTATTGCCTCACGTGTTCCAGTGTTTTTACGGAATCCAAACTGATCTTCCCCGCGGTTGGCTTCTACTAGTTTTTCCATTCGTCTGTAAAGAATTCGTGTTAGTATTTTGCAGCTAACCATGAAGAGTCATGAATTACCGAAATTTTTGCAAATACCAGTAACCAAATCTAAACATGAAAATAAAAGAAGAGATAATAAACCGTGACTTCTCTCAAGACGCTTTCGTCCCTGTTAGCTAACCACGAAAGATGTCTGATATACCTCCATTATAAAGTAACAAAGTGTGCATGCATTTAAAGATGAAGTGCATGAAGTTAAGTTCTGTGACGGAGATACGAACCCAACACGTAATCGGATTATTGACTAAGAAAAATCAAATGTTACATATCGGTTTTCCGTACGAGCCGCTAGGTGTTTGAATCTAAAATAAGGATACAAACTTTTGTGACTAAGCGACAATCGAACTGCACACCTACCGTGAATCCACGAACATAGCTGAAGTATCAATTGCTGACTCAGCAACAGTTCGATGTGTGCGTGTTTGACCAGAAATAACCACACCTGTTGCGATTGTTGGCAATACATGAACAGACATTAAAAATGCATCTTAATTTTCACTAACAGGCCAGTGTGCACGTGACAGAGCTTGAAATGAAATTATGAATATTTTTCTACTGGATCAGGAATCAGACGAACATACTTACCTTTGAAGGAGACCTAGAGAAGATTGCAGTCGTTCCGAGAGATTCAGATACTCGAAAGAGGAGATACGAATTCGAATCAGAGTCAAGCACCAAATTTCTCAACGTCTGTAGTTCAATAAAGTACAAGTAAAATAAGAGGCCTGTTCCTTTAAATGGCTATCGGTTCATAAAATAAAATAAAATTTTGTAATGTAAGTATGTTTACTGGCGACTGTATTTCTGTTTACTATGACTTCCGCTATGTCGTTTCCCAACATAAACCTGTTCTGCACAGTTGTTAATGAAGGAACGTGATGTTTAATGCGGATTTTGGATTATCACGTCTTTTTCTTGAGGTTACCACAGGTAAAATAAATCTGTTTGTGTCTCTTAAAAGTAAATGCCTGATCCCACGCATTGCACCACCAGACCATTGTGGCCACATTTCCCAGCCCCAGGAGTGCGCTGTAACGTATGATGTGCTTAGCTTACAAAATTAGTCGCGGTGGAAAAAATGCGAGTCTATTAAATGGTTAAGTAGGAGCAAGCTTCTGACGCGGAGATTATGCTATTTTCAGCAGGATGTAAAGACTCTTCCAGGCATCTTAGGCTCGATGTGAAGCCATTTTGATTTTTCACAAATTCACAAATTTCTTAGTTCGCGAAAATCCACAGTGAAGTGTGAAGTTACCGGATAATTCGATTATTACTGTCATTATTGCTATCATTTTATTCATACCGCTGCTGTAACACATGTGCTTCAAGATCATTTAATGCCTTTTGGTCACTATAGATGTAGTTTCCCAAGAACAGGTTCTTTCCCTGTCTACGGAATCCTTTTCATGTTAATATCAAACATCAGCAATTACTCGTAGATTACAATAAAACTAAAGTAATTGACGAAGACGTTACTTGATAACAAAAACGCGCTGCCTTTCTTCATTTTCTTGCGCCTAGAAATGGCTATCGAGTACTGCCCAACCAAAAGGCTAGAGATCTTACTGTCTTCCGATATACGTCGCTGTCAGTTTTCCACATGATTTGGTCGACATGACCTGTTCAAGTTGTGTATGACAGACAATGTTTTAGAAAATCTACTTTTTTCCTTTGAAATAAACAGAAAGATTTTCATTCTAAGCTATCCAAGTACAAAATTTTCGCAATATTAGTTGAAATTTAATATTCACTTCTATAAAGTGGGAAAGTATTTCACAGTTGCAAAACTCGCATCTGACACATTGACCTTACACTTAGTCGCTGACCATATATTCTAGCGCAGAGTGACACCAGTTTAAGTAACCCAATTTAGCGAAGACTGTTTTCCAGTGCTCTTTCTCACCGGAAAATACGCAATTCACTCATTTGGCTCCATAAGTACACTGTAACAGTAATTTGTGTGTGTATGCAATGCATACGGATTGTAGAATTTAGTGGTGCTCTCTCTTCCACTTCTGTATACAATATGCCCCTGTGCAACATCATACTGACAACAGTAATGTGCTTATACTGACAACCTGACTTCGTTTTACCTGATTTTGTAATCATTTAAATAAAACATGACCTTCCAGTGGGAGACATTTCGTCCCCCTTTTCCTTCTGAGAAATTTGTCAGTAAGCTTTTTGCCTTCCAACCAGCGAAATGCGGCAGGGTACGGCCGGTAAACGATTCACAAACCACGATTTAGTGCCGATCAGACGATTTCTTTAAACATTGTTGTAGCTGAAGGAATTTAGTTTCTTCTTAAATCTACATAAGCAGCAACGATCACACTTACTTCAAATAATAAAAAGCTCATTATTCGGGCACGAAAGTACTAAAACAACCTTCTCACAGTTTGTGTGAGGTTGATCTTTTCGTCTGATAGCACTGCGTAAGTATTTTGTCCTAGAGGTACCACAAGTAGTGTTCCTGTAGCTGTGAGAATCATTGGTTGAAAACGAGTTTAACGCCAATGGGTACAGTACTGCTGAATATTCAGAATGATTATTAACCTAAGTCTGAGTTCATCCAAAAGCTGAGGCGTATTTACAATATTGAAGCTAGACTGTGTACACATGTCTTCCTTGAGTGGTCATTGGAAGGCGTTTACATACACGTATACAATACTATGAATACTTCGAACGCTATAATTAACGTTGGTCTCATAAAGTACTTTTATTTTTTTAATTCTTTGGGTCTTCAGCGTGCAATATGTGTTGTAGATGCACTGTAGGTCTGCAGTTCGATTGCCGCTTAGTCACAAAAGTTAGTATCCTTATTTTATATTCAAACACCTAGTGGCTCGTAAGAAAAATCGATACATAACATTTGATTTTTCTTACTCAACAATTCGATTACGTGTTGGGATCATATCTCCGTCACAGAACTTCATTTCATGCACTTCATCTTTAAATGCATGCACACATTGTTACTTCAGAATGGAGGTATACAAGACATCTTTCGTGGTTAGCTAACAGGGACGAAAGGGTCTTGATAGGAGTCACGGTATATTACAAAAATTGGCGTCTTTTATTTTCATGTTTAGATTTGGTTACTGGTATTTGCAAAAATTTCGGTAACTCATGACTCTTCATGGTTAGTCATCAATATGAAGTCATTAGATTAGATTACATTAGATTAATTATTGTTCCATAGATCATGAATACGACATTTCGTAATAATGTGGAACGTGTCATTTTAATGATAGATTTCTTTACATACATGATTCAATTTCTTTACAACAATTTTTTGCACTCTCTCTCTCATTCTTTTTTATTTCTCTCTCTCTCTCTCTCTCTCTCTCTCTCTCTCTCTCTCTCTCTCTCTGACACACACACACACACACACACACACACATTCTTTTTTTATTTTTATGTGTTTGTTGTGCTCGACTCTCGGCAAGGCACAAAAACGTCTGTGAATGAGTTTCTTAGTTTTGAGTACACTTACGGAAGAAATACAAATCCAACTGAGAGTTACTGATTTATGATGCTTAGTGTGCAGCCAGTTCTGAGTATTATTAGTAACTACGCTTCAGTCCCTAAGCCTAAATGCGAATCAGACGCATTACGTATGCCAGGACGTAGCAGCCGCGACTTGGAGACACCAGCTATGGTCACTTCCCAGCCCGCTGCAGATATCACATCGGTTCGTCTTCTTCCTGCTGGTACTGTAACTGAGATTTGGCAACAAGGCAACGTGTGTTTGGCAACTCTGTGATCGACGAGTTACTTCTTGGTGTGCACGGAATTAAGCCTCAAAGTTCACTTGATTTTACCTGTCATTTCCATTGAATAATCTGAGTTATTATCGCTTGAGGTGTAACAAAAGATTGTAAATTTACGGTTTTCAGCCCAGGAAAGTCGTTGCAGGTGGAAATGGCAACTAATCACATCCTTTAAATAGCGGTTTACGAGTTCTAGCCACTATTGGCCTTGTATGAGGCAGCTTAGACACATGCCTCTTCGCCAGTGCTGTGGTAACGTGCTGACCTGTGAAAATGCGTCTGTTATGGTTCGCGGTTCGTCTTACTGACTGTAACATTTTTATCCCTTCTGTGAAAGAGCTATAAGCAGTCAGATCAAACATCAATAAGGAAATCTCAAGAAAATACTTTCGGCTCATAGTGCAACGGTGAAGAACTTACAATGCTGCACAACAGGTAACGCCTCTTTCCGCTGCTGACAAGCAAATTTTGGGTTTCTGGGAATACATAACTATACTTATGAAATGCCACATTTGCATACCTCTTGAGTATGACACAGCATACCAATTAAACACAGACCCAATCAAAATCGAAGTAACTAGTATTTTACTAATTCGTGTCGACAGAGGCACACTTGTCTACAGATACTCAGTTATAAAAACAGACTTTCGTCTTAAGGTTACCGTGGGTAGTTATATTATATTTCTTATAATACGGTGCAAATTTTGCGTCAGGTTTCCTTTAGTGTTGTTAAAACAATAGTAAACATGAGAGATAAATTAATCATCAACGATATATACGAATTCTCTGATGTTATTTGTAACAGTCTGACAATGCACATTAAGTTTATTGATTACACGCATGTAGAAAACTTGTTCTGAGTTAAAGCTGTCAAACAAGGTTTGAAGAAGAATAAAATGCCACTATCACACGACAGCTTATGTAGAAAATACTTTTCTGACATATTATTGCACGATGCCCTCTCCCTACACATCTTGGAGATGCATCTGCTGCCTGGCTATCTATTAAACCTGAAAAGAACACAATGTCGCAGAAGTTAGACCTTTTTCCACATGCGACAACTTTGGGTTGAGAAGTGAAGGGAATTGTGTTCAAAGTGGCATTAGATTGGTAGCTTCAGCAGACAGCAGAATTGCGTTTTAAAAAAATGTTGCAGTGAATGTATTGGAACTCGCGACATCTCAGCTACATTGCGCGACACTTACTATTACGCTACTAGCTGACACGTAGCTAACGCAGCTCCAGAGTTGAACAACAGTTCTTCCAGAACTTCTGCATTCCACAGCGCTGTGAGATAATGCACATGGCCGGGTCTTGACTTCTGAGAGACAAACAGTTACAGCTTTTCTTTTGCACTGAACGACGTTTTCTACAAACAGATAGCGCAACAGAATAGCTCAAGTGGAAATGAACTCTACCTATTTAAATTTCTGCATCCTACACTGTTGGTAGTTCTGTGTAGGTGGCAGTTACGTGATTTTATTTCTGTGATTACAAAATAGAGTCGAATGTATGCACTTGGTAGCCGAGGCAGCTAGTTCATGGTGATTCGGTCAACCAAGTAAATGAATTTACTGAACATGCTGCAAATTACTACAGGGAGCCTGTGTGTCAGAATTCTCATCCAGTGTGGCGCAACAGCGTTAGGATAGAAAAATGAGTCAGCGAGAAGAGGATTTGGTGGTCAGGTGGACTGATGGTAGGTTCTTGTAGCTATGGTCTGGGTTCGTTTCCCACTTCTCTCAATGGTTTGAGATAGGGAGAGATAGATCCCATTCTCCTCTGACTACACCAAGTGAAGAAGATATAATGGCATTGTGGTCTGAAATTCACGTTAAAGATGATATTCCTTCTCTACCAAGTAGACATTAATTTGAACCACAATAAAGTCTGGAGTGTCGACATGTAGAAATTCTATCACCAGGAACCTTTCATATACTAGTTATTTATTTCTAGTGACGAAACAAACGCTATGTATGGTCACAGGATACTTATTCCATATTTAATCTGAGCTTCTGTATGTCGATAAAATTGGTTCTGAACTGGGAATGTAACTCAGACAGCCCTCAATGCGGAATTTGATCCCTTCGTGACAATACAGCTCGGCTACAATTTGCTGCTTGTTCAAAACTAAAGATTCCTCTACATCTCCACATATTACGCTTGAATGGGTACGAATCCTGGCCCGGCACTAAAGATTTCATTAAGTATTATCAAGTTCTAGCATGAGAACACCTAATTGCTGGTGGATAATAATTTTGATTTTTAATGTATTTTCATTCGTTGTCAACACTAACGATATCTGACGTTTTTAACTCCCAGTGAGGCACAGAACTATTTGCGAGATGACTGTAAGTTGAAGATGTTATTCCGAGCAGCCGGTGGAGAAAAATTCGGTAGCCGACGTATCTTTGTGTGTAGTCAACAACGATATGTGTGGGGCTCTATTGCCAGTGAGCACTAAACTCTTCCTCATATTATTTATAGTTCAAACGTACTCACATGACGCTGCTGGTGCAACAAACCGATATTTAACGTTCGTTTTCTCTAGAATATAACAGCGATAGGTGCCGGGTTGGAGTCCTTGGAAGGAAAAAATTAATGTTTCGTCTCGTCATTTCAGTTAAAACATCTAGCTACTGCCGCGAAATCCGATATGTCACAGTTGACTGTGCTTCGATATCAATCCGATTAGGTTCTGGGTTCGAATCCCTGTCCAACACAAAGCTTTACCTCACGGTAACATCTCTAGGAGTTCGTTTATAGGGACAATAGATGCTGGGTAGGAATTCGCGTCTGTTAAAAATGTTTGCGTTATGAAATTGAAAGTTGACATTTGCTAACTGATACTGTCTGAAATCGAGGTATATGTATGCCTAATCAGGAATGACTGTTAGTTTCCGTCAGTCACGAAATCTTTGCTTAGTCTGCCTGACCTGTGTTTTAATCCATACGCAGAACGAGACGGTTCGTCGTGTCACTTGAAGTTCATACATATTCTCAACTATCTGCTCGTGAAAAACTTAAATTTTTAATATCATTTTGTGTTAAATAATAAGTACGGTATGTTACTTTGAAGAGGAAATCATTAATATGGCGAACTTACTACGTGCATTACCTAACTGACGTAATAATGAGAGTGGTAACATTTCAGGTATGTCATTTTCGTAATAAATGTGAACTTACAAGCCTTAAGGACAGTCTTACCTGTGATAAGGTGTTCCCTGATATTTGTAGCACCGTGGTATTACTTTACATCTTGCGCTACTGCGATACAGAGCAGTGTTTTTTAGTGGTGACTTGTTGGAACCATTTTAAATAGTCAAACGACTGTACCAAGGAGATATTAGGCGACCTGCTAGACAGCTGCGTTATGCCGGTTGCATGCGAATCAGGCGAAATGCAATTCCGGTCGTTCGGATACTTTTGAGCATGACTGTATATGGAGAATAAGAGCAGTCCTATCATACTTCACTAGGCCACACCTGAAGATACCCTTGTTCCTGATGAACACACACTATTGAGGACAGCGAACTCTGTTCTATTACTTAATAGCTCTTCGACCCACCCACATATCTGTGAACCTACAGTACTGGCCATTAAAATTGCTACACCACGAAGATGACGTTCTACAGACACGAAATTTAACCGACAGGAGGAAGGTGCTGTGATATGCAAATGATTAGCTTTTCAGAGGATTCACACAATGGCGACACCTACAACGTGCTGACATGAGGAAAGTTTGCAACTGATTTCTCATACACAAACAGCAGTTGACCGGCGTTGCCTGGTGAAACGTTGTTGTGATGCGTCGTGTACGGAGGAGAAATGCGACCTTTGATAAAGGTCGGATTGCAGCCTAATGCGATTGCGATTTATCGCATCGCGTCACTTATGCTCGCGTTGGTCGTGATTCAATGACTGTTAGCACAATATGGAGTCCGTGGGTTCAGGAGGGTAAAAACGAACGCCGTGCTGGATCCCAACGGCCTCGTATCACTAGAAGTCGAGACGACAGGCATCTTATCCGCATGTCTGTAACGGATCGTGCTGCCATATCTCGATCCCTGAGTCAGCAGATGGGGAAGTTTGCAAGACAACAACCATGTGCACGAACAGTTCAGCGACGTTTGCAGCAGCATGAACTATCAGCTCGGAGACCATGGCTGCAGTTACCCTTGACGCTGCATGAGAGACAGGAGCGCCTGCGATGGTGTACTCGACGACGAACCTGGGTGCACGAATGGCAAAACGTCATTTTTTCGGATGAATCCAGGTTCTGTTTATAGCATCATGATGGTCGCATCCGTGTTTGGTGACATCGCGGTGAATGCACATTGGAAGCGTGTATTCGTCATCGCCATATTGGCGTATCACCCGGTGTGATGGTATGGGGTGCCATGAGTTACACGTCTGGGTAACCTCTTGTCGCATTGACGGCACTTTGAACAGTGGACGTTACATTTCAGATATGTTACGACCCGTGGCTCTACCCTTCATTCGATCCCTGCGAAACCCTACATTTCAGCAGGATAATTCACGACCGCATGTTGCAGGTCCTGTATGGGCCTTTCTGGATAAAGAAAATGTTCGACTGCTGCCCTGGGCACCACATTCCCCATATTTCTCACCAATTGAAAACGTCTGGTCAATGGTGGCCGAGCAACTGGTTCGTCACAATACGCCAGTCACTACTCTTGATGAACTGTGGTATCGTGTTGAAGCTGCATGGGCAGCTGTACCTGTACACGCCATCCAAGCTCTGTTTGACTCAATGCCCAGGCGTATCAGGCCGTTATTACGGCCAGGGGTGGTTGTTCTGCGTACTGGTTTCTCAGGATCTATGTACCTAAATCGCGTGAAAACGTAATCACATGTCATTTGTAGTATAATATATTTGTCCAGTGAATACCCGTTTATCATCTGCATTTCTTCTTGGTGTAGCAATTTTAATGGCCAGTAGTGTAATCCTTATACTAGGACATTTGTTGAGTTTGCAGTGGGGGACCGTGTGAAAAGCTTTCCGGAAACTTAGGAATATTGAATCGGCCTACTGTCTTCATCCATGTCCGGTTATTGTCCGTATTAATGACTCATGTCTTCAAGTATATAAACACAGAACTCATCCAGTGCTAGTACAGTTTTCTCTCTGTTGTCATATTTGCCGGACGGTGTGGCCGTGCGGTTCTAGGCGCTTCAGTGTGGAACCGCGTGACCGCTACGGTCGCAGGTTCGAATCCTGCCTCGGGCATGGATGTGTGTGATGTTCTTAGGTTAGTTAGGTTTAAGTAGTTCTAAGTCTAGGGGACTGATGACCATAGATGTTAAGTCCCATAGTGCTCAGAGCCATTTCAATCATTTTTTGTCATATTTACGTGTAAACACACAAACACACACACACACACACACACGGTGAAAGAAATCGATAACTTCAATACCATTTTTCATGCAAATATCTATCCCCAAAGTTATTATTTCTTTCATGTAGCTAAGTACCATTTTGCACGCAAAGCAGTATCTACCAAGTTGTTATTACCTTAACGTAGCTCACAAACAGAAAGTCGTAAGAACATACAACTACTACTAACGTGACCTGATCGTATTATAGTTATTTCATGGAGGTTCTGTGTAGACACTAAGAATTTTAGTCACAAAATTTGAGAAAATAGAAAGACTTTACTTTGGAAAAGCTTACTTCATCTACTCCCCTGCGTTTAGCTACAGCGAATGACGTACGACGGCGGAAGCACACGTTTTCTTGTAGTCTATTTGGGCTTCGCACCTGCTTTTTCGACATCCGTGGTTCACTGCCTGTTACATACACACAGGCAAAGATCGTTCTTATAAAATGATGAAGAAATAAATAATCACGCTTAATTATTGTCAAATCGTTGTCTAAAGAAAAAGTTGAAACAAGCATTTTTGTCTGTGTCTGTATTTGATTTTAAATCTCATACTATCAGAGTATCTTATGTAGGTAACAACATACGACGAGCATAAGGTACTTTTTCATTCATGCGGTCGAATATACTTTATGCACTGCAGTTTATTTCTGCCACAATCGTAACCCTGCGCCACACATCCTAAAGCGGTTTGCGGAGTATAGCTTGGATGTAGATGGGGATGTCTACATTTTTTTACTACACGCAGAAAATTCTCCCAGCAATTGACAGTTTGTCGATACTGACTCAGTAGGTTCTACTCCTATTACACACTTTACGAAGGTCTGCAAAGGACTTCCCCGGTTGAAAATTACTGTAAAGTTGAAATTAGCCGATACTGGTTCGAAAAAATAGTTTCGGTGGCAATAATGTCATTCCAGACAGCTCTGTTTCTAACTAGGCTACCTTCTTGAAGGCTCAGATGTATTGGCGTCAAAACATTTTGTAATTTTTGTTTTGTCATTGTTCATATGCAGAACATCTGCATGAGCAAATATTTTTCGCAGCCCAGATACATGAATACGCAGAGTTTCTGGTATGAGGATAAACACCGTATCAGTACAGGAACTCACTTTCAATTTATGGTTAAAGTTCAGTATAGTATGTAATGAAACTGGATATGTCTAGTCAACCACGTCTTATAATGTGGGATACAGCAGTACACCATGGGTACAGCCGACTTACAGGAGTCATACCAGAAACAGTTTTGAAATCACCACATACTCAGGAAGAAATAAATGGTGAACGATGAGCTTTTACTGCAACTACATCACTTCCACCAACGAGGTTCTTGTAAATATTAGTTATGATGTAGTACATAACATAAAGTTTAAAGGAGCCAAAGCTGGAAAACTTGGTGATCAAGCATCTTATCTGTTTCATCCTATACATCTTTGCTGAATACTGCGTCAAAATACTTTAGGATGAAAAAAATGAGTAACGTGCGCCACTGCCTTCAAACAACATTTCTCCGTGAATGTTCAAGTGACTGTACCACGTAAGAACAAAATGTATATAGCATGTTACGTGGAAACGTTGCGTAAGATAAATCCTTATAAATATATGGGAGTATAGAACATGAACTGATTTAGTTTTTTTCTACAGGTAGGTACCGACTGCGAAAATATACTACGTGGTCAAAAGTATCCGAACACCCACAAAAATATACGTTTGTCATATTAGGTTCATTGTGCTGCCACCTACTGCCACGTACTCCATATCAGCGACCCCAGTTGTCATTAGACATCTTGAGAGAGCAGAATGTGGCGCTCTGCGGAACTCACGGACTTCGAACGTCGTCAGGTGATTGCGTGTCACTTGTGTCATACGTCTGTACGTGACATTTCCACACTCCTAAACATCCCTAGGTCCATTGTTTCCGGTGTGATAGTGAAGTGGAAACGTGAAGGGACACGTACAGCACATAAGCGTACAGGCCGACCTCGTCTGTTGATTGACAGAGACCGCCGACAGCTGAAGAGGGTCGTAACGTGTAAAAGAGCACACATCTATCCAGTACATCACACAGGAATTCCAAATTGCCTCAGGATCCACTGCAAGTGCTATGACAGTTATGCGAGAGGTTAGAAAACATGGATTTCATGGTCGAACGGCTGCTCATAAGCCACATTCACGCCGGTAAATGCCAAACGACGTCTCGCTTGGTGTAAGGAGTGCAAACATTGGACAACTGAACAGTGGAAAAACGTTGTATTGAGCGACGAAACACGGTACACAATGTGGCGATCCGATGGCAGGGTGTTGGTATGGCGATGATGTTTTAAGCACCTTCTTGCTCCCCACTGTTGAAGAGCAATTTGGGGGTGGCGATTGAATCTTTAAACACGATCGAGCACCTGTTCATAATTCACGGCCCGTGGCGGAGTGATTACACGACAATAACATCCCTGGAAAGGACTGGCCTGCACAGAGTCCTGACCTGAATCCTATAGAACACATTGGGGATGTTTAGGAACGCCGACTTCGTGCCAGATCTTACCGACCAGCAACGATACCTCTCCTCAGCGCAGCACACCGTGAAGAATGGGCTGCCATTCCCCAAGAAACCCTCCAGCACCTGATTCAACGTATGGCTGCGAGAGTGGAAGGCTAAGGGTGGGCCAACACCATATTGAATTCCAGCATTACCGATGGAGGGTGCCACGTACTTGTAAGTTATTTTCAACCAAGTTTTCGAATACTTTTGATCACATAGTCTACGTTCAGGTATACCACTTCCTGTAATTTCCCCTTAGACATTTTTATAAGTGTGTGGTAGGATATTGTTTCTATCAGAACCACACTGTGTATGAAAAATACAACATTATTGTAGGAAATGTTTTAATGTAAACGTAGCAAGAACACGACTCATATGAACATAGTGTTTGAATTACTTTGTAACACGTAAATTAAATTTTAACACATTTTGTTGCAGGCAGGTAGCTTCTGTGAAAAAAACGTCCTGCTGTACCGACATTTGTGTGTCAAAGAGCTTGTAACAAATTGATAATATGAAAGAGATTATGAGCGTATTAACAATAATTGGTTCCTCACTTTCTTCGCGCAAATAAATTTTTTGGTCCCAAAGAATAGATTAGCATCGTAATAGTATCTTTCTCGTTAAATTTCATTAAATGATATTTTCTTTTACGTGTTACAAAATGCTTAAATTGCGATGCACCTGATTACCACGGACCAAAAGAATTTTTTTTTTTTTTTGTGGTCTTACCACTCGTGTGGCTCAAAGCACCATCCAGGTAAATTATCTGGAAGCCTCTGTACTATTCATTTCAAATATAAACCAGTTTATCGCTGGAAACTAAAGTTCTCCATTCCTTTTGAAAATATAGATCAGTTCTGTCAATGCAGATCCCCAGGTATTAGATGTAATTTATTCCAAACAGCATACATGTCCTTGCCTGAAATATTACAAATGTGACACTTTTTTATGTACTCTTTCAATGCAGAATAAATCGTTAATTCCTCTGCCGATAACAGTCCATTTAATCTCACGCATATCGGAAATTGTAAACTCGTTTTACTCCCCGAAATAGAACTGTCATGATCTAGCCTGTGTCTGCATCTACATCTGTATTCCTCAGACCACCTTGTGGCGTATGGTGGAGGGTACTCTCGTGGTATCGCGGTCCCGTTCTCGCTTCCCGAACACGAGGTCCCCGGTTCGATTCGCGGCTGGGTCAGGGATTTTCACCTGCCTAGAGATGACTGGGTGTTTGTATTGTCCTCATCATGAAAGTGGCGAAATTGGGCTGAGCATAGATTCGGAATTTGTGCGGGCGCTGATAACCGCGCATTTGAGCGCCCCACAAACTCATCATCATCATCATCATCATCATCATCATCATCATGTAACTTCCCCCTCCCCCTTCGTTTCCTATTCTAGCTGCGAATGATTCAAGGGAAGAACGATTGCTGGTAAGCCTATGCGTGGGCTCGAATCATCCGAGCTTTATTTTCATGGACTTTTCGCAAGATATATGTTGGAGGAAGCGACATATATGTTGAGTCGTCGTGGAACATACGCTGCACGGGACGTACGTTCTACACCGTGATGCAGCACGTCTCTCTTGCAGCCTTGGCCGCTGGAGTTGATTGATCATCTCCGTGACGCTTCCTAAATCAGCCTTTAACGAAACACGCTGCTCTTCTTTGGGTCTCTGTCAGTCCTGTCTGGTAGAGATCCCAGACTGACGAGCAATATTCGAGTGCTGATGGAACTAGAGTTATGTAAGGTACCTTCTTTGCTGATGGACTACAGTTCCAGAGGATTCTTTCAATGACTCTTCAATCAGGCATCTATCTCTCATAAGATTAGTTTTACGTGGTCGTTCCACTTTAAATCGCTATGTACGATACTTCTAGATAATGTACGGAAGTAACTGCTTCCTCTGATTGTTCTGTAATCGTGTAACGGTTCTTTATTTCTGTGTAGAAGCAATACGTTACATTTGTTTATGTTGAGCGTCAATTGCCGCTCCCTGCACCATGTGTCGATCCTCTGCAGACCTTCCACCATTTTGTTACAATTTTTTTAGTGTTGCGACTTCTCTGTATAGGCCCTACAATAGTTACCCCCACGAAAAGTCTCACTGAACTTCCGATGTCTGCTATGTCATATATACATACTGTGAAAAGTAATCGATCTACAACGTTCCCTCCTAATTCAAGTTTAAAAATCCTTGGGTTATCAGACATTTTTCATTACTTTCAGACAAACTGTTAAAATCTGTGATGAACTGTACACCAACGGATAAGAAGTATTACTTAATGGTTCAAATGGCTCTGAGCACTATACGACTGAACTTCTGAGGTCATCAGTCGCCTAGAACGTAGAACTAATTAAACCTAACTAACCTAAGGACATCGCACACATCCATGCCCGAGGCAGGATTCGAACCTGCGACCGTAGCTGTCCCGCGGTTAAGTATTACTTGGATACAAATAACTTTCTGATTAGGTTTCAATGAATTAGTACTGCAGTTTTTTGAATAGTTTGTCTTATTATCTATAAATACCACGTGGCTATATCGTACGGGGCTGGCAGAGTCCCATGAACAACAGAAAGTTTGTAACCTGATACCGGACATTGTCTAAATCGCCCTTATCTGAGCGATGAAGATTACTGGTGAATCCACATAGTTGTTTGAAAAAATGGCACTGTGTGATGAAACAGAGTTATTACAAAGAATATAAAAGGCCGTCGCGTTTCAGTACCACGAAAGAGTAGTTTCCTTCTGCAGTAAGGACATCTGAACTGAGTTTCCGAACAAGATTCTACATTTGATGTAAAAGCATGTAACACGGTCGACTTCACTTATTAGTTGTTTCTCGTGTTAGCAACAGAATTTGGCTCATCTAACGATTGTGTATGAATACACTAAGCAGATTCAGAAGGATGTAGGTTGCAGTAGGTACTGGGAGATGAAGAAGCTTGCACAGGATAGAGTAGCATGGAGAGCTGCATCAAACCAGTCTCAGGACTGAAGACCACAACAACAACAACAACAACGATTGTGTGTTAGAAACTGTATTTACTGTATTTTGATACGCTTAGTCGTCTTTTCTCTATAAGCTACGAACTGGTATTACGATTTAGCCCACTTGCTTGATGAATTACATTACGATAGTTTTCAAACACCTTTTTTCGGTCATCAGTCTTCTGACTGGTTTGATGCAGCCCACCACTAATTCCTCTTCTGTGTCAACCTCTTCCTCTCAGGGTAGCACTTGCGACACACGTCCTCAATTATTTACTAGATATATTCCGATCTCTGTCTTCCTCTACAGTTTTTGCCCTCTACAGCTCCCTCTAGTATCATGGAAGTCATTCCCTGATGTCTTAAGAGATGTCCTATCATCCTGTCCCTTCTCCTTGTCAGTGCTTTCCACATGTTCCATTCCTCTCCGATTCTGTGTAGAACCTCCACATTCTTTACGTTATCAGTCCACCTAATTTTCAACATTCGCCTGCAGCACCACATGTTTCACGCCGTTTAAGTTGTTTGAATCACTTGTCAAACTATCAAATCATTGTTACATATGGAGAAAAAACAATGGTCCTACATCAGAATCCTGTGATACAGCACTTTCTACTCTCACTGCCTTACGCTTCCCATGGGTTCACATTTGTTCCCTGTTACTTAGCACTGGAAAACAGATACCTTTTTCAGAAACTCAGCGGCGGAGTGTTAGCTGATTTGAAATTTCCTGTTAGATTAAACTTTGTGCCGCAGTGGGACTCGATCCGCGGACCTTTGTCTTTCACTTCCAACAACCTTACCGATTCAAAAAAAAGTGAACACGTGATATTTAAGTTAATGACTGAATAATTTGAACACATTTACTTTCGCTATTAGCACACACTTCTTTTTTCAGTCACCAGTTTTCTGGCTAGTCGGATATGACCGACCTCATGTTCCTTTCCTGCACTAACCTCTTAACCTCGGTGTAGCTTTTACATCTATGTTCTCAGTTACATCCTGGTTGCATTGGAATCTCTGTCTTCCCTGCATTTTTTATTCTCTGCACCTACCTCTCGTATCATGGTAGTTATTCGCTATGTTTTAACGCATTATCTTGTCCCTTCTCTTTGCCAGTATTTTCGATATCTTAGTTTTTTCGCCGATTACAGGGAGAATCTCCTCATTTCTTATTTAATCACAATACCTAATTTTAAATACTGTTCTTTTGCACCACGTCCCAAACGCCCCAGTTCTGCCCTGTTTCGGTTTTTCCACCGATCACGATTCACTACCATACCACGTTGCGCTCCAAACATACATTCTCAGAAATTTCTTCCTCAAATTACATTCACTAGGGTGAGCGCCGCCTATTATTCTGATTACACGCTTTCGTATAATGAATACTTTCTCTCTTAATGACTAATTGCCCCAAAATATGATGCCATATGAAAATAGGCATAGTAGGCTAATTTACTGATAGGTTCATCACCAAAAGTTGCAATAACCTTAATAGCATACGTGGCTGAACCTAACCTTTTCAGCAGATCATCGATGTGTTTCTTCCAAGTCAATTTTTCATCAATGCACACACCCAGAAATTTTGATCATTCTGCCTTAGCAACAGACTTCTGTTCATAGTGTATATTTATCAATGGTGTTACGCCATTTACTGTACAGAATTGTATAAACTGTGTTTTCTCAAAATTTTGTGAGAGTCCATTTGCAGGGAACCACTTAATAATTTTCTGAAAGACACTATTTACAATTTTCTCAGCGGATTCTTGCTTGTTACATGTGACTACTACACTTGTATCATCAGCAAATAGACTTATCACAGCCATGAATGCCCATTTCCCCTGACCACTTTATATCCTCCTTTCTTAGGCCGTCATGGTTATTTTTGCTTCCAGGGGAGTAGCATTCTATAACTTCGTCTACTTCGTGGCCATCAGATTCGAAGTAAAGTTTTTCCCTAGTGTCAATACTGTGACTTCTGATTACTTTTGTATCTTTGCGGTTTATTCTCAATCCATGTGCTGTACTCATTAGACTGTTCACTTCATTCAATCTTTCTTTTATTTCCGCTATTGCTTCTTCCATGTGCAGATTGAGAAGCAGGGGTGAGACACTGCATTCTTGCCTCCTTACACCCTTCGTAAACCGACCACTTCGTTCGTGGTCTTCCAGTTCTCGGCCCCTGTACATATTGTATATTACCCTTGCTTCCTTAAACTTACTCCTAGTTTACTCAGAATTTCGAACATCTTGCACCATTTTACAGTATCGAATGCTTTCTGTAGGTCGATAAATCCTATGAACGTGTCTTGAGTTTTATTCAGTCTTGCTTCCGTTATCAACCGCAATGTCAGAACTGGCTCTCTGGTGTCTTTAGCTTTCCTAAAGCCAACTGATCATCTAACAGATTCTCAATTTTCTTTTCCATTCTTCTGTACATTATTCTTGTCAGCGACTGGGATAGATAAACTGTTAAGTTGGTTGTGCAATAATTCTCTCACTTGCCGGCTCTTGCTATCTTCGGAATTGTGTGGATGGTGTTTCTCCGAAAGTGTGATTGTATATCCCCAGCCTCACACATTCTACACAACACCGTGAACAGTCGGTATGTTGCCACTTCATCCAATGATTTTAGAAATTCCGATGGAATTTTATCCATCCCCTCTGCCCTTGACAGAGGGCGTTCAAGTAATCACTGCCTAAACACATGCGTCCAAGCGACAGTTTTTGGTATAAAGTTAGTAACGTGTACCAGCAATCTCCAGTCTAATACATTCACCTGAAGAAAGCTGAATGGTTGTCAGCCGAAATATAGCTACAAGATGTCGAAGTCATCCAACTGTTGTTTCATGGAATACTCCTACGCTGCGAAACCATCACAAATCGCTTCATTAATGTTATTCATGTTTAGTGTTGTTGTCAGATCTGCTAAGGTACACAAGGGACGTGAACAGCGTCAGACGCTGTGTGATAACCTTGTACGGGTACCGCATACTCCTGTGAGACAACGTTATCAGTACCTTACGGAGTTTGGAAGGGGCTACATTTACGGTCTCCATTTAAACATCTTATCGAATAATGCAAAATCCAGATTTGTGGAGTATTCAAATGTGACGGTGACCAGATATATTGAATTGCATGGGAACGCGAATGCAAGCATACCCGTCATTAGTGTTTCAGGCGACCACGAATCCCACAAGGGAAAATGCAACCCTGTGACATTCTGTGTCACCCTGAACCACTGGTCGGCGACTAGCAGTAACAGCAATAGGGACTTACAGTCTCACGCATAGACTACGCTTAACACCACAACACAAATGGCTGCATTTACAGTGGTTCAGAGAGTGAAAAACATGAAGTGCTGATTAATGGAGACACATTGTGTTTAACCATGAATAGAGGTTCGGCATTGCCTGTCATTTGCGAGTATGGCGGCGATTTGGCAAGAGGCCCATACTTCGAATGTTCTACTAAGTCACATCGGTGTTCCTCCTGGCATAATTGTGTCGGGAGCCATCGGGTATGATGTCAGGTCGTGGCTGGTACTGACTGAGGGAAATCCGAAGGCACAAGTGACGTTTTGATCATCCTGCACTCTCATGTGTTTCTTACCGTGCGATATTATAGTGGTGACTTTTTCAGCAGGACAATGCTCGTCCGTATCCGGTACCAGCGTCTATGCACTCCCTGCGTGATGTTGAGGTATCCCCTTGCGATCAAGACGCCCAGAGCTGTGCCTCACGGGACGTGTACAGAACCAGCTCGGACGTCAGCTCCGACGACACTAAGGACTAGTTGCAACAGTTGCGGGCCAACTTGCTCCAGGAGAGGTTGCGACAGTTTTGCGTCACACTTTCCTACCTAACCAGTGCATACTTCCAGGACAGAGGAGATGCAACTTCATACTGATAAAAGGGCTGATTCTGTAAAGTCCTTTATAATCAGTGAAATACACTGAAGCGCCAAAGAAACTGGCATAGGCACGCGTATTCAAATACAGAGCTTATGTAAACAGGCACAATACGGCGCTGCTGTAGCACCAAGGCAGCGATGAAGAGGGGATTTTCACCTACAACCATTTTTCAAATGTTCCGTTAATATCAGGAATGCTGTAAAACATCAAATCTCCGACGTAGCTGCGGCCGGAGAAATCTCCTGCAGGAACGGGACCAACGACAACTACAGAGAATCGTTCAAAGTGACAAAAGTGCAACCCTTCCGCAAATTTCTGCAGATTTAAATGCTGTCCCATCAACAAGTGTCAGCGTGCGAACCATGAACGAAACATCATCGATATGGGCTTTCTGAACCGAAGGCCCACTCGTCTACCCTTGATGACTGCACAACACAAAGATTTACGCCTCGCCTGGGCCTGTCAACATCGACAATGGACTGTTGAACACTGGAAACATGTTGCCTGGTCGGAAGACTCTAGTTTCAAATTGTATCGAGTGGATGGACGTGTATGGATATGGAGACAACCTCATGAGTCCATGGATCATGCATGTCAACATTGGACTGTTCAGCTGGTGGAGGCTCTATAATGGTGTAGGGCGTGTGCAGTTGTAGTGATACGGGATCCCGGGCACGTCTAGATACGAGTCTTGCAGGTGACACGTACGTAAGCATCCAGCCTGATCACCTGCATCCATTCATGTCCATTGTGCAGTCCGACGGATTTGGCCAATTCCGGCAGGACAATGCGGCACCCCACACGTCCATAATCACTACAGCCTGGCTCCAGGACACACTTCTGAGTTTTAACGCTTCCGCTGTCCACCAAACTCCCCCGAGATGAACATTATTGATCGTATCTGGGATGCCTTGCAACGTGCTTTTCAGAAGAGATCTCCACCCCCTCGTACTCTTACGGATTTATGGACGGCTCTGCAGGATTCATGGTGTCAGTTCCCTCCAATCCTACTTGAGACATCAGTCTAGTCCGTGCCAAGTCGTGTTGGTGCACTTCTGCGTGTTGCTGCACTTCTGCGTACTCGCGGAGGCCCTACAAGAAATTAGGCAAGTGTACCAGTTGCTTTGGCTCTTCAGTGTAATATCAAATAATCTCTCAACTCGTGAAATTCCGAATCCCTTTCTTCTCTCCTTACGGGTGCTTCACAGTCACTATAGATTTGAAAAATACGCTAATTATGAGGAACCAGTCAGCACAGTTCGCAGGACATCGTCGTGGACGCATTGCAAATGGGCCCGACACGCCCAGAGTTAGCAGCTCGGTAGCCACAAAGGATAGGAATAAATATAAACAGTGAACTTTACGTCTTTGAACTAAAGCATATTCTTCACAATCCCAGTTTCAAAGTTATTGTTAATTTCGATGTCATTCAACAGGAAATACTTTTTGTATCTGGCGCGAAACTTCCAAACACGAATGAGAGAATAGTAACGGATAATATTAAACGGATGAGAGATACTCTAAGATACAAATAAAAATCTCTCGTTATTTGAAATAATCGTGGAACGACATGCTTATGTGATGGACAGCACCGTATGATGGGATAATGTGCTTTGCGATAGCTGCAACATGTATGACAAACACAGAAGCCAAATTAAACGGCAGATGATTAATTAGTAACTTCAGTGCACTGGCCTCGAAAAACAGCCTATCTGCTTTGTCATGGCGACCGCTGCAACTGATGCGGTCAATCGCAAACATTTGTCCCCGTCTGCGGTCGATAAATATTCACCTCCAAACGCCAGGGAGGCGACCCACGCAAACACAGCTCCACCAAATAACGCGATCATTTATCGTGTCATGTAACGTATAAACCATAATAATGAGAAACGTGCCGACAACCCCATCCAGAACGAAGAATACCTAACGAACCACACACAGACGAGAGACAACTTTCCCAGCTTCATGGGGAATCAAACCAATTTCTCAATATTTCATAGGGTCTCTTAAATTTATCTTACCACATGGATAAACCACTATAGATTTACTATCGACGTTCAAAAAAAGGCAGTATAAGCTAAACATTAAGTGAAATGCAGCGACAAAATTTTGATTCCTGGCTACCGTAAACCACAAAAGCTTATAATTTTCTTGTTAAGGGATAATTACTTTGTCTTGATGGCTACCAACGTATTAATAACATCAATATGTTAGAAAAGTTTTGTCTTTACTTAGTAAACACGTACATCATTTTAGCTCACATAACTTGTGTTCTAACATAGTGGCATGTTACCAACCCAACATCGTTAAACAATAATTGAAACAGTTAGTAAGAAATTCCATCTTGGAATTTTTTTGAAAATTGTTATTTTTAAATCATCACTAACTACTTCATAGTTCGCAATCCAAAAGATGCCTTAAGGCCACTAAACATGTCATTGGCAATAAATCAACAGATGTTTTCAACAATGAGAGAGTTGGCTGAAAGCCACAGTAACACTTTAATGAATACATTATTGTTTTAATTTGAGTCGCTCTCAGTACTCAAAGTCAGTTGGTACGGAATCATGGTCTACAATAATTTGATTGAATAGGTTTAGCAAGCGCAAGACTGTAAGTGTCATGTTTAAAAATATTATTGTTATTTTAACCTAAATATTAAAGTTGTCAAGGTAATAAGTTAACATAGATCATCTCGAGTATAAAGGCCATTTATCAAAATCATATTTTCCAGTGGCAAATGTTTATTAATTTTACTGGTTTCGGATTAGTGTATTGAGTAATTCAGTATTCATTAAAATACAGTCTCTTCACTTCCTTTTGCCTTTACAGAGATAGTTGATACCCTGCATCAACTGCAAGAGGGCAGAGACTGTGATCTATGATGTAAGTAAAATGATGTGATTTTACGTGTGAAAAACATCGCGAATCATGTATAATGCTGCAGCTGAATGAAACAGCCCACTGTATCGTCCTTATTGTGCACCATCGTGTACACAGGTGTGACTTTCCATAAATAGTAGTAATCTTTGGATCTTTCACTCATAGTTCCACGCTTGTGGCTGTACATAATATGTGAGATGTAAAACAACTAAGAATACTAGGAGAAATGCTACTGTCACACCTAAATATTATGTACAATCCACTTTTAACTGAAATAGTATGTAAATTTTGGTTATAAGTCAAAGAGTTTCTAGGAGTCTGTCAGTGACGTGGTATGTTCAGTCGATCTTTGAAAACTTGGGATCGGCAGATAACTGGAATTGTGTAACAGGAGGGAAAACGACTACAGTTACAGTATGGTCAACTGCAAATCGATTCCTGAGGTAATAAGAACTGAATAAGCAAGCTTAATGTTAGAATGAGGGCACACGAACTAAGGTGCACATACTATCATTAATAAACATAGTAAAAGTATACTCACAGACATTGTATTCTCTAGTTGGATGTATGAAATGCTTCAGCTTTCCAAAAGCGATCATGAAGTATAATCTACATAGCAGAAGAGAGTGTTCATAATCCGTGACTACGTAATCAGTGTGAACGATGACGATAAAGTTGCCTGCCATGACTTTCTGAAAACTTCATATTTTGTCAGTACAGACCGTTAGCTTGGAAAAAGAACGCTTTGTCTCCCTAATAAAAGAAATAACTTTATGGAATACATGGATATCTCCGTCGGAAGACTGACTTATCCCCTGGAGCAATGACAACTAAATGTTCGTTGATTCGGCGGAGTCGTGTCACCTTGCTGTGTTTTTTCACCTCATCTCGAGATTTACAAATCTGGATTTACACGACAAAATAAGAAATCATTGTTTAGGTGAGAGGGTCAGTTAGGAGGAAAATGTCATTCTCATCTGAATATTCCTCTCTAGTAGCGCTTATTTCAGAAGACAGCTTTTTATCTTCTAATCAACGCGAATTTTGGTAGTTTCCTCGCAATGACTGAAGTTTTCCTTGTTCGCTCGCCAGAGGGCTCCTCCCCTCAGGTCTTGGAACGTCGACTGCATTTGTTTAAGAGGGCACGTCGTCCTGGAGCAAGCATATAGCTATTCACACGAAATACGGCCGAGATGGAGAAACTTTACAAGGATATATTACATGACTCGAGGATTAGACTACTTTTCCCAGATCCGGTGCATTTGAGCGAGGGAAAAAGTAGCCGAGAAAGAGTGCGTAGCACCTCCCAGTCCGCAGAATTCTTTAAAATTATGACGTAAAGCAGAAAATACAGACAAAGTCGCGAGTGGTATCACGCCATCAAACTTTTCCATTTAAACTCTTCCCGCGAGAATTTGTCTACCTACGAGTCTTGTGAGAAACGTACTTGGAGCATTGTAGCTTTATATTTAGTCAGTACTGTTATATTCGCTTTTGACAGAAAGAAACGAAATATACTCTCTTGTTAGTTCTATATTAGATCAATGTCGAGTTTATTATCTGGTTTAGCGTTACTCATACGAATAATAAATTTCATCGGGCTACTAGTACCAAGCATCGCTGCGTAGTGGCAAGAACACTGGGGTCGTACATCGAACGTTGGGTTTAAAATTACATTCTGGAAAACTTCATTTGAATCATTCATAATATCCCTACATCACTGCAAGTGATTCCAGGATGCTTTCTCAAGATAGTCGGCGCTCAATTTCCACGTCTTGTCGAAGTCCACTGCCCCTTACTAAGTTACTTTAAGGTCTACGATATTTTGAAAATAAACTTTCTTTCTTACTTCGGAAGAAGAACATATACTTTTCTTAGTCGCAATCAGTCAAATGACTTATTTATTTCAATCGACTGAGGAGTGAGTTCGGAAACAACACATCGTTATGTTATGGAGAGCACTTCTAACACCGATCTTTACCCTACAAATTTTTCTCACTCTTTTGAGGAATAAATATGACAAAATTCACTTACATAATGGGAAACATACTGAAAAAGTGTGTTATACAATAACGCTTTCTTAGTTCCTTGTTTACAGTCATGGTGAGGTACATTATCATGAATTAGTTGAAATTTCCCGTAACACTAACCTTGGTATCTACATCACAAAGCAGGTACCACTTCTGAAAATTACTACTATTTCTTATTTCGCACTAATCCAACATAACACGTAGCCGGCGTATTTCAACATCAAGAAAATGATAGAAAGATTTCAAATTTTTTTTTTTCGCTGAACTATGTATCATATCGTTTTGGGCTCGTTGTGCATGTTTTGTAACATTATGTTATGGGTGGAAATCAAAACTGAAAATGGCGAATTAAATTTCATTATTCTGACAACATATTTTTTTTTTCTGTCGTTCAGTTCTGCTATCCATCTTCTTTGACAAAGCATCGTGTTAAAAAGTCTATCCTGGCTTATGAGGAGTTGCTCTACCACTGTAACCCGGCATTTTCAACACCCTTCGCACTCTGTGCTGGCTGGATCGCTGGTAGCACATCGGAATTTACGAATGATTCCTCCCGCTGATACCATGAGAGTTTTCGTAACCAACCTCCACGGTCGCTGTCCAGAAGTATTTGAAGTTTATCTGTGCTTGGCTTAACTGTGTTGTTGTTTCGCATTTCCTCTTCGCAGTAACATCACCAACAGTCCACACGGGCAGTTTGAAAAAGGGCTGAAATGTCTCTGATGGATTTGTTACTTAGATGACATCCAGCAACTAGTTCTCGTTCGAAGTCACTGAGCTCTCATGACCTACCCATTTTGTCCAGATGCTCTTGACCAGATAGTGTATTCGGTGAGGGACTAGCCAACGCTTCCCTGACTCTGGTGTGTGTGGTCAGCGACTGCACAACCCTTCCCCTGACATCGGACCATCAGGACTGTAATATGTGGTCAGGGGCTGTGCATGCTTCCCCTAATACTGTGCTGGTGTGGATAATTTTGGAGTGAGAGACCTCGCAACCTTCGCTGACTATTTTCCGAAATTGTGCATGGAAAACATGTCTCCAAGAATATGTCCTTCTGTCTAGACACTCAGAAAAAGTTTAAGTAACACGTTTGCAGCTATACGCGAACAAACAGGTTCAAGATACAGTCGATAAAAGACGTATCATTGGCCCCATTTCACCCAGTGGAAATACACCCCACACCACCATCGACTCGGGGAGTGGGAAATACTTCCTGATTTCACTGCCCGCATCTCGTGGTCGTGCGGTAGCGTTCTCGCTTGCCACGCCCGGGTTCCCGGGTTCGATTCCCGGCGGGGTCAGGGATTTTCTCTGCCTCGTGATGGCTGGGTGTTGTGTGATGTCCTTAGGTTAGTTAGGTTCAAGTAGTTCTAAGTTCTAGGGGACTGATAGAAGTTAAGTCCCATAGTGCTCAGAGCCATTTGAACCATTTTTGAACCTGATTTCACTGATGCTCATATCAGATAACAACTGCAGTGGAAATATCTCACGATTCGAGATACCTGCTTGTGCTTGACACTGTGGTGCGTTTGCACTTAGATAATACTTACTCACTATACCTAAAGATATGCAGTATTTAGCAGGCTTCACTTTCAGTATGCCTCTATCAGAATTGAAAAAAAAAAAAAAATGACTGGTTAACTCCAAGTCTTCAAATCTAACTTGAAAAGTTTCCGTCTGGCTCCCTTCTATTTTCTACAGAAGTTCCTCTATAATGACTTATTTCTTTTTATACTTCCTTAATATTTTTGTTACTTATAAATTCCTTACTTTCTTTTATTTATAAAATTTATAATCCCTGTTCTGTAAACTATTAATTGACACTTACCATGACCGAAACTTCAATTGCGTCACATTCAACTTCTCATCCGTGAAGAAACTGAAACTATTTGACACATCTCCTGATGATGAAAAAGTTCCTAAACTTCGTTAGGTCGTGGTTCTACTCAACCGTGATTCAGTTTGAGCACAGATTATTTAATACTAGCGTGTCACTGAGAGAAACTTCAAGACCATATCGGCAGTATCAGCAGAATGTGTTGCATTTATAATTTATGGAAAGTGACATGCTAGTTCGAAGCAAAAGTGGGAACAATATATAGATGAACTATAGAAAGGAAACGAAAGAGAAGATGAAGTACATGAAGATGAGATGTGATACTGCTAGAAGAATTTAACAAAGCACTGAAAGATATAAGTCGCAAGAAGACACCTTGTGGAGATGAAATTCCCTCATTATTATTGTCATTCTCAGGAGATCCAATCGCAAGTAAACTGTGCTACTTAAAATGCAATGTATGATTCAGACTGAAAAAAAGTGTTAATATTCCAATTACAAAGAAGGTAGATGCTAAAAGGTGTGAATATTGTAGAACCATCTGTTCAATAAGTAGTGGCGCCGCCACTATTTCGCAGGGGTGCTGAATAAAACAGCAGTGCTGCAAAATAGTGACGCTGTCACGGCTATTGCAAAAGACCTTGGGAGGGGGGCGAGGACGAAGCTGAAACACTGTTACGTCATACGCAGCAATGCCACTACCTGAGTTTTATGTCTGCATCTGAGCAGGGGGCCAATAGCGCAAAGATAGGGTAACTGCAACATCAGCATGCTGATTGCTATACCTACAAGCTACGATATTGCTTTAGCGCATGTGGGAGGAGGCAGAGCTACCACATCTACATGGATACTCTGCAAAACACATTTAAGTGCCTGGTAGAGGCTCAAGTAGGTACTGAACCAGTGTAAGTATTATCGAAACCGACCACAGCCTGGCAGCACCATCTACTAGCAGAGGTCTATCTACATCTACGTCTACGTGATTACGTTGCTACTCACAATGAAGTGCCTGGCAGAGGGTTCAATGAACCACCTCCAAGCTGTCCCCCTACCGTTCCACTCTCGAACGGCGCACGGGAAAAACGAGCACTTAAACTTTTCTGTGAGATCCCTGATTTCTCTTATTTTGTCGTGATGATCATTTCTCCCTATGTAGGTGGGTGCCAACACAGTGTTTTCACAATCGGAGGAGGAAACTGGTGATTGAAATTTCATGAGAAGATCCCGTCGCAAATCAAAATGCCTTCATTAAAACAAATGAATGCTACTGCAGTTCACGTATCATGTCTGTGGCACTATCTCCCCTATTTCGCGCTAATAAAAAACTAGCTGCCCTTCTTTGAACTTTTTCAATATCATCCGTCAGTCCCACCTGATGCGGATCCCACACCGCACAGCAATACTCCAAAATAAGGCGGACAAGCATGGTGTAAACAGCCTCTTTAGTAATCTGTTGCACCTTGTAAGTGTTCTGCCACTGAATCGTATTCTTTGGTTTGCTTTGCCCACAACATTATCTGTGTAATCATTCCAGTTTAGATTATTTGTAACTGTAATTAGTTGAATTTACAGCCTTCAGATTTGTGCGACTTATCTCCTAATCGAAATTTAGCGGATTTCTTTAAGTAATCATGAGGATAACTTCACACTTCTCTTTATTCAGGGTCAACTGCCACTTTTCGCACCATACAGATATCTTATCTAAATCATTTTGAAATTCGTTTTGGTCATCTGATGGCGTTACAAGACGGTAAATGACAGCATCATCTGCAAACAATCTAAGACGGCTACTGAGATCTTCTCCTATGTCGTTAACATAGATCAGGAACAATAGAGGGCTTACAATACTTCCTTGAGGAACGCCGGATATTACTTCTGTTCTGCTTGATGACTTGCCGTCTATTACTACAAACTGTGACCTTTTTGACAGGAAATCACGAATCCAGTAGCACAACTGAGGCGATATTTCATAGGCGCACAGTTTGGTTAGAAGACGCTTCTGAGAAAATCTAAAAATATGCAATCAATTTGATATTCCCTGTCGATAGCACTCATTACTTCATGAGTATAAAGAGCTAGTTGTGTTTCACAAGAACGATGTTTTCGTAATCCATTCTGACTTTGTGCCAATAAATCGTTTTCTTCGAGGTACTTCATAATATTCGAACACAGTATATGTTCCAAAACCCTACTGCAAATCGACGTTAGTGATATGGGCCTGTAATTCAGCGGACACTCCTACTTCCCTTTTTGGATACTCGTGTGGCTTGAGCAATTTTCCAGTCTTCATGTACTGTTCTTTCTGTGAGCGACCAGTTGTATATATTTGCTAAATATGGAGCTATAGTATCAGCATATTCTGAAAGGAACCTGAATGATATACAGTCTGGACCGGAGGCCTTGCCTTCATTAAGTGATTTCAGCTGCTATCCCGGTTGATAAGGCGACGTTGTCCTGTGAGCATCCACCCCGTGATTTGGCATTCACTAACTGAAGGCTGCTGTTGGAACTAAGTCCACTGCTGTCGACTTTGCACTGTCCAGCCGATGGGTCACATCTGCCGGCTAGTGTGGCAGAGCGGTTCTAGGCGCTTCAGTCTGGAATCGCGCGACCGTTACGGTCGCAGGTTCGAATCCTGCCTCGGTTATGAATGTGTGTGACGTACTTAGGTTAGTTAGGTTTAAGTAGTTCTAAGTTCTAGGGGACTGATGACCTCAGATGTTAAGTCCCATAGTGCTCAGAGCCATTTGAACCATTTGGGCCACCTCTGAGTCCACTTCAGCCACAGCCAGCCTTTTGTCGCAGAGGTCTGCTTCTCGTGACCAGGGCGGTGCGGCCACTTAACCACTTTCACTTGAGTGGGCATTCTGAAGCTGTACGCTTTCTATCGCAAGTGAAAACACCACTGATAAGGGCTGTCTTCTTCTGTTAAAATCATAGTGTGTGTGTGTGCGCGTCTATCGGTGCCCCCTGGCCTTAACCGCAGAGTCGTGCCCAGGCGGTACAAGAGCTGCCACGACTCCTTACGTCAGCATTCCTGTCCAGCCGCCAGCGTCGAGGCAAGCCAATGGTCGCCTGTTCCATCAGGGCGCTCCCCCTCCTCTCCCCCCCCCCCCTCCCACCAGACTCGCTGCTGTCAGCGCATACCCAGAGGGGCGCTGCCACGGTGGAGCATCAATACAAGTGTTCTTTGTTCTTCAATAAACCGTATGGCTAATAATGATGTTTCTATTATCCTGACAAAAAGCCACCACCACAACTCAACCCTGCCACTATAGGTCATCCACCCTACCCTGTACGAAGTCATCGTTTCAAATAACTGACACGAACAAACTCCTAAAGAACGGAGACACTTGGAGAAGCTGAACAAAGGGAAGATCAATTTGGTTTCCAGTAGGTACATGCAACGCAATACTGATTAGACAATCTTATCTTAAAGGTAGGCTGAAGAAAAATCTTTTCCACTTTATCGTACTTTTAGATGCAGAGGAAAATTCCGGATAAAAAGGTCACTAGAACACACACTTTGAAATTCTTGGGATATCAGGAATAAGATACACGGAGCGAAAGATTAGCTATAACTTATACGGAAAACAGAATGTAGTTGTAAAAATGAACAGACATGAAACTGAAGAAATAGTTGAGACTGACTGGCTACTTATCCCCCTTCTTATTCAATATGAGCAGGCAGTAAAGAAAATAAATTTGGTAACAGAATGAGAGTTGATGGAGAAGAAATAAAGTTTTAGGTTTGCAAATAACACTGTAATTGTGCCAGAGCCTGCATGGACTTGCAAGAGCAGTTGTAAATAATGTCTAGTGTCTTGAAATTAGGTTATAAGATGAACATCAAAAGAAAACAAGGGTAATAGACTCCAAAATTAAATCCGGTGATGCTGAGGAAATTACAGTAGCAAATTAGTCATTAAAAGTGTCGCGTGATTATAAAAGGACTTTACAACATTACTTCTGTACAAGATTTTACTGGCAACGCTTACGCAGGTAGAAGAGGAAGGTGATACCTCGTGGCATCATACTAGACTTTCATCCCATGTATTCACTTTCACTTTAACTAATATGAATTGTTGATTCGTTGCTAAAAACAGTGTCTCATCTTCCTCAACCCGACGCAACATTTCAGTACAAAATACGTTGCGTGCCTCCTTACCTGAGTCCGTGAGAGGAAATAACAATGTATGTCTGCGTGGCTTCAGGTACAGTATATTTTGTGACACTGTTTGTACAGCTGATTCAGGAGATCCAAGCTTTCGCGACACAAGATGCGCTGATTTTCTGGCACTGTGAACAAAATTCTGTCCCACTCGCTCGATGACAGCCTCATAAACTCAAAGGCGATATGGAGATATGTTATGACGAATCCTACAACCAGTTTGAAGTATTTTCTGATGCCAGGACTAAGATGAAGTTGTGCTAGACTTTTTTTTATGATACTCGATACCCAATTTACTTTTAAACACTTGTTGCTGATTTTGTTTGCCCCATCTAAAACATGCAACTGGCGCTTTCGGGTTCTGTAAGTCTGCCATTTTCAACTTTCTTTTGTTCCTACTGGTGTAACTCGATACTACAACAATACGTGAATGAAACTTGAAGTATTTTGCTACAAGATGGCACCTTGACCACATTTCAAAGCCGTCACAGTAAAATTATAAACGTAAGTTAAGCAGTAAAGTTCTTTTAGAAGCTCTCTGTATTAGACAAGTTTTGTTATTACGGCAGCTCGATAACTAATGACAGCCGAAGTAGAGTCGATATAAAGCGTAGAATGTCAATATCTGGAAAGCCTTTTAAGAAAACGAGAAACGTTTTAACAATTAAAGCAATGAGAAGTATTTTCTGAAAATATTTTTCCTGTAAGTGAAACATAGACTATAGGATATACGGACAACAAGAGAAATGCTCTGCTACAGAAGAACGCTTAGGATTGGACGCGGCGCCAGAATAAATAGTGAAGAGGAAATCAATGAAATTGGGGAGAAATGGGTGTTATCGTACAACTCGACTAAAAGAATGGTTCATTTCATAGAATACTTTCTGAAGATCTAAACAATAGCCTGATTAGTTATGGAGGGAAGTGCTGGAGATAATTGTGAACATATGGAGGTAGGTTGCAATAGGGATGCAAGGATGAAGAGGCTTGCATATAATCGATTAGGATTGAGAGCTGCATCAAACTAGTCTGCGGGCTGAAGACCACAACATAAGCCACGTATCAAGCCACTAAATTAAAATAAATTATTCAGACCAGCGTTTATATAAATACACTACTGGCCATTAAAACTGCTACACCAAGAAGAAATGCAGATGATAAACGGGTATTCATTGGACAAATATATTATACTAGAACTGACATGTGATTACATTTTCATGCAATTTGGGTGCATAGGTTCTGAGAAATTAGTACCCAGAACAACCACATCTGGCTATAATAACGGCCTTGATACGCCTGGGCATTGAGTCAAACACAGCTAGGATGGCGTGTACAGGTACAGCTGCCCATGCAGCTTCAACACGATACCACAGTTCATCAAGAGTAGTGACTCGCGTATTGTGACGAGGCAGTTGCTCGGCCACCATTGACCACACGTTTTCAATTGGTGGGAGATCTGGAGAGTGTGCTGGCCAGGGCAGCAGTCAAACATTTTCTGTATCCAGAAAGGTCCGTACAGGATCTGCAACATGCGGTCGTGCATTATCCTGCTGAAATGTAGGGTTTCGCAGGGATCGAATTAAGGTTAGAGCCACGGGTCGTAACACATCTGAAATGTAACGTCCACTGTTCAAAGTGACATCAATGCGAACAAGAGGTGACCGAGACGTGTAACCAATGGCACCCCATACCATCACGCCGGGTGATACGCCAGTATGGCGATAACGAATACACGCTTCCAATGTGCGTTCACCGCGATGTCGCCAAACACGGATGCGACCATCATGATGCTGTAAACAGAACCTGGATTCATCCGAAGAAATGACGTTTAGCCATTCGTGCACCCAGGTTCGTCGTTAAGTACACCATCGCAGGCGCTCCTGTCTGTGATGCAGTGTCAAGGGTAACCGCAGCCGTGGTCTCCGAGCTGATAGTCCATTCTGCTGCAAACGTCGTCGAACTATTCGTGCAGATGGTTGTTGTCTTGCAAACGTCCCCATCTGTGGACTCAGGGATCGAGACGTGGCTGCACGATCTGTTAGAGCCATGCGGATAAGATGCCTTTCACCTCGACTGCTAGTGGTACGAGGCCTTTGGGATCCGGCACGGCGTTCCGTATTACCCTCCTGAACCCACCGATTCCATTTTCTGCTAACAGTCATTGGATCTCGACCAACGCGAGCAGCAGTGTCACGATACGGTAAACCGCAATCGCGATAGGCTACAATCCGACCTCTATAAAAGACTGAAACGTGATGGTACACCGAGCGGGGTGGCGCAGTGGTTAGACACTGGACTCGCATTCGGGAGGACGACGGTTCAATCCCGCGTCCGGCCATCCTGATTTAGGTTTTCCGTGATTTCCCTAAATCGCTCCAAGCAAATGCCGGGATGGTTCCTCTGAAAGGGCACGGCCGACTTCCTTCCCCATCCTTCCCTAATCCGATGAGACCGATGACCACGCTGTCTGGTCTCCTTCCCCAAACCAACCAACCAACCAACCGTGATGGTACGTATTTCTCCTCCTTACACGAGGCATCACAACAACGTTTCACCAGGCAACGCTGGTCAACTGCTGTTTGTGTATGAGAAGCCGGTTGGAAACTTTCCTCATGTCAGCACGTTGTAGGTATCGCTACCGACGGCAGCTTTGTGTGAATGTTCTGAAAAGCTAATCATTTGCATATCACAGCATCTTCTTCCTGTCGGTTAAATTTCGCGTCTGTAGCACGTCATCTTCGTGGTGTAGCAATTTTAATTGCCAGTAGTGTAGTACTCCGAAACAAGGGTGCCTTTCAGAGGCGCTCCAGTGAGTGTGCAGAGAGCCGGTACGGAGAATGTTGCGTAACTGCTGTGAAACGTTGCAGAGCCGGCAGTATAAGCAACGTGGGGCCGTTTAGCTGTCCCCGTGTCTCCTGATTAATTGCGGGCTCGCAACACACGCTCTGCCCCCGGCCCCCTCATGTGCTGAATTACGCAGCAAGGCGGAAGGCGGGCCACCTGTTGAGGGCAGCGAGTCTGCTCGCTTTGCCGACGGGGGCAGGACAGAGCCGCCGTGTTCAACGTGAGTGCTGGGAGCGCGAGGCAGCTCGTCCGTCGGCTGCTGTCCCATCAATCACCGCGGCGTGATGATCCGGAAACCGGCAACGCCTCGCGCTCCTGCCGTCACCGCCACAGGTCAGCGCAGCGCCTGGATCCACGTCATGAAGGTAGCGCGGCTAAGAGCTCGTCAGTATGTGAGCAGCAGTTTGTGACGCTACAACCCAAGTCCGCCCAACCTCGTCCAAAGAGTGCTCTTTCGAGATCGAACAATTAAGTAAGAGGCACAATTATTTAAACTCACTATAACCAACATATTCGTCACGAGAGACTCACCAACTGTTCTTGATGTTTTAAACAATTCCCATTTATTCTTCAGTCTCAGTAACATTTTTTTCTTTTCTTACGACGACGGTTCAGTCCCACGTCCGGCCATCCTGATTCAGGTTTTCCGTGATTTCCCTAGGTCACTTCAGGCAAATGCCGGGATGGTTCCTTTGAAAGGGCACGACCGATTTCGTTCCCCATCCTTCCCTAATTCGAGATGGTGTTCAGTCTCTACTGACCTCGTTGTCGACGGGACGGTAAACACTAATCTCCTAATCGTCCTCCTCTTTCTTTTTTTTTTTACATGGCATGTTTCAATCTCTCTGGATCATCTTCAGATCTAAGTAGTTAGGCCAGCAACACTTCTTATCTGTTGAAAACTGCGTATCTGATATGAGTTGCTGAGGGAGGTACGTAGATCTGAAGACGATCCAGATTCATCGAAGCATGTCATGTAATTAAAAATGTGCTACATAGCCCGAAGAAAAGATGAGCATTGTTTTAAAATCAAATTTATATCCCTGTAGAATACGGATCCCCTCGTTACCACTAACACTCTGGTGTATTCTTTTCTATCATTAATTTTGTTTCGTTATCAACGTAGGCTAAGTTGCTCTCAGAGGTAAATCAGAGAGAATACTATCACAGCCAGATTCCTTACATTATACACAACACCAGCCCAAAACCTGATCAATGATACGACCAGTATGAGTGAACGGAACAATTTCTCCAAAATGGTGACAACTGTTCGCTGAAATACAGTGAAGGCTTTCACGAGCGGATGTTTCAGCTGCAGAGAATTCCTCCGGGTTGTATGGCCGTTGTCCATGGAACGCTTCTATCCCTGACGTTTCGTCCAAAGCTACGTGCTCTTGGTTGTGCTGAGTCTTGTCGACTGACGAGTCGGACATCGAAGAACGGCCTAAATACTGTGGAAAGTGTGCGTGGTATGTATTTCACGTGATAGCAGAGATAAACTTTGTCGACGATAAAATCTAACTATCGATCATACTACGTCAAAGATAAAAACTTCTCATCGATTCTGTAGCGCCACTGTCCATATATCGTAGTTTGGTAGCTTCTTCTTTTCTGTTAAAATTATCCCATAGTTTATATATTTCGATGGCTTCTCCGTGTAGCCGTGGATAATAGTTCGTCATAGTAAATAATACTTCAGTTTCCGAAAATTTCACTACGCGATCACCCGACTGAAGAGCATGTTCCGCCACCGCTGACTTGTCTGGCTTCCCTAGTCAGCAAAGACTTTTATGTTTCTTCAACCGTGTATTCACACTTCCCTTTGTCGTTCCAGTGTAGACCCTACCACATGTACACGGAACCTTGTATACACCACTTGCATACAGGGGGGGACGTTTATCCTTAACGAAACGAAGTGCTTGGCCCATTTTCTTCGGTGATCTGAAAATCGGTCGAACGTTATGTTTCCTTAAAATCTTGCCCATTTGAAAATAGGCCAAGCACTTCGTTCTCTACATTATACGACGTAGACATAGCGTGAGCTGGGACTGTTTTAAATGGAACTGTACGCTAAGTTGTAGCGTGTCCGAAGGAGCGTAGAGAAGATCTTGCTAATGTGTGTACGCGTTCCTGTGTGGGAACACGTAAACAGCCGAAACGCCCGACATAACAGAACCTCGCACAAGGGCCGCACTCGGTGGTGTTTACCGCACAATAGCCGATTCCAGCTACCTTCACTTTCAATTTTAGCCCATTTTCCTAATACGTTTACGGAACCTTCAGTCACAAAATTAACATATTCCATTTAAATAAACCATATGTGCTTCATTATGTCAGTTAGTACAGAACTTCCGACGGTTAAAAAACAAAACTTTATGTATTTCTCTGCATATTATCAGCAGTCATAAATTCTCGTTTTCATATCTTGATACGTTCACCAAATGAGAAGGGATTTATGTTTAACGCGATTTACTCTGTATTGAGAAAATAACGAAAACTCGCATGAGTGAAAGTAGACTATAATTTAAGTAAAAGCGTTCCAGTAAATATAGGTACGCTATCGAGCCGTTTGCAAGATAACTGTGGATGTGTGGCTACGAGTTGCCAAAGTACCGTCTAAGTCAATGCAAATGTACGATTATTTGAAGTATGAACTTTTCCATTCAGTACCCATGTGATTTGTCTTAAATTTCACTCATGGTCTACCTTACTAATAATTTGAAGAAAATACATATTAACATCAAAGCTGCTGTTTATTTATTGGCTGACTAGTTTTGGGCTTTGCCCATTTTCAGAGGCCACCTTGTTATAGAGAGAAAATTTGGTATGAGTGGATGTGTAGAAAGTGGATAACGAAAGTGTCAGTGAAAAAATGATTCTTATGGCAACTACTTACTTGCTTGTATTTATGATACGGTTGGAATGGACAGTTATTATGTTATCACACTTAAATGAATCTCAGGTATGCGTTAAAAGATATCAAAGATGTAGTTACACCGTACAATATTATGTAAATATATGAATATAATATATATTTTTCTTTCTTAATTGTGGTACCTTCGTCATCCAGCATGATTTGATCCGTATGACAACAATATTTTCTACGCAATGGTGAATGTGCTCTTATTAGATAAACTTTGTGTCACTCTTACTTATCTATCGTAGGCGTTATCGTAATTTTGACAGATGTTGATGCAAAGATTTTTATTATAATATCTTACATAATCTGTGATATAAAGTAAAAATGTTATGTGATGGAACCTGCGTCTCACACTTAATGCAGTCGGTCATATTAATACTCTTTGGAAATAAATTGAATCTGTTAATGATTCAATACTGAATAACTTATTTCAGAGTTTAAGACTTTGTAATAAAAGTTTTTGCATTAACATCGGTCAAAATTGCGGCAAGCCTACGATAAATAAGCCAACGTAACACAAAGTCTCCAGTGTGTGTACAATACGTGGATTTCATCATAATTTACAATGGAAATACCACAATGAAGAGAGAAAAACATGTCATACATATATTACGCACATACATGAACATAATACTGTAAAGGATGTTAAACACCTTTCAGCCGTCTAGTTTCCAAACTTATTTTATTTGCCTACCACCACAGTTCTGGTCAAAACAGCGGCCAACAATACAGGTATTAGTAGATTTCTGCTTGGTATAGAGATCCCTTCAACCATCATCATCCGACTGTTCAATCTTCCTACACGTCGCTGGGGGCGTAGTAAATCGCCGAATTCTTGTAGCCAAATAAAATAAGTTTGGAAACTAGACGGTTGAAAGGTGTTTCATTTGACATCCTGTATCGAACAGCCGAGTACCGCAACCATCTCTGAAAAGATGAACCTACAGAGACATAATACAGTAATGCGTAACTACTTGGAAACTATTCTTAAAGCAGATTTGAGATACATTTAAGTGCGATGGCATAAACAGAACTGTCCCACCAGCTGCATTCTAAATACAAATACGTAGGTAGTTACCATATGAAGCATTTTATTAGTTATACCTTTTTTATCCACAATCTATATATCCACTTATAACAAATATAACAAATTTTGTTCTCTGTAATAGGTGGCTTGTGAAAATGGGCTAAGCCCGAAACTAGTAAGCCAGTAAAAATCAACTGCAGCTTTGATATTGAAATGTCTTATCTTCAATATTTGAAAGCTCCAAGACACGACCTACTGAAATCGTTTAACAAGAAATGCAGCTTCAGCACATTACATGTCACAATTTACTGTGCACTCGCGCCTGTTGAAGGAGCTATTCCACGTGCTGGCTTTGCATTAACGTACAACACTGAAGTTTTCTATGTAATGACTTACTCATACTTTGAAAACTACCTGGACCATTTCTTAAAGGTTGACAGGTCTTAGCATTTTGGCCTACAAATACTTCAGTATGAACAGGACTGCTGTTCATTTTTAGACGACCCAAGAAAGAAATATCCAGAGGACTGAGGTCAATCGAGCTGCATGACTGAAGCACACGTGCTGTCCGACCTTCCCAAAATGGTTCATATAGCTATGTCTGAGTTACGCGGTTCACATTGTAAATTCCCAGAATGTTCTGGATAATACTGTGTTTTCTAATTAAGAAAGCTTGGCTTAAAAGTGATTGCAACTGCCAAAAGTAAGTGTAGAAATACCAAGAAGTAAAGAACTCACACTATTGTCAGTCGTTTTCGATTATTCGTCAGTTTTACTCTGTCTCGCATAACCCTGAGATGTTTCAAACGCTAGTTTCACTTATACGTCTCCGCATTAGGATTGAGGTAACGACTTTCTAGAAGTCGTCGCATATCAGTCCCGATACTTCGAAAGAATGTACTTTTTTCACTAGGTGACAGTGTGGAATTGTTCCGAAGCCTTTTTGAAAGTCAAGAAGCACCGCTTAAAAATGGACAAACCATACAGCTGTGATACACTCGCGGGGGATGATACCTGTGCTGCAGTAAGTCGCAACACACCAGACTAAAACAGACAAGCAAATCAGTTGTCACCGAGATCTGCCTAGGATATAATAATGAAATGAAATACGATGAGACCAGTACAGTGGAGCAAACTCCAAGTGTTGGGTTAGCATAATTAACGAATCTATCGAAATAAAGATGTTAACCTAAAATAACGGGGACGGTGGTTTTAGTTTAAATAACGCTTGGAGTGTGGCATTCCGTATTTTAAAAAGTAGTCGGCCATCACATGTAACTGAACTGGAAAACACTGAGAGCATTCACGTTTAACGAAATATCAGTACCAGATCTGAAAACGAAAGAGCATCAAAGGCTGCAGTGGGTGTCGGGAATCGAGCTCGGCTATAAATAGCGGCGTGAGACCAGCAATAGCTCTGTCTGGTTGGAGACCAGGCAGCGGGTACACGTAACAGCAAACCTCGCAGCAGCTGAAGAAGACAGATAGATCGGTCGTCGAAATACTGTGCAGAAAATGGAAACAACAATTCGACATTGCACCGGGAAGCTCACTATTAATCAGTCTCGCCGAGGAAACATGAGAGATCAGAATTTCTCTGTTTTTCTTCCTTATCCACACTGTTAATTACACCCGTACATCACTATCTCGATTTTTCAATGTTTCGCACACAGATTTTGAGTCGTTTCAATAACCGTCTTCTTTACAGACGTGACATAATCATTTGTCTGTCTCGACTCTAAAACACGATAAGGCAATGAACAAACAACGGATAATTTGCAGAACACTCAATTATAATGTTCTCGGGCCGTATAATTTAAAGTGATGCTTTCTTTGCAGCGTTGAACCTTTAATTCATAGTACTAACATTTCACTGCAACATATGAAGCTACCTCTAGGTGGCTTTATGATTACGGATTCAAGATAAAAGCCGTCCGCGGTGGTCTCGCGGTTCTAGGCGCGCAGTCCGGAACCGCGCGACTGCTACGGTCGCAGGTTCGAATCCTGCCTCGGGCATGGATGTGTGTGATGTCCTTAGGTTAGTTAGGTTTAAGTAGTTCTAAGTTCTAGGGGACTGATGACCACAGCTGTTAAGTCCCATAGTGCTCAGAGCCATTTGAACCATTTTTCAAGATAAAATATCCTGTCACATTTTTCTGCGCAGAGAATCCTGTAACAAATGAAAAATGCTGTTTTGCATTCAATAAAAAATTGTTTCCTTTGATAAGTTAAGCTTGACTTGGCATTAGTGCATGACATAAGTACCAACAGGACAAATGTGCATTGTACCATTACCGACTTTTGATAGCGCAATGCCCCAATCCATGGTTAATTACTTTTTTGTTAAATGAATAACAAACATTTATAGCATTTGCAGATCCAGAGGATGCTATGAAATATTTGACCAGAACAAACTACTCGAAATTGTGAAGGCAGCAAGGATAAAATACGGGGCACGATAGATTATCTACAACGTCTACAGAGAGAAATCTGACTGCAGTTGCAGGGATGGAAGGACATGAAAGTCAGCGAGTATTCAGATGCGAGCGAAACAGGGTTGATTCAATCTCTTCACTGAGGAAGCAGCAAATGAACCCAAGGAGAAATTTGGAAGGAAAATTAAAGTTCAGAGCCAAGGAACAAAAATTCTGAGTTTCCCCGATATCATTGTAATTCTGTCAGAGAGAGCAAAACACCTCGAGGAGCTGTTTAACTGAATGCATAGTGTCTTGAAAAGTGATTCTAATATGAACATCAACATAAATTTTTAAAAAAATATTATGTAATGAAGTCGAATGAAGTCAGTCGCTGCGGAGGGAATTAGATTAGGAAACGAGACACATCCTATTTGGACAACAAAATAACTCGCCATGGACGACGTATGCAGGGCATAAGAAAAACTGCCAGTTTCTTGAAAATGTTTCTCATCATGCGAAATTTCCTCGTATCGAATATAACTGAAGTGTTGGAGAGTCTTGACCGAAGGTACTTGCCTTGAAGGTATGTGTCTATAGTGTAGCCTTGTACGGAAAAGATGAGGTGCTACAAAAAAATGGTTCAAATGGCACTATGGAACTTAACTTCTGAGATCACCAGTCCCCCTAGAACTTAGAACTAATTAAACCTAACTAACCTAAGGACATCACACACATCCATGCCCGAGACAGAATTCGAACCTGCGGTTGCGCGGTTCCAGACTGTAGGGCGTAGAACCGCTAGGCCATTCCGACCGGCTACAGTGCTACAGATGAATGCTACATAAGTCGTGGTACAGATGAATGCTAAATGTTGAATCTGTTGAAATATGTAGAAGTACTTAATGTGGAGGAAACACGAATTTATTACACAATTTGACTAGAACAGAGTCAATTCACAAATCCTGAAGCATCAAGGAATCGTCAATTAATTTCGTTATGAAGGAAAGCGTGTTTTAGATGGGGTAGGAGTGAACCTACAAGGGTGAGCAAGGTTTACGTACAGTAAAGTCTGTCGAAACTAGTGTAGGTTGCCATAGGTACACAGAGATAGAAAGGTTTGCACATATTAAAGTTAAATGAAGAACTTCATCAAACGAGTCCTTGAAGTGAAGGCCACGCCAACCACAACAAAAGTTCTTCTTCATGCCAGTTCTGGAGATTTAGCCAGCAATTGTAGAGTAAATCAGCCGTTTAGTGTCGACGATAACCGCATTTATCGTAACCAGTTGTTCAGGGGAAGGTAGTAACTGCTCTTTCGTCAACAGTGAATCGGACCGGCCAGATCACGCCCGCTGTGGGCCTACATACCGCAAATGCCGCCGGTTATTTCAGCGCTGAGCAAATAGTGACATTGGCCAATGTACTGTTCTGCTGTTATGTACATAACGGCCGGCTCTGTACACCCGTGGCCGGACATCGGGTATGGCGTGCGGGTAAAGCGCGTGGGAACACGCCAGGTTCACAAGTAGGGTTATCCGCAAACAAACACTGCACCGCAGTCGATGCGCAATCGCATGACTGAGTGGCTGAAAAAGATAGCTGATATTGAAGCTCATGCTGTCTTTATGCTTCCATAAAATATGTGAGTGGTGGACTCAATTTATTATTCCTGCTTATTATCTACTGCTCGCACTACCTCCAAATGAAGGGGAAAGAGTTTTCGATGATTCAGCATATCTCTAATAAACGTACTGCCTGTTATGGAAATGCTTAAAATGAGTTCTTTAGTTTTATAATACGCAAGTCGAGAAGATATAAAATGTAGACTGGCAATGGCAAGGAAGAGAAATTTGTTGGCTCAAATGGCTCGGAGCACTATGGGACTCAACTGCTGAGGTCATTAGTCCCCTAGAACTTAGAACTAGTTAAACCTAACTAACCTAAGGACATCACAAACATCCATGCCCGAGGCAGGATTCCAACCTGCGACCGTAGCGGTCTTGCGGTTCCAGACTGCAGCGCCTTCAACAGCACGGCCACTTCGGCCGGCGAGAAATTTGTTAACATCGAGTATAGATTTAAGTGTCAGAAAGTCGTTTCTGAAAGTATTTGTATGGAGTGTACCCATGTGTGGAAGTGAAACATGAACGATAAATAGTTTGGACAAGAAGAGAATAGAAGCTTTCGAAATGTGGCGCTACAGAAGAATGCTGAAGATTAGATGGGTAGATCACATAAATAATGATGAAGTATTGAATAGAATTGGGGAGAAGAGGAGTATGTGGCACAACTTGACAAAAAGAAGGGACCGGTTAGTAGGACATGTTCTTAGGTATCAAGGTATCACAAATTTAGCATTGGAGGGCAGCCTGGAGGGTAAAAATCGTAGAGGGAGACCAAGAGATGAATACACTAAGCAGATTCAGAGGGATGTGGGTTGCAGTAAGTACTGGGAGATGAAGAAGCTTGCGCAGGATAGGGTAGCATGGAGAGCTGCATCAAACCAGTCTCAGGACTGAAGACCACAACAACAACAATACGCATACTCGTGTCATGTTGAATCAGAGATAATTGGCGTGTTAGGAGAGAGAGAGGGAGAGAGAGAGAGAGAGAGAGAGAGAGAGAGAGAGAGAGAGAGAGAGATAGCTCTTGTAACCACCGCGAAGGAAACGGCCATTGGCAGATACCGATACCGTTGCGACGTATCGAATCTTACCCTTATTCATCTCTGCTGGATTAAAGATCACAGGTCCTGTCAACTTTTGGCGCCTACAGAAAAGAGACAGTAGTTACTCTGCGAGTTCAGCTCATTGAGTCAACAAGTACGAATCGGGACGCATGCCCCGTTGGCGTGAGTAGAGGCGCGGGGTATTTTAGCTATGATAAACATCGGGCAGTGTGGCACAAGATATTTTCATTATGGCGATAGAGCGGAATCTAAAGGCACCATGGATAACTCGAGTGAAAATATAGTAGAATGTGTGTTCATGTAACTGATCTTGATTTTAAAATTCGGCGTAGAGGCCTTTTAAATAAACTACAGATAAAATAAAACTCCTGTTATTCATAAACTGTTTATTTTCATGATCTCCTTTCATCATAGCACATTTATTGAGGCAGTTGTATTGAAGAGTAGCAGTAGTACATTGGGAGGACACGTATCATACAATCACACAGGCACTGAAGTTATGACAGTGGCACGTGTACCTTAGGTGCAAGTCGTCCGAAAAATACTGTCTATAAAGATTCTGGTGCCGAATCAATACCACAACGACTTACATAAGTGGGACGTTGTCACACGACACTTGGTTATCGGCGTGACAACTGAGTGCAACATCGTCATCTTGAGTTGGGAAATTAGACAGGAGGAAGTCTACATCAGATCTGCAATAAATTTTAGTTAGTAACAGCCAATACACTGTTCCAAAATCGCAAGAGGGTGATGTATACTCGGAAAAGACGCACATACAAGACTAGATTCGAGCTTGATTACATCAAAGTACAATATAGATTACAATTGTGGCCAAGACAGATATGAAGCCCACGACTACCACAGTAGTACAAGTTTATATGCCAACTAGCTCCGCAAATGACGAAGCGATTGCTGAAATGTATGACGAGATAAAAGAAATTATTCAAATAGCGAATGGAGACGAAATTTTAATAGTCATGAGTGACTGGGATTCGATAGTAAGAAAAGGGAGAGAAGGAAACCTAGTAGGTGAATATGGAATTGGGGGAAGAAATGAAAGAGGAAGCCGCCTGGTAGAATTTTGCACCGAGCATAACTTAATCATAGCTAACACTTGGTTCAAGAATCATAAAAGAAGGTTGTATACATGGAAGAAGCCTAGAGATACTGACAGGTTTCAGATAGATTATATAATGGAAATACAGAGAGTGAGAAACAATTTTTATAATTGTAAGACTTTTCCAGGTGCAGATGTGGGCTCTCACCACAATTTATTGGTTATGAACTGTAGATTAAAACTGAAGAAACTGAAAAAAGGTGGGACTTTGAGAAGATGGGACCTGAATAAACTGAAACAACCAGAGGTTGTAGAGAGCTTCAGAGAGAGCATTAGGGAACGATTTACAAGAATGGGGAAAATAAATACAGTAAAAGAAGAAAGGGTAGCTATGAGAGACGAAATAGTGAAGGTAGCAGAGTAGGTAAAAAGACGAGGGCTAATAGAAATCCTTGAGTAAGAGAAGATATATTGAATTTATTAGATGAAAGGAGAAAATATAAAAATACAGTAAATGAAGCAGGCAAAAATGAGATCGACACTAAGTGCAAAATGATTAAGCAGGGATGGCTAGAGGACAAATCTAAGGATGTAGAGGCTTATCTCACTAGGGGTAAGATAGATACAGCCTACAGGAAAATTAAAGAGACCTTTCGAGAAAAGAGAACCACTTGCATGAATATCAAGAGCTGAGATGGAACGAGTATATAGAGGGTCTATCCGAGGGCGGAGTTCTTGAATACAATATTATAGAAATGGAAGAGAATGTAGATGAAGATGAAACGGGAGATATGATACTGCGTGAAGAATTTGACAGAGCACTGAAAGGCCTAAGTCAAAACAAGGACCTGGGAGTAGACAACATTCCATTGGAACTACTGACAGCCTTGGGAGAACCAGGCCTAAGAAAACTCTACCATCTCGTGAGCAAGATGTATGAGACAGGCGAAATACCCTCAGACTTCAAGAAGAACATAATAATTCAAATCCCAAAGAAAGCAGGTGTTGACAGATGTGAAAACTACCGAACTATCAGTTTAATAAGTCATGGCTGCAAAATACTAACGCGAATTCTTTACAGACGAATGGAAAAACTGGTAGAAGTCGACCTTGGGGAAGATAAGTTTGGATTCCGTAGAAATGTTGGAACACGTGAGGCAATACTGACCCTACGAATTATCTTAGGAAATAGATTAAGGAAAGGCAAACCTACGTTTCTGGCATTTGTAGACTTAGAGAAAACTTTTGACAATGGTGACTGGAATATACTCTTTCATATTCTGAAGGTGGCAGGGGTAAAATACAGGGAGCGAAAGGCTATTTACAATTTGTGCAGAAAGCAGATGGCACTTATAAGAGTCGAGGGACATGAAAGAGTAGCAGTGGTTGGGAAGGGAGTGAGACAAGGTTGTAGCCTCTCCCCGATGCTCTTCAATCTGTATATTGAGCAAGCAGTAAAGGAAACAAAAGAAAAGTTCGGAGTAGGTATTAAAATCCATGGAGAAGAAATAAAAACTTTGAGGTTGGCCCATGACATTGTAATTCTGTCAGAGACAGCAAAGGACCTGGAAGATCAGCTGAACGGAATGGACTGTGTCTTGAAAGGAGGATATAAGATGAACATCAACAAAAGCAAAACGAGAATAATGGAATGTAGTCGAATTAAATCTGGTGATGCTGCGGGAATTAGATTAGGAAATGAGACGCTTAAAGTAGCAAGTGAGTATTGCTATTTGGGGAGCAAAATAACTGATGATGGTCGAAGGAGAGAGGATATAAAATGTAGACTGGAAATGGCAAGGAAAGCATTTCTGAAGAAGAAAAATTTGTTAACATCGAGTATAGATTTAGGTGTCAGGAAGTCGCGTCTGAAAGTATTTGTATGGAGTGCAGCCATGTATGGAAGTGAAACATGGACGATAAATAGTTTAGACAAGAAGAGAATAGAAGCTTTCGAAATGCGGTGCTACAGAAGAATGCTGAAGATTAGATGGGTAGATCACATAACTAATAAGGAGGTATTGAATAGAATTGGAGAGAAAAAAAATTTTTGGCACAACTTGACTAGAAGAAGGGATCGGTTGGTAGGGCATATTCTGAGACATCAATGGATCACAAATTTAGTATTGGAGGGCAGCGTGGAGGGTAAAAATCGCAGAGGGAAAACAAGAGATGAATACACTAAACAGATTCAGAAGGATGTAGGTTGCAGTAGGTACTGGGGGATGAAGAACCTCGCACAGGATAGAGTAGCATGGAGAGCTGCACCAAATCAGTCTCTGGACTGAAGACCACAACAACAACAACAACAACAATAGATTACAAAATCAAATACTGGGTTTTATGGCTAAGCCAGGAGCAGGTAACAGTTTACTGATGGTGAAGAACTTAAGAGAATCGCACGGAAGTATTACTTTGAAAGGAAGTAAGATACTGAAGCACTGAGGACTGAAGAGATGGGTTTGAAGTTCTCTAAGGTTGCAGATGGTGCGGTGATGAATACCACAGTACCACTGTAGGCAGTTACGATGAAAAGGACAGTTGCAGAATTTGGGCAGACAAATATAGGTGCAAGGAAAGTAACTGCGAGGAAACGTTAGGTAAGAGTAGAAACATTTAAACTGATCGGTCGGAGAAGGAAGTAGAAAAATGTCCAGGGAAAAACAAAAATACAACAGTATTATATTATCTCAGGAATAGAGCAACAGAAAAAGCAGAGAGACGAAGGCGAAAACTCTGCAGGAAAATTGAGGCGACACCCAAAAACAAGTGGTCATCGGAAAACAATTCGTCTTCAGTTTTAGCTCGCGTTTAGAACGCTTTTCACATAGCTGTGTATTTGTTTACCAAATGTTTTGCTTAACTACAAATTTCAAAAAATGGTTCAAATGGCTTTGAGCACTATGAGACTTAACTTCTGAGGTCATCAGTCCCCTAGACTTCGAACTACTTAAACCTAACCAATATAAGGACATCACACACATTCATGCCCGAGGCAGGATTCGAACCTGCGACCGTAGCGGTCACGCGGTTCCAGACTGAAGCGCCTAGAACCGCAGGGCCACACCGGCCTCTACAAATTTCAAGATCTGTCATAAGATCATTGGACTCCTCTTATGCCATATTATGAACTCAGACGTACAACTGTCTTTCTTATATTGGAAATTGTTGGTTCATAGAGGACATCATGCAGAAATAATGATCATCAGTATGACTGAGAGGCTCCCTCAAAATTATTGACAGTCTGAATGACTGACTAAGTATTTCTGCATTTATACATGCATTAAGGATGGACTAACACACACACATTGTAGCTTACGTTAAGTGTTAACTTTTTGTTCTGTTCCTCTATATGAAGCGTATATACAAGAAATATACCTTTTACAGAATGGGTGATTGATATCCTCGAAGGAAATGTCACTTTATCAGAACAAAGGTAGAAATTATCTGTAGTATTTTAGTGAAAGTACTGTACGTCAGCACGCCACAACATAATTCTCAGGAAACCCTCATGACACCCCAAAACAAGACTATTTTCTCATAACCGTTAAATGGCTTCAACAATATTGATTTAGTTATTTAGTCGATTACTTGTTCCGGAGATCATATTCACGATGAACATTATGATGTGAAGTGCGTTAACGTATCAAACTTAAATCAAATATGTATATACAGTGATCAACCAAAACATCATGACCCCTGTCTATCGCGACGTTGGATGTCGTCTCGTGACGATGCGGCCACGTGAGGCGGTAACAAAAGCATGTAAGCGGAGCCGACAAGGTGGGGGGGGGGGGCCCTAGCGAAGGTATGAGCTGAATATGTTGAATATGGGGACACCCATTGATATAAACGACTTTGACAAAGGGCAGATCATTATTACGCTACGCAGGCCCTCTGAACGAGTATCTCGAAACCGGCGAAGCTGGTCGAATGGTCACGAGCTACTGTCGTGAGCGTCTACGGAAAGAGGTAGAAGGACAGCGAATCTACCACTAGGCGCTAAATGCTTGGACGTTCGCGACTCTTCACAGAGCATGCAGTTTGGAGGCTTGTCTGCTCTGTAAAGCAGGACAGACGGTGATCAGTGGCATATCTGCCGAAAGAGCACAGTGCTGTTACACGCACAAGTATTTCGGAGCACACCGTTCACAGTACATCGTTGAACTCGGAGGTGGGCACAGGAGAGTCGGGATTCAACCATCGGTCAATGGAAACGTGTTACCTCTTCGGGTAAATCACAATTTTGCTACACTAATTTGACGGTCATCTCCACAAAAGTCGTCATCAAGGTGAACGGCGGCTCGAAACGTGGATAAGTGCAACATGCCACAAGCGCAGCTGTCGGCAGCAGATTTATACTATGGGAGACATTCTCCTGCCCTTGCACGAGACCTGTGGTAGTAATCGAAGATACGGTGATAGCTGAGAACCACCTGCATGAATTATGTCTCTTCATGTCTCCCCCAGCGTCGATGTCATATTTCGGCAGTATAATTGTCCGTTTCTCGGAGCCAGAATCGTGCTACAGTGGTTTGAGGAGCATTATAGTGAATATAAATCCTAAGGAACACACCCGGGTTTCTATCGGGCGCTATCAACTCGTACGCAAATCAGCGGCCCGTTATTTACGCGAATTACATAACCGGTGCGTAGACATTTAATGAAACATACATCTGCGAACATACCAACGAGCTGTCGGATGCCTGATACGCAGAAACAGTGATGTATTTCGTTCCGCAGACAGACGAACAAGATATTAAGAAGGTGATCATAATGCTTTGGCTCATCAGTGTATGTTTTAAAAAAAGATTAAAAAGTATTTATATCGCTACATGCTGATCGTTTTCAGGTTTTCTATAAAATGATTAATCATTTCTATTCAAGAATTCCACTACGGTATAAAAGATTCTGTTAAGCAGAAACATTTTTATTGTGCATTTGAAAGCACTTCTTCTGTAAGTCAGAGATTTTATTTCCAAGGATAGATTCTCGAAGTGTTTTATGGCTGCATATTTCACTTCGTTTTGTGCCAAAGGGCGGTGCATATCAGTTTTCCTTCCTATGTAGTAGTTACTGTTACTCTGAATCTCGAATGGATTGTTCATAGCATATTTCCTAAGTTAATAAAAGTACTGTGACGCTGTGCCTAATATTCCCAGCTGTTTAAAGATATGTCTCCAATATGTACGTCTGTAAACCGTTCAAATAATTCTAATGACTTTCTTTTCTTGAATGAAACTTTCTTTGTAAATGAGGAGATACCGCAGAATATTATACTATAAAGACATCAGCGAATGATATTGTAAAATTAATTTGGATTTCTCGTATTTGAAAGCGGGGTGATCCGTATTTCGCCAAGAATAGTTTTTTTTTCAGTAGAATACAAAATATGGAGTAATGTCAGGGTCGACAGTACGATGGCACTTGCGGGAACAAAGTTGACAACAGCGTTATCCAGCCAGACGGTGCTGGCAGAATTAGCTGAACTAGGTGAGTATAGCGCTACCGCCGCACATTTATAACCCAGTTCATTACCAACCCTTGACGGTAAACAGTTATAGCGGCTATGAAGCTGGAAACCTCTGTCCGGATCAGCTAAACACTAACCGTTAACCCTGCTGCTCCGCGGTGAGAGGGCGAGGGTTGTGGGCTGGCGAACATAACTCCGCGGTCGCGACATGCAGCGTGCAGCCAACGTCACCGGAAATGAGGAACAGAGAAGGCACTCCTTCTCCAAGTCCACCACAAGTCTCATTAAGAGCTAATCTTCATAAGGAAGAAAGGTTAGGCCTTAACGAAGTTATTAAACGGAAAAATAACAAGTATAGAGGTACATGACTGAACTGAAGGTGCTCGATAGACGGAAGACGACTAATTTCTGTTGACAAAGAGAAGAACCAAGGCTCCGGTGGTACTGTGTCAAGGAAGCAACGCTGATGGACGATGAATTTATGGCTTCCTTGTCGAGGGGAGGCGTCCTAATATCTGCTCACACTAAAAGAAGCAGTTGTAACATGATGGTGATGATAGCAGTTGTTTGAGACTCTCCTTGTATTCAGAAAGTTGTGTAGTTTGAGAGGTGTAGATAAAGGAACGTCGCCAGTGAATATGGTTTGTCGATGAAATTAAAAATGGTTCAAATGGCTCTAAGCTGTATGGGACATTACATATGAGGTCATCAGAATTTTAAAAATAAATGTGGGTGGTTTTCGCCGAAGTTATTGTCGAGCTGGAAGATTTTAGGAAAACCATTTCCATTTTATCCATGCAGGTGTCAGTGTTGCACCACTCCAGGACGGCATGATACAGTACCAATGAAAAAATACTGTGCTGCTTCGGATCACGTTTAAATTTCCTCAGATGGTTTTGAATGGTCTCTAGTAGCTGCACACTGTAGACTAGAACAAAATTTGCGGTCTCACTGCACTCGCGTTCAGTGGCGATACTAGTCCACGATGTCTTTAGAGAGGGGTGGAAGCGTCAGGGAGATGTCATCAGTATCAAATATTGCCAGGAAAATTTATGCTGCTCATCACAGTGAAAATGATCGTTTTAGACCGCAAAATGCAAGGGAATCAACTCCCAGGGAGAGGGGTGGTGTAATTGACGCCCTTGATGTCACTCGCTGAGGCGTTTCGTGTCAGTTCTGTGGACGGCGAGTCTGAAATGTTTTCCTCGGTCATTCATAAGGAAACCTTGCGATTCCAACGCTGGACGTCCCGGTTCTGACCTCCATCACAGAGCCGTCAAACTAAGAGGTGAAATGTGGGAAAGGTGAGCTTCTGCGACCTTCTTATTGCATGACCCGTCCACGATGGCGTTGGCCAGAAGGATGATGAAATTTTGTGCCAATAGGACGTCACTGATCCACTTTTCACCTCTCACGAACTTCCTAGCACTTATTTCTCATGCGACGACGCCTTCGTGTTGAAGTTACGTCGATCCTGTGACTGACCCAGCAGGGCACCACACTTTTTCATCCTTACAGAGGAAGGTTGTAGGCACCTTTGACCCAAATTGCAAACTTATGCGCCCAATGGCGGACAAGGCTTAGAAAAAGTGATCCTTTAATTCTGTTGCGTAGTGTATTTATAAGTAGCATTCAAATGCTAACGAGACAGATTGAAGAATAGTAAGTGAAGAGCTTATTATTTCAAAATTAATCGCTGCTGTGGGACAAGAGAGTCAATGCCTTCATGAAAAAATGTTAACAGTTGCTTATTGAAGCATGTTTGTACTCAGGGGTGCACCTGTTCATCTGAAGCAAATCGACAGACACGAATATCTTCCTTCAGAACTCCAAAAATACGGAAATCGCATAGGGAGAGGTCGAGGCTGTATGAAGGATGTGTAAGGACTTCGCAGCGAATAATCTGCAGGCGCTCGAAAAAACCTTGGAAACATGTGGGCCAGCGCACTTGTTGCCAAGGTTTTTTAGAGTGCACTGTAGACGTTTTGCTTACACATCTTCCATAATATAAACAGTTTACTTACTTTTTCCCACCTGTTTATTTTTCATTTGACTGCCCATTATATATCCGAAATAGCCTGTTTATGATATTAGTATTGACATTAACTACATCCAAACTCTAATACTTCGCAACCAAGTTGACCTCGTCCCACCCTCCACCCTTTTAACTTTCTATTCCCATCAACTTATACACTCTAGTTATCACGAAAGTGCTCTAAATAATATATACATGAATTTGCACTTATATGTACAAATTATTGTATGCTGTCTGCTAGTTTTATAATAAAGCGTTCAAATTTTGACACCATTTGTTATTAAAATAAATCCTGTCAATTATTTATTCTGAGTTGCTAAATAATAAATTCATTTTGGAAGTAGAAGCTATTTCTTTCTTTGACATGTTGCAACTTTAACATATTTTCTTCGCTTAGTTCAGATCTTTTCTCAATAAACAATCAATGATATCTTTGCTTAGTAGACGCTCTTTGCTTTGAAATAAAAACATCGAATGTAGAGCATATGTTTGAAGCCCACAATGACATGAAATTTTGAAGTGTTTGCTATATGACACACTGATTTGTTTAAAATAGATGTACTGTTTGCAGTGCAAAAACTTGTACATCGTTCTGGAAGGGCATAGGAACCATGGCAACTCGAAACAACGGCCACTAAACATATGTAAGCGTACGCAACGGCTTCACCTTATATCCAAGTAAATGTAGACATATTAGGAAGTTTCTACCACAGAAACAACATTAACTGGCGCTAAATATTCAAACATTCTTGCACAGTACTGGAGCTGACGACATGATACTCCTGAAAAACACTTACATAACTGGAAATGTTAGGCTTCTGAGGAAGGGCACGAATACCTGAAACAAGTTATGGCTATAAAAGCAATTGTGGCATCATGCACCAATGTTCATTAACGGCTGCGTTGTTCACAAGATCTAGCATGAATAAAATAATATTCCGTTGCTTGTTGTGTCGATTTTCTTATTCGTGTTTCACCAGCATTTCACTGCAAAATATATCTTTTAATCACTTATTTAGCATTTCAGCGTACTAAAAGGCATTCTGCATCACTCAGATCTCAGTCACCGGCTCGCAATGATGATGACTGCACGGTAAGTATCTGAAATGTCAGATGCTTGCTGGAAAGATAATGGAATATTATTTATCCTTTGCCTTGCTTAAGTAACGAGATGGCGAATTTGTTAATGAAGTATCTCCCTTCACTTTTTTGGTCCCAGATAATAATCTGCTATTGTAATGGTGAACAGTATCAGTTGAGAGATTTTACTACAACTAACTCGTGTAATAAACGACCATTTCTATTTTCTATACCAACGCTATTGTCCTTGTAAGTTATGCCTTATTCCATCATAAAATATAAATAATAAAACACGAGCAAACTTAAAGCACAATAAGTAAAACAGTGCCCGTTGCCTGGCTTCCAAAGGGCACAGCCATTTGCCTCGGAGCAGAAAGCGACTCACTGGAAGGAAGCTGGCCCACGTGAAACTGCGAGGCGTGGGCGGCTAGCTCTTTCCCGCCCCCGCTCCACGGGGAGCCGTTTGTCCGCCTCCGAACAACCGGTGGCATCAATTACCTCCGTTTCCACAGCAACGACTCCGTGAGGCTCTGCCTCCCGTTTCACCGGGCTGTACCGTCTTCTCCGAAAGCAGCTCTGTCTGCTTTTATCAAAGTAACGACACGTGGCTCACAGAACCTAAACTCCACAGGCACCTCTAAGATAGGAAACCGTTGGTACATAGAATAATTAACGATATACGATAATAGAGCTGTCAGACAGATACATATAGATAAATATTTAGTGTTCACTCCACAGATCCACAGCAAGGTGATACTCGAGGTCGTAGAGCATGTTATAAACACATGCAATATGTATTTTACGGAAAAATTAATATCCTTCATCGAATGGGCTTCAGCAATGTAGAATATAAAAAAGTGATGTCAAACAGCACGCTGTGACTGCATACAACAAAGATAAGGGCAGCACCAACTCCCGAGTAATGGAGGCCACGGCATGCCGAGTCCAATATCAATTGCCGTGTGTTTGGACACCGAAAACAAAGAGCATGGCACGAGAGATGTCTGTCTAGGCCAGGGGTAGTCAACATTGTAACTACCACCCAAATGTGGGCGTTCCAACTTCATGGTGGGCGGTAGGCGGTAGAGATTTTAAAAGATTTTCATTACGTTTTCATAAAATTTTGACGAAATATTTCGTAAGTAATTATTGTTATATACTTTATCTTGTTGTGAATCTGTTTTACAATTTTTGTAAAGTTATTTCCGTACTTTATAAACTATCGTTGCTGTGGAACTAGTAGGCGGTTAGCGGTAAAAAGGTGGGCGGTAGGTAAGAAAAGTTTGAGTACCCCCGATTTTGGCCAATGAGTTACGCAAGACAATACACCATCGATACCAACGTATCCATGTGCGTGACTCCCTGGAGAGTGTCATGTTGATGTATCACTGAAACGAGGTGAGATGAAAATCAGACGTGTTTCACGTTTAGTGTTAAATTAAGTAATCTATTGCAACAGGTAGTACTAAGGAATGACGAGATACGTTTGAAGTTCTCTAACGCTATAGATACAGCAATAAGGAATAGCGCAGTAGGCAGTACATTTGAAGAAGAATGGACATCTCTAAAAAGGGCCATCACAGAAGTTGGGAAGGAAAACATAGGTACAAAGAAGGTAGTTGCGAAGAAACCATGGGTAACAGAAGAAATACTTCAGTTGATTGATGAAAGGAGGAAGTACAAACATGTTCCGGGAAAATCAGGAATACAGAAATAAAAGTCGCTGAGGAATGAAATAAATAGGAAGTGCAGGGAAGCTAAGACGAAATGGCTGCAGGAAAAATGTGAAGACATCGAAAAAGATATCATTGTCGGAAGGACAGACTCAGCATACAGGAAAGTCAAAACAACCTTTGGTGACATTAAAAGCAACGGTGATAACATTAAGAGTGCAACGGGAAGTCCACAATTAAACGCAGAGGAGAGACCAGATAGGTGGAAACCGAGATAGATCCAGATTTCATCGGAAAACACAGATCTCTACCATGCCCTCCAATGAGCTCTCACTTGGCACCACTGAAGTCGAAATTGGCGGTTGTTTGGGGTCAGTGGAACGCATGCTACAAACCGTCTGGCTTGGAGCTGTTCTTGAAGTAAGCGAATTGTAACAGTTGGTTATTTCAATGTGGTGCTAACTGCTACTCCAAACTACTGCTGTAGATACAGTATGTTGCGCCAGAGTCACACGGCGAACACGATGATCCTCCCTCTCGGTAGTGCCACGTGAACATCTGGAGCCAAGTCTTCGTGACCACCGCTGCCACCAGTCATGTACAGTGAATACATTGCTGCCAAGTCTTTCTGCAGTATCGCAAAAGAAACATCCATCTTCTCGTAAGCCTATTAGACTACCTCGTTCAAATTTCGTGAGGTGTAGATAGTGGCGTCTTTTTCGCCATAAATGCATTGTTGACTAACACCAACTCACCACGTCCAATCTCAAAGGTAACTAACTCTCACGACATTTACAGCGTATACCTAAGCAAACTTGATTTGCATCCTCGTAGTGGTGCTACTAGCGCCACTCTTATATGACTGGCGCGAAATTTGAATAGACTCCATCTCTCAGATATAGAAACACGCCTACCAACTTTCGTTTATGTCGCACAACTCCTTCTTGGTGGTGCTATTTATTTTTCGTCATTTTATTGAACTCTCGATAGATATACATAAATGGACGCCTGCTATCTCATTGAGAAATATGGACGCTTGAAGATTCCTGTAAATTTATAGTTTAGTCATTATAATTATTGTTTTGAGGCTTTTCCTACTTGGTACGGTTCCAAAAAACGAAATCATATAGAAATAATTACCACAGTACGAGAAGCTCTATATCGTTTCGTGATATGATGCACTATTTTACCTGGAATTGTCAGAAATATTGTATCAACACTCTGTTCAGTGACAGAAGATCCGCAATAGCGAACTGCGAACTGGTGATGGTTGCCACAAGACTGTCTAGAACTGTGACGAAAACATTGAAGCGTTATCATAGAAACGTAAAAAGAGAATCACGTTATTTGACTGTTCGGAAAGCCGCAGCTCCAAGCACATCTTCGCTTTTGGAAAGGACCGTTTCATCACGTGTAAGATAATAACAAGATTATCTAATATAATGTAATCAATCTAAGTTACGGTTCATAAACCAAACAATGTTAAACTGTTCCTTCGAAACACTACTCCTACTAAATAATGTTGTGCCGATTAGTTCGTAAGGACTTTTTTACAGGTGAAATTCGTGAATTAGCAGTACACATATATAATTTTAAAACGATGTGATACAGCTCACGTATTAGTACTCCTCAGAGACTAATAGTTGGTATGTCGTTTGTGTAGCTGTTTGCGTTTAATCGCTATAAGTAAATACCCGAGAATCAAACTCAGATGTATAACACACCTTCATATGTCTGATTAGAAACGAATTAATGTGTTGAATATTTGATTTTAGGCATGTAAATGATAAGAAATTTAGGAAAAGTTTGAAATTGGCGTAAAGTTTGTTGGAAATCTCTACCTGCTCTCACTGTAAAACACTGGATCAGTAATTTGTGCTCCATTTTAAGCACAAGCTACTTTTTCAAGAATCTCAGCGTTTATGACGTCATACCTCGTAAAATATGAATCGCTCAATGATATAATTTTGCAGATACATCGAGTGGTATAAGTGGACATTGTCTGCAAGATGTGTTGCGAGTAGAATAAGTAACAAATTAAAACGTCATTCCTGACGCTGGAGTTTGGCTGCATCAACAGTGAAAACGTCACAAGTGGCAGACTGTTTCTCTTTTATCATCATGTACAAAGTAGCCACGAAAAGAAATTTAAAATGGTTTGAAATTATGTCTAACGTTTGTCGGAAGTCGCTAAGTACTCTCATTCTCAAAAACTGAATGGTTATAATCTGTGTATTTGGGCGCCTCAAGATGAACACAGAGTTTCTAACTATTAAAACGGGTATTAATTTGTTAAATTATCAACCTAAGATTGAATCTCTGATTTAGTAGATTATAAATGAGTTTTAAGTTTATAAATTCAGCCAATGATTACGCAAAATATCGAAAATCACATTTTTGTTGCCCCTGGAAGCCGTTAGATAGGCAATCTCCAACTGATAATTGCTTGCGGACAGCGGTTTAGTAATTTAGATTAATTCTATGGTCATTGCAATACATTTTGTCATTAAGTATCCGTAAACCTTAAAGGACTAAAAGCACACAGAGGGACATTGTCCCAGTAATTTACTTTTGGAAACAGCTTCCTTTGCTGTGTATCTCAATACCATCGTGGATGTGGTTGTACCATTTGCCTTGTATTCCGTAAGCAATATTCTACTGTTTTGCTGCCATCAGAACTTCTTTTACCGTTTCGACGAGCGAAAATGCGCCTCCTGTTTCATACATACGAGCAGTTTCCTGCTCTACGTTAATGGCACAACGGTTGTAATTATCCCCATTGCCAGAGTCGCGCCCAACGCACACATCTTATAACCTGTCAACTCATAATAAAAGGCTGTGCCAAACAGCTGCACATGGTTTATTGATTCACTGTTACACGTTACTGGTGTCGTAAACTGAGCAACGTACACGCTATTTGCGTGTTCGTATAACAGTAAGTCCATTGGAAGAACATCAGGAAAAGATCCAAAGATGAGCATTGCCTGTCGTTACAGTTTCGTTCAATAATAGCGAAATGGTGACGGAGATTCTCAGCCAATAGTGGCAGACAGAGGCGTCTTGCATCACGGTGTGCTTTACGTTTAAAGCTCCGAGAGCGTACGTTGCTAGGTGAGTCAGCCATTATAATACTTCTTCCAAAGAATATCTCACGAAAAGACCGTGAAGGTAAAATTAGACACATTCGAGTTCTCCCAGGGGATTACCAGCAATCGTTCTAATGGCGAACTATTCGCGACTGGAACAGGAAAATAGTGTTGTGACAGTGGTACATCAAGTGCCCTCCGTCACACACCTTAAGGTGGCTTGCAGAGTATAGATGTGGATGTAGACACTGGACAGATCGTGGCAGTTCTTTATTGGCAAACAAAAGAGATTGTAATTTTGATATGCGTGTGATTAAATAGGTTTCCATCAGCAGAAGAATTGCCGGGTCGATTCTGCATTTGACAGAAGACGTTAAATGTAGCAGCATTTGTTATATTTCAAGCCAGGATCTTTATGCTGTCTGGAATCAGTTTCTTCTAAAACCTGGGATTCTGTATTGATGGAATCCATCTACACTCCTGGAAATTGAAATAAGAACACCGTGAATTCATTGTCCCAGGAAGGGGAAACTTTATTGACACATTCCTGGGGTCAGATACATCACATGATCACACTGACAGAACCACAGGCACATAGACACAGGCAACAGAGCATGCACAATGTCGGCACTAGTACAGTGTATATCCACCTTTCGCAGCATTGCAGGCTGCTATTCTCCCATGGAGACGATCGTAGAGATGCTGGATGTAGTCCTGTGGAACGACTTGCCATGCCATTTCCACCTGGCGCCTCAGTTAGACCAGCGTTCGTGCTGGACGTGCAGACCGCGTGAGACGACGCTTCATCCAGTCCCAAACATGCTCAATGGGGGACAGATCCGGAGATCTTGCTGGCCAGGGTAGTTGACTTACACCTTCTAGAGCACGTTGGGTGGCACGGGATACATGCGGACGTGCATTGTCCTTTTGGAACAGCAAGTTCCCTTGCCGGTCTAGGAATGGTAGAACGATGGGTTCGATGACGGTTTGGATGTACCGTGCACTATTCAGTGTCCCCTCGACGATCACCAGTGGTGTACGGCCAGTGTAGGAGATCGCTCCCCACACCATGATGCCGGGTGTTGGCCCTGTGTGCCTCGGTCGTATGCAGTCCTGATTGTGGCGCTCACCTGCACGGCGCCAAACACGCATACGACCATCATTGGCACCAAGGCAGAAGCGACTCTCATCGCTGAAGACGACACGTCTCCATTCGTCCCTCCATTCACGCCTGTCGCGACACCACTGGAGGCGGGCTGCACGATGTTGGGGCGTGAGCGGAAGACGGCCTAACGGTGTGCGGGACCGTAGCCCAGCTTCATGGAGACGGTTGCGAATGGTCCTCGCCGATACCCCAGGAGCAACAGTGTCCCTAATTTGCTGGGAAGTGGCGGTGTGGTCCCCTACGGCACTGCGTAGGATCCTACGGTCTTGGCGTGCATCCGTGCGTCGCTGCGGTCCGGTCCCAGGTCGACGGGCACGTGCACCTTCCGCCGACCACTGGCGACAACATCGATGTACTGTGGAGACCTCACGCCCCACGTGTTGAGCAATTCGGCGGTACGTCCACCCGGCCTCCCGCATGCCCACTATACGCCCTCGCTCAAAGTCCGTCAACTGCACATACGGTTCACGTCCACGCTGTCGCGGCATGCTACCAGTGTTAAAGACTGCGATGGAGCTCCGTATGCCACGGCAAACTGGCTGACACTGACGGCGGCGGTGCACAAATGCTGCGCAGCTAGCGCCATTCGACGGCCAACACCGCGGTTCCTGCTGTGTCCGCTGTGCCGTGCGTGTGATCATTGCTTGTACAGCCCTCTCGCAGTGTCCGGAGCAAGTATGGTGGGTCTGACACACCGGTGTCAATGTGTTCTTTTTTCCATTTCCAGGAGTGTATTATCGTATTTTCAAACAGACTGGAGAACTTCGGTTTCCAATGATACAACGCACTATAACTTATAGGAATTATACGTAGGCTTTCAGATAATTCACCCAGATAGTAGCTCGTGTCACGCCAGAGGTAAAACCACAAACAAAATTACTTTTGAATCGTTACAACTAGTGAAAGCATTTTGTAAGACGTGAAAAAAATTTCTTCGGATAGAATTTTAGCGAAACATACATTCATGAGAAATTAATTTATGGACGTCCATCTTATTGTTTGGACGAGGGACTTCAGCTGATGATACATCCGAGAAAATGTACTACCACAGCTGAATCTTGAGATTGTCTTTATTCTATCACACGACTAGTTTCAACGGCGCATTACCGCCATCCTCGGGCCCCAGCACTGCCAAAAGAGTATTTGATTTCCTTGGCGCATTTCCTGTGGCGTCCTTATTACTAACACAGGTGGGCTAGCTTTCATCAGGAGTCTATAATCGACCCCGGGTAGTGTCCAATGCCAATATAAGAAATTAATCAATTTTTGGCCGCAAAATATTTACTATGGAGCAGAGCGATATCGAAATAGACCAAAGAGCTGTCGGAAAATATGCCAAAGAACACATACGTTAACGATATGCAAAAATTCTTAATGGGAAAGAACGTTGGCTGAATCAACAGACACCTTTCAGAGTATGCGTAAAGAGTTATTTAAAGTGGAACGAGCACATAAAACAAATCACAAGAAACGCGGATACCAGATTGAGATTCGTTGGAAGAATTCTCAGGAAACGTAGTCCATCACTACAGGTAGTAGATTACAAAACATTCTTTCCACCAATAACTTGATATTGCTCATCCATATAGGATCCGTTCCAGATACGATTAATAGAGGAACTAGAAAAGATACATGGAAAAGAAGCGAGTTTCGTTACATGTGCATTTAGTAAGCACGAAAGCGTCATACAGATTAAAAACCAACTCCAGTGGCAGGCACTGCAATGTAGGTATTCCGTAATACGGTGTGGTGTGGTGTTGGAGCTCTGATACGCAAACTTCCAGATTTCAGATACTTAGATGGTGGGTACCAAACGTTGTGTGTCGATAGACTATAAAAAGAAAAAAAAAAGATTTAGTTCATACTGTGTCTTTCGTCCAGTATAACATGCGTAAACGGTAATTAAAAGTAACACCAGAATAGGAGAAGCATATCTGTGAGCTATTAATATAAAGGTCTCTGGTAGGTTAGTTGGTATGGCGTCAGATCATAGCCCTAAAGGTCCCTTGTTCGAAACCCAGTGATAGCAACTATTTTTTTTTTAACGGTTTACGCGTGTAGTTGTTATACGAGAGAACATTTTTCTGACATGTAAAAGGACGTTTTCGAGTTTGTAGCAACCTCTCCATTGTTGTTAGTTACGTATTATTATTATTGTTATTATGGTATTTGTTTTCTTTTCTGAGCTTTTAAGTAGGCAGTGCACACTGCCCATTTGCTAATTTTCCATTCAGTCTTTTCATTTTTTGCATATCTATATGTTTTTCTTACATTCGTTAATTAGCTTAATCCTTCAGTTCCATTTTCATTGTTGTTTAATTTTCTCCAAGCTTTTTCGTGGCAATCATGACACGACTGGCATTTTCTCAGATATTTTAGTTTTAGTTTCACTTGCAATGTTACATACTAAAATGAGCCTAGCTTAGTTATATGTTTATTGCACAGGTGGTGTTTATAGCTATTTGGATTACGAACTCGGGACCTGAAGCACTGCGATCTGTCGCTCTAGCAACGCACCTACCGCAGATCTTCTGATTAACAGTTCAAAGACCGGCATTTCCTGTATTATGTAGTTTTGCCGTTAGATTTAATTAACGTTTATGCATGTTCTACTGGACAACAGCATAGAGCACGAACTAAATCGGTGTTTTGGTTGATACTCTATCGACATACATGTTTAGTGCCGATCTGAGTGGCTGACATCTGGAGGTTTGGGTTTGAGAGCGTACAGTCCTAGAAGAGTTAACAAATATAAATATATAGCTTTCGCCTACGTATATTTCACGTAAAGACAATGAAAATAAAATTAGAGAGATTAGAGACCACACAGTGGTAATCGTTCTTTCCACGAACTACTCGTGACCGTAATACACTGTGACTTGCAGAATACAGATGTAGATTAAAATGAACAGAAACTTACACAACACATATAGCAGTTCGCAGTTAAGTATCTGTCATTGGAGTGAAAAGAAATGTAAGCCTGGTTCAAAGTAAGCCAAGTAAAACTAAGCCTGATTTTCTAGAGCCAATACATTGGTTGACAAGGAACGGAATATCTAGATGCACAAAAGTACCTAGGCCAGGAGATCCACGCCGTAGGGTTCAGGCTTTGAATTGGACGACAGGTTCCAGGAAGACTCCAGGAGTGCTTCTGCTTGAACTGAAGCAGCGCCGGCGCAGTTGCCTGGAGACCTGGCTTGCCGTAGCCGTGCACCGGCCTAAAAACTGTTGAGACCTATTTTCGAGCACGTGACCCTGCGGAAGCGGTAGGTCCGCTAGGTCCGAATTGACTGCGCCGTCATGTACCTCTACCACTGCTGACGGTAGACGACGACTGCGCTGCAGTGGTGCGGTTCCACTTTGTAGCCCCTATGACTCATGACATAGGCCACACGCGATGCAGTTACGCTGGAGGTCTACGAGGATCCGACATAGCAGAAGTCATGCCCAGTGGGTCGAGTAAGTTTCAATATCCGACTGCAGCATGATTTTTCCGATCAAAAAAAGTTTGTTGAGAAATTAACTTTCATTCAAGTATGCTGTTAATTTAATTAAGAATAATAAGTTCTAATGTCTTGAGTCAGTGGCACATCAACAATATTGGACGAAAACGTTTAAAGTCAATTCGATCCTTACCAGCCTTAAGAGGAGGATCTGGTCGAGAGTCACGAAAAATGGATGAAATTCAGAACTTTAATTTCATACGAGAAATGTTTTTACTAAAATAGGGTTTAACCACTTTATTACACGTACATTCGTGTATGAAAAGCAAATGCTTTTATTGCATAAAACATTAAAAATAACGGCAGCTACCCTTGTCGAAATATACTCCTCGTGGGGCGTCCCGGTTTTCGCGAAGCCTTGTGCAGACTCTTAGTTATTTCTGAAACAACTAAAAATAGAAAATTCTTAAATTAGGATGAGTCTGGAGAGGCCATCACAATGAGGTTTTGAAAAAAAATCTCAAACAACAACTTCTTGGCATGTTTTCCTAAGTCAAAATGTTTAAAACAATATTTAAAATTCGGAGAAAATAAAGTCCTCGTTAAGGCTCCCTAATCTTATTACCTTTCATAAAACAGAAATCAAATGATTCGGTTTATCCAGTTTCGAAGTGGCACTGGCTAAATGGTTCAAATGGCTCTGAGCACTAGAACTACTTAAACCTAACTAATCTGCCGTCCGCAGTGGCCGTGCGGTTCTAGGCGCTACAGTCTGGAACCGAGCGACCGCTACGGTCGCAGGTTCGAATCCTGCCTCGGGCATGGATGTGTGTAACGTCCTTAGCTTATTTAGGTTTAAGTATTTCTAAGTCTAGGGGACTGATGATCTCAGATGTTAAGTCCCATAGTGCTCAGAGCCATTTGAACCATTTAAGTTGCTGGAAATCCAATATTTCAGCGACTACGCTGTTACGTAAAAGCAACCGCTGTCTCGTCCTTTTTAGACGTCAGTATGGCCCCAGACACAGCCACGCCTTCTCACAGTCACAAAAAACTATCGCGCCACCCACTCTCTTCCTAGAAAACTGATGCCTTTTTTCTCTAAGCTGATCAATGCATTTAATCTGCGCTTAATAACTGTTACTATACTGGTGATTCTAAAGATGTGTAACCTAACGGAATACATTATTAATCTTTGCGCAACTGATTTTTCCTTGGACATTTCTCCAGAGCATGATATGTATACGAGGGCTCAATTTGCAATAATTTCAGCACTCAACAAAGAACATATCAGTCCATAATCATTCACGGCTCATCTTATAGTTTTATCCACAGCACAATATCGCACAGATTATACGAGGGGCGTTCAGAAAGTAAGCTCCGATCGGTCGCGAAATGGAAACGACTATGAAAATCCGATAACGCTTTGCACAGATGTGTTGGGTAGTGTCTCTAGTATAACCCCAGTTAGCATCACGTCGCTCTTCTCATTTCTGAGCTCGCAGTGAGTGCGTAAAGATGTCTAGAAAATAGTGTCTGCCGCCAAGTACGAGGGCCTGGTGAGAAATTTCGACTGAAGCTATGCAGCTAACATTACATAACTGTCGTGCTGTTTCGTCTTCACGACAATTCTCAGCCGCATTCTGCAGGGGCAATGAAGATGCTCCTGCATCGTTTTCAAATGGAAATGTTAGATTACCCACAATACAGTCCGCAATTGTCTCCCCCTGAGTTTCATCTCTGGTCACATGAACCGCTGTCTTTGAAGACAACATTTTGACACAGGCAACGAGGTGTAGGCCAGCGTGGAGAATTGGCGGAAAGCACTGGCGGCTCCTTTCTATGATGAGGCTATTGAAAAGTTGGTACAACGCTATGACAAAAGTCTAAGTCAGAACGGCGACTACGTAGAGAAGTAGCTGAAAGGTGTAGCTAATTGTTACACGTAAAACATTTCTGATGTTCACTGTGGTTTCAATTTGGCAATCAATAGGAGCTTACTTTCTGAACAGGCCTCGTAGATTGGAATAATCTTACCATACGACGTTCTATCTGTAAACTATCTGTAAAAGCTGTTTATTCTACGAAGACTTCCGGTCACCAGCCGTGAAGGGGCATTTTAACTTTATTCTTTCAAAGTTTATTTAAATGTTACTGAAAACAATTTACTTTGGTACAGTTCATTTTTGTGTTGTACTTAGAATCAAGACGAATGCTATTACGATGTAGCTCAATGGCTACCGTCCTTAAATTTTGTATTTACGAATTAATAAAACTTAACTAATTGGGAAATAATTGAAATTAATCTCAGGAGCTAAACCAACAAGTAAGTAAGTTATGCAGGAAGTAAGCCTGAGATAAGTATAGGCAGAATTAATTATTATAGAATTAATTATATATATTATATAGAATTAATTATAGTAGCACGTCTGGAAATTTTCCGTCGTCGTGATTCTCGAAATTTTGTGCTATCTTTTGACCGTTCTATATGTAGGATAATTCAGTAATGACGTACGAAGTTTGGACTGTAATATTCAGTACAATTCCACACACTAAGATATGAGACAAGTTTCTGCTTTGTTTATCGCAGCTGTTGTCGTAATGTGATTGAAGATTGGAGCATGATAATTGGCTAGGCTCTTCTTGTCTTCTTTGAGACGGAACTGATTTATTGATGTATATGTGTAGACTGAAATAACGAACGAAAATTTTGTGCCCAGACTGGAATTCGAATCCCGGCCTCCTGCTCGCTAGCCAGATGCGCTAACCACTACACCACCCCGGCACAGTGTCTTTGCACAACTGAAAGGGTTGTTCTAATACGCCTCCCTCCTCAATCGAAACTCCCATCCATGCATTTGATCAAAGAACCTAGACATTGTTTTCAGGCAGGAGAACCCCCTGTCCAGTTTCGTTCGATGCTGAGGTGCGATTACAGTACAGCTGGACAGCTTCAGCAATTCTGTACGAGTTTAAGGTGAATACCAAGTGGGATGAGGTGTGAATGAGAGTTTCGAATGGAGAGGGAGGCGTAGTAGGACATTCCGTGCAGCTGTGCGAAGCCACTGTGCCAGGGTGGCGTATTGGTTAGCGCATCTGCCTACTGAGCAGGAGACCGAGTTTTGAATCCTAACCTTCGTACAAATTAAATTCGTCAAATTAAATTGTCTGAGAACCATACAGTTTCATTTAACTAATTTGTTGTTACCACTCTGCTTGCAATAGTCATTTTTGTTTACGTAGCGTCGGCTCCAGATTCCGTCACAGATTAATGCTGGATAATCTTGCTTTCCTGGAGACGAATACGAAAGGAATTCTGGTGCCCCAACAACTTTAAGATGCACGGTTTTAGCAATCAAACAATATTAATATCGCCAGAGATGATACAGCTATGCATGCTCACCAGTCCACTCTGCCTGCGACTGAGACTTTTTCGGTTCGGTCCGTCCTTTCAACGCCATTCAGAGACAATATTATCCACACAGCGTGTTTTGAAAACTCAGAGTGGATTCACGACTTTATTACTAGCTTTGTCAAAGGTATTATACATTTTCAAATAATCTCTGAATCTTACTGTTGCTGTAACTACACTCATGCTCATAAATTAAGGATAATGCTGATACATTGTGAAACAACGCTCTGGTGAGCGGTTTTTGGGTTTAAATCAGCTCGGGGTATGACTATGCGGTGCGTTTAACATGCAGTCGTCGCACAGTGGCGCTGGCAGCAGTCCACATACTCAGAGGTGTGTTGGTGCATGTCAGAGTACGGTGCAGCGAGTAAGTGTGCAGATGTTTTCAGACTTGCTTATGGTGACTGTGTTGAAAATAGCTCAAATAACAGATACTGATGACGTTATGAGGGGTAGAATAGTAGGGCGACTGGAGGCTCGTCAAACACAGCAGATCGTAAGCAGATCGTAGCACGGGCCCTCCGTGCGCCACAAAGTGTGATCTCAATATTATGGCAACGATTCCAGCAGACAGGAAACGTGTCCAGGCGCTACAGTACGGAACGTCCACAGTGTACAACACCACAAGAAGACCGACATCTCACCATCAGTGCCCGCAGACAGCTACGGAGTACTGCAAGCAGCCTTGCTCGAGACCTTACCGCAGCCACTGAAACAGTTGTCTCCAGACACCCAGTCGACAGACGACTGAACAGACATGGGTTATTCGCCCGTAGACCTGCAAGGTGCATTCCACTGACCCCGGGTCATAGGAGAGCCCGTAAAGGCCGGTGTCAAGAACACAGTACGTTGTCACTGGAACAGCGGTCCCAGGTTATGTTCACAGACGAGTGATTCTCGGCGGGTTTTCATCTGGCATGAACCAGGAACCAGATACCAACCCCTTAATGTCCTTGAAGGGGCCCTGTATGGAGGTCGTGGTTTGATGGTGTGATGATTGGTGCACGTACACACCTGCATGTCTTTGACAGAGGAACTGTAACAGGTCAGGTGTATCGGGACGTCATTTTGCACCAGTATGTCCGCCTTTTCAGGGGTGCAGTAGGTCCCACCTTCCTCCTGATGGATGATAACGCACGGCCCCACCGAGCTGCAGGAGGAGTACATTGAAACAGAAGATATCTGGCGAATGGAGTGGTCTGCCTGTTCTCCAGACTTAAACCCCATCGAGCACGTCTGGGATGCTCTCGGTCGACGTATCGCTACACGTCTTCAAAGCCTTACGACACTTCAGGAGCTCTGTCAGGCATTGGTGCAAGAATGGGAGGCTATACTCCAGCAACTGCTAAACCATCTGATCCAGAGTGTACCAACCCGTTGTGCGGCCTGTGTACGTGTGCTGTGATCATATCCCGTAATGATGTCGGGGTACATGCGCAGCAAACAGTGGCGTTTTGTAGCACATGTGTTTCGGGACAGTTTTCTGAACTTCTCACCAATACCGTGGAGGTACAGATCTGTGTCGTGTGTGTTATGTGACTATGCTATTATCGCCAGTTTTGTGTAGTGCCACGTTGTGTGGCACCACATTCTGCAATTATCCGTAATTTATAAGCATGAGTGTACAATAAAAATTCATTTCTATAATCTTAGTTTCTTTAGTTAATATTTATTGCTTCATTTTCTTTTAAACACCTCGTCAAGGACATACAACATAATTTGAAAACATTGACAGCTCAAGTATCGATTTCTACGGTTACAATTAAATGGAAAAAATTTAATAAATTTTTAGTCAAATTTAATTTGTTACATTATAAACTTGTTGAAAAATTACTCTGCATCCTTAGTGCGTGCTGCTGTTAGTACAATGTTGTGTTCATGTTCTTTATCGATGCTTTATGTAGAAGAATATTCCAGCCTATCACTCTACAAACTCTTTCTTGCCATTTTCGAAATATATTTACTCTGCGCATGAAACATCTCTCAAGAAGTGCTTCCTACTTTGGATTTTGTAGCATTAGTAAGAGGTTAATTTTAAAGTCTCATCGACAACTAGATTACTACAAAGGGAGCATAGGTTCGGTTTCGAGAAAAATAATGCAGCAAAATGACATTAACTCTAGTGAAGGAATCATCTCGACTTCTGTCTTAATTAAGGAAATAGTAAAAAACGTAAATTCTAACATTGGGACAGTGATTTGTATCCGTGTCTCACCACTGCTTTAATCAGCGCACCACCTCGTCGCATAGTGGCATTACAATTGCTGTCTTCTGTGAAGCAAATGCGTGTTTCACCAGTCACATTCTCTTCCTTCGTATAAACTCGAAATCCACATTTTGTATACACCTTCCTCACAGATACTTCCGCTACTAAAGAAAATATTGTACTGAATATAACACTGTCTCGTACACACAGCTTTTCAGTAACGTTTCTGTCACATGTCCCTGGTCACGTCCTGATTATCTGAAAATTATAAAATGACGATCAGTCCACAACAACGTGTTCTTATTTGGTCCCAAAGGCATTCAAAATCCCGTTGATATCTGATTTACGTATCACATACGAATCTATTTCGGACAGCAAATATTCGGTGCTGAATCAAAGTACACTATTTTTCTGTGTTTATAAACCAGGAATACGCGACTTTCTTTCATTTTTACGTCACAGTCTGCAAACATACGTAACCGGATAGTACAGATAATACAGATAGATTGAGATCATTTTTTGTGGCCCCTCTATGACGTCCAGCTGTAGAATGCAGCAGCTACCTTTGAAGTAGATGTAGTAGTTTTCCATCTCTTCCACCATGGTACAAACATCTGATTATACGCTGTTTTATGCTACTCGTACTATATATACGATTGCAGAAAATCTCTCTGCTATGGAAAATGAATAGGGTAGTACAGTTTGTATGCACGAGCGAGCTGGATCCCACTGTTTTCTCTCGTGTTCGTTTAATGTCGGAATTTTCGCGGTTTCCGAAATACAACCACGGCTGTCAGTTGCAAGAGCGGTGCGCCAGCAATATTCGTTTGTGGACAATGGCCGTGCTTCTATTGGAACATACGCTGTAGCTGAAACACAATTTTCTCCAGGCGGAAGGCTCCCATTCTGCTAGGGGAAACGGCGTAGTCGTCTGAAACGAAACTGTTCTGTTTTCTTCTTTGTTCGCGTTTCTCTTTGTACCATTGATGTATTCAGAGGACAGATTGAACAAATTTACCAAGGTACGATTCTATATGGCCATAGCAATAATTTAAAAATAAAAGCATCGATATTTTCCGGACTTACTTGAATTTTATGTTTTTCATCAGCGAAGTTGTCCATTTTGAGGGGTTCATCACATTATTTACCACTACTTTCGTTGTTTACTCTCACGGAATAGTCTATAAAACCACTTTCATTACCTTCACATATGTAAAAATTCTCTACTCACTTTCTTCCAGTAGAAATAAGAAATTAAGATGATTTCTCCGTTCAAAAAAACCACGAAACATGAACAAATGCGTCATTCCTGAACAAAGCAGGAATAAACACGCCTTGTCCAAATGGAATAATAAAGTAAATAGTGTTTTCTTTTCTCTTTTGTTTAATATTTGTATCCAAACAATAACACGAGCTCTTAGCAGTCATACAACGACCAATTTCGACTGAAAGCTACATAGTAATCTTCAAATCAAAAGTTACGGCTATCTTACGAACTCTTTCACGACTGAGCCTTGGATAAAATGATTTAAGTTAATTTGCAGCGTCAAATTCGCATAAAACCCCATGCTTTCGATGATTGCCTCCGTCACCGTTTTCAGGGACTCATGAAACTGATGATGTGCCCCACTTTTATACACGGAGGACGGCATCTTATTGGCTAGATTTCTTCACAATCCTGAGAGTTGTGAAACAACGTAAATCACTTAATAAAAGCAATTCCTCTAGTCGAGACTGTATACCGATTACGTTCCTTTCAGAGTGTGCTAATGTAATAGCTCTATATCTAACAATCATATGTAACCGCTCACTCGACGAAAGATCCATACCCAAAGACTGGAAAGATGCACTGGTCACACCAATGTTCACGAAAGACAACACGAATAATCTACAAAATAACAGGCTCATATCATTACCGCCGATGTGCATCAGCGAACATCATAAATTACCTCGAAAAGATCGGCCTATTGACACAGTCAAACATCGCTCTTGTGAAGCACACTCAGCTCTTTACTGACATAAAGTGTTGAGTGCTACTGACAAGGGATTTCAAATTGATTCCGTATTTCTAGATTTTCAGAATGCTTATGACGCTATACCTTACAAGCGGCTTGTAATCGCATCGCTTGTTTTTGGAATGTTGCCTGTTATGAGACTGGATTCTTGATTTTCTGTGGTAGAGGTCACAGTTCTTAGTAACTGATGGAAAGTCATGGAGTAAAACAGAAGTGACTTCTGACGTTCCACAAGATAGTGTTATAGGCACTCCGCGGTTTCTTATCCATGTAAACAATTTAGGAGGCAATTTGAGCAGCCGTCTTAGGCTGTTTGCAGACGATGCTATCCTTTATCGCCTGATTAAGCCATCAGAAGGTCAAAACAAATTGCAAAAGATATCTGTTTGGTGCGAAAATTGGCAATTGAACCTAAATAATGAAAAGCGTGAGGTCATTCACATCGTAATTTCAACTAAACACCTAGGCATTACAATTACAAACAACTTAAATTGGAAAAAAAAACACATGCAAAATGTTGTGAGGAAGGCCAACAAAAGACTGTGTCTTATCGGCAGAAGATGCAACAGATCTATTAAAGAGATTGCCTGTGCTAGCTTGTCCGTCCTGTCTTGGAGTAGTTTACTGCTGCGCGGTGCGGGATCCTTTCCACACAGGATTAACGGAGTACATAGAGAACGTTCAAAAAAGAGTAGCATTTTTTGTATTATGGAGGAATAGGGGAGAGAGTGTCACGCATATAATATAAGATTTGGGGTCAACATGATTAAAACAAAGGTGTTTCTTTTTGTGGCGAGATATTCTCACCAACTTTCCCCTCCGAATGTGAAAATACTTTGTGACGTCGACCTGCATAGGCAGAAAAGATCATCATAACAAAATAATGGAAATCTAAGCTCGCACGGAATAACATAGTGATCGTTTTTTCGCACGCTGTTTGAGAGTGGAATAATAGATAATTATTGTGAAAATGGTTCGATGAACCCTCTGCCAGACACTTACGTGTGATTTGCTAAGTGTGCATGTAAATGTAGATGAGTTGCTTCGCGGAGATGGCGCATGCGTACGTGCCGTCCTGTGCGTCTATAGATGGTATTCATACTCGATGTCTAGCGTCGATCTACAGCGTCACCACTGGTGAACTACGTGAAGTCTTCCGCTGTATTCTTTGTTTGTCAAGCACAAGCTTACGAGCTTTACTAAGGGCCTAGAAGGGGCAGGAAAGTAGGCTATGTAATGACAACATCAACTGAGACATCAATTGAAGGTGTCATTACATAGCCTACTTTCCTTTGCATCTTTATTCACAGTCCCAATACTTAGAAACATGAACAGTTCAAATATAATCTTGCTCTTATTCAATAGACTGCACTCGCCCACCGCTGATCTGTCAGAATTTCTGTGCTTCTAACCCTTGACAGTTTGGCTGTAGAAGTCTGTATTGTGGGTATTCATGAAACGGCGCACCCCGAAATTCCCTTTTTAGTCGCACTAGAGATGTCTGCCACACAATTTTTTTTTCGAACGAGGAATCAAAATGTTTTTCAAAGAGCAATGCCTCTATGCTGTCATTTGAGGAGAATGTGGGATGGTGACGAATGTTCTGATACCCCAAAGGAGGACCGCGTTTGAATGTCGCATGCGGAATGAGAAAGCAGCATTGTTGTGGAGCAAAAAACAATCACCAGCTCCATGGTTTACTTTAGACTTACACTGAGGCGACAAGCGTCGTGGATACCTCCTGATATCGTGTCGGACGTTCTCTTACCCGGCGTAGTGCAGAAACTCGACGTCGCACTTACTCAGCAAGCCGTTGGAAGTCCCCTGCAGAAATGTTGAGCCGTGCTGCCTCTGTAATCGTCTCATAATCACGAAAGTGTTGCCGGTGCAGGATTTTGTGTACGATCTGACCTCTAGATTACGTCCCATAAATGTTCGACGAGATTCATGTCGCGCGACCCGGGTAGCCAAGTCTTTTGTTCGAACTTTTCTCTGTTTTCTTCAAACCAGTTGCGGAGGATTGTGGCCCCCTGACAATGCTCACTGTCATCCATAAAAATTCCGTCGTTGTTTGGAAACATGAAGTCCATGAATGGCTTCAAATGGTCTTCAAGTAGCCGGCCATAAACATTTCCATTCAATGACCGTTCAGTTGGACCAGAGGACTCCTCAGTCCATTGTATGTAAACACAGCCCTCACCATTACGGATCCACCACGAGGTTGCACGGTGTTTTGTTGACAACTAGGCCATGGCTTCATCGGGTCTGCGCCACACTCGAACCCTACCATCAGCTCTTACTAAATTCGTGACTCATATGATGAGGACGCGGTTTTTCAGTCGTCTAGGGTCCAAGATATACGACCACGAGCCCAGCAGATGCGCTGCAAGCGTTGTCGTGCTGTTAGCAAAACCAGTCTCGTCAGTCGTCTGCTTCCATGGCTCACTAACGCCAAATTTCGTCGCACTGTCCCAACGGCTAAGATCGTCGTACTACATACATACGTACGTACGTACGTACATACGTACGCAGATTTTCTTGTCTGTAAGCACTGACAACTCTACGCAAACGCTGCTGCTCTCGGTCGTTAAGTGGAGGCCGTTGGCCAGTGAGCTGTGTCCGAGGTGAGAGGTAATGGCTGAAATTTGGTATTCTCGGCATACTCTTGACGCTATCGATCTCGGAATACTGAATGCCCTAACGATTTCCGAAATAGAATGTCCCATAGGTCCAGCTCCAACTACCATTCCGCGTTCAATGTCTGTTAATTCCCATAGTGTGGCCTTTATCACATCGGATAACTTTTCACATGTGTCATCTGAGTACATATGACTGCTGCGCCAATGCATTACCTTTTCATATCTTGTGTATGCGATACTAGTGCCTCTTGCATATGTGCGTATCGTTACTCCATGACTTTGGTCACCTCAGTGTATGAGATTTGCAGTATTACAATTTTAAGCCACAAAATTGAACGAAGAAGTACGAATTATGTTGTAAAGATAACACAGGCTGCTTTGATGAACGTCCTTTATTACAAGACTGCGCATGAATTGGTTGTAGTTGGAAACGGCGGTCGTAATCTGTGAGCTAATAATTTCACAGGCTTTTCGCTAGACTGACTTTTCTCATCAGTGCTCTTCTCCAGGTCCGTGTGTATGAGACATGCAGTGGGAGGAATAGCAATTTCAGCTCAGTCTGCGCAGATGAAATCCCACGAAAAGAAATTCTGCCTGCCGCGATGTATGTGTGTGTATATCTGTGCTGCGAGCTGAAAGGAACTCTCTGAGTTATCTACTGCGACCACGCAAGCAGCTCCATCCCACCTACACGTGCCGGGAGGAGCAGCGAGTGAAGGGGTTTGCGGTCTTCCAGTGCACCGGAACGCAATATACCTGTCCCGCAGCACCATATAAATCAGATTTCTCGTGTTTGTTTACGAGCGAGTTCCGCCCGATTGGTTCTGGAATGCAGCTCAGGGAAATCAGACAGCTCTGTACGCCTTACGTCTCTCTGGCCCGCATTCCACTCATTCTGCATACGTGAGGCTCTCAGATGCGAGAAATCATTTCGAAACAAAAAGTGAACTAGTACAAATAAGTAGGATTTCATCATCTGTGTCAGTTTGAATAAAATCGTTAGGGAAAACTGAAGACTACAATAGACACGCATTTTTACGGTTTTTGCAGCGGCCGTCTTTGGGGCGACTCATCTCACGACGTAATACCTAGAGAATTTTACTTACAGAATACAATACCCTATTTAATATCTATCGGTTTACAAAACTGTGGATTGAAGCATGGTTAGCGTACTTCACATCTAACGAAAGAAAAATCGTTTCCAAGTTTTATTACAGGGAGTGTAGAAACACAAAACGGTCTCGGAATTTCATAACATGGAGGATAATCTACGCCTGCATCAATGTGCATACTCCTCAAGCCACCGTATGGTGCATGGCGGACAGCACCTTATGCCACTATTAGTAATTTCGTTCTTTGTGCCACTCGCAAACAGAACGAGGGAAAACTATCTATATGCCTTTGTGCGATTCTTTCCTAGTTCTTATACGAAATGGACGTTGGAAGGTTTAAATGCCGGATCTGTAAATTTTCTCAAAACTGTTTCGCGAAGAAAACTTCGTCTTCCCTCCAAGGATTCCCAAAAGAGTTGACGAAGTATCTCCGTAATACTCGCGTGCAAATCTAACCGACCAGTAACGGCTTCGATGCCGTACTTTAATCTGATCTGGTATGGATCCCACACACTCGAACGGTACTCAAGAACTGGTCGCACTAGTGTTCTATGCGCCGTCTTCTGTATAGACGGTTTACTCTTTCCTAAAAGTCTCCGAATAAACCGAAATCCAGCATTCGTGATCTGTACTATCGTCCTTAATCTGCTCGTTCCATTTCATACCGCTTTGAAACGTTACGCCTAGATATTTAGTCGAAGTGACAGTGTCACGCGGCAAACTACTTATGCTTTATTCGAACTTGCGAGATTATTTTTTACTCGTCTGGACTAACTTACAATTTTCTGTATTTCGAGAAAGTTGCCATTCATCACACCAACTAGAAATTTTGTCTAAGTGATCTTGTATACGCCTACAGTCACTCAACAATGACACCGTCCCGTAAAACACAGTGTCATTAGCAAACAGCCGCAGGTGTCTATTCATCCTATCCGTGAGGCCATTTATGTATGTAGAGGTTGTGTGTTCCTATCACACTTCCTTGGGACACTACTGATGATACCTCTCGTTTCTGATAAACATTCGCCGTCGACAACAACGTACTGCTGTCTGTTACTTAAAAAACATCCGAGCTACTCATATATCAGCAAAACTAAGCCATACGCTCTTATTTTCGTTGACCTGTAAACAAAAGCCCTGCATGGAATCTGGTTCAAATGGCTCTGAGCACTATGGGACTTAACTTCTGAGGTCATCAGTCCCCTAGAACTTAGAACTACTTAAATCTAACTAACGTAAGGACATCACTCACATCCATGCCCGAGGCAGGATTCGAACCTGCGACCGTAGCGGTCGCGCGGTTCCAGACTGTAGTGCCTAGAACCTCCCGACCACTCCGGCCGGCGCATAGAATCTGTACTGCAGATATTTCAACTTCTACTGATTGGGACACACTAGCACGCGAATGGAATATGCCGTGGTCGTCTGGGGTAATGCAACTTACATCCACATCCAAAGCCTATAGAAGAGAGGTAACTAGACGCTAAGCCGGTCGGAGTGGCCGAGCGGTTCTAGGCGCTACAGTCTGGAACCACGTGACCGCTACGGTCGCAGGTTCGAATCCTGCCTCGGGAATGGCTGTGTGTAATGTTCTTGGGTTAGTTAAGTTTAAGTAGTTATAAGTTATGACCTCAGCAGTTAAGTCCCACAGTGCTCAGAGCCATTTTTGAACTAGACCCTAAGATTATCCTTGCACCTCCCACTGGATTTTTTCGCCTCTGAACTATGTCTCCCGGCTGAAGTACCTCACTTGAATCAAAGATAATTCGAATTAGCGGTAGTATTTTATATACGAGCCACTCTATCCGCAAATATAGACGTATGGAACCGGGAAAAGGAAGATTATCTCGTCATATCGAGCGAGAAGGAGAAGTGGTAAGCACAATGGGGTCGCATTCGAGAGGACGATGATTCAAATCCACCTCAGATAACCAGTGTTTTCCCTAAAATGGAGGGCTAATTTCTTTCAAATTACTCCGCCGATTTTTTTCCCCATTCTTGAAACTATTGGAGCTTGTGCTCTAACGACCTTGATGTCTACGGGACGTTAAACTCCAGTCTTTCTTTTTCTTTATCTGCTCACAATACACTGGCCATATTATTCCCGCAAATTAAAGCGGCATAAAGCAGCAGATGGTATCTCAAACACTGAACAGTTTGCAAATATGACACTCATGACTAAAAAACCAAAACTTTACAAAAATTCCACTGAAGGACAAACAGATGGTGTTAATACTTCAACACAAACTGAAACAGTTATGTTCAACTGATGAAGTTCGCAGCGAGTTCACTTCAAAGTGAGCATTGTTTTACTTGTGTAATTCGCTGTCTGCTTTATGTATCTCGCGACCCCATTTACATTCAAAATTTACAAGTTGTATCTAAGATGGCGACTTAAAAAATGGCTACCGCGTTAGCAAAATAGGCTCACAGGTTTCCACCATTCTCCTATCTAATAAGGACTTTAACTTTTTGTTGATCGACCTGTTTTTGTTCTGGGAATCTGAGAAGAAGGTGCCAAAAAATTTGTCTTTTGCCGTGCTATGAAAGAACGGATGCTAACTTAGTTGGAGAAGATTTATAAGAGATAATAAATTTGGGGGAAAGTATCCCCCATCTGCGTATGTCAGTAAACATCCTGCTATTCCCTCTAAGTGACATCGGGAAATGACAGTGAAACTAAAAGAATATGACTGGACACGGAATTGAATTCCGTTCTTCTCGAATAAGGGTCCATCATCTTAGTTGTTGAATCGCCTAGTTGGTATCCAGGGAAAAGATGTAGTGAATTAGAAAATGAAATACGGGTCACGAAATGTAAAAGAAGAGCGTAGCAAACAGAAATGAGGGAGGATCATTTATGTATGGAGAAAAATTTCCGCTACCAGTCACAATAAAAAGTTAATGACTTGTCACATGACCGGTTTGGGGTTTGTGCCCATCCTCTGGTGTTTATACATTATTGTAATTATAATAATGATGCTTCATCTTTATGTAACTACATATATATTTTCGATAAATGCTGCCTTGCCACTTACAAATCTCCCACTTGTATCTGTTTAGTCACCAGAAAATAATTTTTTGTGTTTATACAGTGATCTCCAGCAATATAAACATGTACGTGAATGTATAAACACCTGAAAATGGGCACAAGCCCGAAACCGGTCGTGTAACAAATAAATAACCTTTTATTGTGACTGGTAGCGGAAATTTTTCTACATCCTCTAAAGGAACAGTCACGGAGTTCAACAGCATCCACTATGGATAAAATTCATTCACGATTATTTATGTGTTGGACGCCTGAACTGTTCAGAGGAATTAATTTCTTTGAAAGGGGACATTAATAAGAAATCAATAATAGGAATTATAGTAAGGTACGTTGCAGGACCAAAAGAGAAAACGTAAGACTACGAGATGGTCTTATGTATCCCTCAGTTTTTCGGTTGCATAAGCTTGAGGCAAGTGAGGTTCGAAGCATCCTGTTAAACATTTTGTTTTTTGCCGTACTGCTCTCTACGACTGAGAGTGTAGAAAGTGGTGTGGTTTGTAGGAGAAGACAGTAATCGCACCTATCGCTTGGACAGCCGTGACACCTGGAGTGCTCTTTATCTGTAGTTTAGCGAACGGTGGGTTGCGCCATCTGGCGTCGTTCAGAATGGAACGTCGACAGCCCGATAACCTTCTCCACTCCAAGTGTCAATATTTATTCTCCATGGTGAAAGAGGCGCCAACAGCCAACTTTTTAACGAGCACAGAACGGCAGACGAACAATACTATTTTCCGTCCACGCGGGCTGTCGCAGGGCCACTATCGGAAAAACGATACATTTCCGCTACAAAGCCCTCTTCACGTGATACTCCATAAGCAAATTGTTTGCCACTGTAATGAATTTCAGTTCTTCACTTTTTTCTCACTGCAAAATCTTTACACGTGCACATCTGCATATCTACATCGTCCGGAGACGGTGGGATGAGTGAAAAGGAGCGTTCATCCGTTTTATATTGCGGAGAAAATAATCGCTTTCAGTATAATGGAGAGATCTTTGTCTGAAAATGAAATTACATTTACATGCAACTGAGAAGGACGTGCGGTAGCTGTCACGTTGTAGAAAGAGCGCTTATGTCGTCATAACGAAGGTTTGGTCTGTCACGTGACCCCGGATGTCACCAAAGATTGTATTGTCATTGAGGTGAAGTTTGGCCAAGACTTGCGATGTCAGAGAAGTTGACTGTAACCCAATCCTTTTTGTCTGACACATGGGATACTAGATTTCCTAGTATGTACATTCACAGGGTGTTCCATAGTATCACTATGGCAGGGGTTTAATTACCTCGATTCAGGGACTAGAGATGCCATGAATATCACCTATCGTGGACAACTGGGTATCGACGATGGGAACATCGTCGACTACAGCTGATCGGAACAGCGTTAGGTGGGGCCACAGCGTAGCAAATCAGCTGTCGTAACAAATCAGTTACCAATTCAACATCAGCCGACAAGCAAAGAAATCACGTCATCCAGAGTTACCTGCTCGCTACGGGTGTCAGGGATCTACGTCGCAAATGTTCACCTTTCGCAGGTAAAACACAAATGAGGTGTGTTCAAAAATAACGGAATTTATTGTGTTTTCGGAAGACAGAAACAAGGGAAAGCCATTATCTTGAAGCATTACTTTGATTTTTCTTCTGTTATGCCTCATTAGTGCCTTACGTACTGTGATACATGCTGAAAGGAAAATATGACCTTTTCTTTGGCGTCTCCGTCTCTCTTGCATAAGGTATTACTATCACTGTTGTTGAGCTATATAACCTAGTCTTACATTATCGCCACTGAAATACGATAAAATAAAATCTTTTCCTCAAAATGTCGTGTTCTAGATTTTATCCTGCTGATGAGGCGTTCTTTCGTACCGTAACTCTGCGATATTTGGCACAGAACTTGAAATGATTTCTGTAGAACATCTAATGAGCCTCTGAAATTTTCTGGCCATCTGCGAATAAGAGGATATGTTTCTTGTTCTCTGATAACTAATCTGAATCTGGATGCGTTGGTAAGACGTTAAATCAAAGTTTTATGGACTGCACGGTTCTTTCCTGACATCAAATTAGACATGTATCTTTCATATTGGCTGTATTCTACATTCGAATGTCTGTCATCCTAGGGGAGCAAGGTGTTCATTGCTTTATTTTAACGTTACTTTATGGTCTTCGTTCTCTGTGACAGGTTATTTTTTGTGTCGTCGGAGGACAGAAGCAGCCAACATAAGGAGGAAGAGACCAATAGTTTATTTTTACAAGCTGTAACATGTTTGAACAGCAGCGGGGAAATGAATTTCTCAATGAGTCACGTAAGTCTCGCGACCTCAAAGAGGCTTGTGGTTCTAAAACAGAAGACCATCATCACTGAATGTTTACGATCGGTCACAGGTAGCATGTATACGTCGTTTCCATTTTTGCTCTGCTACCATCGCTTGCAGTTGTTTCACGACGACGCTCCTGTATCATTTACACGTCCATGAAGTTTCCCGTTCCGCTTCGGTAACATATTTTATGAAGACACTTCACGAATACCGTATACTTGATAAACGGCCTCTTCGCCATTCTCCTTTGAACATCATGCATTCCAGGTATTATACCGTGAGGCGCACGCAGTGTAGTTCCTTCTTCTCTGCAGCAGTTGATGCTTCAGCGGCTCAGTAAATCCTTCTTTGTGTTGACACTCTTTTATCCATTTTCCACTGCTAATGATATGTTGTAGAAGTCGTAAAAGGTGAACTTTTAGCAGAAACAAAAGCCATAAATATTTTAACAAACTATTCCTCGCTCCAGCCACCACTATAGATGAGCTTTAAAATAAGGAGCTGGAGACCATCAATTCTGTTTCCGCACAGTCAAGGATTTTTCTGCTGTGAGAAAGTTATAACAGCGTGCACTCAGCCTTCTGAGAACAACTGAGGAGCTATTTAAAAAGAAGCTACACTCACGTAACCTAAGTGTATCTAAACATTATAAGCAAACAAGAGAATGGAACAACGTTTTGTCAAATAACTGTATGAGAAGCTGTACGTTGTTGTGCGAGTGACGGAAGATGAAAGATTCTGCCCTTACTTTGGGAAATGGCAGAACTACTCCATTGGTACATTGGGAAGTAGTTCATAGTTTTTCTGCTCTTCCCAATGATCTATTTAAGTATACAAAAATGTTTTTGAGCTTTATTCCTTAACTTTAATAGGTACAGATGCACTACCTAACGCGACATATGAAAATTTGTGCCGGCCGGTGTGGCCGAGCGGTTCTAGGCGCTTCAGTCTGGAACCGCGCGACCGCTACTGTCGCAAGTTCGAATCCTGCCTGGGGCATGGATGTGTGTGCTGTCCTTAGGTTAGTTAGGTTTAAGTAGTTCTAAGTTCTAGGGGACTGATGACATCAGAAGTGAAGTCCCATAGTGCCCAGAGCCATTTGAACCACTTGAAAATTTGTGCCGGACCGGGACTAGAATACGATTTCGTGCACATCGCGGGCGGTCGCCCAACAACCTAGGTTAACCGAGTACTCCCAAGCTTCCATCTGTCATACAACTATCTATTTACTCTTATAGATTATCAATGAATTTAAGAAGAATTGCAAATCTCGTGATTCCCGTGCAGGTTTTAAAATCAAGTCAAGGAGAATTCATTAACTATCGTTGTCGTTCTCGTCGCAAGCCCTTCTTCACCTTCTATGAATTTATATCACATGAACTCCAATTTCAAATTTTCATAAGGAGTTTTATCTTATACATATGTGCCTATTACAGTTAAACTGAATTTCAGGAATAAATTTCTATATGTGAAAGTGTAGTTCGTCATCAGGAATAATTAAATAAAAATATTGTTGCTCCTATACAGAATGTTTCACATTTCCTGTTACAGGCTTTCATGCACATGGTACAAACATTCAGTTGCCTGTCCGTGGAGCACCACCGTCAACCCTCCTAGATGCGATGGTACCATTAACTCGCAGCCGTTGTTATAGTAGGACGAAAAAGGTATGTGGCGGACTGAGGCTATCCGGAAACCGTTCTCAGAACATACGTTGTGCAACTCTGTCGTCATTTAAAGCGCCGTGAAACTGGAGAGTTGAAACTGAGACGATTTTCAGACTTAGGGGCTTTGTATCCAAACGGTACGTTTCTCAACAAGGGATCCCTGTCAAGTCTACAGCTCCTAAATCCCCTCTACTGGCCTTAGAAGCCTGTACTAGAATTGTTTCAACACCTTGTGTATCTGTAGGGAGTATATTTGACATATTAGCTGTTCTGTACACTACTCTATTATTTTTCATAAGACAAGTATAATGCCCGAAAACCATTTCTGAATAAGTGGTAAGGAATTGTATTGGAGCTCCTTACCGTTTATGTTATACAGGATGGGCAAAACTATAACTGGCCCGAAAATATTTTCAGTAAGACTGTCGCAGACTTGACCTTTGTTGACGAAAACCACAGAAAAGCTGGAATTGGTCGCCGTTGATGTCGATACCGTGCTGTTGTCTGCCTGATTGATAGCAGGAACAGATGTTTCAGCGTCCTGCTGCAGCTTCCCCAGTGTGTGAGGATTCATCGAGTACACCTGACTCTTCTATTTGTCCAGTACGTAAAAATTACAGGAAGAGAGATCTGTCAGTCGAGGTGGCCAGGAGAGTGAACTGCCTCTGCTGACTTTCCATTCCTCACCGACCACTTCATTCCCTTCTGACAAGATTTTCAAGGAGGTGTGTGGTGTTTCTCTTACGAGTTGCAAAAATACAAGCAGTCTCTCATGTTCCGTAAGTTAATTCACTTATAGATTATGCAGTTTCTCGAGATACGAGTTGGCATTTAAAATCATGTTACAATCGCGACATCAGACAATTTTCACCACACACCAACAATGATGATGATTATTATGGATTTAAAGAGACTAAAGATCTATGATCATCAGTATCTTATTCACTTCCCATGATGGAATCTATGAACCCCCATGTGTCTGCGTCAAGAGAAAACTATTGAGTAGAGTGTATCTAAGGCGGGACGTATCAACCTAGTATTTACCAAGTGGGACGTGGAAAACCGCCTGAAAACCACATCCAGGCTCGCCAGCTTATCAGACCTCGTCAATCGAAACACTAATTTTGAGGTTATGCAGCGCCTCTTCAAAGCAGTGACGGGGTTTTTCTGATGCACATTGGCACATGTTCTGTGAGTTCAAATATCTTGACTGGTTGAATCAGGCCTTATAACCTCTCTCCTTACTAATCGGTTAATGCAAAACTTTGACTAACAGAAAGAACGCATTTTTTACAAGTCAGTCGTTTACGGGAAAAATTTCCTGTTAGCTAGGAGAAGTGCACAAGAAATTAGCCTTACGAACCACTTAATCCACTTCCTCTACTCTCTGCACATTTGGGTTTTCAATAATAAATGTGAAAGAGTGAGAAACGAAAATGGGAACCATGTAACTCGAATAATCCACAACAAACTCAAATGAACTAAATTTAGAAATAAATAGCACGGTCATCAGCCCAAGTGGGAACTACCTGTTCACTATCTAAACGATAATGTGAAACGCAAAGATTGTGCATCTGACTAACTGCACGTCTGCCAAACCATGGTACGCAAACACATTTCCACAACACAACACAGTACAAACTTACAATGGTAAAATGATTGCAATTGATTTGAATAGTAATTGCTCTGAATAGTTCACAAAATCAAAACGTAATAATTTAGAACAGTAATAAACTCCTGTATCTGAAAATGGTGAACTGGAGTTTGCAAGCTAAAATCGTTGAAACATTGTAGCTAATTTCAAAACTACTCAGATGAATAAACAACTAACGACAGAATACGAATCACGCCAGCATACATTTTGATATTTAATATAAAATGAAATATGCAGAATTTGGTAGTCATAGTTAAATGTTAATTTGGCAGTAAAATAGTATTTTATCTCAATTTAGATTTCAAGAATGAATATTGACTCTGATTATTATTACTCTAGAACTAATGTTTTTAATAAGGAATGTGTTTTGAAATGATCAAAGAGGCTCACACCTAGGTAAAGCAAGTGAGACACTTCGGTTTATTGGTAGAATATTTGGAACGTGGCGTCAGTCAACAATAGATCGACCCGTTCTAGAATATTACCCATGTGTGTAGGCCCGATAACAAGTAGTATAGGCGATATAGGATATATTATCTAGCATGCACTTTAACAGTAATTTGCAACGGCTGTAGATGTAGCTATATTTTAAGGCATGTTGTGTTTTATTCATGTTCGAATTGCTAAATAATGTATTTTAGTTTCCCACTTCTCTAAACGTCTTGCGCGTTATTACGTAATACCACAATGACCCAATGAAGCAAGTAAAGCCAATCTCATTGTTATCTATTTTTTAAATCTTATTTCCACCACACCTTCTTACTTTTCTTGCTCAGGCTCTGCATGTGCATTGACGGACATGGTGCGTTAATGTAAGTTATGGCCGGATGCCCTTCCTGCCGCCACACCTTTAACCCTCGAGACGGAATATGTGTACCTGAAGCATCCCTACCTCTCTTGTGGTTCCATTTTTAGGTACTCCACGTCGACGTCTGCTCGTAGATACGTATCGTCGGTAGACTTTCCGGCTTTACTTCCCGACGTGACAGCGACGACTCTCTGGTGAGGTGCGGGCCTTGCGTTTTGCTATTACTGTGAGTCTTATAAATATTGCTTTTATTTAGTAATTTGCCCAGCTAAAACGCTCCCCTTGTATGATTAAGACAGCCTGCGCCACCTTTCGGAGGGAGTGGGGACGTAAGAGAGTCACAAAAGTTCATATTAAGCAGTCCGTAAAATACGTAAACGTTCACTTCAGTTAGCCTGTTAGTTAATGCCTACGCTTTCCGCTAGATGGTGCTGACTTACTGCTGAATAGCTTTGGTTCCGTAAAAACAACACTGATTAGTACTAGGTAAATGAAATAAGTATAACACTCTTGTATTTCACTTTCACTCTATATTCAGGGATTAAGATTGTGATGTATGATGGTCTATTTAAAAGGTTCCTAGCCTGGAGGAATCTAAACAGTCCGCAAAAGCTGATATGCACGCGCTCTACGTCCAGATTCGCAACTAACGACACACGACACTTTCAAAAGTCCACACGTTAATACCTCTGAATTCATTGGTATCAGCAGATAATTTGAGTTTCTGTCGTCTATATGTCCGTAAAGTTCCAATCTAACACTAAAGTCCTAAAATCCCCTTAATACTCCGTTACTACCAACAGTCAGAGATCGTACACTACATCACTTTTAATCTCCGTAATATTCTAACAGTTTATCGTGAAGCTTAACACGATAAAGTCCAATCAAATTATTGTCTCGCTAACTGACACGGGTTCCCCGCCCTTTAACGAAACAATGAAGGAAAAAAAGGCGGCAATAATGACAATCAAGCCTTTTTATAGGTTTTTCATCACAAGAGTTTAACGTCACTGCCCTCTACATGACGGAGCTTCCGTGGCTTTGCTGTACTTAGACGTTACACAACTTGCTGATACACTATAATTTTGATCTGCAATTACCGAACTGTGATTCTACTCTATTTTCCCCTCTAAAAATTCTATTCTTAATTTTAAATTATTCTTTCTATAGCTTTTATCACTGTAAACTGAACCGAGGTGTTACATACCGCAAATGATTCGTGACACCCCGGTTTTCACTTAGATGTGCGATACCGCCGAAAACCCATATACAGGCTGGCAGGCACAGCGACACATCGTCGTTTGTCAGCCGTGAGGATTCCACCAGGGGCCAGCACATCTGAACGTTCCGAAAGCTGTGCTTTAACAAGCATGGCTATCCAGACATATAATACAATTACGTGCTTTGCTTAGAAAATGAAATCTGGGGAGAAGTATTAGTCGTTTCGGGCAAACAATAGGAGACTTCTAGCAAGCAAAAATTTACCGCTCCATACATTATGAAACATGGATATACAGACAAGGCTTACGGATATCAATATGGCAGCAACCAATCAAACTTGCTCCAACCACCTGTTTCCGTTCAAGGTTTCCTAGATAATTGCTCAATTTTCGTAACTCCACTAGCAGGTTGGTGGGATTTGGCCGAAAACAATCGAGAGCCAGAGAAAGAGAACAAACTGCAGAAAGGCCGCCTACTATTCAACACAAAAGTTGTTTTTGTTCATTTGTAATTAGAATTCTATTGCAAAAATTATAAATAAAGGAAAGACAAAATCGTCTTGTTCCGACTTAAGGTTTTCCACAACTTTCATTTGTTTGTAATTTGAACTGCAAAATCGATTATTTCTTTCCAACTATTCCACATTGACAACTGACCACCGTTCTCCTCTCGATGGATTTAGGATGAAACGATACAGTATACACTGTTGTCCAAAATTAAAGCAACAAACGGAAATTTTGCAGCGCCTTGTTCATTTTGTCAGAAAACAGTGTAAACAGTCGATAAAGTAGAAACAATGTAAAGAATGCAGAACGTAAACAACTGCAACATACACACTAACAGGAGACGAAAATGTTTTTTTTTTTTTTTTCCAACTTAACAGATTTGCAGACAGATTCCGACAACTAGCTAATGTTGTCACTGTGGGGTGTGACCACCTCTGGCAGCAATACAGGCCTGACAACGATGGGTCTACATCTACATCTACATTGATACTCCGCAAGCCACCCAACGGTGTGTGGCGGAGGGCACTTTACGTGCCACTGTCATTACCTCCCTTTCCTGTTCCAGTCGCGTATGGTTCGCGGGAAGAACGACTGTCTGAAAGCCTCCGTGCGCGCTCTAATCTCTATAATTTTACATTCGTGATCTCCTCGGGAGGTATAAGTAGGGGGAAGCAATATATTCGATACCTCATCCAGAAACGCACCCTCTCGAAACCTGGCGAGGAAGCTACACCGCGATGCAGAGCGCCTCTCTTGCAGAGTCTGCCACTTGAGTTTGTTAAACATCTCCGTAACGCTATCACGGTTACCAAATAATCCTGTGACGTCATCAATGCCATGTTGCGACAATATCGCCCATTCTTCCTGTGGAGCTGCTCGCAAGTCTCTGAGAGTGGTTGGTGGATGCTGAGGTGATGCAACCCGTCTCCCTAGTGCATCCCAGGCATGCTTTATGGGATTTAAATTGGGAGAGTGAGCAGGCCACGACATGTGTGCTGTACCTTCCGTTTCCAGGAAAACATCAACCACTCGTGCTCTACGAGGTCGAGCACTATCGTCCATCAGTACGAAGTCTGGGCGCACAGCATTTCGCAACAACCGTACATGAGGTCTCAAGATCTCGACACGTTACCTGACAGCATTTAAACCAGATTCACCTGTAAAATTTCGTAAAGAGGTGTTCGAGTGGTCAACATAATACCTGCCCACACCACCAGCGATCCTCCTCGATATCGGTCTCGACATTGTGTTCCATCTTCCATTCAGATGGGAATCCGTCGAGAATCACTCTCCAAATCGGGACCCATCTGTAAAAGAAAACATTGGCCCACTGTCCGGCTGTCCCTGTGGTATGTTGACGTCTTCACTCCAGAGGCACACACCCAACAGGTCTCCGACAATAAAGGCGACTCTTTCGAAGCCTCTCTACATGGTTTGCCTCGATACAACACGTCCAATGGATGCTGCGCAGTGCTAAGGCGGTATCGTCGTCTCTTTACAGCCAAACAACGGTCCCCTACTTATGGTGTTAGTCCTGATCGGCATCGGCCCTGCCATGGTCTTCCGGATACGGTTTCGGTCTCTATAAACTATCGTCACCATATCCTAGAAACAACAGAACGATTCACGTTGAGCAATCGAACCACATGAGTCTGCGACTGTCCTGCTTCCATTCTTCCTATGACCCTCTACCACAGTCTAGTAGGCGTCTTCTCTATGCCATACTGCACCGTCTGTGACTGTGTACACAGCGATTGCGGATGTGGGACTACCCGGCAAACATTTCTCCGTTTGTTAAGTTCGGGGGGGGGGGGGGCTTCCATTGATCGAAATGCCGAGCGGGAGATGATAGTACCGACGTCTGTTGACGGTCTGTATGATTATAACGTGAATTAAATTAGACACAGGACGGGGAAATAGCGATTTGTTTCTTTAATTTTGGACACGAATTTAGTTACAATTCTTGACCTACAAGCTTGAGAAACGAATAAGAGGTGAAAAATTCCAGTTCTACAGACTAAAAGTGCATCATGGTAAGTAACGAATATGCTGGGGAAATCACGTATCGTCTAGCACACATTTGTTCAATTCCGGCCCTTTCAAAGAGAAGTGATTATGGTCCAATTCACACCTCTACCCCATATCCTTCAGATATGATGGAATTGTCCTTCTGTTTTCCTTGAGGTATGTTGAATGACTATCCAATCCAAGATATTTCATTGGGGTAGGAAATAATAGTAAAAAGTAATTAAATGCAGCGAGGATTTTGTTCTCATTGCACTTCTTTACCATCTCAAACACACAAACACGAATGGCCAGGAGCAGTGTAGTCGGTTTGAGAGATTGTCTATATGAGACTGTAACTCGACCGAAATAAATACTCAGACGTTGGATGCACGTATCACTCAAATGAACTCGAATCGTAGCGATTTTTGACACACTGAACGAAAATTAAGGGCAGAGTACAGTTCATTGGTAGGTTCTGAGTACGTACCCTCAACACGTGAAAATATTTGTTTGCGAGTGATTCTGGAATGCTGACCTAAATGTGTAAAATATAAAGCACTCTGGGCTGCAACGACAGATGAAAACATTTGTGTTGACTGTAAAAATCTCAATATCACATCGAACAAAGAGATAGACAGTACAATCGTATACAATGGTAGTTGTGAAATTTATGACTTTGTTCCACGCAAGTGAACTTGCTTTGAAGATTGAGAAAAAACCTGTTGTTCCTATATTAATAATTGTGGTTTCCTGGCCAAAAAAGATGGGTTTACTGTTCAGAATATTTTCATTCACTAATGTGATAGAAAGAAAAACAATGTGATTACGTAAAAAGGAAATGACGAAGGCAGTAATGCACCTAAATTGTTTAGACTGGTCAAAAACTGAGCTTCACTAATAACAGTTTCATATTTCATACGTCTGTTGGGGACACTTCAGCATATTGCATGGAACGATGTTATAAAAGTGAATAATAATTTGGTCAGAGAAACAAATTTGTACTTACTTCCTGTTGGGTCATCAACTTTCGACGGCCCGCCACGCACGACTTCACCTGTGTCAACAACTCAGAGCAGCACACATTATTTATGGAAGAATTCCGAACTGTGTCCTCTCCTATAGTTTTTGACTTCGACAGCATTCACGTGTCCTATCGTATCGTCCAATCTTCTAGTCACATTCTTCACATACACCTTATTGGAAGAGTCTGCTAACGACTTCCGCATTAACCATTTGGTCAGTCTTTTACATTTTCAGAACGCCTGACATCAGCGCTTTAAACCACTTTTTTTCCTTTATTCCGTAGAGCCCAAAACTCACTTCCATGGAATGCTGTGCTCCTGATGTACATTCTTAGTTCTTTCTTAAATTAAGGTTCATAGTTTTTATTAACAAACAGTACTCTCTACGAAGGTAAAATTTGGAACACCTTCCGTTGTCAATAAATTGAAGCATTACTTTTGTACCATATCAAAGGTTTCTTTGCACTTGTGTTCCTTCTACCTGTATTTGTGTGTTCAAAAAAATCAAATGGCACTGAGCACTATGGTACTTGACTTCTAAGGTCATCAGTCCCCTCGAACTTAGAACTACTTAAAGCTAACTAACCTAAGGACATCACACAGATCCATGCCCGAGGCAGGATTCGAACCTGCGACCATAGCGGTCGCGCGGTTCCAGACTGTAGCGCCTAGAACCGCTGGGCCACCCCGGGGGGCTTGTGTGTTCAAATTCTGTAACTGCCTTTTTTAGGTTGATACAATTGTCGTCGACTGTACTATTTGCTGAGCCACTCAATAGTACCGTATCTACAGCCTCACAGAATTTCAAACGCAAATTATCATTCTTCAGTGTCACACTTCTTTACAGATGGATTCCCCGTACCGAATCTCTTACGCTACAGCCTACTGTTCATCACTGCTAATCTGTGATCTACAGTGACTTAAACTGTATCTTCTCTTGGGTGCTTCTTCCAATTATTTGATTCTCATGTCCCTTTACATAATGGGTTTCACGTTCAGTGCCCTTTTACATCTCTTTAGCCTGCACTTGGTTGACATGTACACCAGAGCTGAAGTTGGCGCTGGTTTCATATCGATTTTGATGAGAATCTCCAGTAATGAATCACTAATTATTTACGATGCGGTGCATACCAATACCTAATATGTCGCCATCTAGGCCATGGGTTACAAATAATAATTTATAAGAAAAATGTCTCTTAAGGAACAACATATCAGAAATTAAACTAAAGAAACAGAGATCTAATCAGGATGGTCGGATGGACGTTGCAGCGCAGCTCCTGCCGATTATGTGTGGATGGTTAAAAGTTCACGTCGTGCTCAAAGACGACATTGGTATAAATGAGATTCTGTTCTTATTCTCGTGATGCATGTTGTGCAACAATTTAAGCTGTGCTTTAACATTATCTGTGGAATAGTTTAGTGATTACGACTTTTCAGAGAACTCTCGTGTGTGTGTGTGTGGGGGGGGGGGGGAGGGGTCGTACCTCAATACTTCCTACTACTGTTTATAGCCAAAAAAACCTTACCCAAAGTTCGTGGAAGTTTGTAACTAGTCGCCTTCTTAGTATTTGACAGTTAAGAAACGGGCGTCAGAATTCAAAAACGGGATTCGTTCTCTTGAAAATAGTCCATTTCCCTTGATATTCAACTACAAATGAAAAATTAAGATTATTATCTCCATGGTATAAGACTATTCCAGATATTGGAGGAAGAAGCAGCGGTCACAATAGGTATATGAGAAGGAAGAGTATATATGACATGAAGAAGTAACCATGAGAAATCTGTGTGCAAGATGGATAATGGTTTACTATAATTGAATGGTTACGGAAGAGACATTGGAAATAAGTTTCTGTGCCATATTAGGACTGTTTGGAAAATTATAGATGTTTTACAAGCACAGATTTCTTATTCTGAGGGAACGAGATTAGCGATGAAAGCACACTAACGAATACTATAATATTTCATACACCCTCCCCGTTATCAGCAGGAATCGACTGGTTTTTATTTTTATTATTAACTGTGTCAAGTAGAAAGCCCTTAGTTGTCGCTGAGAATAAGGTTCGATCACTTAGTCATCTGCGTAATTTTTATCCGGAGAAACTGTTGTAAACTTCTGAATGTGAGACTTCTTTCTCTGTTGTTGAGGAAAGCAGACGTATTTGTACTGATACAGGATATTTCTCAAAGTAAACATCGACAAGTGTCAACAATAAAAACCGGTGAATTCAAGAAAGGTATCTCGGTTGTGTTATACGTCTTTAATCAAAGCCATTTTTATGTATCTAAGTGAGCAGCACCACTCTTCCAATATCGACGATATAACATGTTTAGGAAGAAGTGAAGCACTGTTCCCAGGCAAATACATACTGAGGTGACAAGAGTCACGGGATACCTCCTAATATCGTGTCGGACCTCCTTTTGTCCGGCGTCGTGCAGCAGCTCGACGTCTCCTGGACTCAACAAGTAGTCGGAAGTCCTCTGCAGAAATACTGAGCCGTACTGCGCCTGTAGCAGTCCGCAACTGCGAAAGTGTTGTCGGTGCAGGATTTTGTGGACGAACTGCCCTCTCGACTATGTCCCATAATTGTTCGATGGGACTCATGTCGCCAGCCGGGGTGGCCGAGCGGTTCTAGGAGCTACAGTCTGGACCCGTGGGACCGCTACGGTCGCAGGTTCGAATCCTGCCTCGTACATGGATGTGTGTGATGTCCTTAGGTTAGTAAGGTTTAAGTAGTTCTAAGTTCTAGGGGACTGATGACCGCAGATGTTAAGTCCCATAGTGCTCGGAGACTTTTTTTTTTTTTTTTGACCATACCACGGTTTTGTATTTGGTCCAATGTATATGGTCACGAGCCCGAGGAAGTGTTACAGACGATGTCGTGCTGTTCGCAAAGGTATTCCTATCGGTCGTCTGCCGCCCATTAACGCCAAATTTCGCCGTACTGTCTTAACGGATACGTTCGTCGTACGTCCCACATGGATTTCTGCGGGTATTTCAGCAGTGTTATTTGTCTGTTAGCACTGACAACCCCAGGCAAAAACACCGCTGCTCTCATTAGTTAACTGAAGGCCGTGATGAGAAGTAATGCCCGGAAATTGGCATTCTGGATCACACTCTTGACCCTGTGGATCTCGTGATATTAAGTGCCCTAATTATATCCGAAATTGAGGGTCCCATGCGTCTACCTCCAACTACTGTTCCGTCGTACGGTCATAATCCCGTCGGAAAGCTTTCCACAAGAAACATCTAAGTAGGAATGACAGCTCCGCCAATCCACTACCCTTTTATACCTTGTGTACGTGACATTACCGCCATCTGTATACATGCATATTTCTATCCCATGACTTCCGTCCAGAGTAGAATTACTACCTAAAAATGCGGCTTTGATCCGGTATTCATTTTCCAAATTTTGTATTAGAAACAAAAAATTAACTGTGTTTGCAGCGTAATATCCCAGCCAGTTTTTGTTCGCTGGGCGCAGCTACTTCGCTTGTCTACAACGCGATTTTGTGAACATCTCTATGACAACGTCTCTTCATATCTCGATAGATGGCGGTTGTTTTCGCCTAAAGTCGTTTGCACTTCACTGTTGAAACATGTCAAGAGCGCTGCCAGCCTCATAAGTTGAGTCGACTGTAGCAGTGTCTTTGTAGTGAAGAATAAAATATGTATTAAAACTTCCTGCATGATGCGACTGTTTTACACCCATCTCAGTGTTTGACGTCATATCTGGCCGGCCGGAGTGACCGAGCGGTTAAAGGCGCTACAGTCTGGAACCGCACGACCGCTACGGTCGCAGGTTCGAATCCTGCCTTGGGCATGGATGTGTGTGATGTCCTTAGGTTAGTTAGGTTTAAGTAGTTCTAAGTTCTAGGGGACTTATGACTACAGCAGTTGAGTCCCATAGTGCTCAGAGCCATTTGAACCATTTTTGACGTCATATCTCTTGAACTTAGACAGGTACGTGGTTCTTACTGCAACAGCGATTGTTGTCAGACAGTAAACAATATGTGTACCAAGTTTCGTTGAAATCGGTAGAGTCATTTAGGAGGATATATAGAAAACACACACACAATTTTTATAATGGGGGCTGGAAAATACGCAAGAAAAAGAATGGATCAGAAAATTAAAGGAAATCTTCTTCCGTCAGGAAGACGCGCCTACCTACAAAAGTGCTTTAACACCAGGAACATTTTTGGAACATCCACACAGTTACGTGATTTGCACCTGCCCCTCACGTCCGACTTCTACCTACTCCCACTTGAAAGAATTTGTAGCTGAACATATTTTGAGATCAACAAAGGCATTACATCATCTATAGATAGTATTACGACAACAACAGAAGACGAGACATCGCAACTTACGAAATCTTGCCACAGATTGCTAGAATACTGCTGGCAGAGCATACTGTAATACAACAGCCTGCCTTAACGCTGGACAAGTTTCCACTTGCTGTGGCTCAGCACTGCACATCCGTAGTCGCTTACATGACCGGAGACGAATTCCTGTGACACTGCAGCTAGTCAGAGTGACTATGAATATTGGCCTCTCAATCTTTAGCAGCATTTGAATACTACAGCTAGTTACGAGACTTTCGAACAGAGCCGACGCTTTGAAGTCTCCACACCAGCCACTGGTCCAGTCTGGAGCCAAGCATCTTAATTTTAGCTGAGGTGCGTCATCAGCTAGCTACTGGTGTAGAAGTTGCCAATATGCCTGACTGTTCCAACTAACGAGCCACTAAGTGGCAATGTCTACTAGGGTGTGTACGTTCATCACCCCGGGCGATTACGAGAATCCTGGATCCGGCGCGGGACATCTGCACGCCTGACCTAATGTTCACGGCCGCCACTGCGTAAGCTGGCTGCTTACCTAGGATGCCTCCCTTTATCATCATGGACACCTCGTTGTCACACGTCTTCGGCAGAGACAGCATTCGCCGTCTAGAACACACTTCCACTGCTGCAGGACCACGCATGCTGCTAAGGGTTATGCTGAAGTAGCAACCCACTGCCTGCTCACCCAAACACGCCATCGAGGCTCTGAAAAGAACCTCTGTACGGAAGTCTTGCAGAATAAAGAATGCTAAAACTGGATGGTATCTCCAGATTCCGCATTCTCCGTGGTGCCGGTAGACCGCAACCCACAGTTCCCGCACACGTTATTCGGTGGCAGAAACGCCTATTTTGGCTGTAGCATACGCGTGGTATATTCGGCCTCCGCTCTCGTGGATATGCTTCGCAGACCAGAAACGCCTCCTGTCTTACCTCGGACGCAAGCCACACCGACACGTGCTTGGACGTTTTGGGAAACACTGTTAGTCACAGGCACCTATCGCATCCGTGCGGTCACGTCAGCGCGTGAACACGGTGCCGGTATCCCTCCGCGGACAGATACTTACGTCGCCACTCAGCACCTCGACAGCTAGTTCATGTCCGATATGCTGCCCTCGAGCCTACTCTATGGACCACGTCTACTTCTATACCAACACACATACACCTCAAACTACAGTACGGTGCGTGGCGGAGGGTACCCTGTATCATTACTAGTCGTTTCCCTCCCTGTTCCACTCGCAAATAGAGCGAGGGACAAATGACCATATGCCTCCCTATGAGTCGTAATTTTTCTTATCTTTGTGGTACGCATTTTTATGTGAAATGTACGTTGGCGGCAATAGAATCGTTCTGCAGTCATATTCAAATGCCTGTTCTCTAAATTTTCTCAATAGCACTCCTCAAAAAGAATGTCACTTTCCCTCCAGGGATTCCCATTTGAGTTCCCGAAGCATCAACGTAATACCTGCATGTTGTTAGAACGTACTGGTAACAACCCCAGCAGCCCGCCTCTGAATTGCTTCTATGTATTTCTTCAGTCCGACCACAGGAGGATCCCAAACACTTCAGCAGCACTCAAGAACTGGTCGCACAAGTATCCTACATAAGGTTAGGCCAACAACACTTTTCTAAAATTATCCAAACTGAAGTCGACAATTCGCTTTCCCTAGTACAATTCTTACATTTCGCATTGTTTGTAGCGTTACGCCTAGATATTTGATCGATTTGAATGTTTTGTTTTTCCTACTCATCCTCATTAATTTACTTTTTTCTACATTTAGAACTAGCTGTGATTCATCACAGCGACTAGAAATTTTGTCTAAGCCTCCTACAGTCATTCTTTCCGCACACCACAGCAACATCGGCAAACAGCCGCAGATTGTTGGTCACTTTGTTCGCCAGTTCTTTTACGCATGGAAAGAGTAACAGCTGACCTTTCACACTTCCCTGGGTCTACCGATCCGACTAGCATCTCACGCTTTTACTAGGACCACAGCCGCCGACTGAGTGTAGCCACTCCGGAAAGCCTCACTTCCTCAGCTCAGCGCTAGTACCGAGAATCGCGGGCTTTGTCCTACAGGCGACCCCTCTGCATCATTACATCCACTGAAGCTGTATTGAGTTTAGTTCATGGTCAATAAACAAGTTGTTGTTACTTCAATGCGTGGTGCACACAGCACTTTGGCCAACACTTGGCCAAAAATACTTCACTGGCCTGTAGTGGTGTCCACTTAGCCAAGGCCGTTACAAGGGGTAACTTGCAAATATTCCTGAATCACACATCGGCGTTGATAAACCTCACTAAAAATTGTATTGGTCTATACTGACATTAATTTTTATTAGAAAAAGGTATTTAGCTGTCAGATAGAAAAATTTCTAGTTTCTACTCCTTATAAATCTATTGTACTAATCAGTGAACTGTTTAATCTGATGAGCTAGAAAAACCGAAACTAACGGAATATCGGACGGATCGCAGAGACTTCGGAAGTGGTGTAATCGAGAATTAACGATTGTAGTAAATCACTGGTCTGAATAAAATATCACACTAACAATCACGATATAACTGTTTCTCGCACCTCTTCCTTCCTATTCCCAGCACGCCTCCTCACTCACACTTTGTAACAACTAAGGGGAGTAAAACGTACATTACTATAGCTGACATATTCGTCTCGAGAGAATCAGTACTGTATTGTTATTTAGTATAATTCTCATTAATTGTTCAGTCTCAGTTGCTCATTTTTTAATCACATGACACGTTTCCATCATTCTGGATCATGTTTAGATCCAAGCAGTTACGTCAGCGACCTGTCTTGTCTATTCAGAAATTTATAACAGGGTAGCCCGAGGATCTGAATAGACACGTAACTACTTAGATCGAAAAATGATCCAGAGTGATCAAAACAAGTCTTCGTGATTAAGAAAACGAGCAACTGAGATTTAACAAGAAAAGAGAATTATTTTAAATAAAATTGAAATTTCATGTGGTATTATTGCCTGGGATATACCGTGGAATGGGTTCAGCCTCCTTGTCAACAAGGGGGTTCTTTCTCCGTGCGCATGGGCTCCTTTCCTTGCTGATAAGTGACTATTGAGTCGTATCCCTGTTTGTTGAGTGTAGATAGTGTAAATTGTGCCTGTATGGTGGTGTTATACTTGTGCTGTGTGATGACGAGAGGGGTCAGGATGAAATCCAGTGCGGGCACATAGCCCACTCCTCTCTAATACCACCATGGAGCCGCCGTGCAGAACGTCCCCTTCGGCTGAGCAGATCACCATCAACACTATCACATGCCTGCACTTCATGAGAAACTGCGAATAGTTTTTTAATTTAATGCCGGTCATTGGCCCAAAAATTGGTGACCATGAACTTTACGCCACCACCTCTCCTCCTGCCGACCAAATCTAGCAGTGAAAAATTCGTCCACCACCAGGCTTAGAACCGACTTACGTCCAAGTTGGGAGCCACCGCAGAGGCGTGTGTTAGCGACCATCCCTCCGGAGGCGAGTAAGACAGACGTGAGGGAGCTTATGCGAAACAGGAGCTGCCGCCCCAGTATCAATTACGAGAATGTGATGCCGGGCTTCCAGTCAGCTGAACTGACAGGTTTACGAAGTGAGCTTGATAAAGGAATCAAATTAAAAACAAGAAACAGAGGGGAAGGACAGAGATAGAAAAAGAAAGAGATACGACATGACGAGAAAAGGACGAGACAAGGAGAGGATGCGGCACTCCAGACATAAGACTTTCTTGAGGGATGTCTTTCACACACAGCACTCCACTTCCGTTAGAAAGCATTCCTCTGTCAGTAAAGCAATATGGCTTCCCACTCCAAAAACAGAAGAGGGAACAGCGTTGAAGGCTTTTCGAGACTATTTGCTGATATCATTACGCCGGGAGTTGGTGACACCGAACGGTGCTCGGCTGAAGAGGTACCAAATGTTTAGAGTACACAGATTCCTTCTGTGGAACAGAAACTGCTACCGAGAGAGGCCTTCTGGTTGCGTTTTTCTCACTGGCGAAAAAGTGTACGGAGCTAGTTTTATTTAAATTACGGCACTACGCAACTTTCTTCCCCGTCGAAGGTCACGCATGTACATTTCGAGCAAGTCATTGACTTTTCTCTCCGACACGCACGTAAACAGATACACGCACACTCACCAAGGTCGTATTTTTGTCTGCGACGAGACTGATCCTGCCCTTAAAAGAATTATTTCCAAGTTAATAGACGTGACTACCATTTTTCGGAGTTTTTCCACAGTGGAACCGCCGATGTTGGAACAGGAAATGTGGTTAAATGTACATGAAAGGTATGGAGTGAGGAGCAGGGAGTGGAAGTGGAAGTTTCCGGGCCAGTAAAATAATTATTTCCCCAAAGAAAATCGTTTTATTTTCTCAAGGCAGTACTGCACTAAGAGAATAAAATGCGTTAAGTAGATAATATGTTTGTTACGCTACAAAACATAGAAGAGGCTTTAGTCAAACCCGAGTCCACAGAGATTCAGTTATGACCGGAAAGCAAGAGCAAGGCCATGCCTCCCACCTTATACAATGTCAGGAACAGCACTGAGTTACAGAAACTGATGAATCTTGGCAATCAAGCAACGCGACCAGGGACAGGCTCATCAGACTGTTTGCAGAATACGAAAATGTTGTAAGAGAATATTCAGAAGCGTTGTCACCAATTTCATTTCCTTGGTAATGGCAGTCTGCGTATGAGATGGAGTCGGCAACAGCAAGCTCCTTAGTTCGTCCCGCCACGAGCTATTACACGTCTCTGGCCGTCTGCACTGCACACGGACTGCGACGCTCTTTCACTGCAGTCCGAGCTCCAAAGCAGAATGAGCGTCATCCTGCGCGATAAACACTGCACAAGATGGCAGACGGACAGGCCGCGTACTCTGGTGGGGCGCGATCATCGCAACTGCTGGGTAACTACCACAGCTGAGAGAGAACAACCTCTATCTGTATGAGCCGGGACACCTGCGTACGCAGTTGGGAATTTTCCTTACCCCACCGCCAGTTTGTTGCGATAAACACTGCACAAGATGGCAGACGGACAGGCCGCGTACTCTGGTGGGGCGCGATCATCGCAACTGCTAGGTAACTACCACAGCTGAGAGAGAACAATCTCTATCTGTATGAGCCGGGACACCTGCGTACGCAGTTGGGAATTTTCCTTACCCCACCGCCAGTTTGTTGCGATTTTCCTGATAAGAGCAGAACTTTAGAATGGGGAGAGATTTAAATTTGCCCTTCTCATCCCTTTTCATAGCATTAGAAGTGAACCACAAGGTATAGCAGGCTTCATTTCATAACAAGCTGAACCACTATGTAATATCACCAGAGGAGCGTTTCTCGGCGAAGGCGAAAGAGATCGCCATCGGGTAGCAGAGCGGCCTTGTTCGACACAGAGATGTCTGGTGAAAACTCTGATTTGGAACGGTACATATATTAATTTTCAATGTCATGACTGACGAATGAGAAATTAAGTAAACTTTTTAACATAATGCTTCATGCTTTTTCTATCATCTTCATGAAATATCACGAAACAATCTTAGCCCGATTATAAATAGTTCAAAACTCTAATGAACAAAAATTATCAGAATCATCCAAACCACTCACTAACCGCTGCCGCCCCCAGCGATGCAGATAAGTTATGACTTTCCTCATTAATCTGAAATACTGCGAATCAAAGAGTCCGAAAACCAGAGGAAAATGATACCAGTCAAAAGACGCGAGACTTACCAGGTAAGCCGTACTAAATAGAAATTTTATGAGCTTGTCTCCCTCGTAGTAATCCGATGGCGACAAATTTAAGCATGAATTAAATAACACAGATCAAACTTAGATTACGCCCGTAATCAGGAACAAGCCGTGGACTATGAACCTTGTTTTTAGCTTTCAAAATCTTTTCTTAAAGAATTTACTTTATTTACTAGCGATTCATCAAGAACATTAACACATTTAATCACACTATGTGAGCGTGGAAGTAGCTGAAAATTGGTAACTGATGAAACAAATTACAAAAAAAAGTTTTTTTCAATAAATGGTAATTTTATTCCTAAAAGCCCTTTAAAAAAAACAGATTTAAAATTGTAATCATAAAGCACCCTGTAAATATTAAGTTACAATTTATTCAGAGGCATAAATAACTTTTTTATACATATAGTATGAACTTTCAGGCGGGGAACCTTGCCGCTCCCTTTTAACACGGCCGTAGTCACGACCGCTCACAACAACCTCTGGAAGACTACACTGGTGCAAATCTGCAACACACCAGATTACCTTAAACTAAAAGTTTTAACAACTCACACAAACACAAACTATGCACCCCGTAAGAGGGATGGAAGTGGTACAAAAAACTCACATTAAAAATTATTTGCCACCGAAAGCGCAGCTTGTTTTTAAAAGAGATCTTACGGTGGAAGGGTGGCAACTTTATATATAAAATGACCATATAAATAAAATGACCATATAAATAAAATCCATGAAATGCAGTTTTACATAAAAATGTACCAACACGCTCTACATTACACATACACCACCTCGCAAGATGATAGGCAAAATAAAAACATATTTCAGGAATTCGGCCTTTACACCTTAAGCAATAAATTCGTTAACACCGAATCCGACAAACATGACAGAGGCAGCTATTAACGTACGGCAGACCGATAGACGGAGACAGACATTAACTGCCTAACAAACGCGGACGACAGACAAACGAGCAAGCTGGGGACGAGAGACTGACCAAGAAAACAAGTAGAATTTAACAAGAGTAAATCAAACAACATATCACCAATCACTTAACTTCTAATAAACTGCGATTTCTCGAGAAGACCTGGCGCAGCACCCCCAAATTGCTCTCCAGAACCGTCCGCTGCCAGCCGCTTCAACGGACGCAGGAAGGCGCGCCGATCTCCCGTCTCACGGCGTCGCAGCTCGCACCGGCCAGGCTGATATCGTGGGTTGACTCCTGTTGCTCTCGTGTCGACCGCGAAGTCACTACCCCTCGCTATATGCCGCGGCCCACTGGACTCACGTGGCGACCTCACATGCGCCGACGGTCAAGGCGAACAAGTCATCTTGTGACTCAGTGCGCAACCGACCAACCGATCGATCCAACCGCCAATGACCACTGCCCGAACAAACTCGAGCAGACTGGCGGCCCAACACATACTAGCACTCCGGACGACAGACCGACACTGACTGCCTCACAAATGCGGACGAGAGACAGACCAAGATTGACTTGGCTGACCAACTGACTAGACTCCCGCCACTGACAGACTGCCGAGCTCATAGCGCCCCTTAAATGCACGTGAGCAGGCAACTTTTCCCCTTTACCACCAGAGGGAGACACCAAAGCTGCGATTGCCCCAGCGGCGCCACCGCTAGGAACGGAGGGCGACTGCTTCACACTGCGCGCTGCGGCGCGCTCTTCAAAACAGCAAATTTTAGTACGGTTCAGACTAGCTGAAAATAAGTTGTAGAACCCGTTGCTGTAGCAATTTTTAAACGAAGGATTTTATGTCACAACACAGTACTACATTTACTTAAGTTAACTTCCTAACTTGTGTGCCCGGAGCTCGTGATCTAGTGGCTAGCGTTGGTGCCTCTGGATCACGGGGTCCCGTGTTCGATTCCCTGCCGTTTTGGGAACTTTCTCTCGCCGGGGACTGCGTATTTGTGTTGTGCTCATCATTTCATCATCATCATCATCATCATTCTTGACAGTGGCTCGATTGGCTTGTGTAAAAATGCGACTTTGTACGGACGCTGATGGCACGCAGTTGAGCGCTCCACAAACCAAACTTCATCACTAAGCCGCTTCTTATGTGCAGCTGCACTTGAAACACTAAACTGAGAGAGTAAATCCTAACAAACTGAACTTTATCTTTTTATCTCATGTCTACTGAAGATTTTCCATTGTAATTCCTGTCTGTAGGACGTAGCTTTTTTCAACAGTTGTGGCACAGGAAACTGTGGGGCGGAAAGTGGCTGGGGGTTGTGTGGGCGTAAATATTTAACAGTATCCATTAGTCGATCAATCATAGCCCATGACACCAAAACCTATAATGTATCCAATCAAAGTTAACGCCCTAAAGACATTCAGCAGTTAACAAAAGAGAGAAAATCAGCAGTAGAAAACATCAGCCAATTTACCCTCTGCTAGCCACGACACCCAGACCCCGCGCTGTTACGAAACGGACTAGTACAGTATTTGGTCCTCACTGGTGATACTGTATTCCAAGAAGACAGGACCAGTGTTGGCGTAGCTGCATCGTCCAGGATTAATTTTGTGAGGGCAAGGATGAAGTGTCACCTCTCCGCTGAACTATCTACTCTTTTGCAGGAAGAATGGTTGGTGTAATTCCCTTGAAAACCATACAGGAGCTGCATTTACCCACTCCGAGGCGACTGGAAGCGATTCTGAATGCCAAATTGTTCTCCTGCAACGTACTGGATGATAATGTTTTTCTGGTCTTTCCATATCTTGACCACACCCTTTATATCTGGCGATGTGGCAGTGGCCGAGCGGTTCTAGGCGCTACGGTCTGGAACCACGCAACGCTGTGCTCGCAGGTTCGAATCCTGCCTCGGGCATGGATGTGTAGATGTCCTTAGGTTAGTCAGGTTTAAGTAGTTCTAAGTCTAGGGGACTGATGACCTCAGATGTTAAGTCTCATAGTGCTCAGAGCCATTTGAACCATTTGATGTGGCAGTGTCAGTAAAATCCGTTAGTTGATACTACGATCACAATTTCTGATCGCAGTATTGACCGCTTCATTTATTTGTATCCTTACTAAAATGTCACTTGCTACTGCTTATAACGAAGTTTGAGGCACTTTTAAAACTTATATGACTTTTAAGTACAAAACTAATAACCTGTTGGTACCGTAATGGGTAGCATGTTAACGTTAGCGGCCATCAAGATAGGGTGCTCGAGCCATGTCACATACAGCTATGTGAAACAGGTTCACTCATCAGTATTCCATTTTCCATAGTGTCGAATAAAGGTTTAGAAGTGACGCATCAGGAACATTTCCCATTTGGAGCCATTCGTTGTATTTGGAGGAGATATCTGCCGCGTATCGTATTGCGCCTCCCGCACGCGTAATAATTTCGCTGCCTGGCGCTTAGCTCTCTCCGCGGTATGAAGGGCGGGCGGAGTAGCGACGCGGCAGTAGAGCGCGGCACGGCGCTGCTTTTAATTACTCGGCGCTCGCGCGGCACTCAGACAGCGGCTCACCTAACGTAACAGCGTAAACAAAGCTGCGACTTAATTGGTGCCGACAGCGCGGCTCGTCTGTACCGTAAACACTGCCAGCCCTAGCCAGTGAGCGGGCACAAATTTTCCTAAGCTGTAACGCTTGTTGCACTCTGAGGCAACGTTCATCCGCCTCTCTCAGTTCTGTTTCATTTCAACACTTCATATCAAATTCCTGTGTTTCAATAACATACAGAAAACTGTGGAGCTTCCCTTTAGGGATCAGGTTTCTCGTAGGATTATGGAATACAGTGCTTTTCTTAAGACACTTAAAATCGAAGGGTCTGTAGACAATCACTACCAGACGCATTCCTTCTTTCTTCTTTTCACGTAGGCTTTAAAAATTTTTATAGAAACAAGTATGTGTGTCAATATTTATTTATTTATTTGTTTATCAGGTTCATTCCAAAGCTACTTGTTCACGGATCACGTCAGCACAAACGTGGCGTCAAGCAAAGGATAGGCAAAGTTTTCGCCGTCATTACATAATGGCGGCGAAAACTCCATGTTTCGAAAAATTGGAGAAAGTGCAGTGTCAAACGACCATAGGTCACAAAATCAGCATATTCACTTCGCCAACGGGATGCGAGAAAGCACCACGATATCAAAACCATGAGAAGTTGTAGATTGTGTAGCAGAATAGCTGCCAAATTAAATGTCCAATAACATCATGTAAGTTAGGAAATAAAAAATAACCCATTGAAGATAGCACAAAAGGTGCTGAAATAATGTATGGGTGAAACAAAAAAACAGTGTCTTGCAAAAGGCAGAATTCCTCATCCTAAATTTTAAATTGGTCAACATCACTGACCGTTTGAGCAGTTTGGGACAGTAAAACTTCGCTTTTACAGCAGTACCGAGTAAGAACCTGTTTACAAAATTGTTAAGGCTTTCGTGGCCACTTGTTAACAAACTGCCTATTGGCTTCTGTCTCGGGTTCTTCGGCCGACGTTCATCTAATGATTTTTCTGACGTTTCGTCAGCACGAGTGGCTGGCATTGTCAAAGCTTCACCCTCCATTGCCGGTGGTGAACTGGAGCCGAGCTCGCGACCGCAGACTATATGTACCTAGCGCACCAGCGTCCGAGGGCTTCTCCGCGGTCATTTCCGGTGCGGTTCTCCTCTTGCTACCTGCGACGGTCGTTCGCTGCAGTACGGGAAGCCAGGATCCGTTTACCTTAAGGCTTTCCTCTTTCTTGTTCAAACTGTTCGCGTGTTTTTGTATTTCTACAGCTTCTCTGAACAAGCGTATGTGATAGTGCTTCTCTACAGCTAGAACTTCCGTGTCGGCGAATTTTATTACGTGGTCGGTCTTATTCAGTGCGTGCTCTGCCACGGCCGATTTCTCCACCTGCCCCAATCTGCCATGTCGCTTATGCTCTTTGATCATAGTGTTAATGGATCGTCCAGTCATTCCAACATATACTCCCGACATTGCAAGTGGATCTCTTTTCTGCCTCGCCGATCTAAGACACTCTTTGATCTTCCTTGCCGGTTTGAAAATCGTCTTTACGCCATGTTTGCGCAATATACGGCCGATTCTGTCCGTCACTGTGGGAATGTATGGCAGAAAGGCCTACCCAACGTTTCTTTGTCTGGTTCCTTACTTCGCCGAGTGTTTGGCTCTGTTACACTTCTAATATAATTTGTGGAGTACTCATTGCTCCTCAGGACAGTTTCCAGGTGTTGCATTTCTCGTTTGAGATGTTGCGACTCACATATTCGTCTTGCTCTCGTTACGAGCGTACTAATCATGCCTCTTTTCTGGCTCGGGTGGTGGTTTGACAGTTTATGCAGGTATCGGTCCGTGTGTGTCGGTTTTCGATACACGCTGTGTCCCAGGTTTTCACCGTCCCTTGTGATCAGCACATCTAGAAATGGCAGTTTCTTGTCCTTTTCTAAATAGAATGGGACAGAAAGAAACAGCCACGCACTGTCAGCGCAGCCTCAATAGGCCAGGCTCGAAAATGAATCCGTAAGGTTTGAAAATAGTCGCCTAATGGTAAGTACTGCAACTGTTGACAGAACCGTTAATAAACGCTTCATGAAAAGGAGTCGTAAGGCTTTGCTGAATGGTGTATCCAGAGGGCTAGGGTCAGGTGCTTAAGCGGAAATAGTTTCCTTGCTCCGAACGCGATGCTTCTTTCCCCCGCAGTTCCTGACGATTGTCTTAAAACATTAAGGACTGTCTATTTCTGTTCTAACTTGCGACACTAGCCGGCTATTGTGTGCTGCTTGATTTTCACGCAGCCCACTCGGCGCCACTGTCTTGCAGGTCTTCTAATCTCCTTTCAGCGCAGCCATTTGCTTATTCAATACGGTGTGTTTCCGTCTACCTATTTTGTTTTTCTATAAAACCACAAACAGAATTGTACAACCATCAGCTAAATTATGGAATGATTACAATGGGACTCGAACCTGGATTTCCCTCTTCTCGCGATCAGTACCTTACCATTAGGCCATCCGAGCACGCTCCACGGCCATACGCAAATTCCCATATGTCATCAACCATGTGTTTACAACATGAACTCGTTGGTTCATTATTCCCATTCATATTCCCATACAGAGGAGACATTTTAATTGAAAGTTGTTCGCCGGCTGTCGGCGGATAAATACGATATTTCAGTCCCTGTGTCGTTCAGAATTACGACGCAATGTTTCTTAGGAACATTGGATCGAATTCTGAATAACACTGGCACTGCAATATTGTATTTCTGCAGTGTCCAACTGTTTATCTGTTCGTATGTTATAAAACTGACTATCGCTGTTATACATGTAGCACTTCATTGAGACACACAGACAATTTGCAAATAGTATCACTGCGCTTCTTCGTTTGATTGATCGAGGAGACCCTACCATTTACAGTTACTGCAGTATTATTTCATATGTAGCGTTTAGCTAGAGTCTGTATATAAACAAATGATACTAGTAGTTTCAATCTAAAGTTCCGCGTAAAGCAAATCACTCTATGAAACGGAACTGTTCAAAATTTGCAAATAGACGTTGTATTACTTCCTTTCCCGTGGGCAGCGCAGTCTCTACAGCTCTGGCAGTCTCTACAGCTCTGGTAGGAAATTTTTTTCATTGTTTGAAACGGACACAGGTCACACTGCTTCATATCAACTGACAGCCTTCGAGATGGGTCCTCATGTCATGCTCTCCCTCTTCTTTCAGGTGATTCGCTGGGCACATCTCTCCCTGGGTCCGGAGAGCCTTCACAATCATCGTCTATAATCCAGTACTTCGCCACCGAAAGAGGAAATTGCTTATACTTCATTTTTTATTTTGATTCAGGACATTGTCAGTTCTACACTATTTGAAAAGTACGAAAATTAGTGGGTAAATAATGTTTTTTTATCTATTTCATGAACGTCCTTATAACTAGATAGTAAGAAATGTACTGATCTGCAAGATAAGCTCATTTCATGTGAGCATTGTTTTGATTTACACATACAGGCTTCTACATACCCTCTCCTGTGTCTTTCTTTCTTGAATTTGCGACTAAAACATCACGAATTGTTGATATTTGGCATCCCGCTAGTCTTTTGGTACGAGGAGAAGAACGCCACCTTTTCTACAAGAAACTATATTACTTTTCTTCATTTTTGATGCTTTAGCTTTCAGAGTTTGCGGAAAAAGTCTTATTATCCTAATAGTGCCATAGACTGTTGTCTTGTTTTTCAGTACTAAATCGGCAAGATGTTTTTTTTTTCAGTAATCTGACTTGTTTGATGAGGCCCGCCACGAATTTCCGGACTCGAGGCCTACGTGCTCAATTATTTGCTGGCTGTATTGAAACCCTGTCTTCTTCTACAGCTTTTGTTCATCTCACAGCTCCCTCTAGTACAGAGGAAGTCATTCACTGAAGTTCTAACAGATGTCCTATCATCCGTTCCTTCTTCTTGTCACTGTCTTCCACATATTCCTTTCCTCTCCAATTCTGTGCAGATCCTACGCATCCTTACCTTATCAGTCCACCTAATTTTCAGTATTCGTCTGTAGCACCACAACTCAGATGCTTCCTTCGATTCTCTTCTGTTCTCGTTTTCCCGAGGTCCTTGTTTCACTACAAATGTAAATTATCAGAAATTTCTTCCTCATGAATAAAAAATGAATAGAGGTGGATCCCCTCAACGCCCACACCGGCATGATGGCCAACTCAAAAGGTCTACTGCCATCTCTGCATAAGGCTTAGTATTCACTAAAGTGAGGTGTCGCAGGATGTGGGTACTGCGATCTTTGCGTATGTCTGGTTAAGGTTAACCATTAATACGCGCGCATTTGGAGATAGATTGGGTCGAAAGTAAAACGAATGGTAGCAGTTTGAAGGGCAGGGGGGAGAAGAGTGCCAAGGCAAGAGCCAAGGGGAAAAAGCCTCTCCGATAGTTAGGTCGGGTAGTAAGAGCAGTAGCGGATGTCTTGCTGCCTGCGACAAATCTTGCAACGGTAGGCTTTGTTGTTGGTTTCTTCCTCAAATTAAGGCCTATACTTGATACTAGAAGACTTCTCTTGATCAGGCATGACCTTTTTGCCAGTGCTAGTCTGCTTTTTATGTCCACCTTGCTCCGGCCGTCCTGAATTATTTTGCTGCCTGCGTAGCAGAATTCCTTAAATTCATCTGCTTCGTTATAAAATATGCATGCAAATATGCATGAAAAACGTTAGAAAATGGACAGAAAGTCTCGAAATATGCAAGATCAAATAATAAAAAAACATGTTAGTCACTGCGTGCGTAACATCTCGAAGTCCTGTCTCTAGTTGTCACCAATCCTGATGTTAAGTTTCTCACTGTTCTCATTTCTGCTACTTCTCATTACTTTGGTCCTTCTCCGATTTACTCTACACGAATATTCCGTACTCATTAGACTTCATTCCATTCGGCAGATCATATAATTATTCTTCACTTTGACTGAGGACAGCAATGTCATCAGCGAATCTTATAATTAACATCCCTTCACTTGAATTTCAGTTTCACAATTGAACCTTTCTTTTATTTCCAACATTGCTTCTTCGATGTACAGATTGAACAGTATACATATACATCTACATTATTACTCTGCTATTCACAACTGAGTGACTGCCAGAGGGCTTAATGAACCACCTTAACAAGCTGTCTCTCTACCTTGTCACCCTCGAACTCCGCGCGGGAAAAACGAGCACTCAAATTTTTCTGCGCGAGCCCTGATTTCTCTTATTTTATCGTGATGATAATTTCTCCCTATGTAGGTTGGTGCCAGCAGAATGTTTTCACAATCGGAGGAGAAAACTGGTGAATTAAATTTCATGAGAAGATCCCGTCGCAACGAAAAACGCCTTTGTTTTAAGGATTGCCACTCCAATTCACGTATCATGTCTGTGGCACTATCTCCCCTATTTCGAGATAACACAAAACGAACGACCCTTCTTTGAACTTTTTCGATGTCATCCGTCAGTCCCACCTGATGGGGATCCCCACCGCACAGCAATACTTCAGAACAGGGCGGACAAGTGTGGTGCAAGCAGTCTCTTTAGTACACCTGTTGCATCTTCTAAGTGTTCTGCCAATGAATAGCATCTTTGGTTTTCTCTACCCGCAACGTTATCTATGTGATCGTTTCAATTTAGGTTATTTGTAATTGCAATACCTAAGTATTTAGTTGAATTTACAGCCTTCAGATTAGCTTAATCGAAATTTAGCGGATTTCTTTTAATACTCACGTGAATAACTTCACACTTTTCTTCATTCTGGGTCAATTGCCACTTCTCGAACCATACAGATAACTAAATAACTTTGCAATTGGTTTTGGTCACCTGATGACTTTACCAGACGGTGAATGACAGCATCATCTGCAAATAATCTAAGAGGGCTACTTAGATTGTGTTCCTGGTGCACTCCTCCTTAGCTAACCTGGTCTCCCAAGACTCCTCCTAAGCGACCATATTGATGGCGATCTCAGTGCGGACGCCAGATCAACACAGGATGCTGTGAAACAGTACTCCCATCCTCAGACTGTCCACTACACCTGGCCTCCAAGGGGCTGAATTACAGGAGCACGCCACTCGGTAATGTAGATCAGGAACAATAGAGGGCTTACAACACTTCCTTGGGGAACGCTGGATATTACTTCTGTTTTAATCTATGACTTTCCGTCTGTTACTACGAACTGTGAACTTTCTGACAGGAAATCACGAATCCAGTCGCACAACTGAGGCGATACTCTGTAGGCACGCAGACGCTTGTAAGGAAGTTTTCGAAAGCCGTCTGGAAATCTAAAAATACGGAATCAATTTGCCATCCCCTGTCGATAGCATTCATTACTTCATGAGTACAAAGAGCTAGTTGTGTCAATAAATCGTTTTCTTCGGGTACTTCATAGTGTTCGAATACAGTATATGTTCCGAAACCCTTCGCAAATCGACGTAAGTGATGTTGGCCTCTAATTCAGCGGATTACTCCTACTTCCCTTTTTGGGTATTCGTGTGACTTGAGCAATTTTCCAGTCTTTAGGTACGGATCTTTCTGTGAGCGAGCGGTTATATATAATTGCTAAATATGGAGCTATTGTATCAGCATACTCTGAGAGGGACCTGACTGGTATACAATCTGGACCGGAGGCCTTTCCTTTATCGTGTGATTTAAGCTGCTTTGCTACACCGAGGATATCTACTTCTATTTTCCTCGGCTGTTTTTTTTTTATTGGAATTCAGGAATACTTACTTTGTCTTCTATGGTGAAGGAGTTTCTGAAAACAATGTTTTATAACTCTGCTTTTGTGGCACTGTCATCAGTGACTTCACCGTTGTTATCGCGCAGTGAAAGTATTGATTGTGTCTTGCCACTGGTGTGTTTTGTGTATGACCAGAATCTCTTTGGGTTTTCTGCCAGATTTCGAGACAGAATTTCGTTGTGGCAATTATTAAAAGCAGCTCGCATTGAAGTACGCGCCATTTCGAACTTCTGTAAAACTTTGCCAATCTTGGAGATTTTGCGTTCTTTTAAATTTGGCACGCTTTTTTCGTTGCTTCTGCAAAAACGATCTGACCCGTTTTGTGTATCATGGGAGATCAGTCTCATCACTTATTATTTTATGTGGTATATATCGATCAATTGCTGTTGAAATCATTCCACATCTTTTCTACGCTTACGTGATCATATCGGAAGGAGTGCAGACTGTCACTTAAAAAGGCGTTAAGAGAATATCTATCAGCTTTTTAAATAGCTGCACTTTGCGTTTCTTTTTGATGGTTGTGGGTGTTACGGAATTCAGCCTAGCAGCAGCTGCCTTGAGGTCGATAATCCCTGTATTCGTCATGATACTCCCTATTGGTCCAGGATTATTTGTTGCTAAAAAGCCAAGTATGCTTTCGCAACCACTTACGCTCCCAGTTCAAAATAATATTCTGAGAAAGCATTCGGTACAATTTCGGATGACGTTTTATGCTAGCCGCCGGCCTTAAACGTATAATTTTTCCGGCATATCGAGGGCAGATTGAAGTCGCCACCGACTATAATTGTATGGGTTGGGTACTTATTTGAAATGAGGGGGGTCGATAAAACGATCCAATTAATAGTTTAGTCCGATTGTCAAGTTTAACCTCTATCCGTCCTATTTCACAGGAACAATCTAATTCAGTTTCACTACAAGGTAAACTACTTCTGATAGCAATAAGTACCCCACCACCAACTGTAGTTAATCTATCCTTTCTTAACACTGCTAGCTCGTTTGAAAACATTTCGGTTGAACTTATTTCCGGCTTTAGACAGCTTTCCGCACTATTTGAGCTTCAGTGCTTTCTATTAGGGCTTGGAGCTCTGGTTCTTTCCCAACACAGCTACGACAATGTACAACTACATTACCGCAGGAGAGCTTCTGAAAATTTTGGAAGGTAGGAGACGTGGTACTGGCAGAAGTAAAGCTGTGAATACCGGGCGTGAGTCGTGCTTCGGTAGCTCAGATGGTAGAGCACTTGCCCGCGAAAGACAAAGGTCCCTAGTTCGAGTCTCGGTCGGGCACACACTTTTAATCTGCCAGGAAGTTTCATATCAGCGCAAATTCCGCTGCAGAGTGAGAATCTCATTCCGGATGCATTACCGATCGTTTCTACAACTACCTTACTCTGTTTTACCTACCCCCTTTTAGACGGAAGCTCTTTCTGTGTTTTTCTGAGACCCTCTAACCTAAAAAACCGCCAGTCACTTCCACACAGCCCCCACTCCCTGCGTAGCCGCTTCCTGTGTGCAATGGACTCCTGCCCTATCAAGCGAAACCCGGAAACCCACCACCCGATGGCGCAAGTCAAGGAATCTGAAGCCTACTCGGTCACAGAACCGCCTGAGCCTCTGATTCAGACCCTCCACTCGGCTCTCCACCAAAGGACCACAATCGGTTCTGTCGACGATGCTACAGATGGTGAGCTACGCCTCAATCTTGCAACCAAGACTGGCAGTCTTTACCATTTCCACTAGCTGCCCGAAGCCATACAGATTCTTCTCTGATCCAAACACACGTCATTGGTACCGACATGGGCCACCCCCTGCAGTTAGCTGTACCTTGTACTCTTCATGGTATCCGGAAGCACACTTTCCACATCCGGAATGACTCCCCCTTTATACACACGGAGTGCACACTGGATTCCCTCCCCTCCTTGACAGCCATGTTCCTAAGGGGCCGTATTATGCTCCTAACGTTGGAGCTCTCAACCCTCACCCTCTGTGAACACCCAGATCTTGGGGGCCTAGAAGCTTCCTCTCGAACAGGGTGGACGACTGCATCTGGCTCAGAGACTTCGTTAGCCACAGATAACGCCCGAAACCTGTTCGTCAAACTATCTGGGGAGGCCCTACGATCGGCCTGTCGGAAAGTCTTTTGCTGCCTTCCAGACTTTGAGATGACCTCCCATTCGACCACAGGTGAGGGGTCAACCTCAGTGCAGACAGTACCCGGGGCGGCCACAGCAGTGGACCGATTATGGGACACATGGGTCCTGCTCGACGTCCCTCACATCCCTGCGTCCAACCCCCCACAGTGATGCCCCTTGGTAGTAGCCTCAAGCTGACAGAAGCCAACACTGCCTGGAGCTGTGAGCGAAGGGTCACCAACTCAGCTCGCATCTGTATCCATGTCTCGCGGTTCTAGGCGCGCAGTCAGGAACCGTGCGACTGCTACGGTCGCAGGTTCGAATCCTGCCTCGGGCATGGATGTGTGTGATGTCCTTAGGTTAGTTAGGTTTAAGTAGTTCTAAGTTCTAGGGGACTGATAACCACAGCAGTTGAGTCCCATAGTGCTCAGAGCCATTTGAACCATCTGTATCCATTTTTAAAGTCGCTCCTGTTTGAAACTCGTAAAAGCATGTAATAAACGAAATGGTTTACTCTCCTTATTAACAGCAGGAACTCACGTGGCTCTGTCACTGATAGTCTAAGCAAAACAAACAAAAGCCTTTACGATATGATGGTCGATACAAGGGTCGATAGTAATGGCGGTACTCTACGCTTCACTGTTATTAAAATGAAAGGTTGTTCCTAGTAAACACTCAAACAGGCAAGAAACCACAAAAAGGTATTAGTAACTACACAAGTAACCGAAAATAAGTTGCTTCTGTTTTAAAGCTCGTAAAAATATGTAATAAACGAAACGGTGTACTCGCTGTATTAGCAGAGGGAACTCGAGCGACTCTGTCACTGGCGGTCTAACCAACAGTAAGGGCGAAAGACTACATCTCTGTTTTGCACCCTTTTTAATCCAAGCACTTGGTTCTTGGACTTCCATTCTTTTACATGCTGTATATTATCCGTCTCTTCCTTTAACCTACTCCGGTTTTCCTCAGAATGTCGAACATCTTTCACCATTTGACTTTGTTGGTTGGTTGGTTGGTTGGTTGGTTTGTTTGTTGGGGGAAGGAGACCAGACAGCGAGGTCATCGGTCTCATCAGATTAGGGAAGGATGGGGAAGGAAGTCGGCCGTGCCCTTTGAAAGGAACCATCCCGGCATTTGCCTGGAGCGATTTAGGGAAATCACGGAAAACCTAAATCAGGATGGCCGGACGCGGGATTGAACCATTGTCCTTCCGAATGCGAGTCCAGTGTCTAACCACTGCGCCACCTCGCTCGGTTGACTTTGTCGAACGCTTTTTCCGGAGTTACAAATCTTCTGAACGCATCTTTATTTTCCTTAGTCTCGCTTCTATTATCAACCGCGACGTCGAAATTACCCCTCTTAAAGCTAAACTGACCATCTAACACATCCTCCACTTTCTTTCCAATTTTTCTGCACATTATTATATTATTCTTGTCAGCAACTTGGATCCATGAGTGTTAAGCTGATTGTGCCATAATTCTCGCACTTGTCAGCTCTTGCAGTCTTCAGGACTGTGTAGATGAGATTTTTCCGACACTCAGGTGGTATTTGGCCACACTCATACATTCTACATACCAACGTGAATAGTTGTTTTGTGCACTTCCCCCCACTGAATTCAGAAATTCCGATGGAATGTTATACATTCCTTCTGCCTTACTGGATTTTAAGTCTTCCAGAGCTTTTTTAAATGCTGATTCTAATGCTGAATCCCCTATCACTTCCCTATCGACTTATGTTTTCTATCACGCCATCGGACAAGTATTCCCCCTAATAGAGGCATCCGGTGTAGTCTTTTCACTTATCCGCTCTGTCCTCCTCATTGAACAGAGGAATTCCCGTTGCACTCATAATGTTAACACCCTTGCTTTTAATTCCAATGAAGGCTGTTTTGACTTTTCTATATCTTGAGTAAGTCTTCCCCGCAATCATTTCTTTTTCGATTTCTTCACATTTTCCATGCAGCCAATACGCCAATCTCCACTGCACTTTCTATTTATTTCATTCCAAAGGGACCTGTGGTTCTATGTTGCTGAATTTCCTGAACATTTTTGTACTTCCTTCTTTCGTCGATCAGATGAAGTATTTCTTCTGTTGGCCATGCTTTCTTCACAGTTACCTTCTTTGTACCAATGTTTTTCTTTCCAACTTCTGTGACTGTCTTTTTCAGAGATGTCCATTCCTCTTCAACTGAACCGGCTGCTGTGCTGTCCGTTATCACAGTTACTGTAGCCATAAGGAATTTCAATCTCTTCAGTCCTTGGTCTTACGAATCCCACTTGTTAGCGAATTGATTCTTCCTGACTAATCTCTTAAACTTCAGTCTGCTCTTTATCACTATTAAATTGTGATCAGAATCTATATACTTTGCTCCTGATTACGCCTTACAATTCAGTAACTGATTTCGGTACATCTGCCTAACAATGATGTAATGTAATTGAATTCTTCCCGTATCCCCTGGGCTTTTCCAAGTATATCTCCTCATCTTGTGATTCGTGAAGAGAGTATTCACTGATTCACTGTTATTAGCTGAACTTTATTGCAGAACTCAGTCTTTCTCCTCTCTCATTCCAGCACCAAGTCCATATTCTACCGTAATGCTTTCTTCTACTGCTTCGTCTACAACCGTATTCTTGTCTCTCACGTCCACTAGATTTTCATCTCCTTTTACGTACTGCGTTACCCGTTCAATATCCTCATGTACTTTCTCTATCTCTTCATCTTCCGCTTGCAACGTCGGCATGTATACCAGAAGTATCTGTGTTGGTTTGCTGTGGATTCCAATGAGGACAACGTTATCACTGAACTTTTCACAGCAACACACTCTCTGCCCTACCTTTCTATTCATAACGGATCCGACTTCCGTTATACCATTTTATGCTGCTGTTGATATTACCCTCTACTCATTTGACCAGAAATTCTCAGCAGTAGAGATACTGTTATAATAAGCATCCTATTAGATATGGCGCCACATGCAAAGATACGGGCCATGAATGGGGAGAACAGAATGTTCCAACTTTCTCCCTGCACCTGCGTAAATCTCCATATTGCAGATATAACCTGTCTCACTCCTGCACAGCATCCTAAAAAGTAATTCATGCTATGTAATCTTTTCAATGGTGAACATTCGAAAACATAGGCTTCCATCCACAGAATAATGTTGTTGTTGTTGTGATCTTCAGTTCAAAGACTGGTTTGATGCAGCTCTTCGTGCTATTCTATCCTGTCAAGCTTCTTCATCTCCTAGTACCTACTGCAACCTACACCCTTCTGAATCTGCTTAGTGTAGTCATCTCTTGGCCTTCACCAACATTTTTACCCTTCACACTGACCTCCAATACTAAATTGGTAATCCCTTGGCGCTTCAGAACATGTCCTACGAACATATCCCTTCTTCTGGTCAAGTTATACCACAAATTCCTCTTATCCCCAATTCTATTCAGTACTTCCTCCTTAGTTACATGATCTACCCATCTAGTCTTCAGCATTCTTCTGTAGCACCACATTTCGAAAGCTTCTACTCTCTTCTTGTCTAAACTATCTATGTTCCATGTTTCACTTTCATACATGGCTGCACTCCTTACAAATACTTTCAGAAAAGACTTCCTGACACTTAAATCTATACCCGATGTTAACAAACTTCTCTTCTTCAGAAAGGCTTTCCTTGCCACTGCTAGTCTACATTTTAAGTCCTCTCTACTTCGACCATCATCAGTTATTTTGGTCCCCAAATAGCAAAACTCGTTTACTACTTTAAGAGTCTCATTTCCTAATCTAATTCCCTCAGCATCACCTGATTCAATTCGGCTACATTCCATTATCCTCGCTTTGCTTTCGTTAATGTTCATCATATATCCTCCTTTCAAGACACTGTCCATTCCGTTAAACTGCTCTTCCAGGTCCTTCACTGTCTGTGATAGAATTACAATGTCATTGGCAGATCTCAAAGTTTTTATTTCTTCTCCATGGATTTTAATTCTTACTCCAAACTTTACTTTTGTTTCCTTTACTGCTTGATCAATATACAGATTGAATAATGTCGGGGAAAGGCTACAACCCTGTCTCACTCTCTTTCCAACCACTGCTTCTCTTTCATGCCCCTCGACTCTTAAAGCTGCAATCTGGTTTTGTATAATTTGTAAATAGCCGTTCGGTCCCTGTATTTTGCCCCCACCACCTTCAGAATTTGAAAGAGTGTTTCAGTCAACATTGTCAAAAGCTTTCTCCAAGTCTACAAATGCTAGAAACGTAGGTTTGTCTTTCCTTAATCTATCTTCTAAGATAAGTCGTATGTTCAGCATTGCCTCCCGTGTTCCAACATTTCTACGGAGTCCAAGCTGATCTTCCCCGAGGTCGGCTTCTACCAATTTTTCCATTCCTCTGTAAATAAATTGTGTTAGTATTTTGCAGTCATGACGTATTAAACTGATAGTTGGGTAATTTTTACACCTGACAACACCTGCTTTCTTCGGGATTGAAATTATTATATTCTTCTCGAAGTCTGAGGGTATTTCGCCTGTCTCATACATCTTACTTACCAGATGGTGGTGTTTTGCCGGGGCTGGCTCTCCCAAGGCTATCAGTAGTTCTAATAGAATGTTGTCTACTTCCGGGACCTTGTTTCGACTTAGGTCTTTCAGTGTTCTGTCAAATCCTTCACGCAACATTGTATCTCCCATTTCATCTTCATCTACGACCTCTTCCATTTCCATAATATTGCCCTCAAGTACATCGCACTTGTATAGACCCTCTATATACTCCTTCCACCTTTCTGTTTTCCCGTCTTTGCTTATAACTGGTTTACCGTCTGAGCTCTTGATATTCATACAAGTGGTTCTCGTTCTCTTTTGCCCAAAGGTGTCTTTAATTTTCCTGTAGGCAGTACCTATCTTACCCTGGTAGATCAGCATGTTTTTTGCTACACAACAGTTCTCAAACGATTGCAGGGACACTATTGGTTAAAAATATTTGAATATTTCAAACTGTAATTTTCAGATCACAGCCTAATAACGCGATGCTTATTTTTTCGTTATTGGTCAGCTTTATTACCATACTTCAAAGCTGAGCACCTCACTGCTCGTTGGTCGAAGGAAACGCAGTGAATTGAGAGTGAGAACTGCGATTACTAATCTTAACGAAGAAACTGCAATTCCGAAATTGTCATATTTTGAAATGCGGCCCTCAACCATCTGTAGAAAAATTTCGACATTTTGCGTATTAATCCGCAGTAAATTTTTTAATCTTGTTCAAAATGATCGCACACATGTCTTTATGATCCTTAAAAGACCTAAATCTCTTTCTTTCAAGGGACGATTCGTTTACCATTTTTCTCTAAAATTTGAAAGTGTCCAAGAAATAGTATCCTTTGCCCCACCACGCAAGGAATCATGCTCGCATCTACACACATCAAAAAAAGTTTTGCATCAGCCCCGTTTCCAGAACTCCTGAAGATAGACGTTGACTGGACATTGTATCACAGACTCAGTCCCTTTGACTGTTCAGAGATGTTATTAAACTCACCCAAAGATGTAAACAAGCATGCATGAGGAGCGCCTGTTAGACGGAGGGGGTCCTACAGCCGATCAGTATCAGTCATTCCACCAGGAAGAAGGTACACGGCTCGTGTTGTCTGCAGTTCAATCATGCCTAGACGGTCAATACCGCGGTTCGAGCTCGTCTTCATCGTTACTTTGTGCCAAGAAGGGCTCTGAACAAGAGAAGTGTCCAGGCGTCTCACCTACGGATTATGGCTCCGTGTAACCCTGACAGCAACGCCACCATGTTGAATAATGCATTTCGTGCAGGCACTGGACGTCGTGTTACAACTCAAACTTTGTGCAAAAGGGTGTATGATTAGCAACGTCCATGGCGAGGTCCATCTTTGCAACCATGACACTATGCAGCGAGGTACAGATGGGCCCAACAACATGACAAATGGACCGCTCAGGATTGGCATCACGTTCTCTTTACCGACAAGTATCACATTTGCCTTTAACCACACAATCGTTGGAGACATGTTTGGAGGCAACCCGGTCAGGCTGAACACCGTAGACACACTGTCCAGCGAGCGCAGCTAGGTGGAGGAAACCATATCGACAGCATATTGACGAGGCATTCATTTTCATGGACGACAATTCGCGCCCCCATCGTCCAGTCTTGTGAATGACTCCTTTCGGGATAATAACGTCGCTGGACCGGAGTGACCAGCATGTTCTCCAGACACGAACCCTATGGAACATGCCTGGGATAGACTGAAAAGGGCTGTTTATGGACGAAGTGCCCCACCAACCACTCTGACGGATTTACGCCGAATCGCAGTTGACGGGTGGGACAATCTGGACCAACAGTGCCTTGATGAACTTGTGGATAGTATGCCACGATGAAAACAGACATGCATCAATGCAAGAGGTAGTGCTACTGGATATGATAGGTACCGGTGTGCACAGCAGTCTGGACCACCACCTCTGAAGATCTCGCTGTATGCTGGTACAACATGCAATGTGTGGTTTTCATGAGCAAAAGAGCGGAAACGATGTTTATGTTGATCTCTACTCCTTTTTTCTGTACAGGTTTCGGAACTCTCTGAACCGAGTTGAAGCAAAATTTTTTTTGAAGTATGTATATTTGACTCAAAGAAAGTAGGAATCTGAAGGTTGAGAAATCTTCCGCGCTGATGCAAAACTTTATGTGTGCATTATAAACGAAGCAATGCTGCACCCCATACTAAAGTAGATTTCCGAAAGTAATTTCCCCTTATACGTAAGCAATGGAAAGCCACAGATTTTGAATAAGTTTATTTTTTCGCTCCGCAGTTCTGCAATGTTTGCGATCAAGTGGATGTCAGTTGGGTGATGTGCATGTCCCAAACCATTTATCCAACCGGGAAAAGGGGAGCTGCATTGTAACGTGGGATCTGAACCGCTATTCGTTCCTGGAGAATCTCCACATTATTGACAGATGAATGCTAGGTTAGCCCTTCAGTTGACAAAATGTTTCCCACCGACTTAACGAAGAAATAAATGTCAGTACGCACTTTTTGGGAGTATAATGTACAAACCTGCTGAAATTATTATGTACTTCTAAGTCTACCATTAGTTATGTTGCGGTAAAAGTTCATACCAGAAAGAGTTGTACTTGGTTATTCTCGTGGCACATATTGTATTTGTAAATCGGGATTCGATCCCACAACATTACTTTTTCCATCCTTGCACTCTACTATTTATTTCCCCTCATTTAGTTCGTTATTGCTCTCGTCGTTTGATCTGGCCAGACGGTACATGACACCCTTTGTTACTATAGAGGATACGTAGCGCTCTTACCGTAGACGCTGAGACACCGTGCCGGTCACTGCTGGACCACCATATCAGATGCGAATTTGGTTACGCTTGCTGCACTCTCGAGTCACTGCTGCTCTCACGAGTTATGGCGTCTATTCGCTAGGTGGCAGTGGCGTGGTTTCCACAACTTAATTCATCACATTCATAAATTCATAAATTACATTCACAAGCCTTCCTCGGGAATCAGTGTATGAAGCTGTGAAAACGGAGTCAAAATCCCAACAGCAGTTCCTGAGATTAGCCTACATATACAGACGGATGCAAAAAAGGTGACTTCGATGCATATATTCAGAGAGGTGATGATGTGAGAAGGGAGAAGATAAGGGAAATTGGCGGAAAGTAGGCAATGCCTTTCGAAGCACCAAAGCGTGCCAATGCGACGGCTATATCACCATCAATAGTGCCACATGCCCTCACTGCGTGACACATTGCTGGGAAGATGTTATCCTGGACATAGGCGCAAAATGATTGGTGCATTTAAGCTGTAACCTTCCTCCTCTTGCCGACAAATACTGCGTGAAAATTCTTCCACCGCCACGGTTCTAATCAGCTATCTATGAGTCGAGCGTCATCACACAAGAGTGTGTTAGTAACTTCGGCTACGGGAGCGTTGGTGGGGCTGATGTTCTGCAAAATACAGGTAAGTAGGTAATAATACACTGTGACAGTATTCCTAAGATTGACCAAAGATCTCTTCTTTTGCACAGGTGCTACCCTGGTAAAATGTTGTTAATTAAGATCCGGAATGTTTAGAAAATGAAGCGATCGGTTTCATATCATTCGAATGCACCAAACTAAAGCACACTGTGAGAACTAATGGGCGACGAAAATAAAACTAAAAATAAAGAGAAATTAAGCTAAGCGCTCCAAAATTAGTTATAGTGTGTAACGCCTAGCGAATGTTAATAGCAATTATGATTGGCTATGACGTGACCTGCACACGTTTCTGAATGAATGTACAAGATGACCAAAACAAAACTGGACTGGCAACGTATAACACGACATACTGTATGATGCCTTTTATGCTGAGATTATACTGTCCCGAAATGCCGAAAACACTTGTCCGACCAATGTAACTTGACCACTCCTGTACATAATTATGAGAATTATTCGTGTATCAATAACTTGTGCAGGCTGTGTAGATTTTGTAGACAATGTCTCTGACGTTTATGAAATGAATTATATCCACTGAGATGAAATGAATATCAAGGCAAACCGTTCACGTATTCTGAAACTGCACTGAAATGAAGCTATAGAGGTGATTGAAAGTTTGCGCTAGACCAGGATTAGAACCCAGGTTCCCTGCTCATCACGACCAGTCTCCACAACCTTCGGGATATCAGAGAACGCTTCCGGGCTGTTTCAAGTTTTTGCCGTCAGTGATACTTCCATTTACGATTTTCGAATATTGTCATTACTCTGGGGTACTTTAACGTGGTACGTGGTTGATAACAGATGTAAATATTCATTGCATTGCTGATTCAGCGTATCTGAACAGTTTTAACTGACATCATTTCATACAATTGAGAATTCATTCAATCCATTTCCATCGATTAATTTATTGCATTTCAATGAATTTAATTCCTTTGATAGGAATTTTTTACGGCAGGGTGAGCGGCATTAGCCTACATACCGCTCGCTGGCACAAGTGACGCCCTTGTGACAACATTCACAGAAACGTGTGTTTGATTACTTTTGTCTTCAAACATAACTCAAATATTTCTAGACGCCTGCTTCATCCATTAGTCCTCATCAACGCCGGCCGGAGTGGCCGAGCGATTCTAGGCGCTTCAGTCTGGAACCGCGCGACCGCTACGGTCGCAGGTTCGAATCCTGCCTCAGGCATGGATGTGTGTGATGTCCTTAGGTTAGTTAGGTTTAAGTAGTTCTAAGTTCTAGGGGACTGATGACCTCAGAAGTTGAGTCCCATGGTGCTCAGAGCCATTTTGAAGTCCCCATCAACAACTTATAGCAGCGCGTAGAATCAACCTCAGTCATAATGTACGATAGTGGTTTCACGTCAAGAACCTAGGAACCGCCAGCACAAGCCATAGGAAGCCCAAAAAATCTGATGATGGGTTTAAAATAAGCCGAAACTGGCCATAATTAACAAATGTTATTGGTATCTCGACTGTCGTTTTTATCAAAGTCAGCACCAGATCGCTGCGCTCCACAGACAACTACAGGCGTTTGACTTTGCTTTCAGCTTCGTCACGTGATGTCCGATGAACTTATTACGACTTTGTTAACATGAAGGGTACTTTAAGGTACTTAATATGCTTTTCAAAATTCCAGCGGATCCATTACACATTATTAGAGACAACGCAGAAGTCGCAGGCTACCACGAACGTGATTGGGTAGTATGTGACGCTTATCGACTATAATTCATTATTTTCAAGCTTGTAAACAAAGACGAATCACTTAGCAACATACGTGATCTGCTAATGTCCTTTACATCTATTCCATAACTTCATTTACATAATTATGTTCTTCGCAAGCCACTGTATAGTGCATGTCGGAAGCTACTTCTACCCATATTATTGATGTTTTGCTCTATGCCATTCTCGTGCTGATCGAGAGAAAAGTAATTTTACGCCTTGGTACGTGCCCTAGTCTCTCTTATTGTAATGACCTCTACCCTATATATGCGATGGTGACAGCATAATGGTCGCACAGACTTCCTCAAATACCCTGCTGTAAATTCATCCAACAGGAATTTGCGATAACTTCTGTGTCTTCCTTCGATGATTCCTGTATGTTTCTGAAGAATTTATGTTACACTTTCGCATGTGTTAAACCGTCCTGTTACAATACCAGTGGCGTAGCTCCACAACCCTATGTTTACTGACCCTTCAAAAGCTGTAACGATAAAACTGATTGGCCTAACACCAGCGCCTTGTGCGTGAGTTCCTTTACAGATCCACTGGTCTTCCTCTGAATGCTTGCAACAGTAATGTCTTCCCAATATTTATTTCACGAGATCGTCTCAGTTCGTACAGTTCCTTAATATTACGTCTGGAAACTCGTAAGATGTGACGTGCTGATGTCGAATCACAATACGCATTCACGAATCAACCAAACGCTACTATTTTGCGTGCCTGAAGTGTAACAGTATGCCAATAGACAATTTATGCAGCCACGGTATATGAGACGTTTCTCGAATTTTTAGTGGTATGCTATTGATGCCTTTCTTCTAATAACCACGGGACTTCTCATTCGTTACGCAACGTGATAAGCACCTAATAGATGGTGCCCCTCTTGGTCAATGTGGTTTGCGTACTAATCAATCAGGACTTGGTTTTCACCTTTATTACTGCCTCTCGTGAATCTTTTATCTCCCGTGAGATGTCCATCTCGCTCATTCTTCACACTGAAACCTTAATCCATTTCCCCCCTCTCCTCGCAGAGCTAAAACTAGCCAACCCACCTCTTCCTATCTCGTATTTCACATTCAGTGATCTCTTCATTTCTTATTCATTGGTTCCAGACCCAGTTGGCTTTCTGAGTGAACATTACTTACCCTTTCCACGTCACTGAAGCGTGTTTTGAATATTTTAATTAGGTCCCTTCCCAGCTGAACGAACAAGGCGTTATCCGTCCGCTGTTCGTTTTGCTACATGAACACTGATATTTCGTGGAATATTTCACGCAATAACGCAGAGAACGCTGGTGTAAGTATAAATAGCACATAGAGTCTCAACAAGAGACTCATTTCGGTAAATTTTCGATTTGAAAAAACTTTCATTGTGCTGATTTTCGTTACTTTACATGCCATACTTTCATACGCTGTTGAACGTATATTCTGGTTCACAAGAGGTAAATAAATTTATTTGTTTACGAAGAATTAGAATTAGAATGTTATTTAAAGTATACCATCACACATTCTTAGAAGTCTCCGCAATACTCTTGAAATTCTCACATTCACTTCCATCACATTTTCTTCTGAATCGAATGTTTGGCTAATAATAAGAATGACTTCCAGATGACGTGATATATAGACAACCACAATACACGACATAATAAAAACTGTTCTTAAAATGTTGAGAGAGGGTGTGGTCTACATTTCGAGGAAAGTGCGGTTAACAGACGAATTGAACACACAACACTAGGAATTCAGATTTTGTGCAACTGAAAAAATAAAACATATATTGCTAGACACGCTTATACATATTGCGTACCTAGAATCAAGGATTCCTGTTAGTAATTCGAAGTCTCGGTTCTCATAATATGTAGGTAATTTTTATATTTAAGCATTGATCATTGCAATCATTAATATAGCCGTATGTAAACAACAGGTTCATAACAAAACTGAAAAAACAATAATGATTTCCAAATAGAGGTTATTATGTCACTTTTAATACTAAACTTGCAGTGCGAACATAAACCGTGTCCTGGTCGAAGAGTCCCGATTTTAGTTGGTAATACCTGATGGTAGGGAATGAATGTGGCACAGACGCCATAAACCCACGCACCCAAGTTGTCAACAAGAAATTGTGCAAGCTGCTGGTGGCTCCATAAAGATGTGGGCTGCGTTTACAAGGAACAGACTCAGAACTTGGGAGCGTAGAATTAGCCAATGTCTGCGGCCACTCCATGAAGGAATGTACGTTTAAATCTGACAATTAGTGATAGTGATTGGCTCACTATAATTATTTCAGTAGAAGGCACATTTTCCCATCCCAGCCTACATGCAAGTTTTTTGTCTGGATAATATTGGAAACCTGTCATGTAACGAGAGGTATTCTCTGCGTTCCACTCCGTGCCACACCATTATTGGTTAACCACGACAAAAGCCTGAAGAGCTGGAATTTGTTAAACTTATGTATAGACCTATTATAAGTCCCAATTTTCAAGGTCTGCTCCAACTGTTTAGTGAGATTTCTACATTGTTAGAACCAGTTAAGTTTCGGGGAATGAAGTAAGAAGACTCTTGCTTTAGGGAGACTGGAGAGAGCACTGACTTGTGATTAGAAGTTAAGAAAACACTTTCTTCGCGGTGTTGCAGAGAACTACAGAGGGAGATGTCATTGAATTAGAGCTAAGTGTAGAGGCTGAACTGGACGCAGAAATCCAGCTGTTACTGTCGCCGTCTTCCACATTCAAGCTATTTAAGACAAAAAGCTAGTTAACTTATATCAGGGTTTAATTGCGCAATTTTAACATTCGCAGCCAGCTAGTTAGTACTTAGTACCAGAATGCACTCTGGCAAATCTCCTTGGTGTTTGTACTTGCTTTTCTGAGATTCTTCCTTCAACTAACCAACCATTTACACAGATATTGGCTATATCCACAACACAGTTTCATATTATGCTTTCATATACCCACCCACCTGCGTCGGGGCTATAGCTTACAACGACAACCCTTTGTTCACCTTTTGAAAGTTTATATGATCGATTCAGTGAGTAAATCACTTTTTTGATGTTATATGATAATAAACCAAATTTTTATAGTGACCACTAGTTTCCTTTCTGGTTTTAAGAACCCTTTTATTAAAATATCAGTACTTTCGTACTTAACTGGACCACTCTTAGTAATTTTCATTAAATAAGATGTTATTCAGTGTGTGAAATTCTCTTAAATTTCCATTATCTTATGGGTAATATCCTAGGGGTATACTAAACAATTCAATCACAACGACTTCAGCGAGCTTGCTTACAGTTTTTGTGTTATTTGGCGCACTGGTAATGTGCGTCATTGTGTGTTACTGTGAGCAATGGCCATTTGCGAAGTACCCGACTCCAAATGTCGTTTACAGGGAGTTCCCTCAGCAATGTGAGTTTGAATGTTAGATGGATCTAAATTCACCAACAGCGTCAATTACTGTCGGGTTTAAAACCTATTGGCATAGACAAGGCATGATATTCCCCTCTGGTCTCCAGGTTTAGGGTCTTTCTCGACCACATTTCTTACGTATATTACACGGCGTTATACGTACGCAATTACCTGAAGACACGTTGGACAGTCCTTGTTGACAGAGCAAAAAAGTAGGACACTTCGTTCCCAATGTGCTCATGGGAGTATCAAAGAGCAATAGCCCCTTTGTGTCATTATACAAATACCACGTCACCACATCAAGCCATTTCACGAAGCTGATCCCATGTAACTGACTTCATGCACTGATTACCCACAACATTATGACCAACGACTCACTAGCTATATAACCCCGTCCAGATTATAGCAGAGTCACCTGCCGAGGAATCACTGCTAGTCAGACACGCACAGTGCATGTGTCTAATGGGGAAGGCGTGCGATCTATCGAAGTTTGACGCAGGGCAGACTGTATGGGCCATAGGCTCGGCAGGAGATTTTCGGAAACTCCACGACTTGTCGCGTGTTCGAGGAGTGCTGTGGTGTTTGTCTTCAACACGTGGTGAAACCAACGTGAAACCACTTCCGGACGTTGTGGGGTTGGGTGGCCACCTCTCATTAAACATGTGGGACGTCGTACGCAGGACAGACTGGTAAAATAAGACAAACGGCGAACTGTGGCGGAACTAACATCAGACTTTAAGGCTGGGCAGAGTACAAGTGTGTCTGAACACACAGTGCGCCGAACACTCCTAACTATAGGCCTCCGCAGCCAACGACCCATGTATGTGTCAATGTTAACACCACAACATCGACAACTATGACTAAAATGTGCAAGTGACCATCGGAACTGGACGTTGGTGCAGTGACAAAGCGTTGCATGGTCTGATAAATCACAATACCGTGTTCTTCACGCCGATGGGAGAGCGCAACTCCCTCGTCTTCCAGGGGAACAGGTCTTTGACGCCTGTACTGCGGGACGCAGACAAGCTGGCGTCCCGCAGCAAGCTGGCGGCGACTCCGTTATACTCTGGGGAACATTCGCGTGAGCATCCATGGGTCCAGTGAAGCTCGTGCAAGACACTTTGACGGCCAGAGAGTATTGTATAGTGGTCGCAGACCACATGCACCCCTCCATGACGATCATGTTTCCCGACGTCAGTCGCATTTTTCACCTAAACAATGCGCCATTTCATTAGGCCAGGAGGGTGATTCAGTAGTTTTAGTTAGTGGAGAGTTCTAGTTAATGTGCTGGAGCCCTAACTCTCCAGATCTTAACCCGATCGAACACGTCTGGAATATGAATTAATGTGCCGTCAGAGCTCATCGCCTCACTCTCCGGAATTTACGAGATTTACTTTACTTGTGTGTGCACATGTGGTGGCAGCTCTCTATAGCGACTTACCAAGGTCTTATTACTTCCACGCCATGAGGAATCGTCGCTGTTATCCGTGCCAAAGGTGGACATATCGGTAGAGAACAAGGAATTCAAATCAGCTTCCATTCGTCTAGGAATTTATAAATGCAAACGTGAAATCTGACTTCGCAGGACAGAGCGGATCAGGTTGTGGAAAGGGACCAAGGTCAATTACTGTTAGTTATACAAGAACACACACAGCTTTATTGCTCAAACCAATGCACAGTTTTCTCCTTAAAACAACAAAGATCAATTTACGGCAGAGGGCCTGAGGAATTTCTCCAGAATAAGTTTAAATGATTGCTCTTAAAACGCCAAGATTTAAAGTAACGGCTGAAGGTCTTACTTAAGCAAAATTACAATATCTTCTCGCCTAAAGGCCGATTCCCTTCCACCCGAAACACTCGCTCTCTATTTCAACCGACCGACTGACTACTCCAGTAGGCAGACAGCATTCATCTGCTCAGTGGAAATCACAGAAGCTAGACACGGTTCCACGTAAACACACATTGGCACAAGAACCCAAACAATCGTAAAAGCAATCACTGTGGAACAACAAGGACGAATAAATTCGACACACAGAGTGTTTCCGCAAGCGGTCGGCGACCAAATACACGTCGTACGATGAGACGACCGACCGAATAGCCAACCCAGATTGTGTCGGCAATGGTCGGGCGAGTCTTGGCTGTCCGAAGCTGATTGCAGCTCCAACCCGACTCAACTCCATGTCCGTTCGGAATTCGGAGATATGGCGACCCGGGCACACTGGCTCGGACCCATCCATGCAGAGGTAACTCTTGCCCATTGGCCACGACACACGTCCGGCACGATGACCAAGTGACGAGGCCCAGAAACGGTCAAAAGACCAAATACACGTCACCCGATGAGACGACCAACCGATCGACCGACCAACGGTCGTCCCGCTCCAATCTCCTTCCGTCGGGCAGTTCATGTGTGTCGCCAGCGGTTGGCGAGCACTGGCTGTCTGTACCTCAGTGGCGCTCCGTCCCCGACTTCACTGCTGTTGCGCCCCTGAGTGAGCTCCTAACTCAACTCCAGACATGCGAGGACCCGGAAATGCTATCGGTCGCTTCAGAGATGGTACGACAGTGCACTTGTCGACAAGCGCTGCTGCTACGCTCACGCGTAGGTAAGGCAGGAAGTTAGTGACGCCAGTAAATGGAATAAGAAAACGAGGCGGAAGTACCTTAAGAGAAGATGACAAACAATAAACGGGATGAACACGAGCCGCACACGGCTCAAAACACTGTCCAAACCCTGTCCGTTCTTCACAGAAATTTTATAGCATCCTTCCTGCCAGGTAGTGGCAAGTTCAGGTAACAGCAGTCACGCAGTCTATGTTAGACAAAAGAAGCTCATAGATATTGAGCTGTGGTGGCCAGGGGAGGTGCTACAATTCTTCTTCGTGGGCAAAAGACCTGTCCTGAACGATGCGAGCTTTGTGAAGAGAGGCCCTGTCTTCTCGGCCTGAAATTCCAAGCTCAGTGCTTTATGTGCTGACAGAATTCGTGGGTGACATATTCAGTTCTGCAGTGATTTTTCTAGCTGTTGCCCTCTTATTTTCAGTCACCATCCTCTTCAGTGAGCGACTGCCACAATCACTCAACACACCCTTCTGCCGGGTCGTGCCATAGCGAGAGACGTTTCTCCGCTTTCCGTGTATGCATTTACGGAAGTACCTTGGTTACGAAAGAACTCACCATACGGATAGTAACAATTTGCCCACGTTCGAATACACTTGTCTCCCACATAATGCACACACAGCTAAATAGAACCCTGTTCTGATCACGGCTGACACTTGCAACTTGGTGAGGACATTGCACACTTGCCATTCGTGGTCGAATACAACAGCGCAACCTGCAAAACTTGGCCAGCATCTACGTTTATGTTCAAACACGCATTTCTGTATGTTTGTCCAGTTCCAGTATTTTATCTGTTGTGGTTAATAATGACGAAGAGACGGAGAGAAATAAAATAAGCTGTTACAATTTCTACAACATATGCCTGCTTAATAGACATAGGCTAGGGCAGTAATAAAGTGCTACTATCTTAGTTTTTTTTTAAAGAGGTAAATTCGTAGAAAGTTTTCAGGACAGAAGGAAAACTAAATTAAGACTGCAGAAGCGCTATCCCGGTTGCGTGAAAGCTGCCCTTGTTTTGACAGTGAGGTCCCTGCGCCTGAGGTAAACACCCGGACTGTGTTTTGCGGTGCGAGTAAACAACAGCCGACAATTACTGAGGGCCGTTTCTTGCAGCTTTAGCCAACTCAACACGGCGAAAAATAAATGGCCTCCACCGTAGTACAGCCACGGCGGTGCTTGGTGACAGCACGCCGCAGGCACCAGCAGTTGAGTGCGGCTCCGGGTAGCTTGCTCTGTCTCTAATCAGTCATGTGTCTACCAATTTAAATCTTCAGGGCAGTTTGATGTTGGAAAACAAGCAATAATAATACAAAAAAAACATGAAAAAAAGGTGTCATTGTGTTGGTAAAACCGTGACATCACATGTGAGCACATCTATTGTTTCACAGTGCCACTCCAGTCCCCTCCCCCCTCCATCCCAGTTAAATCTTGGTTGTGCAGCGCGATCGAAAAGTAGCTCACATGAAAATAACTATGACTGTAAACAAGAGCTACACTGCATTCGTCCGCTCGGCCACCGGAAGTTCAAGCCACAGATATTAGCGATAACTAGAGTGGCGCTCTACCAGAACTTCGGTCCGGTAGTTTTGGTTCAGCGTATGAATGACGTAGTAAGTGATAGGATTACCAGTATTATTTCTAGCAGTGGCAGGGAAAGGAACATAAATGCATATGTGAAAAAGAAACTAGGAACCGACCTCTTTCTTTTGTTCTTCGCTTGTTTGTTTGTTTTGCACATAACTAGAACCGCGCATCGTTCAGATTTCGTCTATTGTTTATTTTATATGCTTACAGAACATAGCCTAAATTGCATTTTATAAACAATAAAAATTAACTGAAAGCGTAACTTCTGCGCTTTTATCAAATCAAAGCAATTACTTTTGATTCAAGTGGAGTTTACAGGCGCAATTATAAATAAGTGTACATAATTATTGTTTTTATTTTGTACTTGATAGAATTTTCATGATGATGATCAAAGGCAAAAGTTTCCTGTTATTAGTGACAGGTGTGAAAGTTGTTTGTGAATAACAGGAACATGCTTCACACAACCTTGAGAAGTACTGAAGCCATGATTGCTTTGTTTTTGTTTATTTTTTATCTTACCTTTTTTTTAGGAAACCGCGTATTCTAATGCTATGATAAATCTGTATTTTTTTTTACTATAGCATCCATTTATCTCAGGGTACATATAAACAATTTCCGAATAAAACCTAAATTTAACTTTGATGGTTTCACTTTTGTCATAAATACTATTTATTTTTTAGTAACAGAAAGGAGGGTAACTATGTAGAACAAAGTTGTTCCGCATGTTACGTGGCTCCTTATATTGTATATCGTTTCCCAGCTTCTTTTCGGTTTACCGCTTCCGATTTCTGGGGGAATCTGGTACAATGACCGCATGCAGAAACAAAGGGATCGAAATGAGGTGATGCCCGACAGAAATGCAACATACCTAACGTACAGACAGTGCGGTTACGATCTTAAATGACCAATATTACTAGGAGAACTACCATCGTCTACGCTTACTTGCGGTAGCCTAGTCTTATAGCTCTTACTGTGTTCATTGTAGTCTACTACCGTTCTGTACTTTTTCGTTCCTGTTTTATTTAGTCTGGTTATGTTCTACAGCTCTGTCATTATTTTAGTGGGTTGTAACTTCTACTGATTTTCAAAATGAGAGCAGAAGATCTTCTCTGAAGTTTGGAACGTAGGGGACAAGGTACTGGCAGAACTGAAGCTGGTGAGGACGGATTCTGAGTAGTGCTTGGATAGCTCAGATGGTAGCCGCCACGGTAGCTCAGCGTGTTCGGTCTGCAAAGGAATCAACGATCAACTTGCACGGATGTCTTGTGACGTTCGCCCAGACCAAACGCAACGAACAATACCGACACAAAAAAAGATGGTAGAGCACCTGCCCACGAAAGGCAAAGGTCCGGAGTTCGAGTCTCGGTCCGGCACACAGTTTTAATCTGCCAGGATGTTTTATACTGATTTTGTTATTTATTACGTTATTGTTCATTGCGCCTTCTAAAAGCTCTTAACATTACAAGAAAACTCACTGCAATGAAAAATGAAAACTTAAATCTTTTCTTGAGAACTCTGATTTCTCTTGTTTTATTACGAAGGTAATTTCTGCCTATGTAGGTGGGAATCAACACAATATTTTGGTATTCGGAGGAGAGAGTTGGTGACTGAAATTTCATGAAAATGGTATCGCCGCAACGGAAAAAGCCTCTGCTTTAATTACACTAGTTAACAAATTTAAACTTATTTTCTGCATCTGTCTGCCCCGATAGCTGCGTGGTCTGAGCGGCGGTCTGTCACGCCAAGGGGCCCGGATTCGATTCCCAGCCGGGTTGGAGATTTTCTCCGCTCAGGGACTGGGTGTTGTGTTGACCTCATTATCATTTCATCACCATCAGTGCAAGGCAACGGCAAGCCACCACTGGAATCACTTCCCTAGACGCTCATGCGGTGGACCTCTCTGACAAGACTTCCCCATGACAAGACCTGCCGTAAGGCAGAACAAAAAGTAAGTTTCTGCATCTGGTTTGTAAATGAGTGAATTTACCTAATTTTGGGGTGCTGAATACACTCGTAAAATCCGTTTTTCTCTATGACGTCAAATTTCCTAGATACACAGAAGAATAGAAAATGGTTCAAATGCCTCTGAACACTATGGGACTTAACTTCTGAGGTCATCAGTCCCCTAGAACTTAGAACTACTTAAGCCTAACTAACCTAAGGACATCACACACATCCATGCCCGAGGCAGGATCCGTACCTGCGACCGTAGCGGTCGCGCGGTTCCAGACTGTAGCGCCTAGAACCGCTCGGCCACTTTGGCCAGCAATAGAAAACGGTAGCAGCGAAAATTGACACAATTAAGTCAAACAAAAATAAACATCAGAACGTCTGAAATCAATACTATTTTGTGTTTATATATGGTCATGATGCCAATAAAAGGTCCAAATTAGTTCAGAAGATTTTTTTCACCTTTAATCGTCTTTGGTTTTTGAAAAATGCAACGACGGAGCTCTTCTTTTGTTTGCCGTTTCATCACTCTCCCTAACAATACCCCAGCATTAGTCACCCATCATCGAAGTGTTCCAGTGGCCTTGCTAACGGTGTTCCATAGTAAGAACGTCTTGGTGAAAGCGTTCGCAATGCTCCCAAATTTTCCGGGAAGAAATCTAGGTGAGAATGTAAAAAGTGAATTTTAAGCGACATTCTACACCCCATGTTCTTATAGCTGTCCAACAGATCATTCACTACGGTAACATAGTTTTTGTTTTTTCTGTTACAAAAAAAAAGCTTTAAAAGAATACCAAGCTGCTAATTGGATATCTGTGAGTTTGGTATCAAAGGCTGGATCTTTCAGCAGTTTTCTTATTTGTTGTCCAACAAATATACCCTCTTTCGGCTTTGCATCACTTAATTTGGGACACTTTTCTTTAAGTGATTGAAGGCCTCTCCTTCGTAAGCCATACCCTTTACAAAGTTCTTGATAAGGCCCAACTTGATATGAAGAGGAGGCAAAATGATGCTATTGGGCTCACCCGATGGGGTATTGTTCATATTTATGTTTCCAGGAAGATATAACTTCCTTATAGGTCATTCCTTGACTGTATAGTTGTTCTTGGTGTCACGGCTGTCCCAAAGGCACAAAAGGTAGCAGTATTTCGTAAATCCAGCCTGTAAACCAGCAAGGAGTGCAACAACTTTTAAATCACAGCAAAGCTGCCAATCATGGTCCTTGTATTTGATTGCCTCTAGCATCAAAGCCATGGTTTCATAAGTTCCTTTCATGTCTACTGCGTGAACCGGAGGTACCGATGGAAATGCTTTGCCATTATGCAGGAATACTGAATTGAAGCTGGTTTTGCTGGAGTCAATAAATAGTCGTCACTCCTGTGGATTATGTTGTACACCTAGCTGCATCATCAGACCATTGACTTACCTACATACACACACTGGATTCTGCATATCGAAGTACTGAGTGCAGGAAATACCTCTTGATCTGAACAGGAGATGTTTGTCCCTAGAGCTAGGAGGTTCCGTTTTTGCAGTCTTGACCCCAAGAGTTCAGCTTGCTGTTTCGAAAGTTTTAGATCGCGAAACAAATCGTTCAGTTCCTTTTGAATAAAGAACTGAGGCGAAGTGTCATGATATTGAGGGCAGTACTCTTCTATATGATCAACACTTCCTGAATCAGTTGACATGGTGTCTGGTTCCGTGGCTTTCGAGTTACAGATAGGAACAGGCAAACCCTCATCATGGGGCGCAGGACAATGCACTGAAGATACATTTGGATACTCTCATTTTATGTCTAGTTTTGCTTGAATGTCCGAATTATTTGTAAGACAGCAGTAACAGTCTGAATAATGGTCATTAGGCTCACACAACACCATCATATCAGCAAATGGCATGGCTCGGCGTTTTCCTTTCAACCACTCGGATAAGATTGTAGTACAGGCTATGTAGGCAATATGAGGTGTAAAATTTTTATCTTGATTACCAACAGGACTATTAAAATACAATTTATATGCCTTCTTCACCAAATCAGTAATTGGTTTTCTTTGGGATTTTGGAGTGAATTTCCCACACACATACATAAGTTTTCGGGGTGATTTAGACAGCAACGAGATTTAGTAGTTGCCATTTTTCTTAGTGTAAGTACGAAAATGGATCAAGTGGCTCTGAGCACTATGGGACTTAACATCTGAGGCCATCTGTCCCGTAGAACTTAGAACTACTTAAACCTAAATAACCTAAGGATATCACACACATCCATGCCCGAGGCAGGATTCGAACCTGCGACCGTAGCAGCCGCTCGGTTCCAGACTGAAGGGCCTAGAACCGCTTGGCCGCAGCGGCCGGCACACAACATGTGAAAGAAACTTTATTCTTTAAGTTTCGCACATAAACTTAGATTAAGAACAGCAGAAGGCCTAAAACACTTCCTTTGGGAACGCAGGATACCACTTCGGTTTCACTTGATAACTTCTCGTCATTTATTATAAACTGTGATCCTTCTGAGTGGAAACTACAACAGCCATAAGTTGCACACAATTACATTTTATGATATGTTTCGGCCGTAAGACAATGTCAGATAAACGTTGGCACTAGCATGTTACATGACAGGTGTTCAGAATAACTGCTGAAGATGTACGCAGCATCGACTGTCCTACACGCTCAAGAATGCGTACTTCTATCGCGGCAGCGACAGCCGTAGCAACCAGGTTCATGTGAGTATCGACCGAAGTCTAGTAAAGTAGCTCCTCTACTTCTCTCCAGAAGAAGGACTTAGGGTGTACATCTGGTTAACGAGCTCGCCGTGGAACAGGACTCCTGTAAGCATCCCACTGTTCTGCGAACCGTAAATTAATATGATCCCTAACCTCGAATATAAAGCGTGTCCACGTCCCTTCATCATGAAACAACATAAGCTATGGAGTTCTCGGCGGCACATCTTCTAGGAACTGTTCAGGGACACGACTTCATTCAGTTTATTGGAAAGTAATGTTAGACCTAATCATGTAACACTTGACAATATTAAAGCATGCGTTCACAATGAACTTTTGTTGATACGATCGATACAACGGTTTCCAGCACGTTACTACAGGAACTAATTAGCAAACTAGCCTCACATGGGTACTCCCATGGATGCAATGATTGTACCTTCTATGGATGATGCGTGTACAATCGTCGTTAGTGTAAGATTTTCAAAACAGTTCTTTATATTGTGTTTAGAGCTCGTGCAATGCGTTAACTACTGCTGGCAAGATGAAAGCAATAGCGTGCAACACATTCTCTATCAGAGAGACATCCACTATTTTTTGCTCTAACACAAAAGAATTTTAAAGCGATAGTGCTGTGGTGTGGTTGCCGTCACCGTGCGAACCATTCAGCACAGAGTCATTGTGCCGCTCTTCCATTGTACTCAGTGACCAATAAAAAGGTTCATAGCTGCCAACTGTTCACTGGTGGCTCTGAGCACTATGGGACTTATTTCACTGGTAAACCTATCCATACTGCCGTGTATCATTGTAACGTACAGAAAAAAAAAATCCAGAATAATAAATCCGGGATGGAACAGAGAGTTACTATATGCAACCGTGAGGGCACTACTAATTGTAATCAAAATAATCCCTAAGAGAACGCAGGTTTGTTTCCAAAGAAGCATAGCCCACACCGTCGACATCTTAACTGTTGTGCAAATATTTTCAGTACAACCGGGATGCAATAATAAATGGGGGGTAAGAAATCAAAGCATATAAAATGTCTCTGGATCCCAGCTCTCAAAAATTGGCTACATCCAAAATTTTGTCGTTGGAGTTCGGCTTCAGCCTGTATGTTAACAAGTAGTGTACAGTTTCGCATGACGTGTAAAGCTGTAGTGCGGGCTGCTTAGCTCCCAGTGGCCGGCCGTTGTGGCCGACAGGTTCTAGGCGCTTCAGTCTGGAACCGCGCTGCTGCTACTGCCTCAGGTTCGAATCCTGCCTCAGGTATGGATGTGAGTGATGTACTTAGGTTAGTTAGGTTTAAGCAGTTCTAAGTCTAGGGGACTGATGACCTCAGATGTTAAGTCACATAGTGCTTAGAGCCATTTGAACCGTAATTACGAGTGAACCAACATTTCGGTACTCCCGTAAATTTTGATTTGTGTGTTAACGGCGAGGATTAGCGATTACTATGAAGCAGACCTTACTTACGTTTTTGGCTCGCAGCTTGCTATCACGTTGTGTAAATTTGCTTCAAGTCCACGGCTACAAAGTTGCAAGCAATTTCAAGTTGCGAACCAAATTTTAATGGATTAGGAGGTACAGAGACATGGTGTGTAGAACATGTGCCTGCTGTTTACCAGTTTCTGTAGCTTTATCGATAGCGGCTTCCAATGTTAAGAACACTGTGCGTCTAGCTCCCACAAAAATCACATTAGACCCTGCATTGTGAATATGTTTCATTCTTCTTCTGTCCAAAGGAAGCCACCCATAATGAGTTAGCTTATATTAATGAAACACACTGTATTTGAGGTTTTGCATCTGTAACGGACTACAGATAGTTTGTATTCTTGGACATAAGTATGTGGTCATTACTGAGCATAGTGGTTGGCTGGGTTGTCTTTTTCATGTTCCTGACGAAATCCTAGTTACCTTTGATCTGTGCAGGTTAACGAGTCGTCTTTGTGTTTGATAACACCCACCACAACTCCCTCTCCTCTACTAACTTCTTCATCTCAGAATAGGTCATACATTCAGTTCTTATATGAATTGCATAACTATAAGTTTTTTACAATTTTTGGTTTCTACGGTTCCTTCTAGTAATATAGAATTTATTCCCCGATGCCTTTACTCAGGTTCTATCATACTGCTACTTCCTGTGATTTGTGTTTTCACGAACTTCTTGCCTCACTTCTTATCAATCTATTTAAACATCCCAAATCGTATAGTTCTCTCCTTTTCCTGTTTTGTTATTATCTTTACCTTACCCGTACGAGGGTTTGTGTATATTAAAAATACGATCAGAAAGTCAAGTCGATGCCAACACATAGCTAACTGTTCTGGCCACTTATCTTAACGTTGTATCCAGCTGATGGATTACCAAGACAGTGGTATATGGCCCCGGTTTGAGAAGGGTAGGGAAGGACGGAAGGAATATTAGCGTTTAACGTTGCGTTGACAGGAAGACCGTTATAGATGGCTCACAAGCTTGGATTCATAAAGTATAGCGAAGGAAATCGGCTGTGCCCTTTCAAAGGAACCATCCTGGCATTTGACTGGAGCTATTTAGGGAAAGCACGGATATTTCAAGTCAGGCTGGCCGGACGGGGATTTGGACCGTCATCCTCCCGAAAGCGAGACCAGTGCGCAAACCGTTGTGCTATCTCTCTCGGTCTCTCTTTGAAAGACACGGGGGTAAATTTTCGATACAACCCATGGCACTGGCGAACAGGTTGATGATGATGAACTGTTTACCACAACATCTCCACGCCTTTCTGGACAAATATTGGTGATGGAAGTCACTACCAGCATCTCATCTGGAACTGTGTAACCAAGTCGAGAGCAACTTCCTTAGTGAACGTTTTTGACGGTGCCTACGGTGGAGTTAGAGATTTTCTGCATTTGTAGGGATTCGCTACATATTAATAAATATCTGAGACAAAATCCAATTGACTGCTGCTAGGTATAGTTTATATGACTGCCCGTATTTAATGAAATACAATACCCATACGGACAAAATGGAACGTTGCGCAAATTTAGTTACATCCGTAGTGAGTCGACTCGTGTTATATTAAATCCCCCGTTTCGAGATATTATTATCCACCGCTGTGTATCCGGAACGTAAAATTCCTGCTAGCAGTAACGACAGTTCAGGAGGCAGGTAATTTGATAAGCGTGCCGGATGACGTGGTGCTGGCGTCACGGGCAGGCGATGGTGTGGATTGTGACGTCAGGTAGCAGTCAGCCATCGGCGCGGTATCGCCGGTGGTGTATCGCCTGGCGCGACGCACTCTTTGCCAGTGGCAATCAGTACTGGCCGGTTAGAGTAGTGCCTCCGCGCTCAGGTAGCCGAACGGAAAAGGTGAGACGGTGTAAAGTGCGCGTCGGTGGAGTTCACAAGTAAGTAGTAATAAAACCACGTCTGACAAGATCTGATTATGGAATGGTTTACCACTCTGGCATCGTTCTAGTTGTCAGGTACTTATCCATTTTATAGCGTAATAAATCATAAACATTTACCTCTGAAAATAGAAAATTCTCTTATCTTTAATAACTGATATTATTGTGGTTTCAGTATACAGGGATTTATTACAGAAACATCATGTTTTGTTTACTTTCTGAAGTTAGCATCAAAACATAACGTCTGTAAACTATTTCCTAGATATTTACTCTCTGGCAAAATGGCAAAACATTCGTTGCTATTTACTTTCATCGTGTTCAGGAATGCTTTTACAAGTACTACATTCAAATAAAAATGTTTATTCGGAATGGGCATCTTTCTTAATAAATAATATAATTTCCATTTTTGATATGAAAAAGTATCATTATATCTCAAATATTAATGAAATTCGCAGACGCTATGTTCTGCAATGTTTTCGTATGGATTTTAGCAGTTAATGAAGACGCTTGGCTTCATTTCATTTTATCCTTAAGAAGTGCTATTTCGTAACAGAAGTTCTACTCCTCATCTTAAAGACATTTGACGTTAATGAGATTACTTTAAGGTTAATTTGTATGTCACAGACAGTTTGGTTTTATGTGTCTAGAGTGGATAAGGAGAGTAACAACCAAACAAGTGCAGAAAGAAAGAACATGTATCAGTTACTGTGGGGAAATACCTCAGAGACAACTTCGAGAGTAGTTATTTATAAAAATGTATATGATTTAAATCCGTTTCTTAAATATATTTGGTAAATCTTTCATTTTATCTAGCAATTATGTTGATTCTTGATGATTATCCAATGCCATTTGGCAAACCTGGACTGATTTTCACTTCCAGTCATGACACCCAAATTAAAATAAAAGTCCGAAAACACGCTGAGCCAAAGTGTGGAAGATGACGTAGGTGACCCGTTCGGAGTCCTTCCTACCTTCCTCCACTTACTCTTCATTTTCTTGTAGGTAATGTCACGATAGTTAAGGCGCATCCTACACCAATGTAAACAAGATGGAGTGTGTGGTCAAAGACCCACCATTACTGAACAGCTCCAAAGAAAAAGTACGTAAGAAGACACATTGTGCAAACAAGTACAGAAATTCATGGTTCAAATGGCTCTGACAAGGGAACCTCCCCATTGCACCCCCCTCAGATTTAGTTACAAATCGGCACAGTGATTAGGCCTAGAAAAACTGAACACAGATCAGTCGGGAAAACAGGAAGAAGTTGTGTGGAACTATGAAAAAAATAAGTAAAATGTACAAACTGAGTAGTTGATGTGCAAGATAGGCAGCATCAAGGAGAATTTGAGTTCAGGAGTGGCGTGGTCCCGGGTTAGCGTGAGCAGCTGCGGAGCGAAAGGTCCTTGGTTCAAGTCTTCCCTCGAGTGAAAATTTTACTTTCTTTATTTTCGCAAAGTTATGATCTGTCCGTTCCTTCATTAACGTCTCTGTTCACTGTAAAAAGTTTAATGTCTATGTTTTGCGACCGCACCGCAAAACCGTGCGATTAGTAGATGAAAGGACGTGCCTCTCCAATGGCAACCGAAAACGTTTGATCGCAAGGTCATAGGATTCCTCCACAGGAAAACACGTCTGAAATAATCTATATGGCATGTGCGTCACATGACAGGAATATGTTGTCGACCCATCTAACTTGTACACTTGGCGAATGGGTAAAAAGATTCTTCTACCTTGCCCGACTTAGGTTTTCTTGTGGATGTGATAATCACTCCAAAAAAAGTGATGAAAACATAAGAGTTTGTCACATAAACTGCAACAAACTAACTGTCTGAAATTTAAAAAATTAAACTTTTCACCCGAGGGAGGACTTGAACCCAGGACCTCTCGTTCCGCAGCCGCTCACGCTAACCACGGGACCACGACGCTCCTTAGCTCACACTCTCCTTGATGTTGCTTATCTTGGGCATGGACTACTCAGTTTGTACATTTTGCTTATTTTTTTCATAGTTCCACACAACTTCTTCCTGTTTTCTCGATTGATCTGTGTTCATTTTTTCAAGGCCTATCCACTGTGCCATCTTATAACTAAATCTGAGGGGGGTGCGATGGGGAGGTTCCCTTGTGAGCACTATGCGACTTAACTTCTGAGGTCATCAGTCGCCTAGAACTTAGAACTAATTAAACGTGACTAACCTAAGGACATCACACACATCCATTCCCGAGGCAGGATTCGAACCTGCGACCGTAGCGGTTGCTCGGTTCCAAGCTGCAGCGCCTAGAACCGCACGGCCACTCCGTCCGGCACAGAAATTCATAATCAAAGGGACATATGCATGTCGCACCCTCGAAATATTTAAAGGTGAAGACAGAGTGAGTCAAATTTCTCTGTGCGTAATTTAATACACACTCTTTTCTTTCATCTTATGTCTTACTTTTCCAAATGTGCTGTACTTAAAATAATTAATTCAAGTACTGATAACGTGCCACGATAAATCGCTGGTAGCAGTACTCAACTGTGGTATAAATGGTTACAGAGATAAAAAGACAGTATTACCGGGACATAGCTATGTTTATCTGAGACTGCAGGTCCACAGCTCTATTTAACGTCTGATGTAATAGTTGATGCTGTATGTAGTAAACAAAAATTTTGTAAATTTTTCGTTTATTTGGTTTCCATGCATTAACAAGAAGTGAGGGGCACTGGAATATACGACTGAATCGCTTCAAATGGCTCTGAGCACTATGGGACTTAACAGCGGAGGCCATCAGTTCCTAGAACTTAGAACTACTTAAACCTAACTAACCTAAGGACATCACACACATCCGTGCCCGAGGCTGGATTCGAACCTGCCACCGTAGCAGTCGCGCGGTTCTGGACTGAAGCGCCTAGAACCGCTCGGCCACTGCGGCCGGCACTGAATCAGAGTTTCCGCCTTCTTACTAGGCAGAAACAATACATCACCATACTGAAAACACATTTGTCGCTGTCAAAACATGTGCTTGCTACACACGTCCACATCGTTCCCAGACTCTCAATCCTCTCCCCGCCCCCTCCCCCCCCACCTCTGTCAACATCTCATTTTAACGTTGTGGCTGGTGACATCATTCTTAAGGTATCATCTGATTCTTCTGCCGAGAATTAAGTTCTAGCTCTCAGTATCGAAGTATTTCGACCTCGTTGTGGTATGTTGTAGCTCAGCTGCTCCACAAACCTTTCTAAAAAAGTGTCAACATTAAACTGAGCGTTTCCGCACACACACACACGCACACACACACACACACACACACACACACACACACACACACACACACACACGTATATGCACACGCACACATACAACATAATCGAACTCTCATGTGTAAAACAGCTTCAAACTTATCATTAGTTAAGAATCAGCTAAAGTGTTAAATATTTGACTTTAAGCATGTAATTGAGAAAAAGTGTAGAAGAATCCAGCACAACCTGATACCGTACTGTGTTAGGAAATACAATTCAAGGATTTTCAACTCATGTGTTTTGTCAGTAGAATAAAAACTTTTAATGCAGCGAAAAGGAATAATATAAGTGTACCCTTCTGTGACAATACTTTATGTTAATACTTCGTTGCTTAATACTTTTGTGCTACTACAGCAGCACACCTTGCAGGCACAGTTGCAATTAATTGTACGATAATGTCCTGAAGATTCTTACCCCATTCAGACTGCAGAATTTCATACCAATGTGCCTTATTTCAATACGGTTTTCGTCTAGCAGATTTGCTCAGCACTTTCCACACATGCTCTATCGGATTTAAATCTAGAGACTGACGTAGCCAAGTCAAAACCAACACCTTTTTCTTTCCAAGACATTCTTCTACACACACTGAAGGATTGTTTGCAAAGTTGTCTTTCGAAAAATTCCAGCTTCCTGGCACCTGTTTGGCAGTACAGCAGTGTACGTTTGTCCACGTTCCAATAGTCAGGACCTTTCATGCTGCTTTCTACGAGTACTAAAGAAACGATACCTTTGGCGAGGTGGCATCCACAGAATATTATATTTCTTTCACCATGTTCCATAGCTGGAATTTGGTGGCGTGAGTTGCTTCTTTCGTTTACAGAATGACGAAGTTGCTGTTTCCCACCGACATACGCCAGTAACGTTGCCCTACTACTTACGTCAAGTTACACTTACGTACGTCTCTTCATACCACCTTGGATCAATGTTTTGCTGCCCACTTGCAGTGTTCCTTAGCAAACCAATTATCGCCTTCCTCTTCGCTGTCAAGCCCTGATAGCGAATTACATGTCGACAGTCGTCTAAGAATTCTGTCTAATTAACGATAGCTTTTAGTGGTACAGGCAACGGCCTTGCCGCAGTGGATACACCGGTTCCCGTCAGATCAGCTGTCTGGCGTGGCTGGCACTTGGATGGGTGACCATCCGGGCCGCCATGCGCTGTTGCCATTTTTCGGGGTGCACTAAGGTTCGTGATGCCAATTTAGGAGCAGGTCCGATCTCAGAAAACCATCATAACGACAGGGAGAGCGGTGTGCTGACTACACGCCCATCTTATCCGCATCCTCAGCTGTGGATGACACGGCGGTCTGATGGCCCCGATGGGCCACTTGTGGCCTGAAGACGGAGTGCTTTTTTTAGTGGTCGACCTTGTCGTTTGCTGGTTACATGACCAAGTATTCTATTACTTTTATTCCAAACAGGTACCAACTGCTTGAACAGTGAAAAGCACCATCAAACTTGGTCTGTGTTTTGCCTTGTTTCAAAGCATATATTATTATCTGCTTCCAATCTTTATATTTCAGTGCAGGTATAGTTATGTATTAATGACTTTACATTTGTCTGGAAAAGATACCCATTCCTAAGTAGGAGGAGACTTCATACAGAGAGCCTGATAAGGATCGGCTGTGTGACCCTACCATTAAACAGCTCTCGGGATATCGCTCCACGCACGAGACGTATGACCAACTCGACAATAGTTTCTGGGTACCCATATGACGGAGAATAGCCACACAATGTCTGGCTGGAATTTCAGGACGCCAAAGCCACGAGCAACTGTTGAGCTCGAGAGAGGGCTATCAGCTCGTTGTAGCGGAAGAGCTCTGTTCGAATGTAGTATTATCCGCCTAGCGAGTTTCGATCATAGGCTGTCCTCTTAAGTCGCGCAGCTAAAAAGACCTTCCCGTCGCTATTAAGCAGGGTGAAGGGGGCGATAATTACCGATGTGTGGACCCCCATGGATTTTGTGAATAGAGACGATGAGACCCTTTAGAAAGATCTGTTCTCCGCAGGTTACGGTGAACGTGGGCGCTAAAAGAAATCGGGAAGCACGATAAAATTGGACGATGATGCTGCAGGGCCAGGTGACTTGCTATCAGCTACTGCTTGGATAGCACCGAGAACTTCGTCTTCTGTGACTGATGCGTGCTATTTCATTGTCACGTTCCCGGCATCGTGCCGAATGTGAGCTGGGAGACTTTTTGAGTAACAGCCGGTAAATGACAGTAAGCGTACAGTTAGCAAAACGGGCGTGATAGATGCGTCTAGTGCTCCATTGGGTGCCACGCGTCATGCCTTCATCATGCCATCGTCGACCGCGTCTAGAAGATGGTACATCGACCGAGCTTCCAAAGACATGCGGTCACAAGAGAAGGCGCACACCACCGTCCCTTCAAGGTGGCAGCGCGTAATATGCGCTTTTGTGCTGTCCACATCGTTCAGGAGGAAACGGCTTCTTAGAGCAGTCCCTCAACACTCAGGTAATAAAAGCCCAAGGCTTGCCTCCTCCAGCTGCAGAGGCTCTGCCGTGCATCATCACGGACCGGTGCAGGGCAGGTTTTTTGCAGCACAGGCACCACGACAACGTAGACAGTAAGCGCCATGACGGCGGCGACATGAATCCGAAGTCACCTCGATAAGCTACCGACAGTCGGGAGAGTGCAATAGGGCCACATTCAGCTTCGAAGCACCACCGTGCAGCGGGAGACTTCGAAGTTATCCGATCTTCAAACAGCATGCTTCCGAACATAGGCTGCTTGTCAAAACTTTATCCACAAAGTCCCCTTGCAACCCCTAGATGCTTGTAATAGGAATTGTGAAGCACGCTGTATATTGAACGAAGTGGGAAATGGACACTATCTATGACTGACCCCTCTGCCTACAAGGACTTCATTTCTTGTCTCTTCTGCAATGTGTTCCTATACTTCCTGTTCCATGTGTCTGCACTTAACGTCTTCCTTTCTCTACAACCCCCTACATTATCGTTTCCAATCAATGACATGTCCTATTGTAGGGGAGACTGTTGGACCTAGAGTATAATGTGCCTACGAACAGAAGATGTATCTTCGACTGTACTTAGGGGTACTCAATGATTTGAGAATCATGTGAAGGTGTGTGCACTAGAATCTCCATAAGCAGTTTCGGCCATTTCCTATTAAAGCTATTCTTTACGTACAGAATTTTATGAGAAGAAAATGCTATAAATTTTTAGAATCGTGTCTCCAGTTAAGACACACTTCATCGGCGGTGCACTGTCTTGTACACTAATAAAAATCATCTGCGACCATGGAACCTGTGATACTTGGAAATGAATTGCATTTTTAAATGTTTGAACAGTTTTATCTCTCTTTAAAATGGAATTTTTTTCCAGTTTCCTCAGTATTTAACTTGTGACTGGGTTTTGATAATACTTCTGCTTAATATTACTTCGCTCACTGATTATTGATGTGTAGCTGGGTAATAATTTGAGAGACTATTAAACACAGTTCTGACCCGATATTTTCGGTTTAATCGTGCAAGTGTTCCTAGGTACAGGACGTTGTACCTGGTACATTATTCCACATTTCTAAAAACTTTAATTTTACGGAATAATTTTTGTAATTTGAGAAAAAAACTGCAGCGCACCAAATGTAAATTCCATTATTTAAAAATAGACTAAAAATATATTAAATTCTCTCACAGGTCTGACTAGAGGCGAAAGTTTTAAACGTGTATCAAGTACCGTACTCTCCTCCACTCCATCAAAAGATTGTTTCCAGTCGACAAAGAGCAAATACATCTTTCTTGTTCTTGGTATAACTCACCCCTCCGAGTACATATTTATTACATATATGGTGCCCTGTGAAGGGATCCCTGATTTCCAAATCAAATATCTCTAAAACTGAGATCTATAGACGAGTGCAACAAAAAGTACGTTTATTGTGGAAGCTGTAAAACGTTTACACAGAAGCTTCGAAATAGTTCGAAAAGCTGCTAGTAGATAGCGCTGTAAACAGTGCAGCTCGTATAGTATCATCGTGTTTTGAGTTCCATAACTCACTTTACCACTCCAGATATGGATATGTTAATCTGTCCATTATAATCTGCTCCCTGTCGGGAAATACTCGAATTTTAACTCGGGGCTGTACCTAAAAGTCTTTCCGGGTCGTTTGTGCATGCAGGTGCTCGCGAGTGCCCACTGAGAACAGATCTGCAAGAAGCGCGGAGAGACATTAGCGAGCAGACGACGGGCACCTTGTGTACCTTGTAAACTACTACCCAATAGCTCCTTGTGCACTTTGTGAAGTAATATGGATTGAAAAGTGCCATCTAACCATTGTGGTTTGGAAATAAGGGGAGGGCAGTACATCCTCCTGTACTGAACACTAAGAACTTAAATGTACCAATGCAGGGCCAGAGGCCTGCAAGTGACTTGCGAACGGCGCGAATAATTAAAATCGTCTTTGCAATCACATCGCATCACAGTCTTTGCGAAACGCCTGCCTCTCACAGTAAGAACGTGAGGCAAAGGAAGAATGAAATTTGCCATCACATCCTGTTGTATCTCAACCGAAATGGGTTCATATGTCACACAGACCGCCGATTCAAGCTCGTCTAGCGTGATGACATCGTTCCAGTAGGCAGTGTCTTTCCATGTACCCACAAAAAAGGTCACTAGGAGTCAGATCGAGCGAATATGTAGGCTAATGCACTCTTGCGCCAATAAATTTGCAATAATCCAACGCAGCTACTTTATTACTGAAGTATTCATTAAGAAAGCGAAACACCCGTGGACTGTTCGAGCCATGTGGTCTGTTCCCAGCTTGCATGATCCACTCGGTGCACGGTCCATCCTCCAACGCCAGCTGTGTGCTGACAAATTGTTCCACAATGGCAACGTAACTTCCACCAGTGATCCTTTCTCGCATAAAAAGGACAATAATGTCTCTGTTTCACACCTCAACCCGAACAGTGATTTCGCGAAAACCGAATGAATCATACAAATGGGGATTTCCGGACCTGCAAAACCGCCAGTTTTGTTTATCAATGATCCATTCAGATGGAAATGTGCTTCATAAGTGAACCAGAGGCAGCCAAAACTTTCATTATCAATCACTGTAAGAATCTGGTTGGCAAAGTTAGCCCATGCTGCACACCCCGTAGAGGTATGGAATTTGTGGCCTTTGACTTTGAATGGAAACATGTGTATTCTCTGTCTCGTGATTTTATGCATGCCGAAACGCTTCGAAGTAGTCTCTGCTGCAATTATTCGAACGGATTTTCTGGGATTTTACTGAATAGTTCCAAGGCCCGTGGTAACAGTTTCAGGGGTACGTACAGTTTGCCTGGGGCCGCCGGCCGAAGTGGCCGTGCGGTTACAGGCGCTGCAGTCTGGAACCGCAGGACCGCTACGGTCGCAGATTCGAATCCTGCTTCGGGCATGGATGTTTGTGATGTCCTCAGGTTAGTTAGGTTTAACTAGTTCTAAGTTCTAGGGGACTAATGACCTCAGCCGTTGAGTCCCATAGTGCTCAGAGCCATTTGCCTGGGGCCAACATCCCCGTTAGATCATCAGCCACGCTACCTGTCCGTTGGAACTTGGCGAAGAGCTTACGAGTGGTTTTCGCGTAGAATCCTACTCGATCATTAAACCCTGTTTCAAAAAGGCGTCTTGTTGCCGTATGATTGTGTTCTAACCTGTGGTACTCTAGCACCAGAACGTTGTTTGACGTAATACATAATTTCAAAAAGCTCTCACTTTTCAACGTTGGAACTAATAGATCTGAGCTGCGGTACGCTATTTATAGGCATTGTGCTTTGCGATTACAGCGTCATATGTTAGCAACTTTTCGGAGCAATTCTAAACTTCTGCATAAATTCTGTATAAAGCTTTCACAATATACGTACCAATTTTTGCTTTCGTCTATCAGTCACAGTTTTGAGAGATTTAATTTTGAAATCAGGTACTCTTTCGCTGAAAAGTCTGAATGTATCGTTATAAGAAATATGCTTTACGATAATTATATATCAACTACTGAACCCGAAACTTGATTTGACAGTCACAGTTGTCTACTAGCGTCGTTCCGGTAAATATAACTTACAATTCCTGTGATATATCTTGGAGCGCATTCACGTAGTCAGCAATTTTGTCCAACTAAAACTCAACACGACATCCAGTACACACCCCGATTTGAATTTTTTCACGTGGCAAAGTTTTTCCAGATATAAAAGTTGCAACGAGTGCTACAGGAAGGAAAATGGAACTCGAATTTACAGATGTATTACTGTAGAAAGTTATATTACTACATCACATGCTTCGTCAAATGAGCCTTCAATCCACTCACCCCGAAGGTAAATTTTATTCAGTAACATGCATTCTGTGTTCCACCCCGGTCAGGAGAATTCTCGGATGCATCGTTAATAATTCGGAGTGCCTTTGAAAGAATAATGATAACGGAGTTGGTGTGATTAAAGGCATTGCGCCTGCAGTTATAGCAGGCCGTTTCGACAGTAATCAATTTCGATAGCAATCGCGCAATATAGTGTTTTTATGCGCACAAGTACGAAAGGCTTTTCAGAATTACTTCTGATATTTTATTTTTAAGATTCGTTTCGCTCTGCGCACACGTTCGCAAATACGTTTGTTCTCTTTATCTAAGCAACACGATTTTATATTTATCTCGTCTGTGTCATTAGTTGCCTCTCCGTTTGAATAAAAAAGTTCATTAAATAAGAAATGAGACGTGCAACTAAGAATGCAACAAAACTGGATGCCTGGACTCATTTACAGAGTGAGGTAAGTAAACAGGGTACTAGAATTCAGAAAGAAAGAGAATTTCAAACGACAACAGATTTATATTATGCCGATTTCCATGAATTATATCAGCTGGATACTATGATAGTAATTTCCACAAAACAATAATTTTGTGTTTTGCTTTATTCGTCCATCTCATCGGTTCTTTCGTCTGCAATGGCTTTGAGGATATTTTCTACTTTAGTCCTACTCTGTAAAGAGATCTCTCGCCACAGTATAGCCTAAGAGAGATTGCGAATATGTTACTACTGGAATGATATTTCTTATTTTTGTGTGTTTTATTTGAGTCACTTGTTTAAACTTATTTGTTATCGACTGATCCGCCATTAGATATTCCGCTGTTCATTTCTTCAACATACTTCTTACTTTTCGTTTAGAAACTCGTCGTCAGTGGCTTGTTGCTACGGACTGCGATATTTGCTCTAAAATAGAAGTGTCTGCTCTTCTGCAAACTGTTTCAGGACATAAACAATAAACAAAAGGTAACTTCTTTGTCATGGGAAACTTTTAAGTATCGTCTATCACGCAAATTCGTAGGCTTTCACGCCCGAAGTCGCTTTCTTTAAAATTCTCCCGAGTTGTAGCCCACATTATGTCATAAAGTGTATCAACATTTTCGCTACTATTGCAAAAAGTCTTGCCATGATGTGTAATACTACTCGTGAAATGCAACTTTAAACTCTCAGATTCTTTCTTCATACGTCTGTGATACAGGTCTGTATCAAAGATAGGAATCTGCAGCAGACAGAAGCAGTAGAAAATATTCAGTAGGAATGGAACGATATATTGCCGGCAGCTGTGGCCGAGGGGTTCCAGGCGCTTCAGTCCGGAACCGCTACTGCGGTCTCAGGTTCGAATCCTGCCTCAGGCGTGGATGTGTGTGTCCTTAGGTTAGTTAGGTTTAAGTAGTTCTAAGACGATATAAGAATAACAATAATCAAGGTTGATTATGAAGCACTGGATAAGACGAAAGACATACGATAGAAAAGAGGCCTAAAATCTGGACACCACATCTTAAAACGACCATAAAACACAAAAATAAAACTTGACTATCTTAACAACCCGACATACGAAAATCGTCAGTTACAAACAAAAGAGTAACATTTCACAGAAAATCTTTAGAAAAGCAGACGGAGAGACAGTACAGATACATAACATAGAGCACTGGCAGTGGCTCAGATACTCGTGCTACCGATCTCTTTGATATGCTGTCGGAGAGACAGAATGGAAAAGTGGGATATATCGACTTGTGACGTGTAGACGATTTATGCAGAGAAGTGGTGATGGAGGCTGTTAAGGTCTTGAAATGCAGGGAAGCTACAGGTAGGGATGGAATCAATAATTAACTCCTAGAATACAGTGGATGTTTTCTCCATCTTACAAGGAACCCATTGAGAGCGAGGTCGCAAGTTCTACCTCTAGTTCATTTGAATTTGCTGTGTTAACACTTATGACATGAGAAAAATTAGCTGCTAATGTCTCACCATGCGCATCAGGAGGGCGACAGAAAATGAGTGTCCGGGAGGTGCAAATATCAACCTTGCGTGGGATGTATTTATTACACTTCACAAAATGTACATCGACGACATTAATAAAATATGTTCAATACAAACCATCAACCATGCACATCGAACCAAAAAAGGCGTGCCATAGTGATCACAAAGGTTCGCCCCTTCAAGATCAAGACGAACTCTTGGGAGAGACAAACCGTATAGGACGTCCAGCTAGGTATCCACTGATAAAAAATGCGTATAGAACCATACTGGTGTAACGTAGTGACGAGGACCGATGGAATGTGGCGGCATGCAATCGAATGCGAGACAGTTCTGTTGTGAGATTATAGTGAAACTGGCTATCTTGCAAGTAATAGTTGCAGATAATGCGATAGTAGTTTTTATAGGCACGGAAAAAAGAATCATCCAGAGGCTGACTTTGTCCAGTCATTCCAGTTGGAACGAACTGCAATGTCGCACACTTTTCAAGAGGGATAGTTTAAATGAATATGATTTTCATACACACACAAGAAATCAAGCCAAAGCAAGTTATTTTGACCAGCTATTGGTCAGAAGAAGTGCTCATACCATAATTGTAGTTCTTTTATGCCCATTTCCTCACTCCCGTTTGCTGTGACGTAAATACTGATCTACTGTCCTTAAAAGATCACGAACGCGAGAAACAATTGTAGGGGGCAGACTACCTCTAAATTCTCGCGAGACGACAAATAACTTTCCAGCTAATTTACCGCGCTGGTTGACAGTCGACAAATCGTACATGACTGCGTTAAGGCGTTGATGATTGTTAATCATGATACAACTCTCTCGGTACCTTTAATTTCCAGGGTTCCTTTTATATGTATTTCTCCTTCAACTCCCCATTGGTCGAAATCGAAAACAAATTCATCATTAAGCGATAGGACAAGTTTGTTTATCTCGTGTACAAACTTTCGGGTCGATTCCGCAGTTTGCTGTGCATCGTCAAGTTGATGATTCGTTTGAAAATTCGTTATCTTACGTCTTCCAATTCTGCATCACTGTTTGAGGTTATGCAGCCATCCACGGCTTCCCCTGAAATCGCTGTAACCCACTTCGTGCGAAGTTTGGTGTGCATATCGTAGTAGGCCACTATCATGCACATCCTGTGAATTGTATCGACCATCTTTGAAACGCGCAAGAAACCAGTAACAAGTGCGCCTTGTCCTCCCTTGAATATCCGTAGTTGTTCTTATGCACTGCACGGTCATATTGCTGCGGAATTATTCGAAACTTGTTCATAATTGTTTTTTACTACACTCCTGGAAATGGAAAAAAGAACACATTGACACCGGTGTGTCAGACCCACCATACTTGCTCCGGACACTGCGAGAGGGCTGTACAAGCAATGATCACACGCACGGCACAGCGGACACACCAGGAACCGCGGTGTGTGCCGTCGAATGGCGCTAGCTGCGCAGCATTTGTGCACCGCCGCCGTCAGTGTCAGCCAGTTTGCCGTGGCATACGGAGCTCCATCGCAGTCTTTAACACTGGTAGCATGCCGCGACAACGTGGACGTGAACCGTATGTGCAGTTGACGGACTTTGAGCGAGGGCGTATAGTGGGCATGCGGGAGGCCGGGTGGACGTACCGCCGAATTGCTCAAAACGTGGGGCGTGAGGTCTCCACAGTACATCGATGTTGTCGCCAGTGGTCGGCGGAAGGTGCACGTGCCCGTCGACCTGGGACCGGACCGCAGCGACGCACGGATGCACGCCAAGACCGTAGGATCCTACGCAGTGCCGTAGGGGACCGCACTGCCACTTCCCAGCAAATTAGGGACACTGTTGCTCCTGGGGTATCGGCGAGGACCATTCGCAACCGTCTCCATGAAGCTGGGCTACGGTCCCGCACACCGTTAGGCCGTCTTCCGCTCACGCCCCAACAACGTGCAGCCCGCCTCCAGTGGTGTCGCGACAGGCGTGAATGGAGGGACGAATGGAGACGTGTCGTCTTCAGCGATGAGAGTCGCTTCTGCCTTGGTGCCAATGATGGTCGTGTGCGTGTTTGGCGGCGTGCAGGTGAGCGCCAGAATCAGGACTGCATACGACCGAGGCACACAGGGCCAACACCCGGCATCATGGTGTGGGGAGCGATCTCCTACACTGGCCGTACACCACTGGTGATCGTCGAGGGGACACTGAATAGTGCACGGTACATCCAAACCGTCATCGAACCCATCGTTCTGCCATTCCTAGACCGGCAAGGGAACTTGCTGTTCCAACAGGACAATGCACGTCCGCATGTATCCCGTGCCACCCAACGTGCTCTAGAAGGTGTAAGTCAACTACCCTGGCCAGCAAGATCTCCGGATCTGTCCCCCATTGAGCATGTTTGGGACTGGATGAAGCATCGTCTCACGCGGTCTGCACGTCCAGCACGAACGCTGGTCCAACTGAGGCGCCAGGTGGAAATGGCATGGCAAGCCGTTCCACAGGACTACATCCAGCATCTCTACGATCGTCTCCATGGGAGAATAGCAGCCTGCATTGCTGCGAAAGGTGGATATACACTGTACTAGTGCCGACATTGTGCATGCTCTGTTGCCTGTGTCTATGTGCCTGTGGTTCTGTCAGTGTGATCATGTGATGTATCTGACCCCAGGAATGTGTCAATAAAGTTTCCCCTTCCTGGGATAATGAATTCACGGTGTTCTTATTTCAATTTCCAGGAGTGTATTTGTATTGACTGTGCAGTGGTCTCAACAATGTATTTTTCGTTACAAGAGAACCTCTTTTTGGATGGCAATCATCATACAAATATCTAAAACGTAAATTCTTACAGCACTACGGGCAATATAACGTGGATGATTTAAACGACAGGAGGGATTGTAAGTAAAATGAAATTAGAGTAAAATCAGAAATGGCAATAATGGATGTTATAACGTGGACCGAAAATGTAATATAACAAAATGGAAGCAATTAAATCGAAGTTACGCAACTGAACTGTCGGCAGTACCGATTAATCAGTCACTCCGAGAAAGTCTGAGAGATTACAAATTCATAAAAGAATGACAATTTATATGCCCTCGCCCACGAATGAGATAGACTGCCTTCAATGTTCGATGAAATGGGGTGAATTCATTTTTACAGATAACTTTAAGGACGTGAACTATTCAGGTATCAAACACGTATTTTATAGCCCCCCCCCCCCCCCTACTCCCTTCACCCCGTGTTTCAACTTAGATTCTGTAAGTGTGTTCATAGTTATAAAAAATCCACAACCACAGATTTTCAAGACTATATATATGGAGCTAGGAAAAACCATATTTACTTTTCAGTCCGTTTCAAAAACGTGTTACATTAAATAGTTTTTTATTTAAATAATTATTTTCTGCCTTTTAGTGATCTGTGTGTCAAAGTTGTCAATTGATTTAAAACATTTTGACGAGATTAAAGCAGAGACATGTGATTTCAGAATTATTTCAATTTCTCTTCACCCAAGTCAACGAATGTATTGTTTCACCCTACGCTTATCTAACGAAAAAACTAGAAGATAAAAATTAGAGAGAAGCGAGCTGACATGGGTACTTACCATCAACCGTTGCTACCACGGAATCTTTCGAAGTGGAACGGGAAAAGGTGGAAATAGCAGTGATACACAAGGTATCCTCCGTCAAATACCAGATACGAAAGCTGGATAATATTGCTTGTCATTTAAAGTTTCAAATGTTTAACTCTTCGAGAAATGAGGCGTCAATCGAAGTACCCTCCGGCACACGCCTCACGGGAGAGCGAGTTAATACTGCATTGTCTTGCACTTCTTGAGCTATGTTGAAAGTTTCAAGTCTCTAGCTCATCGGGATGTGATACTGGTAAGCAAAGCACGCTCCGCGACGCATCAGGAAACTAAGATAATTAATATTACCTAATCATCCAGGTTTGAGTTGTGGTAAAGTTGCAAGTTGCGGGAAGTTAGTTTAAAATCGACTGCAAAATGTTTACCGAATAAAAAGACTAGAAAGCGACCTTATAAAAAAGTCTTTGTGTGGTGCTCCGATGCCAACACTCACCTCCTGACGACGAACAGGGTATTGTCGTTGGGTCGTTTCTGCTTACAAGCTGTTACTTGTTCTTAGCCATCCTACCACAAGCAGACGTCGGATCACGCACTGCTTGTTTGGTTTCTTTTGCGCAAGAAATAGCGTTTGTGGGGATTGGTGAGTATTAGGTATTTAAAACAAATGAGCGCGATTTATAAGGGGGAAAACCTTTTTTTAAGTGACGTGTCGTATACGACACGGCTCTTTGACATGTGTTCTGATATTCCACCTTGTGGCAGAAAGGTTAATGTCGTTCAAATATTTAGAGAAGTATTGCGTTCAGGATATACGAATGAAAGGCAGCACCTCGAATAATTACGTAGTTCCTATTGGAGCTCAGATCTGCTGCGAGTATGGCCCGACGGACGATCTTCGCAGGCAAAGGCGCACTGGTACAGGCTGATTCACTCGAGCGCTGCACGAGCCGCGACTCTGGACCCAAGGCCAGGAAAGAGCCCACAAGTAGAGCGCACGACCTCTTTGGTCCGCTACTGTGCATCTGAGGGGCAGCCGGCGCTTCGCGTGCTCAAAGTTCTCGGCGGAGTGCAGCAGAGGAGCGGCGCGTGCAGCGCACGGCCCTGGGCCCGGGGCGCGTCGTGGCAGGTAATTAGACGGACAGCTCCACAAAGCGGCGCGCGGTGATTACTGCGTGCGCCGCGCCGTCCCCACTGCCGGCTGTCGCGCTCCAAGTAATGTGCACTGCGGAGACACGGCCGGCCTCTGCATAGAGGCGCAACCCGCCACCGCAGGCCTCAGCCCAAATCAGAGTGAAATTGGACATCTCAGCAGTGCAACACCCAAAGCGTAATCACAAAGTTGTAATGAGCATCTCGAAAACGTCTACCGACCGTGAAACTTCCTGTTAGTACTTCTCTACTTAAACCCCTACAAGTTTTCCCAGCGACAGAATATTTAGTGTGGTCAAATTTGCATTTTGGGTGTTCATGACACGTCGCATCTCGAAACTCAACTTGGCGTCACTGAGAAAAGTTTCAGCAGAATACACGGGGTGAAACGAATTTGGTAACGCAAAAGCAGCGGCCTATATAACTATATTTCATTCAACTTGTTGATGCTCCAAAATGTTCAAATGTCTGTGAACTTTATGGGACTTAACTGTCCCTACATCAGTCCCTAAGCTTACACACTACTTAACCTAAATTATCCTAAGGACAAACACACACACCCATGCCCGAGGGAGGACTCGAACCTCCGCCGCGACCAGTCCATTACTGCAGCGCCCAATACCGCTCGGCTAATCCCGCGCGGCTTTATTGATGCTAAAATGATCTGTTTCCTAGTTGCCTGCAACAGGGCATGCAAGCACAACTATAACGGTTATATATGTGTATACTGGCCTTTTCCTCACAGCTTCACCTACTTACACATTCGATGATGATGATGATGATGATGTTTGGTTTGTGGGGCACTCAACTACGCGGTTATCAGGACCCGTACAAATTCGCAACCTTTGCTCAGTCCAAACTCGCTACATTCATGACTGATGATCAAATGATGAGGACAACACAAACACCCAGTCATCTCGAGGCAGGTGAAAATCCCTGACCCCGCTGGGAATCGACCCGTGACCCCATGCTCGGGAAGCGAGAACGCTACCGCGAGACCACGACCTGCGGACATACACATTCGACACATATATTGAACACACCATCCCCTCCTTCTCTCTGTGTGCATCTCTTCCTCTCTCTCACTCTCCTCATTTTCCCACGTGTATCTCCTCCTCCCCTCTCTTTCTCCATTTCTTCCATCAGCACTCTTTGAAATTATCTTTCTGCCTTCTGCCTCTGATCATATCCTCAAAAATGGTTGAAATGGGTCTGAGTATTATGGGACTTAATTTCTGAGGTCTTCAGTCCCCTAGAACTTAGAACTACTTAAACCTAACTGACCTAAGGACATCACACACATCCATGCCCGAGGCAGGATTCGACCCTGCGACCGTGGCGGTCGCGCGGTTCCAAACTGTAGCGTCTAGAACCGCTCGGCCACTCCGGCTGGCATCTTATCCTCCTCCCATTCTGCGTTTTCATCTCCACCTCCCCCTGTTCCTGTTCCACTTGCCCCCAATCCCTCTACACCTTCCTCATTTCTCATGAATCTCTCCCTATTCCCTTCTCTCTTTCCATTGCCTCCTCCCCCGCACTCTGTCCATCTCCTCCTCTATCCATCTCAACCTGTCCCCAGCCAAGCTCATCGGCAAGTGTAGCCCATGCAGTACTTTTCAGTAAGAAAGGCCTATACTAATCCCAAAACACATGTCATTCAGGGCAGGCTACACATTAGGGACTTGAAATCATTTATTTGCCCTGATGTATAGGCTATCACACCAGCGCAATTCGATAAAGCACGCCGATACTATTCCAACACAGCACTACTATCATGCAGGGCAGCCTACATGTCAGGACCAGGAAATCAGTTTCTCGTACCTGATGCGGGCTGCCTTCCAAAGCAGGTTGATTTGGCAGGATGAGTCCGTTCCAGGAAGTCCTGTACTTCATATAATTGTTCACCAAATTTAAAAATTTAAAATACTGTCGTAATTCACTCATTAAGAGCTATAATGTTACATTCAACGTTTAGCAGAATAAGTCTAGCATCAGTGTTTGCATATGTGGGTTGAGGCAGCACAACTCGTGGCATGGAAGTCAGGAAGACTGTATTAATTCAGTATTTGAGAATAAACGCACTTAGCGATGCTTTTGCTCGCTGACACACCCCTCAAAATAATAAAAGAACACAATGTTTAGCTTTTTATATTTCGCTCTACATGAAGTAAAACTACAGCACGAAGCATGCTCTTTTATTTTATAACACTTCACTACTAATTCTATTCATAACAATTTATTACATTTCACTACTAATTCTGTTTGTAACACATTCCGTAAACAGTATCCACATATACCGCTTAATACACCTGCAAAATTATGTAATTGTATGCCACATAGTTCTGTGCAATTAATATGTAATAGATTCTTAATGGAATCAGTCGCTTTAGCAGGTGGGAGAGGAGTGGGTGAGGGAGTACTGGTAAAAAGTATTATACGTGTAACTATTATGGTCCCAGTAAAACTCGAATCATAGCATTCTCTGTAGCCTGCCAACAATTTTAGTGGTCTACATGAAACCCTGTGCTTTTGTGAAACTGAGTAAGACTTGAGGCGCTGTCTCTCATGTGGGTTACCACGAGTCAAGTCCATTCCCACAGCACGAAGTAAACAGTGTACTTGCAGAACAGGGCGCATCATATATATTCGAAAATATATATCATAATATAAGATAGAAAGGACAACAATATACATTTTTCATACTATAGGAAATAATAATTGTTCTTACAGTTAACTGGAAATGTAACTGTGTCCTGTACGGAATGTGCTGGGTGGATGTGATGGACAAGAAACATACCCTTCAACAGCTCCCCACTACGCTTCATGTTGACAGCTTCCCATAACCTCGTTTCCATATTTCGGTGCTATTCTCCTGCAACAGTCTGTCTTTTACAAGCATAATTCCTTAGCACAGCACAACGGCAGATAAACAGGTAATTTAAAAAAAAAATCGCTCATGACCATCTTGTGGGGTTATGAATGGGCTCTCGTCCAGATAAAGAAAGAAATATGCACCATGAAGTAATTATCCTAATGGGAGGGAACTCGATAGATGAGACGTATATGTACAGACAAACAAATGATCACAATTTCAGAAAATCTGGATGACTAGGAATGACTGACAGTTATTGGATATGTTCCTGAAGAATATCCGGAAAATTCTCTCCAAGTGGGGCTTTAGACCCTTAAAATCCCGGGCTGGTTGAAGGGTCGCGCCCATAATGCATTGAATGTTCTTCATTAGGGAGAGATCTGGAGATCTAGTTGGCATGCTAGTGTTTGGCAAAGACCAAGACAAGCAGCAGAAACACTCGCTGTGTGCATGCGGACATTATCCTCCTGAAATTTACCCCAATGGTACAATTATGAGTGTTCGTAACAGTCGGCTTTTGTAAGCTTGATTTGGAATGGCTCTAGAGTTCTGTAATTACCGATCATAATAGCAGCAGTAATAATAATATTACATGTACTGTAGGGAAGCAGCACACTCACACCTTATAAAATTCACATCAGTCTTTCCATTGTGTGCCAGCCAGTCCACTGTAACTAGCTCTGATGTCATAAATGTTACGCAATACTTTAAAAATCAAGTAAATAACCTGAAACGTTTCTAGCATGTCAGGAGTAATACTAAATCAATACGTGTTGAATATCAGTTCAATAACTTTTAACCATTTTCGAAATTTGGACGTTTTTCTGTAAAAATCATTGGCGAAACAGAAAAGAGCTAGAAACTTAAAAATTTATATTTAGATTCCTTTTGCATAATAATTTAGTAGAAAAGGTATTCTGGATCTCACAAATTAAAATTTTTGTTGAAATTCATGATTTTCTGATTTTTATCTTAAAAATTAATTAGATTAAGTAGGCGAATAAATAAAGCTAGGATGTTTAAATTTAAGTAGAAGGGATATCCGCTATAATCATAAAGATGTGAGAAGTTTCAACTGAATATTTATAAAACTATAGCGATAGTGTATCTACAAAGGGCAAGTTCAGAGCTCGTCTACTGCGTGTAGTGTAATTAAATTAATTATCTCTCCCAAAATATTTGACTTAGCCATGTCAGACTTTTATTATAATTACTTACCTGTGTGCTGATTGCACATTTAAATTGAGAGCTTCATCGGCTATCAGCAAAGGACGCAATGATTTATTCGATAACTTAAAGTGGTGCATTACTAGCCCAGCGGCTAGTCGGGAGATCAGATTTGATCAGGCGTTCCCTTAGCCGTCCGCACCGCGGCTTTATATGTAAGAACGCTGCGCGAGGAAAGGAAGGCCCCAGTTCTCTCCAGACGCTGATAGCGCACCACCTGTGCCGGGAGTCGCGTCGCGTCGCGTCGCGTCGCGTCGGTATCGTTGATATAAACAGCCTCGGATGCAGTAATAAGTTACTCGGGATACGCGTAACCATGAAATCGTTTTCGAGTGAAGTGTTAATTTTGGGATGACGTTAATGATCTATCTTTAGTTTGCGTATGTCGTATTTTCACGTGCCGCCGCAGGACAGACATTCTACCATTATTAGCGTGGCGTTTGATGAACATTATCATCAAATTATGGCGAGCATTCACTTTAACATTAAATTTGTACAGTTATACGAGGCCTGTTCAGAAAGTAAGCTCCGATTGATTGCCAAATTGAAACCACAGTGAACATCAGAAATGTTTTACTTGTAACAATTAGCTACACCTTTCAGCTACTTCTCTACGTAGTCGCCGTTCTGACTTAGACTTTTGTCATAGCGTTGTACCAACTTTTCAATAGCCTCATCATAGAAGGCAGCCGCCAGTGCTTTCCGCCAATTCTCCACGCTGGCCTACACCTCGTTGTCTGTGTCAAAATGTTGTCTTCAAAGACAGCGGTTCATGTGACCAGAGATGAAACTCAGGGGGAGACAATTGCGGACTGTATTGTGGGTAATCTAACATTTCCATTTGAAAACGATGCAGGAGCATCTTCATTGCCCCTGCAGAATGCGGCTGAGAATTGTCGTGAAGACGAAACAGCACGACAGTTATGTAATGTTAGCTGCATAGCTTCAGGCAAAATTTCTCACCAGGCCCTCGTACTTGGCGGCAGACACTATTTTCTAGACATCTTTACGCACTCACTGCGAGCTCAGAAATGAGAAGAGCGACGTGATGCTAACTGGGGTTATACTAGAGACACTACCCAACACATCTGTGCAAAGCTTTATCGGATTTTCATAGTCGTTTCCATTTCGCGACCGATCGGAGCTTACTTTCTGAACGGCCCTCGTAGTTGCATCAGCACATTAGACTCTGAACTGCTCTGGTAGTTGGATTGTGTGGATTCTTTTTGGTCTGTGACTTTAAGAATATAGTGAACTTTTTAGAGAGAATGGTTTTTGGTTATGAATCCCAGACAATCTCCTAATTCCTCAGAGCTATAAGTTGAAGCTATAAATGTATTTCTCGGATGAAGTGGGCACTAGGAATTCTAATTACAGGCTTCACCTTTTGCTAATCACTTTCTGGTTGCCAATATTGTAGTTAGAGAGCCAGTGTTGAGAATGGCAAACAACAGCATTAAATAAATAATAGGAACATTAACAATTATTCCACCCGCCGCCCCACAGTACGTTGTTTTCTATTAGTAATTGACGAAAAGTCGTTCAGTGAAACAAAAGCGATTTCTGGCGTTCTCCAGGGTAGCGTTATAAAACCTCTGCTGTTTCTTATCTATATAAAAGATTTAGGTGACAATCCGAGCAGCTGCATTAAGTTATTTGCAGATGATGCTGTCGTTTATCGTCTAGTTAATTCATGAGAAGGTCAAAACAAATTGTAAACGATTTAGAAAAGGTATCTGGGTGGTGCGAAGATTGGAAATTAACCCTAAATAATGAAAAGTGTGAGGTCATTCACATAAGTGCTAAAAGGAAACCGTTAAATTTCGGTTCCATGATAAATCATCAAATCTAAACGCCGTAAATTCTACTAAATACTTAGGAATTACAATTGCGAATAACTGAAATTAGAAAGAACACACAAAAAATGTTGTAGGGAAGGCAAACCAAAGACAACAGAGTACAATGAGAAAGCTGAAAGGCAAGCAGCATGTTTTCTTTTACCGCTAAATAGTGGAGAGAGTGTGTAAATAGGCTGTTTATGTTTTCTTATCGGCAACGTTACGTAGCGCTCTGTAAGAAAATCACTGGCTGTGCTGTGTGCAGTCTGTGGCTAGTTTGCATTGTTGTCTGCCATTGTAGTGTTGGGCAGTTGGATGTTAACAGCGCGTAGCGCTGTGCAGTTGGAGGTGAGCCGCCAGCAGTGGTGGATGTGGCGAGAGTGATGGTGGAGTTTTGAAATTTGTAAGACTGGATATCATGAACTGCTATATACGTTATGACTTTTGAACACTATTGAGGTAAATACATTGTTTCTTCTCTATCAAAATCTTTCATTTGCTAACTATACCTATCAGTAGTTAGTGCCTTCAGTAGTTAGAATATTTTATTTAGCTGGCAGTAGTTGCGATTGCAGTAGTTCGAGTAACGAAGATTTTTGTGAGGTAAGTGATTTGTGAAAGGTATAGGTTAATGTTAGTCAGGGCCATTCTTTTGTAGGGATTATTGAAAGTCAGACTGCGTTGCGCTAAAAAAAATATTGTCAGTTTAAGCACAGTCGTGTATAATTGTTCTAAGGGGACGTTTCATATGTCGACCCTTAGCCGAGGATACCTCACTGGAATCTTCTGATTTTTTCTTGTAGTTTGTGTAATTAGTGTAGATTTAGTTTATTGCTAGCGCGTAGTTGTAGAGAGAATGTCCTTTGTAGTTGCAGTCTTTCATTGTTGTACAGTAAAACAGGTGTGGCAGGGATGTAAATTTGCACCAAGTATTTCGAAGCTGCGCTTGCAATTAACTAGCTATAATTTTCAGTGCTATGTTTATGTGTTCTCTTATTTTTGCTCTTCAAATTGTGCTTTTCTGTGTTATCGTGTGAAATATTGTGACAATAATGGCGTGTGAAAAACGTAACAATAGGCTCCAAAGTAAACTGAGAAATAATAGTGACGACGAGCGTAGCTTACCAGCACCACTGAGTAATGAATTAACAGACATTCAAAGTAGTAATTTGGTAACTGTGCATAGGGAAATGGAGCGGGCATCAAATAATGGTGTAGACAGTGAAACAGGTAGTGAACAGGGAAGCATTATCGATCGATCGGTCGGCAACAGCTCGCCTCAGGAATCGGGAATGACAGAACACAATATTGCAAATACTGTAGACTCAGGTTTTGGGTTCTCACCGTTTTCTCAAATGAGTCAAGACACATTTTCCGCTTGTCAAAATGTGAATGTTGCCGGTGCAAATTCACTGCCGAAAAGCATAGAGGAACAGATTCCAGACACAAATACATTATTATTGCAATTAATGCAACAAATGAAACAAAATCAGAGACAAACACAGCAACAGTTAGACACAATGGATCAAAATGTTCAGAAGTTAGACACAGTGGAACAAAATCTTAAGAAGTTAGACACAATGGAACAAAATCTTCCAAAGTTAGACACCATGCTTGAACAAACACGTGAAGATTTAACTACTGAGTTACATAACATTGAATCGAAATTTCAAAAAGTCTGTAATGACGTAAAAACACAAATTTGTGAGCATTTTCAACCTATTTTTTCGCGTCATGAAAATGCATTACAGAATCACGAAGCAGCCATAAAAGAACTGCAAACTATTGTTCATGAAAATCACGACCCCTTGCAAGCTAAAATTGACTCAGTTGCATCTACCGATTTGGTTACGCAACTTGCAAAAACTCAGGAAAACTTAAAGGACACAGTAGATACGATTTCAAAGCCCGCATCTCGTGGTCGTGCGGCAGCGTTCTCGCTTCCCACGCCCGGGTTCCCGGGTTCGATTCCCGGCGAGGTCAGGGATTTTCTCTGCCTCGTGATGGCTGGGTGTTGTGTGCTGTCCTTAGGTTAGTTAGGTTTAAGTAGTTCTAAGTTCTAGGGGACTGATGACCATCGATGTTAAGTCCCATAGTGCTCAGAGCCATTTGAACGATTTCAACACAAATGGACACCCTGAAACTTGGTTCAGAAAAACACACAGAGGAAATAATTTCACATCGGATAAAGTAGCCGAACTTTCAGATCAGTTCACTAACTTATCTACAAAGGTAGATGATGATCTGAATGACACAAGACCTGTAGCCTTCACGGACACTGAAGAGTATGAACAAATTATAAAGTTCAAACAAAATCAAAATCAAATCAATACACAGTACAAAAGAGAAATCCTAGATGTACAAGATCAGTTGGCACAAGTAATACAAAAATTACATATTTCAGAGGACACTCGCGCTCTAGTATGGGAAGAGGGACATAGAAATACGGAACAACCACAAAATAATAACACAGGACATTTCGGAAATTATGAAAGAAATTGACAAGGTGCACCGAATTTTGAAATGGAACCGCCGAAACGACGTAACAATGACCGAAATGCGACTCGCCGACATGATGAATTTCACTATAAGCTGTTTATTACTACACGTAAATTCAAAACATTTAAGAATTCTGGCAACGACATTCATCCACAAGCATGGCTCCATCAATTCTCTCATTGTTTTCCTCCCAACTGGTCATTGGAGCACAGGTTAAAATTTATGTGTGGCTTCTTGGAGAATGAACCAGCTGTAAGAATGCGATCGGTCTTTCACGATTGTCACAGTGAAGGAGAATTTTATCATGCCTTCCTCTCAGCATATTGGTCTCAAGCTGCACAAGACCGAGTAAAACATAGCATCATGATGATGAAACACTTTGAACAATCTGAATTTTCCAGTCTTGTCAAATATTTTGAAGACATGTTGCACAAGAACCAGTATCTTTCAAACCCATACAGCCTCTCAGAACTCATCCGCATTTGCTTAATCAAATTGCCTGAACATTTACGACATATTAGTTTAGCAGGACGTTGCAAAGACGACATTGAAGCTTTTCAGGGACTGTTACAAGAACTGGAAATTGACACTGACAATTGCGGAACGCGAAAACACAATTACAGGTCACATCTGTCGCAATTCCGCTGTGAAAGAAATAATAACTGGACACGACAAGGCTATTCTCACAACACAAATCGTGACCAAAACAGACACCACCCGTATGACAACCGTTGGCAGAGTAGTAATAATTACAGAGAAAGATCGCATTTCCGTAGTAATGAATATGACAGAGATAACCATGGATACAGACAATATGGAAACCAAAACAATTGTTATCAAGGGAGACAGAATAACTTCAGACGTAACAGCTCAGCGCGCAGTTACGATTCCGTGAGAAATTCTCCACCACATGACCGACAAACAACAAACTATGTAATCTACCAACAAAACGACAGACCTGAATTGCATCAGAACTGGCGAGATTCAGAGCAGGGCATTCTCGACAAGGTGATTTTGTAGAAGTTAGGTCTCCTAATCCTAATAACGACGCGCGCCAACAAAGAGACAGACAATGACTCGCACCGTAGGCAGTCGCGTGCGCCAGATGGCTCAGAGAAAAATAACATAGACGCAAATCTTGAGAAAAATTCCAGTATTCGTTACCGACGTATACCGTAAGATAATTGCGTTCAAGTTGAAACTCTGAGTACTATGAAGAGTAAAAGATTGCACAACATTCCACATGTAAAACCATTTATTGAGAGATAATCTGCTTTTTAACTTTGTCTTTGCCATAAAACTTTTCACTTCACATTTCTCGTATGCATTGTCAGACTTAGAAACTATTAACATGCAGCTATGTTTTGAAGTTAACTATCCAGTCAAGAACCAAGAGAAATTACTTAAACAGAAATTACGAATGCATTGTTATTGTGAACAGACGACACAGTGTTATTGTGTGTGTACATTCTTGCTTGTTAGTTACACGATTACGTTACGACTATAAGGCTCACATACTTAGAATATATACTGCTAATGAGATTTTAATGCAACATTTTGATTTACTTGAAAATACATTCTGGATTTAAAGTACTTTCTGTGAGATACCAGAAAAAAAAAAGGTGGAGCCCCTCCACGCCCACACCGGCATGATGGCCGACACAAAAGGTCTACTGTCATCTCTGCATAAGGGTTAGTATTCACTAAAGTGAGGTGTCGCAGGATGTGGGTGCTGCGATGTTTGCGTACGTCTGGTTAGGATTAACCATTAATACGCGCTCATCTGGAGATAGATTGGTCGAAATCTGACGAAGGGTAGCGGTTTGAAGGGCAGAGGAAAAAAAGTGCCAAGGCAAGAGCCAAGGGAAAAAAACCTCTGCGAAAGTTAGGTCGGGCGGCAAGAGCAGTAGCGGTTGTCTTGCTGCCTGCGATAGGTTGTGCAAGGATAGGCTTTGTTAGTAGTGGGTATCATGCATGTCGATACCTTGACGTTGTGCGTTTGTGCTGCTCGGCGGCTGGCGCTGGGTGCTGGTACAGAGTCCTCGTTCAGCGTCCTGCAACCTGCAACAGTTATGTTTGTTATCGGTCTTGTGTCCGATAGGTCATATACCGGAGGCACAGTGTGAGGGAGTGTTGGGAGATTGTTCGTGCGTCTGTGGGCGAGCTCGTCGGTGTCCCTGCTGTGGCCTGTTGGTCGGCTCTAATAGCAGCTGGTAGTTGCCAGTCAGTATTGCTGATATGCAGGGGCTTACCGACGTTTGTCGCTGTTTGCGTATGTTAGTTTACCATAGGTAGTTATGCCCTAGCTAGCAGTGTCTTTGGTCGCTTGTGTTTCCACCTGTGGTTGTGATCGTAGTTTCCCAGAGTGAGGATGAAAGGATTGTTCGAGTGTCTCGAGTTCCTGTATAGTCGTGTGGCGTGTTTCTTGAATACTTCCTTGAGGGTATCAAGGCGGTATTCATGGTGAAGATCCACGGTGCGTGTGTAGCGTGGAGCATTGCTAATGATTCGTAGCACTTTGTTCTGTATGATCTGCAGGCGGCGCAGTCGTGTGGGAGCTGCATATCCCCAGACGGGAGCTTCGTACGTCATCAGAGGTCTAATCAGTGTCGTGTATAAGGACCTCGACACCCTCCTATTCAGTGTGCTTTCCCTGTTGAGCATTGGGTAGAGCTGTTTGAGACTCGCGTGCGCTCGGTTGGCAACGTATTCGATGTGGTCCCCCCATGTAAGTTTCCGGTCCAGCCAGACACCAAGGTATCTGACTTTCTCTCAGAAACGTATTGGGCGTGTATGTAGTGTTATCGGTCTACAGTGTTGGTGTTTGCGCAGTAGTTTCGGTCTGCGTGTGAACAGAACTGCTTCGCACTTGTCGACGTTTACTTTAATACGCCATCGCTCCAGCCAAGGCTCAGCTGTTCTGAGTGCTGTCTGTATTCGTGAGTTGATGTTCGACGGTTTCCAGTCTTGCGCGAGGATGGCTGTGTCATCCGCGTAGACGGCTAACGTCGTGTTTCGTGTCGCTGGGTAGTCATTAATGTACAGGTTAAACAAGATGGGCCCCAGAATGCTTCCTTGGGGTACTCCAGCTTGGATACCGTGTTGTGTTGATTGTTTATCCTGCACGTTAGTGTTGAAACATCTGTTCGTGAGATATGAGTGTATGAGACGTACGAGTCCGTCTGGGAAACCAGCTTCGCTTAGTTTGCGTATGAGTCCGTTGTGCCAGAGACGATCGAAAGCCTTTTCGATGTCTAGGAACACGGTCCGTGTGGCTTTGTTCATGTTGTAGCCGTGTGTTATATGTTCGACTACGCGGAGGAGTTGTTGTGTTGTCGAGTGGTGATTCCTAAAGCCGAATTGCTCCGGTCTTAGGGTGTCGTTGGCGATGCAATGCCTAGTGATACGTTTTAGTATTACCTTCTCAACAATCTTGCTGAGCGAGCACAGCAGACTGATGGGTCGGTAATTTTGTGGGAGGGAGTGGTCTTTCCCTGGCTTCCTGAACATCAGGACCTTGGCCGCCTTCCAAAAGTCAGGGAAGTGTTGGTGTGTCAGGATGGCATTCGTTAGGTGTGTGAGGTATTCTACGGCTTTATCCGTGAACTCCTGGAGGACACGGTTTTGAATGCCATCAGGCCCAGGGGCTTTTCTAGCGTTGGTGTGCTTGATAGCCCATGTGACTTCATTTGTGCTAGCACGTCTGATTTCGTCGCGCGACGGCTGGGCTACAAGTCGTGTAACCTCCTGGTCCGTTTCAAGTGTGAATTCTGGGTCTGAAGGAACCAGATTCGGCATGAAGGACGCTGCAAGTGTTGTGGCCATAAGCTCTGCCTTCTCCGTCGCGGAGTAGGATGGGCCGTCTGGTCCTTGTAACGTGGGAATGTAATGTTTCTCCCTGGTGAAGTGTGTGGCCAACTGCCACACGCCAGGACGTGTGGTATCCAGCCGAGCGAGTTTCTGTCCCCATTGTTCGTTTCTGAATGTTTGGATTTTATTCCGTATTATGCCCTGGAGTCTGTTGACGTGCAGTTTATAGAACGGGCGCCTGGTACGCTGCCAGTATCTCCTGAGGCGGTTCCTCATTGAGATAAGGCCCAGGATTTCCTGGGGCAGGGCCGTCGAGTGTTGTCTTGGTGTTGTAAATGGAATGGCGTCAGTCATTGCGTCTTGGACGGCAGTTGTGAGAGCCTCCACAGCCTCATCGATTTGCTGTGTGTTGTTAATTTCGTGGGTGTCAGGAATGCGACTATCAAGCGTTTCCTTGAACAGTGTCCAGTTCGCACGCTTGTAGTTAAGCATCCTGCGTGGTTCGATGTCCTGCAGTGTCTCTTCCATGTGCAGTATTACAGGCATGTGGTCTGAGTCCAGATCGTTTTCAACCGTTAGGTTGAGTGTGCATGTGATGCCCTTTATGAGGGCTATGTCTAACACGTCTGGCCTATGTCGGGCCTGTGTAGGCACGAACGTGGGAACGTCCGGCCCAAGTATAATGTAGTTTCGGCCTAGTGCGTGTTCGTACAGTTTCTTGCCGTTGGAGGTTCGTATTCGTGAGTTCCAATCGGGGTGTTTTGCGTTGAGGTCTCCAGCGGCTATTACCCGCGGTGCCATGTTGAGTACTGTGCTGATATCGCGTGTTACTATGTTTTTAGGAGGATTGTATAGCGATACCAGTGTGGTGTTGGCTCCGTTGAACTTGACCCTAACGGCCGTAGCCTCCAGTCTTTCAAGTGCTGGGAGCTCGATGTTCGTGTGGTCTATGTCTCTGTGTATAATGATTGCCGTGCCGCCTCCCCTCCTGCCATCCGCTCGGTCGGTACGATAGACGCAATAACCTGGGAGGTTTAGTTGTTTGCGAGGCGTAAGCAGTGTTTCGTTCACAAGAGCGATTCGGATACCCTTTCGCTCCATGAACGCGGCCATCTCGGCTTTTTTGTTCGCGATCCCGTTGGCATTCCAAAACAGGATCTGTGTGATTGTGTTTAAGTCTGCGTTTCGGGGCTGGTGTGGTGTATTATCCATGTAGTAGTGTAAAGAGCGGTGTGATAGTGGCTTGGAAGCTAGTCCAGTTGAGCGTACCCGACATGAACTGCATGAAGAGTTGTGAGACACACCCCATAATCTTCGTGACTATTTCGGTGGTCGTGCGTCCGGGGAATAATGTTTCCATTATTCTCTGGAATGTTGTTGTGATGTTGGTCATGTCGGCCTGGGAGTTGTTGGTCATGTTAGAGGCCGCTTGTTCCAGTGTTGGCGTTTGGTGAGGGCTGGCCTGCGAGTCGGTTGTTCGTGTGGCAGTTGTGGGCGCCTGTGTATTTTCTGAGGTGAGTGGGTGTGTTATGTGGGTTGTTGAGTTGGTGTCCGGGATGTGTTCGTGGGTGTTGGTGTTCTGTTGACTGTGTACTTGTTGTGGTGCGGTCGTGTTCCTCGTGCTGCGGCTGTTTCTCCTTCTCCTCCTCCTCTGGCGCTGTGGTTGTCCCTGTGTGGGTGCGTTTTCTGTAGCCTGTGGTGGGCTGCAGTTCGCGATCTCAGGGGGTAGGGTGGTGTTGTTGCTTGTTTCGTGTGGTGTGCCCGGTGCGGGTGTGGTGTCATTTGTTGTGCTTGTCTGTTGTGTGTCTGTTGCTGGGGGTGTTTGCTGAGCGTGTTCTGAGCTCTGGGGCTCCTCTGACCGTCCCGCGCTGCTGGGGCTGCCAGCGACCGCTCCAGCGAAGGATATTCCACTTCTTACTGGGCGCGGGGGCGGTTTTGGAACTGTGATGGCGGTTGGTTTCGCATGTTTCGCGATTTTGCGCCTCAGAGCTGCTTTGTATGCAATGCACCCTCTGTAGTTTGCCGGATGGGCAGCACCACAGTTGGCGCACTTGCGAGGTGCTGTATTGGGGAGTTTGCAGCGTTGGGTTGTGTGACCGCCAGCGCAGATGCGGCAGCGGGGTGCGAGACCGCATCTGATACCCGCGTGCGCATAGCGCTGGCAGTTGTGGCATTGTTGGGGGGTGCGCGGCGTGTTGTACACCTCTACATTAACGACCATGTGAAGAAATAATTTTAACTTCAGCAGGTCGCGGGATTTGGCCGTGTCGGCCAGCTCCGCCATGTAGTTATGTGACGGTCTCGCTGTGCCGAACTCTGACATCCGGTTTACCCGAATGCACTCCCACCCGAGAGCAAAGAGTTCGTTGTGTACCGTGTCGGTCGGGGTTCGTGAGTCTATCCCCTTAATCACGTACTGTTGTGTTTTTTCCAAGACTGTCCTGTACGTGAAGTGTTCTACCTTCCTTTCTTTGAGAAAGTCCAGTAGATTCGTGTAGTCTGCCTTGTTCACCACGTACAGTGCGGCGTGTTCCCCGGTGAGCTTAGAGTAGTATGTTGTGGGGCTGTGCTTATTGTTAAATTCTTTGTTTAGGAGACTTAGGTCTCCATAGTTGTGAATGATGACCGGTGGGAAGCCAGTCGCGGTGTTGTTTGTGTTCTGCGTAGCTGCGTGTATGTTTGTGGTAGCTGCAGTCGCAGGGTTGTTTGTGTTGGTCCCTGTGTTGTTATTGTTTGTTCTCGGCATGGATGGTGTTGGCAGCAGCGCTCGGCCGTTGCCTCGTGAGTTTGTGGGCTCACTTGTTTGCGTAGTTGGCTGCTGTTTGCGCCTTGGGCCGACCTGCTGCCACGGCCCGTCTTCATCTGTGTTTGTTGTGTCCTCTGTCGGCTCTGGATCCGGTTCCGTCGGTGCCTGGGCCGCCAGAGGTGAAATAGGGGGCATGTCCTTCTGTTGTTCAGCAGGTGCCTGTGTGTGTGGTGTGGGTGTTTCTGTTCGTGTGTTTTCGCTGCCCATCAGCTCTGCGATCAGCTCCAGCTGTTCTGCGATCTGCTGGTCCTTCAGGGCAACCTGCTCCTGGAAGGTGGACAGTGGGACGGAAATGATGGCGGGAGTAGCCGGCATTACCGCCTCTTGTGCTGCAGCTTTGCTGCGGGTGAGTGGTGGGGAAGCACAGGAAAGATCGGACATCTTCGCTGTTTCAGGAGTAATTATTTATTTGGATAGGGAAGGATGGAACACGACAATTTTGCTCTTTTTAAGGAGCGACAATAATGCTTTTTAGCGAAAGCGCTGTGTATCTTGTTCCTACAGAAGAGGGGTGTCCGTACGACCTATCTGCGCGGAGTGCAATGCGCAGCGCAAGAGAGCGCGGGTTGAAGAGAGCGGCCTACAGTGCGCGGGGTTATCCGACATGAACGGGCCCCTGACACTGAGATTACCCTACCAAAGAACGGGAGAGTCCCGCTAGGGAGATTTGCAACCGAAGTTGCAGGAAGTGGAGCCGAAGCTCTTGCCACTTAGCGCCCGAAAGCGTTAAGCAGCTTGCGCGGGTTCGTGCCGCTCAGAAGAGCGTCACTGGCAGCTACGCCAGTTGTAGCTTATTAGGGACCACTCCAAGGAGCTATCCGCGGGCAGCTACGCCAGGTGCAGAGAGCAGCGTTCCGCTCGGGTCGGCTGCTCGACTGCGAGTCGAGATACCAGATGATACAGTGGTTAGTTTATGTGACAGCTACACGATTTTATCACATTACTAATGAGTGACAATTTACAATGTTGCTTTTGTGGTGATTCTGTTTTATATCTGCACAGTTTTTCTGAATTCTTCTGGAAAGTAAAACATGTTTTAGTAGTACCTTTGTGGAATAGCTACAAGGAGACAGCCTTTTCCATAGCACAACAATACGTTACAGCACAGTACTTTCTTCATCACGGCAATAAGCGTAATAACTAAGATATCTATACGCAAAGCATTTCACTTTTGTTTATCATGAGGTAAGTACATTGACTTCTGCAGAACTTAGCTTTCGGAGGACGATAACCACGACACTTCCACAGAGATTATCTTACAACAAGACGCACAGTTTAGCGCTACAGTAGACGTATTTGAGTGATTAATTTTGTACTTAAAACATTTATTTTTAAAGATATTTGAAGTACAATGATATAAAGGTTTTCCGTGATACATTTCATTCCACTGCTGTAATCTGTAACACCTGACGGTATAATTACATTAATCCTCAGGAGGGTACACACCTACTTTGTGTACCATGTGTTTGGCAAGCACAAGGAGCCCTAGCTAATATGGTATTTGCTTGTACAACTTTACACATCAGTACCAAATTTCTCTAACACACAAATTACACAGCTATCTGATCATTTAACTGAGAGATAAACATTTTTTTACTACATCAGTGACACATGTTTACGCAATTACGCAGTTGGGTAACTTCACACTTATGAAATTGTATTTTGTCTGTACTTTGTGAACTGTTCATATTTTTCCGGAACCATTGTGATACTATGAGAGCTTTGAATGATGTATTTGGTAAGGGAGCATGATTTTAAGGTATGTTTGAGGTAGATGACACTCTTGAAATGAGCACAGAATTTTTTTTAGGTTTTGACGTTATTGCAGAAAGCTAAGACGTTTTTGACATTTGACTGAGGTGTTATGATGTTATTTTTACGACAACGATGTGTATTTTGCACACTGTTATATTCATAGTATTTTGTTTCTACACATTTGCAACGCAAATTCTTGAAGTGTGAAATTTTTATATGAGACTGTCACTGTAATGCAAACTGGTGTCGTAAATATTTCAATAAGAAAGTTAAGTGACCACCTTCATGTAATGAGTCGTGGGCACCCAGCTGCGCGACAGTCGCCTGGAAAAAAGCCATTAGTGTGTGCCTTTCAGAGGTACAGGGGGAGAAAAAAGGAGGCCACTGTCCTCGCTATTGACATTCCATTGTGGAAAGCATCGCAAATACGACACGCTCATTACTTGAAAACATATCATACTTTGTGCTACTTGCTGAAATGCTTATGAATTGATGGTAAATATTCTTACATCTGCAAACCTGATTATGACAAGTGTCTTTCTACGAGAGTTGAGAGCTACTGACTTACGAAATGCCACATAGCTATTGAATGATGTTTTTATGCTTTGGTTTGCGTAATTGCTTATTTCATTTGATATCTGTTTTCCAGCTGTGTTGCAGCATTGGTTTTATAAAATAAACTTAAATCCGTCTGCTAAAGTGAACACTTTCTGTCAACAGATCTATTAAATAATAATTTTCTGATCCACATTCTTCGAAAAAGGAGCTCTTGGAATGGAAAGAACAATAAGAAGGGACTAATAACAGTAACTGCGTATATAATTTTCTTTTTAAGTACTTGGTAATTTTTTGTAGAATTAGTTTTTGTGGTGCACCACTTTAATGACATGGATATTAAGATGTGAATAGACATTTCCCATATCTGCATTGTTGTCTTTAGTGTACTATTTTTTGTGCTTGAGCTTTGTCATGTTTAGATATAAGTTATTGCATTCGCTGCTGCTCTTTGCCAGGCATAATGTTACTGAATTTGACTTTGTATTACTCTGTTAAGCCAGTTTTACTACTGATTTATTTGTATTGTTTGCTGCACATTGCCTTATATTAGTTGTAATATTGCAATTGCTCTGCAAATTTATTTTAGTGCTGCTTGCTTTGCCAATTTGAATTTTTTTGTCATTGCTGTTTCGTGTTAATTGATTTGTGCTACTGCATTGCCTCGTCCCTTAGTTTAGCATCTGAGCTCCATAGATTTAAGTTAGCTTAAGAGGGGGTAGACTATATAAGAAACTAATTATGATGGATTGGAAGAAATGCATTGAGAAGCTATAAGAAAATGGTTTGGCCAAAAAAGTAGTGTACAGTGGAGAAAAACTATTTTTGAATGAGAATGTGAACAGAACACAGAAAGCATGCTTGGATAGGATTTTTTTTGGCTGGAGCAAATGTTGAAATAAGAGGGACTATCTATGGAATGAAGTTTTGGGTTGGACTGCAGTACCAAATGTTACTCTGTAAACAAATCCTGTCCTTTCCTTTTGTGTTATCCCACTATGTGTTTGTGTACCCTTGTGTATTTGTTTTCTTCCTTTTTCTTCCTGTCTCTGTGTACTGTTTCATAGAATTTTTTTCTCTTCTAGTACTAAGCTACATTCACTATGATGAGGTATACTGTTATCCTCAAATATAATTTGAATTAATAATATGTTATTTACTTTGTAAAGATGTTTAGACATTATTAATTCTGTTCTGTTTCAATGCTCATGTGTGAAATTAATGTTTCGAAAACTATTCTCATTATTTTATATATTTACTTGTGTCATAATTCCTGTAACACTGATGTATATGTTTATTTCTATTCTTTTGTAAAGCCTGTAGTATTACAAATGTTATCTGTATTATTATGTTTTTAATGAAGTTTTCTGTATCTTTGTAATTGTATTCTCATGTTATAACATTGTAATTGTCACCAGTTAATCATATTATTAACTTGTATGTTCCATTTCACTGCACACGTTTCTGTTGGTCATAGTATATGGATAATATGTGAGAAGTAGGGACTGATAGTGTTTGCACATGTGTTAATAATTGAGCAAGGGACTGGATAATAGCATTGCTGGTTCTAAAGCCAATTCCAAAAACGTTGTGAGTGCACAAGTGGTGGTTATGGACTTGCTATATTATCTGCAAGACTCTTCAATGGTGATTGTGCACCTGCACAGTCACAACAGATGGCTGCTGGCCATCTCTACAAGGACTACAGTAGGTTTACACCTTTGCTGACTCACCAGTACCATTATTTCTGCATGGACTGCAGTGGGTCTGCACCTCTGGTGGCCCACCAATACCACAATCTCTACCAGGACTACAGTGAGTCTGCACCTCTGGTGGCCCACCAATACCGTAATCTCTACCAGGACTACAGTGGGTCTACTCTGTGATGACCTACCTACCAATATTCTTCAAAACTTCGACTGACTCTGCTGTGGGTTTGCTCTGTTGTGGCCCATTACCTGTCTGGATGTCGAGAGTCAGCACTGTCTTTCCGTTGGAAGGACAACACTACTTCATCAAGACTGCATGGAAATCCACTACTTCCGTGTGCTTTTTCCTTTGCTGCTCGGACTTTGAGAAAAACACTGCAATTTTACTGTGTTGAATGATCAGGACTGTCTTTATGGACTGTGAGAAAATTTTAGCTTTTGACCAACATTGTATCAATAAGTGTGTGCATTTGATTTCTTTGCAAAACAATTTGTAAAATTTTTTGTGGGGAGCATGGGGGCTATGTAAGTAGGCTGTTTATGTTTTCTTATTGGCAACGTTACGTAGCGCTCTGTACGAAAATCACTGGCTGTGCTGTGTGCAGTCTGTGGCTAGTTTGCATTGTTGTCTGCCATTGTAGTGTTGGGCAGTTGGGTGTTAACAGCGCGTAGCGCTGTGCAGTTGGAGGTGAGCCGCCAGCAGTGGTGGATGTGGGGAGAGAGAGGGCGGAGTTTTGAAATTTGTAATACTGGATATCATGAACTGCTATAAACATTATGACTCTTGAACACTATTGAGGTAAATACATTGTTTGTTATCTATCAAAACCTTTGATTTGATAACTATGCCTATCAGTAATTAGTGCCTTCAGTAGTTTGAATATTTTATTTAGCTGGCAGTAGTGGCGCTCGCTGTATTGCAGTAGTTCGAGTAACGAAGATTTTTGTGAAGTAAGTGATTTGTGAAAGGTATAGGTTAATGTTAGTCAGGGTCATTCTTTTGTAGGGGTTATTGAAAGTCAGACTGCGTTGCGCTAAAAAAATATTGTGTGTCAGTTTAAGCACAGTCATGTATAATTGTTCTAAGGGGACGTTTTAAGTGTCACGTAGACGATACAGGGTCTGGGGTGGACATAATTAAAACATAGGAATTTTCCGTTGCAGCGGAATCTTCTCACGAAATTTCAATGATCAACGATCTCTTGAGAATGCGAAAATATTTTGTTGACGCTGACCTACATATGAAGAAACGATCATCATAATAAAATAACGGAAATAAGAGCTCGCACGGAAAGATATAGGTGATCGTTTTTTCGAGTGCTGTTCGTGATTGGAATAACAAATAATTATTGCGAAGGTGGTTCGATGTACCCTCTGCCAGGCACTTCAGTATTATTTACAGAGTATCGATGTAGATGTAGATGTAGGTGGAGACATATACTAAAAAAAATTAATAGCTACATTTTTAACTGTAGTGTCATTATTGTTGGCAACGGCCTTACCGCAGTGACAACACCGGTTCCCATCAGATCACCGAAGTTAAGCGCTGTCGGGCTGGGCTAGCACTTGGATGGGTGAGCAACCGGCCTGCGGAGTGTGTTGGCAAGCGGGGTGCACTCAGTCCTTGTCAGGCAAACTGAGGAGCTGCTTGATTGAGAAGTAGCGGCTCCGGTCTCGTCAATTGACATACAGCCGGAAGAGCGGTGTGCTGACCACATGCCCCTCCACATCCGCATCCAGTGACGCCTGTGGACTGAAGATGACACGGCGGCCGGTCGGTGCCGTTAGGCCTTCCAAGGCCTGTTCGGACTTAGTTAATGATTATTATTTAACTGCTGTCAATGCAGGAACTGAAACGCACTGAGAATGTACAGCCCATCTCGCAGCACAAGGTAATAGGGCATAATATCACACAAATAAATTAGTGTTCTGCTGAATTGTAATCCATCTACCCGTTGTAGCAATTCCCAGTAATCGACTTCGACCTTCCATGACCACCGTATCTACGATTTCATTCCGTGTCACGGCTATTCATTGTGAACAGGCAGAGTGGCCGACTACTGTTTGACAGCTGAAACACGTACGCATGACGACCTGGCTACTGCAGAGGTCTGTCCGATTATGATCAAATAGACATGGCTATAACTGAATTTTAAATTTCCACGGCGCTCTGTGTTTTCTAGCTCCACTTCAATTTTCACATCACGGGTATTTTATAATGCACATGCTCGTCGCTTGTTAAGGATGCGCATAATATTTAAGTAGTTTACTGTTATATATGCAAAATGATGTAGATACCGATATTTATACATTTGTTTGTGTGTCCTCTGTAACAGATGTTACTGACGATGGCCTCTATGCCTGAATATCGTTCTGGCAATTAAATATTTTCTATGCAGCTCGTGGTGTGGCGAAAGATGTCTGTTAACCTTCCCATGGCATACCTAGCGAGGGATGGGGGAGGGCAACTGCCCCTACAAGCTTAAAAATAAATAAATGAAGCGAAATAAAATAATAACTTCGCAAACTGAATCACTTCCGCCACACGGTGATACACATCATTTCTCTATCAGTATTCATGAAGTTATTTCTCGTATTTTTAGCCAATGTAAAAAACTACTAAAATGAGAATGTACGTTGTTTTGAAAATTTCCGTTACAAACTTCCAGGACTTTTAGAGGGGAGTGAGCTACAACCATTTCAAAACATGTTGATAACGCGACCGCTTCTATGAGTAATTGATTATAGACATGACCCAGTATGTCACCTGTTTTACAATTCCACTCATTAATAGCAAAATAAATAGCTCGTTTGCTCATTGACATGCAGTACGGGTGTGCGGCGTCTCTTTCGATCATCAGAGTCACGCCTGCTGACGGTGGAGGGACTCTTTTCGAACCCGTTGCGTAATTATGGCGAAAATCGTGTGCGATAGTCAGATGTTGTAGAGAACAATCCTGACAAAGGCAACGAGCAACACTTCGATTACCGTGAGGTTCGCCGTTCAGAAGGATCATGTCGGCGTATTCTGCAAACATGTACTCAACCAATTCGCTCTAACACTCACAGAGACGCAAATGAGGTTCGTTTGAGTTCAGAGAGGTAGGATGTACCTCAAATGACATCAGCCGATCCGACGTGACCATCCTCCACAATGACTACACTGTTGCATACCTACCTGGAAAACATGTTACGGAATAATGTAGATAAAGAGGTACAAATTGACACACATGCTTGGAATGACATGGGGTTTTATTAGAACCGAAAAAATACAAATGTTCAAAAAATGTCCGACAGATGGCGCTTAATCTGATTAGAATAGCAATAATTAGCATAACAAAGTAAGACAAAGCAAAGATGATGTTCTTTACAGGAAGTGGTCAATATGTCCACCATCAGTTCTCAACAATAGCTGTAGTCGAGGAATAATGTTGTGAACAGCACTGTAAAGCATGTCCGGAGTTATGGTGAGGCAATGGCGTCGGATGTTGTCTTTCGCCGGTCGGAGTGGTTCAAAAATGGCTCTGAGCACTATGGGACTTAACTTCTGAGCTCATCAGTCCCCTATAACTTAGAACTACTTAATCCTACCTAACCTAAGGACATCACACACATCCACGCCCGAGGCAGGATTCGAACCTACGACCGTAGCGGTCGCGCCTAGAACCGCTCGGCCACTCCGACCCGCATGAAATGGCTATCAAGTCCGTCACCCACATACATTGGGAGAAATGATCTTCACGACAAAATAAGAGGGAACCACGCTGCTGCAGGTTCGAATCCTGCCTCGGGCGTGGATGTGTGTGATGTCCTTAGGTTAGTTAGGTTTAAGTAGCTCTAAGTTATAGGGGACTGATGACCTCAGAAGTTAAGTCCCTTAGTGCTCAGAGCCATTTGAACCATTTGTCTTTCAGCATCCCTAGAGCTGTCGGTCGATCGCGATACACAGGTAACCCCAAAGCCAATAATCGCACGGATTGATGTCTGGGGACCTGGGAGGCCAAGCATGACGAAAGTGGTGGCTGAGCACACGATCACCACCAAACGACGCTCGCAAGAGAACTTTCACGCGTCTAGCAATATGTTTTTTTTTTTTTGTTCTAATAAAACCCCATGTCATTCCAAGCATGTGTGTCAATTTTTACCTCTCTATCTACATTATTCCATGGTTTATTAAGTTTTCAAATTTATACTGACTTTTTGGTCACCCGGTATAACTTTAGCGTGCATTCAACAATAAGTTGTTTTCCAGCGGAGATGCGGAGAAATTAGAAACACTGTTATAAAATTGAACTTCGTTCTGTCTTAATTATTTTGGGATATAGTATTAATAACATTGTTGCAGTAAATAACTGTTGGTAAAATTATTACTGCTGATCTAAAGCAGATACGATAATCAGCAAGTTATCTTTAGATGGCACATCAGAAGCGACAGTATCGACTGACGGAACGATGTACAGAATAAAAATACTTATTTACCCATCAGCATTAACACACAGTATCAGCGCGACAGTAATGTTCACAAACAAATGAGAGCATACAACAGTATATAATTTCTGCACCTATTTCCTTGTATTATTCGTCCTTATCTTACCATACTCTTGTAAATAACTGCAGTAATTCAGAGCGATTGACAGCACTAATTAGAGGCTGGGAGAGCGCTGAAATTTGTAGCCCATGACAAGCGAGCAGACTGAGATATAACGGTTACAATACCATAAGGAGATTTGTGTATCGGACACAATGAAGGAAGGCGTTGCTTTTGGGATGGGGTGAGTAAGGCTCTCACTGCTGGTCGTAACAAGGAATTTAGAATTAGTTCCTCTAGACGGATGCAGTCAGCTGTGTGCGTAGTTGCGATATTTAGAAATTGCAGGATTGTAGCCAAGCAGTTTCACAATGTAATTTTATTCCGAATTGTAATAGGACTGTATCTTAACATCTTAACATTCGTTTAGTGACAAACTGCCTATTGGCTTCTGTCTCGGGTTCTTCGCCCGACGTTCATCTAATGATTTTTCTGACGTTTCGCCAGCACGAGTGGCTGGCATTGTCAAAGCTTCACCCTCCATTGCCGGTGGTAAACTGGAGCCGAGCTCGCGGCCGCAGACTATATATACCTGGCGCGCCAACGTCCGAGGGCTTCTCCGCGGTCATTTCCGGTGCGGTTCTCCTCTTGCTACCTGCGACGGTCGTTCGCTGCAGTACGGGAAGCCAGGATCCGTTTACCTTAAGGCTTTCATCTTTCTTGTTGAAACTTTTCGCGCGTTTTTGTATTTCTACAGCTTCTCTGAACAAGCGCGTGCGATAGTGCTTCTCTACAGCCAGAACTTCCGTGTCGGCGAATTTTATTATGTGGGCGGTCTCATTCAGTGCGTGCTCTGCCACGGCCGATTTCTCCACCTGCCCCAACCTGCAATGTCGCTTATGCTCTTTGATCCTGGTGTTAGTGGATCGTCCAGTCATTCCGACATAAACTTCTCCGCGTGTGCATGGTATACGGTATATTCCCGACATTACAAGTGGGTCTCTTTTCTCCTTCGCCGATCTAAGACACTCTTTGATCTTCCTCGTCAGTTTGAAAGTCGTCTTTACGCCATGTTTGCGCAATATACGGCCGATTCTGTCCGTCACTCTGGGAATGTATGGCAGAAAGGCCGTACTCGACATTTCTTTTTCTGGTTCCTCACTTCGCCTAGTGTTTAGCTCTGTTACACTCCTAATGTAATTTGTGGAGTACTCATTGCTCCTCAGAACAGTTTCCAGGTGTTGCATTTCTCTTTTGAGGTGTTGCGGCTCACATATTCGTCCTGCTCTCGTTACGAGCGTACTAATCATGCCTCTTTTCTGGCTCGGGTGGTGGTTTGAAAGTTTGTGCAGGTATCGGTCCGTGTGTGTCGGTTTTCGATACACGCTGTGTCCCAGGTTTTCGCCGTCCCTTGTGACCAGCACATCTAGAAATGGCAGTTTCCTGTCCTTTTCTACTTCCATGGTAAATGTTATGTTGGCATGGAGGCTGTTCAAGTGTCTCAGGAAGTCACCGAGCTGTTCTTTGCCATGACTCCACACCACGAAAGTATCAGTGACGTACCTGTACCACACCTTAGGTTTGCAAGTCGCCGAGTCCAGTGCCTGTGCTTGGAATTGTTCCATGAAGAAGTTGGCCACCACTGGACTGAGAGGACTACCCATGGCGACGCCTTCCAGCTGTTCGTAGAAATCGCCATTCCGCGTGAAATAGCTCGAGGTGAGACATGCATGGAAGAGCTTTTCTGATGTCTTGCGGAAACATGGAACCGATGTGCTCCAGAGCGTCACTGAGTGGCACTTTCGTAAATAACGAAACAACATCAGAGCTGACCAGGATGTCGTTTGGTACAAGTTTCAGTTTCTTCAGCTTCTCAATGAAATGTCCTGAGTCCTTAACGTATGTGTCGGTCTTCCCCACGTGTGGCTGGAGCAGAGAGGCCAAGTGTTTTGCCAGTTTATACGTTGGTGAGCCAGGAGCGCTAACGATCGGTCTCAGTGGAACGTTGTTCTTATGGATCTTGGGTAATCCATACAGCCGAGGTGGTAGGGCTTCTGCGTTGCGCAGGTTTCTCTGTATGTCTGCCGGCAGAGAAGACGCCTTGATTAGTCGATTCGTATTCCGAGTGATACGCTGCGTCGAATCTGCGCTTAGTTTTCGGTACGTCGTCGGATCTAATAGTTCTCGGACCTTTTGCTCATAATCTTCGCTCTTCATTACGACGGTCGCATTCTCCTTATCGGCAGGCAGTACCAATATACTCTTGTCGGCGTTGAGATTCTTAATGGACTGTACCTCTTCTTTCTTCAGGTTGCCAGCTGGTGGTTTTGCTCGGCGCAGTATTCTGGATGTTTCAGTGCGTGTTTCCTCTGCCCTTTCACAAGGAAGGGTCCGAATGGCTGCTTCGGTGTTGGCAACGATGTCCTCCATAGGTATAGTTTTCGGGATGATAGCGAAATTCCCTCCTTTTTGAAGAACAGACACTTCCTCTTCGGTCAATTGTCGTTCAGTGAGGTTGACCACTGTGTGTGACATGTCGGGAATCGCCTTGTCGGTCTGATTCCGGCATCTTTCAAACTTTTTCTTCTGCTGCTCGGTGCAGCGCTCGATTTCGTTCTGCATTCTCCTGTGAGTGATGCTGTCGATCTTGTCCCAGTCGTCTCGATGCATTCTGCTACTTAGTTGATAGAAAATGTCCAGAAGTTCCTGATCCAATCTTGCCAAGTCTCTCCGTGTTGTATGTATTCGCTCACGAAGAAAAGCTCGTTCCATTCTGTCGTAGATACGATGTGCTTGGGCGGTGGTGAATAGGCGCTTACATCACAAGAACTTCGGTGTAGCACATTCATCTCGGCACCGTGACAGATAGGCGAGAAAGGACATCAGTCGCGCTTTCTTCTTACGTCGTTGGTCAAGGCGTCGGTACAATCTGCAAATCTCCTCCCCGTAGAGGCGTAATAAAAAATTATTAAGGTTTTCGTGGCCACTTGTTGACAAACTGCCTATTGGCTTCTGTCTCGGGTTTTTCGGCCGACGTTCATCTAATGATTTTTCTGACGTTTCGCCAGCACGAGTGGCTGGCATTGTCAAAGCTTCACCCTCCATTGCCGGTGGTAAACTGGAGCCGAGCTTGCGGCCGCAGACTATATATACCTGGCGCACCAACGTTCGAGGGCTTCTCCGCGGTCATTTCCGGTGCGGTTCTCCTCTTGCTACCTGCGACGGTCGTTCGCTGCAGTACGGGAAGCCAGGATCCGTTTACCTTAAGACTTTCCTCTTTCTTGTTGAAACTGTTCGCGTGTTTTTGTATTTCCACAGCTTCTCTGAACAAGCGCATGTGATAGTGCTTCTCTGCAGCCAGAACTTCCGTGTCGGCGAATTTTATTACGTGGTCGGTCTCATTCAGTGCGTGCTCTGCCACGGCCGATTTCTCCACCTGCCCCAACCTGCAATGTCGCTTATGCTCTTTGATCCTGGTGTTAGTGGATCGTCCAGTCATTCCGACATAAACTTTTCCGCGTGTCCATGGTATACGGTATATTCCCGACCTAGCAAGTGGGTCTCTTTTCTCCTTCGCCGATCTAAGACACTCTTTGATCTTCCTCGTCTGTTTGAAAATCGTCTTTACGCCATGTTTGCACAATATACGGCCGATTCTGTCCGTCACTCGGGAATGTATGGCAGAAAGGCCGTACCTGACATTTCTTTTTCTGGTTCCTTACTTCGCCAAGTGATTAGCTCTGTTACACTTCTAATGTAATTTGTGGAGTACCCATTGTTCCTGAGAACGGTTTCCATGTGTTGCATTTCTCTTTTAAGGTGTTGCGGCCCACATACTAGACATGCTCTCGTTACGAGCGTACTAATCATGCCTCTTTTCTGGCTCGGGTGGTGGTTTGAAAGTTTGCGCAGGTATCGGTCCGTGTGTGTCGGTTTTCGATACACGCTGTGTCCAAGGTTTCCGCCGTCCCTTGTGACCAGCACATCTAGAAATGGCAGTTTCTTGTCCTTTTCTACTTCCATGGTAAATGTTACGTTGGCATGGAGGCTGTTCAAGTGTCTTAGGAAGTCACCGAGCTGTTCTTCGCCATGGCTCCACACCACGAAAGTATCATCGACGTACCTGTACCACACCTTAGGTTTGCAAGTCACCGAGTCCAGTGCCTGTGCTTCGAATTGGTCCATGAAGAAGTTGGCCACCACCGGACTGAGAGGACTACCCATGGCGACGCCTTCCAGCTGTTCGTAGAAATCGCCATTCCACGTGAAATAGCTCGCGGTGAGACATGCATGGAAGACATGCATGGCGGACATACAGAGAAACCTGCGCAACACAGAAGCCCTACCACCTCGGCTGTATGGATTAGCCAACATCCATAGGAACAACGTTCCACTGAGACCGATCGTTAGCGCTCCTGGCTCACCAACGTATAAACTGGCAAAACACTTGGCCTCTCTGCTCCAGCCACACGTGGGGAAGACCGACGCATACATTAAGGACTCAGGACATTTCATTGAGAAGCTGAAGAAACTGAAACTTGCACCAAACGACATCCTGGTCAGCTCTGATGTTGTTTCGATATTTACGAAAGTGCCACTCAGTGACGCTCTGGAGCACATCGGTTCCATGTTCCCGCAAGATCAGAAAAGCTCCTCCATGCATGTCTCACCTCGAGCTATTTCACGAGGAATGGCGATTTCTACGAACAGCTGGAAGGCGTCGCCATGGGTAGTCCTCTCAGTCCAGTGGTGGCCAACTTCTTCATGGAACAATTCCAAGCACAGGCACTGGACTCGGCGACTTGCAAACCTAAGGTGTGGTACAGGTACGTCGCTGATACTTTCGTGGTGTGGAGCCATGGCAAAGAACAGCTCGGTGACTTCCTAAGACACTTGAACAGCCTCCATGCCAACATAACATTTACCATGGAAGTAGAAAGGGACAAGAAACTGCCATTTCTAGATGTGCTGGTCACAAGGGTCGGCGAAAACCTGGGACACAGCGTGTATCGAAAACCGACACACACGGACCGATACCTGCACAAACTTTCAAACCACCACCCGAGCCCGAAAAGAGGCACGATTAGTACGCTCGTAACGAGAGCAGGACGAATATGTGAGCCGCAACACCTCAAAAGAGAAATGCAACACCTGGAAACTGTTCTGAGGAGCAATGAGTACTGCACAAATTACATTAGAAGTTTAACAGAACTAAACACTAGGCGAAGTAAGGAACCAGAAAAAGAAATGTCGGGTAGTGCCTTTCTGCCATACATTCCCGAGTGACGGACAGAATCGGCCGTATATTGTGCAAACATGGCGCAAAGACGATTTTCAAACTGACGAGGAAGATCAAAGAGTGTCTTAGATCGGCGAATATACCGTATACCACGCACACGCGGAAAAGTTTATGTCGGAATGACTGCACGATCCACTAACACCAGGATCAAAGAGCATAAGCGACATTGCAGGTTGGGGCAGGTGGAGAAATCGGCCGTGGCAGAGCACGCACTGAATGAGACCGCCCACATAATAAAATTCGCCGACACGGAAGTTCTGGCTGCAGAGAAGCACTATCACACGCGCTTATTCAGAGAAGCTGTAGAAATACAAAAACACGCGAACAGTTTCAACAAGAAAGAGGAAAGCCTTAAGGTAAACGGATCCTGGCTTCCCGTACTGCAGCGAACGACCGTCGCAGGTAGCAAGAGGAGAACCGCACCGGAAATGACCGCGGAGAAGTCCTCGGACGTTGGCGCGCCAGGTATATATAGTCGTAACGAGAGCAGGACGAATATGTGAGCCGCAACACCTCAGAAGAGAAGTGCAACACCTGGAAACTGTTCTGAGGAACAATGAGTACTCCACAAATTACATTAGGAGTGTAACAGAGCTAAACACTAGGCTCCAGTTCACCACCGGCAATGGAGGGTGAAGCTTTGACGATGCCAGCCACTCGTGCTGGCGAAACGTCAGAAAAATCATTCGATGAACGTCAGCCGAAGAACGCGAGAAAGAAGCCAATAGGCAGTTTGTCAAGAAGTGGCCACGAAAGCCTTAACAATTTTGTATTCGTTTAGTTGTTGCAACAACGTTATTCTCAATCCAGTTATTTACTTTCCGCAAAATTTGGGTTTTATTGATACGATAGGTACAAACCTAACCTCTATCTGTTTCATAATAGTCGTTCAAAATCGCTCCAACTGTAGTTCGATGAGCAACGCAGCTCATATCCTGCAGTGAACCTTATAAAATGTATGCGATATTGCAACTAATTTCAGTCGATATACTGTCGTGCGTAGAATAATAGACAGACGAGCCAAAGACTTATATAAATCGATAGTACATTCAGTTACACATCCTAAAGATTCTAAACACGCAGTAATTTACGGATAAAAAGCAAGTGTCACATCGCTTGCTGTGAAAAAGTGCATCAAAAATAATGAGCAAAATCACAATATTGAGTACAATATTGTGCGTTACATATGTTGATCCTACGACCCCTGTGTTCCTGGCTTTAGACTGCGTTGTCTGCCTAGGGCGCTGGCCTACGCTGAATAGAAATTCGATGCCCCTGGCTTTGTTATGCAACATCACTCTGCGAGTGATTTGGCGCCCTGCACAGAACATTGACTGGAACCCCTGATCACTGGCGGTAATGCAGGCCTCGTGTAATTGGATCAGCGACACGCGCGTTCCGGATTAACGCTATGTTGCTAGACTCCTGCCTGATCACGACCTCGGCGATAATTTCATTAACGGAGTACAATACCCCGTCGCTTCTAGCTATTTACAGCGACAAAAAATAGAGGATGAAACTTTACATATTTCAACAGCTCGTTAGATAAAATATGGGCTGAAAGGAACGTGACACTCCACGAATCTGACGGTAGCGCCTGTTCTGACTACATGGTGCAAATTCTCATGTTTGCGATGATTCCTTCTTTTTGAATTAAATAGCAGAATCCGCAGTCATCACCACATTTTATTTGCACATATCAACACTTTCGGCTTGCGGTGGAGCGGGGTCGTTCTGCCGTCTCCTTACTCTTCTCTCTCTCTCTCTCTCTCTCTCTCTCTCTCTCTCTCTCTCTCTCTCTCTCTCTCTCTCTCTGTCACTTTCACCCTGCCGTGGTGGCCGAGCGGTTTAGACGCTTCAGTCCGGAACCGCGCGACTGCTACGGTCGCAGACTCGAATCCTGCCTCGCGCATGGATGTGTGTGACGTCCTTAGGTAAGTTAGGTTTAAGTAGTTCTAAGTTCTAGGGGACTGATGACCTCAGATGTTAATTCCCATAGTGCTCAGAGCCACTTGAAACTGTCACTTTCATCGAACGGTTCACCTACAGTTCTTCCTTCCGACGTCCCTTCACTCTGCAGTAGTAGATACACGATAGGCAGTGTAAAGCAGCATTGATGAAACCACTACCTAATACCTACCACAAAGGGGCCGCATAACTCAAGTTGCAAATCAGTTCCTGTAAGTTCATTTTCACAAATTTCGGGCGGTAGGAGAATGCAGTGTAATTGCAGTGAGGATTTGAAATTCTATTAACGTCTTTATATTCATAAGGAAGCACATGAAATGTCTATCAAGTCCGTCACCCACCTACATAGGGAGAAATGATCATCACGATAAAATAAGACGGAACCGCGCTGCTGCTACGGTCGCAGGTTCGAATCCTGCGTCGGGCATGAATGTGTGTGATGTCCTTAGGTTAGTTTAAGTAGTTCTAAGTCTAGGGGACTGATGACCTCAGATGTTAAGTCCCATAGTGCTCAGAGCCATTTGAACCATTTTTGATAAAATAAGAGAAATCAGGGCTCTCACAGAAAAATTTAAGTCCTGGATTTTCCCGCCCGTCTTTCGAGATTGCAACAGTAGAGAGACAGCTTGAAGGTGGTTTATTGAACCTTCTCCCAGGGACTTTATACTGAATAGCAGAGTAATCACGTAGATGTAGATGTAGATGCACCCGAAGGAAAAATTATAAAACTGTATGACAGTTCTGCAATGTGGGCTGCATAACATCAGGCGAAATCTCTCATCAGGACCTCATAGTTGGCGGGCGATACTATTTTCTGCGCATCTGTATGTGCTCTCCATGCACACAGAACTGAAAAGAGCGAATTGATGTAATCGATAGGAATACTAGAGACACTGTCGAACACATATGAGCAAAGCTTTATTAGATTTTCACAGTGCTTTCCATTTCTTTACCGATCGGAACTTACTTTCCGAATATCCCTCATAGGTAGTCGTTTTTCCCTCGCTGTATTTGGGAGTGGAACAGGAAAGGAAATGACTAGTAGTGGTACACGGTACCCTCCACCACACACCATACTGTGACTTGCGGAATATCTATGTAGATGAGCTCATATTGCCAAGTTATTTGTAGACCTGACTCGATTTTTATACACGTCTGGCAAGAATATTCACTTGTCGCCATTGAATTTAATTCAGTGCCCGATTGGGCCCGATGTCCGAATTTCCATTTCATTTCATCAAATATATGTACAGCTGAAGAGCAGTGAATATAAATATATTCAACGTGACGGCCACTGTCTCTCCCGAACTCTTGAGGTAATCAGCGTGTGGCTGCGAGCAGTGAATATGGGAAAGAGGGGGCGCTAAGAAAGTACTGTTCGACGATCTGGGAATTTTGTTTTGATGGGAAGCTGCCTAGGATAACTGAAGCGATTAAAGTGACCACTCAGGTAAAGGAGGAAACCCGCGTTCGTCAGTTCGGCACAAATTTTCTCTAGCCATTGAATTCATTTCAGTGCCAGATTGCACTGCAACTGATGTCGGAATTTCTGTTTCATTTCATCATAACTTGATTTTGTAATCACAAAAATAACATTATGTACCTTTCAACCAGGGAAGTTTCATTTCGTTTTCTTCGCGCATTGCAGATGCTTCACTTTTTGGTCAGTCAGTGTATTAAGGAAAAAAGGACATGTGTGTAATGGTTACATCAGTAGTCACGCTCAGCTACGAAAGTAACGAGTGACGAATATTTTGTAACACGTATGCTAGTTGGTAATACCTAGTACATACGGTACCAAGATTAGTCGTTGCTTTTACAGCTCCACATCGCATACAGGCGTGCCAAATACCAAGCGCAGCGCACGCGCCTCCACCGGCAGCCTCGCCGCCAGCCGCCCGCTGCGGCGTCCCGCGGTCAGGGACCCCGTGCACTGCCAGGCCGGAGCGGACCACCTGCCGCCCACCGCGGGTATCGATCCCGCGGCCCACCATCGCAGCCGCTAATAGCCGAGCGTCGTCATTACTGGTCGGCAGCAAGTGCTGTAAACTGCGGTCGCCCCGACAGCAGGGGCAGTGGCGGGGTAGGGCGGCGTGGGCCCAGCTTTAATGGGCTGTTTACGCACCCCACAGGGAGTCCCGGCCACGCCTGGGCGGCACACTCTCAGCGCCGTACTGCGTCGTAGGCAGCGGTCGTGATCGCGTCGTAGTGCTCCCGACATTGCACAGCTATTATGATAGCGCCAGGAGATTAGCTTCGTAAAAGTAATGTCTACATTTCGTATTGCATTTGCTGGGTTTTTCTATAAGATTTGCACTTCTTCTTCTTCCTTAGCGGACTTATCGCAATATACAGTGCGTTTAAAATAAGTTGTGACATTTGACGTTTCGGTCCGGAGCAAATGAAGGGAAACGTAGCTGCCGGAGCGTGCTAAACGCCCCAGCTGGCGACGATAATCCCACGCCTACCTTTACGATATTGCACTGCCTGTGTTATTCCGAATTATGATGTAAAGTTCCTTCGGACAATCACTGCGGGGACTACAGCTGTCTAAAACACATTAAAAGTATTCGCAGTTGCGAATATAGACTACCATCAACTGTATAATGGAATAACGACAATGAAAGTTTATGACAGATGGGACTCGAACCCGGATATCCACCTTGTCGCAAGCGGTCGCCTTATCATCTGGATATCCGTATGCGGATCACGGCCGGACCCAAACTTCCATATGTCGTCAATCATGCGTCTACATCCTGTACTCCCGTCCCGCCGAAGATTCGAGTCCTTCCTCGGGCATTTGTGTGTGTGTGTGTGTGTGTGTGTGTGTTTGTGTGTGTGTGTGTGTGTTGTTGTTGTTGTTGTTAACATAAGTTAGTTTAAGTAGCATGTGGTCCGCCCGGTAGCTGTTCGATATTCTCCACTCAGGGACTGGGTGTTGTGCTGTTTTCATCATTGGCTGGCTCTGAGCACTATGGGACTTAACTTCTTAGGTCATCAGTCCACTAGAACATAAAACTACTTAAACCTAACTAACCTAAGGACATCACACATCCATGCCCGAGGCAGGATTCGAACCTGCGACCGTAGTGGTCGCACGGTTCCAGACTGAAGCGCCTAGAACCGCTAGGCCACTTCAGCCGGCTTTCATCATCATTAAGCCGACAAGGTAACTCAGCATGTTCGGTCAGAGAGCTGCTGGGTCTCTGTAATAAAAAAACTGAGTGGAAGGATCAACAAACGAACTTGAACGGATGTCATGTGACGTCCACAACGACCAAATACAACGATCAATAACGAACAAAATGCACCAAAAAAAAGGTCATCGCGACAGACTGTCAAATCCTAAGGGCCCGGGTTCCATTACCGTTTGGGTCAGAGGTCTTCTCCGCTCAGGGACTGGATGTCGTGTTGTCCTAATCATCATCATTTCATCCCCATCGACGCGCAAGTCGCCTAAGTGGCATCAAATCGAAAGACTTGCACCCGGCGAACGGACTACCCAACGGGAGCCCTAGTCACACGATATTTACATTTAGTAGTGTGTGAGTCTAGGGACCGATGACCTCGGCAGTTTGGTTCCTTAGGGGACACACACATTTTTAAGATCCTGTACTCGTTCATTCATTATGTACGTCCCCGTAAAGGCGAGGCATTTTACTTGAAAGACTTCTGCCCCGTTTCGGCGGATACATGCTATACTGCAGTGACTGTGTTACTGCTTGCATGACCGAATGATCTTTGTATTGTAATTGGGAATAACACAAGTACTGCAATATCGTATTTATCCGCCGACACCCGGCAAGGGACTGTCAAATAAAATGTCTCCCCCGTTGGATGTAAGAGTACAGGATGTAGACACGAGGTTGACGACATGTGGAAGTTTTGCGCTGGTCATGAGTGTACGCCTGCCTTTGGTCGCGGCCGTTAACTGGCCGCCAGGCAAACATTATTTCACTTAAGTAAATACGACAATATTGAACACGGCAGTGAAATCAAATGGTTCAAATGGCTCTGAGCACTATGGGACTCAACTGCTGTGGTCATCAGTCCCCTAGAACTTAGAACTAATTAAACCTAACTAACCTAAGGACATCACACACATCCATGCCCGAGGCAGGATTCGAACCTGCGACCATAGCAGCACCGCGGCTCCGGACTGGAGCGCCTAGAACCGCACGACCACCGCGGCCGGCAGGCAGTGAAATCAATTAATATTTTATACATACACTAACGGTGTAAGTGGAGTGACCCTAAAGGATGGATAGTCACTGTCCTCGTCCTCGAACCCGGAAATGGTAACGGAGTTAGTCGTTCACTACTCCCTGTCTCCTCAACTACCTTGTTGGCAAGGCTAACAACTCGAGGTCAGTCGTCTGCGGTAACATTTGTTGTGGCTTCTTTTGTCAGCATTTCAGCCTTACTAAGTGTCGAATTACCTTTCACCTGAGCCCATATATTCCGATTCAGCTAAGCGTGGTTACAGAGAAAGCCAGATAACACTATGTCCTTCAGCGTGAGCTAGTTCGTCGACCTGGAAGCGTGGTGATTTTGGCTTGTACCGCGCTACAAGTTCGATTGACTACACGTTATACATGACAGCATCAACTTTATCCGATTGAAAATTTCTTTGCAACTGGAGAAAAATACCTGCTTTCTTCCATTGATCTACTGGAGCTTTATCTATCACCAGAAAGTGGCATGGTACATTGTCCATTACTGTTGTCGAATTAGCAGGAATATATTACAGGAGAATATGAAAACCACTCTGTGCAAACTTTGTCTTTCATTCCCTCATGACACTCACTTTGCTCCCTGGAACCAAACAGCAATAAGCAGTTTGCAATTAAGTAGAGCCGTGGAGGACAATTACGCTGACACCCTTGCGTAACAGTGCTCTCCTCCTTACTCGTACTGTGCGAGCCTTTCACTAACTTGTCAGTGTGCGACACGCATTAACCCACGTCTCGTCCGGCCACACAATGTCTTCGAACGAAATTCTCCTCTCGGTACGCAAATATTGGCATTTCTAGACCACTGAGTCACTTTCACTTCTCTCGACGATAAATGTCCAAGACGGAAACTTTTTGTGCCGGCAAGGTCTCGTGAAGGCAATTTCAAAGTGACGACCTACTCCGGTTAAACAGCTCTGCCTCTTTGTGGCAGAAAAGAAGTTTATTTAAAGCAGGGTATTCCTTGCACTGATAATAAGCGTACACATGTCTGCACACTGCAGCATGGTAGAATGCGTCCATCTTGGTTACCCGTAATTGTAACTTCTTTTCTCGTCCGTAGTTTTTATATAGAACGAGATGCAGCGTCTTCCTTCCTCTCCGTCTGCTTCCCAAACCTCAGCACAGCTGTTGCGTCCTTGTAACATCTAAAATCGGACCGCCACTATTGCACTCGAGTTCCGAATAACTGCGTGCAGAGTACACAAATTCATGGTCTCGTACCACTTCCAAGGCTCCATGTCTTCACAGTCAGTGAATGTGTTCTTGGACGCTCTTTTTCTATAGGTAATCCAGTGTTCAGACACGCTGTACTGTTGTTATTAAAGCAATGTCATCACAAAAAAACTGGTTCGCAACACCTGATCACTGCGGAACACGTCATCGCCAAAAATTCCACTTCACAGCGAGAGCTGACGAGCGTAGATGAATCTACTGTGCGACTACACGTGGGCTGTTTATTCACTGCATGGTAACAGGGGCGCTTTACCAATCAAACCGCAAACGGCGTTGTAGGGTAAGCCGGCTTACCATTGGTGTTACCTGGTTAATGTCGATAAAACCTATCCGCTGGGCCAAAAGTCAAAAGTCGCAATTAATTTTAAACACACTAATAGGATCAAGAACAATCTATCTTCGCTTCACACTGTCTTTTGCCTGGTCAGTATGGCGACTCGCTGAGGACTGTACGGAGGACATCTAGCCAATGTTGCCTCTGTTTCCCAATAGTTTGCAGTCGACTTTCAACGAAAATCCGCGTTTTCCTATTGTGCTCGAAGTACTCGAATATGTCCACACCACCGTAGACAGGCTTTCCCTCATCTTCTCAGTGATACGTGCCATTTAGTACCAACTGCATATTTCGTCAATAATCACACAGCCGCGAAGTGTGGGGCCAGATGCTCACTGACGTATTTTGTTTTCCATTACAACAAGTCGTTGCTCTGCTCCTCTCGTTGCGAGCCAACATTCCTCACCGTACAAGGCAACTGGGCAGATTAGAGTACCGTATTTTTGCGGCTTGAGTCGGCCCAGGAAACATACCCGATACGAAGTGTTCGTTACTCGTTAATTTCGTTTCTGAACGCTATTATTGATGTTGTAATAACACGCCTCACATGTAGTACCATATCGAGTTGTAGGTATTACGTGAACGGGATCACTTTCCAGAACAGATTTTCGTCTTCTGCATACTGACTAACAGTTAATATAGCTGTGCTGGCATTACTCATAAAAACCTAAGTTGCAAGAGCTGAACTCGCTATCGTACCAGAATACTTCCAAACTGAATCGCCAATCCACTGCCGCACTTACACCACTGCAGGTAGACGCAGCAACTCTGTCGTACTTAAGCCGAGCTCGCGCTGGTAAGGCACGTCCACTTACGGTCATCAAGTGCAGTAACTGTATTTCAACCATTTACTGATCGTTCTGAAAACTACCATTTAACGTTCGGATTGTCGGAGACACCAGCAATTTACTGCGGAAATAGAAACTTGTGAAAAGGATTTTAAGTGTTAAAAACACTTAGAGCTCCACCCGAGTTGGACACGAATTGAATGTGCCGAAAGTAATCATTTCGAGTGACAAGCTGTATTCGCTACTCCGTGTCATCAATGACTTACTCCGCTGAGAGTAAGAAATGTGATGAATGCGAAAACTGCGGCGTAGTTCTTGAGCTCTATAACCGGCGAGTTAAACTGACGATGAACACGAAATATTATGTATTTCGGGAATAACTGGCTTGGCTTCTTATTCTCAAGACCGTATTCGGTTCGAATCTCTGAATTGCTCCAGTGTTGTTCAGTAGCATGCAGGTTCTGAATAATTACTAAAATTCGTAGCATCTCAGAGAGATGGTTAAACATACGTCGTACAAGCCAGTTATTCGCATTCTCACTTGCACTCCTATAGCAAACCCTTTCAGCAACATAATAAGGGTGTTATTTGAACAAAATAAAAAAAAAACGTGACATAAAGTTTCATCAAATGTGAGTTTTATTCTCACTGAACTAAACTTACATTCATGCATAAGACCAAATAGATCGCAGCTAGGAGGAGGAAATGTAAAAATAAAAGTAACAAGTGAAGTATATCAGACAAAAGACGAATAAACGATAACATTTTATATACTGGTAACTCCAGCTTACATATTATGACTGCATGTCTTATACACCCGTACAAGTGTTTTGTCTTTATCACAAATAACACATTTATAGACAATTATATTTGCTCTAAAATAAAATAGTTTTATTAAAACAAAAAATCGAGAAAATTATTAAAATGTCGTTATAGTAACTAAGTCTTTGCGCTAACTTTCTTTCATCTTTGTTACTTAAATAATAGATACGCAAGCAATACAGCCATCTCAGTTAATACCGACCCATCAGGGCAATTAAATGAATGTATTAGATGGAATGACAGAGTTCGTCTGCCACTAGAATTAATAGTTGGGGGCAATTGATAATTGTTTCTTTTTTCGTAGCGGCGAGTGCCCCTTGGATATGCACTGTATTGTATTGTATTGTAATGTATTGAACAGGGGATCTAGAAACGACGGAGAGGCTTCGTTCCGCCGTAGCCCTCAGTGGTTCACAACCCCACAACAGGCCACAGCATTCCTCCCACTCCATCGCCGACCCACACCGAACCCAGGGTTATTGTACGGTTCGGCCTCCAGTGGACACCCCCCCCCCCCCCCCCTCCCACCGGGAACGTCCATACCGGACTAGTTTAAATACAAATGCCCAAATGTTTGCGTGGTAAAATAATTATGTTGTACGCTTACGTGGAAATGGTGTTTGCACACAGTGTAACTGAGGCGGAATAAGGGGAACCAGCCCGCATTCGCCGAGGCAGATGGAAAACCACCTTAAAAAACATCCACATGTTGGCTGGCACACCGGACTTCGACACTAATACGCCGGGCTGATTCGTGCCGGCGACCGGCATGCCTTCCCCTCGGGAAGCAGCGCTATAGACCGTGCAGCTAGTCGGACAGGCTTGGACACGCGTTAGTTGTGGCAAAAGCCGTTTTATGTTCCCTGTGAGGCCAGGTGAGCGAACCGGCAAGCGTGCCGGCAAGCGTAATTGTGGCAAAAGCCGTTTTACGTTCCCTGTGAGGCCAGGTGAGCGAACTGGCAACCCTCAGGTCATTCTCCGGCGTCTGGCTTTGCGCTACAGACAAAGAGAGCGGACAGCAATACAATAAGCGAAAGTCAAAAATTTTGATAGGGTTTTCCTATAGATTATTTTTTATAATTTCCCAGCAACCACTGCATTAAGCAGTCTCTCATGTTATCGTACAACGATGAACTTATCTCGTCTGTTGTTGTGAGATGCTTTGCGACACGCATAGGTGCTTTTCGCGGTCCACCCTCTGCCTGCCCACCATACTACCCTCAGCCATCACGGAGGCTTTTGCAGAAGCACCTTCACTGCAGTCTACAACCGAAACGAAGCAGGCGACTCGCCTGACATCTGCTGCCATCTAACGGAACTAAGGCCAGAACACGACACAGTGACTTAGGAGGGAGGGGGCGGGAGGCTGCTTCCTTTCTATACGTGTTACTCTGTGGTTACACTGTCGGACATGTTGTCCTGTTTGGGTGGCAGTGGCTATTTACGAGTTCATGATGTCGCGTGTGACAGTCTGGCGCCTACTTAAAGTATTGCTGTGGGAAGAGGAGCATTTTCCATCTCTCTGGCGCCAGCGCACCGTGAGAACCAAAAACCTGCCACGGCGGTTCTGACCTGCGACGACCTCCGCGTGAGGGAGAATATCGCGGCGAAGTGGAAGACCGCCTTGGATGTCAGAACTTGCTGTGGGAGTGTGCATAGCTTTTCACGGCAAGCTTTATTTCGCTCCTAGAACGGATTTGTGGTGCAATGTTATAATTACTCCATTGGTGCGAATTAAGCGAGCTGCTTGACAATATTTGGCGATGCTCATCGTGGAGCAATGTTGTTGAGAGGAAAAGGAAGGGAAAGGAAGACTTTTCATGACATTCAGTGGAGGACTGCCGGAGAGCACAGTCATGGTTTTTCCACCGTCACCAGCAATGTTTCCCCACTCACCTTGATACAAGGGTGGACTTTTAGCGGTCTTAGCAACTGTGCACCTTCGAGCAGACATCACGTCACTCGTTGAACAGCACATCGATGAGTACGAGGGTGGTTTGAAAAGTTCAGTTCTTCGTTAGAAGTGAATCTTCATCCATCAAGAATAATTTTCAGTTTTGGGAAGAGATGGAAGTCAGACGCAGCCGTATCAGGTGAATAAGGGGGATGTGGCAACAATTCATTCCTTAGCTTGCGTAATTTTGCCATGGCGACGGCAGATGTGTGCGGGCGCGCATTGTCTTGTCGCGGCACCCATCATACAGATAATTTCTTCATTTCTAATTCTTCAGTTGAAATGTGATGTATCCTTTCAGATGACATCTGGAAAGCGTGAGCAATTTGACACACTTTCAATCGCTCATCCTCCATGATGATTTTGCGCCCCTTTTGCAATGATTTCTGGAGTAGTGACACATCTTGGCCGACCACTGCGCGGATCATCATCTAAACTCTCCTGACAAAATTTAAATTCATTTGTCCACTTGGCGACAGCTGAATATGAAGGAGCAGAATCCCCTAGTGTATTCTGGAAATCGGTATGAGTGTCCTTTGCTTTCATATCTTCCTTTACCCCAAGTACTTAATCACTGCTTGAATCTCGATTTTTTTCCATCTTCACGAATCACTACGCGGGAACAAGAACCCGAGCCATGTCACCGCCACAGCTCTCTTCCAAGAGCACTGACGTGGCACTTGTTTACAGGCAATAGTCCAATGAATATCACGTGAACAACTCGTAGCGCTAGCGCTGACCTCTCGAGGTGATTCCGAGAACTTTTCAAACCACCCTCGTATATCTGCAGCCCGTGATTGTCAGGGATGTTATTTTGAGGAGCTTAGTCTTCACTACAGCGAGTCCATCTGACCTGCAGCACTTGCATTTCGGCTGGTGTGTGTCGTATTGAACGTCCAGCTAGAGGTTCACAATATCTGTCAATTCAACACATATTAATCAGATAGTGTTTATTGCGATTATATTTTGGGAGACTCCATATTAACTTGGTCACCCCATTCCCCTTTTAACAATTTTGCCTGTCATTAGTATCATCTGCGACCGTGAATTTTGTATCGTGTGTGTTTTTCATTTTTTACAGATGTTTTATATACGTATTTCCTACTTTATATTATAATAAATTCAGTCTGAGGAAAACAATATTTTATTTCAGTAGCTTGTTCTTCTTTATCATTTATGAATTTATTAATTCTCCTGTGACTTGGGGATACATCAGGAGGGTAGGATTCCTGTACTGAAATACCCAAAGAACTGCTGGATGCCACAGTTTGATTGTTAGCGCTGTTTAGTCCATCGCGTAGATACTGTCCTGGAGACCCTTAAGGGTGGTTCTGACATTGGCGGGAGATTCCGGGTCAGATGTCGCAGTAATGTTAGTTGTACTTCACCTCTTACTATTTGCGAACCATTGTGGGTACATTGTAAACGCGTGGGAAAGAAGACAGTCGAGTAACGGTACGCTCAGAGTCCGATGAGGGTAACGAACAAAAGGGAAACGAAATCTATTGGCTGAGCCTGGGTGAGACACGAAATGCATGTGAGGAAGAAAAAAAACGAGTAACGAAACTTTCAGGTAGTAACGAAAATTTTCAGATAGTAACAAAACGTTACCTCCAACCTCGTAGAACATTCGTTACTCAGTAACGAATGCATTCGACAAGCAACAGCCATATGTTAAATGTGATAAAAGCGAAGGGTGAGCTCATAAGACAGTGTGCATGTTCAACACATTTAGCAAAGCTAAAGCGGCGAACATCAGCCCTCTCTTGTTAGTTTTGTTATTGTACCAATGATGGCATTTAATCAGTGTCAGTTGATATGACTATAAGCTGCTGCGATCTCTACTTGCAGGTTCAATACTACAGTAGGCTGCGAGCCAACATTTCCAGACTGTTCTGAAACTACTACTCTACCTTTAGAGAGAATGTAAAAGGCAGTTATTAGTTCAAGAAACACAAAATATTATCAGTAAATAGTGCAGTACATACTGGTTCCAATGCCACAATGCGCTGTCGAATATGTTAGTGGCTAATGGAAAAATGTATGAGTTAATAGACTCATGATCAGGCCGGCTATAATTAAACGTGAGAGTGCCCCCATGACAAACTACAATGAAACTTCATGGAAACATTGTAAGAACATGCGAAAGAGAAATAACGAATATCCTATTGAAAGAAAGACGTTTTAATTTCCACACTAGAGGGGTAGGATTTGTGAATTGCATATCCTGTTTACGTTCAAGGTTACAAAAGTTACATAATATTATGGCCAATGTATCCACGACAGGCTGTAACCGCACTAGACATACCATTTCACAATTGTTCACTGCACTTATCCAATGGCTGTCATGGAACGTCCAGCTGTCGTGACACAGCTCGTGCAGTGCCTGAAGTTTGAACATTGCATTCAGAATTCTGACCCATGGCAACAGTACCTTCTTCAGCAATTTTTGCCGCAATTGGCCGTCGGCCTCTCCGAGGTGCAATTCCCAAATCGCCGGTTAATTCGAACTTCCGAATCATGGTCTTCAGCTCCGGTGCGGAGAGAGGACCTCTCCTTCTACCTTTAATGTGTCGATACTCGCGAAGATGAGCAGTACTATTGCTGGTGTTTGAATAAAACAGCTTTATAAGTAAAGCCCTGCTGACCTTCTCCAGACCCATGTTGACAGTCTGCAAATGTAATGCACACTAATGTTGGTGTTTCATCCCGACGTCACCGTATCAGTACCGGAGCTTATCGGCAAGCCGTGACACAAACACTACTAACAACGCGAATCCTGCAGCAAACAGTTTGAACATCATTCCTATAAAGTGTGGTAAAATAGTTTTCCGTCTACACTCGTCAAGTACCAAAAGTTTAGCTATACCTCTCCTTTAAGTTTACACTGACGGAAAATAAAACCGCAGAACCAAAAGATAATTAACGTACAGTAATGAAATTTCGGGAATACATTTGTCTAGGTAACATTTTTAAGAGATTAATATAGCAATATGACAGGTTAATATAAGCGCGACATAAGCCATTACATATGTGAAATACTGGTACACTGATAACCGGTATAACGGCCAGAATTTTAAATGTAAGCATGCAAACGTGCATGAATTGTGTTAACAGGTGTCGCATGTCAGTTTGTGTGATGGAATTCCATGCCTGTTGCCCTTGGTCGGTCAATGTAGGGACGGTTTATGCTGTTTGTGGATTTCGTCCGATAATGTCTCATATTTGCTAGATTGCAGACAAGTCTGGTGATCGAGCGCGCCAAGGCAACATGTCGACACTCTGTAGAGCCATGCCGTGTTACAACAGTTGTATGTAGGCCAGCGTTACCCTGCTGAAGGACACCCCCTTTAATGCTGCTCAGGAGTGGCAGCACAAAAGGTCGAATCACCAGATGGAAGTAATTTGAAGTCAACATGAGTGGGATGCACACCAGAGTGCTCCTAAATGCTCCAAACCAGCGAACGAGTACTGTTGGCCGAGAGCAAACCCGACTGGCCAAAGACTTTGTCACAAAAAGCGGCCGAGAGGATAGTGAAGGGCTAGTAACGATATGTTGACACTAGACACCTTTCACCATCTCCGGGGGTTAGAATAGGCCCGAGGTCTTCCTGCCTGTCGTAAGAGGCGACTAAAAGGAGTCCATCCCCCGCAAGGGGGTAGTTAGGGCCTGCGTCCGAAGACGGACGGTCCCACGACCTATATTTGTGGGCTTTTTGGTTTTTCACTTCTCGTTTCTTCCTTCTTTGGTTGGTTCCTTTCTTTGTTCTTCTCCATCTCACTGTCTTCCTTACTCTTTCCCTTGCCTTCTTCTCCTTGCCTTCTTCCTCTTGCCTTCTCTCGTCTCCGCCTCGGCGTTTGAGACAGTCTGTCCTCTCTCTCCCTCTCTCTCTTCTTTTTCTTCGTCTTCCTTCCTCCCTGCGCGCGCCTGAAGGCCGACGCACGCGTTCGCACGCGTAGCCGGCGACGGGGTAACGCGTAATTCCCCGCCCTGGGTAGACAAGTAAGGCACGCACGTACCCCCTGGTAAAGGCCAGGCCCAGGGAGGGGTGATTTCCTGAGCTGATACCTTCTGACCATGCCGATTGGTCCCTCCGTCTGTTTCTCGGGAGGTGTGACCTGAGGTGTAAACATTCACCTAAGGCGGGAGTGCCCTCTGAGAGGGTCCCCTTAAGGAAGGAGCGCGCCATCGGAGACGCTGGCAATCATGGGGGATTCCTCCGCAATGGATTTCTCTTCTTCTCTCTCGACTTCTGCCCACAAACGGAAACATGACCAGCCCCCAGTGACGAAAGTACTACCGCCTACCCCACAGTTCCTCGTCGTTTCTCGATCTGAGGATGGAAAGGATTTTTCCTCTGTCAACCCTTTCGTTATCCAGAAGGGCGTAGATGCCATAGCCGGATCTGTCAAATCTTGTACCAGGTTGCGTAATGGTACCTTGTTACTAGAAACTGAGAGCGCCTTTCAGGCACAAAAACTGCTTCGAGCCACACTCCTGTACACGTTCCCTGTCCGGTTGGAGGCTCACCGAACTTTGAATTCGTCTCGTGGTGTGGTCTATACTAGATCCCTCGACGGATTGACTGACGAGGAGATTCAATCTTTCCTCGCTGAGCAGGGCGTGACGGCTGTCCATAGGGTCATGAACAAGGTCAACAATGACCTTGTACCGACCCAGACACTTTTCTTGACCTTTGATAGTGTTAAGCTGCCATCGCGCATCAAGGAGGGCTACGAGGTTATTTCTGTTCGCCCCTATGTCCCGACACCTACGCGCTGCTACCAGTGTCAGCGTTTCAATCACACTCGACAGTCTTGTTCCAATGTGGCTAAATGTGTCACTTGTGGCAGGGATGCCCATGAGGGTGACTGTCCACCTCCGTCTCCTCGTTGTGTGAACTGTCAGGGTGACCATGTCGCATCCTCCCGCGACTGTCCCGTCTATAAGGAAGAACGCTGTATCCAAGAAATTTGGGTCAAAGAGAAAGTGTCCACCTCGGCTGCTCGCAAGCTATTGGCTAGTAGGAAGCCCACGCTGCTCCCAGCGGGGAAATACAGTACTGTCCTCGCCTCTCCTCGGACTACCAGCGAGGTGGCAACCCAGACATGCGATCTGACCTTCAGCACCACGGTCGTCCGTTCGGCCAGTGCTAAGATCGCGCGGTCGACGTCTCTTCTTCCTCCCATCGCCCCACAGACACCAGCCTCTTCATCAGCTTCTGCTAAGACGAAGACCCAGAAGTCAGATGCACGGGCCTTCAAGAAGGAACCGTCCCGTGCAGACTTCCTACGTACCTCGACCTCCCAGCCATCGACCGGTACTTCCACCAAACGACCTTCCAAGAAGGCTCATAGGAAGCACAGTTCTCCTTCTCCGCCACGGCGCATTTCTTCTCCTGCGCCACCCAGCGGTTGCCGCCCCAGGCCGTCATCCGTGTCGCCTGGCCGCACCGCTGGTAGCCGAACATCTGGTCGTTCACCGGCGGAGGAAGCTCCCTCTCCCGGCCATCTTACCAAGATGGCCGATGAACCTATAGAACCAATGGACGATGACTGTCCGCCTACTGATAGCGGCGGCAGTGCTCGCTCGAAGCCAGGCCCTCAGCGGCCTTCGAGGTGACCCCTTCTTTCATCTTCCTTTTCTTCTTACGATGGCACTTATTCACTGGAATATTCGTAGCGTTCGCTCCAAACGAGAGGACTTGCTGCTCCGCTTGCACTGTCCGCTCGTCGTAGCCCTCCAGGAAACGAAGCTACGCCCATGCGATCAAATTGCCTTGGCACACTACACCTCTGTGCATTTTGACCTACCCCCTGTGGTAGGTATCCTGGCTCATGGAGGGGTTATGTTGCTGGTCCGGGATGATATTTACTACGATCCCATCACGTTGCACACCGGCCTGCAGGCAGTTACCATCCGCATTACTCTCCCCACTTTTACATTTTCCATTTGTACCGTTTACACTCCATCGTCGTCTGCCGTTACCAGGGCAGACATGATGCAACTTATTGCTCAGCTACCTGCACCATTTTTGTTAACTGGAGACTTCAATGCCCACCATCCCCTTTGGGGCTCTCCAGCATCCTGTCCGAGGGGCTTCCTGTTAGCAGACCTTGTCAACCAGCTCAATCGTGTCTTCCTCAATACTGGCGCCCCTACTTTTCTTTCGGACACATCTCACACCTATTCCCATTTAGACCTCTCTATATGTACTTCCCAACTTGCACGCCGGTTTGAGTGGTATGCACTTTCTGATACATATTCGAGCGACCACTTCCCGTGTGTTATCCATCTCCTGCAGCATATCCTCTCTCCGTGCTCATCTAGTTGGACCATCTCCAAAGCAGACTGGGGGCTCTTCTCTTCCAGGGCGACCTTTCAGGATCAAACCTTCACAAGCTGCGATCGTCAGGTCGCACACCTCACGGAAGTCATTCTCACTGCTGCTGAATATTCCATCCCTCACCCTACTTCTTCTCCACGTCGCGTACCGGTCCCCTGGTGGACCGCAGCATGTAGAGACGCTTTACGTGCTCGTCGACGTGCTTTACGCACCTTTAAACGCCACCCTACAGTGGCGAATTGTATCAATTATAAACTATTACGTGCACAGTGTCGTCGTATTATTAAAGAAAGCAAGAAAGCCAGCTGGGCTGCTTTCACAAGCACCTTCAACAGTTTTACTCCTTCTTCTGTTGTCTGGGGTAGCCTGCGCCGGCTATCTGGCACTAAGGTCCACACACCAGTTTCTGGCTTGACGGTCGCGAATGACGTCCTTGTGGCCCCTGAGGCTGTCTCCAATGCCTTCGGCCGCTTTTTCGCAGAGGTTTCGATCTCCGCTCATTACCACCCTGCCTTCCTCCCCCGCAAACAGGCAGAGGAGGCTAGGCCACCTAACTTCCGCTCCTCGAATCGTGAAAGTTACACTCCTGGAAATGGAAAAAAGAACACATTGACACCGGTGTGTCAGACCCACCATACTTGCTCCGGACACTGCGAGAGGGCTGTACAAGCAATGATCACACGCACGGCACAGCGGACACACCAGGAACCGCGGTGTTGGCCGTCGAATGGCGCTAGCTGCGCAGCATTTGTGCACCGCCGCCGTCAGTGTCAGCCAGTTTTCCGTGGCATACGGAGCTCCATCGCAGTCTTTAACACTGGTAGCATGCCGCGACAGCGTGGACGTGAACCGTATGTGCAGTTGACGGACTTTGAGCGAGGGCGTATAGTGGGCATGCGGGAGGCCGGGTGGACGTACCGCCGAATTGCTCAACACGTGGGGCGTGAGGTCTCCACAGTACATCGATGTTGTCGCCAGTGGTCGGCGGAAGGTGCACGTGCCCGTCGACCTGGGACCGCACCGCAGTGACGCACGGATGCACCCCAAGACCATAGGATCCTACGCAGTGCCGTAGGGGACCGTACCGCCACTTCCCAGCAAATTAGGGACACTGTTGCTCCTGGGGTATCGGCGAGGACCATTCGCAACCGTCTCCATGAAGCTGGGCTACGGTCCCGCACACCGTTAGGCCGTCTTCCGCTCACGCCCCAACATTGTGCAGCCGGTCTCCAGTGGTGTCGCGACAGGCGTGAATGGAGGGACGAATGGATACGTGTCGTCTTCAGCGATGACAGTCGCTTCTGCCTTGGTGCCAATGATGGTCGTATGCGTGTTTGGCGCCGTGCAGGTGAGCGCCACAATCAGGACTGCATACGACCGAGGCACACAGGGCCAACACCCGGCATCATGGTGTGGGGAGCGATCTCCTACACTGGCCGTACACCACTGGTGATCGTCGAGGGGACACTGAATAGTGCACGGTACATCCAAACCGTCATCGAACCCATCGTTCTACCATTCCTAGACCGGCAAGGGAACTTGCTGTTCCAACAGGACAATGCACGTCCGCATGTATCCCGTGCCACCCAACGTGCTCTAGAAGGTGTAAGTCAACTACCCTGGCCAGCAAGATCTCCGGATCTGTCCCCCATTGAGCATGTTTGGGACTGGATGAAGCGTCGTCTCACGCGGTCTGCACGTCCAGCACGAACGCTGGTCCAACTGAGGCGCCAGGTGGAAATGGCATGGCAAGCCGTTCCACAGGACTACATCCAGCATCTCTACGATCGTCTCCATGGGAGAATAGCAGCCTGCATTGCTGAGAAAGGTGGATATACACTGTACTAGTGCCGACATTGTGCATGCTCTGTTGCCTGTGTCTATGTGCCTGTGGTTCTGTCAGTGTGATCATGTGATGTATCTGACCCCAGGAATGTGTCAATAAAGTTTCCCCTTCCTGGGACAATGAATTCACGGTGTTCTTATTTCAATTTCCAGGAGTGTATAATGCCCCATTCACCATGCGGGAACTCGAAAACGCACTTGGCCGATCACGGCCCTCCGCTCCAGGGCCTGATTCTATTCATATTCAGATGCTGAAGAACCTTTCTCCTGCGGGTAAAGGTTTTCTTCTTCGTACTTACAATCGCATCTGGATTGAGGGTCATGTTCCCGCATGCTGGCGCGAGTCTATTGTTGTCCCGATCCCTAAGCCGGGGAAGGACAAGCACTTGCCTTCCAGTTATCGACCCATCTCGCTTACCAGCTGTGTCTGTAAAGTGATGGAGCGAATGGTTAACTCCCGTTTGGTTTGGCTGCTCGAGTCTCGACGCCTACTTACCAATGTACAATGTGGATTTCGTAGGCGCCGCTCTGCTGTTGACCATCTGGTTACCTTGTCGACCTTCATTATGAATAACTTCTTGCGGAAGCGCCCGCCCGCGGCTGTGTTCTTTGATTTGGAGAAGGCTTACGACACCTGTTGGAGGGCGGGCATTCTCCGCACCATGCATACATGGGGCCTTCGCGGTCGCCTCCCTCTTTTTATTCTTTCCTTTTTAATGGATCGACAGTTCAGGGTACGTGTGGGTTCTGTCCTGTCAGACACCTTTCGCCAGGAGAATGGGGTGCCACAGGGCTCAGTTTTGAGCGTCGCTCTCTTCGCCATAGCGATCAATCCAATAATGGATTGCCACCCAACTGATGTATCAGACTCCCTTTTCGTGGACGATTTTACCATCTATTGCAGCGCGCAGCGTACGTGTTTCCTGGAGCGCCGTCTTCAGCGTTCTCTTGACTGTCTTTACTCCTGGAGTGTCGCCAATGGCTTCCGTTTGGCTGCCGAGAAGACGGTCTGTATTAACTTCTGGCGCTACAAAGAGTTTCTCCCATCGTCCTTAAGACTCGGTCCCGTTGCTCTCCCATTCGTGGAGACAACAAAATTTTTAGGTCTTACATTTGACAGGAAACTTATCTGGTCTCCACATGTGTCATATTTGGCTGCCCGTTGTACCCGTTCTCTAAATGTCCTCTGTGTTCTCAGTGGTATGTCGTGGGGAGCGGATCGAACCGTCCTACTTTGCCTATATCGGTCGATCGTCCGCTCCAAGCTGGATTATGGGAGCTTCGTATACTCCTCTGCACGGCCATCCATCTTACGCCGCCTCAACTCCATACAACATCGGGGTTTACGACTTGCGATCGGAGCGTTTTATACTAGTCCCGTCGAGAGTCTTCATGCTGACGCTGGTGAATTGCCACTCACCTACCGGCGCGATATACTGCTTTGTCGGTATGCCTGTCGGCTACTGGCAATACCCGACCACCCGTCTTGTCGTTCCTTTTTTGATGACTCTCTCGACCGTCAGTACGGGTTGTATGTCTCTGCCCTGCTACCCCCTGGAGTTCGCTTTCGTCGCCTCCTTCAACACCTTAATTTTTCACTCCCTGCAATCTTTCGAGTGGGCGAGAGCCACACGCCACCTTGGCTCCAGGCTCAGGTTCGCGTCCACCTTGACCTCTGCTCGCTCCCAAAGGAGGTTACCCCCGGTTCAGTCTACCACTCCCATTTTGTTGAACTTCGTTCGAAGTTCATTAATATGACCTTCATTTATACAGATGGCTCTAAGACCAATGACGGGGTCGGGTGTTCTTTTATTGTCGGGGCACAAAGTTTCAAATACCGGCTCCATGGCCATTGTTCGGTCTTCACAGCTGAGCTCTTTGCCCTCTACCAGGCTATTCTTTACATCTGCCGCCACCGACATTCTGCATATGTCATCTGCTCCGATTCCCTGAGCGCCATCCAGAGCCTCAGTGATCCGTACCGGTTCACCGTTTCGTGCACCGGATCCAACGCTCTCTTCAGCAGCTGGTGGACGTCGGTTCTCCGGTTAGCTTTATGTGGGTTCCTGGCCATGTCGGTATCCCTGGGAACGAAGCTGCAGATGCCGCGGCCAAGGCTGCGGTCCTCCAGCCTCGGACAGCTTCTTGTTGTGTCCCTTCGTCAGATTGTAGCAGGGTCATTTGTCGGCGCATTTTATCGCTGTGGCATGCCGATTGGGCTGCACTTACAGACAACAAGCTTCGGGCCTTGAAACCTCTTCCCGCGGCTTGGACGTCCTCCTCACGCCCTTCTCGGTGGGAGGAGGTAGTTTTGGCCCGGTTACGAATTGGACACTGCCGGTTCAGCCATCGCCATCTGCTGACGGCTGCGCCGGCGCCGTTCTGCCAATGTGGGCAATTGCTGACGGTCCGCCACATTTTAACGTCCTGTCCGGATTTTAACACACTGCGTCTTGATCTTGGCCTACCATGTACTCTAGATGCCATTTTAGCGGATGACCCACGAGCAGCTGCTCGCGTTCTTCATTTTATCAACTTGACAACCCTCTCTAAGGACATTTGATTATGCTGTTTTTTTTTTAATCCTATGCCTGTCAGTCTGTCTTTTATAGTGTTTTCCGTTTCGTTGCTGTTTTAAACTTGTGACTCGCGGTGCATTCCTAACTTAGTCTGGGCGCTAATGACCGTTGAAGTTGTGCGCCCTAAAACCACAAAAAAAAAAAAAAAAAACGACCAGGTGAGAGAAAACACAAACTGTGGCAGGACAATGGAGTAACTCGTACCTCTTGTATAAAGTATTGTGTGTCGATATCAGCGAATTAAAGTTTGGTGTGAACCTTTACAAATCAGTAAGTGTAAGTAAGAACAAAATGTATATCCAGAAAAAGTGCTCACAGAAGATGCCTTTAACATAACATGCGAAATACGAAACACTGCGCAGACTCGTGAAGACAGTAGAGTCCCTGCGTGACCGCCGGAGCTTCAGCGGTTGCAACGGCTATCTGAGGATCTGCCCAGGGCAGTGCTATCTGATGGACAGCGGGCGCCGCCCCCTCCCCCCCCCCCCTCACTCCCCTCCACAGTGACAGGTGAGCGCACCGACGCTAATGCGACGCAGAATTTAGCCCCCGGCTGCTCAATGGCGTCACGTCAGGAGAGCCCCAGAGGCAAGGAGCTGCCCGTCAACTGAGCCACACGATGTCACCAGGCGTTTGCTCAGCACTTGCCTCATCTCCTGCAAACTATGATCTGTCTCTGCAATCTGGTACAGCAGAAACATTGTTTGGCTGCATGCGTATTCTTCGGCATACGTACACGAAGTGTGGTAGTAACGAAAAAGAAAATTCTGTAAGTATTCTTCTAAATTTTCTAATCCCTGACATAATTTGTTGCCTATTATGATGAGGTTTTCTTTGGTTATCGTAACTGATTCCTATTACCAGACTAACGAAATGTATTAGACGTACTGCCGCAGATTATTTCTTTGTAAACTTCGTTCCATATCCTAGAATTTTCTTGAAATTTCACTCTACGTAGTCCGTATGTATTTATTTAAGACTCTGGTACTTTTTGATTGAGCTCTCATTTCATTTGGTATCTGTGATAAATTCAATCGATGGTGTCAAGAAGCTAAGACATGTCATCCTATATACATCCAAAGCGTATGAATATACCAAGGCACAACTTTGGGCTGAATTATAGCAGGCAATGTGAACGTACACAAATACCTTTTCAACATTTATAGCTGCTACATTTCGAAAGAGATTTTTTATGGAAGTAATTATTTTTTGTGATTCGGAATCAGCTTTCAGAGATGACATCGAAATATTGAGAGGTAGCACGCCACTATCTCATTTTAACAACATTTATAACAACAAAATGGTTCAAATGGCTCTGAGCACTATGGGACTTAACATTTGTGATCATCAGTCCCCTAGAACTTAGAACTGCTTAAACCTAACTAACCTAAGGACATCACACACATCCATGCCTGAGGCAGGATTCAAACCTGCGACCGTAGCGGTCACGCGGTTCCAGACTGAAGCGCCTAGAACTGCACGGCCAAACCGGCCGGCTTATAACAACATTTTCAGTCAGATTAATATTAATATTTTACGTCATCATCTCAGTGTTCACCAGTACTACATTTGGTATGTGTGATTTATCACTTTTTTCTGCATGAGGTAATTGTGGGCAGAGCGATCTTATAACTGGATGTGTAAACTGTAGAGAACTTGAAACTTCCTGGCAGATTAAAACTGTGTGCCGGACCGAGACTCGACCTCGGGACCTTTGCCTTTCGCTGGCAAGTGCTCTACCAAGTGAGCTGCCCAATCACGACTCACGTCCCGTCCTCACAGCTTCACTTCTTCCAGTGCCTCGTCTCCTACCTTCCAAACCTTACAGAAGCTCTCCTGCAGACCTGCAGAACTAGCACTCCTGAAAGAATAGATACTGTGGAGACTGGCTTAGCCACAGCCTAAGTGATGTATCCAGAAAGAGATTTTCACTCTGCAGCGGAGTGTGCGCTGATATGAAACTTCCTGGCAGATTAACGTGTACCTGAGGGGCCATAGCGGAGGCGAAGAACAACACAGAAGAGAGATGGATTGCCAGCCATAAATGCTGAGTCCAGAGACCTGGCGGTGTGAGTGATTCTGGGAAGCAGAACTCAGTGAATCGTACCTGCAGAGGGATTTCTGGCTGTACCATACTCCTCTTTTCGCTTAGGGTCAGAGCAGGTGGGTACCGGCTCGCAAAACTTGTTACCTCGGCCAGGCGGCAGTCCTTAATGAAGGCAGCCAGTTGGCAGGAAGTGGGTGGAGGAAGCCATTTAAGAGAGACAACTGTAAACTGAGCTTTTGTGAAAATGGTGCAAATGACATCAAACTCCACGCGTTCTCATGTTAGAAGATGGGACGATAGAGACTGGTTCCTCTCAGGAGACGAAAAGTAAAGGATTGCTCCCCCAGCGTGGGAAACCTGGTGCTATGTTTTGATTGCCTACCAGGCCAACAAGTCAAGAAGGGAGATTCGATGACGATAGTTCGATTGGTTTCTATAATGTGAGGGTGGTTTCGTTTTTATAATTCGGCTCCCATACCAAGGCTCGGTGCAAAGCTGTTGTGATCCAATCATCCTTCGTCTTCTTCTCCTTCCCTGGTGGAGAACTTCAAGTCCATCCCTACTGTGTGAAACTTGTGGGCCGGTCCATAAAGCTCCATGCGTTCTCATGTTAGAAGATGGGACGATAGAGATTGGTTCCTCTCAGGAGACGAAAAGTAAAGGATTGCTCCCCCAGCGTGGGAACCCTGGTGCTATGTTTTGATTGCCTACCAGGCCAACAAGTCAAGAAGGGAGATTCGATGACGATAGTTCGATTGGTTTCTATAATGTGAGGGTGGTTTCGTTTTTATAATTCGGCTCCCATACCAAGGCTTGGTGCAAAGCTGTTGTGATTCCATTCCTCCTTCGTCTTCTTCTCCTTCCCTGGTGGAGAACTTCAAGTCCATCCCTACTGTGTGAAACTTGTGGGCCGGTCGTTGTGGCCGAGCGGTTCTAGGCGTTTCAGTCCGGAATCTCGCTGCTGCTACGGTCGCAGGTTCGAATCCTGCCTCGGACATGGATGTGTGTGGAGTCCTTAGGTTAGTTAGGTTTAAGTAGTTCAAAGTCCAGGGGACAGATGACCTCAGATGTTAAGTCCCATAGTGCTTGGAGCCATTTTTGAAACTTGTGGTCTGTATCTTATGTTGGACTAAGAGCCAGTTTCCAGCGGTACCGACAGTGGAACTGCATTCCATCTCGGACATATTACGTGTCACATGGATGAACTTATTCGTCCTGAGTCGGCCGTCTGACTTTTGTCAACTCCAGCACGCACCGTCGTGCCTGCCAGTCAAATTGGTTTGGCCATATCAGCGAACGGGTGCACTTCACGCTGAAATCTGCCAGGATTTCAGGTCTCTGATAGGGAAGCTTCCGCGTTCTGATAAACAGAATGTGAGTTCTCGCAGTTTGCAAATTTTCGTGGACGCGTCAAAACATTACAGCTGCCTCACCCCGCCACTCCCCGCCCACAGCGTGCTATTTTCTGCTACCGCCGGAATCAAGGCGAAGGGTTAAAATATTGCTGCACCGGCGTAGGGTTGTTAAATGATATTCATAGCTTCCTGTTTTCCGGTGAATCATAGTTTGTGGTATACTTGGTCGCAGTTGACACCATTTGAATAGAATTGGATCTCACAGTGGATTCATGTAAACAACTCGGATTGCGTTGTAAAAGTGATTAATTCAGTGGAGAATTTGTATGACTTCCACTCCAATGAATACTTCGCCAATGAAGCACCATGCCTTTTCTGATTTGTGTTTGTCATTTTTTGTGAGATTTATCAGCTTGTTGTAGTTATAAAAGGATTAATAAATCTTATCATTGCTTTTGTAAACTTAAATACGCAGCTGTTTTCATTCATACTCCAAATATTCACTGTTTTATTTTTATTGTGGTGGTACAGGGATACAAGAGAAATTCAAGGTGCAATATTATTAAAGTTGTTAATTTTATCATTAATCTGATTTCCGAAAGTGATTGCAGGCATAGGCAACAAAAGTGCTATGAATCAACGCACTAATTTTGTATAAAAAATTAAGAATTTAGCTCACGATTTGATGGTTACTGAGAAGATAATACTTTTCTTGGATGATGACATTTAGCATAACTCAGCCATATACACACACATCAAAAAACTTTGGCATCACCTCGGTGCCGAGAATTCTGGAACCTGTACAGAAAATTGGAATGGAGATCAACGTAAGCATCATTTCTGCCCCTTCTATTGCTCACGAAAATCACACTTTGAATATTGCACCAACATAAAGCTAGACCTTCAGAGGTGGTGGTCCAGATAGCTGGTACCTCTAATACCCAGTAGCACGTCCTCTTCCATTGATGCATGTCTGCATTCGCTGTGGCATACTACCCACAAGTTCAGCAAGGCACTGTTGGTCCACATTGCCCCACTCCTCAATTCGGCGTAAATACCTCAGATTGGTTGGTGGGTCACGTCGTCCATAAACAGCCCTTTTCAATCAATCCCAGGCTTGTTCGATACGGTTAATGTCTGGAGAACTTGCTGGCCACTCTAGTCGAGCGATGTCGTTATCTTGAAGGAAGCTATTCACAAGATGTGCGCGGTGGGGGGCGCGAATTGTCGTCCATGAAGACGAATGCCTCGCCAATATGCTGCCGATATGGTTGCACTATCCGTCGGAGAATGGCATTCACGTATCGTACAGCCGTTACGGCGCCTTCTATGACCACTAGCAACGTACGTCGGCCCCACATAATGCCACCCCAAAACAGTAGGGAATCTCCACCTTGCTGCACTCGCTGGACAGTGTGTCTAAGGCGTTCAACCTGACAGGATTGCGTCCAAACACGACAATTGTCTGGAAGGCGTATGCGACACTCATCGGTGAAGAGAACGTGATGCCAATCCTGAGCGGTCCATTCGGCATGTTGTTGGGCCCATTTGTACCGCGCTGCATAGTGTCGTAGTCGCAAAGGTGGACCTCGCCATGGACGTCGGGTGTGAAGTTGCGCATCATGTAGCCTATTGAACACAGTTTGTGTCGTAAGACGACGTCCTGTTGCTGCACGAAAAGCATTATTCAACATTTTGGCGTTTCTGTCAGAGTTCCTCAGAGCCATAATCCATAGATAGCGGTCATCCACTGCAGTAGTAGCCCTTGGGCGGCCTGAGCGAGGCCTGCCATCGACAGTTCCTGTCTCTCTGTATCTCCTCCATGTCCGAACAACATCGCTTTGGTTCACTCCGAGACACCTGGACACTTCACTTGTTGAGAGCCGTTCATGGCACAAAGGAACAATGAGGACGCGATCGAACCCCAGTATTAACCGTCTAGCCATGGTTGAACTACAGACAACACAAGCCGTGTACCTCCTTCCTGGTGGAAAAACTGGAACTGATGGGCTGTCGGACCACCTCCGTCTAGTAGGCGCTACTTATGCACGGTTGTTTACATCTTTGGGAGGGTTTAGTGACATCTCTAAACAGTCAAAGGAACTGTGTCTGTGATACAATATCCACGGTCAACGTCTATCTTCAGGAGTTCTTGGAACTGGGGTGATGCAAAATTGTTTTTGATGTGTGTATGATTAAAATCAAGCGACGGCTTGCAATATAATATGTGTGAATCTCGTCTACGGGAAGAGTATACAAAAATCTTTCACAAAAAACGTAAATATATTAACAACATACAACAATAAATCCGTCGGACTAAATAGTATCCGATATTGCAGTGTGTATGTTATCCTGATGACGATGCACTGCGACGACCACACCCATTACAAAACTTATCAAATTGCGATTAATGGTAACCGTCAGCTTTAGAATGGAGTTGATCACGAAGCAGGAAATCCTGGTGCGAGTCCCGTTCCGGCACCAATTTTCACTGTCGTCATTCCATTCTACAGCTGATGGTTGTTGTTATTCGCAATTTCAAATTCATCTGATAGGATAAATAGTATCCGTCTTGCTTAGCATTGGGTCCTCTTTATATCCTGCCGCTGCCATGGAGCCAGGCACGTGAACGCTGCCAGGAGGGCCGGTCGGTGTGGCCGTGCGGTTCTAGGCGCTTCAGTCTGGAACCGCGTGACCGCTACGGTCGCAGGTTCGAATCCTGCCACGGGCATGGATGTGTAGGATGTCCTTAGGTTAGTTAGGTTTAAGTAGTTCTAAGTTCTAGGGGACTGATGACCTCAGATGTTAAGTCCCATAGTGCTCAGAGCCATTTGAACCATTTGGTGCCAGGAGAACATGAAGAGAATGGAAAATAATACTGGGAATACTTAGCCCAACGTGTTTACTGTTGTTACGTTTTTTATTTAAGATTATTGACGAGAGAACCTGTTGTCAAAACGTGCAGTGTAATTTGATATCTTACCACAGGGCGGGCAGGAACCTGCACGTGTGCGGCGCACTTGCACGCGTGCAGTTAACAGGTGTTCTGCGTGCACATAGGGGTAAGTTGGCCACCCGCTTATCTCCCTTCCCCACAATACCTTCTGTCCGCTCCTTCATCTGTAATGCGTTTTGTTTCCTAGCTTGCTTTATTGAATGAAGGAATAATGTCAGTAGGAGTGCTTGAAAGAAATCATGGTTTGAAAGAGTACCTATTACCTACGATAAGTTTTATTTAATTATCACAGGTGGAGTTTACAATACGTTTAATAGCTGGAACAAAATTTCTACATACAGACAAGGGAAAACAGTTACGTAAATTTTCATCACTGATGTTTGCTCTTAACCGAAACTTATTAATTAAGCAAATGGTTTTCCAGCTCTCCCTATATTAAGCACAATCTTATAACTTGCACGTACCGCTCGGCTATTATTGTTGTCGTCCTGAAAAATTGAAAACAGTGCTCCATAAAATGTTAAATCAGTTAGATCAGAGACATGACGAAAGAAAGTCGCAGATCTCTCGTGACAACAGCAACTACGACAGATTCATCTAGTATCGTGAGATCGCTCTTCTTAAGCTCAGTCAATTTCCCCATCCGCTCAGAATCCGACAATAAATTTTACTCTTCCTTATGAAATATACTATAATGACCTTCAATACTAAACTTCCGCTGACCAGCGAGAATGCTGCCACATATTAAACATTTCGAATTTTCCTTTTTAAAAGATAGCAGATCTCCAGTTCTCCGTTTCCTTTGTTCCCTCTGCATTTTCCGGTTCTTGAAATACAACATTCACTACGTAGTGGTCGCTTCGCATCAACGCCCGCAGCTTAGCCTGGCACTATACTGCCGCAACCTGCCAGCTGTCTCCACTGCACCTGTACACGATTGCACGCGAGCAGCACACGTGCAGCGCTGTGTGCTCATGAGCCGCGTGCATCGTTTGCCCGCCCCTGTCTTATCACAAATTTTATGTGGTTGAGACAAATTTTAATATTTGACTAATAAGAAGCATTGTGGAAGGTTTTTAACGTGTAACGTCAATTGAAGAGGAGGGGATGAAACGTGAAACACCTCTTGACATACATACGCTACATGATCAAGAGTATCTGGACATCACTGTGTAATGCGGAACTGAGCATTAGATGTCACGAACTGAGTATAAAAGAGGGCAGAGAATACCAGAACGGGGCGGTCAGGAGGTCTCAGTGACCTGGAACGTGGACTAGTCATTGGATACCATCCGAGTAACAAGTAAATCATGGATATTCCAACACTTCTAAAGCTGTCCGAGTCGATTGTTGGTGATGTGACTATGAAATGAAATGCGAAGCCACAACAGCTAAACCAAAACCAGTCAGACCTGAAGTACAAGGACCATAGAGCATTGCGGACGCTAATTGCAAATTAATTAATTAATTAAAGGAACAAACTGCTGAGGTCATCAGCCCCCAGCACTTACGCAATCTTACTAACTTACGCTAAGGACAACACTCACACCCATGCCCAAGGGAGGACTCGACCCTCCGGCGGGAGGGGCCCCACAATCCGTGACATGGCGTCACATGGCGCCCCCTAACAGCGCGGCCACGCCATGCGGCGTAGTTAAAAAGAATGGGGTACAATCACCGAGCAGCTCCTCATAAGCTACACGTTTTTGTAGTCAGTGCTAAGCCAGGCCTGAGGTGGTAAAAGGACAGATGCCACTACACAGTGCAGGACGGCAAACGAGTAATTTGGAATAATGAATCACACCATGTCCTGTGGAAATTCAATAGAAGGATCTGGTGAATGCCTGGAAAACATTACCCACCATTACATGTAGTGACAACAATGAAGTACAGAGGAGCCATTGTTACAGTACGGCGATGTTTACCGTGGCTACGGCGTGATCCCCTTGTTCCGCTTGCAAAACGACAAATGCAGAAAGATATGAAGACATCTTACTGGACTGAGTTCTGCACATGGCATCATAAGGCAACATCTGTGAGGCAATAGTTTGTGGAAAACAACGTTCCTGAAACGAATTGTCCTATATATAGTTCCGATCTGAACCCAATGCAACACTTTTGTGATGAGTTCAACGCCGACTTCACTCCAGACCCATGTGTCCAACCTCATCACCTTCTCTGGTTTCGTCTCTTGGTAAATAATAGGCTGCCATTCCTACACAGACATTAAGACACCACAATGAGAGTGTCCCTAGCAATCCTCCAGGGCGGCCAAGAGCGCTAACGCGCTACTTCCTGGACTCTGATAGGAGCGCCGGCCCCAGATCGAGATGCCCGGCCTACTAACGATGAGGGCCAGTGTGCCGGCAAGCCTGGATGTGGTTTTTAGGAGGTTTTCCACATCCCACTAGGTGAATACCGAACTGGTCCCAACGTTCTGCCTCAGTTACACGACTCGCAGACATCTGAAAAATGTTCGACTCTTCCATGGCTTACACTAGATGCAGATAGCTATGGTACAATAATTCCGTCCCAGGGGGTACGGGCTGGCGACAGGAAGATTATCTGGCCACCCCTTACAATTAACAAGCCACGTCCGTTTAACCATTACAGCAGACCCCGCCTGTCGGGATTAATGCAAGGAAAGAGAGAGAGAGAGAGAGAGAGAGAGAGAGAGAGAGAGAGAGAGAAAGAGAGAGAGAGAGAGAGAGAGAGAATGAGAGCGGATTGTAGTCATAATCAATATTGATAGTGTCTGGATACGAAATGTGTCTGGCTGCCGGTTTTCTTTTAGTTATTTAATCCACAGCCACCACTATCATCAGTAAGTTGTGTCAGTGAAGCCTGACATGGTCAGTCGGAAGAGATGGCGGTCTTAATGTGGTTCATTAAATAAAAAAAATTCAAAAGTAAAAAAGTTTTAATGCGTCGACCGCAATTTTCCCATCACAAGTTCGATCTTCAGATCGTTCAAAATAGGGAAAGATGATGAATAAGCACTGGAAAGCATCGTTAGCTGTAGTCATGAGACAACATGCAGGCGTAAGTACGAAATCAATAACGTTACATAGTTGAAAACGCCATCGTGAGAAAGCCAGATTGTAGACGGTAATTTTGCGGGTTGACGGTCACACAAGAAACCGCCCCGTTGCATGAGTAGAATTTCCTGTATAGCCGTCAACCTGTGAAGTTACCGACTACAACCTGGCTTGGTCACGATGACGTTTTTAACTACATAATGTTATTGTTTTGGTACTTACGAATGCATGTTGTTGCATGACTACAGCTAACGATGCTTTGCAAATGTTTATTTACCGCATTTTCATATTTTAAACCATCTGAAGATGGTTGAAGATAGCAACCAAAACCTGTTATCGAATTTTGTTATAGGAAAGTTGCGTATTAGGCATTAAAAGTTTTTATTTTAGAAACTTATTATTTGATTAATAAGTTGTGTGTTTTACGTAATAAACACCGTATCTTGTCTCCACGATGAAAGATATGTGTTCTGGGAACACAGCAAGTTTGAATCACACCATTATTCTGAAACATGGAACGGTCATCGCTTTGTAAGAAAAGCGTTCTGGCGCCGCTAGGATCGGTGGTACTTCGCGCTATGCAGCCTTCAGGCCATTAACTGCGGGCAGTAAAACTGCTGCTCAGAGCATAAAACTGCAGTAGCGCGATACAATACAGCACCGTGTAACGACCCAGGCAAGCTGGCGCGCGGCGAGCAGACCAGCGATTTTGTGTTTGCTCCTTCGCGAGGAAGTTTTTATATCTGCGCGCTTTCTCTAGGAGAACAGCTCGCTCGCCTTACCGTCGTAAAGACCCTTCGCCAAAGTCGTTGCCACCACCTGCCGCGGGCAACGCAGCACCAAAGAGGGTAGCGTGCTAAGGGAACTCCAGCCAGAGAAACGTTCTGTCTCAAGACTATATGAAAGGAGGTGTTGTGGTGGTTAAGAAAACGGAATATTATCAGATTAAATTTTACCTTTTAGTGTACATACAATAAAATTACACTGCAGGCCGTTGAAATTGCAAAACCATGAAGAATTGTAACGGAATTTTACTTGCTATTCGTGCAGAAATACCAGCAAGAACAAGTTTCGAGATGATAATGCACAGGGCAAGAAATTTAATAGAGTTGTCACCTGTGACATCATACCACTACTACTAATTTCCTTTCCTGTTCCACTCGCAGATAGAGCGAGGGAAAAACGACCATCTATATGCCTCCGTATAAGCCCTAACTTCTCGTATCTTAGCTTCGTGGTCCGTATGCGTTATGTTTGTTGGCGGCAGTAGGATCGTTCTGCCGTCAGCTTCAGACAAATCTTGTCAATGGTCTTCCTCGAAAAGAAAGTCGCCTTCACTCCAAGGATTCTCATTTGAGTTCCCGGAACATATCCGTAGCACCTGCGTGTTTTTCGAAACCTACCGATAGAAAATCTAACAGGCTCGCTTTGAATTGCTTCGACGTCTTCCTTTAACCCTGCCTGATAGAGATCCCAGCACTGGAGCAGTACTCAAGAATAGGTCACACTACCGTCCTGTATGTGGTCTCCTTTACAGAAGAACCTTACTTTCTAAAAATTTTGTTAATAAATCGAACTCGACCATTCGCCTCCCCCAACGCAATCTTAACATGTTTGTTGCATTTCATTCGCTTTGCAACGTTACGCCCAGATTGTTATACGACTGGACTGTGTCTAGGAGGACACTACTAATACTCTATGTGAACATTAAAGCTTTGTTTTTCCACTCATCCTCATTAACTTCTATTTTTACACATTTAGAGCTAGCTGCCTTTCAACACACCAACTATAAATTTTGTCTAAGTCATCTTGTATCATCCTATAGTCACTCGTCTTCGGCATCTCCCGATACGACAGTGGCTATATTTAATTGTGTAAAAATTGGACTGTGTAAAAATTGGGACTTTGTACGGGCTCTGATGAAAGCGCAGTCGAGCGCCCCACAAACCAAACACCATCATCATCGTCTTCCAATACACCACAACATCATCAGCAAACAACCGTAGATTGTTGCCCTCTCTGACCGCGAGATCATTTACATCGAAGCACCAGAGAAACTGGTATAGGTATGCGAATTCACGTACAGATATATATGTAAACAGGCAGAATACGATGCTGCGCTCAGCAACGTCTATGTACGACAACAGGTGACTGGCGCAGTTAGATAGGTTACTGCTACTACAATGGCAGGTTATCAAGATTTAAGTGAGTTTGAACGTGGTGTTATAGACGGAACGCGAGCGATAGGACACAGCATCTCCTAGGTACTGATGAAGTGGAGATTTTCCCGTACAACAATTTAAAGAGTGTATCGTGAATATCAGTAATCAGGTAAAACATCGAATATCCGACATCACTGCTGCTGGAAAAAGATAGTGCAAGAACGGGACCAACGACGACGGGAGAGAACCGTTCAACGTGAGAGAGCTACAACCCTTCCGCAAATTGCTGCAGATTTCAGTGCTGCCTCATCAACAGGTGTCACCGTGCGAAACATTCAACGAAACATCATCGATATGGGATTTCGGTGTAGAAGGCCCATTCGTCTACCCTTGATAACTACACAACACAAAGCTTTGCGCTCCGCCTGGGCCCGTCGACACAAACATGGGACTGTTGATCACTGAAAACATGTTGCCTAGTCGGACGTGTCTCGTTTCAGATTGTATAGAGCGGATGGACGTGTACGGGTATGGAGACAACCTCATGAATCCATGGTCCCCGCATGCCAGTAGGAGACTGTTCAAGCAGGTGGTGGCTCTAACATGGTGTGGGGCGTGTGCAGTTGGAGAGAGATGGGACCCATGATATGTCTAGTAGATACGACTCTGACATGTGGCACCTACGTAAGCATCCTGTCTTATCACCTCCATCCATTCATGTACATTGTGCATTCCGACGGACTTGGGCAATTCCAGCAGGACAACACGACACCCCACACGTCCAGAATTGCTACAGAGTGGCTCCAGGAACGCTCTTTTGAGTTTAAATACTTCCGCTGGTCACCATACTCCCCATACATGAACATATTGAGCATATCTAGGATGTCTCCACCCCCTCGTACTCTTAAGGATTTATGGACAGCCCTGCAGGATTCATGGTGTCAGTTTCCTCCAGCACTATTTCAGACATTAGTCGAGTCCATACCATGTCGTGTTGTGGCACTTCTGCGTTGTCACGGGGGCCCTACACGACATTAGGCAGGTGTACCAGTTTCTTTGCCTCTACAGTAATAGTTGTCCTACCACATTCCCTGAGGCACTTCTAAGTATACCTTTGTCTCTGATGAACACTCGGCGTCGAGGAAAACATACTAGGTTCTATTACTTATGTATTCTTCAAGCCACTCACATATCTGGCAACCTATTACGTATATTCGTACAATTGGTTGGTTGGTTGGTTGATTTGGGGGAGGGGACCAAACAGCGAGGTCATCTGTCCCATCGGATTAGGAAAGGATGGAGAAGGAAGTCGGCCGTGCCCTTTCAAAGGAACAATCCCGGTATTTGCTTGAAGTGATATAGGGAAATCACGGAAAACCTAAACGCGGATTTGAACCGTCGTCCTCCCGAATGCAAGCCAAGTGTGCTAACCACTGCGTCACCTCGCTCGGTATATTCGTACAGTCATTAACAGTCTGCAATGAGCTACTGTGCCAAATGATTTTCGGAAATCTAGGAATATGGAATCTGCCTTCATCCTTCATCCATAGTTCGCAGTGTGAGAAAAGGGGAAACTGAGTTTCGCATGAACGATGTTTTCTAAAACAGTGCTCGTTCGCGGACATAAGAGTTCCCGTCTCCAGGAGTATTATTACTTATTTATTCGAACTCAGAATTTGTTATAAAATTCTGTAGCACAGCGACGCTAAGGATATTGATCTGTAATTTTGCGTGTCCACTCTTTTACCCTTCCTTCTTACAAGAACCACGCGCTTTTTTCCAGCCGCTTGGGACTTTGCGCTGGGAGAGAGTTTCATGATTAATGCGAACTAAATAAGAGGCCAACGCCGTACTCTTTGTAAAACTGAATTGGGATTCCATCCGAGCCTGGCGACTTATTTCTTTTCAAATCTTTCAGTTGTTTCCCTACGCCAAGAATGGTTATTATTATGTCGTCCACACGACTCTGTGCAATAGTCAAACGAAGGTATGTTTGTACGATTCTCCTGCGTTAATAATTTCTTAAACGCATAATTTAAAACTCCGGCTTTCGTTTGCTATTTCAGGCAGGTCAACGAGTGACTGGACGAAAGTCTTAGACCCGCTTAGGGATTTTACGTAGGACCAGAATTTTCTCAGGCTTTCGGCCAGTCTTTTGATAAGGTATAATGGTGATCTAGCTGCTTAACTCTATGCCAGAAATCATCAATTGCAGTGGTGGTGTGACAGTCTCTTGGCAACCCATGAGGAGAGGTTTTCAGTGGATGAGAGATCTGCAGAGCAGTCCATTCTTCAGGCCAGGATAGAACAGGCTATATGTTGTCTAGCGTTATCTTGTTGAAGGACCACGTCACGGAGAACTCGAAGACAGAACATCGATAGCGATCTTGAGACATTAGAAGTGTAATGACTGCTGTTGAAACTGCCGGCTAAGCGAACCAGAAATGTTCGTGTTATGTACCCAAAGGCATTCCATACCATCACGACAGGTTCTCGATCCGAATGTCAGTGAAAACAGCAGTGTGCCAGCTTAGGTCTCTTTGGAGCCTCCACATTAACAATGTGTCCGTACTCATTCTACACGCACAATCACGGTTCTTCTGAAAGGACGTCATGGGGTAACTCCTGTGATCAGTGCTGCCGTTTGGCCCACCTCACCAGCCGCGTTGCGTGTCTCCACAACAGTGACCACTGATAGACCCTGGCGCTTTCGACATCGTCCGTCCTCTTTGGCGCTAGTCACGTGGGCCAATGAGGCTCTGCATAGTGTTGATTGATTGACTGATTGATTGATGGGGACAATGGGACTAAATGGCGAGGTTATCAGTCCCGCGAGTCCGAAGTTACTTGCGTAAGAGAGAGGATCCGCTAAAAGTGGACACATCATATGGGTCAAACTATAAAGCGAAGAAGTTAAGACACACACAGTACAACGTATAAAAGGATAGGCCAAATTTAATAACTAGAAAAGCACAGTGATAAGAGAACGGTCTTTGCGCAGAGGAGCAGCCATGAGTGCCAGACCTAGAAAACACAAAGACAGGCCCCAACCACAACTACAACCACCCTGCCTCTGCCCCAGCTCCATGAGCAAGGCAGAACCTTTTATGGTTCAAATGGCTCTGAGCACTATGGGACTCAACTGCTGTGGTCATAAGTCCCCTAGAACTTAGAACTACTTAAACCTAACTAACCTAAGGACATCACACACATCCATGCCCGAGGCAGGATTCGAACCTGCGACCGTAGCGGTCGTGCGGTTCCAGACTGTAGCGCCTTCAACCGCTCGGCCACTCCGGCCGGCAGAACCTTTTATCTGAGAATAAAAACTACTTCTACATAGGAAACTAAGGATGAGTTCAAACACTCGCGAATCGACTGCTAATATTAAAGACAAAGAATCAGTAAGGCCTTACTTAGTACGAAGGGCCAAAAGAAGGGGAAATTTCACCAATATCTGGGACACCTTTAGTCTCGTTCGACAGCCACATTGCAGGGGCCGCCTGTTACGCTAAGAAAACAACGTGTGAACCTGGTATGATCAATACGTAGATGGCATAAGACAGTTGACTTCTTCAGATAGGAGCAGAAGGAAGAGCGCCAAACACCAGTAGTCTCCTTGAATGTGCAGAATTTATTACTGTCAGTAGCGTACCAGATGTTATTCCACTTTTGGCCAAAGAGATGTTTTACGTAGATCCGCATATCTGCACCTTTAATCATGAAAAGGATTTGAAGGGGGGGGGGGTTAAGTATCTGCCTCTCTAGCCAAACGGTCAGCCAGTTCATTTGCTGGGATGCTCACATTTTGGGACGCAGAACAAGACAACCGAGCAGCCGTGGCTTGGGACCCAGGGAAAGACAACTGAGCCGGCAGTATATCCAAGGGCAGACAGAAGGTCATGGATAGCAGTGACCAAATGGGGACGAGAGTAGCGTCAGCCTATAGCCTATAGTTTATAGTTGTTCATTGAGACGGTACATATTAAAACACTGTGGAGGGAGATCTAAGTAACAAAACGGAGGGCCCTGTTATGGCTAGCAGCTTTGCTGAAAACACACTGCATAGTTCCGGCAGTAAATGGTGTTCCTCGCCAGTAGGAGACGTAAAAGCGCATCGCGCCTTATCTATTGTTTTAGAACCAGCAGTGTGGAAGTTGGTAGCACCCTGGAACTCTTCAACGATGGGAAGTACAAGACACTAAAGTGTCACAGGGGTGACAGAGATCTTAGGCCCTGGAATCGGTCGGTCCTAATCGATGGTCGTGGCACCATCCAAGGGAGGAAGATAGGGGGGGGAGGGGGGGGATACACTGAGCACATTCCAGTGAGTGGAAATGGAGATCCCGGCAGACGGAAGTGAGACTCATTCCAATTGCCAATCCAACTCAAGGGCGGATATCAGGAGAGAGACATCCCTTGTTTGCAAAGAGGATGGGAAACACAGGAGGGTGGCGTTTGCATAAGAAACCAGGAGCTGACCATCGTATTTTAGAGAGGAAATACCCGTTTCTTCAAGGAGACTGTCGACGGGACTAGTGCGGAAGGCACCAGTAGTCAGTGGCACCCCATAGTGATAAAAGGGTCAAGTAGTTTCAGAGCGGAAGGAGCTGCTAAGCCATTAACCTGACAACCGTAATCCAATCTAGACAAAACCACAGTGCAGTAAAGATGGAGAAGAGTGGCATGGTCTGCACCCCAATATGTGTGGGCCAGGAGGCGGAGAGAATTAAGCTTCTGCATGCATATAGTCTTCAGGTGGCAAATGTGGGGTAGCCACATCAGCTTTTTATGAAAAATAAGGCTCAAGAAATGGGACTGTGCTACAAAATCTAGGCGTTGGTCGCCTAAATAAATTTCTGGATCGGGGTGTATTGTAGGTCAACGGCAAAAGTGCGTTACCCTCGTTTTAGAGGGAGAAGACTGGAAGCCATTGGAGAGGGCCCATGCAGAGGCCCACAGGATGGCGCCTCAGAGCTGGCGTTCAACAGATGCTACCGAGTGGTATCTGCGCCAGATGCAGAAATCTTCGACATACAAAGCTGGGGTAATCAGAGCCCCAACAGATGTTGCAAGCCCATTCTTGCCGATGAGGAAGAGTGTAACACTTAACACAGAACCCTGTGGGATACCGTTCTCCTGGATCCGAGGGGTGCTGAGTGAAGTGCCAACTCGAACCTGGAAGAGCCAGAGGGATAAAAATTCTCGGACAAAAATCGGAAGGAGGAAGTGAAAGCCCCAGTCATGGCCAGTAACTAAAATGTGATGGCGTCAAGCTGTGTTTTATGCCTTATGTAGGTCAAAGGAGATCGCAAAAATTGCTCTCGTTTGATAAAATCCTGTCGTAATGCTGTTTCCAATCGAAGTAAATGGTCAGTTCGATGTTCTCATCCTTCTCAGAAGCCGCACAAGTTGGTCAATTAGAAGACCCCTACCCATTGAAGTGGCACTATCCCACAGGGGGTGGTGTGCAATGAAGTCCCTGATGAGGAGGTTTGGGGGGGGGGGGGGAGATGGGAGAAGTTGCTGTATTAAGGTAAGCAGGTCACAACAAGGATATCACCTACCTGGAGAGTGGAAGACATTGAATATTGTGATTTCTGGGGCGTTCACAAACGTACTGCTATTGCTTACAGGTTGGTACAAAGGGGGATCCATTCACTGATGACATCAGTGTGAACCAAAATGCAGACACCTCCAGACGCTGCCCCGTGGCTGGCTCTGTTCTGACAGAACTCCCAATAACGATGAAACGTTGGGGAGTAGTCATCATGGAAGTGCGTTTCTTGTAGAGCAAGGCAGAATGCAGAAAACGAGGAAACAAGTTGTTGTATTTCTCGTAGGTGACTTTAATATCCCTTGCATTTCCACTGGATTATCATGTGGTGAGAATCCATAAAGGAGCTGAGGGGAGGTCATGTCACCGAGTCACTGGTCATCACTAACGAAGATGGGGTAATACCCATAAATAACATGACCAATTCAGGTTGTGAAGCGGGTGTTGGCACCTCTGGGAGCACGAGGGTGGGAGGAGGGAGGGGGGGGGGGTTGGCCTTTCCTGGGACATGTTTCTCTTTATTCTCTCCTGAAGGCTGAGGAGGGCAGAGCACAGAGGAAGGAAGAGGCTTCTGCCAGATCTAGAACCGAAAGAGAGCAGGGGACCTTGAAGTACACAGATGTTGCGTTATGTGGCGTAGTTGTGGGAGCAGGCCTCCAACCTGAGAGATGCTGTTGGGCAGGTGTCCTGGGGGAAGGGAGGCCCCTCACTGGCGAGCACCAAAGAAGGGGGCACTTCTTCAGCTGGGGAGAGGGAGTGACATCTGGAGGGGAGGACATGTTAACTGCACGGGAGGAGGAGAAGAGTCAAAAGATGTGCCTGGGGTAAGAAAGAGGTAGAAGGGCGAAAGAGTGAAACAGAGGCAAAAGCAGACGAAATCAACACTGGGTGGTGGTGTCACACTTCTGGCGAACCTCAGCATAATATAGACTATCCAAGGCCTTGTACTCTTGGATCTTGTTTTCTTTCTTGTAAACCAGGCAACCTGAGAACATGGAGGGTGGCTGTCATGACAGTTGACACACAGGGGCTGCCCTCATAGAGTGGGTGGCCACTGTCACCACACAGAAAATCTGGCATACAGTGGGAAGGCATATACCCAAAATGAGAGCACCGAAGGTACCTCATGGGTGGCAGGACTACAGCTTCATCCTTGATATATTCTGGAAGTAACCCACTCGAAAGCCAGATAAAAGCGACGATATCGATACCGTTGTCTTTACGACCCTTCTGCACACGTAGAACTTAATGAACGCCATGTCGTCCCATATTAGCCCGGAGTTCCTCATAAATTTTCAGGACGAAAAATGGTTCCCTGGACCATAATCTGAGACTGAGGAGGGGTAATAGACACCAGAACGTCGCCAAGGCGTTCACTAGCATGAGTGGCTACAGAGTGGGTAGCAGAAGAAGCTTCGATCAACAGGGAGCCCGACCGCATTTTACTGAGAGACTTAAATTTGCAGAACTTATTATCGATATCCTCCACGAGAAATATTGGTTTTGTGGCAGTGAATGTGTCCCTGTCCACATTAGTACAGACCAGGTAGCGAAGAAGAATATGGCGAGCCTGGTCCTTCTCCCAGGATGTATCCAGGGAAGGGAAGACTGCAGTGCGGCCGGAGTGGCCGTGCCGTTCTAGGCGCTACAGTCTGGAGCCGAGCGACCGCTAAGGTCGCAGGTTCGAATCATGCCACGGGCATGGATGTGTGTGATGTCCTTAGGTTAGTTAGGTTTAATTATTTCTAAGTTCTAGGCGACTGATGACCTCAGAAGTTAAGTTGCATAGTGCTCAGAGCCATTTGAACCATTTTTGAACACTGCAGTGACATACAAAGCAGCATTCAATGATCTGCTACCACTCAAAGAGACGGCCATTTGGAAACGGCAAGGTTTTCGCAGTTTGATACATTTCACGAGCCAAGCATCCACTCTGATACCACCCATTCCAATCAGGGGCTCTCCGCATGGGCACCACCCAGCCACAACAATGACCATATGGCACAGTGGCCATTGCTGGGAGTTACAATGATCCAGGAAGACAAGCAACCACTTCTTAATATACTTTGGGAGGGAACACCTCAGGTATCAGTGTTATCCCTACGTCGTCTGGGGACTTAGCCAGATGTGTACATAACAGCCCCACCACACAGAATGGCTACACATTGAAATATGGCATCCCGGCTATTACACAAGTTGAAAATATGGTCACTATTTTTTATAAACTTAAATTTGCCATATTTCGTGACAGTACCTTTTCCGTTAGACGTTTGCAAGCAAATATAAGTCTTGGCTTCAGTTGTCTAAGTATGATTCCACAATGCATCGTTGTCGGCTGCAGAAAATGACGTGGTTCAGCGTGTTTCTCTCATTTTGGTGTTTCAAATACAGTTTCTTCAAATGTAGTTTCTTCTTTTTAGTTAATACAAAAATACACTCCTGGAAATGGAAAAAAGAACACATTGACACCGGTGTGTCAGACCCACCATACTTGCTCCGGACACTGCGAGAGGGCTGTACAAGCAATGATCACACGCACGGCACAGCGGACACACCAGGAACCGCGGTCTTGACCGTCGAATGGCGCTAGCTGAGCAGCATTTGTGCACCGCCGCCGTCAGTGTCAGCCAGTTTGCCGTGGCATACGGAGCTCCATCGCAGTCTTTAACACTGGTAGCATGCCGCGACAGCGTGGACGTGAACCGTATGTGCAGTTGACGGACTTTGAGCGAGGGCGTATGGTGGGCATGCGGGAGGCCGGGTGGACGTACCGCCGAATTGCTCAACACGTGGGGCGTGAGGTCTCCACAGTACATCGATGTTGTCGCCAGTGGTCGGCGGAAGGTGCACGTGCCCGTCGACCTGAGACCGGACCTCAGCGACGCACGGATGCACGCCAAGACCGTAGGATCCTACGCAGTGCCGTAGGGGACCGCACCGCCACTTCCCAGCAAATTAGGGACACTGTTGCTCCTGGGGTATCGGCGAGGACCATTCGCAACCGTCTCCATGAAGCTGGGCTACGGTCCCGCACACCGTTAGGCCGTCTTCCGCTCACGCCCCAACATCGTGCAGCCCGCCTCCAGTGGTGTCGCGATAGGCGTGAATGGAGGGACGAATGGAGACGTGTCGTCTTCAGCGATGAGAGTCGCTTCTGCCTTGGTGCCAATGATGGTCGTATGCGTGTTTGGCGCCGTGCAGGTGAGCGCCACAATCAGGACTGCATACGACCGAGGCACACAGGGCCAACACCCAACATCATGGTGTGGGGAGCGATCTCCTACACTGGCCGTACGCCACTGGTGATCGTCGAGGGGACACTGAATAGTGCACGGTACATCCAAATCGTCATCGAACCCATCGTTCTACCATTCCTAGACCGGCAAGGGAACTTGCTGTTCCAACAGGACAATGCACGTCCGCATGTATCCCGTGCCACCCAACGTGCTCTAGAAGGTGTAAGTCAACTACCCTGGCCAGCAAGATCTCCGGATCTGTCCCCCATTGAGCATGTTTGGGACTGGATGAAGCGTCGTCTCACGCGGTCTGCACGTCCAGCACGAACGCTGGTCCCACTGAGGCGCCAGGTGGAAATGGTATGGCAAGCCGTTCCACAGGACTACATCCAGCATCTCTACGATCGTCTCCATGGGAGAATAGCAGCCTGCATTGCTGCGAAAGGTGGATATACACTGTACTAGTGCCGAAATTGTGCATGCTCTGTTGCCTGTGTCTATGTGCCTGTGGTTCTGTCAGTGTGATCATGTGATGTATCTGACCCCAGGAATGTGTCAATAAAGTTTCCCCTTCCTGGGACAATGAATTCACGGTGTTCTTATTTCAATTTCCAGGAGTGTAATAGTAACATAATTCAAAATTATTTATGACGGCGACCTTCACATTGTTCTTCCGTCAACACACACCAAGAGTTAGCTTCCGACTCGGACTGACTATAGTCAAAGACTACTCCAACGTCAAAGATATTTTACACAATCAGTTTCTTTGCTATTCTTCGATACATTTTCTAATAGTAATCAATATGCCTTTACTCTCAAAACCAGAAGTAAATTAACATATAATAAGACAAATTATAATAAATTCTGACAAAAATATAAGAAAACATTTTCAATTCAGTATCGACAAATACAGTAAAAAAAAAAACATCTCCCAGATCCATTACAACTGCTCCCCAGGGCTTTTGTTGTTATGGACATATACAACAAAATCCCGACCACACTCAGTGATGGATCTGTATTACACAATTAGTACACTAATGATGCAGTCTGATAACCTCTTCCAAATTTGGACTCTTTGAATCTGTGGACTTGTTACTGGCTGTTGTTGCAATGATACTTCCCCATCAATCTCATACACAAAAAAAATTCAAGTAAAGAAATTATTTGACATGACAAATATACATGGTATAAAACATACATGAGAAATATTCTAACATACAGCATACAGATTGAAAATAATAGAAAGGTAAAACTCATTTCCTAGAATAAGATATCTACAACCACTTCTTTGGTCACACTGTGCCAACGGGCTCATGAACATATATAGTGTAGTGTTTTATTTATATTTGCCTTTTATATACACTCCTGGAAATGGAAAAAAGAAAACATTGACACCGGTGTGTCAGACCCACCATACTTGCTCCGGACACTGCGAGAGGGCTGTACAAGCAATGATCACACGCACGGCACAGCGGACACACCAGGAACCGCGGTGTTGGCCGTCGAATGGAGCTAGCTGCGCAGCATTTGTGCACCGCCGCCGTCAGTGTCAGCCAATTTGCAGTGGCATACGGAGCTCCATCGCAGTCTTTAACACTGGTAGCAAGCCGCGACAGCGTGGACGTGAACCGTATGTGCAGTTGACGGACTTTGAGAGAGGGCGTATAGTGGGCATGCGGGAGGCCAGGTGGACGTACCGCCGAATTGCTCAACACGTGGGGCGTGAGGTCTCCACAGTACATCGATGTTGTCGCCAGTGGTCGGCGGAAGGTGCACGTGCCCGTCGACCTGGGACCGGACCGAAGCGACGCACGGATGCACGCCAAGACCGTAGGATCCTACGCAGTGCCATAGGGGACCGCACCGCCACTTCCCAGCAAATTAGGGACACTGTTGCTCCTGGGGTATCGGCGAGGACCATTCGCAACCGTCTCCAAGAAGCTGGGCTACGGTCCCGCACACCGTTAGGCCGTCTTCCGCTCACGCCCCAACATCGTGCAGCCCGCCTCCAGTGGTGTCGCGACAGGCGTGAATGGAAGGACGAATGGAGACGTGTCGTCTTCAGCGATGAGAGTCGCTTCTGCCTTGGTGCCAATGATGGTCGTATGCGTGTTTGGCGCCGTGCAGGTGAGCGCCACAATCAGGACTGCATACGACCGAGGCACACAGGGCCAACATCCGGCATCATGGTGTGGGGAGCCATCTCATACACTGGCCGTACATCACTGGTGATCGTCGAGGGGACACTGAATAGTGCACGGTACATCCAAACCGTCATCGAACCCATCGTTCTACCATTCCTAGACCGGCAAGGGAACTTGCTGTTCCAACAGGACAATGCACGTCCGCATGTATCCCGTGCCACCCAACGTGCTCTAGAAGGTGTAAGTCAACTACCCTGGCCAGCTAGATCTCCGGATCTGTCCCCCATTGAGCATGTTTGGGACTGGATGAAGCGTGGTCTCACACGGTCTGCTCGTCCAGCACGAACGCTGGTCCAAATGAGGCGCCAGGTGGAAATGGCATGGCAAGCCGTTCCACAGGACTACATCCAGCATCTCTACGATCGTCTCCATGGGAGAATAGCAGCCTGCATTGCTGCGAAAGGTGGATATACACTGTACTAGTGCCGACATTGTGCATGCTCTGTTGCCTGTGTCTATGTGCCAGTGGTTCTGTCAGTGTGATCATGTGATGTATCTGACCCCAGGAATGTGTCAATAAAGTTTCCCCTTCCTGGGACAATGAATTCACGGTGTTCTTATTTCAATTTCCAGGAGTGTATATATATATATTTTATATTTTTTTAATTAGTCATGGTTTTTTTGTTTTTCTATTTTTTTTGCTTATGATTTTCTTTTTTTTAGTACAGCTAAAGATACATCAGTATTATCTAAATTTTTTGCAATTATTTATGTACACTTTCCTCTCTACTACAATATTACTACAAGTCACATTCTTGTGCTCCCCACAACATCAGTATAAACAACAATAAACTGCTCATATATCATGAGGCTTTATCTAAAATTGGTTTTGAAACTTATACCTTTGCATGCATGTCCTCACATGCATGCCTTCACCCACAGGGAAGACTTAGCCTCCAAAATTAGAAAAATTCAGAAATGCTCACTAGGGAGACTTTTTTTGTAAAAAAGTAAAAATACATCTTTCTCTCATTCTTTGTTACATCAGTGTTTTTTCATCAGTTTCAATTAACATGTAACTTCAAATTATTAATTTATACATGCAAATATACATACTTGGTTGTACAGGTAGTTTTGTTCTAACAAGCATATTCCAGTGGAGGACTTTTGTTTTAGATGATAATAGATTATTTAAATTTTGAAATTATGATTTCTGTTTATACAGATTTAAAGAGACAACATTCCTAAGACCAAATAATTTCTTTGACTTAGGATACACCAAACGATAAGCATTAGGGTGTGGATTTTCTATGACTTCAAAAGGCCCAATATAGATATCAAAGAATTTTTTAATTTCTGAAGTTAACATTTTTGATTTTTCATGAGATTTGACCAGAACAAGATCCCCAATTTTAAAAGTGGTTAATCTTACCCTATTGTTATGTCTTTTATTCCTCTTTTCCCCTTGTTTCCTCATAGTTTCCCTGACAATATCTTCTCTCTCTTGCATAGTTAAAGGTGTACATTTAGGAAATTCAATAAGTTCTGATATATGATTTGGAGGTCTAATATTAAACATAATCTCATGTGGTGAAAATCCTGTGGAACTATGTTGTAGGCTATTCATAATATCTTCAAAATTTCGAATGTGCTCAAACCAAGTTGGATGTTTATGGCTACAATAGGTTCTACAAAGTCTCCCAGTTTCCCTCATATATCTTTCTGCAGGATTGGTCGACGGAGAATAAACAGATATAAGTATATGCTTCAATTTTGATCTTTCAATAAACTTTTTCCAAATTTATGAGGTGAACTGTGAACCATTATCTGATAATATAGCTTTTAGTTTACCCACCTGTGCGAAATAATCTCTTTCAATTTTTATTATAATTTCATGGCTAGTAGCTTTTTTCACTGGATATAGTTTAATTAATTTTGAAAATACATCTACCATAACAAATATGTAACAGTGACCACCTTTACTCTTTGGTAACATTCCATATAAGTCCACTGCGATAAGATCTAAAGGTTTTTCCAGAATAATGTTTTGCATCTCTCCACCACATCTTTGATTGCTCACTTTAACTCTCTGACATTTGTCACAGGTTGCCAATTCTTTTCTTACCTTCTTTCCAATATTGTAAAAATAAACATTTTCTTGTATCTTTTGAATGCACTTCTGTATCCCACAATGACCAAAACTTTCACGTATGTAAATGATCAGCTTTTCAGCATCTGCCTCTGGCCAACACAGTTTCCAATTATCAGAATCTACATCTGTTCTCCGAAATAAAATCCCCTTATGTAATTTGTAAAATTTATCAAGTTTCTCATACCCCTTCTTGCCTAAACATTCTTTGATTAATTTCCAACTCTGATCCAAATTTTGATTCTTTCTAATTTTGTTACACATAGCTCTAATTGTTTTCTCATTTTCCACCCCTTTCAAGTATCTAATTTTAAATTGCTTTTCCTCCTCTTGTTCAAAAATCTCCTTTTCTCCCCCAATTGGTAACCTTGAAAGTGAATCAGCTACTACATTCTCAGAACCTTTTATGTGATTGATTTCAAAGTCAAACTGTTGCAGAAAAATTGCCCATCTGGTCAATCTACTGTGGTATAATTTGCATTCTTGTAAGTAACTCAAAGCTTTGTGATCCGAAAATACTATGGTTTTATGTCCAATAAGGTAAATTCTAAATTTTGTAAAAGCCCAATGAATTGCCAAAAGTTCCTTCTCTGTGACTGTATAATTTTTCTCATGCTTGAGCAACATCCTGCTTGCAAATGCTATGGTACAATGTATCTTAACTCCATTCTCTACTCTTTCTTGAAATAACTCTGCTCCAAGCCCATAATTACTGCTATCAGTGTTCAAACAAAATGGTAAATTAAAATCAGGTCTGTGTAATAAGTGTTGCTTCCTCAACTCTTGCTTAATTTTATCAAACTCTTCCTGACAACTTTTATCCCAAACCCAAACAGTGTTTTTCTTAAGTAACTGACTTAAACATGGTGCATTCAGACTCTGATCACTTATATGTTTTCGGTAATAACCGCATAACCAAAAGAACGACTTTAATTGTTTTTTAGTCTTAGGAATAGGAATTTCTGAAATTGCTTTAATTTTTTCTGGCTCTGCCAAAATTCCCTTGTCTGTGACAACATGACAAAAAATTTTAATTCAGAAACTGCAAATTTACATTTCTCTAATTTCAATGTCATCCCCCCTTTTCTAAGTTTTTCACAAACTGACTTCAAAATCAAAAAATGTTCCTCCCAATTTTTCCCTGTAACCAAAATGTCATCTACATAGATTATCAGTTTAGACGCAAGTTCTTGCCCAGTACATGATCCAAAGCTCTTATAAATTCGGAAACAGAAGAATTTAACCCAAATGGCACAACACAATATTGGTAACTCTTACCATTGGACAAGAAAACAGTATATTTTCTAGAATTAACCGAAAGTGGTACTTGGTGAAAACCCCAAGTTAGATCCAAACTTGACATATATTTTATATCTGTAAATTTATAGAGTAACTCATCAATATTTTCAGGATGGTCTGTCTGTCTGAACAAAATTTTGTTTAAGTGTCTAGAGTCCAAAACCAATCTTACTCCACCATCTTTTTTCGAAACTACTACTAGAGGATTATTATATGCACTGATACTCCTTTCTATTATATTACATCCTTCCATCTTTTTCAGCTCTTTCTCAACAGCAGGTCTTTTTGATATTGCAATACTGTATGGTTTTATGAAAAATGGTTCATGAGGTTTTACCTGAAGCTCACACTGATAACCCTTTACCCTTCCAGGTATGTCACTGAAAACATCACTGTATTCCCACAGCAGATTTTCTAACTGTTGTTTTTGCTCCCCAGATAAATTTTGTGTTTCTGAAATTTTCAAATTTACTAAATTCCCAAATTCAACTTCATCAGTATCAAATCTATGAATTTCAATATTCTCCAATCTATTTTCTTTTAGTAAATTAATACTGTCAAAATTTCCATTACTCTGATCACCAAGTGTGTTCACAAAATTTGTCTGAATGTATTCCCTTTCACTAGTTTCTATCAAAAGTTTTCTTCCAACCCAATCAAATGCTGTATTTACTTTTACTATCCAATTCATACCCAAAAGAAAATCCTCATTAAATTCCTGAATTACAAAACATCCATGTGTGAACAACTTGCCTTCAATTAAAAATGTCACTAAAGCCTGGCTTTTTACCAATTTACTGCTCTTCCCAGTAGCACCTTTTATCTTTACCTTTCTGAGTAAACCCACTGTGTGTTCTTGTTGTTACCCTATCCAACTTTTCAATATAATTCAGAAACTGCTCTACACTACTATCAGGACAATGACCTAAACTCAACTGCATTGCTGATGGCAATCTTCTCATTAAGGTATCAATTCTGATCAAGTCATCCAAAGGTTTTGTTAAATGAATAAGTTTTTGAAGTTCACTTTAGCAAAATTGTTTCATGTTCCCATCTGATTCCCTATAGTTTCGCCCATTCAAAAATTCACTTTTGATTCTAGTTTTTTTAAGACCATCCCAAAATTTTTCCAAAAATTTTGATTCAAATTCTGAAAAGGTCATCCCCAAAGTTACAATCTGGTTTGCCCAAGTCAAAGCTTCCCCTTCCAAGAATTTTTTCACAAATTTAATTTTTATTTCATCTGGTGAGTGAGGTAAAAAACAATCCTTACAATACTGCATAAAATCAGCGGGATGTAAGGGTCCATCTACCGAAAAGTGCTTCACTGGAATATTAGATATAAGATTACACGTGTTGACATTGTAATTTTTGCTTTGAAATTCAATGTCAAAACTTTCAATTTTTTCGCTAAGTTCTTTGACAGATTTTTTGTTTTCCAAATCATTGCATTCTACTTTTTCTTCTAGAGTAACCAAATGATTGTCAGTTTCTTGTTGTACATTTTTAACTAAAACTTTTGTATTCTCATCCAAATTTTTAATTTCCCCTTTTATCTCATTAAAATCAATTAAATTTCTTTCCCTATCTACCAGTAACTCATTTTTTACAGTATTAATTTCACCGCTCAATTTAACATCAATTTCATTTACTTTTGCTTCCACAGATTCAATTTTTTCCTCAACACTGCCAACTCTGTTCGAAAGCTCACCCACTTGGGTATTGACTGCTTTGACTTGCAACAAAATGTTATCAATTTTTTCATCCCAGTAAGTCTTATTGTCGTCAACTGATTGTTTAATTTCTTTCGTGAAATTTACAAGAAAACTTTTTAAATCAAATTGATCGGTTCTTTCTTTTTCATTTGACCTGTCCTGATGTTCGAAGTCTATTAAATTACTACTTTAGGCACAATACTCTCGAAAATCTCATAAGTCATTGTGAAGAACAAAAATTTATACACAACAATACAAAACAAGATAAAAATATTGTTTTAACAAAATACGAGGGTTTCGTGACTTATCTGGAACACTCTTCTACTGTTGCAAAACCACGTTTTCCATCCATGTGATTGTTGACCAAAATTCTTGAAGTATTTTCTTCTGTCGAAAATTATATTTTTTGCCGAAACATTTCTTCTCCAAAACTTTTACTTCCCGATGAACACAAACACTGTAACACACATTCTGAAGAAACTGGTATTAACACACAAAAATTTTCTTCCTCGTAGCACTGTTGAAGATCTCATGAACACAATATCCCGGCTACAGTCCCCAGTTGAAATATGGCATCCCGGCTATTACACAAGTTGAAAATATGGTCTCTATTTTTATAAACTTAAATTTGCCATATTTCGTGACAGTACCTTTTCCGTTAGACGTTTGCAAGCAAATATAAGTCTTGGCTTCAGTTGTCTAAGTATGATTCCACAATGCATCGTTGTCGGCTGCAGAAAATGACGTGGTTCAGCGTGTTTCTCTCATTTTGGTGTTTCAAATACAGTTTCTTCAAATGTAGTTTCTTCTTTTTAGTTAATACAAAAATAATAGTAACATAATTCAAAATTATTTATGACGGCGACCTTCATATTGTTCTTCCGTCAACACACACCAAGAGTTAGCTTCCGACTCGGACTGACTATAGTCAAAGACTACTCCAACGTCAAAGATATTTTACACAATCAGTTTCTTTGTTATTATTCGATACATTTTCTAATAGTAATCAATATGCTTTTACTCTCAAAAACAGAAGTAAATTAACATATAATAAGACAAATTATAATAAATTCTGACAAAAATACAAGAAAACATTTTCAATTCAGTATCGACAAATACGGTAAAAAAAAAAACATCTCCCAGATCCATTACAACGTGCTGGTGACCTATTGGGCCAAAGGTGGGGCTACAGTGTGGAGCAAAGTGGGAAAGGAAGGGGGCGAGAGTAATGCACGCCGTATGTAGGGTGGAAGCTTGCGTTTGGACCTCTTCCTCCCGAACGCGTCGTATGGAGGAGGTAATTTTAGCTAGACTCCGGATAGGGCACTGTCTTTTTAGCCATCGACATCTTTTAAGCGGCGATCCTCCCCCACTCTGTCCCCACTGCTCTCAGCTGTGGACGGTCAGACACCTTTTAATTGAATGCCCCTATTTTAATCCGTTACGCTCCCGTCTACAGCTATCGCCTGATCTATTGTCGATTTTAGCAGATGACACGCGCTCAGCCGACCGCGTTCTCCAGTTTATTAGTGACAGTGAAGTGACGTCAGTCATTTGAAGCTTTTTTTGGGGACAACCAACCCCTTTCTGTAGTGGATTTTTAAGCATTCCTTCTGCTTTTAGTTTCTCAAATTTTATGACTTTGTTCCCATTGCTGCTGGTTTTACATTTCGGTTTTTTCCTGTTTCCTAAGTCACGGGCTGGGCGCTAATGACCATAGAAGTTTGGCGCCCAAAAACCACAAAAAAAAACCTGCGACCGTAGCAGTCGCGCGGTTCCAGGCTGAAGCGCCTAGAACCGCTCGGCCACCCCGGCCGGCAGCGCAAGTAGTGGCCGAATGTCCCCAATTTTAATTAATTATTTTCACGGTAAAAAATTAAAAAGTAGTGTCGTATATGAAGCGAGCAATGATCAGTGAGATCTCGGACGCGATTTTGATAATACATTTTACTTGTGCTTTGATATCTGTGAGGCGTAAATAACGTGCTGAAGTAAGGCATTTGTGGGTTTGAAAAAGACCTGTTGTTTGTCTGTCGAAAATCGAACTCTGATAAATATGAGGTAGCTCTGTTATATTAGTCTGCCTGGCATTCGAAGCGACGCAAATTATTCCTATCCATACATTCAAATTGAAGTTGGTGAATAAAATCTTCCGCACTAGCTTTAAAAATACTTTTATTAAAAAGACACGACCGGTTTCGCGTCACTGGAGATCCATCTTCATGCCGCGACATGACTGTTAAAAAAGTAAAGAATCCTATCAGCGGAACCTGCATTTCCACTGATGCGAAACTGGCCGTGACTTTTATTAAAAAGTATTCTAACAGTCAGTGCGGTAAATTTTATTCACTTCGTGCCGTTCTGTTTCCGGTCGTCCGACTTCTAAAATAATATGTTCGATTTGAACTTGTGTTCAGCTATTACCGGCCCTGTCGACCGTGCACTGCGGCTATGGTCTCCACCGAATTCTGTCTGTTGCTGTTTCCTCCCAGCTGACTTCATTCGAAGCTTCTGCGTCTTTATTTACAACGTTTTCCCATCCGGTTCTTGCCGTACTCCGAGGGGTCTTTTCATTGTAGTGTGGGTGACGAAAGCTTTCTTGGGAAATCGTCTGCTCTTTTAATACTGATGTCGCCGTACAGTGCTATTTATGATTTGACAACACACCAGTCATTTTCTGCTTTTATCCAAAATCTTCCACATTGTCCTATGGTTCTAATACAGTAGCACATTTACAAAAGACCATATTATTTTCCATCACTATTTGTTTTTAGCCCTAAAAGGTGACGAAACCAATGGCTAAATATATGGTAGGAACTTGAACAAAGCGACAGTGATAAGTATAATTTGTGTTCACTGTCATTCCTGAGGACTACACAAACTTCAGCAGTGGTATGTACTGTTACCCGATCACGATATTATTGCACTTCACCTCACGTGACCGTTACCGGAAACAAGCGCTGACGTTGCAGTAAAGAAGTGCGGTGGTGACGAAGGAAAGCACATCGCACTGTGAATCATATCAAGGCAGTTGTGCATATACTGTCAAGTGGTTCAGCGTGTCCTCGTGAAATGTCACGCTAAAACTCAAGATAAGCCGACAGAAGCACCCTCACTGCGAGGTGCAATAATATATTGTGGTCGACTGATACAGGCATAAGCTGATAATATGTATCAGTAAATGCCTAAGCCGTGCAAAGTCTCAAATACAGGTTGCCTAACGACTTCCAGGTGCAACGAGACTGTTATTTCCAGTATATTATATGGTTACTGACTGGATTAAAAACTGAAATTTCTGTCTTAAGGTACTCGTTAGTAAGTACAATCACGCTAAATCTTTAACACAATTATACAAATTCTAAACTTGGAAATTGCGTGTGGATATATTGAGGCAGCGTAACTCACAGTGTATAAATTAAGAGAATATATTAATACAGTGCTTGAGAATGAGGGCACTTAACGACTTCCAACAAACTTGATAAGCAATTTCGAAACTTTACAAAAGCTGACCCTCCTCACAATAATGAAAGGAAAAAGAGATAATCGCTTACTACATTTTCTCAGTTCATGTAATAAAACTTCGGCATCAGGCACGACATTTTATTTTATTACTTCCCTACTATTACCACTGTTCGCAACATATTTTGTAGACGTATCCACACACACCACTGGATGCATCCGCAGGATTATATCACTGTACGACATACAGTTCAGGAGACATTACATCAGAAGCATTAGGTGCGTGAAAAACTAGCTCTACTTCAAAATGAAATGCAAATTATTAAAACTACACACATCCAGTATTTGTTAAAGAGCATACTCAGTGACTACCAACAAACTTCAAGTACGATTTCGAAGATTTTCCAATTTTCCAAACATTTTGATTTGTCTAAGGGCGAGTTATCCGAAACTAAGAACACCAACAGAATTAGGCTTTAGCGTATCTAACTGTAATGGTTTCATATGCTTCGAGTCAAAAATTGTAACTGAATTGTAGTGAGGTAGTTGAAGCTGATTTTGTGTGCGAGTTCAGTGGGGGGAGTGGGGGGGGGGGGGGCAGGAGGGGGCGGTCGTACATGTTGTACTATTGATGACTGCATGTGGAAACAGGCAGAGAATGCCACGCATCAAAATTTCAGCAGCAACAGCTAAACATATACATTCGGGAGAAATCCGTTTGTATTTTACGCATGTTAAGTGATGACGAGTAGAAATTGTACCATTAATGAGTCACTGAGTCGCCGGCCGGAGTGGCCGTGCGGTTCTAGGCGCTACAGTCGGGAACCGCGCGACCGCTACGGTCACAGATTCGAATCCTGCCTCGGTGTTGGATGTGTGTGATGTCCTTAGGTTAGTTAGATTTAAGTAGTTTTAAGTTCTAGGGGACTGATGACCACAGCAGTTAAGTCCCATAGCGCTCAGAGCCATTTTCTTAGACACTGAGTCAATCAGTCACTTAACACCGTGAACAGGCCAGTGTTCATTTTTCAGAAAATGTTCTGAGCGGTCCCTTGCAATGTTTGAGGATTCTGTGCATGCTTTACAGTGCGCCACCGGGAAGAAGTGCGCCACTGCTAAGACAATTAGTATCAACCAATATTTGAACCTGGTCATTTTGCTTGACGTCATTGTTTCTCATTCCCAAGGGTTTACCGGTATCATTTGTACCTCTGAATTTCTTCTCGTCCCTCTAAAAGTAGTCACAACCTGTGTGATTACAACTTTCAATCCGTTCTCAATATTTATACTTTACTTTCAATAGTTAATTAATAACTCGACGTGTCACGTTGCCACTACTCGCTAGAGTCAGACACAAACTGCAGTGCAAATTTAATATACTGAATCTTGTCGCGTAAACAACGAACTACTTAACCGTGCGGAAACTGAAAGCGGGTGCCATACGCCGAGCACAATGAAGGCCTGTATGGAAAAAACAAAAGCTAGTGAATAAAGCTCTTGTTTATTACTGCACGAACGCCGAAGACTGAAAGATGCCAATACAACGTCACTCCAAGCTAAGTCGCTACACGCTTATTGCACAAGAGTAAAGCAGCTCGGAACAAGAATCACACTAGGCTTACGACGACACAGTTATGAGTCAAGTGCTCTCAGATAGTATCGCGAGTTCTCAACTGATGAGCTGGAGGAAGCTTTGGTTAGTGTGCGTATAAACGAAGCAACTGATTTTGATGCAACGTATCCATAATTCCTGAAAAAACGTGGACCCGAAAACTAAGCAGTGGTTGTTACAGGCAGGTTCAGTACGAGGGTGTACTGAAAAGTAATGCCTCCAAATTTTTTATGTGAAAAATCGTAACGCTTATAAATAAACCAACGTTGTTAACATAATATGTCTTTATTATTCATGTCTACACACCTGCATCCCGCTGTCACTAGACGGCTCCATGTAACATGACGGTGTGTAATGTAACTAGGGGGGTGCTTGAGAAATAGCTTGCAGCAATCGAATTTCCGCCTCAAAGTGTTCATCCATACATGGAGCAACCTCTCCCCTAGTAATACAATGACAGACCACAGACGAGCGTTGCGACATATACAACAGCTCGACGCCTTTGGTTCACTGTCATCGATTATCCTCCACACAGTCCCGACTTACAGCCATTCGATATTCATCTGTTAGCTAAACTTAGAAAACACCTTCGAGGACTTCACTTTGATAGTGATCAACCGTTGTAACCCAAAGCGAGGTTGTGATGGCGTCAAAGAACGTTCTACATCGACGGTATTAACACAACGGTCTCTCGTTCGGAGAAATGTGTTCCTTGGCAAGGTGATTACGTTGAGAAATAAATATTCAGACACGAAGAATTAAAAAAATGGTTCAAATGGCTCTGAGCACTATGGGACTCTGAGGGCATCAGTCCCCTAGAACTTAGAACTACTTAAACCTAACTAACCTAAGGACATCATACACATCCATGCCCGAGGCAGGATTGGAACCTGCGACCGTACCGGTCGCGCGGTTCCAGACTGAAGCTCCTAGAACCGCTCAACCACCCCTGCCGGCACGAAGAATTAACATGTAGAATGTTTATAACAGTACTCATTGAACCCTTAGTTAATAACTATTATTTTCGGTGGTTAACATCTCGCTAACATGCTGGCAAATGTTGGACTACAATCGTACTGAGTTTCCTGACTTCTCAAATGAATTCGATCGCTGGCAACGGTAACGTTTCCAGATTCCTTTACATCAGACTTTACTGCAGATACCAACGAAACATAAACATATATTATTTCCTTTTATTTTTTGTGGTTTAGTATTCCCTTCGAGGTCACAACTAAACACATGTCTTATAGTAGTTATTTCTCCCTATTAGCATACCTCAAAATACACACATAAAAAAAGTTTTGCATTACCTCTGATCCGAAAGTTCCATAATCTGTGCAGAAAATTGAAAAAGAGATCAACATAAACTCCATTTCCATCCTTTTTATTGCTCATGAAAACCACACATTGCATGTAAAACCACACATTGCATGTTGTACCACCATAATGCGAGACCTACAGAGGTGGTGGTCCAGATTGCTGTACACACTGGTACCTCTAATACCCAGCACCACGACCTCTCGCATTTATGCATGCGTGTATTCGTCGTGGCATACTATCCACAAGTTCAGCAAAGCACTGCTGGTCCAGATTGTCGCACTCCTCAACGGCGATTCGGCGTAGATACCTCAGAGTGGTTGGTGGGTCACGTCCATGAAGACGAATGCCTCGCCAGTATGCTGCCGATATGGTTGTACTATCCGTCGGAGGATGGCATTCGCATATCATACAGCAATTATGGTTCCTTCAATGACCACCAGCGGCGTGCGTCGGCCCCACAGAGTGCCACCCCAAAACAACAAGGAACCTTCACCTTGCTGCACTCGCTGGGCAGTGTGTCTAAGGCGTTCAGCCAGAGCGGGTTGCCTCTAAATACGTCTCCAACGATTGTCTGGTTGAAGGCATACGTGACACTCATTGGTGAAGAGAACATGATGCCAATCCTGAGCGGTCCTTTCGGCATGTTGTCGACCTCGCTGCATGGTGTCGTGGTTGCAAAGATGGACCTCGCCATAGACGTCATGAGTGAAATTGCGCCTCATGCAGCCTATTGCACACAGTTTCAGTCGTAACATGACGTCCTGTGGCTGCACTAAAAGCATTATTCAACATGGTGGTGTTTCTGTCAGGGTTCCTCCGAGCCATAATCGATAGGTAGCGGCCATCTACTGCAGTAGTAGCCCTTGGGCGGCCTGAGCGAGGCATGTCATCGACTGTTCCTGTCTCTCTTTATCCCCTCCATGCCCGACCAACATCGCTTTGGGACACTCCGAGACGCATGGACACTTCCCTTGTTGAGAGTCCTTCCTGGCACAAAGTAACAATTTGGGCGCGATCGAACCGCGATATTGACCGCCTAGGCATGGTTGAACTACAGACAACACGAGCCGTGTACGTCCTTCCTAGTGGAATGACTGGAACTAATCGGCTGTCGAACCCACTCCGTCTAATAGATGCCGCTCATACATGGTTGTTTACATCTTCGGACGGGTTTAGTGACTACTCTGAACAGTCAAGGGGACTGTGTCTGTGATAAAATATCCACAGTCAACGTCTGTCTTCCCGAGTTCTGGGATCCGGGGTGATGCAAAATTTTTTTTATGTGTGTAATTTGCAATATTAAATAATTTCAGCAAGTTATCGATAAATAAGGATTGGTAGCAGTCCGTGAAAAAAGTTTTTCTTGAATATAAATTTTGTGCTTACTAACACGTTAACAACAGAGAAAGTATGAAATAGATTCCCTGTAGGTAACAAGAAATAGTCAAAAGGTGCTCTCTTCACTTGCTAGTAATCTTGTGCCATAGCTAACGGAGATTACGACGTGGAAGCTGGGATAACTCACGCAAGGTCGAACAGATAGCGATGGGAGAGTAATGCTCGGAGTCCTCCACCTAGCGATGGTTTTGTTGTGGTTAGCGCGGGCTCCGCTGATCGGCGCTGATGAGTGTCCCTGAGGGGCCACCACGGTACACCTGACCAGCAACACAACACAACGCAACGAGACACTAGACCTAAGCCTTGTGAGCAGACCAGAGCCCGGCTGCGGCTCAGCGCGACCCAGACCCCCCACTCGCCAATTAGCAAGTTGCCCGCACTTCGGGCTTCCTCACTCCCCCACCCTTACCCCTGCCCGTCCGGAAGAAACTTCCAAACCTCCAACAGGGTCGCTCGCCAACAGCAGCACGAGGCTGCAACTTACCGAGTTCTCTGCTCTGCTGCGTTCACTGAGCTACGAGAGCTTATGCGAAATAACTCTACTGTCCTGTACGATGAGAATTCTTCCAAACAATCTATAAGTAACTACTAAACTTCACATTAAGTAAGTGACGAAACGTCACATGAAGGATTCAGTCATTTGAAGATGTGAGATGTGACCCGTGTCCCCCCCCCCCCCCCCCCCCCAAACGTTGCAGCTAGATGCTGGCCAAGTTTAGACTACGATTGGAAAGGATATGATTAAATTTTTTACAGTATGAATTCGGTATTGCCGAGAAAAAATACATTTAGAAAATACTCGTTACTCATTACTTTCGTTACTAACGTCATTACTAGTGTAACAAATACACAGAAAACCTTGTTCGATACCCTAGAGAACTGTGGATATAACCATGTTCATGAGAGCCCCATTCGATTACATTCTGTTTTCTGAACAAATTCCTCTCTTCCGCATACTGATGACTAGTCACTACGGCTGTACTGGCATTAATTATAATAACTGATACTGAAAAACCTGACCGCTTTTCATTTCAAAATTATTCCCGATTGAATCGCCACACCACTGTCGCGTATAGGGTCCTACAGTGTGACATTATTGCCACATACTGGAAAGCGATATCGTATCATTTTTTCTCCCATTAAATCGTGTGACATTTGAGCTTGGGATGAAAGCTTTTCGTTTTTCTCACTGGGAAAGGGTACTCTCATTGTGACCTTAGATTCCTCACTGTCAGCAGAAGGCAGTCAGTGAATCTCATTCAGAGGGGCTAGCCTCCCAAGGGGGATTGGCAGGTTTTGCAGGAGTATGCCTGAAGCTTACTCCATATTTTTGTGGCCACAACTATCAAGTGTCCTCACAAATGGGAGAAAATGCTGTGCTGCCACTGCGATCCCCAGAGAATAATTGAGGAAGACAACGAGGGGTACCCAACAAGACCGGAGTAACATTACCGTGGGCAGAGCTTGTGTAGTACGCATTTCTGGCGCTAGGCAAAATTACATTATCTGTTGAATGGAATGGTCTAATGAGCGCAGAATATGGATTGAGAGTAAATAGAAGAAAGTAATGAGAAGTTGCAGAAATGAGAACAGCGAGAAACATAACATCAGGATCGATGGTCACGAAGTAGATGAAGTTAAGGTATTCTGCTACCTAGGCAGCAAAATCACCAATGACGTACGGAGCAAGGAAGATATTAAAAGCAGACTAGCACTGTCAAAATGGGCATTCTTGGCCAAGAGAAGTCTACCGTTATCAAACGAAGGCCTCAATCTGAGGAAGAAATTTCTGAGAATGTACGTTTGGAGGACGGCATTGCATAGTATTGAATAATGTATTGTGGGAAAACCGGAACAGAAGACAATCGAAAAATTTCAGATGCGGTGCTGCAGACGAATGATGAAAATTAGGTGGACTGGTAAGGTAAGGAATGAGGAGGCTCTGCGCAGAATCGAAGAGGAAAGGAATATGTGGAAAACACTGACGAGGAGAAGGGACAGGATGTTAATACATCAGGGAATGCCTTCCATAGTACTAGAGGGACCTGTAGAGGGCAGAAACAGTTGAGGGAAACAGTGACTGGAATACGTTCAGCAAATAATTGAGGACGTAGGTTGCAAGTGCTACTCTGAGATGAAAAGGTTGGTACAGGAGAGGAGTTCGTAGCGGGCCGCATCAAACCAGTCACAACACTGATGATTCAGAAAAAGAAAAAGTCGTGTATCGCGCAACTCACCGCCAGTTCAGTGCAGCCAGTGTTATCGACTTGGCTTGTTCTTTTCGTTTGAAGTGACCGTTTTTGCTAGCGCTGTTTTGTTCTTATTTCTTTTTTAATGATGGCAATTTTAAGTGAATAACATGCAGCTGTGAAATTTTTTTGCTACTGGGTAAAAATGCTGCCGAAGCTGTTGCAATATTGGAGAAAGCTAATAAGGCACGCAATGGGAAAAACTGAAGTGTACAAGTGGTTTTCTAGATTGAAAATTGGTGACGTTTCGATTGACTATAAACCTCGATCAGGACATCCATTAGCTACCCGAAGCGACGAAAATAATGAAAAAATTCGAGAGTTTATGCTCATAGACCGTCGACAGACAACTGATCAACTGCCGGAGATTAGCGGATTGTCTTGGAGCTCGGTTCAGCGAATTTTAACGGAAGATTTGGGCAGACAGGAGACTGGTTCTTCCGCTGCGACAACGCAGCTGCACACACAGCCATCACTGTTAGACAAATGGCATGGTTCCGCTGCCCCACGCACTTATTCGTTGACCTGGCTCCGTGCGACTTTTCCTTATTTCCAAGCACGAAAAGCGGCGCGAAAGGATACCGATTTGACAACATTGAAGAAGACAAGGGAAAAACAAGGAAGGAGCTGCCAGCCATTTCTAAAGATGACTTCAAAAACGCTTCGAACAGTGGAAGCAACGGCTGGACAAATGTATTAGTTGTAATGGAGAGTATTTTGAAGAGGATAAAGTTGTTTTTTAAACAATATGAAAATATGTAACTTTTAGAAAACAATTCCTGTTTTTTTGGGTACCCCTCGTACATGTCACAATGTTGGGAGTTAACCAGCTTTGAATGCGGGATGATAATCAGTGCAAGATGCAAAGGTGATACCATATCAGAGATTGCATGAGGATTGTACAAACATACCATCGTTCGAGGATCGCACAGACTCCCTATGGAAGAACAAGTAAGTGGCATCGCTGTCGTAGATCAACAACTGAAAGAGTTGCAAACAAGTAAGTCGCCTGGTCTGGCTGGAATCTCATTTCGGATTTAAGAAAAGTACCCAACAGTATTAGTCCTTACTTAGATATGTCGTGAATCATCTGCTGCCCAAGCGTAAAGACCCAAGCGATTGCAGAAAACGCATGTGGCTGCTGTTTGTAACACTAGTAGAAGAATGGACCAATATGCACGACATCGGTTTGTTGCAGAATTCTTGAACATATTCTCAATTCGAATATAGCAAATTTTCCTGAGATGTAAAATGCCCCATTCAGGAATGAGCACAGTTTTAGAAAGCATCGCTCGTGCAAAACTCGGCGTACCCTTTTCTCAAATGATATCCTGCGAACTGAGGATGAAGGGCAACAGGCCGAGTCCTAGTCCTAGAATTCGGAAAAGCGTTTGACACGGTGCCCCACTGCAGGACGTTAACGGAGATATGTGCATACGGATTAGGTTCCCTGATATGTGAGTGGGTCAAAGAGTTCTTAAGTAATAGAGCCCAGTACGTTCTCCTTTTTTTTTTGGTCATCAATCTACTGACTGGTTTGATGCGGCCCGCCACGAACTCCTTTCCTGTGGTAACCTCTTCATCTCAGAGTAGCACTTGCAACCTACGTCCTCAATTATTTGCTTGACGTATTCCAATCTCTGTCTTTCTCTACAGTTTTTACCATCTACTGCTCCCTCTAGTACCATGGAAGTCATTCCCTCATGCCTTAGCAGATGTCCTATCATCCTGTCCCGTCTCCTTATCAGTGTTTTCCACATATTCCCTTCCTCTCCGATTCTGCGTAGAACCTCCTCATTCCTTACCTTATCAGTCCACCTAATTTTCAACATTCGTCTATAGCACCACATCTCAAATGCTTCGATTCTCTTCCGTTCCGGTTTTCCCACAGTCCATGTTTCACTACCATACAATGCTGTACTCCAGACGTACATCCTCAGAAATTTCTTCCTCAAATTAAGGCTGGTATTTGATATTAGTAGACTTCTCTTGGCCAGAAATGCCTTTTTTGCCATAGCGAGTCTGTTTTTGATGTCCTCCTTGCTCCGTCCGTCATTGGTTATTTTACTGCCTAGGTAGCAGAATTCCTTAACTTCATTGACTTCGTGACCATCAATCCTGATGTTAAGTTTCTCGCTGTTCTCATTTCTACTACTTCTCATTACCTTCGTCTTTCTCCGATTTACTCTCAAACAATACTGTGTACTCATTAGACTGTTCATTCCGTTCAGCAGATCATTTAATTCTTCTTCACTTTCACTCAGGATAGCAATATCATCAGCGAATCGTATCATTGATATCCTTTCACCTTGTATTTTAATTCCACTCCTGAACCTTTCTTTTATTTCCATCACTGCTTCCTCGATGTACAGATTGAAGAGTAGGGGCGAAAGGTTACAGCCTTGTCTTACACCCTTCTTAATACGAGCATTTCGTTCTTGATCGTCCACTCTTATTATTTCCTCTTGGTTGTTGTACATATTGTATATCACCCGTCTCTCCCTATAGCTTACCCCTACTTTTTTCAGAATCTCGAACAGCTTGCACCATTTTATATTGTCGAACGCTTTTTCCAGGTCGACAAATCCTATGAAAGTGTCTTGATTTTTCTTTAGCCTTGCTTCCATTATTAGCCGTAACGTCAGAATTGCCTCTCTCGTCCCTTTACTTTTCCTAAAGCCAAACTGATCGTCACCTAGCACATTCTCAATTTTCTTTCCCATTCTTCCGTATATTATTCTTGTAAGCAGCTTCGATGCATGAGCTGTTAAGCTGATTGTGCGATAATTCTCGCACTTGTCAGCTCTTGCCGTCTTCGGAATCGTGTGGATGATGCTTTTCCGAGTCAGATGGTATATCGCCAGACTCATATATTCTACACACCAACGTGAATAGTCGTTTTGTTGCCACTTCCCCCAATGGTTTTAGAAATTCTGATGGAATGTTATCTATCCATTCTGCCTTATTTGACCGTAAGTCCTCCAAAGCTCTTTTAAATTCCGATTCTAATACTGGATCCCCTATCTCTTCTAAATCGACTCCTGTTTCTTCTTCTATCACATCAGACTAATCTTCACCCTCATAGTGGCTTTCAATGTATTCTTTCCACCTATCTGCTCTCCCCTCTGCATTTAACAGTCGAATTTCCGTTGCACTCTTAATGTTACCACCGTTGCTTTTTTTAATGTCACCAAAGGTTGTTTTGACTTTCCTGTATGCTGAGTCTGTCCTTCCGACAATCATATCTTTTTCGATGTCTTCACATTTTTCCTGCAGCCATTTCGTCTTAGCTTCCCTGCACTTTCTATTTATTTCATTCCTCAGTGACTTGTATTTCTGTATTCCTGATTTTCCCAGAACATGTTTTAACTTCCTCCTTTCATCAATCAACTGAAGTATTTCTTCTCTTACCCATGGTTTCTTCGCAACTACCTTCTTTGTACCTATGTTTTCCTTCCCAACTTCTGTGATGGCCCTTTTTAGAGATGTCCATTCCTCTTCTACTGTACTGCCTACTGCGCTATTCCTTATTGCTGTATCTATAGCGTTAGAGAACTTCAAACGTATCTCGTCATTCCTTAGTACTTCCGTATCCCACTTCTTTGCGTATTAATTCTTCCTGACTAATGTCTTGAACTTCAGCCTACTCTTCATCACTACTATATTGTGATCTGAGTCTATATCTGCTCCTGGGTACGCCTTACAATCCAGTATCTGATTTCGGAATCTCTGTATGACCATGATGTAATCTAATTGAAATCTTCCCGTATCTCCCGGCCTTTTCCAAGTATACCTCCTCCTCTTGTGATTCTTGAGCAGGGTATTCGCTATTACTAGCTGAAACTTGTTACAGAACTCAATTAGTCTTTCTCCTCTTTCATTCCTTGTCCCAAGCCCATATTCTCCTGTAACCTTTTCTTCTACTCCTTCCCCTACAACTGCATTCGAGTCGCCCATGACTATTAGATTTTCGTCCCCCTTTACATACTGCATTACCCTTTCAATATCCTCATACACTTTCTCTATCTGTTCATCTTCAGCTTGCGACGTCGGCATGTATACCTGAACTATCGTTGTCGGTGTTGGTCTGCTGTCGATTCTGATTAGAACAACCCGGTTACTGAACTGTTCACAGTAACACACCCTCTGCCCTACCTTCCTATTCATAACGAATCCTACACCTGTTATACCATTTTTTGCTGCTGTTGATATCACCCGATACTCATCTGACCAGAAATTCATGTCTTCTTTCCACTTCACTTCACTGACCCCTACTATGTCTAGATTGAGCCTTTGCATTTCCCTTTTCAGATTTTCTAGTTTCCCTACCACGTTCAAGCTTCTGACATTCCACGCCCCGACTCGTAGAACGTTATCCTTTCGTAGATTATTCAATCTTTTTCTCATGGTAACCTCCCCCTTAGCAGTCCCCTCCCGGAGATCCGAATGGGGGACTATTCCGGAATATTTTGCCAATGGAGAGATCATCATGAAACATCTTCAATTACAGGCCACATGTCCTGTGGATACACGTTACGTGTCTTTAATGCAGTGGTTTCCAATGCCTTCTGCACCCTCATGTCGTTGATCATTGCTGATTATTCCGCCTTTAGGGGCAATTTCCCACCCCTAGGACAAGAGAGTGCCCTGAACCTCTATCCGCTCCTCCGCCCTCTTTGACAAGGCCGTTGGCAGAAATGAGGCTGACTTCTTATGCCGGAAGTCTTCGGCCGCCAATGCTCCTAGACAGCGAGTTTTCATCAGAGACAAGGTGTCAAGGTGTGGTTAGGAGTGGTCCACGGAAGCGTATTATTTTCTGTACACACAAACGATCTGACATACGGGGTGGGCAGCAATCTGCGGGTCTTAGCTGATGACACTGTGGTGTACGGGGAGGTGTCGTCGTTGACTGGTCGCAGGAAGATACGAGATGACTTAGACATTCTAGTTAATATGATGAATAGCAGTTACCTCTAAATGCAGAAAAATGTAAGTTAATGCAGATGAATAGGAAAATACAGCATTAGTAGTGTGCTGTCTCACACATCACGTCAATTAAATATCTAGGTTCAACACTGCAGAACGATATGAAATGGAACTAGCATGTAAGGTTTGTAGTAGGAAAGGTGAATCGTAGACTTCAAATTATTGGTAGAATTTCAAGAAAGAGTTGTTCATCTGCAGAGGAGATCGCAGCTGGTCGAATTAAAGAAAGTCACGCGAGCTTTTCAGAGGCGGGCTGTTAGATTTGTTACCGGTAGATTCGAACAACACGCAAGTATTACAGAGATGTTTTGGTAACTCAACTGGGAAACCTTGTAGGGAAGGCGACATTCTTTTTGAGAAACAATATTGAGAAAATTTAAGGAACCGGCGCTGTCAGCTGACTGCAGGACGATTCTACTACGGGAAACGTACCACGAAGATAAGATACGAGAAATCAGGGGTCATAAGGAGGCATATAGACAATCGTTTTTCCCTCCTTCTATCTGTGAGTGGAACAGGAAAGGAAATTACTAGCAGTGGTAATGGGTATCCTCCGCGACGCATCGTAAAATAGCTTGCGGAGTATGTATGTAGATGGGGATGTAAATGTTCGATCGCCGCCGATTTGAATGTGGAGCGTTAGGAACACACTTCTACCTGGAGCGTACGGAGAAAAATCTACCTCACAGATTTCTGCATCCAACTGCCGTTATGACATCCAGTAGACTATGAGCAGGGAAGCGGCAGGAAAACAGTAGAGGCGATTCCCATTTACTAATGGGTTCTTTTGTACGTCTGTTGTAGGAGTCTAGAAGGTATCCTATGATAAGTATATGACGTTCCTGGAGGAAAATAAACTTCTCTCAAGGACTCATCATGAATCAAAGAGAGCAAATCCCTATAAAATAATCAGCAGGTTCGCGTGGATTTACGTAGCAGTGGTTCGTATCAGTGGTTTTCGCGTCATGTTGATTAACCCTGGCAGCGTAAGTCGGTGAACGATTACGATTCTGTAATGTCATTTAATTGCTAACTGAAGTATTCGGATCGGATAAATCACTAGAAAGGCAATGATCCTGCATTTGCGAACATTAACATAACTGGATTCTTCCTGATAGGAATCATCCGTGCAATGCATTTGGTGATGCAGTCTGCATAACGTGCAAACCTATATGAATTTACTGAGAAACAACCAAAACAGGATAAGCCACTGACTGAAAACTATGAGCACGTTAGACGAGCACGTGAAGAGAGGTTACTTGATTCTCTATCAAACGAGTGAACTGCATGTAATAATTTATAGTTCGTTAAACAGCACGATATGCTTAGCACCGCCTGTTCCAGAGTTATGAAAGCATCATATAGGTGATAAATGATGAAAACCGATATGCCTCGGAGAAATCAGGCGTCCGCGTAAATTAAAAATGCACAAAAGCCATAAGGAATATGCGAAGTCCAATAGCATTGGAGATACTAAGAGGTAACAGCGTGCAATATACGTGAAACATTAGAACAAAGATTAGGTGAATGGCCATTCCAGCTACTCGTACACATGGGCTTCAGTTTCACAAAGTAAAACGATTATGTATTACATATTTCTCAACGTTCGAAGATAATTTCTACAGAAAGCTACTAAAACACGTAAATGGCTTTCCTCTAGCTGAGAGAGGCTTCATAATAATTATACGGGGACAAACGAAATGTATGTTAGCTAAGCTCTCTCACGAGGGTACGAAGCTCAAACACATTGGCAACCTCTGGTTCACCCGAGCCGTAAATATAACAAATGAAGTTAACGTGCTTGAAAGTAACAGCAGAAGCAGAATAAAGTTACTGTAGAAGATTATATTGGCAATGCGCTCCCCATACACAAGAAGAGCATTGTACGAGGTTACCAACTAAAGAAGTATCGCCTGGATCGCTCGGCTCCGAAATTTTGGTGCAAGTGCTAGGGCAAAAACTGGGCTTTTAAAACATTAAATGTATTCACAATTGCCAAAAAGGACAAGCATCACCTGTAGAATGGAATGACGACGTTGAAAACTTGTGCTGGACTGGGACTCGAACCCGGATTTTTCCGGTACTCGAAAGCGGTCGCCTTACCATCTAGTCTAGTTAGATGCAGTGTTTCTAGACTTCCGGAAGACATTCGATACAGTCTCGCACTGCCACCTAATGAACAAAATACGGCCATTTGGATTAACAGACTAGCTTTGTGATTGGACTGAAGAGTTTCTAACAAACACAACACAGCAAGTCATTCAGTACTGCGAGAAGTCTTCAGACGTAAAAGTAACTTCGGGCATGCGCCGTAGGAGTGTTAAAGAAGTACATTACGACCACTGCCCACTGCGACGTTGGAAGCCACTTGGTGGCGTTGTGGGCACATGAAGCGGTAACAAAGTATGTAAGCCGAGCAAAGGCGGATTGGGGAACACCAATGCAAAGATATGGACTTAAAATAAGGAAATCCATTCACATAAGCAACTCTGACTAAGGAGAGATTATTATTACGCAGAGCCTGTGAACGAGTATCTCGAGAAAGGCGAATCTGATCGAATGTTCACGTGTGACTGTCGCGAGCATCTACGGAAGGAGATAGAAGGACAGTGAAACTAACACTAGGCGCTAAATGCTTGGATGTCCAAGACTCTTCACAGATCCAAGGGGTCAGAGGCTTGTCTCCTCTGTAACGTATGATAGATGGTATCTGTGGCATTTATGCCGAAAGAACACAACTCTGGTGCACGCACAAGTGTTTCGGAGCACACCGTTCATCGTATATTGTTGAACATGGAGCTCCGCAACAGACCACCCCTACGTGTTCACATGTTGATCCAGCGACATCGTCAATTACGACGGAATCATCCCCACGAATCAACGGAAACGTGTCGGCTCTTCGGGTGAAACATATTTTTGCTACGCTAGGTCGATGTTTGTCTCCACAAACGCCGTCATCTAGGTGAACGGCAGCTCGAAACGCACAGCGCGTCATTGACGCAGGTCGGTGGGAGCAGTATTATTTTATGGCAGACATTCACCTGCGTTTACGTGGGACCTGCGGCAGTAATCGGAGACACGCTGACAGCTGCGAACTATGTGCACCCCTTCATGCTTGATGTCTTCCCCGACGGCTGTCATCTTTCAGCCATATACACTCCTGGAAATGGAAAAAAGAACACATTGACACCGGTGTGTCAGACCCACCATACTTGCTCCGGACACTGCGAGAGGGCTGTACAAGCAATGATCACACGCACGGCACAGCGGACACACCAGGAACCGCGGTGTTGGCCGTCGAATGGCGCTAGCTGCGCAGCATTTGTGCACCGCCGCCGTCAGTGTCAGCCAGTTTGCCGTGGCATACGGAGCTCCATCGCAGTCTTTAACACTGGTAGCATGCCGCGACAGCGTGGACGTGAACCGTATGTGCAGTTGACGGACTTTGAGCGAGGGCGTATAGTGGGCATGCGGGAGGCCGGGTGGACGTACCGCCGAATTGCTCAACACGTGGGGCGTGAGGTCTCCACAGTACATCGTTGTTGTCGCCAGTGGTCGGCGGAAGGTGCACGTGCCCGTCGACCTGGGACCAGACCGCAGCGACGCACGGATGCACGCCAAGACCGTAGGATCCTACGCAGTGCCGTAGGGGACGGCACCGCCACTTCCCAGCAAATTAGGGACACTGTTGCTCCTGGGGTATCGGCGAGGACCATTCGCAACCGTCTCCATGAAGCTGGGCTACGGTCCCGCACACCGTTAGGCCGTCTTCCGCTCACGCCCCAACATCGTGCAGCCCGCCTCCAGTGGTGTCGCGACAGGCGTGAATGGAGGGACGAATGGAGACGTGTCGTCTTCAGCGATGAGAGTCGCTTCTGCCTTGGTGCCAATGATGGTCGTGTGCGTGTTTGGCGCCGTGCAGGTGAGCGCCACAATCAGGACTGCATACGACCGAGGCACACAGGGCCAACACCCGGCATCATGGTGTGGGGAGCGATCTTCTACACTGGCTGTACACCACTGGTGATCGTCGAGGGGACACTGAATAGTGCACGGTACATCCAAACCGTCATCGAACCCATCGTTCTACCATTCCTAGACCGGCAAGGGAACTTGCTGTTCCAACAGGACAATGCACGTCCGCATGTATCCCGTGCCACCCAACGTGCTCTAGAAGGTGTAAGTCAACTACCCTGGCCAGCAAGATCTCCGGATCTGTCCCCCATTGAGCATGTTTGGGACTGGATGAAGCGTCGTCTCACGCGGTCTGCACGTCCAGCACGAACGCTGGTCCAACTGAGGCGCCAGGTGGAAATGGCATGGCAAGCCGTTCCACAGGACTACATCCAGCATCTCTACGATCGTCTCCATGGGAGAATAGCAGCCTGCATTGCTGCGAAAGGTGGATATACACTGTACTAGTGCCGACATTGTGCATGCTCTGTTGCCTGTGTCTATGTGCCTGTGGTTCTGTCAGTGTGATCATGTGATGTATCTGACCCCAGGAATGTGTCAATAAAGTTTCCCCTTCCTGGGACAATGAATTCACGGTGTTCTTATTTCAATTTCCAGGAGTGTAACTGTCCGTGTCTCGGAGCCAGAATAGTGCTACAGTGGTTTGCGGAGTATTATAGTGCACTCGCATTGATATCTCTGTGACCAAATTTGCCTGACGTAAATCCTATGGAACCCATCTGGGTCGCTATCGGGCGCCATCACCGCGTACACAAATCAGCGGTCCGTTATTTACGCGAATTACATGACATTCGTGTAGATATCTAATCCCTCCGCAAACCTACCAAGAAACTTTCCTATCCCTGGCACGCAGAACCAGTGATGTATTTCTTCCCAAAGACAGACAAGCAAGCTATTAAGCAGGTGGACAACGTTTTGGCTCGTCAGAGTAAATGATTCAGTAGATAACGTCGGAAGTTCCGTAAGGCTTTTCGAGAATGATGCTGTTGTATACAAAGAAATCGCGACGCTATAAAATTGTAGAGAAACGCAGGAATTAATGGCGAGGAAAGCAGCAGCCAGACAAATTTATTGAAAAAATCGTCAGGAAGTGCAGTCCACCAACAAGGGAGTAGTTTATGGAACTTTTGTTCCACCAATACTTGAATACTTCTTATAAGTATGGGATCTGTACCAGATGAGACTGATAGAGGAAATGGAGAAGATCTAGAAGAGGGCAGCACAGCTCGTTACAGATTTGTTTAGCGAGCTCGAAAATGTCAAGGAGATGCTCAGCCAACTGCAGTGGCGGACGCTGCAACACAGGCGCTCTGTATCACACTATGGTCTACTAGTTAAGTTCCGGGAACGTACATTCGTAGAAGAGTCAACCAGTACGTTGCTTCCTCCTTCGTATATCTCACGGGAAGACCCTGGAGGTAAAATTTGAGAGATTCGAGCCCACACAGAGGCTTACCAGCAATCGTTCTTCCCGCGAACCGTACGCTACTGGAAAATCGAAAGGGAAAAGTGACAGTGATATGCGAAATACACAGCGCAAAGTGGCTTGCGGAGCATAGATGTATAGGAACACTGTTTATGGCTCTCCCGGCTAGCCGCGCGGTCTAACGCGCTGCTTCCAGAATGGGAATGCGTGCCAGTACCCAACACGAATGCGCTCGGTGGATTAGTGTCGAGGTCCGGTGTGCCAGTCACTCTGTGGATGGCTTTTAGGCGGTTTTCCATCTGCCTCGGCGAATGCGGGCTCGTTTCCCATATTCCGCATCAGTTACACTACGTCGGCGATTGCTGCGCAAACACTGGGTTAGATGTAGGGTGGCGGTGGGGTGAGAGGACTGTTGTGGACTGTTGTGGGGTTGTGAAACACTGGAGGCTATGGCGGGACGAAGCCTCACGATCGTTTCTAAGTCCCCGGTTCAATACACAGTACAGAATACACACTGTTTATGAGTAAGTGAAGCGAATAACTGTGAAAACAAAAACCTGCCTGATACAGAAGTTAAAATCTTCTGGGTTATTAGGCAGCATCATATTTCCCCTAAAATAATCGACGTTTCAACCCCTCTGCTGGAATCTTCCTCAGGATCTGGCAGTGTCCACTACTGCTAGAATACCCCTCTGCTGGAATCTTCCTCAGGATCTTCTGGTATTCTAGCAGTAGTGGACACTGGAAGATCCTGAGGAAGATCCCAGCAGATTAGTTGAAACGTCGATTATTTTAGAGGAAATATGATGCGGCCTGATAACCCAGAAGATATTAAACTTCAATGACCAACGGCCACGTAAGCCTGCAGACTTACATACTACCTGACATACAGGGTGTTACAAAAAGGTACGGCCAAACTTTCAGGAAACATTTCTCACACACAAAGAAAGAAAATATGTTATGTGGACATGTGTCCGGAAATGCTTACTTTCCATGTTAGAGCTCATTTTATTACTTCTCTTCAAATCACATTAATCATGGAATGGAAACACACAGCAACAGAACGTACCAGCGTGACTTCAAACACTTTATTACAGGAAATGTTCAAAATGTCCTCCATTAGCGAGGATACATGCATCCACCCTCCGTCGCATGGAATCCCTGATGCGCTGATGCAGCCCTGGAGAATGGCGTATTGTATCACAGACGTCCACGATACGAGCACGAAGAGTCTCTACATTTGGTACTGGGGTTGCGTAGACAAGAGCTTTCAAATGCCGCCATAAATGAAACTCAAGAGGGTTGAGGTCAGGAGAGCGTGGAGGCCATGGAATTGGTCCGCCTCTACCAATCCATCGGTCACCGAATCTGTTGTTGAGAAGTGAACACTTCGACTGAAATGTGCAGGAGCTCCATCGTGCATGAACCACATGTTGTGTCGTACTTGTAAAGGCATATGTTCTAGCAGCACAGGTAGAGTATCCCGTATGAAATCATGATAACGTGCTCCATTGAGCGTAGGTGGAAGAACATGGGGCCCAATCAAGACATCAACAGTGCCTGCCCAAACGTTCACAGAAAATCTGTGTTGATGACGTGATCGCACAATTGCGTTCGGATTCTCGTTAGCCCACACATGTTGATTGTGAAAATTTACAATTTGATCACGTTGGAATGAAGCCTCATCCGTAAAGAGTACATTTGCACTGAAATGAGGATTGACACATTGTTGGATGAACCATTCGCAGAAGTGTACCCGTGGAGGCCAATCAGCTGCTGATAGTGCCTGCACACGCTGTACATGGTACGGAAACAACTGGTTCTCCCGTAGCACCCTCCATACAGTGACGTGGTCAACGTTACCTTGTACAGCAGCAACTTCTCTGACGCTGGCATTAGGGTTAACGTCAACTTCACGAAGAATTGCCTCGTCCATTGCAGGTGTCCTCGTCGTTCTAGGTCTTCCCCAGTCGCGAGTCATAGGCTGGAATGTTCCGTGCTCCCTAAGACGCCTATCAATTGCTTCGAACGTCTTCCTGTAGGGACACCTTCGTTCTGGAAATCTATCTCGATACAAACGTACCGCGCCACGGCTATTGTCCCGTGCTAATCCATACATCAAACGGGCATCTGCCAACTCCGTGTTTATAAACATTGCACTGACTGCAAAACCACGTTCGTGATGAACACTAACCTGTTGATGCTACGTACTGATGTGCTTGATGCTAGTACTGTAGAGCAATGAGTCGCATGTCAACACAAGCACCGAAGTCAACATTACCGTCCTTCAGTTGGGCCAACTGGCGGTGAATCGAGGAAGTACAGTACATACTGACGAAACTAAAATGAGCTCTAACATGGAAATTAAGCGTTTCCGGACACATGTCCACATAACATCTTTTCTTTATTTGTGTGTGAGGAATGTTTCCTGAAAGTCTGGACGTACCTTTTTGTAACACCTTGTAGTCTGGGCTCCGCAGAAGTGTCAACAGAATCCATTTGAGCTTAAATATCAGTCCACACAACTGACACAAACTCGATGCCGTCACGTTTCCAGAAATCTCTTATCTGATTTGACGCAATTACGTGGTAACAGAACCTACGAGTTGAAGATATCTGTACCTGTTTTAAGTGGACTGCTAGAGGTCCATAAAGTACGTTTAGCTGTTTCCCGGAGGCAAAATCCGGAGAAGTCCATAAAGAGAGGTGGCCGGTTATTCATGTCCACTCGGGCAGCGTCTGACCTCTGCACCCGCACGTCGACAGACGACTTTTTTCAGTATTCCGTATACGTGAGTGCGCTTTGCGCGATCTGTCGAAACGTAGAACTCCGCCAGAAGGCGTTTCTCGGTTGAAATATTCCACACGGAGTCGCTCAACGGTGAATACGTGTTCCGCGTAAAAAGCTTGGCAACGAGACGCCAGCTAATTTAGAAGGTAACAAATTGAAAGCGGAGGGACGCGTCGACTTGAATAGCGGCACGGCGAAGGAGTGGGGGTGGTCGGCGCCGGCATCAAAGGCCACTACCACCTCACACTCCATCCCCCTCCCAGTCCCCCGGGTGAGCGGATTTGCAGAGGTTGGAATCCAGCTGACAGAGAGGGCAGAAGAAATGAAAAAAATGTCTGCCGCTGATAAGTGCTGGTGTCAGAGAGAGCAGCTATCTCAGCCGCCAATACTCGCACTTGTTCTTCGTTCTGACATTCCGGTAACAAGTTTGGGTTTCACTTCGCCTAGAGTGCTTTCTTTCCTATGGGTGAGTACTATTTCAGAGACGCAAAATGTGTTTCTAAAATCATCTGCTGTAAGACGATGATGGTAGCAGTAAATGATGAACTTCTAGGATCGGACAAAGTGAGGTGGTGCAATTGAAAGACGCTAAACTCGCATCCATTAGGATGGCAGTTCAAGTCGCCATGCGCTTATTAAGATTTCGGCTTCCTGTTGTATTCCTAAATTGTTCATGGCAAATCCCGGGATAGTTCTTTTGGAAAGGACTTAGTTATCTTCCCTTTTTAGGATAGAAGGGCAGATCACCTCATTTATATGTTTTCTTTTCTTTTCTTTTCTTTTTGTGTGTGTTTAGTCTTTTTCTTTCATCCCATCTTCCAATGTCTTGATGGTTCCTGTTGTTGTTGTTGTTGTTGTTGTTGTTGTTCTGTTACGGTCCGATGCAGCTCTCCACACTTTTCCTTCCATTACCAATCTGATAATTGGTTCAAAAGGCTCTGAGCACTATGCGACTTAACTTCTGAGGTCATCAGTCGCCTAGAACTTAGAACTAATTAAACCTAACTAACATAAGGACATCACACACATCCATGCCCGAGGCAGGATTCGAACCTGCGACCGTAGCGGTCGCTCGGCTCCAGACTGTAGCGCCTAGAACCGCACGGCCACTCCGGCCGGCATCTGATAATTCCTTGACGCCTCAGGAAGTGTCATATCAACTGACCCCTTCTTTTCGTCCATAAACCTCTTTTGTTTCAGTTATAATATATTCAGTACCCCCTCATTTGTTAGTCAATCTACCCATCTGATCTTTAGCATTCTTCTACAGAACCACATCTCAAAAACTTCTATTTTCTTCTTGTTTGAATTGATTATCGTCCACCCTTCGCTTCCATACAAGGCTACACTCCAGACAAATACCTTCCGAAAAGACTTGTTACTTCTTTTCATAAACGCTTTTCTTGTTACTGCCAGTCTCCTTTTTATATCTTCCCGCCTTCGTCCATCACGAGGTATTTTGCTGCCAAAAAGGAAAACTCTGAGATCACACTTAAGTGCCTGGTAGAGGACCTTTCGAAACACTTTTAGACTATTTCTCTACCGTTCCTCTCTCTATCGGTGCATGGGAAAAATAAATACTTAGATCTTTCTATATAAGCTCTCATTTCTCTTATTTTATTACGACGATCAGTTCTCCCTATGTATGTTGCTCACAGTAAAATTTTTCCCCTTCAGAGGAAAAAGTAGGTGATCGAAATTTCGCGAAAAGATCTCGCCGCAAAAAAGTCTCTGTCTTAATGATTGTCACACCAGCTGGCTTATTGCATCCATTTCGCGATAATACGAAACGAGCTTCCCTTCTTTTGAGTTTTTGTATGTTCTCAGTCAATAATGTCCTGTAAAGATCCAATTCTGCACTGCCGTACTCTAGTACACAACGAGCAAGCGTATTTTTTTTTTTTTTTTAATCTTATGGGACTTAACTGCTAAGGTCATCAGCCCATACGCTTACACACTACTTAACCTAAATTATCCTAAGTACAAACACACAAACACACACACACACACACACACACACACACACACACACACACACACACCTATGCCCGAGGGAGGACTCGAACCTCCGCTGGGACCAGAGCAAGCGTAGTATATGGACACTCTGTAATAGAGCTGTTGCATCTTCTAAGTACGTTACCAATCAAATGCAGTATTTGGTCTCCCTTCCTCACAATTAACTATGTGATCGTTCCAATATAAGTTATTCGTAATTGTAAATCTTCAGTGTATAGCTGAATTGATAGCCTTTATATTTGTGTGGTCTCTGCTGTAACCGAAATATCACGGTTTCTTTTTTTATTTATTTTTATATTTAATCTGATCTGGTTATCCTCTCTTACATCGAATCAGGGTTTCATACATACATTAGCCTTTTACATCGAAGTTACCTAATAAATAATAGTTTTACTGTGATAAATTGTATTAAAACTATTTGAGTGTCTGCAGTGGCTATGTGAGTAAATAATAAAGACTATAAACTAATAAAGCTACTATGGCATTACTTGCGCTAGTGCTGCTTATGCCACCAATAGTGATAGCATGTAACAACAATAATGAAAGCGGCAGATTTAAAAGAACTTTATATGTGTAGTTATAGGTGTATAGATGTTTTCTGATACAGTATGTTCTGGGGAAAGGAAATCAGCTAAGATTGCTGGGAAATGAGGAAAAGCTGGTTGGAAAGAAGGATGTACTTGTAAAAGGATAACGAGTGCTTAAAGCTACAAGGCAATCATTATTCTTGTTTAAGTAGATACGTCATTAACTGTCTTCTGAAGGTGGAGATGTTACTAAGTACTTTAATATAATACGGGAGACTATTCCAAAGTTGACTTGGTGATGCATCGCTCGTCTCGTCCCTCACATATCTGGCAATCTTTTAGAAAGAGTACATGTACAGCTGCTGGAAGAGACATGTAATTTCCTTTTATCGAGGAATGTTGTAACACGGTTTTGCTATTACAATTCACCTGCTGTTATACTTAATTTTATCTCTGTATAATGTCAGATTTTATGAATGTATTCACAGATCTGAAGATGTAACCATGCTTACCGAAACCGGTAATTTACGATAAAGCTTATTTACAAGTGATCTTGGTTAAGAAGTTCACCTCCTGTCAAGTAATTAATACAAATCGCCCCTTACCACTGAAGATGACTGAACCGATTAATTTACATTATTCTTGTTATGTATGCTTTCACAGTGGAATTATTTGTAAGCCTTGGATAGACCAAGTTCGTGGTAGTATCCAAAACAGCTACTATTTACATGAATGCGTGGTGTCTGACATAGCGTTCATGTAACTGATTCGCCTCGATGGGCTATGAGCCCACAACCTTCAGTACGAATACCCAGTTACGTTCGACTTCCTGTGGGAATCTCAAAGTTGGGAGTAATGGGGGAGGGAGGAGGGGTGAAGTGGACATGGACAGGAACTGTGGATAGGGGACGCTGTGTCACAATGTATGTCGGCTGAGGGGCGTATCAAGATAGACCGCGCAATGAAGGTGAACACTGCGTCCTGGCTGTTCAGTGGTTAACTCAATTTCCCAGTATACATGAGATCCCGGGTTCGAATCCCGGCTCGGCACACGTTTTACTCGTCGCCGCTCGCTCTACATAAAGTCCCGATGAAGCTGACACCATGCATTCTTTCCTTTTCCTTTCTCAGTATTGTCATAACAGTTATTATTGCTGATACAGTCTAACACAAGTCTGACCCATGGGAGTTTTTCAGTGCTACACATTAGGAAATGGGACACTTAAAGTAGTAAAGGAGTTTTGCTATTCGGGGGGCAAAATAACTGGTGATGGTCGAAGTAGAGAGGATACAAAATGTAGACTGGCAATGGCAAGGAAAGCGTTTCTGAAGAAGAGAAATTTGTTAACATCCAGTATTGATTTAAGTGTCAGGAAGCTTTACTGAAAGTATTTGTATGGAGTGTAGCCATGTATGGAAGTGAAACATGGACGATAAATAGTTTAGACAAGAAGAGAATAGAAGCTTTCGAAATGTGGTGCTACAGAAGAAAGCTGAAGATTAGATGGGTAGATAACATGACTAATGAGGAGATATTGAATAGAATTGGGGAGAAGAGGAATTTGTGGCACAACTTGACCAAAAGAGGGGATCGGTCGGTAGGACATGTTCTGAGGCATCAAGGGATCACCAATTTAGTATTGGAGGGCAGCGTGGAGGGTAAAAATCGTAGAGGGAGACCATGAGATGAATATACTAAGCAGATCCAGAAGGATGTAGGCTGCAGTAGGTACTGGGAGATGAAGAAGTTTGCACAGGATAGAGTAGCATGGAGAGCTGCATCAAACCAGTATCAGGACTGAAGACCACAACAACAACAAACAACACATCACCTGTGCGGGAACATGTACTACTCCATTCCATTTCCCCGTATAGTTTTAACATTTGGTAGCCGACCTAAGAAAGGCCTTGTTGGCCTAGGAGTAATGGGAACCTGGCGCGGCGCGGCGGTTGCATCGGCGAGGTACCGGCAGGCAGTGGTGGGTACTCGTCTATGCCACGTCACGGCGCAGCTAGACGCGGCGGTAGCGGTAAGCGGCGGAGGGCCTGCTGGTGTTTGCGGATCACGGCGGCGCTGCGCCGCGGGCCGGCCTGCCTCATGAATATTCAGGGGCGCCGCTCGCCTGGGGTGTAATAACGCGTGTCTCTCCAGCCACTCACGCGGGCGGCGGACTCCGTCTCTGATTCAGCCGCGTGGCGCGACTCAACTGTTTTCTCTGCCACTGTTCAGCTCCGTTTGGAAAGACTGCGCAGACCCACTACGAGCATTCAGAGGACGATGCTTCATATTAATGGCCAGAATGTTCCTTAGCGTGAATAAAATCATTTTTTTTCATAAAATCATTAGTGAACTACATGCACATAAAGGAGAGGACACTGCTAAGACTATAATTTTTTGTTAGTCGTCATCTTTTTTGTGAAGTACATGAATTACATGTCCACGGTGCATCTTTCACTCTGGACTGGAGTGGGCGACGATTTGTAACTTATGTTACAAATTAAAAGTGTTTGCTGCACTGAGCATCATAACTCAACGTTGCTTTACACAAGAAATGCTCTCATCAACTGAGCTATTCAGGGACGACTCACGATACATCCTCAGTTTTTCTGCTAGAATATCGCTCTAGATTTGCGAAACTTCATAGAAGCTCCCTTGTTCGACCAGTCCCGTGGCAAAATGGATTTGGCAGAGAAACGATTTTAGCCACATCCTAGAGATTATTTTTTCGCAGTGAATTTTTCACTTTGCAGTGGGATGTGAACTAGTTTGAAACTTCCTGCCGAATAAAACTGTGTGCCGAATCGGTCCGGCATATAGCTTTAATCTTCCGGAAAATTCTGTAACGGTATAGACCACAGCTGGGATCTAGCATTAACCACCGCTGGCCAACAGGGTCGACAGAGCACCCTCCGCTGTGCGTCTGTTTCTCCACCGATCATCTTCAGAAATACAACGACGTCTGGGACACTGACCAACTACTGCGAGCTTCACATGTTAGCCAGAGGGTTCAACGACACGGAGGAGCGCGGCAGAGTGGTACTTGTTCTGGGTGATCAGCTCCGGACAGTTGTATTTAAACCCCCAGCCAGACAGGGCACAACAGGTCTACGTCACGACGTCCGCCGTACACCAGTCACCGCCGTAAGAGCGACAGTATTCTACTGAGGCGGGCAAAGTCAGTATAGCGTACGAATGACCCAGCCGCCACAGCCGCCGCCGCTGCCGCGGGTTTCACCAGCTACCCACCGCAGCTTCCCAGCCAACGGTCCACGGTTTGTTACTGGGTGACCCCGTTGTCTACTGCAACGCTAGAAGACTCTTTTGGTTGCCTCTTTCCAGCAACAGAGCCGTTTCGAGTGCTTCACATGGAAGCCACTATGCCGGCGTCCGCCGAGTCAATATTCACGCCGGTCGCAGTGGCCGAGAGGTCCTTGACACTTCAGTCTGGAACCACGTGACCACTGTGGTCGCAGGTTCGAATCCTGCCAAGGGCATGGATGTGTGTGATGTTCTTAGGTTAGGTAGGTTTAAGTAGTTCTAAGCTCTAGGGGATTGATAACCTCAGAAGTTAAGTCCCATAGTACTCAGAGCCATTTGAAACTTTTTTTTTTTTTAATTTTCACCAAGTAAACATCCCGCTTCTCAGCTGCGTGTGAGCATCGCAGGTCATTTGCTGTTGCTGCTGCTGGTACTGAAACAGTACTACGGGACGACAGTCCGTTTGTGGGATGAGAGAGCGCATATACAGTTTGAGCCGTGCTGCAGCTCACGTTGTTGCTGTTTGTAGGTTTCTGCCCTCTGTTGGAGGCCAGACGGCATGGTTGCAGTTGTTTGTCTTCTTCTCGTGTTGACTGGCGCCAATCGTTTCGCAAGCATTGCCTATCTGCTAGTGGCAGCAGCAGCGGTGGTTATCGATATGTAGTAACGGTTGCCCTATCTTGTTTTCCTGGTCGTGTAAGTGTGCGAGTTCGGTTGGTGACTGAGAAGCATGTCCGTGCAATGCGAGAACATGCCGGGACCGCTGGCGGCACGCATGGAATGCCGGAAGGAAGCGCTGTGGTCACGAGTGTGCACGACCTCGTCTAAACCAGATCCAGCAAGCCTTAACATGAGTGCACTTCAATCCAAGTAGAGAAACCTCCACCATTGTCATTTCTCACGACTCTCCAGTGACTTGGGTTCGAGTTGCTGCGTGTAGTGTCGCCGAGGTGAAAAGCAGCGAGTAGAGTGCTTGGGGAAGGCAGATCTGATTAGCTTTCCTCGACTTCTTATTACTGTTTACTGCGTTCACTTGTTACGATTTGTTAAGCTCAACCAGCGGTAATTTTTCTTGCCTGGTGGCCGCTAACGTCCCAATTACCTGCCCTGGGGGTTAGTCTACGAAACGGCAGTGTACATTTCCTCACCTTGCCGCTGCTGTACGGTAAGGAGTGTACTTTTCACAGCTTTCTTGATTGTAAGCTGGTTGGTGATTCTCCTACACTGGTGGTAGTGATTCCTTCCTCGTTCCGGGCGTTCTAAACACAGTATTCTGGACATAGTGCATACCGCCGGTTCCGGCTTTGGCATATTGTTCCATCGTTTCATTTGGTTTATTGGACGTCAGGTAGCTTCAGAAATATTATCATTAGCCATTCGTTAGACTGCCAGTAGTCTAAGTTACCATCTTGTGAAGTGAATGCAACTCTTGGCGACCTATCTCATTGCTCGCGAAAGTTTTGCTTGCCGGACCTTCTCAGAGGTTGATTCCTGGAGCACCGTCTGGATGAGTTGCTTGTTTTTTAATTATCTTTTGCTATTGTATTTGCCGTTTTACAGCAGGTTTCAAAATTTTTTATAATATTTCTGTTCCTTGCGTGTAAGGCCTTCAGCCATGATTGTAGTTATTTGCCTTTAAGTTCTAATTTGGTATTTGTATTTTAGCATTAAGCCTTAAAACCTTATTTACTGCCATTCCAGGCATCTGATGCCTCCTGCTGTGTTTGTGGCGAGTTACCTTAATATTTCAATACCTGTAAGTTGTAAATTGCAGAGAGTTCTTAAACAATTCTTAATTTATTGCCATTCTTGGCGTGTAAGACCTTCAGTCGTGATCGTGGTCGCTTGCCTTAAAATTCTAATTTGGTATTTGTATTTACGCAGTAAACCTTTAAAATCTTATTTACTGCCATTCCTGGCGTCTGATTTCGTCTGCTGTGATTGTGGCGACTTGCCTTTCATATTTCAATACCTATAATTTGTGAGTTGCAGCGAGTTTTAAACAATTCTTAATTTATTTCCATTCCTGGCGTGTAAGGCCTTATGCCCAGATCACAACGGCTTGCTTTTAAAAAATTATCTGTTGTATCTGTATTTAATGGCGATTTGCTAAATTGCAACTCACTGAAAACACTATTATTCACACAATTGTTTATTCCTTCATTGATAACGTGTGGTATATTTTATTTATTGTTGAGTCTGGAATCACTAGTTTAAAATAAATTGTGTGTAAGAGGCAATCAATTGTAGCTGATTACGACCCCGTCCACAATCCTAACCGAATCTTACTTTCCCTTGACTACCAGGTCACACAGTTATTCAAGTGTAATAGAGTAGTAAAGAACTTTTTTTTTTTTTTTTTTGTCACCAACGGTTTCGGTGCATCCATCTGTAATCTCCTTTGTCTCATCCGAACCCGGGATGCCCCATGGAGTCGAACGTCTCCTTACAGTAAGACGGCTTCCAACATCGGTAGTAGTCGTTTCATCCGTTTTTTTACAGTTTTTGGGAATTTTATATATGCAATAATACATATATGATCATAATAAATCCATCACAACATGAAAGATTGTACTAAAGTGAAAGACTACACGTAAGAAGATTATGTTTGTGACTGAGTGCTAACGTCTCTGTCAAATGTGTTCAAATGTGTGTAAAATCTTATGGGACTCAACTGCTAAGGTCATAAGTCCCTAAGCTTACACACTACTTAACCTAAATTATCCTAAGGACAAACACACACACCCATGTCCGAGGGAGGACTCGAACCTCCGCCAGGACCAGCCACACAGCGTCTCTGTCAGACACAGTCATAAAATATTGGCCACAAAATATTGTACACAATAACATGAAATATCTTACATTTACTAAAGAAAATTTCAAATTCAAACTGGTTTCTTGTGGACAGACCTTATTTTGAAAAAGAATTTTATAACTGATAAGTTGATTCCATGTGAAATGCAGTGCACAAATAAGACGCCAGTTTTTATGCTTGATGTAAATATGTTCTAATAATACTTTCATTTTTGTATTATACTGCAACTATGATATTTTTTTAATTCTTCTGTTTCTTGTACCTTTTTTCTGTATTGATGCAGAGTCGGCATGTTTATTAACGGCTTTGGCAGTTAATTTAAGGGGTGGCGGGATTCCATTCCAGTCGTCACCGCATTCTGCACTGGGACGGAATTTTGGAAAAATAGCCATCAGCTTTTGCAACACTCACACACAGTACTCGACACAGCAAGACGGCACTGCAAACGCCTAAGGGATTACACAGCATCCAGATATATTATACCAACAACACTTCTCGTAGGTCTTATACAACAGACGGTCTTGATATTAGTGCTTGAAAAGAAACCCTCATCAGTATCAGATGTGACGGAAGGGTGAAAGAAAGTCATTGTAAACATAAGTGCTTCATTTTTAAGATCTGCTTCACAAGTGGTTGATATGAACAACCGCTGTATTGCTCAGTATGCACATACAACTTCCTTCAGTCGTTGTAATTGTTGATTTAGATGTAATAAGTGCTGTTAATTATTGGATAAACAGTATTACTCTAAATTTACATTGCGCATCACAATTACAAGGCTACTAATTAAAACTCCATCATTGCCTCCCATTGTGAATTTTGAGTTTAAAATTTGGCTCGAAGGTGCCTAAAACCTTCATCTGTAATTGTGAAATAGCGTGGCGTCCTGCGACGTTACCTTCGGACTCGACACTTCAAACAGCGAGGCGTCATCACACGCGAAAGAAAAAAATCGAGAGTTTACACGTTAATGTGAGGTGTAAGCTAGATTAATTATGCCGATTTGGCACCAAAGTTCACCACAGTTCCACCCAGCGCCACCGTAGGCGTGTCACACGATGTAACGTCAGTAAACCATCTTACACCTCACGTGAACTGTGCTCTGTCCTTTTCTTGCTTGTGTCGACACCTTGCTGTCTGAAGCGTTACTGAGCTAGAGGGTGACGTAGTAGGGCGCAATTCTTTTGCACTGTTACAGAGGAAGGTTGTAAGCACTTTTAAGTCAAACGTGAAACCTATGCGTCTCAATGGGAGACAATCACAGGGTTTCGAGAAAGTGATTCCTTAATTGTGTTGCGCAATGTAGTTGCTGGCTGTGACAGGGCTGTGAAGGGCTTCTTTGCTGTGCGCTGTGCGCAGCTTCATGAATCTGCGGTGCAATAACTGATTCATTAAATGTGAGGAATGGATCAGCATAAACTGTCTTTTTCTGCAGAGTGAGCCGACAGCTTAAAGCCATAGTACTCGTTGCATCGTTCCCGCAGATCCACATGCGCCAGGGACGTTAACTGTCAGCAAAGATTATGCATTAATTGAATCTGTAGCTGTTTGGTCGATCCATGCTGAGAAATCGATGTATCATTATTAGCTGCACCTCTTTGCAAGATTATTAAAAAAAACACGGGATTTCATAATTTGTGCAGGTAGAAATCGCTATCTCCGTTAATTAAATATTCACCAAACGAATTTCAAGAGCTTCTTTCACCAACGAGCCCCAAAAACAAGAGTCGACGCCTGAATTTCCATAATTTCGTGACGCAAAGAGCACTACTTAGACAACGGCAACTCCATTTCTGTTATTACTTTCGTCCGTTTTTGGGTTATTCCAAACTTTTATTCTGTGTTCAGCAAATTTTATTCCATTCACAGGTCTTTCTCACTTTCACTGAGGATAGCAATGCGATCAACGAATCTTATCTGACATCCATTGACCCTAGAGTTTTGCACCACAGCTGAACTTTTCTTTTAATCCTGTCATTTCTTCTTCGATGTACAGGTTTTATTCAGAGCTCTTCTCTTTTGGTCTTACATTCTTATTGCCCCCTCTTTGTTCTTGTAGGTACTATATATTACTTGTCTTTCCCTGTAGTTTATACCTGTTTTTCAGAGAATATGGAACATCTTGCAAAATATTTCTAAGCTATGAAAGAATACTAACTGCTCTTAAGATGTGTATCCACAATCAGGCACGTCAGAAGTTAGAAATACTACATTCTGCCTCTCACGCTCAGCCAGCTGGATAGAACGCAAGTAGCTGGCACGCATCTTCCCGCGCTGAAACAGCAGCTCTCGTCGTAATCGAGTGCAGCGGCAATGAAGATGGGCCGGCACATCGCCCAACTATGAGTTGCCGACAGCTAGTAAACTAGCCGTAATAGATGAGCTGGCACCACTATTACCACACAATTAGTGTAGCTAATAGTATCTAGTTTGTGTAGTACACGGCGGAACACGTCGTTTAACATGCAACGAATCTGCCAATAGCACGACCCCCCGCCCCTGCGCGAGGGATAAACTTGCCCGTCCATTTACTCCCGGCACTGAACACAGCATCGATTACATATCGCACATTCCGAGTCCGACGCTTGCATCGCTAACACCTGCGTTTACACGCAGTTTTGACCGATTCAAGTGCGGGATCTCTAGCGCTAATAGGTTCAAAAACTTACTGAGTGAAGGCTGTGTGTTTATTACGTGGCTAAAACAAACGTAGAGAGCTGTCACAAGTATGCTATAGCTGGAAATGTAACCATTATAAAAATAGATCCACGTTGTTAATGAAGTACATTCGATGGATCGCGTTAAGAAAAAATGGTTCAAATGGCTCAGAGCACTATGGGACATCTGAGGTCATCAGTCCCCTAGAACGTAGAACTACTTAAACCTAACTAACCTAAGGACATCACACACATCCATACCAGAGGGAGGATTCTAACCTGCAACCGTAACGGTCACAGGGTTCCAGACTGAAGCGCCTAGAACCGCTCGGCCACAAAGACCGACGCATTAAGAATTATCATATTAACTCTTCACAAACTCATGAGCAACACCCCTTTAACAGCGCTTAATACGGTTGTCGCCTTAACCTCTTCAAGCGTCTCAAGTCACACTGAGGGACTTGAGATTGTTGAGGAAGCAGGCATCATACATGAATGGGTTCGTAATATCTCTAATCAAATGTAGCACGTGAGAAAGCTGACTTCTTCAGCCACATCATGAGAGCATCACATCGAGGGAACTGAGATTGTTGAGGGGGTAAGGAATAACTACATAATATCCTGAACGACGTGTTGCGTATGAAGAAGCAGATAGTCACATAAAGAAACGTTGATTGGAACTCGCATGAACAGATAGGTGTGATGCCCACGAAGTAGGTTTTTACGGACCAAAAATGCTCCAAGAATATTCGAGGGTTAGAACTTTAATAGTGGCAAATATTTATTTACAGCTCGTAGAAAATAGACACGTGTTTCAAAGTTTTACTGGTCTTCAAAGTAGTCGCCAGCATTGTGTATAACCCGTTAACAACGATGTGGAAGAAGTAGGATGCTGTTTGAAGTGTCGAGTCCGAAGGCAACGTCGCAGGACGCCACGCTATTTCATAATTACATATGAAGATTTTAGGCACCTTCGAGCTAAATTTTAAACTCAAAATTCACTATGGGAGGCAATAACGGAGTTTTAAATAGTAGTATCCCACCCAATTAGGTTGGAATTACACGTCAGCGTAAGGGTTGAAGGTTACAGTTTCTTTTATTGGACATTAGCGGTCACAAGTCAATTAATGCAGTCGAACTCTGTTTACGCTTACCGATGAAACCTAGTCGGAGACCCAATAGTGGGGTCGCGCGTGGTAACTGCGCGGTCTGGGCGCCTTGTAACAGTCTTCCTCAACATCCGAAACCAGAGATTTTTTGGACACTGGTGTCGGCGATCCAACTCGTCGTCAGGTTGGGACTGTGGGCAGAGCAACCCACTACAGGAGTGTTGGGATGTTCTTGTCCACATACCATTGCCTCACAGATGTTGCTTTGTCTCAAGATGCGTTGTCATGATGACACAGTCATCTTCTCCGAACTGTTCCTCTGCTGAACGCTGTAAGAGGTGCTCATATCTCCCGCATTTAGCGTCTTATTAATGTCCAATGGGAGGATAAAACCCTAATTACGAGAAACAGCCCCATACAAATAAAACCTAAGATATTTAGAGAGCCTAGTTCTAGTGCGTACGAGCACTTCTTTAATTACATATACACAAATTTCTTTTAACTCGATATTGTAAAGCGCAGATATTCTGTGAAAGATACTAGCGACCTGTATGTCCAATCTGAACTTTCTAGACACTTCCGGCCGTAGTGGCCGAGCGGTTCTAGGCGCTAAAGTCTGGAACCGCGCGACCGCTACGGTCGCAGCTTCGAATCCTGTCTCGGGCATGGCTGTGTGTGATGTCCTTAGGTTAGTTAGGTTTAAGTAGTTCTACGTTCTAGGGGACTGATGACCTCAGAAGTTAAGTCCCATACTGCTCAGAGCCATTTGAACCATTTTTTCTATACACTCGGAGACATGTGCTATCGTTAGCTAAAACAAGAAAATGTAATTATACTTCTGTTGTATCAACGCTGTGTCAATTCTCCCTTGTCTACCGTCTTCCACGTTGCAGAGTTGAGTTATTCTGTTAGTGTCAGCCCGTGCAAGTATTTTTCGCTGTCTTTAAATAAGACTAAATGTGTGTATATAGCAAATACTACCGTTATCATTTAGAGAATACTGTCTTTTACTCGACTTTCGACAAATATATGCATTTATTCACTATTTTTCAGTATATTCAACTGCCGGAACAGCAAGGTCGACAACGAATTGCTGTATGACATAATGACTGACTATATACCGCGTTCATTCACTCATTTTTCTTTGAACAAAATACGAAGTGGCTCTACCGACCATTTAAAGTATCTTGCAATAATTTTTGTGCAAGCTACGCTAAGAATTACTCGTTAATTGGTCTAAAAAAAAAGACGTTCTCGAACTCCAGTAGCCGCACGGAGTGGCCGCGCGTTTAGAGGCGCTATCTCACGGATTGCGCGGCCCCTCCCGCCAGAGGTTCGAGTCTTCCCTCGGGCATGGGTGTGTGTGTTGTTTTTAGCATACGTTAACAGAAGCTAGTTTAAGTAGTGCGCAATTCTGGGGACCGATGATCTCAGCAGTTTGGTCTCTTAGGAATTCACACACATTTGAACATTTGAACCATTTGAACCATTTGAACCATTTGATCTTCAGTACCAACAGTAAAAAGATAAGTGATTTCCGACAGTGAATTTTCACAGCATTTAATTACGCACTGCATCACAAGCTTACTTAAAAAGAGAAGGGATATTGCGGAGACATGGCTTAACCACAGCATTTTCTTTCTTTCAGGACTGCTAGTTCTGCTGGTTCGCAGGAGAGCTTGTGTAAAGTTTGGAAGGTAGGAGACGAGATACTGGTAGAAGTAAGGCTGTGAGGACGGGGCGTGAGTCGTGCTTGGGTAGCTCAGGTGGTAGAGCACTTGCCCGCGAAAGGCAAAGGTCCCGAGTTCGAGTCTCGGTCCGGCACACAGTTTTAATCTGCCAGAAAGTTTCATATCAGCGCACATTCCGCTGCAGAGTGAAAATCTCATTCTAGAGGTACAAGATGTTTCGAACAATCTGTCGCAAGATGTCATTCGACACCTTTGTGATCGTTTGCTTGCGAGAATAGGCGCCTGCTTTGTTGCCAGAGGACGGGGTGTGGTGGATACGGCGGGTAAGGGGGAAAGGGGGGGGGGGGAGTATCGGTTACGCTGTGACACTGTGTATTGATACAACCGTTTGGGCGCCGTTCAATGTGACAAGTGAGATCATTTGGTCTGGTTGGTTACCATATACTCCTGCAATGACGAACCAGCTGTCACAACACTTGCCAATTAAGTGAACTTATCCTTAAGGGCGTTTATTTCCAGAAGAGTAATTCATTTGACTCTCTTTAAGTAAGCTTGTGATGCAGTGCGTAATTAAATGCTGTGAAAATTCACTGTCGGAAATCACTTATCTTTTTACTGAATTGTCGAAGACTTTTAGTAACACTGTTTCGAACACACGAATTGATATTCTAAATTACCAACAGTTGAAATTGAAATATCTGCTGTGGGCGAAGTAAAATAAAAATAAACGCCCTCGTAGAGTAGCGACCGCTCTGCGACACAATGTCTCCTCACTTTTTGTGGAATAAACACGCCCCTCTCGCGGCACTCGCAAAACTGAGAAGCTCGCGGCGGTCTTTCAGCAGCCGCGACGGAGGAACAAAAGAGCGAGAGGGGCATAGGAGCGCGCCCGCCTCGCGAACAATGCTTGGTATCGCTTATTGTCATTCGGAGCGAGGGCCGCCCAGAACCTGCCGTGCTCCCCACCCCCGCATTTATCTCGCCTTCTGTGGCGGCGATCTCTGCGAGTGTCGAGGCGTGAAACACGCCAGTACGCGTGGCACGGCTGCTCTCGTCTTTCTCACATAGTCATTGCGGCCGGAACGGAAAAATAATCACGGCTTTGCTAATTATAGCCAGGTAGAGTCATGTAAATAGACAAGGGACGTCACAAACGTAATTTGGAACTAGACGCTCTCTGTGTAACTAAGCAACTTAAGACACTAAAGGCCAGTCTTCCGGTCAAAATAAATTTCTTTTTCAGTATGATGCTGAAACAGGGGCATTCTCAGTAGTATTATACAGCCGCCCGCTCTACGATAAGTCCGATTCTGAAGACAGGTCACACAGATACAGATGGAAAGAAACAGAAGTAATCCGCTGAAGTAAGTATATATATGAGTGTGGATACTTTAGCGGTTCGCTTCTTTCTTTCCCTCCGTATTGATGTCACGTGTGCTACTTTTCAGTATTTAGAAATGGACTTCTCGTAGAGCGGGCGGCTGTCTGAGACTACTAAGAATTTCACTGTTTCAGCAGCACACTGAAAAAGAAATTTATTTTGACCAGAAGACTTGCCTTTAGTGTCTTAAGTTGCTTAGTTACAGCGAGAGCGTCTAGTTCCAAATTACTCTTGTGGCATACTTTACCTATTTACATAACTCTGCCTGGGTGGGCTACTGATGGTGACCGGGCCAAATTTCTCACGAAATAAGCGTCAAACGAAAAAACTACAAAGAACGAAACTTGTCTAGCTTGAAGGGGGAAACCAGATGGGGCTATGGTTGGCCCGCTAGATGGCGCTGCCATAGGTCAAACGGATATTAACTGCGTTTCTTTAAATAGGAACCCCCATTTTTTATTACATATTCATGTAGTACGTAAAGAAATATGAATGTCTTAGTTGGACTGCTTTTTTCGCTTTGTCATAGATGGCGCTGTAATAGTCAAAAACATATGGCTCACAATTTTAGACGAACAGTTGGTAACAGGTAGGTTTTTTAAATTAAAATACAGAATGTAGGGACATTTGAACATTTTATTTCGGTTGTTCCAATGTGATACATGTACCTTTGTGAACATATCATTTCTGAGAACGCATGCTGTTACAGCTTCATTACCTGTAAATACCACATTAATGCAATAAATGCACAAAATGATGTCCGTCAACCTCAATGCATTTGGAACTACGTGTAACGACATTCCTCTCAACAGCGAGTAGTTCGCCTTCCGTAATGTTCGCACATGCATTGACAATCCGCTGTCAGTGGATCACGATAGCAAATATCCTTCAACTTTCCCCACAGAAATAAATCCGGGGACGTCAGATCCGGTGAACGTGCGGGCCATGGTATGGTGCTTCGACGACCACTCCATCTGTCATGAAATGTGCTATTCAATACTGTTTCAACCGCACGCGAGCTATTTGCCGGATATCTGTCATGTTGGAAGTACATCGCCATTCTGTCATGCAGTGAAACATCTTGTAGTAACATCGGTAGAACATTACGTAGGAAATTAGCATTACATTGCAATAGCACCATTTAGATAGCATCGATGCACCATTTAGATTGACATCGGTAAAATGGGGGCCAATTATTCTTTCTCCCATAATGCCGCACCATACATTAACCCGCCAAGTTCGCTGATGTTCCACTTGTCGCAGCCATCGTGGATTTTCCGTTACCCAATAGTGCATATTATGCCGGTTTACGTTACCGCTGTTGGTGAATGACGCTTCGTCGCTAAATAGAACGCGTGCAAAAAATCTGTCATCGTCCCGTAATTTCTCTTGTGCCCAGTGGCAGAACTGTACACGACGTTCAAAGTCGTCGCCATGCAATTCCTGGTGCATAGAAATATGGTACGGGTGCAGTCGATGTTGATGTAGCATTCTCAACACCGACGTTTTTGAGATTCCCGATTCTCGCGTAATTTATCTCCTACTGATGTGCAGATTAGCCGCGACAGCAGCTAAAACACCTACTTGGGCATCATCATTTGTTGCAGGTCATGGTTGACGTTTCACATGTGGCTGAACACTTCCTGTTTCCTTAAATAACGTAACTATCTGACGAACGGTCTGGACACTTGGATGATGTCGTCCAGGATACCGAGCAGCATACATAGCACACGTCCGTTGGGCAATTTGATCACAACATCCATACATCAACACGATATTGACCTTTTCCGCAATTCGTAAACGGTCCATTTTAACACGGGTAATGTAACACGAAGCAAATACCGTTCGCAATGGCGGAATGTTACGTGATACCACGTACTTATACGTTTGTGACTATTACAGCACCATCTACCACAAAGCGAAACTAAAACATTCACCAAAGCGCCATCTGGTTTCCCCCTTCAATCCAGAGGAGTTGCGTTCTTTGTAGTTTTTTCGTTTGATGCTTATTTCGTGAGATATTTGGCCCGGTCACTATCAATGGACCACCCTGTATATATAGGGCGTTTCACAATTCATGTTTAATTGATGTTGCACACTTCTAGAGGCTGTAGAGAGGACTTAAGAGATCAAGTTTTACGTAGGAACGCATATCCGATAATGTCATCAAACGGCGCGACAGAGCGTCAAAGTTATATACGACGGCGCCTGTAAATGCATGTAGATACAGGGTGATTCCGTGATGATGTTACAGAATTTCAAGGATGATGCAGAAGGATAAAAGTATCAGATGAGGTAAGGATCTCTGGATCGGAAGCGACAGAGTTTAAAGTTATAAGCGAAAACCGTTCTCATACGCCTGACGGTTGAGCACATGTACCGGTACTCTTGTTGCTATGATTTGAGAGTAGGCAACTTACAGAGGCGATAGTATGGATCAAAACAAGAAAAAACGTCTACTAAACATGAGCTCAAAAAATGCATACTCTAAGAGCTATGAGCAGTTCTTCATCAGAACACGTGTGTTTCACACTAGCGAAGGTGAATAAGTGCTCCTATGCTGTGTTGTAACATTATAAACTGCAAGGGGTGAACAAATATAGGGAAACGGCGCGAGAAACGCATGACTGAACGTGAATGCAGAAGCTGGCCAAGCCAGCTGGTTGCGCTGTTGTATTTTAGCGTGAAAGTCACCTGTCCTATGTCCTCAATTTGTTGCTACTGTCAGCCGTGTTTAGAACAGTATCTTATAGAACTGCATCTTACGTAGTTGTGAAGCTAAGTGACTTCAAATGTGGACGAATTGTTGGTGCTCGTATGGTGGGTGCTTCCATAACAAAGGCAGCCGAAGTGTTTGGCGTCTGAAAAGGCACCGCAAACAGATAAATCGGAAAGACATCATCCGCTGCGTTACTACGCAGACGGAAATGTGTGTTGAGTGATCGTGACGGACGCCATTGATGAGGGTTGTGATGAAAAATATGAGGATAGCTGCAAAAGTCATTACGAAACTGCCTGTCATACTAGAGAACCCTCCCAACACTAAAACAACCCGAAAGGAGCTCCCTAAGCAGGGAATTGAAGGGCGAGTTGGAAGTCCAAAACCATTCAACAGTGATGTGGATGCCTTTAACAGGGAAAATGTGATGCCTCGGCTGTGGAGCAACGCAAAAATTTCATTTGGACGCATGAGTCACATTTGACACTGTTTCTAACTTCTGGTCGAGTTTACGTCACAAGAGTGAAACACGGCGGGCGTACGATGACGACTTGCGCTTTTGTATCGTAGTATCCCATGAGCGCTATGGTTACAATGCAGGGACGCAACCCTACTATTTTGGCTGATACATCCCATAGTACAATGTTACTTTTTTTTTACTAACGACGATACTCTGTTCCAAGACCACAGGGCCCTGTTCACAGAGCCCGCTTCGTCCAGGACTGCTTTTGTGAGCGCGAGGATGAATTCTTGCATCTCGCCTGCCTGTGTGGTCCAGTTTGGAGAGAAGGGAGATTGATTGACCTTGCCACTATTTTGCGGGAAGAACGATATAAGATTCCATTACAAACCGTACACGACCTTTATTTATCCATTCCGAGACGACTGTAAGCTGTTTTAATTGTAAAAATCGTAGTCCACATGGTAATGTGTAGTAATTGTTGTGTTTCTGTATTTTTATTCACCCGTTGTACTTCTTCCAAGAACACGATCTATTGACAAGCAACCAGCACAGATTCAGAAAAGACCGTCATTCTGAAACACGAAGTGATGAGTGCTATAAAAAGGGGAACTGAATCTGAACCAATATTTCTAGATTTCCAGAAGGATTTTGATACCGTTCCTCACAAGCGCCTTATAATCAGTTTGCGTGCCTATAGATTATCGGCTCAGTAGAGTGACTGGATTCGTGATTTCCCGCCGAAAAGGTCGCAGTTCGCAGAAATTGCAGGAAAAACATCCAGTGAAACAGATGTGATATATGACATTTCCAGGGAAGTCTTATAGGCCGTCCACTGTCCTTAATCTGTGTAAATCTATGTACTCGTACACGATTTAGGAGATAATGCGACCAGCCCGTTTAGATTTTTTTGCAGGTGATACTGCCGTTTTCCATCTGGTAATATAAAGAAGAGTCAATATGGAAAGAAGTCAGATACGGAAGTACTAAGGGATGACGAGACAAGCTTGAAGTTCTCTAAAGCTACAGGTACAGCAATAAGGAATAGCTCAGTAAGCAGTACAGTTGAAGAGGAATGGACATCTCTAAAAAGAAGTTGGAAAGAAAAACATAGGTACAAAGAAGGTAGCTGCGAAGAAACCATGACTAACAGAACTACATCAGTTCATCGATGAAAAAAGGAAGTACAAAAATGTACAGGGAAATTCAAGAATACAGAAACACAAGTCGCTGAAGAATGAAATAAATAGTATGTGCAGTGAGCTAAGACGAAATGGCTGCATGAAAAAGTGAAGAAATCGAAAAAGACGTTATTGTCGGAGGGACTGACTCAGCATATGGGAAAGTCAAAACAACCTTCAGTCACATTAAAAACAACTGTCATAGCATAAAGAGCGCAACGGAAATTCCACTGTTAAATGCAGAGCAGAGAGCATAAAGGTGGAAAGAGAACATTGAAGGCCTCTATGAGGGAGAAGATTTGTCTGATGTGATAGAAGAAGACACAGGAATCGATTTATAAGACATATGGGATACAGTACTAGAATTACATTTAAGACAGTTTTGGAGGACCTAAGATCAAATAAGGCAGAAGGGGTAAAGAACATTCCATCAGAATTTATTTAATCATTGGAGGTAGTGGCAACAAAAGTCTCTTCACGTTGATGTGTAGAATGTATGAGTCTCGCGACATACCGTCTGGCCTTCGGAAAAATGTCATGCGCACAATTCCGAAGACTACTAGAACTGATAAGTGCGACAATTATCACACAATCAGCTTAACAGCTCATACATTCAAGTTGCTAACAAGTATAATATAAAGAAGAATGGAAAAGAAAATTGAGGATGTCTTAGATGACCATCAGTTTGGCTTTAGAAAAGATAAAGGCACCCAAGAGGCAATTATGACGTTGCGGTTGACAATGGAAGCAAGACTGAAGATAAACCAAGACACGTTTATAGGATATGTCGACCTGGAAAAAGCATTTGACAATGTAAAATGGTGCTAGATGTTCGAAATACTGATGAGATAGGAGTAAGCTATAGGGAGAGATGGATAATATACAATATGTAGACGAGCCAAGAGGGAATAATAAGAGTGAACGACCAAGAATGAAGGGCTCGAATTAAAAATGGTGTAATACAGGAATATAATCTCCCCCCCCCCCCCTACTGTACAATCTGTACATCGAAAAAGCTGTGATCGAAATAAAAGGAAGGTTCAGGAATGAAATTAAAATTGAAGGTGAAAAGATGTCAATGGTACGATTCGCTGATGACACTGGTACCCTGAGTGAAAGTGAAGAAGAATTGCGTGATACCGTGAGTAGAACAATCTAATAAGTACAGAAAATAGATTGAGGGAAAATCGAAGAAAGACGAAAATAATGAGAAGGAGCAGAAACTTAACATCAGCATTGATCGTCACGAAGTAGAAGAAGTTAAGGAATTCTGTTACCTAGGCGCTACAGTCTGGAACCGCGTGACCGCTACGGTCGCAGGTTCGAATGCTGCCTCGGGCATGGATGTGTGTGATGTCCTTAGGTTAGTTAGGTTTAAGTAGGTCTAAGTTCTAGGGGACTGATGACCACAACAGTTAAGTCCCATAGTGCTCAGAGCCATTTGCACCCATTTGTTACCTAGGTAGCAAAATAACCAATGACGAACTCAGCAAGGAAGACATCAGATGCAGACTAGCATTGGCCAAAAGGGCATTCCTGGCCAAGAGAAGTGTACTAGTATGAAACATATGCCTTCATTTGAGGAAAAAATTTCTGAGAATGTACGTATGGAGCACAGAACGGAAGTGAAACATGGACTGTGGGAAACCGGAATAAAAGAGAGTCGAGCCATTTGAGATGTGGTGCTACAGAGGAATGTTGAAAATTCGGTGGACTGATAAGGTAAGGAATGATGAGGTTCTGAGCAGAATCGGAGATAAAAGGAATATGCGGGAAACACCGACAAGGAGAAGGAACAGAATGCTACATCTGTCAAGACATTATGGAATGACTTACATGGTACTAGAGGGAGCTGTAGAGGGCAAAAACTGTAGAGGAAGGCAGGAAGTGGACTACATCCAACAAATAATTGAGGACGTACGTTGCTAGTGCTACTCTGCGATGAAGAGTGACATGGGAGAGGAATTCGTGGTGGGCCGTATCAAACCAGTCAGAAGACGGATGACCTCAAAAAAAAAGTCATCAGCCAATCAAAACGAACCGCAAAACGATATAGGCACGAAATCTGCACTGTGAGAATCTCCACATGAGTATAAGAAAAGTATCTGTTGTGGTTCGGTCATACGAAACACCACACAAATCTGAAGACTGTCTATTCAGCTAAGTACCAAGGAGCTACAATTACAAACAACTGAAATTGGAACTATCATGCAGATAATGTTGTGGGAAAGGCAAACCAAAGAGTACGTTTTACTTTCAGAACTCTTAGAAGATGTAACAGGTGTTGTAACGAAACTTCCTACATCAAGTGTGTCTGCCCTCCTCCGGATTACTGCTGCGCGGTGTGGAATGTATACGAGATAGTGCTGATGGACTACTTCGAAAAATTTTAAAGGACGGCACCTCGTTTTGTATTAAGAAGTAATAGGGAAGTGTGTCATCGATATGATGCAAGTCATTAAAACAAACACATTTTCGTTATGGCTCAAATGGCTCTGAGCACTATGGGACTCAACTGCTGAGGTCATTAGTCCCCTAGAACTTAGAACTAGTTAAACCTAACTAACCTAAGGACATCACAAACATCCATGCCCGAGGCAGGATTCGAACCTGCGACCGTAGCGGTCTTGCGGTTCCAGACTGCAGCGCCTTTAACCGCACGGCCACTTCGGCCGGCATTTTTTTCGTTATGGAGCGATCTTCTCGTGAACTTTTCATCAAAGACATTCTCCTTTGAATGTCAAAGTATTTTATTAACTCCCACCTAAATAGGGAGGAACCGTGATATAACAAGAGAAATCAGAGCTTGCTTCGGAAGAATTCGGTGTTAATTTTTTCCACGTCCTGTTCGAAAGTGGAGTAGGCGAGAACTAGTCCTAATGTGGTTCTATGAACTCTCTGCGAAAACTGCAAGTTGCAGAGTAATCATATAGAATGTAAGGAAGAATGGAGGAAGGCATCAACCCAGTCGAAAGACAAACGTTAATAAGGAAAACAAACTGGGACTTGAGACAATTAAGTCCCACACGATATTTCATATCGTGCATAGGTTTTGCAGCAAATACTTCAATACTGAAAGAAACAGAAGACTATCAAGAAAAAGTAAATCGCACTACAATAATAATAATAATAATGTAGAATGCAGATCATTAACTTGGAGTGGGGGATATCAATGCTGGCGCCCATTGTACTGACAAACAATTAATACTACTTAAAGCGAGTAAGGTATCAAGCCTAGCAGTATTCCAGTCAGAGTTTAAACTGAATATGCCCTGGAATTATCTTCCTTCCTGACACGTATTTACGAGAATCTCTTGCGCGATGAATAGTATTTTGTGACTGGTAGGCAATGCAAGTCTCTCCTGTTGACAAAAATGGTAAAAGACTGGATGCACTGAATTGCAGACTAATATCACTGGCATCCGGCTGTTTCAGGTTCCTAGAGCATATTACAAACTGAAAGAGCATGATATTTCTACTGTAAAAAAGGCTTATCTCGAACGGGTCGATGGATATTTAACATAACGCTCTATGTAATACTGGACGCCGAATGTTCTGCAGAAACAAAAATAACATCGGGTGTGTGACCAGAAAGTGTAATATGATCGTCAACGTTCTTGTCATACGTAAGCGATGTATCAGATGACCAACAGCACTGTAATACAGTCCGCAGACGAAGCTGTTTCAAACAGGAAATTGTCGTCGCTGGACCACTGTAGTGTAGGACAAAATTTCCATTTTGCGTAATGAAGGGCAGCTCTCTTTAACTGTGAGTAGATGCAAGAAAATGCCTGTAATTTGACAATATCTGGTTACAATATTGGTTGTAAATATTTCGAGCACATGACATAGAAAAGTTTTGTGGTAATACTAAGAAGCGATACGAGATTGGACTATCAGGAACAGTGTAAGGCTGCGATTATAGTGGAACGCCTCTGCACGACCAGAACAGCACAACACGGAGAGAAACCAGTGCTGCTCAGTGTATGTGATTATAGCGGCGCAGCTAGCGTAGCGCACAGAGCGGCACTGAGGGAACCAAAGATGTTTTGTTTCTGAGAGAAATGACCAGAGTGTTCGATTGACTCTGGCTAATACCGCGGCCTCTTGTGTGTGTGTGATTTCTTTTATGTTTTAGTGTTGAGAAAATGACATCAGTGAACACCATGACAGCAACTGCTTTTACTAAGCGTCCTTTGTGGGACCAATGAGAAAACACTCGCCACGACTGATCCATTTTGGACAAGTTATGTGATGAGGCGGCAGCAAAATGTCAGTATGTACACAGTACATTTCCTTAAACTGTTGTTTTTTCCTTGCATTGACATGAGAGGCTATAATGAAGTAGCATATCTCACAAACATATGAATGTCACCTTTTACTGAGTGAGAAAAAGTGTATAAAACCGTCTCTCATTTGAACAGCTGTATTTGAAGCTCTGTCCGCCTCCTTAGCTGAGTGATAACGTGCTTGCCTCCTATGCAGTGGGCTCCTTGGGAGCTACAAACCGTGCAGGGCTTTCAGCTAGGTATCCACTCTTGAAGAATGCGTGTGGACTCATACTAGTGTAATGTGGTGGTGAGGACTGATGGAATGTGGCGGCATGCAGCCGAATACGAAACAGTCTGTCGTAAGCTTAGCGTGAAAATGGCTAGCCTTTACGGCATAGTTGCAGATAGTGCGATAATATGTTTTATAGGCAGGTTGGTAGGACATGTTCTGAGGCATCAAGGGATCACCAATTTAGTATTGGAGGGCAACGTGGAGGGTAAAAATCGTCGAGGGAGACCAAGAGATGAATACGCTAAACAGATTCAGAAGGATTAGGTTGCAGTAGGTACTGGGAGATGAAGAAGCTTGCACAGGATAGAGTAGCATGGAGAGCTGCATCAAACCAGTCTCAGGACTGAAGACCACAACAACAACAGGCAGGAAAGACCAATTATTTAGAGACCGAATTTGTCCAGTGGTTGCAGGTGATATGAACAGCAACGTCACAAAACTTTCAAGAGGGAAAGTTTTCTCGAAAGCAGTATGATTTTATACGCAGACTAGGAATCAAACAAAAGCAGTGCTCATACCGTAGTTGTAGTTCTCTTACGCCCAATTTCGCACTCAAACTTGCTGTCACGTAAATACACCCTGCTGCCCTTGCTAGATCACGCACACGAGGAAGAATCGTAGGGAAAGTGCACCTCCAACTTTTCATAGCGCAATAACTAACTTTCCAGCCATTTTAACATCGAGATTTACAGTCGGCATCATTGCATACGAATGCGTTAAGGCATTGAAGTTAGTTTGTCTTGATACAACGCTCTTGGGACCTATAATTTACAGGGTTCCTTTCATATGCAATTCATCTTCAAATCCCTACTGGTCAGAGTTGGAAGCAAATTTATTACTGAACGATGGGACAAGTTTGCTTATCTCATATACAAATTTTCGGTCCGATTCCGCAGTTTGCAGTGCATCGTCACGTTGATGCTTTGTCTGAAATTTCGTTATCTTCCACCTTCGAATTCTGTTGAGGTTATGCAACCATCCACTGCTTCCCTTGAAATTACTGTAATCTTCGTATGTCGCGCGCAGTTTGGTGTGCATAACGTAGTAGATCACTGTCATGCACATCCTGTAAATTGTATCGAGCGTCCTTGAAACGCTCGAACACCAGTTTTTATAACAAGAGTGCCTTGATCCCCTTGAATATCCGCAGGTTATCTTATGCATTACACGGTCGTACTGCCGCGAACATATTCGAAATGTGTTCATAATTTTTTTACTATTCTGTTGATATTCCATGTACATAATTCTCTTTAGTACCCGCTCTTTGGACAACGATTATTCTTCACTACGTTTCACTGCTGGCGGGATTTGTGGCTTCCTGTCCGACAATGACAATGTACTACATGGCTCTACAACTGTTTCGATACCGCTCTCACTTGTTAACCACGTATCGTTGTCACTGTACTTCTCGTATAGATTGTCCGTCGAACGTTTCAGTATCTGCCATTTCTTTCTCACTCTTCGAAATTCCTTGGGCTCCTTTCTGACGAAATATCAATTTCGGCAACTGCTGTTCTAGATATAATGCAGTGATTGCTTTTTCCTTCGTTGACATTGCTTTGCTTTGTATCAACATCACTAGCACAGTAGCATTGATGTAGGTTACACATCGACTAAGAGGTGTAACTTAGCTCCATAGCCTCCTGCTGTGCTCACCACTGGATACCTCCTGCACTGCCCCCTGTTGCCATTAACAGCCAATATTGTGGAACGTCGAATGCCGTAAACATCATCGGCCTTCTGCAACCTCGCACTCAAGGGGGTCCCTGTCAGAGAACGCGGAAAGAACACTTAGATTCGTGGCAATAGTTCCGGGAAAACACAACTCATCTATAAGGAAAATGGCATATTGGACGCTACTTTGACCAGTTCTAGAGTTGTGTTGCAGCATTTGGAATCATTATCAGGTTATCAGGTAGTAATGACAGGAGGCTTTGAACGAGTCCATAGACTAGCGCTGCTAGGGTCGTAACAGGCTCGTATATCCTCTATGAAACTTCATCAGAAATGATCTGGAAATTTAAATGGAATCCTTGCAAGTAAGGCATGACACTGATTTTAAGTTCCATATTTAAAAGGTAATTGTGAGAATATTTCACAATATACTACTTCAGTATGAGCAAAAATGTTACAAATAATACCAAAACAGAGCTATTCACATAAGTGATAACATCGTGATATGATGCTGCTGTTTTGTGCGTAGGTGAAAGACCCCCCGGATATGGTAAAGTTAAAATTTATTAAAAAATGAAACAGTGGTAACGATATAATCAAAGAACGACTATAAGCGTCGGCAAAGACATTAGTTTTGATTTCGCAGTAAAGCGCAGACAAATGGCCATTAAACATCATTCACTTTTTTGTACATAGAAATATTGTTACGCAGTACTGCTCGTGCTACGAGTCTATTGTATCATATGTGTTTCTGAATAAGAGAAGTAATAACAGTATTAAGCATTTTTATTAAAGTGAAATAGAACCAAGTTAAGAAGAATTCCTTCATATTTTATATCATCTTGAGAGGCACTGGTGTTCCCTGTAGTCGGCTGCCTGCATTTACAACTGAAATGGAGGAAAGGTAAATTTAATAAACAATAACACAATTTCCTACTCGCAGAACATTTCATAATGGAATTTTACTAATATTCTCTTTCCATTGCAAGCGAAAAGACTATTACCAATCAATTTCTTTCATTCCTTCCTTTCATTCTTTCCTTTAATTATTTTTTTATAATATATTTACTACGGTGGATGTTTGTTGCCGCGCGGTTTAAGGCGCCATGTCACAGACTGCGCGGCCCCTCCCACCGGAGGTTCAAGCCCTCCCTGGGGCATCTGTGTGTGTGTTGTTCTTAGCATAAGTTAGTTTAAGTAGAGTGTAAGTCTAGGGACCGATGACCTTAGCAGTTTGGTCCCTTAGGAATTCACACACATTTGAACATTTGATGTTTGTTAAGAGACTTCACAAAAACTTTGACGGTATCTTGGAAACATTTGGGAGGAAAGCTATCAATGATTCATCGTCTTGCGAACGTCCATTCATGTAGACAGTTTTTGATCATCACTATTTTACACACTTATACAGCATGAACGGTTAAATATACATAGAAAAATACGTAGTATGGAAACAAACAATATAAAAAACAACACTCTAAAATTTTAGACCTGGATATTTAGGTACCTTTAGCAGTCTACATCTCTTGTTGTCGCCAAATGCAGTTCTCTGATTCCACCAGGAAATTTTCGTAATGAAAGCTCTACAATCAGGTGCTGCGTAGCTTGCAGAGCGACCCCACAGTCTCACGTCGGCGCACCCTGGATCTCCATCAGCGAACAGGCACCACACCTTCCATGCCCTATATGGAATAGAACGCGACTTGTCCATATTTTCCTGCGATGATGAAATTCGTTTACACATTTGTAGGATCAATATTATGCTGAGAATTGTTAGAGGAAACATCTGCCAAACCTCTCTCATTCTTGACACACATCATACATCAGAGGAGCATCTTGTGTTGTCCATCGAGGTTTTCTGAAGTCTGCTCGCAGGTATATTCTGTAGCTGGTTATACAGAAGTACGTATTGATGAGAAGCACACTTTTGAATCTCTCACAGACTGTTAAGAGATGTGAAATAAGACTCGGTATACTTTAGCGGCAATATACATCTGCGAAAAACTCTGCAAGCTGCATTGAAAATCAGCTAGAAAAATTGGCCAATACGATTATGGTTTTAAATTTTTCTTGGAGTGTGGAGAAACTCATATCTTTCTTTATGTCTGCAGATGTTTGGGTAAGAGAATATAACAATCTCGATTTCGAGCCCGACGGCTAAGTGGGTCTCAGTCACCTTGTTCTATTGAAAATCACACATCTATCCCGTAGCAATAACTGTGGTAGTAGTAGTAGTAGTAGTAGTAGTAGTAGTAGGTGTAACTAAGGAGTCATAGTCTAAGTTCTACAAAAGACGTTGATTACTAGATAATAAATTTACATTAATTTTATGAGTACGTTCTATAAGGTAGAGAAAATAGACACTGATTACGAAGCCATAAATTTGGATTAACTTTATGAGCGTAGAGTCGTGTATTATTCGATTTATTGACAACTTTGCATTTTTGATCACAACAGAAGGCTTGTAGACTATGTATAATCAGTGGGGCTTGTTACCGTTTCCACCATGACTTTTGTTTTGTTTGTTAAATCATAACAGGTTGAAATGGACTATTGCAAGTTTCAGTTACCTCTGTGCATAGCTGAAGCTATATATAAGATAAATATTTCTACTGCGAGTCATTATTCACCTATACCTTCAAATACTTTTTTGGTGACTTCGAAATTATTGTTTGATTTTTTTCCGCCTGTAATCGAGATGCTGATAAGTAATTGGAACAATCACAACACAAGACACAAAAATAATTTTGATTCAGACTTTATCTACTAGCCTAGGTTCAGAGAATACTTAGAGCCACTACTATAATGACCTCCAGCAAGCTCTCATAGAACAACATAGAACACGATTTCATATATTTACCTGTTCAGGAAAGACTTAAAAATGTACACCTTCAGCCTTTCTTACAACTTATGTAAGTAGCTAAATTCAAAACTTAAAAATTCGTTTTAGCTCTGTGGCAAACAGCAATACTGTAAGGTGTCATCTGTTTCTAGAAATGTCCAAGGATACTTGTTTCTTACAAAAAATTACCCGTACGTTAATGTCATATCGAGTTACTGATTTGAGGTAACTATCAAAGTTGAAGGCACTTCTTCTAATTTACCAAGTTACATTTTGGTGACACAAGCAGATAAAATATAAAGTACTGTAGTCATAATTTATTAATTATACAGTGTGTATATTTCTAAGACATTCTTCTCTTTTCTTAATGTATCGCTCAACTCCTTGTGTACCTCTGCAAGCTCTCCTCATCGGTGATATCTTCAGACTATTGTAAATGAGTAAATGAATGAGATATCGCCTGAATGTAGCAGGCGTGACTTGCATGACCGACTGGACTCTAATGTCCATCGCTGACCCAACAGCCTGACACACGTTGTACAAAACTGCTTGTCTGCTCGGAGTGAAGGTGGCGCTGCCGTTGCCAGCCGAAACTTCCCTCTTTACAGCCAAAACAAGTCTCCAGTTTTCGAGACCGGTAGCTTTGTAAGACTCGTAACTCCAACTCTCAGGCGCCGTATGGCACCAAAGCGCGAAGCCGTTGCTTAGTAGTAGGTGAAGATTCTAGCCACACACGATGTCGATAATATTTGACTCGGCTTGGTATTTATGGGGTATATTTGTCTATACGGTGTTCTACTCAGACGATCGGGCGAAACATTTTCGGCTCATTGAGTGACACGGCACATTTCAAAGATATTACACATCTAAGTACAGACCTGGTAATGTTAAAATGAAATATCGTACACATCACCAGCGGCGATCCACCAATGTGTGTCTCTTACTCATGCAGAACGACATATGAAGAAAGAAAGAAAGCTGCCTATTATCGGGACTGTTCACTATGTCTTCAGTCGTTACTGTGACACGAGCAATCATGTATATCAGGACAACTGGCTCATTGTTTTTATACATCTACATCGACACAATGACTCCGTAAGCTACCGTGCGGCGCGTGAAGGAGGGTACTCTGTACCACTACTAGTCATACCCCTTCTTGCTCCACTTGCAAATGGAGCGAAGGAAAAACGACTGTCTATATGTCTCCGTATGAGCCCTAATTTCCCATATCTGACTCCCTGGTCCATAAGCGCAATGTATTTTGGCTGCCGTACAATCGTTCAGCAGTCAGCTTCAGATGCTGGTTCTCTACATTTTCTCAATAGTGTTGCTGCTGCAGAACCCATAGGGATTCCCATCTGAGTTCCCGAAGCATCTCCGTAACCTATACGTGTTGTTCGAAACTACCGGTAACAAATGTAACAGAGCGCCTCTGAATTGTTTCGACGTCTTCCTTTAATCCAACCTGATACGGATCGCAAATACTTGAGCAGTACTCAAGAATAGTTCGCACCAGCGTCCCACAAGCGGTTTCCTTTACAGTAAAATTCTCCCAGAAGTCGACCATCAGCTTTCCTACCACAGTCGTCACAGGCTCGTTCCGTTTCATGTCGCTTTGTAACGTTAGGCCCAGATATTTAAACGACTTGGCTGTGTCAAGCGGGATACTACTAATGCTCTAGCCTTACATTTTGTTTCTTTTTTTTCCTACTCATCCGCATTAACTTGCATTTTTCTACATTTAGAGCTAGCTGCTATGCATCACAACAACTAGAAATGTTTTCCAAGTCATCTTGTATACTCCTACATTCACTCAACTTCGACACGTTACCGTACACCACAGCATCGTCAGCAAACAGCAAATTGTTCCCAACCCCGTTCGCCGAATTATTTATGCATATAGAGAATAATAGCAATCCTATCACACTTCCCACACTTCCCTGGGGCACTCCTGACGATACCCTTGTCTCTGAAAAACACTTGCCCTCGAGGACAACACACTGTTTTCGTTAACGTAAGAAGTCTTCGAGCCTCTCACATATCTCTGAACGTGTTCCTTATGTTCGTATCTCCACTAAAACCCTGAAATTGGACACCGTGCCAAATCTAGAAATACTGAATCTGCTTGTTGCCCTTCATCCATAGTTCTCAGTATATCATGTGGGGAAAGGCAAGCTGAGTTTCGCACAAGCAACGTGTTCTAAAAGCAAGTTGATTCGTGGGCATAAGCTTCTTGGTCTTACGAAAATTAATTAGGATCTAACTGAGAAATTGTTTAAGGATCTTGCAGTAAACTGCAGTTAGGAACTTTGGTCTGTAAGTTTTCGGGTCTGTTCTTTTGCTCTTCTTATAAACAGGAGCCACCTGCGGTTTTCTCCAGTCAGTTGGGGCTTTGCGCTGGGAGAGATGCTAACGGTTGCAAGAGGGTTGGTAACGAACGGGGGATTTGTAGCTCGGACGTGGATGGCTGGGTACATCTCGCCGGATCAGCCGCGTCCTGCGGGGCGGAATCCATTTGTCTTCTGCGCCGCCGTCAGCGTGCCGAAATTCCAGCGGTCGTGACGCGGCGCCAGACCAAACCAGATTGCACTCCGACCCCCAAAATAGCTGCCGGCATCGCCAAGTGGCGTCTGCCTGACGCCCCGAGCCGCATCAGTGCAGTGGGTGTTGAATTAGATGCAGTACGTGCAGGTACACATCTAGGTAACCAATACATATATTTTTTTCTCTTTTTATTACTTTATTTAGTTAATTGTATTTAATGATAAGTGCTATTAGGGATTAAAAATAAATATGTTTGAAAAGAATTTTTCGATGTATCGTTATGTATCTTGGCTGTAAGGGAACCTTTCTTGATTCTGTAAAATGAACAGTTATGAAACGTCCCCTTAGAAAAACTTAGTGAATTACTGTGCTGGTAAACCCCTTACGTTATTTGATTTTCAAACAGCTGAGCAAAACTGAACGTACTCCGACATTTCTCTCTTTACTTATTCTGATCATCACTAAACTGACACACAATATTTTTAGCGCAACGCAATCTGACTTTTAATAATCCCTACAAAAGAATGGCCCTGACTAACAATAACCCATACCTTTCATGAATCACTTACCTCACAAAAATCTTCATTACTCGAACTACTGCAATACAGCGAGCGCCAATACTGCCAGCTAAATAAAAGATTCATACTACTGAAGTCACTAAGTACTGATAGGCATAGTTAGCAAATGAAAGATTTTGATAAAGAACAAACAATGTATTTACCTTAATTGTGTTCAAAAGTCATAATATATAAATCAGTTCATGACATCCAGTCTTTCAAATTTACTGTCTCTGATTGACACACGTCCAGGTCATCCGCTCTCAAAACTCCGTCATCTCTCTCCCCACATCCACCACTGCTGGCGGCTCACCTCCAACTGCGCAACGCTACGCGCTGTTCACATCCAACTGCCTAACACTACAAAAGCGACTATTCCAACAATGCCACCCAGGCACAGACTGCACACAGCACAGCCAGTGATTTTCATACGGAGCGCTACGTGGCGTTACCAACATAAAAACCTAAACAGCCTACTTACACAGTCTACGGTTAGGGCACGGTGAGGTGGTGACGGTGATTGCTGTCATGGCTTCATGACTAGCCGTTGGCTTTCTTATGTGAGAACACGGGTCAGACATTTAAATTGGACGGTGCAGTCTTACTGTGACCACCGCTGATGCTCGGCATCAACGTGCAACATCTAATCACAGATGGCAAGTAGCAGCACTGGTAGAGGAGGATATATGTACCGTGTGTGTGGGTGGGAGGGGGGGGGGGGCAATAAACAGTACATTTGTTGTCGTAATGTGGAAACGAAGCAGTTTATCTGATGTCCAAAGGGGCATGATCATTCGGTTTCGGGCAAGAGTGGAAGCATTTCCGAAGCAGCAAAGTTTGTAAACTGTTTGCGAGACGCCGTGGATACAGTATACGTACATGGCAAAATGGCGTTGTACAAAACCGGCGCCTGGGCAACTGTGGTGCACCATGGCCGTGGACGACGGCTGTCGAGATGTGTACAGGGAAATAGACGTGGAACTGTTGAGCAGCTGACCACCCAGCTGAAACAAGGGGCTACCAACAGTGTCTCCTCAACGGTCTTTCTTCGAACCTTGCTGCATATGGGCCTCCGCAGGGAGCAGGCGCCTGGTTCATCCACCCTCTCTGACTGCTGTTCATCGGCGACAAAGGCTGGAATTTGCACGCCCTTACTGAACTGAGCGTCCACTGAGTGGCGACAGGTGGTGTTTTCAGACGAATCACGTTTTATGTTCCATCGGACAGATGGCCGTGGGAGTGAACGACATGAAACGTTTGAAAGCAAACACCTTGCAATAATCGCCGGAAGGGTCCAGGCCGGAGGTGGGAACGATGTGGTCTGGGGAACATTTTCGTAGAATTCCCTGGGTGATACGGTCATTCTGGAAGGCATGATGGGGAAAGACAAATATGCATCTATCTTTCGGGACTATGTCCACACCTACATTCAGTTTTTTTTCTCCTCGGGACAATGGCATCCACGAGATCAACAATGAAACGTGTCACAAAGCTCGCAGTGCACGTGCATGGTTCGAAGATCACTAGGATATGTTTACCATACTCCAGCGGCAACAAACTTCCCAGATTAAAACCCAATCTAGAATCTATAGGGCCACCTCAATCGGGCCGTTCACGCCTTGTATCCTCAAGCGAAAAACCGAGCGCACCTGGCAACAGCACTTGAGTCGGAATGGGGCCACGTCTCTGTCGTAATTTTCCACAACTTCATTGACAACCGATAGAGGTCGCGCAGCTGTTAGCACACTGGACTCGCGCTCGGGAGGACGACGGTTCAGACCCGTATCCGGTCGTCCTGATTTAGGTTTTCTGTGATTTCCCTAAATCGCTTCAGGCAAATCCCGGGATGGATCCTTTGGAAGGGCACGGCCGACTTTCTTCCCCATCCTTCCATAATCTGATGGGACCGATGAGCTCGCAGTTTGGTCCCCTCCTCGAACCAACTAACCAACCCCACTGACTCTTCATGCACGTTTCGCAGTGATCCGCGAAAAAGCTGCTTATTCAGGTCTCTGGTTGGTGGTCCCACTAATGTGACAGGACACTGCGATATATGCACCGCAGCAGTGTGAACTGAAGAATGTGATATCGGTTGACTGAACTATGAACTGTGCGATATACCTTTCAACCCTGATGAACAGAGACTGTCTTTGTGTGCACGAGGGACGCATGTCGGTGGATCGCTGATGAAACAGTTCGTGTATCAGATCTGAACAATACGATGACTGTACTTTGATGTGAATAAACTTTGAAACGTGTCTTGTCACTAAATAAACGGTAACTGTTCGATCAAGCCTCGTGGTAGGACACGATACAGACAAATATACCTTGTAGGTACTACTAAGCCGAGTCTGCTGCTATCGTTATTATGTGTGGTAAGACTCTTTGACTGTTACTAAGCAACGGCTTCGCGTGTGGCGCCACAAAGATCGTGCACGTCGATTTGCGAGCCTTTCACAGACGTACAGATTTCGAGTACTGGAGTTTTCGTCTGACGGTCAGGAGACAAGGTTCCGCCTACCAAACTAACGACACCTCCAGTCAGAGTGGACAAGCAGAACGGGTGCTTTCAGAGGAGAGCATGACTGAGTCCACGACGTCTGCGCCGCGGGATGTGGCTAGAGGAAGATTCGCGTACAGCTCGCCACTTGAGACAGCCCCTGTTCAACCGAAAGAACTATACTCGGTGAGCACGTTTCAGAACTTTGCCTATAGCAGTAAGCTTGTGCCACGAAACTGACTTTAAAATACAGTACAATCTTTCCGTGCTATTTCCCAGACCTCGATTCTATTCACTTGCAGTTCCGTTCTACGTTGAAGCGCCAAAGAAACTGGTACGGCATCCGTATTCAAATACAGAGATGTGTAAACAGGTAGAAAACGTCGCTGCGGTCGGCAACGCCCATATAAGACAAGTGTCTGGCGCAGTTGTTAGATCAGTTACTGCCGTTACAATGGCAGGTTATGAAAATTTAAGTGAGTCTGAATGTGGTATTACAGTCGGTGAACGAGCGATGGGATACAGCATCTGCGAGGTAGCGATGAAGTGGCCCTTTTCCCGTACGACCATTTCACGAGTGTACCATGAATATCAGGAATTCGGTAAAACTTCGAATCTCCGGCATCGCTGCGGCCTGAAAAGGATCCTGCAAGAACGGGACAAACGACGACTGAAGAGAATCGTTCAACGTGTCAGAAGTGCAACTCTTCCGCAAATTGCTGCAGATTTCAATACTGTGGCAACAATTTCAGCGTGCGAACCATTCAACGAAACATCATCGATATGGGCTTTCGGAGCCGAAGGCCCACTCGTGCACCCTTCATTACTGCACGACACGAAGCTTTACGCCTCGCCTGGGCCTGTCAACACCGACATTGGACTGTTGATGACTGGAAACATGTCGCCTGGTCTGACGACTATCGTTTCTAACTGTATCGAGCGGATGGACGAGCACAGGTATGGAGACAACCTCATGAATCCATGGACCCTGCATGTTAGCAGTGGCCTCTTCAAGATGGTGGAGGCTCTGTAACAGCGTGGGGCGTTTGTAGGATGCGTACTTAAGTCTGACCATCTGCATCCATTCATTTCCGATGTGCATTCCGACAGACTTGGGTAATTTCAGCTGGATAATGCGACACCCCACACGTCCAGAATTGTTACACAGTGGCTTCAGGAACACTCTTCTGAGTAAACACTTCCGCTGGCACCAAACTCCCCAGACATGAATATTATTGAGCATATCTGGGATGTCCTGCAACGTACTGTTTAGAAGAGATCTCCACCCCCTCGTACTCTTACAGATTTATGGATAGCCCTACAGGATTCATGGTGTCAGTTCCCTCCAGCACTGCTTCAGACGCTAGTTGAGTCCATGCCACGTCGTGATGCGGTACTTCTGGGTGCTCGCGGGTGTACCAGTTTCTTTGGCTGTTCAGTGTACTTCCCCCTTATTGCTGTTTCCAGCGAACTTCGAAAGACTGCCTTATTTACTGTTTCACGTTTAATGGCTTCCGCCAGTTAATTTGTTCTTGGTATCGCGGGTCGCGATTAAATGTTCTGTATCATCGTTTAAATTGGTTATTTATCAGTTTGTGTCTCGGTGTGGAGCGGGAGAATAGTTCTGGGTGTGCGCTGAGTTTGGTCTTAATTTTTGTACGCTAATTTCTTGTAACTTGTCTCGTTTGGCGCTCTGCCTGAATTAGTTATATTTGATTACATTCCCGTCATTAACACCGCCATTGGAAGTTTCAAGCTAGCCGCATTGCTTTTGTACCATGTTTATCAGGACTTCCAATTTAAGTATTCAAGTGAACTTACTGCTTCAATTCGTTCTTGTTTCTTTTATGTGGCGTTTAAATTATTTAAGGACTTGTTGATCGGCTGTACAAGAACTAACAGCTACTGCCACAACATACGGGGGTTTCTTGAAAATTGATGCTTTACAATTTTTTTGTATATAAACGTCCGTAGCTCGTGGTCGTGCGGTAGCGTTCTCGCTTCCCGCGTCCTGGTTCCCGGGTTCGATTCCCGGCGGGGTCAGGGATTTTCTCTGTCTCGTGATGACTGGGTGTTGTGTGATGTCCTTAGGTTAGTAAGGTTTAAGTAGTTCTAAGCTCTAGGGGACTGATGACCATAGATGTTATGTGCCATAGTGCTCAGAGCCATTTGAACCATTTTTTGTATGTTAACGCTGAAAGCTTTTTACATAAAAAATGTTATTAGCGTTCGACACCTTTATTTCTCAACATAGTCACCCTTGCGACGAACCCATTTCTCCCAACGAAGAGACCAGTTTGCAATACCGTCATTGTAGAATGTTTGATTTCATTGACCGAGCCACAACCTCACCTCTGCTTGCTCCGCTTCATCACTTTTACAGTGAAGACCTCGAAGGCTTTCTTTAAGTTTTGGAAACAGATGAAACTCGGATGGGACCAAGTCCGGCCTGTATGGAGGATGATCGACGTCAGTGAACCCGAGATATCGGACTTTTACAGACGTCGCAGCGCTCATGTGAGGTCTACCACTGTCAGGGTGAAGGAGAAGGTGGTGCTCCATGTGTGGAGGAACTCTTCTAATTCGAAACTCGATTAGAGCTAGCTGTTTCTCACGCACCAACATAGTTACCTTATACACTACCATGTTACACGTTACAGTTCGGAGCTCTCTAGTAGCAGAGTGCTGCAGATATGTAGGCATGAAGAATAAAGATGTGGAATGCCTATAACGCTTATCTTACTTTTAGCTTTAAGAGTTTCTACATGAAAAATTCGGATGCATTACTTTTATAGCACGCCCTCGTACAAGCACTGTTGTTTTAACTCGTTCTTGTTTTATTTGTGGGGTTTTCATTATTTATTAGTACCCTGAAAGTTTTTTCTGAAATACTTCTGCCTAAGACAATGTAATCAATTTTCCGGAAATTGAATAAGGCATCCGCCTTGTGAACTGGTTAGTGTATGCTTGCTAAACGTGTTTTAATACTAAATTTTAGAAGTATCAGTCGCTGCGCTACTTGGCCAGAGCCTGTAGAAATGCGCATCCAGTACGGTGAACTAGTGCCAAAATTCGTATCATTGTAAAGGCAAATTAAGTGGGCATATGCTGAAAATAAAATGTATTGTTAATTCTTAATTTGTTTAGTTTTTGGTTTACTTACATAAAAATTCTTTTGATGGTACGAGTGATGTTTACTTGAAGGCCTGGTCCTACCACACCACAAGAACCTTGTTCTATGCCCGTTTCAAATACGTCAGTAAATATGGAAGAACACAAAACAAAAATCTTATAATAGCACGGCTACATCTGTTTTGATACATGAAAGTAAGTCATGGATGCCTAAAAAACGCGATAAAAGTAAACAACCAGCGGAAATGAGACTTCTTATAAAAGTGAGAGGTGTTACCAAGGAATACCGTATAAAAATGAAGGTGTTGAGAATGAACTGGATATTTATAATATTACTGAAAAGATTGAAGAAAATAAAACACTATGGGGAGACCACCCACAAAGAATGTGTGCAGAGAGAGAATCCCTCGTCAGGCCATGCTGCACCAACCAAGAGGAAGAACCATAACGAGGTGACAGTGAAGACCGAACAGGCACAAGCACCTAAACCTTAAAGTGCTGAAGAAGAATACATCACTGCCGCATGTTCCACATTGTGCACACTTCGTAACCGCAGTACCACATCAGGCAAATGACAGCTCAGGAAGTTCATGAGTCGTATCATTCATTCCGTCTAAAAGTTCTATGACAGACCTGGAGGCAGTATTTTCAACACGACTCGTCTGCTGCTAGTACTACTACTACTACTACTACTACGACTACTACTACTATCATCATCAAGCGTCATCATGCCCACATTATCCCGGAATCCAAAGAGGTGAGGTACAACCACAGAGGCGGTTTTTGAAAAACACTGCTAAGTACGATCAGGCTATCCGTTGCTGAAGTTCACCGTTGTTTTCGCTTTAAAAGCACATTTTGTTCCATTACTAATATTTGGATCCACAGAACTGTGGCGGATTGTTGCAACAGTAGTAAGATATAAATTTAGTGTTTACTTCGCACTCCTCACTACAATTTTTCTGCCAAAATGCAAAATGGTAGTCGCATACGCTCCCCTTCATTCAGTGCATTTCTCATGTTCTGCAGATTCTGATTTCTCTCGTAAAAAAAAAAAAAAACAAAAAAAAAATTAATTCAGCCGTGGTGGATTTCCAAACCGCCATTACGCGGCTTGCACGTCAAAACATCATAAATTTGCTTTGTCCTGTTTGGTCGAGAGCTGCAGCAGGAACTGAATCGGCTGAACTCAAATTTGATAGCTGGCCTATACGTGTTTGATGCGCTTTGTTTACTGTATTACGCAAGTTGCGTAGATTCAGCGCCTCAATGTGTTAGGAGTGATTAAGGAATTTATAGGTGCATGTATTTTTATTACTCAACAACTTTGGAACTAATACTTCTCGAATCTGTATTTAATGCCAGTGAATGATGGTAATTTAATACAAGAATTAGAATTTTGAATTCCACAGTACATTTAATTTCATCATTCTCAGCTCAGATGCCCACACGCTGAATTAATCACTCTCGACTAAACACTTTTTAAATTTAGGTCGACCATTCCGTTGTGTTAGAAGTAGCGTACAGCGGATAACAAATATTTAGAGCACGTGTGGATGTCCCTGTTGCGGTCCAGCCCAGTCCCTATACAAAGAGAAGGGGTAAAAATAAAACTACTGTTCCAAAAAGACATTCAGGTTGCTCATACAGTTGAGAGTTTAATGGTTATAGGCACGGGGCTGCAAACCTCTTCATTAAAAAGACGAATTTTATTAACTTGGTTATGTATTAGAAGTAATTTTCTCAAGCTATCTGTAACCACAGATAGCTTCCCTGAGTATAGGATTACCAAATGGTGGGGACGAACAAATTTCTGATTTCACCAGTCATTTAATTCAGAAATTCTTCAAAATGGCGCAGGATTGCAGAAGACCCAGGTTTCAAAGAACCACGCTAAGGCGACGTTGCGCGGAGGGACACCGGCTTCTCCGACGGACAGACGCATGGCGCCACCCCACTAACGCCAACCTGTGCGTGGGTGACCGTCAACATTCCCGCCTCCACTCATGTTGGCAGCAGATACCTTTTTCTGTCGCAGGAAGTATACAGTATGCGGGGACCAGAAATTCCGAAACTACTGAGAGTCACCCTCTCGCCCTCCGTTCCTGGCAGTGCTTTGTATGGTCATTTCGTGGCAGGACATTGTAGGCTTACATTTCTCGAATATTAGCCGTGCGGTAGTATACGCCATTTCGCATTGCAAGTGTTCCATTCCACCACCATGGGAGCAACCAGGCACCATTACGCTCAGTTTTGATCAAGTCATTCGCGGCAGAAATCTCGTGGTGAAGCTGGCCGTCTTTAAAGTATAAATATTCGGTTTGTACCGCGAGAGATGAGCTTCCGGTTTTAAAAATGTTAATTCGGAAATCTTTGTCGTGCTGCCCTCTGGCTGTGCGCTCGCAACGTATTTCCACACAAGGTGTTTTACCTCAACTTGCTATTCGAATCCTGTAGTTCATCTTTGTTAAGTTGCATCAAAATCCCCTCTAGCGAATGGAATAGTTATTGTTACCTATGTTCGTAGTTTGTGTCTTTCCCTGTAACTGTGGCTTGGCCCACAGCAAGTCTGTGGATCGCCTGTGCAATCCGAAATTGTGGAGTGGCTGGTTACCACCTATTTCTATCGAGACTCCTTCTTATTTCAATGTGTTTACGAGATTATATCTGGTTGTCTTTTAGCGGTCTGTTACTGGTCTGTGATCTACCCTGCTCTCCTCGTTAAAAAATTAATTTCAATTAGCAATTGATATTCCTGCACTATGTAAAGAAGAATCCCACGCCACCACGGTCTGGAGAGCAGCATCAGGCGACCTCCTTCTAATCTGATGGTAGAATAGACGGTGACAGGCAAAACTCATTTGTTGAAAATCTCCTCATATTTGCTGGAGCATCTTAAAATATGACTAGATATTTCGACGATCCACCGGTCCACCATCTTCAGGGGAACGCTGCTGTTATAGAGTCCCAAAGATAAGTTTTAAGCGGGTATCAGCAGTAGTAGCAGCAGCAGTTGCTATCTCCTGAAGATAACGGACTGGTGGATCTTTGAAATATTTAGTCCTATTTTAGAATCTGGCAGCAGACCCGAGGAGACTTTTAAGACTTACTACGGCACGAAAACCTAAGAATTCACAGAAATCATTCATTTCTTTCTTTTAGAAACTCCGATACTGAAAGAAACGAGCAAACTACAGTATGAACAAACAGAGACAGAGGCAGAGAGACAGAGGGAAAGAGACAGGTGGGGAGAGACAGAGAGGACAGACAAGGGAAGAGAGACAGAGGGGAGAGACAGAGAAGAAAGAGAGAGAGAGAGAGAGAGAGAGAGAGAGAGAGAGAGAGAGAGAGAGAGAGAGAGAGAGAGAAAGAGAGAGACAGAGAGAGAGAGAGAAATTTTACCATACGCATTTTTAGCTCATCTGATTGGAATTCATCATATTTAGGGCATGTTTTGTTTTTGTGGTCGTCAGTCCAAAGACTGATTTGTTGCAACTCTACCTTCTATGCTATCCTGTACACACCTTTTCATCTCCGAATAACAGCTGGAAACACATCCTTTTGAGCCTGATTACTGTATTCACCTCGGTCTCCCTCTACAATTTTTATCTCCCTGCCCCTGCCAAGCCCCCACCCCCCACCCACGCTTCCCTTCAATACCGCTTTAGTGATTCCGTGAGGTCTCACAGTGTATCCTGTTAACTTATTCCTTCTTTGGGCCACGTTATGTCACATACTTATTTTCTTCCCCAGTTCTATTCAGCACCTCCTGATGGTTTCATGATATATCCATCTAACCATCACCATTCTCCTGTAGCAGCACATTTCCAAATCTTTTATTCTCTTCTTGTCTGAACTGTTTCTATGTGCCTACGGTACCTGCGCTATTTCGAATTACGATGCAATGTCCAAAGAAACACGACAAATAATTCGGAATAACAGAGGCACTGGACTATCATATACGATATATCCGTCGACACCGGGCTGGCAACTTTCAAACTATGTCCCACCTGCACGAGAATACACATAATGGATGTACGAGTACAGGCGGTAGACACATTCTTGATGACTTGTGCAAGTTTGGGTCTGGCCTTGAGTCATGCTCGGGTAACCTAATGGTGAGGCAAAGCCCGCAATAAGTGGGAAATATGAGTTCGAGTTCTGGTATGGCACAAATTTTCGTTGTCGTCATTCCATTATACAGCTGGTGGCTGTCCAAATTCGTAATTATGAATACATTTCAGGAACTGTTTATGAGTCACGTTTCACTTCCATGCAAGGCTACACCTCAGACAAATACATTTAGAAAAGACTGTGTGACACTGAAATCTGTATTCGATTGCAACACATTTCTCTTCTTCAGATATGCTTTTCTTGCCATTGTCATTCTACATTTCAAATGCTCTCTACTTCAGCCATCATCCGTTATTTTGATGCCACAACAATGAGAATAATTATTGTCGAATTTGAGATCTGCCCAAGAAGTATCAGTGGTTTGAATAGAGTCTCTGTCTTCTGCAAAGACAAACATTGATAGGTTTCTTCATTACAGAAAGTTATTGAGTACAGTGTGTTTACAGGTTCCCAAATTCCATACGAAACCTGTTATAATTTGGAGAAGCATTTTGCACACCTGGTGCGAGGTAATAGAACAAGCTCTCGATGCATGTAATTATGGTGAGGTGTTCTGTGAGTTCTGATCTAGCATTTGATTATGTCACATAACTATTAAACTGTATTCGTTTCAGTAGCGTATGAGGTCTATGGTACCTGCTGTTACTCATTCTGTTGAAATATCATAATCCTGTAACACCACATTTCGGAAATCTTCCTTCTTACCTGCTTTTGTAGTGGCCAGGCATTCCGTCGTTGCAAGTACGCCATTCTAGTCACACAATTTAAGAAATTTTATGCTTGACTCAATGTATTCCAGATGACATCTCCAACCGTCTGGATCGGCCTCACAGAGCTGCAACATTTCCATTGGTGCCGGGAATGGATTAAAGACGGATTCCCACTAGGGCTGCCCTGCCGCAAAACCGCGCGTCAGGGCCTTGATTGCCATGGAAACACCGTAAGCGGCGCGGAACAGCCGGCTCTGCCTCGCGAATTGCCCATGTGGAACCCCTGCCACTACCGCATGCCGCGCCATAGGTCTGCGCCGCCAATCACAGAACGCATTGAGCGTGACGTCAGGCACACAACCCTGGGCCACACAAGCACTGGCGCGTACACAGCGGCAGCTATGAAATATTTATCATCCGATTTCAAGGAAACTATTTAGTGAAAAAAATTGATTTTGCTGCATCGTATAGCCTGATAACTTTTCTCGATAAAGGACTGAATTTCTTTTTGTTTTTCGTCGTGGTTACTTGCCGTATTGCAATTATGTAAACCGTTACACGAAATTTTAATGAGTGTGCAGAAGTAAAAACGCATTGCTTGCACTTTGCGTATAGTTCATTTTAGGTGAAACATTATTGTGTATAAAATTTAGTCATCATATCAAAATTGTTTTTAAAGTTGAGAGCAGAATGATAGCTACCACCGTTCTCGAGATATTGACTGACACGTCAGCAGACGGGTTGTGTGGTGGCCGCGCGCGGGTCGCTCGCGATGCGACCGATACTTCACCGTGCTTGTAGTAAGCCATGTGGCTGTATCAGCCCCAAATTTCGTAACCGGTTAAAGAAATCGAAACGTGGTTTTTTGCAAATGATATCTTGTAAACAGTCATGTATTTCATTGCATGATAAATATCTAAAATCTATTTATTACCGAGATGTGAAAGTAATTACACTTTTTTCAGATTGGATCGATGAATTTAACAGAATGTGAAATGAGAATGACAGTGACATTAAACACGTTAATATTTACAATATTCTACATAGAACTACAGAAGTTAAACCTGAACTAATTTGCTGGTATATCATGAGATGTAACTTCCTAAGTATCAACAGTTGTTGAGTATTTCCTTTGGTAAATAAAAAACGCTTTTTTGCTGCAGTGTACTTTTTTTTTTTTTTTTTTGTTCAAGACGCGTTTTGCCTTTTACTTTAAGGCATCTTCGGTGGAATCTCAACTACGCTCTGGTAGATATTACATTCACATTCAACATTCTAGAACTCACCCTGAGTAACTACACAAACACACATAAAAAGATATAAAGAGATATAAAAAGATATAAAAAGATATAAAGAGAACAGAATGAAGAGACCATAGTTTTCAGCACATACTCCATTAGGTTGGCAATGTGTAGATAAACAAACCAAATAAGAAGAGATATAAATTGAACACACAATAGTCATGACTCTAAATCAGTTTTTGTAAAATATCTGCAGCTATTGACAGAAGAATAATTGCGCAAAGAACATGAAAATTGTTAAGAAAAAAGATTGTGACGTGAAAATGTGCTTATGTTGCGTAAGTGATTTTATAGTGCAAGCTACAGCCTGCGACCAAATGAGAGGAAATGCAGACGCCAACCAAAAGCTCGATTAACTAAGTAATCACTTATTCGCGTAAAAAATAAGACATGAAATGTTTCATAATCCACAAATATTGCAAAGCCTTAAAGTAAAAGGAGAATAACGTCCAGAACAAATAAAACACACCACAGCAAGAAAATGGCGTTTGGTATTTGTAAAACGAATACTTTTTCTTTAGTCTGTCTTCTTAGCTAAGTGTTAGGATCAGTATTGTCCCTTGTGTTCATACACTTCACAGGAATCTAACATTGTGCTCATGTTCGTTCCCCCTCTCCTCTCTACATATTCCTTACACTTTCTAGCCGTCTCTTAATTGCTTAGTTCTGGCTTCCCAAATGAGCTCCAGACAGTTGGTTCTCCTTTGAGCAAATTTTTCTTTCTTCTTTCTTATTTAATGTCGGCACTTACGTTTTCCGAGAGTAAAATCGCGATTTTGGACTTTCTGTCAACGTCATTTTTAGACATCTCAATTCTCCATGGCCTTCTTTATTTGCTGTATTTTTATATTTCCTCCTGTCAATTAAATTAAACATATAATGTTTTATCCAAGGATTTCTACTGTATCTTTTTCCCATTTACATCCTCTGCTGACACTTCTTTTCTCAAAGATATCCATTCGTATTGTAATGGATTCTTTCCTCTGTTTCAGTCAGTCGTTACCTTATAGTACCTTTAAGATTATCGAAAAACTTTGCGTCTTAACTTATTCAGGTTCCACGTCCTTAATCTGCTACTGTTTACTGTCACTTTCATTGTAAACTACGGTTCGTAACCAATAATTTATCGTCGGTCTGCGTCTGCACCGGGAAATGGCTTACTGTTTAAAATCTGGTTTCGAAAACTCTGTTCCAAGTATGTATTATTCTTTCATGATGCTTGAGCAAAGTGTTGGTGATGACTACATTATGGTCTGTACAGAATTCTATCAGGTGGCTTCCCCTTTCATCCCTTCCCCCAAGCCTATATTTTCTTACTATTTTCTCTTCGTCTACCTGCTACCGAATTCCAGCCTCTCGTCAGACTTTAAACTTTTGTCTCGCTTAACTATCTGAGTAATCTCTTTTAACGTACGCTGTTTCAATCTGTTCATCATCTGTGGTGTAGGTGGACATGTAAATTTGTGTCACTTTGCTGTGAGTGTAAGCGTTATATTTATCTTGGTAATGATAATGTTAATGGCAGTTAAGAGATGGAGCTGAGTGTTGTGATACTACTTCATTGGTAATTTCAATAGCTAACACTCACACAATGGTTAAAATACATGATCTTAACTTAGCGAATATTGAGGATCAACTGTCAAACATTTTTAATTATAAATAAATGACTATCAGATAACACATAATGTACTACCATTATAGTAAACTGCGTTTAGGTACTGCAATTTGCAGTACTAAAAGCTGTTATGAAAGTAACAATACTTTTCTGTTCTAGAGCGATCTGTTTTCTAAGTGAGATAGTGAACAATTGTGTGTGGTAATCATTAAATCCGTTTATGGTGAAATAAGAATACATGAATTTTGAAATATGTGAAAGCGTACATCGTAAACAAAATAAAACATTGGTATGCCTTCACCCAACTTCGTCTTTCCTTCATGTTCACCATACAGTTAATCAAACACACCGGGAGTTTCGGTGGGCCCCATACCTCAGTGTCGGTCCATCACTGGCTACCGCTACCGTCTGCCGCTTCCAGATGGGAACGCCAACTCCACGAGCCGCCGCGCCACCGCGGAAAACGCTTCCCGCTGCCGCTATCGCGCAGTAGTGGGAATCGGCCTTAACACACGACGCTCCACTTTACCAACGGGCTACGCCATTCTGTTCTGGCACCCTAGCGGAGTGCTACGGTACTCTGGCGAGAGGATCTGTCACCCCGTTTACTGCCCGTCTTCCAATTTCGCAATCGATTTTCTTTCCCATGTAAACGCAAACAAGCTTTGAAACCTATTTGGGCTGTCAGGTTTCTCCTTGTTTTTTTTTTTTTAATTTTTGGCTAATTTGGACGGAGCGGCTTTTTGTACAGTGAAGGCTAAGCAGAAATATTAGACTTAAGCTGTTTACACCTCGTCTAATTCAAGAGAAATAACGACTGCGCTGACGAAATCACAAACTGTAACAGTTGTTTCCCAGGCACCATATCCATCTGGGCTAGCAGATCCTCTTACGATCTTAATACGTAAACTCGACAGCAAAAAACGGTTTCCAGCATTCGGTTTTCGTCTTTTGGAAGACGTGTCGCACGTAAACTTAGAGAATGTGTTCGAGGACTGCTGTGATACACCTTCAAACAAACGGATACATAACTTCATCTCCCCAAGATGATAACAAATCTTTGTGATTCTCACTCTCACTGGTGCTGCGTCATCTTTTAACAAGCAGTGATATCTTCGTTGGATCATATTAAGGGGCTTCAACACAGATCAAACCAAGTTGAAATCTGATAATGAAACGTAACAAAACAGCGCTTGATAAGTAGGTTTCTCCTGTTGAAAACGTAATCTATTTAGCAGTTCTGTAATTCCTTAATGAATAATTTTAAGGTTTTTCACTTGTAAAATTGTCACTCTTCCTTCTTTTCCATTATAACCGCTAAGAACTGCCTGTAGCCAGATAACTAAGTTGTACAACTTTCCAACAAACCAGTCCAACTTTTTTCTTTCCACTCATACGCTAGGTATATACTCAAAGTTTATGGCGTTGCGGAATTTGTTTTATCGCAGAAACTTTCCTCTCCGTATTTATCTCTCTATATTTTCATACTACTCTCCTCCAGATACTCAGATACTTTCGTAAGACGGTTTTACGTTTTAGATTTTTAAAGTGCTACACATTTTTAGCTAGGTTGATATTTAGTACTAATTTAGAGAAGTACCTGTAAAATATGAATGTTTTCTTTCTAATTTGTTTTACATATTGTTGTTACCATAATACTTAGTGACACTGCTTGCATTACCAAGCAAACACTTCCATTACGGTATTAACACGCACCTTCAACTATGTCCCTGGGCTGAGATATGTTTCATCAAGATTGATGCACTTTGTCACAAGGGATAAAAAATTTACTTTAGAGATTTTCTTGCGCTTAGCTAGGAAACGTGTAAATGTTTGGTTGGTTGATTGACCAAACAGTGAGGTCGTCGGTACCATCGGCTTAAGAAAGGATGGGGGAGGAAGTCGGCCGTGCCCTTTCAAAGGAACTACCCCGGTGTTTGTCTGAAGTGATTTAGGGAAGTCACAGAAAACCTAAATGAGGATGGCCGGTCACTGGTTTGAACCGTCGTATCCCGAACGCGAGCACTGTGTATTAACCAGTGCGCCACGTCGCTCGGTCGTTTACGTGGCCCGACACAGAAATGAAGGACACTGATACAGGAAATTTGTGTACTTACGGAGTATGTTCAGTCAGCGGCGGCCCCCTTCAAAGTAAACATAATTCACAGGTGTCTGTATTCATTTCCTCCACCGCCGAAATATGTCTACGTGTCGTTTTCCGTTAGGCTCTGCAGCAGTGCTGATGTCTTCGTCTCCTGCCGAGTCGCCGGCCGCTGCTGGTCTCGCGGTTAAGGCGCTCAGTCCAGAACCGCGCGACTGCTACGGTCGCAGGTTCGACTCCTGCCTCGGGCATGGATGTGTGTGGTGTCCTTAGGTTAGTTAGGTTTAAGTAGTTCTAAGTTCTAGGGGACTGATGACCACAGAAGTTAAGTCCCATAGTGCTCAGAGCCATTTGAACCATTTGAACCTGGCGAGTCGAATGAACAAGCCTGTTGGAAACTATCGTCCAGTGCTGTTGGTTTTATTGATATTGACAGAACATCTCACTGAATGACACAACTCAGAGCTGAAAACCAATCGCGCATTAATATACAAACGTCACCAAGACATGTATATAAATAGTCCACAAGCCACAGCACAGTAAACTGCGTGGCGGAGGGTGCTTCACATCTAACGATTACCGAGCCACTGACGCATTCCGAACGCGTTTTTTGGAAGGGAAAATGTCTGTACGCATCTGTCCGGGGACTTAATGTCTTTTATCTTTGTGTCATAATCTCTACGCGAAATATACGTTAGTGAAGGCTAATTTTTACACTGTCAATTTCGAAAATAGTTTCTCTAAATCTACCCGACAGGTTTGTGCTAGAACTACGTCTTTTCTCTTCCGAAGATTCCCATTCAGTTCCCCGAGAATTTCTGTCACGCTTTCGCATGGGCTGTACTGACATGTTACGATCCTAGCATCGCGTCTCTCATTTTGTGCGACGTATGTTGTCGATGCCTACGTGATAAGGAATCCAAACACTTTAAGTATATTCTAGAACTGGTCGCACTTTCGTCTATACTATTTCTTTTACAGAAGGTCCTGAATATGAAAGAATAACAGACAGAGCCTGAGTGAGATGCAGTAGCGCTACATACTGGGTGGACGTGCCGACGGCTCACTATTTCCCACTAATGAGATCTTTCTGCAAAAGAACGGTCGTTAACAGAAGCGACAAGCCGTCAGCTTAGTGCGAATCCGTGACCACTGGACTCGGGACGACTTACAGCCTTCTGCTCCATCCTTTCGCTAAGCCAGCGCCTTTTTTAGAAACATAACGGGTGCACTACTTTGGTGTAGTTTTTCAACCACAGTGAGGGCACTCAAGACTACTGAAATGTATAAACGTGTTAGATACATGCTGCTAGTCGTCATCTAGGTACTCAAAAAGGGCCCCTCAACAGGGAACTCGAAAACGTGAGAAGATTTACTGGAGACGAGGACTCGAGAATCCACAACAACTGTCCGTATATAGGTCTTCGGAATTTTTGAAATACTCCATCAGAAAGAGAAATAATGAAGAGGGGGGGGGGGGGGGGGGAGGCAGAGACCTTCCCAGGAGCAACTGTCTATTCGATGTCACTGATGCTACCACCAGCCAATGACGTGACAAGATAACAGTAGTTCGGCCCTGCGTAAGTACAACACCTGGAAATTGTGAATCGAGGCCGCCGACTCGTGAAATGTAGCTGCATTTCTTTGTAAAAGGTAGCTTTACCTAAATTTCATCTGTGAACACTTCCCGTTGGAGACCTTGAGCTGATTCGATCCCATGCTGTAATGATTTCCATTAGTCACTGCTGGATTTCATTCCAGTCTGATGCTCAGTTTCACAATTATTCGCTTTGCTATCGTTTCCTATCCCACTTCTTCCAACTCTAGAGCAGATGCTGTTTTTGCATTACGATTTCCTTCTTTCGACGATTAACTGAAGTATTTCTTCTGTTATCCACTGTTTCTTCGTAGTTACCTTCTTATACCTATGGTATTATTTTCAGCTTCCGTCATTGCCAATTTTAGATATGTCCATTCCTCTTCAACTGGACACCCTACTGAGCTATTCCTTATCTCAGTATCTAGAGCGTCAGAGAACTTCAAGAGTATCTTCCTTAGTACTTCTGTACTCCACTCCTTTGCGCACTGATTCTTCCTGCCTTGTTCTATCAGTCAAATATTCATCGAGCTTGTTACATATTTGTCTAGGTACTCCGTACGATGATATAATGGTTAGTAGTCTGAAATGTGGTGTAACCTCGAACGCCTTACAGGAAATTAGGTTGGCGGAGTCTATCTGTTCAGCGTCACCTAATCGTATTTAATAACGTGAAGTCATGACAGTATACTTCTGGTCAAAAATGGTCAAATGGCTCTGAGCACTATGGGACTTAACTTTTGAGGTCATCAGTACCCTAGAACTTAGAACTACTTAAACCTAACTAACCTAAGGACATCACACACATCCATGCCCGAGGCAGGATCCGAACCTGCGACCGTAGCCGTCTCGCTGATCCAGGCTGTAGCGCCTAGAATCACTCGGCTACTCCGGCCGGCAGTATACTTCTGCATTGCTTCCTAATTTAAATGTTTTACCAGTGTATTAGTTGCTTAGTTATTGTCTCATTCTCGTTTTTCTTTTTTCCTTATCTCCTTTGTTTCTTTATCTTCCTAAAACTGCTGTTTAAGACGCATAAGCCCCTCTGTCCGGATTGTGGTGGTGTCACGTTAAATTCTTGTTTACTGAAAGTGTCAGTATCTCCTTAAACCATCCTGTCTCTTGTGGAATACAGTGATTTTCATATTTTTTCCTCTGGCATTGTCTTACTGAGGTTCAGTCAGGGATACTGTTTCTTGTAATAATTTGAAAACGCTTTTTCTGTCTTTTATACAGTTAACTTTTTGGTGATACAGTTTTTATCGTTATAGACCCTTCTGTTTCAACGAACATTTGTAGCACGTTTTTTATACTGTTTGTGCATTTTATCTGTTTTTGGGCTGCTGGGGTTGACCAAAATATAGAAACACAAAACACACGACACACTGACGTTCCTAATATGGGGTAGAACAAGCATTGCCTTTCAAAACAACTTCCAGTCGTCTCGGAATGGATAACCACAGGTTCTGTTTGGATTTGAAGGGAATCTTATACCATTCTTGCTGGAAAATAGTGGCAAGTTCAGGTAACGACAATGGAGGCGGATTACGATGATGCATTCCGCTCTTCAAACTACACCACAAAGGCTCAATGATATCGAGATGTGGTGACTGCGGTGTCCAGGGTAAATGCGATAATTCATCTTCGTGCTCACAAAACCAGTCCTGGACGATGCGGGCTGCGTGAACAAGAGCCCGGACGCTTCATCACCATTTGGGAACGAACATTGTATCATGGGATGGACCTGATCAACCAAAGGGGTCACATGTTCCTTGGCGGTAATGGAACCTTACAGAGTTACATGGCGACCATGGTATGGCTGCCCAAATCATCAACGAACCTCCGCCATATTTCACTCTTGCGACGTGAACTCGGCCAGAAGTTGGAAACTGTGCCAGACAATTCATCCGCCCTAATGAATTTCTTCTATTGGTGCTTAGTCCAGGTTTCATGACTTCGGCATCACGTTTTCCTGTTACATCCACTTGAGTGGTTTTTAAATTCCAGTTCACTCTGCGGTTCTCAGTTTCGCGAGTGGGACATTAATTTGGGCAGTGACTTTCGCAGCTGTCTTCGTCGTATTTTTCATCACAACCGTTTCCAGTGACCATCTCTCACGATCGCTAGACTTACTTTTCTCCGCGTTGTCACTTAGCGGATGATGTTTTTCCGCTTTCACTGCATGCGGTCTAAATTTTCGATACGGTTCCTCTAGAAATAGCAAACACTTCGTCTATCTAGGTAACGGAAGCTATCACCACACGAGCACCAACAATCTGTACACTTCGAATGCACTGAGCTCCGAGATAATCCACGATTGACAACGTATTGACGACGTTGTACACGTGCCGCTGTTGATGAAATGCTCGTACAACTTCCCAACCCGAAGGCTTGGCTAACATCGGCATTTATGTTCAAGCATGCATTTCTCGCCCTGTTTCCATATTTTTCTGCAATCCTTGTACCTTTACCCTGTCCAACATTCTCCTAAATCATCTTTGACTAATACAAAAACTTCAGATTACCTGTCCTCCAGCCAATCTGCATTCTGTTTCTCAAATCAATTTCAGAATTTTTTCGCTATCCCTTGCTGAGTTTGTCAGTTAATCATTGAAATAAAATCGTAGACTTGCATTAACCCGAAAAACGGTTGATGTTTATCTCTTTAATTTTACTGTTGCTGTATAGTGTTCGTTAGAACGCAACGAAAAAGTTGTAATTGAAATTGGGACAGCATTCAAATGAAAACGCAAGTATTTCTTTACACTGAAAATTCTTCGTGTTTTATACTGAGGTGCCAAAAGTCATGGGATATCTCCTAATAGAGCGCCGGACTTCCTTTTGCTCATCGTAGTGCAGCAACTCCGCGTGGCATGGACTCAACAACTTGTTGGAAATATTGAGCCATGCTGCCACTGTAGGGGTCCATAATTGCGGAAGTCTTGTCGGTGCAGGATTTTGTGCACGAAATGACCTATTGATTATGTTCGATAATTGTTAGGTGGGAAACATGTCGTAAGATCTGGGACGGCCAAAGCGTTGGTCGAACTGTCCAGAATGTTCTTCAGACCAGTCGCGAACAAGTGTAGCCCTGTGACATGGTGCATTGGAATCCACAAAAATTCCATCGTTGGTATGGAATATAACTTCCATGAAGACTGCAAGTGGCCTCAAAGTTGCCATTTATCCAGAGGACGCCAATATCATTATGGAGTGCCTTGTTTACAACTTAGGCCCATAGCTTCATGGGGTCCGCACCACACTCGATCCCTACCATCAGCACTTACGAACTGAAATCGTAGCTCATCTGACTAGGTCACGGTTTTCCAGTCGTCTAGGGTCCAACAGATATGGTCGCGAGTGTAGGAGAGACGCTGTAGACTACGTTACGTCATGCTGTTAGCAAAGGCACTCACGTATGTTGTCTGCTGCTATATACACTCCTGGAAATGGAAAAAAGAACACATTGACACCGGTGTGTCAGACCCACCATACTTGCTCCGGACACTGCGAGAGGGCTGTACAAGCAATGATCACACGCACGGCACAGCGGACACACCAGGAACCGCGGTGTTGGCCGTCGAATGGCGCTAGCTGCGCAGCATTTGTGCACCGCCGCCGTCAGTGTCAGCCAGTTTGCCGTGGCATACGGAGCTCCATCGCAGTCTTTAACACTGGTAGCATGCCGCGACAGCGTGGACGTGAACCGTATGTGCAGTTGACGGACTTTGAGCGAGGGCGTATAGTGGGCATGCGGGAGGCCGGGTGGACGTACCGCCGAATTGCTCAACACGTGGGGCGTGAGGTCTCCACAGTACATCGATGTTGTCGCCCGCCTCCAGTGGTGTCGCGACAGGCGTGAATAGTGGGATGAATGGAGACGTGTCGTCTTCAGCGATGAGAGTCGCTTCTGCCTTGGTGCCAATGATGGTCGTATGCGTGTTTTGCGCCGTGCAGGTGAGCGCCACAATCAGGACTGCATACGACCGAGGCACACAGGGCCAACACCCGGCATCATGGTGTGGGGAGCGATCTCCTACACTGGTCGTACACCACTGGTGATCGTCGAGGGGACACTGAATAGTGCACGGTACATCCAAACCGTCATCGAACCCATCGTTCTACCATTCCTAGACCGGCAAGGGAACTTGCTGTTCCAACAGGACAATGCACGTCCGCATGTATCCCGTGCCACCCAACGTGCTCTAGAAGGTGTAAGTCAACTACCCTGGCCAGCAAGATCTCCGGATCTGTCCCCCATTGAGCATGTTTGGGACTGGATGAAGCGTCGTCTCACGCGGTCTGCACGTCCAGCACGAACGCTGGTCCAACTGAGGCGCCAGGTGGAAACGGCATGGCAAGCCGTTCCACAGGACTACATCCAGCATCTCTACGATCATCTCCATGGGAGAATAGCAGCCTGCATTGCTGCGAAAGGTGGATATACACTGTACTAGTGCCGACATTGTGCATGCTCTGTTGCCTGTGTCTATGTGCCTGTGGTTCTGTCAGTGTGATCATGTGATGTATCTGACCCCAGGAATGTGTCAATAAAGTTTCCCCTTCCTGGGACAATGAATTCACGGTGTTCTTATTTCAATTTCCAGGAGTGTATGTTGTCTGCTGCTATACCTCACTGACTCCGAATTTCGAATCACTGTTCAAAGGGATACGTTCGTTGTACGTCCCATATTGGTTTCTGCGGTTATTTCACGCAGTATTCCTTGTCCGTTAGTTCCGACAACTCTATGCAAATGCCGCTGCTCTCGTTCCTTATGTGAAGGTCGTTGGTCACTGTGTTGCCCGTGGTGAGAGGCGATGCCTGAAATCTGGCATTCTCGGTACACTCTTGGTACTGATGGTCTTCGAATACTGAATTCCCAAACGATTTCCGAAATGGTATGTCCCATGCGTGTAGCTCCATATGCCACTCCGCGTTCAAAGTCTGTTAATTCGCCTCGTGCGGTCATATACACGATGTATACCTTATTACATGAATCACCTGAGTACAAATGATACCTCCGCCAACCCACTACCCCTTTATAACTCGTGTATGCGGTACTAACGACATCGGTGTAAATGCATAACGCCATTCCATGACTTTTGTCACCTCTGTATAAATAAGACATCTTATCTACAAATTTACAGACCATTTTCAAATTTAAAAATTTATCTCCAGTTCACTTTATTTCCTTACGGCCTTTCCTGAAATATTAACATCGGGATGGTGGTTGTTTCTGCTTTATTAAATACGATTAATACTGAATATAGTATTTTTAATTTATATGTTTTCTTTCTCTTGTCTTCGAAGTAGTCTCTCGACTGGCTGAACATTTTGAAAACATATTAAGCGTGGTGCAAAGATGAAAGCGATTTCATATTTGAACTTGTTGGGGGACTGCGTGGATGCGTCTACGGAGCAGCTTCCGAACGCATCTGAAATGTCGGCGAATAACGCAGTTACAAAGTAGGCTGCCGGCAGACGACGGCGAAATTACATTTCAGGCGGCGAACGCCGAATAAGTGCAGTCCGCACGGAAAAAGAGTTGGCACGACAGGCGCTCGCGAGGGATGGAAGTTGGCTAAGCGGTAGGGTGTCGGTAGCAGGGGATAGAGAAAGGGAGACGGGGGGGGGGGGGGGGTGGAGGGCGACCTACGTGGTGAGGGACATCAAACTAATCTGAAAACTTTTTAATCAAATTCCTCAGAAATAAAAAGCTCTGGAAGTCTCCTAATTTGCTGGTAACCAACGCTCGCTCCAAATCAAAACAAGCAGAGTTTTCTTTGAGGTCAGCGAGCAGAGTTCTGGCCACATTCAATTGCCTTTAGTTCTGTTTCGCGGAAACCTGCCTGGCTTTTGCCTGTAAATGAGTTCTCAGAATCCGTTCCGTACTTATTACCAAGTTGCTTCGTCATCTGTAATATGAATCGCACGAGAGAGAGAGAGAGAGAGAGAGAGAGAGAGAGACAGACAGACAGAGACAGAGACCTACGATATCTGGCAGATATACTGAGGTAACGGAACGCACAAAACATGAACGAAAATCAAACTTTATGATTATTATACATGAATTTCTAAACAGATTTCTACAAAACTTTAGTGTGGATTACAAGCTGGTTCTAGGTGTACAAATGTCAGACTTTTCATCTAATAGCATGCTCCTCTATTGTAGAATTTAACACTGCGTGGGTAGAGTACAGTACTAAAGAGAATTCTGAATGCTAAAACTATTTTAAATGTCAACCGTAACTTGTCAAATTCTTTATACTTATGACCTTTATCCCCTCATGTACCATGTCACATTTCTGGCCAGATTCTGCCTGTGCCCATTTGCAGATGCAGCTGCGCTGGTGAAATATGTGTCATTCTTAACAACCATTTAGTGCTCTTGGAAACAGACCGAAATTTAAAAATTACATTGAGTCTATGGTCCTACTCACGAATAAACTAAAGAACATGTTCAATTGAACAATTGCCTCTCGTCATCTTTCTTTGTAGTTGTTACAATCATGCAACTAAAATAACTACTGCTTTTTGAGCCTCAGTCATGCGTTTTACAAGTAGCAACAATTTTTCTGCTAAAGGTTTTGTAGATGTAAGTCGGTATTTCGGTTGAAGTAGGATACAAATAATCCTTACACCACTTGTGAGGGGTACCATATCTATCGGGGAGCCAGGCTCTTTGGGAGGCGGACATTCTTTGGTGATTGCCGTGCTGAAATTCGAGTTCCACGATTCTAGAGCGCGCGATTTGTTAAGCAGTTTTGACTGTTAGCCATAAGGTAGCTACTGACTAAAACTGCGTTATTCATCACAGTTATTGAATACAAACCATGTGCATGGGATTGTCATGGAATCAAGAAGTACTAACCTTCGCAATACCGGGAGAGGTGGTTCGGGTTGTTTTATGCACGCCTTTTGAAAATATTAAAATCTAGCCATCTACTTTCTATTTTAAAATTTTGAAAAAAAATGTTTATTGTTTTTAATGGTGATTCCTGACTCATTCCTTAAATGTTTTAAATTTTTCACTTGTGTTGTGTGTAAAAATGAACAATTAACAAATTATACTTTCATTTCTCTTTAATTTTTTTGGATGGGCATGGAGTACCCCCACCCTTTACTTGAAGTCGTGTCAGTGACACAGGATTGGTACTAGGTACATAGTCTCGGCTCTTAACGTTCGCTTGCTCGCCGATTGTTTCTTCATACTCAAATCAGATAACACCGACTGCCTTTATTAAATTTGCGACCGCTGATAAACTTCGAAAAAGAGTTTGTGAGTGACATGGTTGTCAAAATTTCCCAGGTGACTAAAAGCTTCACCGCAGTTTGCTTATCACTTTCCCTCACTAAAAGTAATCAGTTAACGAGTTTCTGAAGAAGCAGATATTTAAATAATCGTTGCTTAGTTGTTCTCTTAAAAAAGGACTAATAAATAGACAAAAATTGCCCGACAATTTCCCACCGATCGAAACGTTTCAAATCAAAACGTCTACATCATTCGTCTTGTCTCCACGCTAATCACTGCCACAGAGAAGAAATTTCATTAAGTGTTTAGTATAATGGAAAAAGTTGAATGATGAAGTTTCCTGGCAGATTAAAACTGTGTGCCGGTTCTAGAAGTTCAATCATGTTTCATTATTATAGCATTTGTGGAAGTAGACTGTACAATGTATATCCGGAGGAGAAACTGAGTTTTGTTCAAGGTAGAATCCCGAAGAAATAAGAGTATACTATTTTAAATTACCATTTTCGCTGATTACTACTGGTCTATAACGTAACAAACTGAAATCCTAGTACATTAACAACACAGTTAATTTTCCAGAATGAGATTTTCAGTCTGCAGCGGAGTGTGCGCTGATATGAAACTTCCTGGCAGATTAAAACTGTGTGCCCGACCGAGACTCGAACTCGGGACCTTTGCCTTTCGCGGGCAAGTGCTCTACCAACTGAGCTACCGAAGCACGACTCAGGCCCGGTACTCACAGCTTTACTTCTGCCAGTACCTCGTCTCCTACCTTCCAAACTTTACAGAAGCTCTCCTGCGAACCTTCTGTAAAGTTTGGAAGGTAGGAAACGAGGTACTGGCAGAAGTACAGCTGTGAGTACCGGGCGTGAGTCGTGCTACGGTAGCTCAGTTGGTAGAGCACTTGCCCGCGAAAGGCAAAGGTCCCGAGTTCGAGTCTCGGTCGGGCACACAGTTTTAATCTGCCAGGAAGTTTCACAGTCAATTTTGTTTATGTAGATTCAATATTTGTGACTCGATATTTATGAATTTTAAGCAGGATTTTGTAATGTTTCCTGCCAACTTTGACCATAGACATGCTTGTATGTAACCCATTCATATTACATCAAATGAGAAGCGACTGTTTTATATTCTGAACGTGTTCGTGTATAGTGTGTTGCTAGAAACGTATTTTCTCGTTGTGTCTATTTAGTGACTGGCAGAAGTGTAAGTTATTTTTATGGCAGTAATTTCATCATAAAACGATTGAAAGGTGTTAACAAATTGAAATTTATATATGAAAAGTTTTGTAAAATGTATTATGTGAAAATAATTACAACATTTTAACAATAGTGATACAATATCTAGTCGTCAGACTTTATTTAGCGATTAGTGTTTGTTCTTGATCAAAGAAAAGTGCTTGTTGCTCAATGTGAACACAGTTTATCGGTATCGACAAGCTAAGGTCGAAAAGTCGTTAGTTGGCACGACTTGTTCTCTCGTCAGTCGCCTATTACATCGCCAGCTTATCACTTTATTAAATTTAAAGATTCAGTAGTAACTTATCATATGTATTAATAAGCCATGTGGAAAAAACACTGAATCGATATTGAAAAAAAGTAATTGCATAAGATGTAGAAGAATCGTGTAGGATGAACAGTATCCGAAACGACTGGAAGAGTTTTTTGTTGTTGCTATAATTTCGACAGGGACGTTTTTTTTTCATCGACAATCAATAAAATAAAAACATTAATACTTTCGTTAGTATAGCATGTGAGTTTCTGTCCAACCTATTCTCTCACTCTTCTGTCACATTTTCTACCACCGTGCCTCTAACGTGTAACAACTGTAGGGATGCAAGTCCGGAAAGACATGCAGCTGCTATGATGTATCACATTTATTTCTTGCCGATGAAGACTGTCTGTCACAGCAGCCGAAACGCCGGGTCTTTGTGTATACTACGACATGACTGCAAATAAAGGACAATTTCTTAAATTCCTTTCAAAATATGCTTAAAATTAGACAACCATATTCGTTGCCATTAACTTTTTATCATTATTGTATGGTGAACGAGTATTGCAGCTATGGAAGTTGTAAGGGGTCCGTAGGCCCTTACTGTAAGTTTGCACTCGGCACAGGTCGATAGGGCAAACAATCGATAGTGTGTCGTGTTGCGAGAGCGAGTGTAAAGTTGAGTCAGTTGTTCCCAGGTTGCGGGCCGAGCCGTGTGGAGGCCTGTTGCTGTAATGCAAGGCTTTACCGACAAAGGGAGTGGCCATCGCCGCGGTTTAACCCCTTCGTGTTAGAATAATACGGGAAAGTGAAGAAGTATAATTACGATTGTGATCAGTGATATTTCTGTGCCGATAGTTTTGGTTTCGCGTTTACCGCGCCGGCACCATTTGGATTGCAGTGTTGGATTGCAGTGATTGAATTTGCGTGTGATAATAATGAATAGCGAGGAAACCTGTGCTGAGATTAGCAGTAATTAAATATGTATGACGAAGGCAGTGGCTGTCTCCTTCCTTTTCACTATTTTTGAGACGAATATAGGTCCTTGATTAGTGAAGCTGTGTTGGCGTTTCTTCTTGTCACCGGACATTTCATTATTACAGCATTTGAGAAGGACAAAATGGAATGTAACAACTCCGTAGCAGTCAAATCCGATTTCCAGCCACATTAGGTACACGGTCACATTGGTTAATATTTATCTGGGCTGCTATTTGATCCGAGCGGGTCGAGATAAATAAATCGGAGGTGTTACAAAGTGCATAGAGCGTTAACAGCTGCGGTTGGTTTGTAACCGATTAGTGGTCATCCGTCATGCTTCCACAATACATTCCATGTTTAAAGATTTAGTGGGAGACCTAGAAGGTCATATACTTCTAACGGAACTAGAGTACAAACACTAGTTTCGTTGGAATCGGTTGTTAATTGCTAATAATATAAACTTTGTGGGATGAAAAGTAAGAATTAAAACGCTTAAATGGCTTGAAATGTAGACCCTGTGGCGTGATGTATTTAAAACCACTTTCTGGAGCACACTTCACATGGTTTGAGATACGAAATGCTGAGCGGTGAAAGACTAGAAAAAAATGAACATAATTTATTAACGTCGACACGACTCAGAAACTTTATGAATCCAGTGACGTAGACGCTGATAGACGAAAACACTATGATCGTGCGGGTATCTTGTAAACTTACAAGCTGGTAGGAGGTTAGCGTCCTTCTGTCACGATCACCTATGGAGACTGGTTGAAGGACGGTAAATCCACAAGTAGGCAACAAAGTGTTAGACACCACGCGCCATCACAGAATATGGATATCGGAGGCTTCCCCGCTCTGTAAAGCAGGATAGGTGGTGATATGTGGCATATCTAAGACAGAGTACAATGCTCGTGCAGGCACAAATGTTTCGGAGCACAATGTACAGCCCACATTATTGAACACGCGGCTCCGCGAAGACCTCCGTGCAGCCATGGAGATCTGTGAGGCTATGGTGACGCTTGATAACTGGAGAGCTGGTCTGATTGCTTTACATAACAAAGTAAATAGAACAGACCCGGCAAATACAGTAGCAGTTAGATAGTCTCCATACCAAAAGAGTTGCAGACGAGACTGGTAGAGAAAACAGTTCGTCCACTTAGACAGTATCAAGTGACCTCAAAAAAGGAAGACCATGGGTGGAAAACCGCTGGGGCTTAAAAATAATAACGAAAAACTATGCAAAGATCTGGTACTAGTTTCTTAAATTATAAGAAAACCCTCATGATCCGGTAGACAGAGTAGTGATATTCGCTGTACTGATGCGGTTCGGAGGGAGCTCGTTAGAAAGCAAAATTTGTAACAGAACTTCCCTCGGAGGATCAGACAGGATGAAACGCTGTCTCTGGTTCTCTTCGATTGTGCTTTGGAGACAATTTGCGAATAAAAAAAAATAAAAAGAGAACACGCCAGGAAAGGACAGCTCAACGAAGTCCTCTTATGAAGTATTTTCCGAAATCAATGTTGGGTGGCATGGAGGAGGACGTTCTGTTCGAGGTACCTCATTACGTTTGAGCTCAGAATGTGTTTTAATATTCTACAACAAATGTATTTCAAGGATATCGGATGGCAGTTTCGTGGATGACTTCTGTACGCTTCTCGTTGACAAGAGTGATCTGTGCTTTCTTTCAGCAACTGGGCACGGTTTTTCGTTAGATGGATGTACGATAGAGTATAGTTAACAGAGAGGCGAAATCAGCCGCAAATTGGATATAGAATCTGATAGGGGTTCCAAACCCAAGTCTGGAAAAAGTATCCAGATCAACTGCCCTGCATTCTCTGACGATTTCACCATGCTGTCTACGAACACATACACTCTTCCAGAGCAGATACTTTTACTTTTCTGTTGTATGAGTTTCTTGGACCATCCTAAGCGTATCTAGTTCACCACGGAAAGAGTCAGTGCACTGTTTTCTGAATGCTGATCATAAGATTTATAAGGAAAAGAATTAATAAAAAATGAAATACTTGACATAGAATTTACGTATAAATAATACATTACAGAGAAAAGTCGTCAGCTGCTTCGAGGAACTTCTGCATAGAATAGAACAGGAGTATCCTTGATGTGCCACAAGGAAATCTTTCCACTTACGAGGATTGCCCAGAAAGTAATGAGCTGCATTTTTTTTCTCAGCCGATAACAATGCTACGAATGCGAAACGTTATGTATGTACTATCTTCAGTTTCGTGTGTGAGCGCGCCAAGTTTCCGTCACTTCCGACAAATAGCGTGGTTGCAGAACATTTTTAAAATGGCGTCTGTAGGTGTACGTTACAAGCAACGTGCAGTCATTGAATTTCTCACTGCAGGGAAAGAAACAGTGGGGAATATTCACAAACGCTTGTGCAAAGTCTATAGAGTATCTGCTGTTGACAGAAGTACAGTTCGTTGCTGGGCGCGGATGGTGAGGTCATCAAAAGACGGTTCGACGGAGCTCCACGATTTGCAGTGGTCGGAGAGAACATCTACGGCTGCCACATCTGCATTTTACAGCGAACTGATGTTGTCGTTCGCGAGGACAGAGCATTACGACTCGGCAGTAGGAGCTGCATCTGTCGATCAGCAAAGGCAGTGTAGAAGCGATTATCTGCATTCTTGGATGTTCAAAAGTATGTGCAAAATGGGCCCCGTGGTGTCTAAAGCTGGATCACAAATCGCACAGAAAAACAATTTTCTTGATTTGTTGCAACGTTTTGAAGCTGAGGGGGAAGCCTTCTTGTCCCGAATTGTGACAGGTGATGAAACCTGGGTTCACCATTTCGAGCCCGAAACAAAACGAGAGTCGAAGGAATGGCGTCATTCCCATTCCCCACAGAAGAAAAAATTAAAAGCAACTGCCCCCGCCGGTAAGGTCATGATCAGTATGTTCTGGAACTGTGAAGTTGTGATTCTCATTGATGTGATGCCAAGAGGCGGTACCATTAATTCAGAAGCACATGTCAACACAGTAACAAAACTCAAGACGCGCTTCCGGCGACTGTGCGGCTGGTCCCGGCGGAGGTTCGCGTCCTCCCTCGGGCATGGGTGTGTGTGTTTGTCCTTAGGATAATTTAGGTTAAGTAGTGTGTAACCTTAGGGACTGATGACCTTAGCAGTTAAGTCCCATAAGATTTCACACACATTTGAACATTTGAGCTTCCGGTGACTTCGGTGCCACAGCAACCCAGGAGATGTTTTGCTTTAACACGATAACACTCGGACCCTCACAAGTCTGAGGACTGCTAAACAAACCGCAAAACAGGGTTGGACAGTGTTACCCCATCCACACTACAGCCCTGACCTAGCCCTGTCGGACTTACACTTGCTTGTGCCATTACAGGACGCCATTCGTAGAAGACATTTTGAGGACGATAAGGAGGTGATCCACACAGGGAAGCAATGGCTCCGCCACCAGGACAAGGATTGGTACCGACAAGACACACACGCCCTTGTTTCGCGCTGAAGGAAGGCCATAGACAAGGTGGAGGTTACATAGGAAAATAGGGTGTGTATAGCTACATTCATTGTGTGTGTAATTCTCATTATGTTTAATAAACCATTGTTGAAGAAAAACAATTCTACACCCAATTCGACACCCACTTTGCGGCTGAATTAGTCCCTCTGTTCACTATAATCTATCGTACATCTATCTAGCGAAAAACCGTGCCCAGTAGCTGAAAAATAAACAGATACCTCTTGTCAACAAGAATGGTATCAGAAGTCATCCACAAAACTACCATCCGCTTTCCTTGAAGTCCATGTGTTGTAGAATCTTAAAACACATTCTGAGCTCAAACACAATGAGGTACTTCGAACGGAACGACCTCCTCCATGCCACCCAACATTGATTTCGAAAACATACTTCATATGAAACCTGTTGCAAATTTTTAGTTCTGTGAAGGATTGAAAATGCATGAAAGCAAGATCGCAGATGAAATTTTCTTTATTTGGATTGATTACTAGTTTCGTCTAACAATCTGTCCATATTCAGATAATAAAATATTCGTGATGGGTACTGGTAGTATTATCGCTCATACATAGTGAAAATCTTTCTTCACATGAAAACATCCATACATGACATAAATAAACACAGCTTCTCATCGTTGGTGGCCAGAGTAATAGAACGGCAGTCATAAAACAACGGCGCTATGCCGTTATAACTTAGTAATTCACACCACCAGTATTTACATCATTACTTTCTAAAAGTACGATCGTAAAGGGTATCAGACGAAATCTGAGACTGGATTGAGGTTCTCTTGGTATGCAGGACGGAACATGTTATCTTGGATGGAGAGTCATCGACGACAGATGTAGAAGTAACGTCTGGTGTAGCCAGGGAAGTGTGTGTGGTTGCTTGCTCTTCATGTTGTATCTTAACGAGCTAGCGGACTACATTAATAGTAACCACAAACTTTTCAGAGATGATGCAGTTATCCTCAACGAAGTACAGTCGGAACGAATCTTTACAAATATTCAGTCAGACCTTGATAAGATTTCAAATTGGTGCAGTGACTGAAGACGCCGGCTGTGAAAGCTTACACGCTATGATGAGTTACTGGAAACTTTCTTTAAACGTCCAGTAATGTAAAGTTGAATCCTTCACAAAACGGAAAGAAGCAATGTCTTATGAATGTAAGTAATATCGATGAGTCTCAGTTGTATCTGTAAACTCATGAAGTTGCCTGCATGTAACCCTTAGTAAAGACATGAAATGAAACGTTCACATAAGCTCATTCGTGGGTAAAGCTGGTAACAGACGTCGGTTTGTTGGTAGAATACTAGTGCAATACAATTAGTCAACAAAGGAGATTGCTTATAAATCACTCCTACAACCCTTCCTAGAATATTGCTTAAGTGTTTGGGACCAGTACTACACTCCTGGAAATTGAAATAAGAACACCGTGAATTCATTGTCCCAGGAAGGGGAAACTTTATTGACACATTCCTGGGGTCAGATACATCACATGATCACACTGACAGAACCACAGGCACATAGACACAGGCAACAGAGCATGCACAATGTCGGCACTAGTACAGTGTATATCCACCTTTCGCAGCAATGCAGGCTGCTATTCTCCCATGGAGACGATCGTAGAGATGCTGGATGTAGTCCTGTGGAACGGCTTGCCATGCCATTTCCACCTGGCGCCTCAGTTGGACCAGCGTTCGTGCTGGACGTGCAGACCGCGTGAGACGACGCTTCATCCAGTCCCAAACATGCTCAATGGGGGACAGATCCGGAGATCTTGCTGGCCAGGGTAGTTGACTTACACCTCCTAGAGCACGTTGGGTGGCACGGGATACATGCGGACGTGCATTGTCTTGTTGGAACAGCAAGTTCCCTTGCCGGTCTAGGAATGGTAGAACGATGGGTTCGATGACGGTTTGGATGTACCGTGCACTATTCAGTGTCCCCTCGACGATCACCAGTGGTGTACGGCCAGTGTAGGAGATCGCTCCCCACACCATGATGCCGGGTGTTGGCCCTGTGTGCCTCGGTCGTATGCAGTCCTGATTGTGGCGCTTACCTGCACGGCGCCAAACACGCATACGACCATCATTGGCACCAAGGCAGAAGCGACTCTCATCGCTGAAGACGGCACGTCTCCATTCGTCCCTCCATTCACGCCTGTCGCGACACCACTCGAGGCGGGCTGCACGATGTTGGGGCGTGAGCGGAAGACGGCCTAACGGTGTGCGGGACCGTAGCCCAGCTTCATGGAGACGGTTGCGAATGGTCCTCGCCGATACCCCAGGAGCAACAGTGTCCCTACTTTGTTGGGAAGTGGCGGTGCGGTCCCCTACGGCACTGCGTAGGATCCTACGGTCTTGGCGTGCATCCGTGCGTCGCTGCGGTCCGGTCCCAGGTCGACGGGCACGTGCACCTTCCGCCGACCACTGGCGACAACATCGATGTACTGTGGAGACCTCACGCCCCACGTGTTGAGCAATTCGGCGGTACGTCCACCCGGCCTCCCGCATGCCCACTATACGCCCTCGCTCAAAGTCCGTCAACTGCACATACGGTTCACGTGCACGCTGTCGCGGCATGCTACCAGTGTTAAAGACTGCGATGGAGCTCCGTATGCCACTGCAAACTGGCTGACACTGACGGCGGCGGTGCACAAATGCTGCGCAGCTAGCGCCATTCGACGGCCAACACTGCGGTTCCTGGTGTGTCCGCTGTGCCGTGCGTGTGATCATTGCTTGTACAGCCCTCTCGCAGTGTCCGGAGCAAGTATGGTGGGTCTGACAAACCGGTGTCAATGTGTTCTTTTTTCCATTTCCAGGAGTGTAAATAGGACTAAGAAGGGATATCGGACGAATACACGTAAGGGCAGCACGAATGGTCACAGATTTGTTTGACCTGCGTAAGAGTGTCACAGAAATTATGAAAGAACTGAACTGGCAAACTGATGAAGATGGACGGAAACAATCCGAGAAAGTTTATTAACAGTGTTTCAAGAACCGGATTTAAATCATAAATCTAAGAGTATACTACAGCTGCCTACATACCGCTACCATAGGGACCGTGAGGGCGGGACTAGGTTAATTATAGGACGTACAGAGGCATTTAAACAATCGTTCTTCCCGCTCTCCATACGGGAGTGGAACGAGAAAATCCCTAATAAATGGTGGAATTGAACGAACCCTCTTCCACGCACTTCACAGTGGTTTGCAGGATACAATGTAGATTTAGATGTTACAGAAGTGTCTAGTGTGTAAACTGAGTGAATGTTGCAGTACCTTCCGAATGAGACAGTATTGTCAAAAACGGATCCCGTGATGGAAAATATTAAAGGGATGGTACAATTAGCATTCCGAGACATCTGAATAACGGCCTACAGAAAGTCTGAAAACTGACACCGCAAATCATTCTAACCACTATTTTCTGAGCTAAGAATATCCATGGTGCGTGCACAGAGTTGCTCCAGAATATAATACCATAAAAATAACAGAATGAAGGTAAGTAAAGGAAATAAGTGTTCGCTTTTTAGTGCATGAGACAGCGGATATCACTCTTGTAGTGAAAATAACAGTATTTTATTTATACACAAGATCCTGAACGTGATAAAACCAAGAAAGCCTTCTTTCTACCATCAAACCTAAGAATATACAATGATAGACTTGACTGACCACCTCGAAGGAATAACATTTCGATTCTAGAAGTGTTCCATGTCAAGAACTGTACTCATTGCGATTTTCGTTGTTAAGCGTTAATCAGTTCTCTGGAAGCCACGTAATGATGTTAGTCACTATCCTGTTGTCTACATCATTTATGCTAAACTACACCTCTTTCACAACAAAACCTGCGACATCTGCAAAGAGAGAAGTGTTTGTGTTCTCTGTCATGTTTAGTGTCCTTTAATTGGTAGAAAAAGAAAAACAAAAAAATACTAATCCAGATTGCCTTTGAAATAACCAAATATCCGATAAATATTAAAGCTACCCCCGGTACCTGGAGAAAGGTAATCGTCGGGGAAATCTTGCAACTGAAAACTAGCGAAAACGGTCCGATCAACACCGGACGCGGAAGATCGCTATTTCTTTTCGTAGTGAGAAACGCGCCTTATACAACAGCAAAGCCATCTCAAGACGAGCTAAACTAAGACATTTGGTGAAAGATATTCTGGAAAAACACAATAGGTTTAACACATAAAACTGCTAAACGAAGGAGTTTTAGCTTACAGTCATTCGTGTTTCTCCAGTATGTTTTTCATTAAATTCATTAAGGCTGTTAGCGACTGCTATCATGAATCTCGAACTAAGACACTACAAAACTGTGATTAAAACTGAGTGCATACAGGTGAACGCCTCCGAATGACAATAGCGTCGGAACTGAGAAATGGAGAGAATTTCGAGAAAAAATACTCGGCAAGGTAACAGGTAAAAAGGTCGTGTATGGACGATATTACGAGGAAGGGAAGAACTTTATCAGGAAAACGATAGGTTAATCGAGTCAGTTAGGAAAAAGAAAAAGAAAATTTTGTGGGCATATGTTTGGAACAAATGATAAGAAGCTGAAAAATAGATTTTTAATATTCTTAACGGTGGACTTTTTTGCCGACGAGTGGTTCAGATAGATGAGAAAGAATCTTGAGTAGTCTGGTGTAAATCAAAGAGACATCTCAGCGGCGGTAAAATTTAGCTCAGTGATCGATCACTTTAAAGGCTTCCCTGGTGCATAAAAACTGAACAGGGAATCTAAAGAGGATCGTCAGAGAAAATTCAAATAGTTTGAGCTACAAGTAACGCCTACAGGGTTGTGTAATTATCACATAACGTGAGGTTATATGGCCATTATCGAATAATAAAGTGAGAAACTACTGTAAACAATCTGAACTGCAAGACTGACTTGGTTTATAATTAAAAGCAATAAAAATTATTAGTACAGATTATGCTGTTAATGTTAATATGTCTGCTAGTTAGGTTATACAGTAGTCTAGTGAACAAAGAACAACTAAGGGAAACACTCGTATAGTCCCAAATTTTTGTCCACTGGTAGTAGAGAGTAATGTGAACAACATACTAAATACCTTGACAAGCGGGTTGTGAGTGGGGGGTGGCGTGAGCCGGGTGGCGTTTGTAGACTACTTTATTGAGTTTTTCTTGAACGACTCCATAACCGTGGATTGTACCGAAAACGTTTCCGAATACGAAACTGATCTACTTTATATTTACTACAAAAAATATTTGCGTTCATTTTTTCCCTAGAACTAACAGTTCCACCGTTCTGTGGTATGAAACAATCGTAATTATTAAAAATTGTGTTTTAATGCTATAAATTTAATGTTTATTGTTACGTGAAACGAGTTAAGAAGTAATATTAAATGTGTGCCACGTCAAAGTGCAGCAGAGCTGTATTGAGGGATAAATGGTATTCTGTGGTGTATCAGGGTGGAGGGTAGAAATGCAGGGAAGTTAGGTCGAGGAAGACAATGAAGTCGACATTGTCGAATACATATTCACGGCTTGTTACACTTTGGGCAGGCTTTCAGTGTGGCAGCCAGCTGACAGGTCCACCTGGTGAACATTTTTATATAACAGCTCACTTAGTATTTGCAAATAAATACTCATTCAATGAACTGGAAATAACTCCACTGTATAAACACGAGCCCAGAGAACATATTTCATCTACTCACATAAGAGAATTGGGCAGAAGATGCTGGGGAGGATTTTTGGTAGGTCTCGCCACGAATTCCTCTACCGCGGTAATCTCCTCTTCTCAGAGTAACACATCCATGCTACGTCCTCAGTTATTTAGTGGATGTATTCAAATCTCTGTCTTCCTCTACATTTTTTACCCTCTACAACTTTTCTCAGTACAATAGAGGCTATTCCCTGACGTCGAAACACATGTCCTATCATCCTGTCGCTTCCTTTTGTCACTTTTTTCCATATGTTCCTTTCTTCCCCGATTCTGCGGAGAGCCTCATTCTTTATCTTACCATTCCACCTAATTTTCAACAATCTTCTGTAGCTTCGATTCTCTTCTGTTCCGGTTTTCACAATGTCCATTATTCACTGCCACGCCACACTGTGCTCCAAATGTACATTCTGAGAAATTTATTTCTCAAACTAAAACCTATGTTTGATACTAGTAGACTTGTCTTGGTCAGGAGTGGCGAGTTACAGTCCGTCTGCAAACTGAAAAGCTAACGACGCTCGTGGTGGGGGAACTGCCGTTCACCGAAGAAAGCTACAGTTGCCGTACAGGATGACTAAGAATCAATTTCCACTCTAGCATTATAAAGTAGTGAGAAAAGATTTACGTAAATTCCGTCCGTATCTGTTTCTTGCGTTAGTATTATCAGTAAATCATATCTGTAAGCCATATAATGTTAACGCACTTTGCGGAAAACAAACACCATCAGGCATATCAACACACTACATCGCCAGTGATTCAAAAGGCGCGGTGCAGTTTGTCGGTATAACTTTGTGAAATCCCTGTAGCTACGTATTGTGACGTAGGGGATAGAGTGGGCATTCACCTGCTCGCCCTTCAGTTTCCATAAATGAGGGAACTGTATGACCGCAAAAAATGGTTCAAATGGCTCTGAGCACTATGCGACTTAACTTCTGAGGTCATCAGTCGCCTAGAACTTAGAACTAATTAAACCTAACTAACCTAAGGACATCACACACATCCATACCCGAGGCAGGATTCGAACCTGCGACCGTAGCGGTCGCTCGTTTCCAGACTGTAGCGCCTAGAACCGCACGGCCACTCCGGTGGCGTATGACCGCAAACCGGCTACCTACATTCCTTTGAATTTCTACCCTCCGCCCCTGAGGCCTCTAGTCTGCTACACAAACAGAACACAGTTCACCCCTTAATACAACTCAACTGCTCTTACACATAGTACACACGTTTAGCATTTGTTCTTAATCCACTTCATGCAACAATAAACATTATAATCATCAAATACTATTTTTAAAAATCTGCTATTTTTCCATCCCCTGTAATGCGAAAACTTTTAGTCAAAGAGCAAAAATGATCAGGAACTTTTCGTAGGAAATGAAATGTAGATTAATTTGATACTGCAAAATATTTTCGGTAGAATCTGCGTTTGTAGAGTCGTTGAAAAAAACATTAGAATTGACCTTCAAAACTCCCTCCCGCCCCAAAATCCCCATCGCACGGTGCGATTTTTAATATGTTGTTCATGAAACTCCCTTCTACAGCTGCACAAAACTTTGGGACTACACTGTTTTTTTTTTCCTTATTCGATTTTTTTTATCTTCGTTGATTAGGATAAGAACGAAATCTTAAAAATAGATTTTATAACTGTACGTTACTGATAAAACGTAAAACGGAGTTGTGAATCCTGACTGGTGGGCAACCAGCAATACGCTTCTTACAACATGCGCTTGGGTCTGCCTGAAGTTGAGCTTCTTGCTTTGTAGACAACTTAAAGCGCGCGTTGAATTATCTAGGACAGTGAGGCGACGCGAAATCCAGGACTGGAAGAGAAGAGGATAAGGAACCCCCTAATGGCTCAGGGATTAGCCTGGCCCAGCGACGTTCACACCAAGCCCTGCCCAGTCCGCAGGGAGACTTCTTTTTAAAATATTCACGACGTGTCAGTGTACCGCAGCATCTCGGCCTGAATTATCTGTTGTAGCTGCTGTGCGCTGTCACTAGAATACAAAGCAGACGTTCGCGATCACACTAGCCCCTCCCCCCCCTCCTCCTCTCTTTCTCTTTCTCTCTCTTCTGCTTCTGTCTCTTGCGGATGGTCACAGCTGTTGAGAGGAACCACCAATGAGCTTTTGGAAAATTTTTGCTCGAGAAAAATACTACTCATTTCGCTAATGGAAGAGCAGGCGTGGATTGACTGGCGCCCTCTGCTCTTTTTTTTTCCATCATTGTTCTGACTGGTTTGATGCATCCCGGCACGAATTCCTCTCCTCTGCACTAACCTCGTCACAGAGTAGCACTTGCACCCTACGTCATTGTTGGCTTTACTCAATTCTCTGTCTTCACATATAGTTCTTACTCTCTACAGCTCGCTCTAGTAGACGCCCTTGGAAGTTATTCCCTGATGTCTTAATACATGGTTATCATCGTGTTTTCCTCTTGTCAGTGTCCCATATGTTTCTGGCGCTGCCGAATCTGCTGAGAATTTTCTCATTCCTTGTCAGTCCACCTAATTTTCAACATTCTTTGTAGAATCACATCTGAAATGTTTCGTAAATTTTTCTTAAAAGATATCATAGTCGCCGTTGACTATGAAATATTTATTGTTGTTACTATTGGAATTTCGGCCTTGTGGCCATTTTCAAGTAACACTGCAAAGTTACATTCTGTCAGAATATAAAACTATCTGACATGAGTACATGTCGTCGTCAAAATGCAGCCTTTTTGACTGTGATAGTCCCACAAGATCTGATGAGTACGACACTTACTACATCGTAATCCCAACCAGGTGAAGTTAAAGAAATGTTTCGATTTTTTTTTCGGTTTTCTCACCATCAACGCACAATGCTGGGCTCTAAACGTACATTGTAAGAAATTTTTTGCTCAGATCAAGGCCAATGTTTGACAACAGCAGACAGTTTTAGGCCAGGAATTCCCTGTTCGTCTGTGGTAATTTGCACACTGGCTACCGGTTTCTGTACTGAGCACCATCCAAAGGCCACTCATTGTCATGCAGTCGTCACGCTCACTTCCCAAGTAGTTGTGTAATATTCTGACAAGGACTGTACTGTATACCAAAACTGGTAGCCAGTAAAAAAAATAAAATTGCGTCTAAAGACCAAAACAAATACTATTTTCAGTCTTGGCAGCTGTTTCAACCGGCAGTACGTCTGGAATATCTACTCCGCAATATCTTCGTTTTCATTCGGTTTACACTCAGTCCATTTTCTGAAGTTACTAGCTTCATTAGCAGTATTATCAGAGAATATTATCATTGATATTCTATCAGACAAAAATTTAATCCCACTCTTGAACCTTTCTTTCGTTATTGTCATTCCATTATCTATGTATAACCTGAATGTTAGCGGCAAAAGACTGCACTTCTTTTTTACGGTCCTTGTGGTCTTAACACTCTGTTTTTCATCTTCGACTCCCATTGTTCCATCTCGTTTCTCGTAAATACCATACCTCGTCCAACTTCTTTACAAAAAAAGGTTCAAATGGATCTAAGCACTATGAGACTTAACATCGGAAATCAGTCCCCTAGACTTAGAACTACTTAAACCTAACTAACCTAAGGACATCACACACATCAGATGTTACGACTGATAATGGGAGCAAGACTTTAAAAAAATCATTGTACATTCTTTGACCGGTACGATAAATATGTTCGACAAAGTAAAACGGTGCAATATGTTAGAAATTATGCGAAAAATAGCAGTAATCTGTGAAGAAATTGGCTGGCCGCTGTGACCGTGCGGTTCTTGTATCTAAGTGCAAAACCAATAAACATGAATACAGCCGTCGACAGTCACAATACAGACCTCTGTTCGCTATCAAAATGGTAGCAGGATATATGTTTAAATCACAACCCAACCAAAAGCCAAACAGTATTGGTTAGTCATTCCAGATTCATTTGCCCTAAATACCGTAAATTCCTACCATCCTTAACTATAAATGGGACAAATATCAATTTCTCTCACTCAGCAACAGTCTAGGAGTAATAATGGATGAAAATCTAAATTTAACTGAGCACGTAACTGCAATGTGCAAGAAAGCATCAGCATCTCTCCATGCCCTACAAAAATGTAAAAAGCTATTCCCTCTTGAACTGAAAAAAAAATCATGTACAAATACTTCAACTTCCAATTATTGATAATAGCGATGACACTCTGCAAGGCATTTCTCAGGAAAGCTCACTGCCCCTAGAACTGGTTATCAGTGCCTTTGTACGGCATATCTGTGATGTTCGAATGTTTGATCGTATTTCAAAATCGTTTGCACCATTATCCTAGGTGTGCACAGATGAACACAGAGATTTCCATATCCTCTGTCTTATCTACGATGTTATCAGTGTTCACTGTCTCTCATAACTTAGGTTACATTATTATGTCGCCTAGTCGAAACTGATATTCAACAAGAAAAATATGTTCCTCAGTTGAAAGCACGGTAGTTTGAGAATAAATTGAATATCTTAGCACTGCCTATTGCACTCCATAGCATTCACGGTCGTTGTGTTGGGGCTTATGGGCGCTCAATGGTCGTTGTGACAAGAGCACAATTATAAAGAATGAAGTTGCAAGGTGGGTTTCCGCCGTGTCATTTGGACAGCAATCTACGCTGCAGATGACAACCTAAGTAATTACCACCTATGCAAATAATAAAACACTCGTACTTGCATCAGTATTGGACAACGCACTAAAATCACAGAACAGTTAGACGATGTTGCGCCCATATTAGAGTCACTATCTGTGGCTACACTGTGGTCGGTTCAAATGGCTCAAATGGTTCAAATGGGACTTAACTTCTGAGGTCATCAGTCCCCTAGAACTTAGAGCTACTTAAACCTAGCTAACCTAAGGACATCACACACATCCATGCCCGAGGCAGGATTCGAAACTGCGACCGTATCGGTCGCGCGGTTCCAGACTGTAGCGCCTAGAAGCGCTCGGCCAGGGCTACGCTGTGTTCCAGAAGTCTAATATTAAAAATATGAACTCACCACGATGGTATTAATGGATAGGCTAAAATCAGTGATTTAACAGCACATAAAACAAATATGAAAAACATAAAAAGCTCTAGGTACTGAACATAGTAAATTCACGTGTAAGACGCATGACATCCCCACGGCATGCTCGTTTACTATGTTCTGCTAAGGTGTATGTTTCGGTGAGCTGCCTTTATCTTCATTGCCCGCAGTTCCCATCATCATTTGTTGGTTCCGAGGAAAACGCAAAGTCCTAAAATGTTGAGTATGGAAGGATGTGTCACCCAATGTTTACATACGTAAGGATACCACTACAACTTATTAGGGCTTACGAAGATAACGTACCCTGGGTGGTACCCCAACATGCATAGACACCGGGCGACACATATTGAGTGTGGAAAGAGGCGTGGAGGTTGTTTTGCAAGCAATCTTGGCTAAGTAGTTCGCTTTGCCTCAATTAATGTACGACTTTTTTTTCCAAAGTACACTTGTCTTTATGTTAATTTTCCGTGTACACGACCTAAACTAAAAAAAAAAAAAGCTGGACAGAGATATTATTGCTGATAAACTACGGGATAAAGTTCCCAGAATTGCAAAGAGATGGCACTGATATCGGTGACATTTGTTTTCACGCTGGTACATCTTTGGCAATAACTTCTGTGAAATGCAGACGTGATCTTCGCTACAGCTTCATTTATGCTGCTTTTGAACATATACGTGTCACGTGTATTTCATTGAAATAGGCAACGAAAATTCTTCAGTACTTTCTGAAACTTTGTAAGCAGTATGTTTCTTCACTTTCAACGCTTAACGAATACAGAGCTTAATTAAAGTGTGACCGTATTCTTCTTGTAACCGAGTAACGTAATGTACGACGCAAACCTGGAATTCTAGGTGAAAAAATTGAGAAGTACACAATACATTACTGGCCGATAGGAAATGAAAGGTGCATGAAAAAACTCACGTCACAGGCGTATCAGAAAAATCAGTGTGGTAAATTTATGTAAAGAATTAACTATTAGAATGCTTATGTTGAATGAAGATAGACACCAAAACGAAGTTTTGGTCGTTTTAAAAAGAACACAATAAAATGTGCTACGCAATCCATACCTTCTTCATGTCCCCTTTACAGGAACATGCACTGCTTCATTTCATTTGCCGTTTAGCTTTAGTATTTTTATAAGATCTAAAACTTTGCTTCCGCCGTTTTTCCTCCATGTTCGAGGCTTTATTGTGAAGAACTAGGAATCTACGATTGAGGCCATCGCGGACCACTACTTTCTCCCATCTTTCGGGCAGCGTACGAAACCCGCAGCGTAAGAGCTGGGCACCTTTCTAGGACATCCATGAATCGATCCAAGTTTTCACTTGTTCGTTTCACAAGAAGTGCTGATCATCCAGCTCGTGCGCCGTGGTAGTCACAGGGAGCAATGTCTCGAGAATACGGTGGGTGAGTAGGACCTCCCCTTTCAACGCTTCCAAGTATTATGTAATTTTGCAGGCTCTCGTGGCCGTTGTCACTGAAGTTAAAATCTTCTTGGTTATTAGGACGCGTCATATTTCTATTGAAATGATCGACGTTTCGATCCCTCTGCTGGAATCTTCCTCAGGATCTTATGGTGTCCACCACTACCACTAGAACTCAGTGTTGTAGCAGTAGTGGACACCATAAGATCCTGAGGAAGATCCCAGCAGAGGTGTCGAAACGTCGATCATTTTAGTGGAAATATGACGCGGCCTAATAACCCAGAAAATTTTACCTTCAGCTTCCAAGTACGTTTTGAAGAGTTTTGTGACATGGTGTCAACCATTGCCATGGTTAAAAATCACGTTTTCATGTCTATCGCTCTGTTTTGGCAGTTGTCTTTCGTCGCTCGTCTCTAACACATCAACTGCCTTCGATAACGATCCCCTGCGACTTCTTATCCCGTTTCAGCAGCTCCGAAACCTTCTCTCCTCCACGGCCATGCCTGCCTTCGACGTCAAAATCACCGTTCTTGAAGCTTTGAAACCATTCTCTGCACGTTCTTTCACTAATAGGTGCCTCACCATAGGTCTTAGCAGGCATTTTACAGGCCTCAGTCGCAGATTTCTTCATGTTAAAGCGGAAAATTAGGACTTCCCGCAAACGATGAGAGCTGCGCTGGTAAGCTGACATAATTTTATGATGCAGTCATCGACTAATGTTTTGATGGAGCTCTGTTCACGAATGCCTAAGCTTAGTTTGTGACACTTAAGACCTACCACTAGCATCACCGCCACTTGCCGCTACTGCCAGCTATTGCACAAGGCCGGACGTAGTAATGGCAATGTGATGTACGCCGTTCAATTCACGCTATAAACGGAATGAAAGATGATGCTTTCCAGAATGAGATTTTCACTCTGCAGCGGATTGTGCGCTGATATGAAACTTCCTGACAGATTAAAACTGTGTGCCGGACCGAGAATCGAACTCGGGACCTTTACCTTTGGCCGGCAACTGTCTACCAACTGAGTTACCCAAGCAGGACTCACGAGCCGTCCTCTCAGCTTCAATTCTGCCAGTATCTCGTCTCGTACCTTCCCAATTTCGCAGCAGAGTGAAAATCTCACTCTGGAAACACATCCCACGCTGTTGCTAAGCCATGTCTCCGCAGTATCCTTTCTTCCAAGAGTACTAATTACGTAAGGTTCGCAGAAAAGCTTCTGCGAAGTTTGGAAGGTAGACGAGATAGTGGCAGAATTGAAGCTGTGAAGACGGGTCGTGACTCGTGCTTGTGTAGCTCAGTTGGCAGAGCACTTGCCCCCGAGAGGCAAAGGTTCAGATATCGAGTCCCGGTCCGGCACGCAGTTTTAATGTGTCAGGAAGTTTCAAAGTTTATGGTGCTGTATTAAAAACAACCTAGTCTATGTCATCTGCCAGAAACGTTATGGGGAATGTTCTTTGCGATAAACAACTAACTCTTCTTACTCACTACTTTGAAATGGGCTAAACAATACTAACGAATATTACGCAAGTCTCCGAGAACAACCAATGTGAAAATACGTGGGAAAGGTCTGAAGTACAAAGCAAATAAAATCTTCCTGGGAACTGGGAACTGTATTAACTTCAAGTACAAATCGTAGGAACATCACCAGATATGACACCAATCGGATTCTATATAAATTTGTGAATGAAAAATGTTTTCTGTCCATTGAAGTTGCTCTGGTATCTATGTACGAGTATTTTACACATCGTCAACCATTGTACTTGAAGGATGGAGTCGTCTGACTGTGAAACTGAAGTCAGTGTTGACTGCAGATTAAGTCGTTGTTTGAGCTAAAAGGAAAGGTGTGTTTAATTATCAGACCGAGAAATTGTCAACTTGCCCTCGTAAGATAAGCCACAAAGTTTTCCTAGGGCCGTAACAGAGGCCACATATACGACTGGAAAGTTTGTTGGAACAGAGGGCTCTTCCTTATTATTTGATCAATTTTTCTGTTCGTATTCTCGTATCTCGTTGAACATAACGTTTATGATGTGATAAATGGCTATCATATTTTTTTAAAGTTCATTTGTTATTATTATAACCGTAACTGTTGAAAATACGAGATACGAGAACAATGTATTTTCTTCACGACCTCGTCAGTGTCCGTCAGCTAATTCTACATGGAAATCTGTGGAGATTAGGAGTGACTATTAAATTATAAAGGGAGCGCTTCCTTTATGTTTTGGCTTTTATTATTCTTCTCTCGAGCACTATAAGTTGTCGATTATCAATATGCACTCAAAAATGCTGCTTTTATGTGATATAAACGTTAGAAGCAGTAGTAATAATTAATGATATTATGCTTCCACATAATGGCAGCTGACCTTACTACAAGAAGCGTCATTCTGCCGTTACGGATAATTACCCGGGAGTGATAGTTGACCATGTCAGCGCCTTCGTGAAGAGAAAGACAATTGCTCGATCACAGCGTATTGCAAAATTGTACATTGCTGCCTTGCTTAGAATCGCAGAGGGCAGTGTATTAAAATACATCGCAGTAAAATTATTTTGCCTATACTGGTGTCCTTAAAATAAACATGAGATGTTATGTCATTAAAATCTGTAACCTGTATTTGGACCGTATGTGTGTGTGTGTGTGTGTGTGTGTGTGTGTGTGTGTGTGTGTGTGTGTGGGCACAGGCGCGCGCCTTTCCACCACCGTGAAAAAATGTTTCATAAAGTCTAATAGGTTTTCGGGGACGGGTATGACCGCAGGAAATAGCTCAAATGGTTCAAATGGCTCTGAGCACTATGCGACTTAACTTCTGAGGTCATCAGTCGCCTAGAACTTAGAACTAATTAAACCTAACTAACCTAAGGACATCAGACACATCCATGCCCGAGGCAGGATTCGAACCTGCGACCGTAGCGGTCACGCGGTTCCAGACTGAAGCGCCGTTATCCGCGCGGCCACACCGGCCGGCAGGAAATAGCTGCTGCGTTCCATGTACATAAAGCGACGGTTGCTCATAATGGCTGCCGCAACTGCTCCTCATGGTCGTCATTAATGTGGGACGTCGGCTCATCGCACTTTTCATCACTGATATATCCACGACGTCGGAAAATACTTCTCACCAACGGCGTTGCATCAGCCTGTTCATGACGCAATGCCCATACACTAGACAGAGCTGATGATGGCTTTCGATCAGCGTTGCGTTGTCTGCATTGGAAAACTTATGACAGACTTAACCTCCTAGTTGACACGAGATGGTCCGCCATTTTTAGCCGTTCAAATTTCGATACTGCGAACGATGGGAGGTGTCAGCTGTGACGAACTGCAAACACATATTGCAAACACATCTCTGGTATATGCGTCCGTAGCTTGAGCAGCGACTTACTTTCAATCTTTTGGCGAGGAATGAAATTTATTTATTGGGTACGTCATGCGAAAAAGTGTACGGTGAGATAAAAGGTGTCGTAAACAGGGTCAAAGGACAAGACTGGGATTCATCAATGGGAGAAGCAAGAGATGTCACTATAGTGGGACTTTTTCGGTTTGGAGAAAGAAAAGAACGTGGAGATAGATTAGCCGAATTCTTTACAGAACCTCAGCTAGTATATGTAACACGTGGTTTTTACACCGTCCATGGAGAAGTCATACAGGAAAGCAAGTGGAGTAGACTTCATTGTAGTTAGACATAGGTTCTGGAATCAAATAAGAATCTACCTGGGTCCAGATGTCGATAGTGACTATAACAAAGTGATAGGAGAATGTTATCGGAAATTCAAAAATCTTAAGAAAAGAACTGGGAAAATTGGATCTGAATAGACCAAAGGATGATGTGGTTAGCTCGACATACGAGAGCCTAAAAAGCGTGGCTACAGTTATGAACATCACCAGAAATGTTAAAGAAACATGGGAGTCCTTGAAAAGAAATATCCTACGAGCAGCAGTAGAAGTAGTTGGAGGACAAAAGGCAAAGCATAAAAAGCAATGGATTGCTGAAAGTATGATAGCAAAAATAAATTTAAGGCTTAACCTAAAACAAGACAACACTGAGTAGTACAAAGACAATATAGAACACTGAGGAATAAAATCAGCCGTAAGTCAAGAAAAGGCTAAACAACAATTTTTGGAGGACCAATGCAAAGAGGTGAATAAATGACCAAGGTAGCAAAACTGGAATCAGCCTCTAAATCAGTTAAACACTTATTTGGAAACATACAAATAAAATGCAGTGGAATCCAAACTGAAGATGGAGTAGTATTATATGACAAAAATATAGTAGAAATGTGAAAACAATGCCTTGAAAAACTGTATGCAGGAGATAATGAAGATCTGGAGCTGGAAAACGCTGAGGTAATCGATCCGGAACAAGAGGGAGATTGTTTCTTGCGCGATGAGTTCAACCTCGAAGTCAGCTAGCTAAAACCTGGGAAGACCACTAAAGTTGACAATACAACTCATCAAGACAGCTGTTCCATTTCATACAAGTTATATATGAAACTGGGGAGCTCCCAACGGACTTTAAAAGAAAGCATCTGCAAACACACGTGGGCATTGTAGGTTCAAATGGCTCTGAGCACTATGGGACTTAACATCTGAGGTCATAAGTCCCCTAGAACTTAGAACTACTTAAACCTAACTAACTTAAGGATATGACACACATCCATGCCCGAGGCGTGATTCGAACCTGCGACCGTAGCGGTCGCGCGGTTCCAAACTGAAGCGTCTAGAACCGCTCGGCCACACCGGTCGGCGACGTTATAGGACCCTCAGTTTGGTAACATAGGCCTCTAACATCAGACCTTGATCATTCTAAGGCGGGTAGAAGGAAGGATGGATGTAATGATCACAGAAGAACAGTTTAGCCTTAGAAGAGGTGTAGACACATGAGAAGCAATACTCGGCTTACGATTAATTCTTGAGAAAAGACTAAAGAAAGGTCAAGACACATATTGCCTTTATCGACTTACAAAAGGCATTCGACAGGGTACACTGGCGACAGCTTTCAAGGTGGTGATGGTGATTGTCACAAACTAAAAGGACAGAAGGGTAATGCAGAGACTGCACAGAGAAGAGGTGGCTGTGATAATGTGTCGAGAACATCAAGAAGCAGCCGCTATTAGGCAGAGTGTACGGCAGGGGGGCTCACCTTCCCCTGTCTTGTCCAAAGGTTTCATTCAAGTGGCAATATATGAAGGTAGGGAGAAACTAGGGCACACAGGAATAATTAAAATTTGTGGAAAGGATCAGACGTTCTGAAGTTTTCTGATGATTTCGCATTGTTAAGTGAAGGTGAAAAACTATTAGAAGCGATGCGTCCCACGTCAAAACCACCCTCATCTCTTCCTACCACATGAAAATTGATAAAGGTGAACCAAAACCCAAATGGTGAGCAGACAAAGCACCGTTGCGCAATGTTCACTTAAAAATGAGGGGCTAGGAGCCGTCGAATCCTTTGCTTATCTGTTGTTGTTGTTATGGTCTTCAGTTCTGAGACTGGTTTGATGCAGCTCTCCATGCTACTCTATCCTGTGCAAGTTTCTTCATCTCCCAGTACCTACTGCAACCTACATCCTTCTGAATCTGCTTAATGTATTCATCTCTTGGTCTCCGTCTACGATTTTTACCCTCCACGCTGCCCTCCAATGCTAAATTTGTGATCCCTTGATGCCTCAGAACATGTCGTACCAACCGGTCCCTTCTTCTAGTCAAGTTGTGCCACAAACTCCTCTTCTCCCCAATTCTATTCAATACCTCTTCATTAGTTATGTGATCTACCCATCTAATCTTCAACATTCTTCTGCAGCACCACATTTCGAAAGCTTCTATTCTCTTCCTGTCCAAACTATTTATCGTCCATGTTTCTCTTCCATACATTGCTGCACTCCATACAAAACCATTCAGAAACGTCTTCCTGACACTTAAATCTATAATCGATGTTAACAAATTTCTCTTCTTCACAAACGCTTTCCTTGCCATTGCCAGTCTACATTTTATATCTTCTCTACTTCGACCATCATCAGTTATTTTGCTCCCCAAATAGCAAAACTCCTTTACTACTTTAAGTGTCTCATTTCCTAATCTAATTCCCTCAGCATCACCCGACTTCATTCGACTACATTCAATTATCCTCGTTTTGCTTTTGTTGATGTTCATCTTATATCCTCCTTTCAAGACACTGTTCATTCCATTCAACTGCTCTTCCAAGTCCTTTGCTGTCTCTGACAGAATTACAATGGCATCGGCGAACCTCAAAGTTTTTATTTCTTCTCCATGGATATTAATACCTACTCCGAATTTTTCTTTTGTTTCCTTTACTACTTGCTCAATATACAGATTGAATAACGTTGGGCCGGCCGCGGTGGTCTCGCGGTTCTAGGCAGTCAGTCCGGAACCGCGCGACTGCTACGGTCGCAGGTTCGAATCCTGCCTCGGGCATGGATGTGTGTGATGTCCTTAGGTTAGTTAGGTTTAAGTAGTTCTAAGTTCTAGGGGACTGATGACCACAGATGTTAAGTCCCATAGTGCTCAGAGCCATTTGAACCATTTTTTGAATAACGTTGGGGAGAGGCTACAACCCTGTCTCACTCCCTTCCCAACCGCTGTTTCCCTTTCATGTCCTCGACTCTTATAACTGCCATCTGGTTTCTGTGCAAATTGTAAATAGCCTTTCGCTCTCTGTATTTTACCCCTGGCGCGTTTAGAATTTTGAAGAGGGTATTCCAGTCAACATTATCAAAAGCTTTCTCTAAATCTACAAATGCTAGAAACGTAGGTTTGCCTTTCCTTGATCTTTCTTCTAAGATAAGTCGTAGAGTCAGTATTGCCTCACGTGTTCCAATATTTCTACGGAATCCAAACTGAATATTACATCAAACGGAAAGTCAAGGTAGGATATTGTAAGCCCAATGCACCAGGCAAGAAAATAACAAGAAAATAACAAGAAAATAAACCTTTTCACATCAAGCAGACCTCATAAAGACGTTTCTCTGGAGTGTGCTGCTGTACGGAAGTGAAACATGAACACTTGGAGAGTCAGAAAAACATAAAATAACAGCCTTAGAGGTATAATGCTACCGCAGAATACTCAAGATCTCCTGGGTATACAAGATCGACAGTCTAGAGGAGAAGACGGATTTCTTCCTGAAGCTAATTTTACACAGAAGGGACACTTGGGTCGGCCATTTGCTGAGGCGTGATGGTATCATTCAAAGCATCATTGGAGGGACAGTAGAAGAGAAAAATACAAGAGGCAGTCCGAGACTAGAATACATCAACCGATCATGGAGGATACCAGCTGCATCAACTATGCCGCTCTAGAGAAGAAGTTCGAATACAGAAATGAAAAGCGAACTGCTGCTAAACAACCTGGTGGTTGAAGACAGAAGAAGAAGAAGAAGAAAAAGACACTGTCCGAACTATAGTTCTGAGTGTGAAAGCTAAGTGTTCGAATGTCCTGGTAGGTTAAAACATAGTGCCGAACTGGAACTCCAATCTGGAACCTTTGCCTTTCGCGGGGAATTCCTCTACTGACTGAACTATCCACGCAAGAAACACTTCAGTTAGTAACTTTTTTCTGCCATTTAACTACTATCACACATCGCAATGTAGTAAGTCTCACCTATGACGTAGCATCAAACATCTGAATGATTTGTACCACATAAGTAAACTTAATACACTGAACAGTCAATATAATCATTCTAAATAGTGTGCAAAACTAAAATTACAGAAGAATCTAAATCCTAAATGGAGAAACTTCGAGCTTTTTACTGTCATATACAACAAACCCGAAACATTTCCTTGAACGATGGTGGAAGCAGGCAACTCAAAAAAATGGTTCAAATGGCTCTGAGCACTATGGGACTTAACATCTGAGGTCATCAGTCCCCTAGAACTTAGATCTACTTAAACCTAACTAACCTAAGGACATCACACACATCCATGCCCGAGGCAGGACTCGAACATGCGACCGTAGCGGTCGCGCGGTTCCAGACTGAAGCGCCTAGAAACACTCGGCCACACCGGCAGGCCATGCAACTCAGCCGTAATTGCTGTCGCATCATGGATCACAATATAGACCTAACCAGTATACATTTTTATCGTCTGAGAACTGCCTCTAATACACGAAAACGTTGTTACTGCGAACCGAATGGCAGTCTGGACTACGTAATGTTCTTCATGAACGGAACACGGAACATAGCAGAGGTAGACTCGTCGAATGGCGTCAGTCATTTCCATTGGTCGGTAAATCAAGATTTCATGCTCATTCCAGTACTACGGATATTTCGTGGTCTTCGGTTGGTTTGACATAACCAGTGGTGACTGTCACCTGCTTTAGTATCGGTTTGATAAGATCAGATCCGATATCGACGCTTCGTTTATGCAGTTCCCGCCAGTAAAACACCACTTCACGCTGCGATGTATAACCAACGAAACTGGAACCGCTTTCCACACTTTCGGCTTATGTTACCTCGTGCATACGGGTACTTCTTGTACTGCCATAGCAACCAGAATAGCCTGACGATGGTATTCAATAGCACACACAACGAAAGAGACTCTACTGCAAAGTTTCGGAAGTACATTTCACTGAGCATTGTGGTTTAAGTAATCCATGGTTTCTGGTAGCTTGTCAGTAATTGCATTTCGTTTGATCTTTTTAACCTTCACTTATCTTTGTAGTTGTATTGCACTGAAAACGTCTTCACAAAAGCGCAAATGTCGACAACATGCCCTGTATGTCTTGATGTCTTGTTTGGAAAGAAACTTGTTACATTCAGTTCATTATTACACCGTTCTGTCTCTGTATGTTATTCCGGCTGTGTTATTTGTACCTTAACAGTGGTACACAGTGATATGGATGGCTGTACTTATGAAGATTTGGCTTATATGCACCTCGTCTATGGATTCTGTGAATGATGTGGAAAAGCAGCACTACCACGCTGTGGTGTGCTAGTCGCGCAATGACGACAACCGTATCATAGTATATTTGCATCTGAAGCTGGTTGTATTACTTTTTGGTTATGCTGTGCGCTTTGGCGATTGAATAGTAAAAGTTTTTTCTCTGTTGTGTGTGTGCTCGTAAAGTCGCCGTGCACCGGATTACGGACTACGAATGTAGATTACTTTGCAAATCCGAAACAAAGACGGAAGAACACAAGCTGACAGAACTGTTTTTTTTCCATAGATACGTGATTGTTTTTTAATTAATTCTACTGCGGGATAACATTAAACTGTTTGGTTCAGTTGATGAAAGCTATGGAATGCAATATGTAGTTTTCAGATGTTCAATTTATTTTTAAACTACGGTGCTTTCAACTGAAGAACATATTTTTCTTGTTGAATATCTGTTTCGACAAGGCGACATATACACAGCTTTAATGCAGGAGTTATTTGCTGAGAAATCCCCGTAAACTGCTGCAATTCATCGTAAAGCGGTTCATCGACTGATAGAAGTTTAGAGAGACAGTTTCAGTGTTAGAAGCTGAACAATCTGGAAGATCGCCTAAACTACACGAACAGAAGTTGGATATTTCTAATTCTACGCGGAAGAGACCAGAAAATTCATTGCGCAAGTTGGCACAAGGCAAAGATATCGGGTTTGCAACTGCGCATAACGGTTAGGCAGACATTGCGACTGTTCCAGTATAAAGTGACAGCAAGTCAAGATTTGGTAGACGTGGGACTTGAAAAGCGAATCAATTTACTGTAGATGATTTACATCTTCGACTGATAGGAATCCCATTGATATTCTTGATGTTATACCGACGAGGCCTTGTTTCACTTCTCTCGTCATGTTTAGACAGAAAGCACAAAATTATCGTCAACGGAGAATGCTCGTGCTGTGTATGAAACACTGTTGCATAATCAGAAAATCGGGCAGCGGATTACTGGACCTTTATTTTTTGAGGAAACCGCGAATAGTGAAATCTATTGCTTAAAGATCCCCAGTTTCATTGGCCAATTAAAGACAGACGAAACTAACTACTCGCAGTTTCAACAAGATGGTGCTACTGCGCATGCGAAAAAGTATGTGTCTTCCTTAAGAGATTTTAAGGTAAGTGTCATCTTACGAAACCTATTGCCCTCTCGCTCCTGAAAACTTACTCCACCAGACATTTTTTTCTTTGGAGTGCAGCGAAATCTGTTGAGTGTCGCAGACGCTCACCCTCTCTTTGTGGCTTAAAAGCTGAAGTAATTCCATATGTGAGAAGCAGATTCAGATCTGCAGAAAGTGTTTGCCAGTAGAATTAGCAGGATCCACACTTATATAGCTGCCCGTGGACGTCATTTCCAACATATGTTATAGCAGCACAGATACTTTTCGAATAAACTGTATTTTCGTAAAAGCAAAGGTAATTTGGGCAAGAAACCGAATAAATCATAATTACATTATTACTGTGTAAGGAGCCAACAGAGACCACGGATTCGTTAAACTAAAATACTCAGAAAATGTACTTGAACTACATGCAAAATATTGTCCATAGAGTTGTGGTTCTCCTGCATAACATTATTAATACGTTTTTCTGTCCTGTATTTATTGTTTCGTTAACCTTGTTAAAGTGCTTTCTTGCTTCACTGTTACATTTGTAACGTTCTTTGTGAAACCAGATGGTTGAGAGTAGACTCGGCCAAGTAGTTGCCGGTCTGTGCAGGCTTCTTTGTAGGCTACTGCAGCTGAGCACGGCCCGCTGGCGTGTGTGTTGCAGGGTGCAGGAGACGGACGGCTCGTTCTTCGAGAGCTTCACGGCGCTCAGCTGGAAGCAGGAGAACCGCCGGCTGATGGCCACGCAGGAGGTGGAGGCGCGCTCCTGCGCCGACAGCCTGCCCCAGCTGGACCACCTGCTCGGCGCCGACTTCAGGCTCCATAAGAATGAGGTACCTGTCTGTCTGCCTCAGTGATGTCTCACGTACATTGTCCAGTCAGGTTAATGTGACCTTCTGTCAGAGGCCTGAATAACCACCCTTCTGCGCAAACTGCTGCGAGACGTGCAGGAAGAGAGTCGACAAGGTGCTATATGGTGCCGACAGGAATGTGGGGCCACGCTGGCTCCATGCCGTGGCCATATGTGCTAGGTTTCTCGGTTGAAGATCCATAGCGTGTACAGTCCGATCGAGGTGGTCCCACAGATTCTCGATTGGGTTGAGATCCGTACAGTATAGTGGCTAGGGGAGCACGGTAGACTCCTCATGGTGCTCTTCGAACCACGCACGTAAACTGCGAACTGTGTGGCACGTTACGTTGTCCTGTTCGTAGATGCCTTCATGCTGAGATGAAATAAGCTGCATCTAGGGTTGGACATGATCACCAAGCACAGATTCACAATTGTGTTGATCCACTGTTCCTTCTAGAATGACAAGATCACCCAAGAAATGTCACGAAAACGTTCTCCAGACCATAAGATTCCCTCCTACGGCTTCGAGCCGTTTGCTTTCACACGTTTCACACTACACAACTGCCATCTGTACGATGAACATAAAACGTGATTCATCTGAAAAAAAGGCAACATATCGCCATTCAGTGGACGTCGAGTTGCGATTTTGAGGTGCAGATTCCATCTTTCGCCGCCCATCAGTATGTCTGCATAGCTGGAAGGAGATTCGACGAACCCTCTGCCTGCCACCAATTGCGAATTGCAGACGCCTTCTTCGGGGGCTCTGCTGGTATCCTCTTGGTTCATCTGGGCAGACAGTTGCTCAAGAGTTGCCCGTGCACATCTCCGCAGCCTTGGTTCTCCCGTATCTTCTATGGGCTTTGGGGTACCACAGTTAATGTACCACATTTAACTCAGCACCGGGTTTGGAGAGCGCTGTATTGCAATGCACAGTGTACTTTAACCACGGCGGCACGCGAACATTTAACAAATTTAGCCATTTTGAAAATGTTTATTTCCTTGGCCCGAAAGCCAGTGACCATGCATTTTTTGATGTCCGACAAATCACTTCCTTTCCGCTTTTCCCAGACACGCTTTATATACCCTGCATTGCTAGTGCGGCTACCTGCCGTTTATGAGTGGTTATTGCGCGTTGACGTCGAATACAAGCGACGTTCACATTAACATAACTGGACCGTGTAACTAGCAGCAACACTAGTTGGCCAGGCGCCATTGAGCACCGCTTAGGTAGCCAATAGCGTGCTGGAACTTCTCCTTATACATTTTTATGTGCATTTATTCTATAGGCCGTCCACTATTTTTTATGTAGCACATTTTGAAACAAGCTATAAAAAGCACACGGATTGTGTTAATCTTTTACACGGATGTGGTACAAGGGGACTCCAAAAAGTAAGTTGCACATGTCGTCCCAAGCGTGCTGGCCGGAGTGGCCGAGAGGCTCTAGACGCTTCAGTCTGGAACCGAGCGACCGATAGGGTCGCAGGTTGGAATCCTGCCTCGGGCATGGATGTGTGTGATGTCCTTAGGTTGGTTAGGATTAAGTAGTTCTAAGTTCTAGGGGACTGATGACCTCAGATGTTAAGTCCCGTAGTGCTCAGAGCCTTTTTTTTTCTTTTTTTCGTCCCAATCTATGACCTCTCCACAACGAGAGTAGTACGTTGTTAGAAGAGAGTACATGGTCTTGGTTTCCTCCAGATGCAGCTCTCTGCGTTACAGATAACAGATTCATCACAGTCTGAGAGTGAAATGGTGGAGCAACTGGAAACGTTCCCCAGAGCTGAAGTAAGCCGGACAGTACAATTCTTGTTACCATAACGTCTAAATTTCACATAGGTTCACCGTGAAATTCTGGTGGTATATGGACCTAATGCAATATCGCTCCAGCTTTAGTGAAGTGGTGGAAGTAGTGCCAACAAGTCAGACGTGTGTGATGTTGATCAGGAAAAAAGGTTATCGTCGACAGACGATTTCCAGGGAATCGAGGAACCTATTAGCAGCAATCACTCACTTGCCCACGATGAGGATGTTCATGAAGTGGTTTTCGAGGTGTGGATTTCTATCGTCCAGGAATTGAACGATCGGTAGAACATTCCGACCGTTGTTTGCAATGACTTGATGACTATGTTGAGAAAGAGTGTCAACTATCTGTGTCATTTTGAAGTGTAGTGCAGCATTCAATAATAGTTACTTGGCCTGCCATAATAGTTGCGTAAGTTACTTTTTGAAGTCCCGTTGTATATACTCTGATGTAGCAAACACTACCTTGCTCGATACATTTCACAAGCGTTTCCGATAAATCGAAGATCAATGTTTTAAGAGCCTATTGAATGTAACAGTGCCATCCGCAGACCAGAGGCGTTATCGCAGTCGGATACAAGACGAGAAATGGATTCGTATTGCGATCGTCTCATCTTCCCCATCCCCCCCCCCTCCCCCCATTATTTTCCAACAGACACCTGTATCGCTACAGGGTATCATATTCCTTCGTAGAAGAACAGTAATAATAATCATAATGACGGTCACAGCGGTACGTACGTTTGAGACGAAGTACAATAGTTATTTGTGTAATAGATCGGGGCTATCTTCTTTCATATTTTCAGACCGCTTATTTTCGATATTAGAAGTGATATATTTGTCAGTCAGGAGTACATAACCCCTCAGGACGCTCTACTGTTACTGAACATTATAGAGACACGTTTATGACGTTTCAATACGCAGCTGGCACCAGCATTTTCAACTGAAGTTGAAGAATCGTGGGTGTTTCGTGGAGGAATGGAATAATAATGGACGAAAGTTGAGTGCAGAAGGGGCACACTTAGGCGTTTACGCTAACGCCGCTGCTCGAGATTCAAATGGTTCAAATGGCTCTGAGCACTATGGGACTTAACATCTTGAGGTCATCAGTCGCCTAGAACTTAGAACTACTTAAACCTAACTAATCTAAGGACATCACATATCCATGCCCGAAGTAGGATTCGAACCTGCGACCGTAGTAGCAGCGCGGTTCCGGACTGAAGCGCCTAGAACCGCTCGGCCACAGCGGCCGGCTCTGATCGAGAGCTGGCGTCCTCGTATGGCATTGAGCGAGTTGCTAAAAATCGGAACACCGATTCCGCGAAAACGCTTGAGAAATGCATCGCAGTATGTGTAACTATATTCTACAATATTACTAAATATGAGGAAAACAGGCGGACTGTTGTAGTACTCTAATGAATAATTTGTCTCCGTCCTTGGGAGAAAGCAACTTTGTGTAACTTCCACAGGGATGTGCGTCGATGTTGGTACACTGAGCACGCCACTCCCAAAAAACAAAAAAAAAACAAAAAACAAAAGAAACAGCTATTCAACGCTGCTTATTTTGTGGAAAGCAGAATAATGGTTGTGATCCGGAATGAGATCGGTTGGTTGTTTTATTCGGCGGAGGGGACCAAACAGCGAGGTCACCAGTCCCAGGCCGGCCGGTGTGGCCGTGCGGTTCTAGACGCTTCAGTCTGGAATCGTGTGACCGCTACGATCGCAGGTTCGAATCCTGCCTCGGGCATGGATGTGTGTGATGTCCTTAGGTTGGTTAGGATTAAGTAGTTCTGTTCTAGGGGACTGATGACCACAGATGTTAAGTCCCATAGTGCTCAGAGCCATTTGAACCATTTTCATCAGTCCCACGGGATTGGCGAAAGATGGGGAAGAAATTCGGCCGAGTCGTTTCAGAAGAACCATCCCGGCATTTGCCTGAGGCGCTTTAGGGTAATCACGGGAAACCTAAATCAGGATGGCCAGACACGGGTTTGAACCGTCGCCCTCCCGAATGCGAGTCCAGTGTGTTAACCACTGTGTCACCTCGCCCCGGTAATGAGATCGACTCTGGGTGGTAAAAATCGTGTAAAGGCACTGAAAATAATGTCACCTGCTGAAGCCGTATCTCCGAAAAGTCCTAGTATCAATGCGTTTTTACGTCCCACAATGAAACTGGTGGCAATCTGACTATAAGTGCACCGCCGATCGACCGGTATGTCTTGTAGAGGGTGACGAGACGACCGTCCGTGGACACGTGTGATCATATTGAGCAGCGTTTTACGCTGGTGGAAGCCCTAAGATATTGAACACCCATCCCAGATGCTGTTAATCTCGGATAACCGAATCCTTCTGTAATCTCCCATATGCTTCAGTCCAACTGTCTTGCATTGGTCATCTTCCCATATTCAAATGCAGTTAACTCGCCACCTGTTGGCTTGTTCACTACACAAGTGTCTATATCAGAGTACTCTGGTTTCGAAGAAAAATCAAAATATTCAGGTTTTTGTCTTTTTATCTTGCTGCTGGTTTTTTCTCTCGATCATCACAACGTAATGACATTACTCTTGAGGCCAATGTTCTACAATTTTTTTTATATGAAGTGTTAAGTAAATTTTACTGTTTGTCTTTCCTACGCATTGCCTTTTGTATCAATACAGGCTGCTCTAGGACTGGGTTGAGCTGTGAGTGATCAATACCATTCACAATTTTCATTTAATAAAACATCGAACACAATTTGACAATGAATTTCGAGGTATTTAAAAATGGTTCTGTTTTTAAAACAGGAACATTCAACAGTATTAAAAGACTGATAGTATCTGCGTCACGCCAAAATTCCAAGACGTTACAATAACAAAATTTAGAAAAACAAGTAACAGAACCCAACCATATCAAATGTTTCAAATGGCTCTGAGCAATATGGGACTTAACTTCTGAGGTCATCAGTCCCCTAGAACTTAGAACTACTTAAACCTAACTAACCTAAGGACATCACACACATCCATGCCCGAGGCAGGATTCGAACCTGCGACCGTAGCGGTCGCGCGGTTCCAGACTGTAGCGCCTAGAATGGCTCGGCCACTTCGGCCGGCCCCAACCATATCCACATGGTGTTAAAACAACAGGAGTAGTTGAATTACACAGGGCTGGCCACCTAAAATAAATACTATTAATAAAACTTGTAAAATGCATAACACACTCTAAATAGACTACTGTAACTAGGCCAGAACACCAAATACAAGCTTGCTACAACCCGGAGAATTTTTATATGAAAGCTTGCTCTAAATGGTGGCATACACATCTAGTGAATATCAGAGTTATAATTTGCCTCACACAGCCAGTATCGCTGCAATTCGAAAAATGCAACACAATGATCAAATGCTTTCACCAGTTCTCTAAATAGTTTAGGCCTTGCAGATGTAGAATGCTTGGGAGACTACCATAGTAAGAGGAGACACAAGCACTCTAGCAGGCAATATACCACGGTTTCTTTCAGCCATACGTGCTCACATGATTTGAAAACGTACAATAACATATGCTGTTCACTGATTACTATCGACCAAATGCATTGAATGGACAACATACCGTACGCAGAAACAATCACAATTTTATAGTAGAACTCAACGCATATGCAATAATAATTAATCGCGCGAACCATACATATACACAGAAAAATATCTGCTCTCTCCTGCAAATACATCACCGATCACGTTTAGGAAATAGTTGATAACAACTTGCCCATGATTTTAAGGAAGCACTGTGTAAAACACACACACACACACACACACACACACACACACACAAACAGAAGATACTACCTCAAAATTGCGTCAGAGAGGTCTATAGCAAACAGATCCCGGAATGCCGTAACTCCACTGCTCGGCCACCACATTTTTCTTGTCGGTTGCTGATTATACAACGGCAGCCATACACTTCTTACTGGCTCCCGACTTAACTGTAGCTGCCCAGGCATGCGGCCAAATCAATGCAACCCGTTCGTTCGGCAGTGCCCCCAGGTTCCTCGTGGTGTGCCTTCTTCCGCGATGCCCAGCGTTCTTGCTAGCAGAACACTGTGACCGATCTCCTCAGGTCAGAAGGCGCTACTATAATGTCGCGATTAGTGTTAGCATCCCTCTTTACAGCGCTACCTCCGCTTTTTTTATCTTGCGGCGGACGGTAATCCTTACTGACGACACATCCTCCCCGACGCAAAATTGAAGCCGCCCGGTAGAAGTGATACGATAAAAGGCTCTCAAATGCCCGTTTACCGTCCTAATGGTTGCCATAACGACGCAGCTATAAACAACCGTGGCTCTCCTTAAGAAATCACATGATTACATGACAGATTTTCGCTCTGGCTTGTACCGCTGCAGGCAAGTGCCGGTTATGTTCAGACATAGCAATCTTTTAACAAACCTCAGCTAAATTTCTGGCTGGATGGTACGCCATGTTACAGTCACGGACCACATTCACTAAAGAATAAGCAGAAAAACCAAATCACAGGTTACACGTTTAGAGAATGGTAAACCTCCCCCAGGTATGTCTTAGTCTGGGAGGTAAAATTACATTTTCTCTTTGATATCTTATCAGCAAGGCAAATGGGATGATGAATCACGTTATTAGTGCAGAATTCCAGAAACAGGACAAGATTTCCCAAGATTGCACTCTCTCGCAAACTGAATGTCGTGGGTATAACTGCAGCTATTTTGTATGTGGTAGGAAATTTGGAAATTTGTGGTAAGGACTATGGGACCAAACTGCTGAGGTTATCGGTCCCTAGGCTTACGCACTACTTAATCTAACGCAAACTAACTTACGCTAAGGACAACACACACATCTATGTCCGAGGGAGGATTCGAACCTGCGACGAAGGGAGCCGTGCGAACCGTGACAAGGCGCCTTAGACCGCACGGCTACCCCGTGCGACCTCTATGTGGTACCTTAATGCTTGGATACATCAGTGTGTTGGTTATTTTTTTGTGTAGAATAGCCTTCGGACGAACATGTCACAAACTTTATGAGCTGATGTTTTCTGCAAGTCTGTACGCCAGTCATTATACTCGTAGACTAACTGTTTAGCGCCCATGCGTCCACTCTTCAACTCCCGACCTGCTGTCCAGGGAAAAATAAGCATTAATGGCTTGCCACATGTACCTGGAGGTACAAAACAACCAAAAACATACGACTTCTTGTCACTATAATTACTGATTGGAAAATGACGTAAATAATGACGTAATGTTGTTGACTACTCAGTCCTCAGTCGCCAATCGAAATGTCTGCACTTATACCCATTACACCCTGTACTTCACAAACATTAGAAGAGTTGGCTTTAAATGACGTGGGACACTTCCACGCTTCATAGCGCTAAACTATTCCTATATGATAGCTGGATTAAATGTCATTCGAATTTACGTGGTTCAAGGAACAGTAAGGTGTATACCTCCTAAAAATGGCTCAAGGCACAACATACCCCTTCAAATATTAGATGATGATGAGCACATTCACTTCCCTAAGGAGGGTTGACCGAATTCTGTAGACTAGCTGACTTTAATGCATACATACACCTACATAACCAGAGTGACTTGGTTGCCCTGTAATTTGTCCTACAAATACCGATCCTACACAGACACTGACACCCATCGGTTTCACAACGGAGATACTGGGGGACAATCAACCAAGATGCACACATACTTCCGCACAACTCCACATCAAGTGGTTCCTCACCTTTAATAGTCAAAGAAACCGAAAACACTGATTTACAGTAGTGAACAACGCCTGTTCTAATTGGCCAGGGACCATTGGTAGCAACAACCAACACCCACTAAATCCCTCGCAAGAACTGAGATTTCTCGAATTTTTCTACTTCCTTGACAGTGCATAAGTGGTAGAGTCCAATTCTTCAACAACTGAAGCTAACTATAACACAAACCAGTATAGCTGGGAGGCGGCGCGTTCCTCTCTACCGGCCACATGTGTAGTGAGGCGGCTCACTGGGCATACAAGTACCTCGCAGACCAGAAACAAACAGCACTGCGGCGTGCTTTCCCCAATATCTGTATTTCCATTTTCCACGGCATAATTCGTCTGTCCACTAACAGACTCATCATTCCAGTGACCTCCTTTGCAGCCATCCTGAAAGAGAACACCAAACAGAGTAGTATTCGCCGCACTAAGGCACCCAAACTGTTGTATCAAAAATATAAACTAGTTATATCTATCACTCACAGAGTACCACACCCATAATCACGCTCTGCTACCAAAATGTGCCGTAGCGAAAATGAACAGGAATTGGCGTTGCAGCGAAGGAACAATAATCTTCGGAAGTTTCCTTTGATAAAATCTCAAAAACAATTTTACAATGAATTTGCACAAGTTTAAAAATCGCACTTTTTCGAAAATTCAGTAGTATCAAAGACTGACAGTCTCTGAATCAGGCGAAAATTCCGAGGTATTACAATAAACATTCAAACATTCAGAAACATGTAACAAACTCCTATGATGTCCACATGATTTTAAAACAACTGGAATAACTGACTTAGCCGGCCGCGGTGGTCTCGCGGTTCTAGGCGCGCAGTCCGGAACCGTACGACTGCTACGGTCGCAGGTTCGAATCCTGCCTCGGGCATGGATGTGTGTTATGTCCTTAGGTTAGTTAGGTTTAAGAAGTTCTAAGTTCTAGGGGACTGATGACCACAGCTGTTAAGTCCCATAGTGCTCAGAGCCATTTTTGAATAACTGACTTACAAAGGGCTGCCCACCAAAAATAAACACTATTAACAAAACTTCTAAAATGCATATCAGACAAACTAGACTATCGTACTTAGGCAAGAGCACCACATCAAGCTTGCTACAGCCGTCACAATTTGCTCTAATGAACGGCGCTCACAGTCTAGCCAATAAGACAGCCGTAATATACCGACCATATGACCACTCACAAACAGTATCGAAGCAATGTGAAAAATACAACCGAATGATCAAATGCTTTCACCAGTTTTCCAAATAATCTAGACCTTGCACTCAGAATGAATTTACAATAACATTAAACAGTGGCAATCTGATCGAGACACAAGCAGTCAGCAGAAAATATGCCAATGTTTGTTTCAATTATACGAGCTCGAATGATCTAACAGCAGCAAGAATAACACACGTGATTCACTTGCTACTACACACATCCGCAGTGAAACATAACACACCATACTCAGAAACAGCCGTAATTTTGTAACACAACTGAGCTTGCACACAATAATCATTAATCACTTTAGCACTAATAAGCGCCGTACGTAAACAGAAATAAATCTGTTCTCCCCCATGAGTACATTACCGATAATCTTCGGGAGATAATTAAGATAGCTTGTGCCAAGATTTTAGGGAAGCGCCGTACGACGCACACGAACTCACACAAGATGCTACCTTAGCTTGAGCCTTCCAGCAACTGACAGGACAGACGGGTCAAGGCAAACAGCACACTCTTCTTATCGGCTGCCGGCTACTGCATACAGCCGCTGCCGCATGCTTACTAACAGCTGGCGAAACAACCACTGCTGTCCAGAAATGTGGTAAAATCCCTCCAGCCCCCTCGCTTGACGGTGCCCCCAGGTTCCTCGTGATGTGCCCTCTTCTGCGAAGGAAATTTTGGAAATTTGTGGTTAGTTCCTATGGTACCAAATTGCTGAGCTCATCAGCCCCTACTCTTACATACTACTTAAAATAACTTACGCTAAGGACAACACACACCCATGCCCGAGTGACGAATCGAACCTCCGACGAGGGGAGAGGGGGGGGGGGGGGGGGGGGGAGCTGGGCGAACCGTGACAAGGCGCTACATATACCTTAATTTGGATACCTCAAAGATTATTATCGTGCATCTGTAAGTACCGTGATATAGGTGGCATTATCTGGAAACCACCGCGTTATGAAGTTACAGTTGAGCCTTCTACATACCTCTGTGGGTGTCAGGATGATGCGTTTTAGCTGGACTGTCCGAAACTCAGATCGCTCCCCATGCTCTCATACGTGAAGTGTGATAAAGACATATTGCGAATGAACATTTCAAGCAGCAACTGCTAGCGCTAATACCATTTGATATAATTCGTCCGATAGCCTGATCCGTTGAGACAGGCGGCGTCAAGCTGGAACATGTTCTAACTCGTCAATCAGCATCTAGAGAGGCTCTGGTGAGGTTCTGTTAACAGTGTCTGTCGAGCTTTATCGATTTCGAGCAACACATTAACATTAAGTTCTGTTTCAAGTCGCAAGATAGTGCCAAAGAGACTCATGAAATGTTAAAGTTGATGTACTGCGATAAAGCTGTAACTCTGAAGGCTGAGGGATTTGAAAGCGGAAACGAATCAGCAGAAGACGAGCAATGTTCAGGACGTCCATTAACCTCAAGTATAGAAGAAAACGAACAAGCGGTGGCAAAAATTGTTCGTTAAAACAGACGAAAAACTATTAGAGAGGTTACTGAAGAACTTATCATCTCTTACGGGTCCGAACAAAGCACTTTAACCGCTAATTTTAAAAAGAGGCGAGTGAGTGCAAAATTTGTTCGGAGATTTTTGAATCATGAACAGAACGAAAATCGTATGCCAATTTGCACATAGTTTATATACTACTATCATTCACGTTCCGACTTCATGTCTAAAATTGTAGCTGAAGATGAAACTTGGATCTATGAGTAAGACCCTGAGGCGGCCCGCCCGGTTACCCGTGCAATCTAATGCACGGCTTTCCAGATTGGGAAGGAGTGCCTGGTCCCCGGCACGAATCCGCGTGGCGGACTTGTGTCGAGATCCGGTGAGTCAGCCAGTCTGTGGATGGTTTTTAGGCGGTTTCCCATCTGCCTTGGCGAATGCGGGCTGGTTCCCCTTATTCCGCCTCAGCTACAATATGTTTGCGATTGCTGCGCAAACAACGTACGCGTACACCACCATAGCTCTACCATGCATACATAGGGGTTACACTCGTCTGGTGTGAGACGTTCCCTGGGGGGGGGGGGGGGGAGGAGAGAAAAGGGGGGATTTCCTCCACCGGAGGCCGAACCGCACAATAACCCTGAAAGAGTGGTTCGATGTGGGGCGGCGGCGGGTTGGAGTGGACTGCGGCAGTCGTCGTGGGGTTGTGGACCACTGCGGCTGCGGCAGGGAAGGAAGCATCTCCGTCGTTTCTAGGCCCCCGGTTAACATACAGTACAATACAATACAATGACCCTGAGGCAAAAATACAGGGTTCTTGGTGGAAAACCTGTGAACTTCCTCACCCTAAAATACCTCAGTCAAAATCAAATATTTAAGTCATCCTCGTTGTTTTTTCGATGCTGAAGGCATTATCCGATCAGAGTTCGTTCGAAGGGGAACAACAGTAAACGCCAAATTTTACAAACGAATACTGCAATGTTTGTGGAACGATGTACGAAGAAAGAGACCAGAAAAATGAGCCAATGGCTTCTTTCTTCATCCCGACAACGCGCCTTGCCACAATTTGCTTTTGATGAAGACTTTTTAGCCAGAAAAGTGTTCCTGCCTGTTCACATCACCTTAATCTTCGGATTTACAACCATGCAACTTCTAGCTCTTCCCAAAAATTAAAATTCTGCTTGAAGAAAAACATTTTGACGCCATTCCTGACAGTGAGAGGGCCACAGCAGAGTAGCTCAACACCCTTTCAAAATAAGCCTTCCAGAAATGCTTCCAGTCATAGACTCAGCATTAAGATAAGAGAGTTGTTAACCAAGGACAGAACACTGCAGGAGGTTTTTTTATTTTTTTTTTACTTCAAATTCCGTGCAAGCTTATTATTTTGTTTCCAGTAAAATGTTACACAGAATTTTTGATCACACCTCGTACATTTAATGAGACCATGTCACGCAATGCAAGAGTAATCGGACAGGGATTGCCCTAGCAAACAAGATACATGGATATTGTAACTCACAAAAGATAAATAGGTTGTTCACTAACTACGAAATGAAATAATGGTCCACGCGAACCCCTGTTTATTACGAAAGTCTCTACTAGCAAACAAGAATGACAAACTATTAAAGGATCTGAATTGATCACAAGAAATGCAGAGAACAGGAAAATTTGTTAATGACGGTCGAAACTAATCTAACGTGAAAATCTCGGCGAATATCGGATGAATCATGGTAATAGAACAAGACCGCAATTTACACATGAATTATGGGAAAATAAAACCGCGGTGACTGCCTGATTCCACCAGAAGACTGAAAAACTACTCATGCAAGTAACATTTGTGATTGAGTCGTAATGAACCTCTAAGCTTCGCGATTGGATTCCGAAATGTGGTTAACCATAACAGCGTACCTGCAAACACACGTTAGTTATCGTCTCCTGCTCGCCCGAGCTGCGATTTCTCACCATATTCAACACTCAGATGCGTGGAGCGCAGCTCTCCATCGGATCCCCAGTTGAAGTCTATGTTAAGTGTTTTGTTCCAAATCCCAGTCCTAAGTCTCCTCCACCGTGTCCCAAGCCGAAGTGGACTCTCTGACGACTCAGAGTTCCTTTTCCATTCTGCAAGTCCACGCATTTCTTGTATGCCGGTGAAAACGAATGTACAAAGTGCTGCTCGACGATATTTTTGTTAACAAGACAACTACGTCCCCATCTTGTAGAAGTTTAGCAAAATTAATCAGTCGTTACACATGTGGGCATGCAGAACTAAAACAATTCTGAGTTAGTGTCCCACTCCTCAACCAGTACGATCGCCCGTCGGCACTTTTCGCAAATTGGCGTCATGACATCTCCTTGTCTGTTTATTTGTTTAGATTACTCAATGAGGAGCTCTTTTACATCTACTTAGGCCATAGATTATTCATATGGCATAAAGTAGCGAGATAAAGTCAGATTAGTGTTCAACAAAAATAAAAGAATTCCAGTTCACAAAGCAGCTCGGCCACTACTCACAGTTCGTCAAGATCTAACTCTTGCCGCCCTCTTATAGATTTCGTGGAAAGCGACTTCTCGGTAGAAATAAAAGTTCTTTTGATTTTTTATGTTTGTGTGGCCTGGTGGCCTGATAGCCCTCTTTTTAAAAACTGATCTTTTTTTTATTTAGTTTTCTGAATTGTTTGATGCGGCCTGCCACGATTTTCTCACCCGTTCAAACATTTCCATTTCTGAGTAGCAATTGCAGCCTACATCCTCGAATACTTGCTGGATGTATTCAAATCTCTGTCTTTTTCTACAGTTTTTACCTTCTACAGCTCCCTCTAGCACCACGGAATTTAGTCTCTGATGTCTTACTGGATGTCCTATCATCTTGTCCTTCTTCCTGTCAGTGTTTGCTGCCATGTACTCCTGTCCTGGTCGATTCTGCGGAGAATCTCCTCATTCCTTACATTATCAAGCTACCCAGTTTTCAACTTTCTTCTGAAGCACCACATGACAAATGCTTCGATGCTCTTCTGTTCCGGTTTTCCCACAGTCCATGTTTCACTGCCATACAATGCTGTGCTCCAAACGTATATTTCAGACATTTCTTTCTCAAATTGATAATGTTTGACTTTTATTGACCAGTCATACCCTTTTCGCCGGAGATAGTCTGCTTTCTACGACCTCCCAGCTCCGCCCATCATACGGTATTTTGCTGCATAGGGAGCAGAATTTCTTAACTTGTTCTGCTTTGTGAACCTCTATTCTGATGTTAAGTTACTCGCTGTTCCCATTTCTGTTACTTCACATTACTTTCGTCATTCTTCAATCTATTCTCAGCCTGTATTCTGTATTCATTAGAGTGTTCACTTTATTTAAAGCATTCTGTAAATCAGCTTCACTTTCTCAGAGAATAAGGAAGTCACCATCCGTTACTTGTTCTTGACGGTTGCCTTGCCTTACTCTTTCCTCTGAAAAAACGGGCGTATTCCCCAGTGGGTGAGGGGGCAAAGTGGCTAGTCGCTTCACACCTATAGTCACCGGCCTGGCATACTGCGTCTGGCCTGGCTCATCACGTACCCAACCGAACCACGGAGAAAACTACCTGCAAAACAGTCTCCAGGAAAGAGGATGAATTAACGTAGACGTAGACAGCTTACTCTTAGCAATCACTGACGTTATTCATTAGAAGCATTAACTATTATATTAACTGACGGGAATAAAGTTCAGATAGTGATGATTTTCAATCAATTATGAATAGCACATGTTACGTTCTGGTCCGCCAATGGACCGCTATATGTGAATATAACACCTACTTCCAAAATCTGATTTCTCTCACTTTCTGAAGTTTTTGCTTGCAAAATCCGATTTCTCTTCTTTAATGAAGTTTTTGCAAATTTCTCTTTAAGTTTTGTGATGAGGGGAACAGGTAGTACAATTAGCCATAACTTAGGCCAATGAATGATTTATTGAGAGGTAACTGGTGGCGTGAAATTCATTGAAATGTTAGGTAAATATAAGGAGGTGGCCTCAAGAAGCGTACCAAACGCCAGACTTAATATTGCGGGGCTGCATTACTAAAACATAATGAGGTGTTTGCCGTTGGTTCACACACACAGACTGAAGTGTGCCTCATCTGCAGGAACAAAAATCTGAGGATACAATTGTCCTAACCCTTTTCAATAAGGAACCACCACCGGAATTCAACACGCGAGTTTTGTCCGCGATGGGGAAAGACATATCTCGAGCACAATAGAAAAATGATATATCCCTTGCACAGATCTGGTAGTCATAGTAAACACAAAAAGTTATATTATTTAGCCGACAAAGAAATGTTATTTGATGTACGGATACAATTCGGAGTGGGCGGTAAAGCAACGCAAATCATAAAACAGAAGCTGATGAGGACTCTGTTTTATGGGGGACCTATCCAAGGAGTTCGACATTAAAGTAGGGGTCACGTAAGGTGCTGGGCTGTGTCCTGATCTCTTCTGTTGTGTTCTGAAAAAGACCATCTGTGAGTGGCAAAAAGAACCTGCCACGATAGGGCTGCTTAACCAAGTATGCATTGGGGAAATCAACAGTGGTATCATGATCAACGGCCTCACATTCATCGACGATCTCGTGAACTTGTCTAGGAACTCTAATACAGCTACCAAGTGGGTAAATACAATAAAGTAGCAAATATAAAAAGGCGTACTGAAAATTTTATTTGGAAAACCAAAATTAAAAGAAATATCAAAGCCAACTCTCGTCACCTGACGGCGTAAGGAAATACAGAGATTGCAGATTTCAATTCGTTGGAGAAATACCAATGAAAACTAGCGAAACAGAATCCAACTACTCTAGGCGATAAAAGATGACCAATGATTTTCACAAGACACGCGCTATATGAAAGGAAAAGGCCATCTCATGGTAGGCTAGACAAAGACACTACAGCATTGTGATTAAAACCGTGTGAGTGTATGCTAATGAATGTCTCCGAAACATTTACAAACAGTGAACAGCATCCTGGCACGTGGAAGACATGCTGATCTTAGAACCACTCATGAAAGATAATTTTAACGTAGCATTTACACCTCACACCTCAATATGTTGTTCCGTTTGGCAGGCTCTCTAATGCTGGTGACCCCTGGCCTGTGTTTCAGCTGGAGCAGCTGTACGTGGAGGTGCTGTACACGATCGCCAACAAAGTGGGCGCCTCCACGGGCCAGTACGCACACTACAAAGAGGACCTCTTCTCGTACGCGCAGAAGGCCTTCGGTATCCCCAATGATGTCCACCGCAAGTTCCTCGCCATCGCCAGCGAAGAGAAGGTAAGTGAGCCAAAAACAGCGTGGCGCTGGCTTGTACCGCAAGGAAATAATATGAGAGCTAAATTCAGTCAGCAAACTAGTCGACATGCCAACACTAGAAGATTTGCAAGGATGTATTGTTCCGACGAAAATAGATTAATGTGCAGTGTGCTATTATCTGGGACAGGGACGCGAGAGTGACTCGTGTTAAATCCGCGAGTACAATTAACTATCGCTAATATGCTACATCGCCCACTCTCAGAGGAAAACATCGTCATCTCGACATCCTATTTTGATGAGAAGAAACATCACTTGCACGATGTCAGCCACAGCAGTCCTTCCCTCTAGAAAATAACAGACGGTTACAAAGTCACATAGTACTGCTGAGTTAACAACTTGAAATCAATATTACGTGCTCGTGGCCCTAAATGGCCACAGCAACGTTGAAAAATTAACTCTTTGATTTCAAACAGTTTGAGGACAGTTTAAAAAAATTGCAGATACATAAAATCTAAAGTGCGAGTACCTTTCAGCTATGCTGAAAGAACAGAATTATCACACAGTACCTGGTAGTGGTGTGGTACCACTAACGTACTGCACAGAGTGAGCAATCTTTCACACACTGCTGCCGACGCTCACACAGAATTTCATTAAACTCCGGGAAATCAATTACTGGCGGTCTCCCTTAACCAATACCACACCTTCACTGTGTGTATGCATTTACGCACTTAAGTATTAGAGTGACAAGCATTTAAACACTCTCGGAGGCACTAGCCCATCTTTAAGCAATCACTCACAGCTCCTCCAAATAAACAGTCTTATATATTCGCAGAAACTTTAATTTCTGTGACCAAAAGGCCGATCTAAACGGCTACCTCAAGTGACAAAGGGAGCCAAGCAAAATCAGTTAAGCAGTTACTTATGCACGCGGTAATAACAATTCCAAAGTGAAGAGGCCTAACGCATAAATATGGTAGACATATACAGGGTGAGTCATAAATGAGGAAAAATATGTAGTGCAAATTGTCACACACTGAGCTATAAACATAAATTCGTTTTCCGCAAGATCCTATGGCAATAAATGACAATTCAGTTGAATGGTAAGTATGTGGAAATATGAAGTGGACTCCTGAGTGTTACTGTGCGCTGACATTCGCCAAGGGAAATCGGCAACACGGCAAAACTGGCGAGTGTTGTAGGTAGTCTCGCCGCTCACGAGAAGGCGAGGCATGCGGCACTAAGCGACGGTCTGCGTGACACTGCGAGCAATGACAGCGCCCACATCTATCTCGTACCTGGTACGCTGGCCGGTATTATGTATTGGGGCTAGTTGGCATAGGGAAAAAAGGAACGTGAGGAGGGGCTGCACCACTGTACATGCATGTTTTATAATTTGGTTTTTGTGTCCCAGACTTAGTTTTAAGGAACGAGTACATAGATGCAGAATACAATATACAGCTATACAGATACGTGGCTGTTAATACAAACGAATACAATACATCTGTACAACTCGAAACTAACATAGAAACACAAGTACTGCTCGAAATGACGGCCACCATGTGTGTGACAAAGTTGAACTCTTCGCAGGGAGGATTGCTGAACACGATCCAACATGTCTGTATCTCTATGCGTAATATCACAGGCATGTTGTATTCAGCGTTGAAGGGTGTTGACATCAACAACCTCTCCTTCATAAATCGCACATTTCACATGGCCCCACAAAAAGAAATCCAGTGGATTCGGGTCTGACGATCTCGCTGGCCATGCTACAGGGCCTGCATGACCGATCCATTTCGAAGGAAGACATTGTCCAGGTGACGCCGCACTGTCCCGCTGAAGTGAGCGGGGGCACCGTTATGCATGTACCACAGGTTCATACGAGAGGCCAAACTACCGTCTTCCAACAATTCCGGTAATGTAGCATCCAGGAAACGCAGATACCGCTCCCCTGTAAGCCATTGTGGTAGCACATGTGGCCCTACGAGATGGTGATCAATAGCACCACACCAGATATTGACATCGCATCGTTGTTGGTAGCCTTATATCAATGTGCTGTGGGGGTTTTCTTCCGCCCACTCGTGCCAATTATGCGAATTCACTATAACCTCCTTCGTGAAATAGGCTTCGTCCGTGAATAGTATTGTTCGTGTAAAATGCTGGTCGTGGGTCTGACGCCGTAGGATAAAGTTGCAGAAGTCCAGCTTCCTCTGGTAGTCTTCTGGCGATAATGCCTGTACCTTCTGCATGCGAAAGGGATGGTAATGGTTTTATGGAGTACTCGCATAACAGTAGATTGTGACATTCCGACCGCAGTGGCGAGAGACCTGGTTCTTATTGTTCGGTCCCCGCAACAGTTTGTAACACTTTTTCTTCGTTATACACACTGTATGTCGACGGTCGGCCACGACAACGAAATCCTGGATGTGCTACACATGCACCATACTCCCTCAAGCGCCTGTCCACAGAGTAAAACGTTTTTGCGGATGGAATGCGCCGGCTAGGAAACCTCTCGTAATACAGTTACCTTGCAACGTCAGCTCTTCTATCTGCAATCCCTTAGGTGAGGTGGATGTCGGTGTATTCCTCGTTTGTGAAACTTGCCATGGTACTGTAGTAACCCTGCTACGCGGCCGTTAGCAGCTGTCGACACGGCGAGTATCGGGCAGAGTGGGCAGCGCAGAGGTGTTGTAAACACGTCATGCACGCCGCGGGTTTACTTCCGCCGTTGTCCACTATTTCCGCTTACAGGACACACATTCCATAACATGGGACTGTACATATCGTTCCCACCGTCAATGTGTGATTCACAATTTCTGATACAATTTCACATACATTACGACAGGATTTGTTCTTTCTCGTATATTTCAAACGCTGGCAGATACACATCAGCTCACTGGTGTGTCATGTGTTGTATCTATGGGTGAATGACATGTCGTGATCGTGAGGCTATCTCGTTTAATGGTTAATAGATGTTTTTGTTTTACGTACACAGTACACCGAGGAGAACGAAATTAACAACGGTGCGTCACGTGCTACGTATAGCAGCATGCGGTCCTCGACGTATTTTTCCTCAGTTATGACTCACCCAGTATATACACTCCTGGAAATGGAAAAAAGAACACATTGACACCGGTGTGTCAGACCCACCATACTTGCTCCGGACACTGCGAGAGGGCTGTACAAGCAATGATCACACGCACGGCACAGCGGACACACCAGGAACCGCGGTGTTGGCCGTCGAAAGGCGCTAGCTGCGCAGCATTTGTGCACCGCCGCCGTCAGTGTCAGCCAGTTTGCCGTGGCATACGGAGCTCCATCGCAGTCTTTAACATTGGTAGCATGCCGCGACAGCGTGGACGTGAACCGTATCTGCAGTTGACGGACTTTGAGCGAGGGCGTATAGTGGGCATGTGGGAGGCCGGGTGGACGTACCGCCGAATTGCTCAACACGTGGGGCGTGAGGTCTCCACAGTACATCGATGTTGTCGCCAGTGGTCGGCGGAAGGTGCACGTGCCCGTCGACCTGGGACCGGACCGCAGCGACGCACGGATGCACGCCAAGACCGTAGGATCCTACGCACTGCCGTAGGGGACCGCACCGCCACTTCCCAGCAAATTAGGGACACTGTTGCTCCTGGGGTATCGGCGAGGACCATTCGCAACCGTCTCCATGAAGCTGGGCTACAGTCCCGCACACCTTTAGGCCGTCTTCCGCTCACGCCCCAACATCGTGCAGCCCGCCTCCAGTGGTGTCGCGACAGGCGTGAATGGAGGGACGAATTGAGACGTGTCGTCTTCAGCGATGAGAGTCGCTTCTGCCTTGGTGCCAATGATGGTCGTATGCGTGTTTGGCGCACGTGCAGGTGAGCGCCACAATCAGGACTGCATACGACCGAGGCACACAGGGCCAACATCCGGCATCATGGTGTGGGGAGCGATCTCCTACACTGGCCGTACACCACTGGTGATCGTCGAGGGGACACTGAATAGTGCACGGTACATCCAAACCGTCATCGAACCCATCGTTCTACCATTCCTAGACCGGCAAGGGAACTTGCTGTTCCAACAGGACAATGCACGTCCGCATGTATCCCGTGCCACCCAACGTGCTCTAGAAGGTGTAAGTCAACTACCCTGGCCAGCAAGATCTCCGGATCTGTCCCCCATTGAGCATGTTTGGGACTGGATGAAGCGTCGTCTCACGCGGTCTGCACGTCCAGCACGAACGCTGGTCCAACTGAGGCGCCACGTGGAAATGGCATGGCAAGCCGTTCCACAGGACTACATCCAGCATCTCTACGATCGTCTCCATGGGAGAATAGCAGCCTGCATTGCTGCGAAAGGTGGATATACACTGTACTAGTGCCGACATTGTGCATGCTCTGTTGCCTGTGTCTATGTGCCTGTGGTTCTGTCAGTGTGATCATGTGATGTATCTGACCCCAGGAATGTGTCAATAAAGTTTCCCCTTCCTGGGACAATGAATTCACGGTGTTCTTATTTCAATTTCCAGGAGTGTATGTACATTAAAGCATGTACACAGTTGAGCCAGTACCACTTTTCCTGATAGTAAGCAATTCCTTAAATTTAGGCGACCAACGTAGACCCCATATTAACGGCTATCATCTAATGCGACCTTTAATGAAAATAGTCAATAAGACATTTCCCTGTGTGCCTCGCACAGCAACGCCCAGTAACTTAAAAGATAAGTAGCACTAAGCTTTCTCTGCCTGTCTAACGCAAATTTTCAGCAGAATCAACAAATCAAACGCTTAACTGGAACTCTTGCGGCGCCCGTGCCAGCTGGTTGACATTTCTCAAATATGTAAACATATGTACCTCATTGCACCGTGGACGTTCTCGTCCAGATACATGCATTCAATATTTACAATCCGCCGATGGCGCCCAATATGCCACCGCTATTACCAGTAAGCGTCAGTGCCAGAAAGAACATCAATACTCCAGTCATTTATGTACACCGGTTACTAATGTGACATATATAAGGTGAAATTACTAAACCAATTCATTATTAAGAAAATCGCAGCACTAAATCTCTAACTGCGAGGCTACAAAATCGGACGAGCAGACGTGAGCTTGTTTATTGTATACGGTTCTCAATTTTTAAGTAAGCAGACATAAATATGGTTCAAATGGCTCTGAGCACTATGGGACTTAACATCTGAGGTCATCAGTCCCCTAGAACTTAGAACTACTTACACCTAACTAACCTAAGGACATCACACATCCATGCCCGAGGCAGGATTTGAACCTGCGACCATAGCGGTCGCTCGGCTCCAGACTGTAGCACCTAGAACCGCTCGGTGACCCCGGCCGGCAGACATACATATCATATGACACTGCGTGTGCTCTTTCCGATGTACAAGCCTTCGATTTTTATAACACCGATGGTACTCATCTGTCACGCCGACTCCAAAATAATACAAAAGGCATCAATCACAGAACACTAACTCTCTCAATAATTATGTACCCGGGTTACTACTGCAACATACACACAACGGAACATTATTCCAGAAATTAATGAGATACGTAGCTTCTACGCTCGAGACAGTAAAATTATTACAAACGGACGTGGATTCGCTCAATCTTTCCACATTTACAACGACCGCTCACATCCCTTCCAGATTGTGGCTATGGCGCCTCGTGAATCTGTTCGGCTTCTCAAGGCAACCCAGCACGAGGCCCCACACAACGTACCTTCGCTTGTTTGCACCTCTATGCAGCCCTTCTTCACGGTATAGCCTGCCCTTCCTATCACTTCGCGTCTGCCAAAGTTGTAAACAGGGCGAGAGCAGAGAAGATAGCATGCGGCGCACCAGGAATACTGGCGCACATCACATGATGTAATCAACTTGGAATCTTTTCGTGTCTCCGAAGCTTTTCCACGTAGGTCTCCTTGTGTTATGATTCTTGAACAGAGTGTTTGGTAACACTGTCTGAAAGTTTCGGCAGAACTCAGTTACTCTTTCTCCCCTTTCAGTCCCACTACCAAGCACATATTCTCCCGTACCCTGCCTCCTACTCTACAAAGACATTCGAATCCCTTATAATTGTTAGGTTCTTCATCTCTCATTATTACTCGCTCAATATCCTCATATACTTTCTCTATCCCTTTATCATCTACTTGCGATCTCCGTGTTAGTGGCCGATTATTATGAGAATCAAACTGTCACTTAACTGTTAGCAGTAAGTCGTCCTCTTCTCTACCTTCCTATTCATAATGAATCCAACTCCAATTATACTATTTTCTGGAACTGTTGATATTATCCTATATTCGTAATGTGTATTTTTCATTTCACTTCACTGAACCTCACTATATCTAGACTGTTCTTAGCGATTCCCTTTCCAGATTTTCTAGCTTTCCTACCACTTTTAAAGTCCTGACATAACGCATCCGGACTCGGAGAATGTTACCTTGTCGTTAATTTTGCCTCTTTCTTGTGGTCGCTTCCCCATTTGGAGTACCCTTCCAGAGATACGAATTGAGGACTAAGCTAGAATCTTTTGTTAGTGGATAGATCATTATGATACATTTCCAGTTACGGGTATATACTATGTGTCTTTAATGCAATGGTTTACATTGTCTTGTGCACTCTCATGTTGCTGATCATCAATGGGCAGCTTCCCACCCCAAGTGTAAGAGAATGTCCTGAACCTCAGTTACCAAGCTTGCCCACTTTGACAAGGTCAAAGGTCACTCCTTATGAGGGTCACTTCGTATGCCAAAATCTTTCATCACCATTGCTGATGATTTTTATTCGAAATTTAAGCCCAGGACTAAAGACGTTTTGATTACCAGACAAAGACACTACTCCTAATCATGGGTTACCAGATTAAGATATCATTCAGAATAACAGGAGACCATTCTTCGTGGACTTCAGAAATAATTACTTTTTTAATGGGATAACAAAAATATTTGGTATTTTTTACGCATTTAGGTTAAGTCCCAAGTTCTGCGTCCTTCTGAGCAGCGACATTAGATTTTCAGTAAACTGGAAGATGGGAGTATTGATAATTTAAGGTGTGGCGAGTAAGAAACTCGAGGTCGTCAGTACAGAAATGATATTTGCAGGAGGTATTAACCAACGATCCATACAAGATGAACAATCCTAGGTCCAGAACTGTCCCTGTGGTACATGCTTCCAGAACTGCTTTTCATTCCATGCCTCTGCTGTCTGTTTGTATGGCGTGGCATTCTACTTCTGGTTTAGTCTATTGAAAAAAAAAAAAAGAAAAATCTGCTCAAAGACCATTAAAGAGCGAGTAGTTTTAGCGGAAAGACAACAAGCGAACCACCTGCTATGTCGCGGTACCGGGGGCAAAGCCGGACACGCGTCTTCCTGTCCGGCGGTGCAAGCGACAGCTCCGCTTTAGCGACCGGCAGCCGTACCATTAAAATGTTTGAGGCTTGATTGAGCGCGAACATGCCGTTGCCATGGTGACCAAATCGCTACAGCGGGCCGCTGGCGTCGCCCTGTCCTCATTAAGGGCTGATGAGGGCTCAGGCCTCCTGCCGACTGTGCTCACGCATAAACTCCACTACGGTGCGATGCACAAGTCTGCGAAATATCAGTTCTCACGGGGCACAGTTTTCCCAACATATATGCATGCACTTGTGCCACAACATTTCTCCCACACTGTGCGAATATTTACAAAAAGTACAACATAAAACAGGCAGTAACACAACAACCCTCAGACGAAACACGTCGCTGATGGAACAGTTTGGCATAGCGTGGTTGTGCCACTTGCTCGTCGCACTGACTGAGCTGGTACACTGTTGGTTGAATACTAGGTAACTGCAATCAGTTTACATAATTGACTGGTTACAGAACACTAGTGGGACCCATCCTAAAACGTAAGTGTCTGATACACCGCTAATCAACACTAACACGAGATATCCATGCAAAAATTGGCAACAAGAATGATCACAGGTTTGTTTTGCCCAAGAGAGAGCATCAGTGCAATGTTGTGACAACAGAGCTGGCAAGCACTTTAAGATTATTGGAAACTATATCCTGGAAGTGCACTCAGAAGGTTTCAAGAATTAACTTAAAGTATTCAAAAAATGATTCAAATGGCTCTGAGCACTATGGGACTTAACTACTGAGGTCATCAGTCCCCTAGAACTTAGAACTACTTAAACCTAACTAACCTAAGGACATCACACACATCCATGCCCGAGGCAGGATTCGAACCTGCGACCGTAGCGGTCACGCGGTTCCAAACTGACGCGCTTAGAACCGCACGGCCACACAGGCCCGCTAAAGTATTCAATCTAGGAATATACTAATTTCATGATGATCGCGCAGACATGATGAGAGTAATTACAGTGCGCAGAGAGACCTTTCAGTAATCATTTTGTCCGCTCTGTACGTGAATAGAACCGGAAGGGGCCCTAACAGCTGCTACAATGGGAACTACCCACTGCTATGCACTTCACAGCGGTTTGCTCAGTGTGGATGTAGATGTAGTTGGAGAGTTGCATATTATCTTATTGGTAACCATCTTGTGTTTGATTTTATTTCCTTTTGTACGCGTTTCCTTCCTAATAGGCCGGCCGAGATGGCCGAGCGGTTCTAGGCGCTACAGTCTGGAACCGCGCGACCGCTACGGTCGCAGGTTCGAATACTGCCTCGGGCATGCATGTCTGTGATGTCCTTAGGTTACTTAGGTTTAAGTAGTTCTAAGTTCTAGGGGACTGACGACCTCAGAAGTTAAGTCCCATAGTGCTCAGAGCCGTTTGAACCAACCTTCCTAATAGATAATATGGAAAATGTGGTTCTGCCTTCAGCAAACGATTCTTTTTGTTTTACTCCAAACATGTTTTCGAGATGTTTCTCCACCTTCAGCGGATTCACTTATTTGGTGTTAAATATCGCCGGCCGCGGTGGTCTAGCGGTTTTAGGGGCTCAGTCCGGAACCGCGCGACTGCTACGGTCGCCGGTTCGAATCCTGCCTCGGGCATGGATGTGATTGATGTCCTTAGGTTAGTTAGGTTTAAGTAGTTCTAAGTTCTAGGGGACTGATGACCACAGATGTTAAGTCCCATAGTGCTCAGAGCCATTTGTTAAATATCATACTAATAATTTTTGCTTCAAGATACATAACAGTTTTTGAGATTGTTGTTCCTGCATTATAGAAGTAATGAGAGAATAGTATTAACCGGAAAAATATATATATGGATACCTTAGTATTACATATTGATGTTCATATGGCTGGCTGACACTCGCAGTACAGCTATTATTGGTTCCAAATTGTCATCTGCAATTAATCCAGATTTCTCATGTTATGTTACGTAATTTGTCAAATTGTAGGCCTTAAATTGAATTACCGCTTTTCATTTTTCCTATTGTTGTATTATAGCACTACAATCATTATATTACGTTCTATTGACAACGAAGATTCGCTGTTTTATTTCGATGCTTTATTCTTCAATTATCGTTTTTTAGGTTAAAGTATTAAGTTTCGAAAATGTGTTGCAGGTACCCTGATTATGAATGGGTTACGTAAATGAATCAGTGGTGGTGGCAGTGGTTTGGGAGGGGGATATATATTTAAATTGAATGGACTTTTTTTTGTAGATTTAGCTTTTACGTACTTCTACAGCGTAGCTCAGCTGTACCTCCTAACACACATCGTTCCACTGTTTGTCCAGTATTCACTTGTTCACAAATACCAGCCATATTGTTTTATGTGTTCAGGATGGGAATTTCGAATTTGCATTGATATTGGGTTTTGGAGTGTGTGTGTGTGTGTGTGTGTGTGTGTGTGTGTGTGTTTTATGTGCCTTCATTTTCTGATAGTTTCTTTAGAGCCATTGCACAGTGCCAGTTTCATTCATTACTTCTTTTCCTTCCACTATGGATTTCAGTATACTGCTTCATTTAAACATTTCTAAGACTGTGTTTTTGTCTATTGGGCTGTGTTTCAGGTCCGTGAGGTAATCAGCGAATGTAGGAGGACTGCTGTTACTTTCAAGGAATCTTCCTGTTCATCGTATTTGATGTTGTAATTTCTACTTGTCTTAGCATACGAGTTGGTAGATTCCAGATGTGTTGTGCTTGTCTTTCTTTGCCTTTGTTTACCCTCAGTTTCTTTGATATGGAGTTGTCTCTTCTGCTGGGTACTGTCTTTCGTTGTTTTTTGAATATGTTGCCAATTCTGCGAACTGCTTTGTTGCTATCGGTGAGTGTGTGCCACTTGTTGGTTGTTGTGGAAACTTCTTTTTCAAATTTGTTGTGTGTTCTTCTGTGTATGTTTATGTTTTGTGTGTATGTGGTTGTGTATTGGTGTTGATCTGTTTGCTGCTGTACATTGGGTGTGTCTTTTTTTGAGGTGAGTTTGTCTACCATGCTTGCTTTGTATCCATTTCCAACAGCTATTTGTTTGATTATTTTTACATGATTTTTGTTGTTGTAGTCGTTGAGGGGAGTTTTATTTATCCTGTGTTGCGTGTGTCGGTGACTTGCTACTTTGCTGGTAACTGGGAGGTTTGGGTTTTGATGTATGGCTGCGATGGTACATAATGGTTTTCTGAATATGGGAAACTCGTTTTGGTGGTTGTGTACGTGTACTGCACTGTCTAAGAAATCTAGCTTTTGGTCTTTTTTTGATTCTATGGTGAATTTTACCTGTGGGTGGGTTGTGTTTGTGTCATTGTGGAGTAGTTAAATATGGTCGCGTTTATCATCCAGAAGGCATTTGATGTCACCTAAATAACGATGATAGTATAAGAAGATAGAGAAACTTCTTCAGAACTTATTTGGTTATTTAAACAAGAATAACTGTGTTTGCTCAAGACAGAACCACATTTTCTACATCTTATAAGTAAACCTTTCCGTATTGCAGTGCACCAATGTTAATGTGCAACAAACACTAATAAAATCGGAGACATAAACGATCAGTACTGAATGAAAGTGTCAGGCTGAAGAGTAATGTGGGTTCTACTGTTGTCAAAATTTTGTTTCCAAACAAGACACACGATGTATACCGTTGAAATTTCCGTTGTTGTGCAGATATTTTCAGTGCAATCCGGATGGAAAGAGAAATAGAAACAAAAAATTAAACGATATGCAATTACTCTGTAACGAGCCACCGGAGGCCAAGGGCCCCTATTACCACATTACAGTTACAAGACAATCACTTCGAGTTTCAAATTCTGTGAGTTATTACTTATAAAATAATGACTGAAGTGAAATGTACTTCCACTCCTACCTATTTTCACCCATACACGATTTTGTATTTCTGTATTGTTGTACCACCAACAGCGCCTTTTTTTGTCTTGCTTTAACTTCTCACTGCTGACGAGATCGTGTGGCTTAATTGCTATAGGCATGACCCTAGATACGATTTAGAACAGCACATCGAGGAAGCTTGTCACTCCGTGACTCCAACAACTTAACATCTCGCCCGCAGGTCATTTAGAAGGTGCACTGAGTTGTGCATCCAGGACAACGCGCACTCGTTCGAACAACTCACTCCGATGAATATTCCACCACCTGAACATCCATCTGAACACAACCAATATGTACACCATGTTGCATCCAGCGTTAAAGCTTTCAACATTTCTAGCTCTCTAACAAGTATTGATAGAAATGTGACTAAAACTGGTTTGCACGCGGTTGGTTTGAAATCTCATCCTTACGATGGGAAAAATAATGTTCTATTCAAAATGTTTTAACTTCTTGTCGTACGTCTCTGTAAAACACCGACTGGCCGAGCGGTTCTAGACGCTACAGTCTGGAGCTGCGCGACCGCTACGGTCGCAGGTTCGAATCCTGTCTCGGGCATGGATGTGTGTGATGTCCTTAGGTTAGTTAGGTTTAAGTAGTTCGAAGTTCTAGGGGACTGATGACCTCAGATGTTAAGTCCCATAGTGCTCAGAGCCATTTGAACCATTTTTTTTTTCTTTAAAACACCTAAGTAAATTGTATTCGTAATTCCGCCGAAAGAATAACGTCTAGCAAATACACTATTTTGGTGCATAAATTCGTAGCGTTCTCGTTTTGAATGTCGGCATTCCGGTTGTTGAGCCGGCCGGAGTGGCCGTGCGGTTCTAGGCGCTACAGTCTGGAGCCGAGCGACCGCTACGGTCGCAGGTTCGAATCCTGTCTCGGGCATGGATGTGTGTGATGTCCTTATGTTAGTTAGGTTTAATTAGTTCTAAGTTCTAGGCGACTGATGACCTGAGAAGTCAAGTAGCATAGTGTTCAGAGCCATTTGAACCGGTTGCTGTTTGTTTATTTATCGACTGCCGTTATTTGTTTGCAGTTCACCGTTGATATTTGAGTCAACATATTATCATTTTGTGAGTAGAGCTGTAGACGCTCGAAAACGGAGTGCCAAGTAGAGAAATCGGAACACTCTCGACATATTCATTGGAGGGGTGACAGCGGCGAAGGCAGCCAGAAACATATGCACCGTGTTTGAGAATATTGCCATTGGACGCAGAACGGCAAGAAAATGGTTATCTCGTTTTAAGGAGGAGTGTTTTGACATTAGTGACTCTCCACGTTCAGGAAGATTTTCATGGTTTGATGAAGATCGTTTGAACGCATTAATTTACAATGATTCACGTCACTACACTAGATACCTGGCAAACGTGATGATGTGATGAACTGTGGTCATTCCACAGCCGTTAGACATTTGTGTGCAATGGAGAAGATTCAAAAATCGAATATATGGGTACCGTATGCTCCAAGCCGAAATCACAAAAATCAACGGACGGCCATATGTGCATCTTTGGTTGCTCGTCATCAACTGGCTCGTAAACAACACTCACCATTCCTGTCCTGCATCGTTACTGGTGTCGATAAATGCTATCTTTATGCTAACATAAGGAAAAGAAAGGTCTGAATTAACTCAAACAAGAGAGCAACTTCCTGTATAAAAACTTGCGCGTTTCCACAGAAGATAATGTTGTGCATCTGGTAGAACAGCGACGGTGTGTTGTACTTCGCATTGTTTCCCGAGACTGTAATCCTCGCTGCTGACATTTAATGCAAACAACTGAGACGTCTTGCACCGAAGTCTAAGAACACCAACTAGGAAGACAGCGTGAATTGACGCTACTCCACGATAAAGCCCGCCCTTATTCTGCTAGACTGACAAAATACGCTATACACGAGTTGGGTTGGGAAGTCATTCTGCACCCACCTTATTCACCTGAACTTGTGCGCTCAAATTTTCACCTTTTCCGCTCTCTGTCGATCAACCTTCAAGGAATTTGCTTTCTGGATGAAAATGCGCTCCGAACATGACTCGACGAGTTCTTCGCCTCAAAACAACGTGATCTCTACAGTGGCGTAATAGAAAAATTACTGGCAGACTGTTTTAAATAGTGGAAGAGAGTATATTATTGATGATTAAAGTCACTGTTATGGAAAAAATCTACGAACTTAAGCAGCAGCCTAATACTTTTCACTTATTGTTTCGTAAGTTACAGATAAAAATACCTCACCTATTATGTATTCCAGCAAGCATATTGCAGCATTAGATCAGAGTTTGATGTAAGGGAGCGGCATATTTTCTCCAACTGAATACAGTGGATCTGATTTTCTATTATGTGCTTGCGGTTATTGATACTAACGAAATTTAATTTCTAAATACTTCCTGTTTGTTCATGCTTATTACTAAGTCTTTCAACAATAATGTGGCATAAATATTCAACGGAGATAATGTTTCGTTTATATTAAAAATATTTTTTTCGCTAATCAGTCTGTCAGTACATTTCCCTCATCAAATCATTATAGACGGCGTCTAATCGAAAGAAAAACATAATACACATCTGCAAGGTTTATAGAAACATGAAGTTATTTTCTTGCTTCTTGTAGCAGTTACTGATTTGGGTGAACGTTTGTGATAAATGTGTTTTGGTACTCTTCTCTGAATGTTGACTGGCAAGTTTTTGTGCGAGATTCAGAAAGTATAAATTAGATCTCTTTTATTCGCTGTAGCAAAAATATTCATTGTTACGTTTTCCAGCCGAACATAAAAAAGTTCACTAATAAGATGACGTGATCTTTCGTTGCCTCGCGCTACTCCTTCGTTAGCGTGGATTCTGAAACACCTCCTGGCATTAATTTGCGAGCTTCACTGTGATACAAAGTGATCTACATTCAAAGTGATTGCACGACAGGAAGGTTTAAGGTTCTTAATTATAACGATATTCACTTAGATTCTGAAGGTAAGCTCGAGTGGAGACGGTAATAAAATTACTGTCCGGTAGTAGTTTCCGGTAGAATGAAGGTAAATAGTCATTTCCTGTTGTTATTTGCCCTCTCTTATTGTAATAAGCAACTAAGATGATTTATAAATACATTAAAGGGATTATAGGGTCCTCATAAATATTTCACATACCGAAGGTGAATTAGTGTCTATTATTTATAACCGTCATTGTTCCCAGGAAACATCTGTCTCTTCTTTCCCTGAATTTCAATGGAAAATTTTGGGGCGGTACTGTCCGCATTAAGATTTACTAACATTCTAACTACTGTTAGATATCAAAAAAAAATTGACCAGGTGCAATTAGGACTCGGGCTCTGACGCTTCTGTACGAACTAATTGTGTTTATAGACAGTTGATCTATTCCAGGAACAGAAAATCTTGGTGGCTTTTACGTGTTATCAGCATTGCTTCTGGAAAAATATCATTTCCAGGTGTTCCAAGACTTTGCAGAATGTTTTAATTTCAAGTCTGAAGTCGGATAACAAATGACAAAATTTTTGTGGGATACAGTTATAAATTAACAATGTCGGATTTCTTCCTTTAGGTGTACTGTGAAACTTTGCCTCTTGTCAAATTCTATGAATCCAGGTGAACGGGTAGCTCCCTATAGGTTTTGATGAGTTCCTAACTATCAAAATATGTGACTTAAATGGCCATGTCTCCCAACTGCCTTGACTTAGAAGCTAATATTTATTACACCGCCTAGAAACTGTAGACCTTAGTATGTGACAAGGTTTAACTCGAAACGTCTACTTGTTACCGAGAAAAAGAATATGAAGAGACCGGGTGTCCAACAGATAGACAGATAACAAACGACAAAAAATATTTTCTCGTGTGAGATTAATTACAAATTAACAGTTTTCGGATATTACCCATTACTTGTACTGTGAAACCTCGCTTACTGCCAAATTTCATGGTTCTGGGGAAGTACTCTGTAGGTTCTGATGATGGAGTTTGCGAGTATCAAAACATGTGATGGAAACGGCCGTATCTTTTGATTGCATTGACATAGAAACTTATGTTTTGTACATCGCCAAAGGCCCATAGACTTTAGTATGTCACATAAATTTAAACTTGATACGTCAAAGTGTTGCAGAGGAAAAGTGGTGTTAACAGACAGACAGACGGACAACAAAGTGATCCTATAAGGGTTCCTTTTTTACCGATTGATGTAAGGAACACTAAAAAAGATTGTTTACAGAATTTGGCTAACGGGAAGAGAGGATGTGATAGCGTAGTAAGTTGATCAAACGTAGACAGTTCCAAAGTGACTCATAATAATCCATTTAATTTACCAATGTCGTTAAAAATCTAGACTTTGCTCTAAAATGCAAGTTGTGGACAGAAAATACAAATGAAACGATCAACAAAAACTTATTTCTGTTCAGTGGAATATGGTGAAATTTAACAGTGCTCCGGAGTATGAAGACAGAAAATAAGCTCAATTGGAGTAAGGACAGGCAAAGCTTCGACTGAGACCTCTTAAAGCAATGCCAACACAGTGAAGATAGTTGGAGAAAGACTGGTGTGGTCAGTGAAGTCCCAGCATAGATGGGGTGATCGTTTCGAAGCTCTCAGAGAAACAGCACTAGCGGAAGTGTAAATCCTAGATAGCTGCACGGTGCGATTCTCTGAGACAGGTTTACTTCCCACCTTTCGCTAAAGGATTACCACCGGTGGTGTTAAATATGTATTGGGGTGCATCCGAAGCCATTATACGGAATTTGATGGAGGGTGCATACTCTATAGTGCTCACAAAGTAACTTGGCTCTTAACCTGTACAGACAGTAAGGAAAAGGACCATATTACCGGTGGGGGTCTCGTGAACGGCGATCGCGCGATAGGGGATGAGAATTTAGAGAGCTGAAGCGTATACACAAACGCATATCTCGCTTAGCTTGCAAACTACAGCTAGAGTGTCATCAAACGCCCGTATTAACAGGTCATGTCAATACGACTAATAATTCAACAAAACTAGGCATTCAAAGTCATTATTTTCTCACTGGAGTACCGAAAGAGAAGTAGTCACACAAACAAAGGGCCAACCAGAGCAAAATTAGTCCGACCAAATCTTTCCATAAAAAAGCTCACAATGCAAAAAGCGATGTAAAAATATAGAATATTGGACATTGTCGATTACTACAATACTGACAGTCTCTATATATAAAAGCTAACTGCCTCATTCATCACCGAGCCGAAACCGCTACGAACAGAAACTTAAGATTTGGAGACAGTATTGATATAATATTGTAGGCATCGTTTAAGAGGGAATTGTTGGCAGTTTGATAAGGGATGAAAGCCTTTTTGAAAACCTGTAGTGAGGAGAGAGATAATGCATGATGCTCTCAGTCAGAGTTTATTCATGCCTCACTTTCAGAAGGAGTTTCCAAAGGGAAGATAAAGCCTGATATTCTCGAACCACAGCAATTCTGACCTCACGATCTTCACTGGATTCTCGACATCGTATAATTGTCCGTTTTTAGCTGCTCTAGTTTACTGAGAAAGACGACCTTTTTCTACGCATTTTTATTCATAAAGAAAACCAAATCAAAATGAAAGAAGTAGACACACGCTATTTGCAAAGAAAAATCGTTATGTTCGTTTTTTATAGCCTAGAAGCCAAATACAAATAAAGCCCATCCAAAGAAGCAAATCAATTTCGTTACGTCTTTAATACAGAAATTGAAATCAGTAAGTGCATATACCTTAGCCAAGTAAATTCAGTGTTAGTTTGTAGCCGTAAAGACAAGATTGCGTACTAAATTCTGTCACTGAAATGAACTTACTTCTATCACTGAGCAAAAAAAAAAAAAAAAAAAAAAAAAAAAAAAAAAAAAAAGACTGACAGCGCCATCTAGTGGTTCTTATGTGATCCACGAAACTAGCTACGCCACCTATGGGGTTTTACGTGAAGTACTCCATGATGATCGCGTCACTGAGGCAAACATCCGAAGTACTAATCTGAGCACATATCGAAAACGTTAAACTAAGATGTCGTCTTTTACCATGGCCCCATTTTATGAAATAAATCCTGTATGATACCCCAAGGTATGCTTCAGTTACCTGAAAACCCCATCAAAATTCGTGTAGTAGTTTTGGGAGATTAGCTTGTTGAAACAGACAAACAGACAGATAAAATTTTAAAAAATAGTCTTATTGTATTCCGTTACACTACCTGCATCACCCATAATCAGTATTCGGCAAATGTTTTCAGTGCACAGACACGATGGTTTTACAGTTTTGTTATTAGTATACAAATGGTATCATCGCACTGTCTGAATACACAATACATAAGTGAACTCTACGAAGGGTTCAATACCCTATTGCGAATACATACTTTTAAACAAAAGCACGATTAATTATTTTATTCATTCTTTCACACATTCAGTTCATTCATTCACACAGAGAAGTACTTAAATCCCATCATGCAGAGAAGTCTTCAAGGAAGTGGGGCGAGTTAGGTTCTACAATAACAGGCAGCCGCTGCCGGCCAGTTGTCTGTATAATGTTAACACCCACGAGACAACACAGCAATACAGTGTGACACCGCCTCTAGCCTCGGTAATGACCGAAGTTCGGCGAGGGATAGTGTCCACAGGTTCCTTCAGGTCTGCCTAATCCAACTGAAGCCACTCACTTACAATTAGATCCCGTACGGACACAAAATTGCTATGATGCACTGGAAGGGTCCAGGCCGGAGGGCAATCCCTGGGTGACCTTGTCATTCTGGAAGACAATGAATCAATACAAGTATGCATCTGTGTCTTTATGCAGCTTGTTTTTCCTTGACACGATGGCATCTGCCAAAAGGACAATGCAGAGTGTCACACAGCTTGTAGTGTACGAGCGCCACATTTAAACCTAATTTATAATCTGTGGGTCCACTTCGATCGTACTGTTCACGCCATGAACATTCAATCGAGAAACCTAGGTCAACTGAGCACGGCACTGGAGTCGGAATGTCTCCACATGCCTGTCGGTACCTTCTAGAACCTCGCTGACTGTCTTCCTGCACGTCTCGCGCTGCAACGCTGCGAAAGGTGAATATTTAGGCTTTTGACCAGTCGTCGTATTAATGTGACTGGACAGTGTATTTGTAAAACATAGGTCGCTGGATATTGGTAGAAGCTTTAGAAAGTAGGACTCATGACAGAAGTCGATATGACAATACTTAAACATCTATTTTATTTAAAATTCACATGAAATCTATTGCAATGTGATCCTTCAAAAACAAACACAGAAAAGTAACATGAAATGCTAGAGTTAATTATGTAGGACTTAGAGATCTTTAGGAAGACTGAAAGAAGAAGAATATCAGAATTCATCCGCTGCACAACTCGCATTTACAAAGGAAAAAAGAGGAAGAACCCAATGAGCGCTACATCCGAGATGCACAAAGAAGCAGTTAAACGCTAGCTGCTCAGACCGTGCATTCTGAAATATGAATCCAGCACACAGTGCTACAGCAAAAAGCAAGACTTATTTCAGATTACACGATCAGAGCACGACAACAGCCAGAGAGTGATTGACGGTCAGCGGGGGTCAACTCCCAGGAAGCGAATGAGTAACCAAAAATATTTTTGGATGGACGGCAGCAAGCTTGTAGCAAATGTCACGAACGTAAATGTGCCTCGAAGAATAAAAACATAGGATCCGCTGGAAAGGTTTCCATGACACAGCGTATTAATACGCACAGACAAGTTCTATGGTCCGTACCAATATGTAACGGGCTTTTACTAATGGCTGACGAAGCATACACAGTTTTAAATGTGGAGGTAATGCACAGGATGGGCCTGCAAGAAAATACTTTTGACAAGGTGGTAAGTTTCTCAGGTATCATGCGAAGAGAAGAGTAAGATCTTTGTTGACTTGCATGCTGAATAGATACTTACTACATCTTTTAGTTGGCTCTTGGGGGTTAAAGCACCATTGCGGCCGCACATCAGGGATTAACATTCGTAAACCGTAACTTCGTAATAAGGCAAGCAGGCTCCTGGAACCTTCCCAGGATGACACCCAACTCTTGAGCAAAACGGATTTCTTGTACACGACAGTGAACACGTGTAGTCCCGGAATCCACTCACTCTCGTGAAAACTTTTCAGCCACTGCAGAACACTCAACACTGCCCGCTTTAAGTTAAGAAATGAACTGATACTGAATGGAGAAGCGAACTGTACCAGCCTCCTTACTTTGGTTATAGATACTACTTGTCTCCCTCGTTACGCATAAATGAATATCATGTTCGTAATAGCTCTCACAGGCGTAAAACAGGTCCGAGAATCGATAAGACTCATTAACGCTGACAGCCATTAACACCACTTGCGACACAGCGTGTGTGAATTCCATGTAATTTGCAGCTGTGGAACAGAGAGCCTAGACTCACCTCCTGGCTGTCTGAATTATTAACAACCCCCTCCCGCTGCGAGCTAATATTTGCTCTTCCGTAGCCTGAGGTGGCAAGCCACTTGATCGATGATGCTGCCTCTTATCCGTTATTCGTAGCGCCATATCTGATGATGGCGTTCACATCAAGCACGTCATCCAACATTCATCCTCGTCACACGAAAACGACTCAACAATGAGTGAGGACGAACAATAATTACAACTGATCGCTAAGAGCAGTTACTCTCTCTCTCTCTCTCTCTCTCTCTCTCTCTCTCTCTCTCTCTCTCTCTTTCTTTCTCCCCTCCCCCCCCCCCCCCCCCCCCCCCCCCCTCCCTGCCAATCCACAAAAAGTGCGCATGTAGTTTGAGGACGGGCTTTCAGTCTTTAGAAATAAATTTTAATAAATGATACGTAGGTGTGTTTAGAAGCAAAGCACGTCACCTGTTCTCTGACATACAGAAGTTGCATTGTATCTAAGAAGTCCTGGAACCCTAGCCCAAAACAATACACAGGTGACAAAAGTCATTGGATACCTCCTAACATCGTGTCGGACCTTCTTTTGGCCGGCATAGTGCAGCAACTCGACGTGGCATGGACTCAACAAGTCGTTGGAAGTCCCTTGCAGAAATATTGTGCCATGCTGTCTCTGTAGCCGTCCATAATTGTAAACGTTTTGCCGGTGCCGGATTTTGTGCACGAACTGACCTATCGATTGTGTCTCATAAATGTTCGATGGGATTCATGTCGGGCGATCTTGGTGGCAAAATCATTCGTCCGGATTCTCCAGAATGTCCTTCAAACCAACCGATAACAGTTGTGGCCCAGTGAGATAGTGCATTGTCTTCCAAAAAATTCTATCGTCGTTTGGGAACATGAAGTACACCGAGAGAGGTGGCATAGTGCTTAGCGTACTGGACACCGGAAGGACGACGGTTCAAACCTGCATCCGGCCTTCCTGATTTAGGATTTCCGTGATTTCCCTTAATTGATTCAGGCAAGTGCCGCGATGGTTCCCTTGAAAGGGCACGGCCGACTTCCTTCCCTATGACGTTTGGTCCCCTCCCCCAAATCAACCAACCAACCATCATGAAGTCCATGAACGGCTCCAAATGGTCTCCAAATAGCCGAACAGAACCATTTTCAGTAAATCATCGGCTCAGTTGGACTAGAGGACACAGACCATTCCACTTAAACGCAGTCCAGACCATTATGGAGCAACCACCGCCTCACACTGTGCCCCGTTGACAACTTGAATCCATGGCATCGTGGTATCTGTGCCGCAATCGAACCCTATCATTAGCTGTTATCAACAGAAATCGGGACTCATCTTACCTGATAACGATTTTCCAGCCGTCTCGATCCAACCTATATGGTCACGAGCCCAGAAGAAGTCCTGCAGGAGATGTCGTGCTGTTAGCAGCGGCACTCGCGTCGGTCCTCTGCTACCACAGCCCATTAACGTCACATTTTGTCGTACTGCCCAAATGGATACGTTCATCGTTCGTCCCACTTTGATTTCTTCGGTTATTTTACGCAGTGTTGGTTGTCAAAAAAATGGTTCAAATGGCTCTGAGTACTATGGGACTTAACATCTGAGGTCTTCAGTCCCCTAGAACTTAAAACTACTTAAACCTAAATAACCTAAGGACGTCACGCACATCCACGCCCGAGGCAGGATTCGAGCCTGCGACCGCAGCAGTCGCGTGGTATCAGATTGAAGCGCCTAGAACCGCTCGGTCACACCGGCCAGCTGTTGCTTGTCCGGTAGCGCTAACAACTCTCAGCAAACGCCGCAGCTCTCGATCGTTAAGTAAACGCCGTCGGTCACCGCATTGCCGAGGCGAGTGGTAAAGCTTGAAGTGTGGCATTCTGCGGCACTCTTGACACCATGGATCTGGGAATATTGAATTTCCTAACGATTTCTGAAATGGAGTGTCCCATTCGTCTAGCTCCAACTACCATTCTGCGTTCAAAGTCTGCTCATTCTCGTCGCGCGCCCATACTCACGTCGAAAACCTTTCACATGAACCACCTGAGCACAAATGACAGCTCCGTCAATGGACTGCCCTTTTATACCTTTGTACACAATACTACCACCATTTGGGCTATTTCATCTCAAATCGCGCAGGTCAAGATTGAATGTGTGACATCATTATTCAGACTTTGCTGAAAAAAATATGTGTTCAAGTTCCACATGATACCTCTCCAAAACTACAGTATTTTGATCTTCTGATAGTTTGGTAAAACGCTGCAGACCTCTTTAAATGAGAGTATTTGTGAAAATATCATAACGAAAGGGAAAATCGAAAAACTGTAGTAAAGAAAGCAGAAGTGACAGAGATCTGAATTTATTTTCAATAAATACTTTGTTTCCAATACTATGAGATGTGTTTAATGCTATGAGGCATGATTAATACATAAATACTTCTCAGCTGTTTTTTTAAATAAACTATGAAAACTTCTAACTTATTGTGAATTTGAAAATTACGTTTTGAAAATATGAATAGTGAAAGGATGTTAACTGTCTTGAAAATGATAAAGTGGAAGGACTGATAACTGTCAGCTATGACATTAAAGCGTGAAATTCTTAAACTGTCAAAATATTTGTACATAAAGATGAAAGAACCTGAAATTTTTTGATTATTTATAAATTATTTTCTCCAAAAACTCCAGCTTAAGTGTTCTAAAAAATTCATGGTACATTAGTTGGTAATTGTAATTAGGGAATGTACAAGCGGAATGGGAATATTTGTCTGTACAAAATGTGAGAAATTTTTTAGGTAGATCAAAGTCTATCTAGTTCTACTCTCAAGGTCAAAAAATATTTAAAATGGTCTCTAATTTTAAGTAAATGTCATGCAAAACTGGTATTTCTGAAACAAAATAATTATCTTACAACATTATAAGTGAGTGGGAAAACAAGTCATAATTTTTTAAAATGAATTTTATAACAAAAATGAGATATAGAATATTTATACCCATATTTTTTATATGATATTATTCACAAATTATTATTGTCTTCTGTCATGATTTTACTTCTTCATGACTTTCCAGGAATTAAAATTGCTTACAATGTAACAACGCTGCACTGTTGGAAAGAGTTCACTGTTTTTTTCATCAGCTTCTCATTGGATTTGTATGGCCATGCTGAATTCGCACACAGACAAGGACGATCCAAGAAGAGCAGTACTTCGGAAATGGGAACTGCACACTGATCTTTTGATGATGGCCATTTGAAAGCATTAACAGGACCATGAGGTGTCATGAAGGAGACGGTTATGCCTTGCAACTCATAAGAGACACTTACCTGTTTCACCCACCTCTGATTGTCATACGTACTAGAAATGAAGTGGCTCACTACAAAGTCTTCTAATGTATATTGTTGTCTCTGCATTTCACACACAGTAAAAGGCTGCATTTCGTGGAGAACCGTTCTTGCAGTGTATGTGCCACTCTGGGAGGCAACCCAGTAGTGACTTGATTGAATTCCTACAACTGGCTTCATAGCAGACCACTCTTCTCTCTTTTTTATATGGAGTTCCTTTAAAGTACTTTCACTTAGAATTAAGAGTTTCATTTTTGTTACTAATGTTGATATGGGGTGTACAAGTCCAGTAGCATCTCTTACAGCACCAACAGCTTCATTCTGGAGATGAAATCTTGTTGTAAGATGTTTATAGAGACCTCCTACCCCATCAAATGCACTTTTTCCATTACCTGTCGCTGAAAATATCCATTAATTGTCTTAAGCCCTGTAATACAGTAGTGACAAAGCTCAAAGCTGTAAGCGGTTTTTAAAATGAGATGCTGCACCGTCAGTCACATACACATGCTTAGGAAATGTATGGCCTCTAGATGCTATGTCATCAATTACCAAGCCGAACCGCACATTAACCCTGAGTTCGGTGTGGGGTGATGGTGGGGTGGGTGGAATGCTGTGGCCTGTTTTGGGGTTTTGAACCATTCACTGTGTGCTACGGTAGGACGAAGCCTCCTCGCCGCTTCAAAGTCCCCAGTTTAATACGCAATACACAAATCTGGTAATATGACAGAAAAGATAGCGTTCTGTGACTTACTAAGTTAGAAAAAAATTTAAGTGGAAAAATTAACCTAAATTTCGTATTTTCATCTTAAATTTGTAAGTTAAAGAAAGCCTACAGGTGTGCGGGTGTCAACCAAATCTGAACACACTCAGAAGGAGCTTTAACGCAAAACATCTGTCAGGTCTCCAATACTTTTGGTTTATTGTATTTTTTTGGTTCGTTAGTGTTTTAAGAGTTATTTACAAAATATATCGTTTTCAAAGGGTCTTACTATTTACAAAAATTAAGATAAAACGAAAATACTTTAACAATAATGTTATACAGGGGTCTAATATATATATTTTTCCAGAGAAATTCCTGAGTACGAGTTGACATGACGCATATGATTTGAGAGGATATCACCTAACTGTAAATGTGCATATCGCTATCCCGTGACTTCAGCCACCTCAGTGTATATCGTACATTGTAGAACAAATATAAAAACTATGTACACACCACATGCATATTTAGGCCACCGCGCCTTTCACAGAGATCTATACACCTCCATGTCCTCCATAACATACTGCGAAGCATCAAAGTAGTAACGCTTCAAAAGACTTCCTTCAAAGGTCAGCGTATATGTTCATTAGTCTGGGGACTTGATAATTCCCATATACTGACTTTTCTGTCAAGGTAAAGTCTAGGCTTCGTGGTTGCCTTGAAAATTGGGTTAGAGATTTAGCTGAACCACGCCCGATCTAGTGGCCTCGAAATTGTTCATTAGTGAAGTCACTCGTCCTGACAGCAAAAGCACGCTGGAGCTTCTGAAGCAATCACCCATGATGTCCTTCTCTTCGAGCAGAGACACACCGTCCGGTCACATTAATGAGACCACCGGTCGAAATCCCGATGCAGCTCAGACAACTGCGAGACTTGCAGGAAGAGAGTGAATCCGTTTCTGAAAGGAACAAACAGGGATGAGGAGCCGTGCTGAGTCCAATACCGCGGCCAGCTGTTCTAGGATTCTCAGTTAAGAATCCAAGGCGCGAACAGCCAGATCGAGATGGTCCCACAGATTTTCCACTGGGTTTAAATCTGGGGAGTTTGTTGGCCAGAGAGGTATGGGAAACTCAACCTGGTGCTATTCAAACCACGCACGTACACTCCGAGCTTTGCGACACATTGCATTGTCCTGCTGATAGATACCGCCGTGCCGAGGAAAAACAAACTCCATGTAGGAATGGACATGCTCCCCAACACTAGTGTTTATCCATTATAGCTGCCAGAAAGACGAGATCACCCATAGAATGCCACGAAAACACTCCCCGAACCCATAACGCTCCCTCCTCTGGTCTTACCACTTACCAAGATTGTTGCAGTGTGTTTGCTTACAGAAGTTTCACGTAGTATACGCCAACCTTCTGTCCTATAGGGTATAAAACAATATTCATTTGAAAACACCATCTGTCGCCACTCAGTCGACGTCCAGCTGCTGTACTGGCGTGCAAATTCCAGCCTTCGACGTCAATGAACAGCAGTCAGCTTGGTAGCATAAAAGAGGCGCCTGCTACGAAGTCCCTTACGCAGCAATGTTCGCTGTACAATCGTTGAGAAGATACTGTTGGTAGCCCCTTGTTCCGTGTGGTTGGTCAATTGCTTAATAGCTGTGCATCTATTCGCCCTTACATATATTCGCAGCCGTCACTCACCTATGTTTCCTATGGCCCGTGGTTCTACATCTACATCCATACTCCGCAAGCCACCTGACGGTGTGTGGCGGAGGATACCTTGAGTACCTCTATCGGTTCTCCAGTATTGTTCGTGGAAAGAGGCATTATCGGTATGCCTCTGTGTGGGATCTAATCTCTCTGATTTTATCCTCATGGTCTTCGCGAGATATACGTAGGAGGGAGCAATATACTGCTTGCCTCCTCGGTGAAGGTATGTTCTCGAAACTTCAACAAAAGCCCGTACCGAGCAGCTGAGCGTCTCTCCTGCAGAGTCTTCCACTGGAGTTTATCTATCATCTCCGTAACGCTTTCTCGATTACTAAATGATCCTGTGACGAAGCGCGCTGCTCTCCGTTGGATCTTCTCTATCACTTCTATCAACCGTATCTGGTACGGATCCCAAACTGGTGAGCAGTATTCAAGCAGTGGGCGAACAAGCGTACTGTAACCTACTTCCTTTGTTTTCGGATTGCATTTCCTTACCATTCTTCCAATGAATCAAAGTCTGGCATCTGCTTTACCGACGATCAACTTTATATGATCATTCCATTTTAAATCACTCCTAATGCATACTCCCAGATCATTTATGGAATTAACTGCTTCCAGTTGATGACCTGCTATATTGTAGCTAAATGATAAGGGATCTTTCTTTCTATGATTTCGCAGCACATTACACTTGTCTACATTGAGATTCAATTGCCATTTCCTGCACCATGCGTCAATCCGCTGCAGATCCTCCTGCATTTCAGTACAATTTTCTATTGTTACAACATCTCGATATACGACAGCATAATCCGCAAAAGACCTCAGTGAACTTCCGATGTTATCCACAAGGTGATTTATGTATATTGTGAATAGCAACGGTCCTACGACACGCCCCTGCGGCACACCTGAAATCACTCTTACTTCGGAAGACTTCTCTCCATTGAGAATGACATGCTGCGTTCTGTTATCTAGGAACTCTTCAATCCAATCACACAATTGGTCTGATGGTCCATATGCTCTTAATTTGTTCATTAAACGACTGTGGGGAACCATATCGAGTTCCTTGCGGAAGTCAAGAAACACGGCATCTACCTGGGAAACTGTGTTTATGGTCCTCTGAGTCCCGTGGACGAATAGCGTGAGCTGGGTTTCACACGATCGTCTTTTTCGAAACCCTTGCTAATTGCTACAGAGTAGATTTCTAGTCTCCAGTCATTCACGAAGATTTTGACGACAGTTGCCTTGGCGCCGATTTTGGACAGCGCTATTTTTACACGCACGGTGTGATTTAACCATGGCGTCACGCGAACACTTTAAAAACTTGGCCAATGATCATGTTCTTTTGGAGGTCAGGTAAGACGCTCCTTGTATTATCAGGGTTTCCCACACGTACAAATAAGAATTTTCAAGCACGTACCCTTCATAAAAACGATGATTTAAACATTTATCCATACGAAATTTCGGTACATATCACAACATCAAAGTAAAATACATACCTGCTATATACACGGCAACATATCGCATATCCATCAGAAAATGAAAGGGTTGCACAAAAACAAGGAATCACTATGAGAAACACGTGGTGGAACATAAATTCAGATAGAATGAAATTTTCACTCCACAGCGGAGGGTGTGCTGATATGAAACTTCCTGGCAGATTAAAACAGTGTGCCAAACCGAGAGTTGAACTCGGGACCTTTGCCTTAGCAGGAGAGCTTCTGCGAAGTTTGGAAGGTAGGAGACGAGGTACTGGCGGAATTAAAGCTGTGAGGACGGGGTGTGCGTCGTGCTTGGGCAGCTCAGTTGGTAGAGCACTTGCCCGCGAAAGGCAAAGGTCCCGAGTTCGAGTCTGGCACACAGTTTTAATCTGCCAGAAAGTTTCATAAATTCAGATGCTGGCCAAGCTTGCAGATTGCACTGTTGCATTTAACCATGAGCAGTACCTGCGAATTGTCCTCAATGCGCTTCAAGCGCCAGTAGCGTTCGGAACAGTGTTCTATGTAGGTGCACTATGTAGGATCTAAGTGACTTCGAAAGTGGGCAAATTATTGGTGTTTCAAGAGGCATCATACTGATGATTTATGTCTCATTAGGGGAAAGCGGAAAAAATCATCCACCAAGACACAACGCTGATGAAAGTACGTGTTGATTGATTGTGGCAGACAGTCATTCAAGAAGATTTTGACGAACAGTAATAGGACGACAGTAACAAAAGTCACTGCAAAACTGAATGTCACATTTGTGAACCCTGTCAGCTCCAAAACAACATGAAGGGAGCTGTACAAGCTGGGTCGTGCAAGGTGAGCTGGAATTCCAGAATCACTCATCAGTGAAGCAAATGCCTGTTGCAGGAAAACTTCATGCCGATGCCACATAGACTGGGCTGAGGACCAATGGAAGAAAGTCATTTGGTCGTACGTTACTTGTTGCACACCGTGTCCTAATTCCGGCCTAGTTTTGGTCCCGAGAGCGAAACATTATGAGGGTTAGGTGATGACTGGACAACCATATCGTGGTATTCTATGAACACTATGGTTGCTCTTCAAGGTTCAATTGCTGCCAAGGTTTATGTGGCCAATCTGGCTGATCAGGTTCATTCCATGATTCAGTATTTGTTCCCCAATGGAGCTGCTGAATTTTAAGACGACAGGGCCGCAGTTCATACAGCTTGCATTGTCCACAACTGGTTTTGTGGGCACGAGATTAAATTATCGTATCTCCCTTGGGTACCAGTTCTGATGTTATCCAGTCTTTGTGATCTACTTTCGAGAGAAGTGTGTATTGTTTCTATCCACATCCACCTTCGTTATCTCAACTTGCCACTATTTTCTAGGAAAAATGATATAAGATTCCCTAGTAAACCATACAGAACCTGTATATATCCGTTCCGAGACGACTGGAAACGTTTTAAATGACAACGGTCTTCCTACAACCATTAGGTATGGTAATGTCTTGGGTTTTTGATGTTTTCCTCGACTCCTGTAGCCCTCGATCGAGGTACGTCATTTGGAAATTGGGCCAACGAAGTACAGCAGGTTGAAACTCGCTGCTTGATATCATTGTCAGGTTATTTATTTAGAAACATCTACTTAAATACCTGCATTTTTAATAACCTGAATACAACATCTTAATAACTTGAATACAACGTACTGATAACTTGAATACAACGTATTCATTTTTCCATTTTTAGATCTTTTTAAATATTATCTGGCATTCTGAACGTGGTTCTTGAAATGCAGCTTCTCTTTTGCAAGGTCATTGGAGCCTGCACAGATAAGGGATCCAGGGACGTCTCGGACACACTGCCATCAAATTTACACCCGACAAATACTCAGTAATACACTAGGATCTTTTCTGGGTGGAACATATAGATCCAGAGGTAAATTTAAAAAACCTATGTCCCATGTCCGATCAAGATTTTCAGGAGCTTTCTTTTGGTTATAATGCTAATGCTGGAACTATAAATCTCCTCTATATTAGTTCCACATGAGATCCTATTTCCAACTGAGATTCTCTCTGTCCCACTACTGAGAAGAATTTGGCTATGGTCAGATTTCGAACAGCTCTCTCCACTTCTTAGGGTACATAATGAAATGTAAGAAAAGATTTACAAAAGAAAATCGACATTCAGACCAATTATTAGATCACTCATGGTACTTTGAGCTATTCTCGTTCTAATATTGTCAGTGGCGCATTAGTATACAGCCGCTGATGATTATTCCAATGTTATTTAATAAGGTCATGCCGATCACCTATAAATATTAATTACATGCGCGACTGATTTGACGGCAGGGGGACAAGTTGTAGATGTTTCAGTTTTCTAAGTGAAAGTTTATTTATAAATCGCCTTACTTTATATCAATCAACATCGTTCGAAGTTATTCCAGTCAACAGATTATGCTCTTGAACTGCGATTCCGCAAGCTCAGCTGCTCAAAACTCTTCATTGGACTCAGAACGTTCCCCAGCCAGAAATTTCTACGATGTTGTAAGAGAAAGAACTCATAGGGTGCCGTATCAGGTGAATATATTTGATGTTCCAACAACCAAGACTTCAAATTACCTCCTTCCCCATTGTCACAGTATCATTGAGGGCAAGTCTAACGTTCTGACAGAAGATGAATCTTAACTTGGAATTCAGGTGCATATTTTCATCAAGTCTGACCAGATCTGTGCTGTTTTTGTTAGTTGTTATTTTATCATTTTTAAGATTATAAATAAGCAGAGATAGGAAAAAACGTTTTAAGGCCGATTTTGGTGCTATTTTCTGACAGTTTTGGTATCAGTTTCTGACTGTTTATTTATGAAGTTCCATCCGTTCCTTATTTTTGTATGATTTAATTGTGTTTGGGTTACATTGAAAATAAAACTGTACTTATTACATTATTTTTAATGACGTCAAAGGTCAGATTTACTACAATTAATGGAAAAAATATAATTTCCTTAATCTAATCAGTTAAAAAACTATAACTATGCAACCATACACATTCCAAAGGAAAGCATTATCATAAACTCAAAGTTCTGAGACATTATACTTCTGATCCGTCAAAACTTCACTCTGGTGTGAAAACACCCACGTGGAGTCTAAATTATGTGGTATCCAAGCTACCTTCAGCACAGCATAAGACATTTCATAATGATGACATGCACCGCTGTCATTGACAATCACATTTTCACTAAAATAAGAAAATGTACGTATTCCTTCAGATTACCGGCAAGGCTGAGACCTCTTATTCCAAGTGTACATAGAAATACGAGGGTTGGAGCTTAACTGCCCTTCAAAGTAGTCACCAGCGTTGTGTAGAACCCGTTTCCAGCGATCTGGAAGGCGTAGTGTACTGTTAGCAGAGCATATTTTGTGGATGGTGCGAATGGAGCGGTCTGCTGCCTGTCGAATCTCTGGAACAGTTCTGAAGCGAATGCCACGAAGTGGCTTCAAAAACTAACAGTAATACTGTGCATTGACGGCCTGCCATGGATTCTGGGGCTCTGGAGCATCACCTGCGACCAGCTTAGCGAAAGAAGCGGCGACACTTTCTGCGCAACCAAACCATTTTGCACGACAAAGCGAGGGCGCATACAGCGCAAGCTATGGCTGCTCTGTTCGGTCGATGGGACTTGGAAGTACTGTACCATTCACCATACTCCTCGGACTTCAGTCCTCGTGACTTTGACTTGATTCCGAGGATGAAG